>NW_028128987.1:33807500-35057500 GCF_055761805.1 Camellia sinensis
TGGAAGTTGCAGAAAATTAAATATGGAAGTTCAATCCAGAAACCGATATACCTTAACGATCTATTTGGAAATTAAATAAAAAAAGGTAGTTTAATAGAAAAGTAAATTGCACAAAAATGGAAGTTGAAGAAAAATAAAAATGAAAGTTGCAGAAAATTAAATATGGAAGTTCAATCCCGAAACCACTATACCTTAACGATCTATTTGGAAATTAAATAAAAAAGGAAGTTTAATAGAAAAGTAAATTGAATAAAAATGGAAGTTGAATAAAAATAAAAATGGAAGTTGCTGAAAATTAAATATGGAAGTTCAATCCCGAAACCACTATACCTTAACGATCTATTTGGAAATTAAATAAAAAAGGAAGTTTAATAGAAAAGTAAAGTGCATAAATGGAAGTAGAATAAAAATAAAAATGAAAGTTGCATAAATTTAAAAATGGAAGTTCAATCCAAAAACCACTATACCTTAACGATCTATTTGGAAATTAAATAAAAAAACAAGTTTTATAGAAAAGTAAATTGAATAAAAATGGAAGTTGAATAAAAATAAAAATGGAAGTTGCAGAAAATTAAATATGGATGTTCAATCCAGAAACCACTATACCTTAACGATTTATTTGGAAATTAAATAAAAAAAGGAAGTTTAATAGAAAATTAAATACCATAAAAATCGAAGTTGAATAAAAATAAAAATGAAAGTTGCAGAAAATTAAATATGGAAGTTCAATCCCGAAACCACTATACCTTAACGATCTATTTGGAAATTAAATAAAAAAGGAAGTTTAATAGAAAAAGTAAATTGAATTAAAATGGAAGTAGAATAAAAATAAAAATGAAGGTTGCATAAAATTAAAAATGGAAGTTCAATCCCGAAACCACTATACCTTAACGATCTATTTGGAAATTAAATAAAAAAGAAAGTTTAATAGAAAAGTAAATTGAATAAAAATGGAATTTGAATAAAAATAAAAATGAAAGTTGCAGAAAATGAAATATGGAAGTTCAATCCAGAAACCACTATACCTTAACGATCTATTTGGAAATTAAATAAAAAAGGAAGTTTGATTGAAAAGTAAATTGAATAAAAATGGAAGTAGAATAAAAATAAAAAGGAAAGTTCCAGAAAAATAAAAGCTGAAGTTCAATCCCGAAACCACTATACCTTAAGGATCATTTTTGGAAATTAAATAAAAAAGGAAGTTTAACAGAAAAGTAAATTGAACAAAAATGGAAGTAGAATAAAAATAAAAAAGAAAGTTGCATAAAATTAAATATGGAAGTTCAATCCAAAAACCACTATACTTTTACGATCTATTTGGAAATTAAATAAAAAATGAAGTTTAATAGAAAAGTAAATCGAATAAAAATGTAAGTTGTATAAAATTGAAAATTAAAGTTGCAAAAAATTAAATATGGAAGTTCAATCCAGAAACCACTATATCTTAACGATCTATTTGGAAATTAAATAAAAAAGGAAGTTTAATAGGAAAGTAAATTGAATAAAAATGGAAGTTGAATAAAAATAAAAATGGAAGTTCAAGAAAATTAAATATGGAAGTTCAATCCAGAAACCACTATACCTTAACGATCTATTTGGAAATTAAATAAAAAAGGAAGTTTAATAGAAAAATAAATTGCATAAAATGGAAGTAGAATAAAAATAAAAATGAAAGTTGCATAAAATTAAAAATGGAAGTTCAATCCAAAAACCACTATACTTTAACGATCTATTTGGAAATTAAATAAAAAAGGAAGTTTAATAGAAAAGTAAATTGAATAAAAATGGAAGTTGAAGAAAAATAAAAATGGAAGTTCAAGAAAATTAAATATGGAAGTTCAATCCAGAAACCACTATACCATAACGATCTATTTGGAAATTAAATAAAAAAGGAAGTTTAATAGAAAAGTAAATCGAATAAAAATGGAAGTTGAATAAAATTAAAAATGAAAGTTGCATAAAATTAAATAAGGAAGTTCAATCCAGAAACCACTATACCTTAACGATCTATTTGGAAATTAAATAAAAAAAGGAAGTTTAATAGAAAAGTAAATTGAATAAAAATGGAAGTTGAATAAAAATAAAAATGAAAGTTGCATAAAATTAAAAATGGAAGTTCAATCCCAAAAACACTATACCTTAACCATCTATTTGGCAATTAAATAAAAAAGGAAGTTTAATAGAAAGGTAAATAGAATAAAAATGGAAGTTGAATAAAAATAAAAATGAAAGTTGCATAAAATTAAAAATGGAAGTTTAATCCAAAAACCACAATACCTTAACGATATATTTGGAAATTAAATAAAAAAAGAAGTTGAGTAGAAAAGAAACTTGAATAAAAAAGGAAGATGAATAAAAATATAAATGGAAGTTGCAGAAAATTAAAATGGAAGTTCATTCCAGAAACCACTATACCTTAACGATCTATTTGGAAATTAAATAAAAAAGCAAGTTTAATAGAAAAGTAAATTGATTAAAAATGGAAGTAGAATAAAAATAAAAATGAAAGTTGCATAAAATTAAAAATGGAAGTTCTATCCGGAAACCACTATACCATAACGATCTACTTCGAAGTTAAATAAAAAAGGAAGTTTCATAGGAAAGTAAATTGAATTAAAATGGAAGTAGAATAAAAATAAAAATGAAAGTTGCATAAAATTAAAAATGGAAGTTCAATCCAGTAACCACTATACCTTCACCATCTGTCTGGAAATAATATAAAAAAGGAAGTTTAATAGAAAAGTAAATTGAAAAAAAATGGAAGTTCAATAAAAATAAAAATGAAAGTTGCAGAAAATAAATTATGGAAGATCAATCCAGAAACCACTATACCTTAACGGTCTATTTGGAAATTAAATAAAAAAGGAAGTTTAATAGAAAAATAAATTGCATAAAAATGGAAGTTAAATAAAAATAAAAATGGAAGTTGCAGAAAATTAAATATGGAAGTTCAATCCAAAAACCACTCTACCTTAACGATCTATTTGGAAATTAAATAAAAAAAGGAAGTTTAATAGAAAAGTAAATTGAATAAAAATGGAAGTTGGAAAGAAATAAAAATGAAAGTTGCAGAAAATTAAATATGGAAGTTCAATCCCGAAACCACAATACCTTAACGATCTATTTGGAAATTAAATAAAAAAGGAAGTCTAATAGAAAAGTAAAATGCATAAAATGGAAGTAGAATAAAAATAAAAAAGAAAGTTGCATAAATTTAAAAATGGAAGTTCAATCCAAAAACCACTATACCTTAACGATCTATTTGGAAATTAAATAAAAAAAAAGTTTAATAGAAAAGTAAATTGAATAAAAATGGAAGTTGAATAAAAATAAAAATGGAAGTTGCAGAAAATTAAATATGGAAGTTCAATCCAGAAACCACTATACCTTAACGATCTATTTGGAAATTAAATAAAAAAGGAAGTTTAATAGAAAAATAAATTGCATAAAATGGAAGTAGAATAAAAATAAAAATGAAAGTTGCATAAAATTAAAAATGGAAGTTCAATCCAAAAGCCACTATACTTTAACGATCTATTTGGAAATTAAATAAAAAAGGAAGTTTAATAGAAAAGTAAATTGAATAAAAATGGAAGTTGAATAAAAATAAAAATGGAAGTTCAAGAAAATTAAATATGGAAGTTCAATCCAGAAACCACTATACCATAACGATCTATTTGGAAATTAAATAAAAAAGGAAGTTTAATAGGAAAGTAAATTGAATAAAAATGGAAGTTGCGGAAAATTAAATATGGAAGTTCAATCCCGAAACCACTATACCTTAACGATCTGTTTGGAAATTAAATAAAAAAGGAAGTTTAATAGAAAAGTAAATTGAATAAAAATGGAAGTTGAATAAAAATTAAAATGGAAGTTGCAGAAAATTGAAAATGGAAGTTCAATCCAAAAACCACTATACTTTAACGATCTACTTGGAAATTAAATAAAAAAGAATGTTTAATAGAAAAGTAAATTGAATAAAAATGGAAGTTGCAGAAAATTAAATATGGAAGTTCAATCCAGAAACCACTATACCTTAATGATCTATTTGGAAGTAAAATAAAAAAAGCAAGTTTAATCGAAAAGTAAATTGCATAAAATGGAAGTAGAATAAAAACAAAAATGAAAGTTGCATAAAATTAAAAATGGAAGTTCAATCCAAAAACCACTATACTTTAACGATCTATTTGGAAATTAAATACAAAAGGAAGTTTGATAGAAAAGTAAATTGAATAAAAGTGGAAGTTGCAGAAAATTAAATATGGAAGTTCAATCCAGAAACCACTATACCTTAACGATCTATTTAGAAATTAAATAAAAAAAGGAAGTTTAATAGAAAAGTAAACTGAATAAAAATGGAAGTTGAATAAAAATAAAAATGGAAGTTGCAGAAAATTAAATATGGAAGTTCAATCCAGAAACCGATATACCTTAACGATCTATTTGGAAATTAAATAAAAAAAGGTAGTTTAATAGAAAAGTAAATTGCACAAAAATGGAAGTTGAAGAAAAATAAAAATGAAAGTTGCAGAAAATTAAATATGGAAGTTCAATCCCGAAACCACTATACCTTAACGATCTATTTGGAAATTAAATAAAAAAGGAAGTTTAATAGAAAAGTAAATTGAATAAAAATGGAAGTTGAATAAAAATAAAAATGGAAGTTGCTGAAAATTAAATATGGAAGTTCAATCCCGAAACCACTATACCTTAACGATCTATTTGGAAATTAAATAAAAAAGGAAGTTTAATAGAAAAGTAAAGTGCATAAATGGAAGTAGAATAAAAATAAAAATGAAAGTTGCATAAATTTAAAAATGGAAGTTCAATCCAAAAACCACTATACCTTAACGATCTATTTGGAAATTAAATAAAAAAACAAGTTTAATAGAAAAGTAAATTGAATAAAAATGGAAGTTGAATAAAAATAAAAATGGAAGTTGCAGAAAATTAAATATGGAAGTTCAATCCAGAAACCACTATACCTTAACGATCTATTTGGAAATTAAATAAAAAAGGAAGTTTAATAGAAAAATAAATTGCATAAAATGGAAGTAGAATAAAAATAAAAATGAAAGTTGCATAAAATTAAAAATGGAAGTTCAATCCAAAAGCCACTATACTTTAACGATCTATTTGGAAATTAAATAAAAAAGGAAGTTTAATAGAAAAGTAAATTGAATAAAAATGGAAGTTGAATAAAAATAAAAATGGAAGTTCAAGAAAATTAAATATGGAAGTTCAATCCAGAAACCACTATACCATAACGATCTATTTGGAAATTAAATAAAAAAGGAAGTTTAATAGGAAAGTAAATTGAATAAAAATGGAAGTTGCGGAAAATTAAATATGGAAGTTCAATCCCGAAACCACTATACCTTAACGATCTGTTTGGAAATTAAATAAAAAAGGAAGTTTAATAGAAAAGTAAATTGAATAAAAATGGAAGTTGAATAAAAATTAAAATGGAAGTTGCAGAAAATTGAAAATGGAAGTTCAATCCAAAAACCACTATACTTTAACGATCTACTTGGAAATTAAATAAAAAAGAATGTTTAATAGAAAAGTAAATTGAATAAAAATGGAAGTTGCAGAAAATTAAATATGGAAGTTCAATCCAGAAACCACTATACCTTAATGATCTATTTGGAAGTTAAATAAAAAAAGCAAGTTTAATCGAAAAGTAAATTGCATAAAATGGAAGTAGAATAAAAACAAAAATGAAAGTTGCATAAAATTAAAAATGGAAGTTCAATCCAAAAACCACTATACTTTAACGATCTATTTGGAAATTAAATACAAAAGGAAGTTTGATAGAAAAGTAAATTGAATAAAAGTGGAAGTTGCAGAAAATTAAATATGGAAGTTCAATCCAGAAACCACTATACCTTAACGATCTATTTAGAAATTAAATAAAAAAAGGAAGTTTAATAGAAAAGTAAACTGAATAAAAATGGAAGTTGAATAAAAATAAAAATGGAAGTTGCAGAAAATTAAATATGGAAGTTCAATCCAGAAACCGATATACCTTAACGATCTATTTGGAAATTAAATAAAAAAAGGTAGTTTAATAGAAAAGTAAATTGCACAAAAATGGAAGTTGAAGAAAAATAAAAATGAAAGTTGCAGAAAATTAAATATGGAAGTTCAATCCCGAAACCACTATACCTTAACGATCTATTTGGAAATTAAATAAAAAAGGAAGTTTAATAGAAAAGTAAATTGAATAAAAATGGAAGTTGAATAAAAATAAAAATGGAAGTTGCTGAAAATTAAATATGGAAGTTCAATCCCGAAACCACTATACCTTAACGATCTATTTGGAAATTAAATAAAAAAGGAAGTTTAATAGAAAAGTAAAGTGCATAAATGGAAGTAGAATAAAAATAAAAATGAAAGTTGCATAAATTTAAAAATGGAAGTTCAATCCAAAAACCACTATACCTTAACGATCTATTTGGAAATTAAATAAAAAAACAAGTTTTATAGAAAAGTAAATTGAATAAAAATGGAAGTTGAATAAAAATAAAAATGGAAGTTGCAGAAAATTAAATATGGATGTTCAATCCAGAAACCACTATACCTTAACGATTTATTTGGAAATTAAATAAAAAAAGGAAGTTTAATAGAAAATTAAATACCATAAAAATCGAAGTTGAATAAAAATAAAAATGAAAGTTGCAGAAAATTAAATATGGAAGTTCAATCCCGAAACCACTATACCTTAACGATCTATTTGGAAATTAAATAAAAAAGGAAGTTTAATAGAAAAAGTAAATTGAATTAAAATGGAAGTAGAATAAAAATAAAAATGAAGGTTGCATAAAATTAAAAATGGAAGTTCAATCCCGAAACCACTATACCTTAACGATCTATTTGGAAATTAAATAAAAAAGAAAGTTTAATAGAAAAGTAAATTGAATAAAAATGGAATTTGAATAAAAATAAAAATGAAAGTTGCAGAAAATGAAATATGGAAGTTCAATCCAGAAACCACTATACCTTAACGATCTATTTGGAAATTAAATAAAAAAGGAAGTTTGATTGAAAAGTAAATTGAATAAAAATGGAAGTAGAATAAAAATAAAAAGGAAAGTTCCAGAAAAATAAAAGCTGAAGTTCAATCCCGAAACCACTATACCTTAAGGATCATTTTTGGAAATTAAATAAAAAAGGAAGTTTAACAGAAAAGTAAATTGAACAAAAATGGAAGTAGAATAAAAATAAAAAAGAAAGTTGCATAAAATTAAATATGGAAGTTCAATCCAAAAACCACTATACTTTTACGATCTATTTGGAAATTAAATAAAAAATGAAGTTTAATAGAAAAGTAAATCTAATAAAAATGTAAGTTGTATAAAATTGAAAATTAAAGTTGCAAAAAATTAAATATGGAAGTTCAATCCAGAAACCACTATATCTTAACGATCTATTTGGAAATTAAATAAAAAAGGAAGTTTAATAGGAAAGTAAATTGAATAAAAATGGAAGTTGAATAAAAATAAAAATGGAAGTTCAAGAAAATTAAATATGGAAGTTCAATCCAGAAACCACTATACCTTAACGATCTATTTGGAAATTAAATAAAAAAGGAAGTTTAATAGAAAAATAAGTTGCATAAAATGGAAGTAGAATAAAAATAAAAATGAAAGTTGCATAAAATTAAAAATGGAAGTTCAATCCAAAAACCACTATACTTTAACGATCTATTTGGAAATTAAATAAAAAAGGAAGTTTAATAGAAAAGTAAATTGAATAAAAATGGAAGTTGAAGAAAAATAAAAATGGAAGTTCAAGAAAATTAAATATGGAAGTTCAATCCAGAAACCACTATACCATAACGATCTATTTGGAAATTAAATAAAAAAGGAAGTTTAATAGAAAAGTAAATCGAATAAAAATGGAAGTTGAATAAAATTAAAAATGAAAGTTGCATAAAATTAAATAAGGAAGTTCAATCCAGAAACCACTATACCTTAACGATCTATTTGGAAATTAAATAAAAAAAGGTAGTTTAATAGAAAAGTAAATTGAATAAAAATGGA
This sequence comes from Camellia sinensis, assembly GCF_055761805.1. NCBI lineage: Eukaryota > Viridiplantae > Streptophyta > Magnoliopsida > Ericales > Theaceae > Camellia > Camellia sinensis. The sequence goes on from NW_028128987.1 coordinate 33,815,546, forward strand.
AGTTGAATAAAAATAAAAATGAAAGTTGCATAAAATTAAAAATGGAAGTTCAATCCCAAAAACACTATACCTTAACCATCTATTTGGCAATTAAATAAAAAAGGAAGTTTAATAGAAAGGTAAATAGAATAAAAATGGAAGTTGAATAAAAATAAAAATGAAAGTTGCATAAAATTAAAAATGGAAGTTTAATCCAAAAACCACAATACCTTAACGATATATTTGGAAATTAAATAAAAAAAGAAGTTGAGTAGAAAAGAAACTTGAATAAAAAAGGAAGATGAATAAAAATATAAATGGAAGTTGCAGAAAATTAAAATGGAAGTTCATTCCAGAAACCACTATACCTTAACGATCTATTTGGAAATTAAATAAAAAAGCAAGTTTAATAGAAAAGTAAATTGATTAAAAATGGAAGTAGAATAAAAATAAAAATGAAAGTTGCATAAAATTAAAAATGGAAGTTCTATCCGGAAACCACTATACCATAACGATCTACTTCGAAGTTAAATAAAAAAGGAAGTTTCATAGGAAAGTAAATTGAATTAAAATGGAAGTAGAATAAAAATAAAAATGAAAGTTGCATAAAATTAAAAATGGAAGTTCAATCCAGTAACCACTATACCTTCACCATCTGTCTGGAAATAATATAAAAAAGGAAGTTTAATAGAAAAGTAAATTGAAAAAAAATGGAAGTTCAATAAAAATAAAAATGAAAGTTGCAGAAAATAAATTATGGAAGATCAATCCAGAAACCACTATACCTTAACGGTCTATTTGGAAATTAAATAAAAAAGGAAGTTTAATAGAAAAATAAATTGCATAAAAATGGAAGTTAAATAAAAATAAAAATGGAAGTTGCAGAAAATTAAATATGGAAGTTCAATCCAAAAACCACTCTACCTTAACGATCTATTTGGAAATTAAATAAAAAAAGGAAGTTTAATAGAAAAGTAAATTGAATAAAAATGGAAGTTGGAAAGAAATAAAAATGAAAGTTGCAGAAAATTAAATATGGAAGTTCAATCCCGAAACCACAATACCTTAACGATCTATTTGGAAATTAAATAAAAAAGGAAGTCTAATAGAAAAGTAAAATGCATAAAATGGAAGTAGAATAAAAATAAAAAAGAAAGTTGCATAAATTTAAAAATGGAAGTTCAATCCAAAAACCACTATACCTTAACGATCTATTTGGAAATTAAATAAAAAAAAAGTTTAATAGAAAAGTAAATTGAATAAAAATGGAAGTTGAATAAAAATAAAAATGGAAGTTGCAGAAAATTAAATATGGAAGTTCAATCCAGAAACCACTATACCTTAACGATCTATTTGGAAATTAAATAAAAAAGGAAGTTTAATAGAAAAATAAATTGCATAAAATGGAAGTAGAATAAAAATAAAAATGAAAGTTGCATAAAATTAAAAATGGAAGTTCAATCCAAAAGCCACTATACTTTAACGATCTACTTGGAAATTAAATAAAAAAGGAAGTTTAATAGAAAAGTAAATTGAATAAAAATGGAAGTTGAATAAAAATAAAAATGGAAGTTCAAGAAAATTAAATATGGAAGTTCAATCCAGAAACCACTATACCATAACGATCTATTTGGAAATTAAATAAAAAAGGAAGTTTAATAGGAAAGTAAATTCAATAAAAATGGAAGTTGAATAAAAATAAAAATGGAAGTTGCGGAAAATTAAATATGGAAGTTCAATCCCGAAACCACTATACCTTAACGATCTGTTTGGAAATTAAATAAAAAAGGAAGTTTAATAGAAAAGTAAATTGCATAAAATGGAAGTAGAATAAAAATGAAAATGAAAGTTGCATAAAATTAAAATGGAAGTTCAATCCAAAAACCACTATACTTTAACGATCTATTTTGAAATTAAATAAAAAAAGAAGTTTAATAGAAAAGTAAATTGAATAAAAATGGAAGTTGAATAAAAATGAAAATTGAAGTTGAAGAAAATTAAATATGGATGTTCAATCCAGAAACCACTATACCTTAAAGATCTGTTTGGAAATTAAATAAAAAAAGAAGTTTAATAGAAAAACAAATTGCATAAAATGGAAGTAGAATAAAAATAAAAATGAAAGTTGCATAAAATTAAAAATGGAAGTTCAATGCAAAAACCACTATACTTTAACGATCTATTTGGAAATTAAATAAAAAAGGAAGTTTAATAGAAAAGTAAATTGAATAAAAATGGAAGTTGAATAAAAATTAAAATGGAAGTTGCAGAAAATTGAAAATGGAAGTTCAATCCAAAAACCACTATACTTTAACGATCTACTTGGAAATTAAATAAAAAAGAATGTTTAATAGAATAGTAAATTGAATAAAAATGGAAGTTGCAGAAAATTAAATATGGAAGTTCAATCCAGAAACCACTATACCTTAATGATCTATTTGGAAGTTAAATAAAAAAAGCAAGTTTAATCGAAAAGTAAATTGCATAAAATGGAAGTAGAATAAAAACAAAAATGAAAGTTGCATAAAATTAAAAATGGAAGTTCAATCCAAAGACCACTATACTTTAACGATCTATTTGGAAATTAAATACAAAAGGAAGTTTGATAGAAAAGTAAATTAAATAAAAGTGGAAGTTGCAGAAAATTAAATATGGAAGTTCAATCCAGAAACCACTATACCTTAACGATCTATTTAGAAATTAAATAAAAAAAGGAAGTTTACTAAAAAAGTAAATTGAATAAAAATGGAAGTTGAATAAAAATAAAAATGGAAGTTGCAGAAAATTAAATATGGAAGTTCAATCCAGAAACCGCTATACCTTAACGATCTATTTGGAAATTAAATAAAAAAAGGTAGTTTAATAGAAAAGTAAATTGCACAAAAATGGAAGTTGAAGAAAAATAAAAATGAAAGTTGCAGAAAATTAAATATGGAAGTTCAATCCCGAAACCACTATACCTTAACGATCTATTTGGAAATTAAATAAAAACGGAAGTTTAATAGAAAAGTAAATTGAATAAAAATGGAAGTTGCTAAAAATTAAATATGGAAGTTCAATCCCGAAACCACTATACCTTAACGATCTATTTGGAAATTAAATAAAAAAGGAAGTTTAATAGAAAAGTAAAGTGCATAAATGGAAGTAGAATAAAAATAAAAATGGAAGTTGCATAAATTTAAAAATTGAAGTTCAATCCAAAAACCACTATACCTTAACGATCTATTTGGAAATTAAATAAAAAAACAAGTTTTATTGAAAAGTAAATTGAATAAAAATGGAAGTTGTAGAAAAAAAAATATGGATGTTCAATCCAGAAACCACTATACCTTAACGATTTATTTGGAAATTAAATAAAAAAAGGAAGTTTAATAGAAAATTAAATACCATAAAAATCGAAGTTGAATAAAAATAAAAATGAAAGTTGCAGAAAATTAAATATGGAAGTTCAATCCCGAAACCACTATACCTTAACGATCTATTTGGAAATTAAATAAAAAAGGAAGTTTAATAGAAAAAGTAAATTGAATTAAAATGGAAGTAGAATAAAAATAAAAATGAAGGTTGCATAAAATTAAAAATGGAAGTTCAATCCCGAAACCACTATACCTTAACGATCTATTTGGAAATTAAATAAAAAAGAAAGTTTAATAGAAAAGTAAATTGAATAAAAATGGAATTTGAATAAAAATAAAAATGAAAGTTGCAGAAAATGAAATATGGAAGTTCAATCCAGAAACCACTATACCTTAACGATCTATTTGGAAATTAAATAAAAAAGGAAGTTTGATTGAAAAGTAAATTGAATAAAAATGGAAGTAGAATAAAAATAAAAAGAAATGTTCCAGAAAAATAAAAGCTGAAGTTCAATCCCGAAACCACTATACCTTAAGGATCTATTTGGAAATTAAATAAAAAAGGAAGTTTAACAGAAAAGTAAATTGAACAAAAATGGAAGTAGAATAAAAATAAAAAAGAAAGTTGCATAAAATTAAATATGGAAGTTCAATCCAAAAACCACTATACATTTACGATCTATTTGGAAATTAAATAAAAAATGAAGTTTAATAGAAAAGTAAATCGAATAAAAATGTAAGTTGTATAAAATTGAAAATTAAAGTTGCAAAAAATTAAATATGGAAGTTCAATCCAGAAACCACTATATCTTAACGATCTATTTGGAAATTAAATAAAAAAGAAAGTTTAATAGGAAAGTAAATTGAATAAAAATGGAAGTTGAATAAAAATAAAAATGGAAGTTCAAGAAAATTAAATATGGAAGTTCAATCCAGAAACCACTATACCTTAACGATCTATTTGCAAATTAAAGAAAAACGGAAGTTTAATAGAAAAGTAAATTGAATAAAAATGGAAGTTGAATAAAAATAAAAATGAAAGTTGCGGAAAATTAAATATGGAAGTTCAATACCGAAACCACTATACCTTAACGATCTATTTGGAAATTAAATAAAAAAAGGAAGTTTAATAGAAAAGTAAATTGCATAAAATGGAAGTAGAATAAAAATAAAAATGAAAGTTGCGTAAAATTTAAAATGGAAGTTCAATCCAAAAACCACTATACTTTAACGATCTATTTGGAAATTAAATAAAAAAGGAAGTTTAATAGAAAAATAAATTGAATGAAAATGGAAGTTGCTGAAAATTAAATATGGAAGTTCATTCCAAAAACCACTCTACCTTAACGATCTATTTGGAAATTAAATAAAAAAAGGAAGTTTAATAGAAAAGTAAATTGAATAAAAATGGAAGTTGGAAAAAAATAAAAATGAAAGTTGCAGAAAATTAAATATGGAAGTTCAATCCCGAAACCACTATACCTTAACGATCTATTTGGAAATTAAATAAAAAAGGAAGTCTAATAGAAAAGTAAAATGCATAAAATGGAAGTAGAATAAAAATAAAAAAGAAAGTTGCATAAATTTAAAAATGGAAGTTCAATCCAAAAACCACTATACCTTAACGATCTATTTAGATATTAAATAAAAAAACAAGTTTAATAGAAAAGTAAATTGAATAAAAATGGAATTTGAATAAAAATAAAAATGGAAGTTGCAAAAAATTAAATATGGAAGTTCAATCCAGAAACCACTATACCTTAACGATCTATTTGGAAATTAAATAAAAAAGGAAGTTTAATAGAAAAATAAATTGCATAAAATGGAAGTAGAATAAAAATAAAAATGGAAGTTGCAGAAAATTAAAATGGGAGTTCATTCCAGAAACCACTATACCTTAACGATCTATTTGGAAATTAAATAAAAAAGGAAGTTTAATAGAAAAGTAAATTGATTAAAAATGGAAGTAGACTAAAAATAAAAATGAAAGTTGCATAAAATTAAAAATGGAAGTTCTATCCGGAAACCACTATACCATAACGATCTACTTCGAAGTTAAATAAAAAAGGAAGTTTCATAGGAAAGTAAATTGAATTAAAATGGAAGTAGAATAAAAATAAAAATGAAAGTTGCATAAAATTAAAAATGGAAGTTCAATCCAGAAACCACTATACCTTCACCATCTATCTGGAAATAATATAAAAAAGGAAATTTAATAGAAAAGTAAATTGAATAAAAATGGAAGTTCAATAAAAATAAAAATGAAAGTTGCAGAAAATAAATTATGGAAGATCAATCCAGAAACCACTATACCTTAACGGTCTATTTGGAAATTAATTAAAAAATGAAGTTTAATAGAAAAATAAATTCCATAAAAATGGAAGTTGAATAAAAATAAAAATGAAAGTTGCAGAAAATTAAATTTGGAAGTTCAATCCAGAAACCACTATACCTTAACGATCCATGTGGAAATTAAATAAAAAAGGAAGTTTAATAGAAAAATAAATTGCATAAAATGGAAGTAGAATAAAAATAAAAAAGAAAGTTGCATAAAATTAAAAATGGAAGTTCAATCCAAAAACCACTATACTTTAACGATCTATTTGGAAATTAAATAAAAAAGGAAGTTTAATAGAAAAGTAAATTGAATAAAAATGGAAGTTGAATAAAAATAAAAATGGAAGTTCAAGAAAATTAAATATGGAAGTTCAATCTAGAAACCACTATACCTTAACGATCTATTTGGAAATTAAATAAAAAAGGAAGTTTAATAGGAAAGTAAATTGAATAAAAATGGAAGTTGAATAAAAATAAAAATGGAAGTTGCAGAAAATTAAATATGGAAGTTCAATCCCGAAACCACTATACCTTAACGATCTATTTGGAAATTAAATAAAAAAGGAAGTCTAATAGAAAAGTAAAATGCATAAAATGGAAGTAGAATAAAAATAAAATAGAAAGTGGCATATATTTAAAAATGGAAGTTCAATCCAAAAACCACTATACCTTAACGATCTATTTGGAAATTAATTAAAAAAACAAGTTTAATAGAAAATTAAATTGAATAAAAATGGAAGTTGAATAAAAATAAAAATGGAAGTTGCAGAAAATTAAATATGGAAGTTCAATCCAGAAACAACTATACCTTAACGATCTATTTGGAAATTAAATAAAAAAGGAAGTTTAATAGAAAAATAAATTGCATAAAATGGAAGTAGAATAAAAATAAAAATGAAAGTTGCATAAAATTAAAAATGGAAGTTCAATCCAAAAACCACTATACTTTAACGATCTATTTGGAAATTAAATAAAAAAGGATGTTTAATAGAAAAGTAAATTGAATAAAAATAGAAGTTGAATAAAAATAAAAATGGAAGTTCAAGAAAATTAAATATGGAAGTTCAATCTAGAAACCACTATACCTTAACGATCTATTTGGAAATTAAATAAAAAAGGAAGTTTAATAGGAAAGTAAATTGAATAAAAATGGAAGTTGAATAAAAATAAAAATGGAAGCTGCAGAAAATTAAATATGGAAGTTCAATCCCGAAACCACTATACCTTAACGATCTGTTTGGAAATTAAATAAAAAAGGAAGTTTAATAGAAAAGTAAATTGCATAAAATGGAAGCAGAATAAAAATGAAAATGAAAGTTGCATAAAATTAAAATGGAAGTTCAATCCAAAAACCACTATACTTTAACGATCTATTTTGAAATTAAATAAAAAAAGAAGTTTAATAGAAAAGTAAATTGAATAAAAATGGAAGTTGAATAAAAATGAAAATGGAAGTTGAAGAAAATTAAATATGGAAGTTCAATCCAGAAACCACTATACCTTAAAGATCTGTTTGGAAATTAAATAAAAAAAGAAGTTTAATAGAAAAACAAATTGCATAAAATGGAAGTAGAATAAAAATAAAAATGAAAGTTGCATAAAATTAAAAATGGAAGTTCAATGCAAAAACCACTATACTTTAACGATCTATTTGGAAATTAAATAAAAAAGGAAGTTTAATAGAAAAGTAAATTGAATAAAAATGGAAGTTGAATAAAAATAAAAATGGAAGTTGCAGAAAATTAAAAATAGAAGTTCAATCCAAAAACCACTATACTTTAATGATCTACTTGGAAATTAAATAAAAAAGAATGTTTAATAGAAAAGTAAATTGAACAAAAACGGAAGTTGCAGAAAATTAAATATGGAAGTTCAATCCAGAAACCACTATACCTTAATGATCTATTTGGAAATAAAATAAAAAAAGCAAGTTTAATAGAAAAGTAAATTGCATAAAATGGAAGTAGAATAAAAATAAAAATGAAAGTTGCATAAAATTAAAAATGGAAGTTCATTACAAAAACCACTATACTTTAACGATCTATTTGGAAATTAAATACAAAAGGAAGTTTGATAGAAAAGTAAATTGAATAAAAGTGGAAGTTGCAGAAAATTAAATATGGAAGTTCAATCCAGAAACCACTATACCTTAACGATCTATTTAGAAATTAAATAAAAAAAGGAAGTTTAATAGAAAAGTAAATTAAATAAAAATGGAAGTTGAATAAAAATAAAAATGGAAGTTGCAGAAAATTAAATATGGAAGTTCAATCCAGAAACCGCTATACCTTAACGATCTATTTGGAAATTAAATAAAAAAAGGTAGTTTAATAGAAAAGTAAATTGCACAAAAATGGAAGTTGAAGAAAAATAAAAATGAAAGTTGCAGAAAATTAAATATGGAAGTTCAATCCCGAAACCACTATACCTTAACGATCTATTTGGAAATTAAATAAAAAAGGAAATTTAATAGAAAAGTAAATTGAATAAAAATGGAAGTTGAATAAAAATAAAAATGGAAGTTGAAGAAAATTAAATATGGAAGTTCAATCCAGAAACCACTATACCTTAACGATCTATTTGCAAATTAAATAAAAACGGAAGTTTAATAGAAAAGTAAATTGAATAAAAATGGAAGTTGAATAAAAATAAAAATGGAAGTTGCGGAATATTAAATATGGAAGTTCAATCCCGAAGCCACTATAACTCAACGATCTATTTGGAAATTAAATAAAAAAGGAAGTTTAATAGAAAAGTAAATTGCATGAAATGGAAGTAGAATAAAAATAAAAATGAAAGTTGCATAAAAATAAAAATGGAAGTTCAATCCAAAAACCACTATACCTTAACGATCTTTTTGGAAATTAACTAAAAAAGGAAGTTGAATAGAAAAGTAAATTGATTAAAAATGGAAGTTGAATAAAAATAAAAATGAAAGTTGCAGAAAATTAAATATGGAAGTTCAATCCGGAAACCACTATACCTTAATGATCTATTTGGAAATTAAATAAAAAAGGAAGTTTAATGGAAAAGTAAATTGTATAAAAATAGAAGTTGAATAAAAATAAAAATGAATGTTGCAGAAAATTAAATATGGAAGTTCAATCTAGAAACCACTATACCTTAACGATCTATTTGGAAATTAAATTAAAAAGGAAGTTTAATAGAAAAGTAAATTGCATAAAATGGAAGTAGAATAAAAATAAAAATGAAAGTTGCATAAAATTAAAAATGGAAGTTCAATCCAAAAACCACTATACTTTAACGATCTATTTGGAAATTAAATAAAAAAGGAAGTTTAATAGAAAAGTAAATTGAATAAAAATGGAAGTTGAATAAAAATAAAAATGGAAGTGGCAGAAAATTAAATATGGAAGTGCAATCCAGAAACCACTATACCTTAACGATCTATTTGGAAATTAAATAAAAAAATGAAGTTAATAGGAAAGTAAATTGAATAAAAATGGAAGTAGAATAAAAATAAAAATGAAAGTTGCATAAAATTAAAAATGGAAGTTCAATCCAGAAACAACTATACCTTAACGATCTATTTGGAAATTAACTAAAAAGGAAGTTCAATGGAAAAGTAAATTGAATAAAAATGGAAGTTGAATAAAAATAAAAATGAAAGTTGCAGAATATTAAATATGGAAGTTCAATCCAGAATCCACTATACCTTAATGATCTATTTGGAAATTAAATAAAAAAGGTAGTTTAAAAGAAAAGTTAATTGTATAAAAATAGAAGTTGAATAAAAATAAAAATGAAAGTTGCAGAAAATTAAATATGGAAGTTCAATCCAGAAAACACTATACCTTAACGATCTATTTGGAAATTAAATAAAAAAGGAAGTTTAATAGAAAAGTAAATTGCATAAAATGGAAGTAGAATAAAAATAAAAATGAAAGTTGCATAAAATTAAAAATGGAAGTTCTATCCAAAAACGACTATACTTTAACGATCTATTTGGAAATTAAATAAAGAAGGAAGTTTAATAAAAAAGTAAATTGAATAAAAATTGAAGTTCAATAAAAATAAAAATGGAAGTTGAAGAAAATTAAATATGGAAGTTTAATACAGAAACCACTATACCTTAACGATCTATTTGCAAATTAAATAAAAAAGGAAGTTTAATAGAAAAGTAAATTAATAAAAATGGAAGTTGAATAAAAATAGAAATGGAAGTTGCGGAAAATTAAATATGGAAGTTCATTCCCAAAACCACTATAACTTAACGATCTATTTGGAAATTAAACAAAAAAGGAAGTTTAATAGAAAAGTAAATTGCATAAAATGGAAGTAGAATAAAAATAAAAATGAAAGTTGCATAAAATTAAAAATGGAAGTTCAATCCAAAAACCACTATACCTTAACGATCTTTTTGGAAATTAACTAAAAAAGGAAGTTTAATAGAAAAGTAAATTGATTAAAAATGGAAGTTGAATAAAAATAAAAATGAAAGTTGCAGAAAATTAAATACGGAAGTTCAATCCGGAAACCACTATACCTTAATGATCTATTTGGAAATTAAATAAAAAAGGAAGTTTATTAGAAAAGTAAATTGCATAAAATGGAAGTAGAATAAAAATAAAAATGAAAGTTGCATAAAATTAAAAATGGAAGTTGAATCCAAAAACCACTATACTTTAACGATCTATTTTGAAATTAAATAAAAAAGGAAGTTTAATAGAAAAGTAAATTGAAAAATAATGGAAGCCGAATAAAAATCAAAATGGAAGTGGCAGAAAATTAAATATGGAAGTGCAATCCAGAAACCACTATACCTTAACGATCTATTTGGAAATTAAATAAAAAAATGAAGTTTAATAGGAAAGTGAATTGAATAAAAATGGAAGTTGCATAAAATTAAAAATGGAAGTTCAATCCAAAAACCACTATACTTTAACGATCTATTTTGAAATTAAATAAAAAATGAAGTTTGATAGAAAAGTAAATTGAATAAAAATGGAAGTTGAATAAAAATAAAAATGAAAGTTGCAGAAAATTAAATATGGAAGTTCAATCCAGAAAACACTATACCTTAACGATCTATTTGGAAATTAAATAAAAAAGGAAGTTTAATAGAAAAGTAAATTGCATAAAATGGAAGTAGAATAAAAATAAAAATGAAAGTTGCATAAAATTAAAAATGGAAGTTCTATCCAAAAACGACTATACTTTAACGATCTATTTGGAAATTAAATAAAGAAGGAAGTTTAATAGAAAAGTAAATTGAATAAAAATGGAAGTTGAATAAAAATAAAAATAGAAGTTGCAGAAAATTAAATATGGAAGTCCAATCCAGAAACCGCTATACCTTAACTATCTATTTGGAAATTAAATAAAAAAAGGAAGTTTAATAGAAAAGTAAATTGCATAAAAATGGAAGTTGAAGAAAAATAAAAATGAAAGTTGCAGAAAATTAAATATGGAAGTTCAATCCCGAAACCACTATACCTTAACGATATATTTGGAAAATAAATAAAAAAGGAAGTTCGATAGAAAAGTAAATTGCATAAAATGGCAGTAGAATAAAAATAAAAATGAAAGTTGCATAAAATGTAAAATGGAAGTTCAATCCAAAAACCACTATACTTTAACGATCTATTTGGAAATTAAAAAAAAAAAGGAAGTTTAATAGAAAAGTAAATTGCATAAAATGGAAGTAGAATAAAAATAAAAATGAAAGTTGCATAAAATTAAAAATGGAAATTCAATCCAAAAACCACAATACTTTAACGATCTATTTGGAAATTAAATGAAAAAACAAGTTTAATAGAAAAGTAAATTGAATAAAAATGGAAGTTGAATAAAAATAAAAATGGAAGTTGCAGAATATTAAATATGGAAGTTCAATCCAGAAACCACTATACCTGAATGATCTATTTGGAAGTTAAATAAAAAAGTAAGTTTAATAGAAAAGTAAATTGAATAAAAATGGAAGTTGAATAAAAATAAAAATGGAAGTTGCAGAAAATTAAATATGGAAGTTCAATCCGGAAACCACTATACCTTAACGATCTATTTGGAAATTAAAACAGAAAAAGTTTAATAGAAAAGTAAATTGAATAAAAATGGAAGTTGAATAAAAATAAAAATGAAAGTTGCGGAAAATTAAATATGGAAGTTCAATTCGGAAACCACTATACCTTAACGATCCATTTGGAAATTAAATAAAAAAGGAGGTTTAATAGAAAAGTAAATTGCATAAAATGGAAGTAGAATAAAAATAAAAATGAAAGTTCCATAAAATTAAAAATGGAAGTTCAATCCAAAAAACGACTATACTTTATTGATTTATTTGGAAATTAAATAAAAAAGAAAGTTTAATGGAAAAGTAAATTGAATTAAAATGGAAGAAGAATAAAAATAAAAATGAAGGTTGCATAAAATAAAAAATGGAAGTTCCATCCAGAAACCACTATACCTTAACGATCTATTTGGAAATTAAATAAAAAAGAAAGTTTAATAGAAAAGTAAATTGAATAAAAATGGTATTTGAATAAAAATAAAAATAAAAGTTGCAGAAAATTAAATATGGAAGTTCAATACAGAAACCACTATACCTTAACGATCTATTTGGAAATGAAATAAAAAAGGAAATTTAATCGAAAAGTAAATTGAATTAAAATGGAAGTAGAATAAAAATAAAAATGAAAGTTGCATAAAATTATAAATGGAAGTTCAATCCAGAAAGCATTATACCTTAACGATCTATTTGGAAATTAAATAAAAAAGGAAGTTTCGTAGGAAAGTAAATTGAATTAAAATGGAAGTAGAATAAAAATAAAAAAGAAAGTTGCATAAAATTAAAAATGGAAGCTCAATCCAAAAACCACTATACCCTGCCGATCTGCTCAGAAATTAAATAAAAAATGAAGTTTAATAGAAAAGTAAATCGAATAAAAATGGAAGTTGAATAAAAATAAAAATGAAAGTTGCATAAAATTAAAAATGGCAGTTTAATACAAAAACCACTATACCTTAACGATCTATTTGGAAATTAAATAAAAAAGGAAGTTGAGTAGAAAAGAAACTTGAATAAAAATAGAAGTTAAATAAAAATAAAACTGGAAGTTGCAGAAATGTAAAAATGGAAGTTCATTGAAGAAACCACTATACCTTAACGATTTCTTTGGAAATTAAATAAAAAACGATATTTAATAGAAATGGTAGTTGAATAAAAATAAAAATGAAAGTTGCAGAAAATAAAAAGTGGAAGTTCAATACAGAAACCAATATACCTTAACGATCTGTTTGCAAATTAAATAAAAGAGGAAGTTTCATAGAAAAGTAAATTGAATAAAAATGGAAGTTGAATAAAAATAAAAATGAAATTTGCAGAAAATTAAATATGGAAGTTCAATCCAGAAACCACTATACCTTAACGATTTATTTGGAAATTAAATAAAAAAGGAAGTTGAGTAGAAAAAAAAATTGAATAAAAAAGGAAGTTGAATAAAAATAAAAATGGAAGTTGCAGAAAATTAAAAATGGAAGTTCAATCCAGAAACCACTATACCTTAACTATCTATTTGGAAATTAAATAACAAAGGAAGTTTAATAGAAAAGTAAATTGATTAAAAATGGAAGTAGAATAAAAATAAAAATGAAAGTTGCATAAAATTAAAAATGGAAGTTCTATCCGGAAACCACTATACCATAACGATCTACTTGGAAATTAAATAAAAAAGAAAGTTTCATAAGAAAGTAAATTGAATAAAAATGGAAGTTGAATATAAATAAAAATGAAAGTTGCAGAAAATTAAATATGGAAGTTCAATCCAGAGACCACTATACCTTAACGATCTATTTTGAAATTAAATAAAAAAGGAAGTTTAATAGAAAAGTAAATTGTATAAAAATAGAAGTTGAATAAAACTAAAAATGGAAATTGCAAAAAATTAAATATGGAAGTGCAATCCAGAAACCACTATACCTTAACGATCGATTTAGAAATTAAATAAAAAAGGGAGTTTAATTGAAAAATAAATTACATAAAATGGAAGTAGAATAAAAATAAAAAAGAAAGTTGCTTAAAATTAAAAATGGAAGCTCACTCCAAAAACCACTCTACCTTACCGATCTACTCGGAAATTAAATAAAAAATGAAGTTTAATGGAAAAGTAAATCGAATAAAAATGGAAGTTGAATAAAAATAAAAATGAAAGTTGCATAAAATTAAAAATGACAGTTCAATCCAAAAACCACTACACCTTAACGATCTATTTGGAAATTAAATAAAAAAGGAAGTTGAGCAGAAAAGTAAATTGAATAAAAATGGAAGTTGCAGAAATGTAAAAATGGAAGTTCATTGAAGAAACCACTATACCTTAATGATTTATTTGGAAATTAAATAAAAAAGGATGTTTATAGAAAATTAAATTGAATAAAATTGGAAGTTGAATAAAAATAAAAATGGAAGTTGAAGAAAATTAAATATGGAAGTTCAATCCAAAAACCATTATAACTTAACGATCGGTTTGCAAATTAAATAAAATGGGAAATTTCATAGAAAAGTAAATTGAACAAAAATGGAAGTCGAATAAAAATAAAAATGAAATTTGCAAAAAATTAAATATGGAAATTCAATCCAAAAACCACTATACCTTAACGATCTGTTTGCAAATTAAATAAAAGAGGAAATTTCATAGAAAAGTAAATTGAACAAAAATGGAAGTCGAATAAAAAAAAAATGAAATTTGCACAAAATTAAATATGGAAGTTCAATCCAGAAACCAATATACCATAACGATCTATTTGGAAATTAAATAAAAAAGGAAGTTTAATAGAAAAGTAAATTGCATAAGATGGAAGTTGAATAAAAATAAAAATGAATTATGCAGAAAATTAAATATGGAAGTTCAATTCCGAAACCACTATACCTTAATGATCTATTTGGAAATTAAATAAAAAAGGATGTTTAATAGAAAAGTAAACTGCATAAAAGGGAAGTACAACAAAAATAAAAATGAAAGTTGCAGAAAATTAAAAATGGAAGTTCACTCCAGAAACCACTATACCTTAAAGATCTATTTGGAAATTAAATAAAAAAGGAAGTTTAATAGAAAAGTAAATTGAATAAAAATGGAACTTGAATAAAAATAAAAAAGGAAGTTGCAGAAAATTAAATATGGAAGTTCAATCCAAAAACCACTATACCTTAACGATCTGTTTGCAAATTAAATAACAGAGGAAATTTCATAGAAAAGTAAATTGAACAAAAATGGAAGTCGAATAAAATTAAAATTGAAATTTGCACAAAATTAAATATGGAAGTTCAATCCAGAAACCACTATACCATAACGATCTATTTGGAAATTAAATAAAAAAGGAAGTTTAATAGAAAAGTAAATTGCATAAAATGGAAGTTGAATAAAAATAAAAATGAAAGTTGCAGAAAATTAAATATGGAAGTTCAATTCCGAAATCACTATACCTTAACGATCTATTTGGAAATTAAATAAAAAAGGATGTTTAATAGAAAAGTAAACTGCATAAAATGGAAGTAGAATAAAAATAAAAATGAAAGTTGCAGAAAATTAAAAATGGAAGTTCAATCCAGAAACCACTATACCTTAACGATCTATTTGGAAATTAAATAAAAAAGGAAGTTTAATAGAAAAGTAAATTGCATAAAAATGGAAGCTGAATAAAAATAAAAATGAAAGTTTCAGAAAATTAAATATGGAAGTTCAATCCCGAAAGCACTATACCTTAACGATCTATTTGGAAATTAAATAAAAAAGGAAGTTTAATAGAAAAGTAAATTGCATAAAATGGAAGTAGAATAAAAATAAAAATGAAAGTTGTATAAAATTAAAAAGGGAAGTTCAATCCAAAAACCACTATACTTTAACGATCTATTTGGAAACTAAATAAAAAAGGAAGTTTAATAGAAAAGTAAAATGAATAAAAATAAAAATGGAAGTTGCAGAAAATTAAATATGGAAGTTCAATCCAGAAACCACTATACCTTAACGATCTATTTGGAAATTAATTAAAAAAAGGAAGGGTAATAGAAAAATAAATTGAATTAATATGGAAGTAGAATAAAAATAAAAATGAATGTTGCAGAAAATTAAATATGGAAGTTCAATCCAGAAACCACTATACCTTAACGATCTATTTGGAAATTAAATAAAAAAGAAAGTTTAATAGAAAAGTAAATTGAATAAAAATGGAAGTTGAATAAAAATAAAAATGGAAGTTGCAGAAAATTGAATATGGAAGTTCAATCCAAAAACTACTATACCTTAACGATCTGTTTGCAAATTAAATAAAAGTGGAAATTTCATAGAAAAGTAAATTGAATAAAAATGGAAGTTGAATAAAAATAAAAATGAAATTTGCTGAAAATTAAATATGGAAAGTCAATCCAGAAACCACTATACCATAACGATCTATTTGGAAATTAAATAAAAAAGGAAGTTTAATTGAAAAGCAAATTGAATAAAAATGGAAGTTGAATAAAAATAAAAATGAAATTTGCAGAAAATTAAATATGGAAAGTCAATCCAGAAACCACTATACCATAACGATCTATTTGGAAATTAAATAAAAAAGGAAGTTTAATTGAAAAGCAAATTGAATAAAAATGGAAGTTGAATAAAAATAAAATTGAAATTTGCAGAAAATTAAATATGGAAGTTAAATCCAGAAACCACTATACCTTAACGATCTATTTGGAAATTAAATAAAAAAAGGAAGTTTAATAGAAAAGTAAATTGAATTAAAATGGAAGACGAATAAAAATAAAAACAAAATTTGCAGAAAATTAAATATGGAAGTTCAATCCAGAAACCACTATGCCTTAACGATCTATTTGGAAATAAAATAAAAAAGAAAGTTTAATAGAAAAGTAAATTGAATAAAAATGGAAATTGAATAAAAATAAAAATGGAAGTTGAAGAAAATTAAATATGGAAGTTCAATCCAAAAACCATTATAACTTAACGATCTGTTTGCAAATTAAATAAAAGGGGAAATTTCAAAGAAAAGTAAATTGAACAAAAATGGAAGTCGAATAAAAATAAAAATGAAATTTGCAAAAAATTAAATATGGAAGTTCAATCCAAAAACACTATACCTTAACGATCTGTTTGCAAATTAAATAAAAGAGGAAATTTCATAGAAAAGGAAATTGAACAAAAACGGAAGTCGAATAAAAATAAAAATGAAATTTGCACAAAATTAAATATGGAAGTTCAATCCAGAAACCACTATACCATAACGATCTATTTGGAAATTAAATAAAAAAGGAAGTTTAATAGAAAAGTAAATTGCATAAGATGGAAGTTGAATAAAAATAAAAATGGAAGTTGCAGAAAATTAAATATGGAAGTTCAATTCCGAAAGCACTATACCTTAACGATCTATTTGGAAATTAAATAAAAAGGGATGTTTAATAGAAAAGTAAACTGCATAAAAGGGAAGTAGAATAAAAATAAAAATGAAAGTTGCAGAAAATTAAAAATGGAAGTTCACTCCAGAAACCACTATACCTTAACGATCTATTTGGAAATTAAATAAAAAAGGAAGTTTAATAGAAAAGTAAATTGAATAAAAATGGAAGTTGAATAAAAATAAAAATGAAATTTGCAGAAAATGAAATATGGAAGTTCAATCCAAAAACCACTATACCTTAACGATCTGTTTGCAAATTAAATAACAGAGGAAATTTCATAGAAAAGTAAATTGAACAAAAACGGAAGTCGAATAAAAATAAAAATGAAATTTGCACAAAATTAAATATGGAAGTTCAATCCAGAAACCACTATACCATAACGATCTATTTGGAAATTAAATAAAAAAGGAAGTTTAATAGAAAAGTAAATTGCTTAAAATGGAAGTTGAGTAAAAATAAAAATGAAAGTTGCAGAAAGTTAAATATGGAAGTTCAATTCCGAAACCACTATACCTTAACAATCTATTTGGAAATTAAATAAAAAAGGATGTTTAATAGAAAAGTAAACTACATAAAATGGAAGTAGAATAAAAATTAAAATGAAAGTTGCAGAAAATTAAAAATGGAAGTTCAATCCAGAAACCGCTATACCTTAACGATCTATTTGGAAATTAAATAAAAAAGAAAGTTTAATAGAAAAGTAAATTGAATAAAAATGGAAGTTGAATAAAAATCAAAATGGAAGTTGCAGAAAATTGAATGTGGAAGTTCCATCCAAAAACCACTATACCTTAACGATCTGTTTGCAAATTAAATAAACGAGGAAATTTCATAGAA
This sequence comes from Camellia sinensis, assembly GCF_055761805.1. Classification (NCBI taxonomy): domain Eukaryota; kingdom Viridiplantae; phylum Streptophyta; class Magnoliopsida; order Ericales; family Theaceae; genus Camellia; species Camellia sinensis. The sequence continues at coordinate 33,833,462 of NW_028128987.1, forward strand.
AAGTAAATTGAATAAAAATGGAAGTTGAATAAAAATAAAAATGAAATTTGCAGAAAATTAAATATGGAAGTTCAATCCAGAAACCACTATACCATAACGATCTATTTGGAAATTAAATAAAAAAGGAAGTTTAATTGAAAAGTAAATTGAATAAAAATGGAAGTTGAATAAAAATAAAAATGAAATTTGCAGAAAATTAAATATAGAAGTTCAATCCAGAAACCACTATACCTTAACGATCTATTTGGAAATTAAAGAAAAAAAGAAAGTTTAATTGAAAAGTAAATTGAATAAAAATGGAAGTTGAATAAAAATAAAAATGGAAGTTGCAGAAAATTGAATAAGGAAGTTCAATCCAAAAACCACTATACCTTAACGATCTATTTGCAAATTAAATAAAAGAGGAAATTTCATAGAAAAGTAAATTGAATAAAAATGGAAGTTGAATAAAAATAAAAATGAAATTTGCTGAAAATTAAATATGGAACTTCAATCCAAAAACCACGATACCATAACGATCTGTTAGGAAATTAAATAAAAAAGAAAGTTTAATAGAAAAGTAAATTGCATAAAATGGAAGTTGAATAAAAATAAAAATGAAAGTTCCAGAAAATTAAATATGGAAGTTCAATTCCGAAACCACTATACCTTAACGATCTATTTGGAAATTAAATAAAAAGGATGTTTAATAGAAAAGTAAACTGCATAAAATGGAAGTAGAATAAAAATAAAAATGAAAGTTGCAGAAAATTAAAAATGGAAGTTCAATCCAGAAACCACTATACCTTAACGATCTATTTGGAAATTAAATAAAAAAGGAAGTTTAATAGAAAAGTAAATTGCATAAAAATGGAAGCTGAATAAAAACAAAAGTGAAAGTTGGAGAAAATTAAATATGGAAGTTCAATCCCGAAAGCACTATACCTTAACGATCTATTTGGAAATTAAATAAAAAAGGAAGTTTAATAGAAAAGTAAATTGAATAAAAACGGAAGTTGAATAAAAATAAAAATGGAAGTTGCAGAAAATTAAATATGGAAGTTCAATCCAAAAACAACTATACCTTAACGATCTATTTGGAAATTAAATAAAAAAGGAAGTTTAATAGAAAAGTAAATTGCATAAAAATGAAAGTTGCCGAAAATTAAATATGGAAGTTCAATCTCGAAACCACTATACCTTAACGATCTATTTGGAAATTAAATAAAAAAGGAAGTTTAATAGAAAAGTAAATTGCATAAAATGGAAGCAGAATAAAAATTAAAATGAAAATTGCATAAAACTAAAAATGGAAGTTCAATCCAAAAACCACTATACTTTAACGATCTATTTGGAAATTGAATAAAAAAGGAAGTTTAATAGAAAAGTAAATTGAATTAAAATGGAAGTAGAATGAAAATAAAAATGAAATTTGCAGAAAATTAAATATGGAAGTGCAATCCAGAAACCACTATACCATAACGATCTATTTGGAAATTAAATAAATAAGGAAGCATAATAGAAAAGTAAATTGCATAAAATGGAAGTTGAATAAAAATCAAAATGAAAGTTGCAGAAAATTAAATATGGAAGTTCAATGCCGAAACCACTATACCTTAACGATCTATTTGGAAATTAAATAAAAAAGGATGTTTAATTGAACATTAAATCGCACAAAATGGAAGTAGAAAAAAAATAAAAATGAAGGTTGTATAAAATTAAAAATGGAAGTTCAACCCAAAAACCACTATAACTTAACGATCTATTTGGAAATTAAATAAAAAAGGAAGTTTAATAGAAAAGTAAATTGAATAAAAATGGAAGTTGCTGAAAATTAAATATGGAAGTTCAATCCAGAAACCACTATACCTTAACGATCTATTTGGAAATTAAATAGAAAAGGAAGTTTAATAGAAAAGTAAATTGAATTAAAATGGAAGTCGAATAAAAATAAAAATGAAATTTGCAGAAAATTAAATATGGAAGTTCAATCCAGAAACCACTATACCATAACGATCTATTTGGAAATTAAATATAAAAGGAAGTTTAATAGAAAAGTAAATTGCATAAAATGGAAGTTGAATAAAAATAAAAATGAATGTTGCAGAAAATTAAATGTGGAAGTTCAATTCCGAAACCACTATACGTTAACGATCTATTTGGAAATTAAATAAAAAAGAAAGTTTAATAGAAAAGTAAATTGCATAAAATGGAAGTAGAATAAAAATAAAAATGAAAGTTGCATAAAATTAAAAATGGAAGTTCAATCCAAAAACCACTATACCTTAACAATCTATTTGGAAATTAAATAAAAAGGAAGTTTAATAGAAAAGTAAATTGAATAAAAATGGAAGATGAATAAAAATAAAAACGGAAGTTGCAGAAAATTAAATATGGAAGTTCATTCTAGAAACCACTATACCTTAACGATCTATTTGGAAATTAAATAAAAAAGGAAATTTAATAGAAAAGTAAATTGCATAAAAATGGAAGTTAAATAAAAATAAAAATGAAAGTTGAAGAAAATTAAATATGGAAGTTCAATACCGAAACCACTATACCTTAACGATCTATTTGGAAATTAAATAAAAAAGAAAGTTTAATAGAAAAGTAAATTGAATAAAAATGGAAGTTGAATAAAAATAAAAATGGAAGTTGCAGAAAATTAAATATGGAAGTTCAATCCAAAAACCACTATACCTTAACGATCTGTTTGCAAATTAAATAATAGTGGAAATTTCATAGAAAAGTAAATTTAATAAAAATGCGGGTTGAACAAAAATAAAAATGAAATTTGCAGAAAATTAAATATGGAAGTTCAATCCAGAAACCACTATACCATAACGATCTATTTGGAAATTAAATAAAAAAGGAAGTTTAATAGAAATGTAAATTGCATAAAATGGAAGTTGAATAAAAATAAAAATGAAAGTTGCATAAAATTAAAAATGGAAGTTCAATCCAAAAACCACTATACCTTAACGATCTATTTGGAAATTAAATAAAAAATGAAGTTTAATAGAAAAGTAAATTGAATAAAAATGGAAGTTGAATAAAGATAAAAATGGAAGTTGCGGAAAATTAAATATGGAAGTTCAATCCAGAAACCACCATACCTTAACGATCTATTTGGAAATTAAATAAAAAAGGAAGTTTAATAGAAAAGTAAATTGAATTAAAATGGAAGTAGAATAAAAATAAAAATGAAATTTGCAGAAAATTTAATATGGAAGTTCAATCCAGAAACCACTATACCATAACGATCTATTTGGAAATTAAATAAAAATGGAATTTAATAGAAAAGTAAATTGCATAAAATGGAAGTTGAATAAAAATAAAAATGAATGTTGCAGAAAATTAAATATGGAAGTTCAATCCCGAAACCACTATACCTTAACGATCTATTTGGAAATTAAATAAAAAAGGATGTTTAATAGAAAAGTGAATTGCATAAAATGGAAATTGAATAAAAATAAAAATGAAAGTTGCATAAAATTAAAAAGGAAAGTTCAATCCAAAAACCACTATACCTTAACGATCTATTTGGAAATTAAATAAAAAAGGAAGTTTAATAGAAAAGTGAATTGCATAAAATGGAAATAGAATGAAAATAAAAATGAAAGTTGCATAACATTAAAAATGGAAGTTCAATCCAAAAACCACTATACCTTAACGATCTATATGGAAATTAAATAAAAAAGAAAGTTTAATAGAAAAGTTAATTGAATAAAAATGGAAGTTGAATAAAAATAAAAATGGAAGTTGCTGAAAATTAAATATGGATGTACAATCCAGAAACCACCACACCTTAACGATCTATTTGGAAATTAAATAAAAAAGGAAGTTTAATAGAAAAGTAAATTGAATTAAAATGGAAGTAGAATAAAAATAAAAATGAAATTTGCAGAAAATTAAATATGGAAGTTCAATCCAGAAACCACTATACCAAAACGATCTATTTGGAAATTAAATAAAAAAGGAATTTAATAGAAAAGTAAATTGCATAAAATGGATGTTGAATCAAAATAAAAATGAATGTTGCAGAAAATTAAATATGGAAGTTCAATCCCGAAACCACTATACCTTAACGATCTATTTGGAAATTAAGTAAAAAAGGATGTTTAATAGAAAAGTGAATTAAATAAAATGGAAACAGAAAAAAAAATAAAAAAGAAAGTTGCATAAAATTAAAAATGGAAGTTCAATCCGAAAACCACTATACCTTAACGATCTATTTGGAAATTAAATAAAAAAGGAAGTTTAATAGAAAAGTGAATTGCATAAAATGGAAATAGAATAAAAATAAAAATGAAAGTTTCATAAAATTAAAAATGGAAGTTCAATCCAAAAACCACTATACCTTAACGATCTATTTGGAAATTAAATAAAAAAGGAAGTTTAAGAGAAAAGTTAATTGAATAAAAATGGAAGTTGAATAAAAATAAAAATGGAAGTTGCAGAAAATTAAATATGGAAGTTCAATCCAGAAACCACTATACCTTAACGATCTATTTGGAAATTAAATAAAAAAAGAAGTTTAATAGAAAAGTAGATTGCGTAAAAATGGAAGTTGAATAAAAATAAAAATGAAAGTTGCAGAAAATTAAATATGGAAGTTCAATCCCGAAACCACTATACCTTAACGATCAATTTGGAAATTAAATAAAAAAAGGAAGTTTGATAGAAAAGTAAATTGCATAAAATGGAAGTAGAATAAAAATGAAAATGAAAGTTGCATAAAATTAAAAATGGAAGTTCAATCCAAAAACCACTATACCTTAACGATCTGTTTGCAAATTAAATAAAAGGGGAAATTTCATAGAAAAGTAAATTGAATAAAAATGGGAGTTGAATAAAAATAAAATTGAAATTTGCCGAAAATTAAATATGGAAGTTCAATCCAGAAACCACTATACCATAACGATCTATTTGGAAATTAAATAAAAAAGGAAGTTTAATAGAAAAGTAAATTGCATAAAATGTAAGTTGAATAAAAATTAAAATGAAAGTTGCAGAAAATTAAATATGGAAGTTCAATCCCGAAACCACTATACCTTAACGATCTATTTGGAAATTAAATAAAAAAGGATGTTTAATAGAAAACTAAATTGCACGAAATGGAAGTAGAAAAAAAATAAAAATGAAAGTTGCATAAAATTAAAAATGGAAGTTCAATCCAAGAACCACTATACCTTAACGATCTATTTGGAAATTAAACAAAAAAGGATGTTTAATAGAAAAGTAAATCGAATAAAAATGGAAGTTGAATAAAAATAAAAATGGAAGTTGCAGAAAATTAAATATGGAAGTTCAATCCAGAAACAACTATACCTTAACGATCTATTTGGAAATTAAATAAAAAATGAAGTTTAATAGAACAGGAAATTGCATAAAAATGGAAGTTGAATAAAAATAAAAATGAAAGTTGCCGAAAATTAAATATGGAAGTTCAATCCAGAAATAACTATACCTTAACGATCTATTTGGAAATTAAATAAAAAAGGAAGTTTAATAGAAAAGGAAATTGCATAAAAATGGAAGTTGAATAAAAATAAAAATGAAAGTTGCTGAAAATTAAATATGGAAGTTCAATCCCGAAACCACTATACCTTAACGATCTATTTGGAAATTAAATAAAAAAGGAAGTTTAATAGAAAAGTAAATTGCATAAAATGGAAGTAGAATAAAAATAAAAATGAAAGTTGCATAAATTTATAAATGGAAGTTCAATCCAAAAACCACTATACTTTAACGATCTATTTGGAAATTAAATAAAAAAGGAAGTTTAATAGAAAAGTAAATTGAATAAAAATGGAAGTTGAATAAAAATAAAAATGGAAGTTGCAGAAAATTAAATATGGAAGTTCAATCCAGAAACCACTATACCTTAACGATCTATTTGGAAGTTAAATAGAAAAGGAAGTTTAATAGAAAAGTAAATTGATTTAAAATAGAAGTAGAATAAAAATAAAAATGAAATTTGCGAAAAATTAAATATGGAAGTTCAATCCAGAAACCACTATACCATAACGATCTATTTGGAAATTAAATAAAAAAGGAAGTTTAATACAAAAGTAAATTGCATAAAATGGAAGTAGAATAAAAATAAAAATGAAAGTTGTATAAAATTAAAAATGGAAGTTCAATCCAAAAACCACTAAACTTTAACGATCTATTTGGAAATTAAATAAAAAAGGAAGTTTAAAAGAAAAGTAAATTGAATAAAAATGGAAGTTGCAGAAAATTAAATATGGAAGTTCATTCCAGAAACCACTATACCTTAACGATCTATTTGGAAATTAAATAAAAAAGGAAGTTTAATAGAAAAGTAAATTGCATAAAAATGGAAGTTGAATAAAAATAAAAATGAAAGTTGCAGAAAATTAAATATGGAAGTTCAATCCAGAAACCACTATACCTTAACGATCTATTTGGAAATTAAATAAAAAAGAAAGTTTAATAGAAAAGTAAATTTAATAAAAATGGAAGTTGAATAAAAATAAAAATGGAAGTTGCAGAAAATTAAATATGGAAGTTCAATCCAGAAACCACTATACCTTAACGATCTGTTTGTAAATTAAATAAAAGAGGAAATTTCATAGAAAAGTAAATTGAATAAAAATGGAAGTTGAATAAAAATAAAAATGAAATTTGCAGAAAATTAAATATGGAAGTTCAATCCAGAAACCACTATACCATAACGATCTATTTGGAAACTAAATAAAAAATGAAGTTTAATAGAAAAGTAAATTGCATAAAATGGAAGTTGAATAAAAATGAAAATGAAAGTTGCAGAAAATTAAATAAGATAGTTCAATCCCGAAACCACTATACCTTAACGATCTATTTGGAAATTAAATAAAAAAAGATGTTTAATAGAAAAGTAAATTGCATAAAATGGAAGTAGAATAAAAATAAAAATGAAAGTTGCAAAAAATTAAAAATGGAAGTTCAATCCAAAAACCACTATACTTTAACGATCGATTTGAAAATTAAATAAAAAAGGAAGTTAATAGAAAAGTAAATTGAATAAAAATAAAAATGGATGTTGCAGAGAATTAAATATGGAAGTTCAATCCAGAAACCACTATACCTTAACGATCTATTTGGAAATTAAATAAAAAAGGAAGTTTAATAGAAAAGTAAATTGATTTAAAATAGAAGTAGAATAAAAATAAAAATGAAATTTGCGGAAAATTAAATATGGAAGTTCAATCCAGAAACCACTATACCTTAACGATCTATTTGGAAATTAAATAAAAACGGAAGTTTAATAGAAAAGTAAATTGCATAAAGTGGAAGTTGAATAAAAATAAAAATGAAAGTTGCAGAAAATTAAATATGGAAGTTCAATCTCGAAACCACTATACCTTAACGATCTATTTGGAAATTAAATAAAAAAAGGAAGTTTGATAGAAAAGTAAATTGAATTAAAGTGGAAGTAGAATAAAAATAAAAATGAAATTTGCAGAATATTCAATATGGAAGTTCAATCCAGAAACCACTATACCTTAACGATCTATTTGGAAATTAAATAAAAAAGAAAGTTTAATAGAAAAGTAAATTGAATTAAAATGGAAGTTGAATAAAAATAAAAATGGAAGTTGCAGAAAATTAAATATGGAAGTTCAATCCAGAAACAACTATACCTTAACGATCTGTTTGCAAATTAAATAAAAGAGGAAATTTCATTGAAAAGTAAATTGAATAAAAATGGAAGTTGAATGAAAATAAAAATGAAATTTGCAGAAAATTAAATATGGAAGTTCAATCCAGAAACCACTATACCATAACGATCTATTTGGAAACTAAATAAAAAAGGAAGTTTAATAGAAAAGTAAATTGCATAAAATGGAAGTCGAATAAAAATGAAAATGAAAGTTGCAGAAAATTAAATAAGATAGTTCAATCCCGAAACCACTATACCTTAACGATCTATTTGGAAATTAAATAAAAAAGGATGTTTAATAGAAAAGTAAATTGCATAAAATGGAAGTAGAATAAAAATAAAAATGAAAGTTGCATAAAATTAAAAATGGAAGTTCAATTCAAAAATCACTATACTTTAACGATTGATTTGAAAATTAAATAAAAAAGAAGTTTAATAGAAACGTAAATTGAATAAAAATGGAAGTTGAATAAAAATAAAAATGGAAGTTGCAGAAAATTAAATATGGAAGTTCAATCCAGAAACCACTATACCTTAACGATCTATTTGGAAATTAAATAAAAAAGGAAGTTTAATAGAAAAGTAAATTGATTTAAAATAGAAGTAGAATAAAAATAAAAATGAAATTTCCAAAAAATTAAATATGGAAGTTCAATACAGAAACCACTATACCATAACGATCTATTTGGAAATTAAATAAAAACAGAAGCTTAATAGAAAAGTAAATTGCATAAAGTGGAAGTTGAATAAAAATAAAAATGAAAGTTGCAGAAAATTAAATATGGAAGTTCAATCTCGAAACCACTATACCTTAACGATCTATTTGGAAATTAAATAAAAAAAAGGAAGTTTGATAGAAAAGTAAATTGAATTAAAGTGCAAGTAGAATAAAAATAAAAATGAAATTTGCAGAAAATTAAATATGGAAGTTCAATCCAGAAACCACTATAACTTAACGATCTATTTGGAAATTAAATAAAAAAGAAAGTTTAATAGAAATGTAAATTGAATAAAAATGTAAATTGAATAAAAATAAAAATGGAAGTTGCAGGAAATTAAATATGGAAGTTCAATCCAGAAACCACTATACCCTAACGATCTGTTTGCAAATTAAATAAAAGAGGAAATTTCATAGAAAAGTAAATTGAATAAAAATGGAAGTTGAATAAAAATAAAAATGAAATTTGCAGAAAATTAAATATGGAAGTTCAATCTAGAAACCACTATACCATAACGATCTATTTGGAAACTAAATAAAAAAGGAAGTTTAATAGAAAAGTAAATTGCATAAAATGGGAGTTGAATAAAAATGAAAATGAAAGTTGCAGAAAATTAAATAAGATAGTTCAATCCCGAAACCACTATACCTTAACGATCTATTTGGAAATTAAATAAAAAAGGATGTTTAATAGAAAAGTAAATTGCATAAAATGGAAGTAGAATAAAAATAAAAATGAAAGTTGCATAAAATTAAAAATGGAAGTTCAATCCAAAAACCACTATACTTTAACGATCTATTTGGAAATTAAGTAAAAAAGGAAGTTTGGTAGAAAAGTAAATTGAATGAAAATGGCAGTTGCAGAAAATTAAATATGGAAGTTCATTCCAGAAACCACTATACCTTAACGATCTATTTGGAAATTAAATAAAAAAGGAAATTTAATAGAAAAGTAAATCGCATAAAAATGGAAGTAGAATAAAAATAAAAATGAAAGTTGCAGAAAATTAAATATGGAAGTTCAATCCCGAAACCACTATACCTTAACGATCTATTTGGAAATTAAATAAAAAAGGAAGTTTAATAGAAAAGTAAATTGCATAAAATGGAAGTAGAATAAAAATAAAAATGAAAGTTGTATAAAATTAAAAATGGAAGTTCAATCCAAAAACCACTATACTTTAACGATCTATTTGGAAATTAAATAAAAAAGGAAGTTTAATAGAGAAGCAAATTGAATAAAAATGGAAGTTGAATAAAAATAAAAATGGAAGTTGCAGAAAATTAAATATGGAAGTTCATTCTAGAAACCACTATACCTTAACGATCTATCTGGAAATTAAATAAAAAAGGAAGTTTCATAGAAAAGTAAATTGCATAAAAATGGAAGTTGAATAAAAATAAAAATGAAAGTTACAGAAAATTAAATATGGAAGTTCAATCCCGAAACCACTATACCTTAACGATCTATTTGGAAGTTAAACAAAAAAGGAAGTTTAATACAAAAGTAAATTGCATAAAATGGAAGTAGAATAAAAATAAAAATGAAAGTTGTATAAAATTAAAAATGGAAGTTCAATCCAAAAACCACTATACTTTAACGATCTATTTGGAAATTAAATAAAAAAGGAAGTTTAAAAGAAAAGTAAATTGAATAAAAATGGAAGTTGCAGAAAATTAAATATGGAAGTTCATTCCAGAAACCACTATACCTTAACGATCTATTGGGAAATTAAATAAAAAAGGAAGTTTAATAGAAAAGTAGATTGAATAAAAATGGAAGTTGAATAAAAATAAAAATGGAAGTTGCAGAAAATTAAATATGGAAGTTCAATCCAGAAACCACTATACCTTAACGATCTGTTTGTAAATTAACTAAAAGAGGAAATTTCATAGAAAAGTAAATTGAATAAAAATGGAAGTTGAATAAAAATAAAAATGAAAGTTGCAGAAAATTAAATATGGAAGTTCAATCCCGGAACCACTATACCTTAACGATCTATTTGGAAATTAAATAAAAAAGGAAGTTTAATAGAAAAGTAAATTTCATAAAATGGAAGTAGAATAAAAATAAAAATGAAAGTTGCATAAAATTAAAAATGGAAGTTCAATCCAAAAACCACTATACTTTAACGATCTATTTGGAAATTAAATAAAAAAGGAAGTTTAATAGAAAAGTAAATTGATTTAAAATAGAAGTAGAATAAAAATAAAAATGAAATTTGCGGAAAATTAAATATGGAAGTTCAATCCAGAAACCACTATACCTTAACGATCTATTTGGAAATTAAATAAAAACGGAAGTTTAATAGAAAAGTAAATTGCATAAAGTGGAAGTTGAATAAAAATAAAAATGAAAGTTGCAGAAAATTAAATATGGAAGTTCAATCTCGAAACCACTATACCTTAACGATCTATTTGGAAATTAAATAAAAAAAGGAAGTTTGATAGAAAAGTAAATTGAATTAAAGTGGAAGTAGAATAAAAATAAAAATGAAATTTGCAGAATATTCAATATGGAAGTTCAATCCAGAAACCACTATACCTTAACGATCTATTTGGAAATTAAATAAAAAAGAAAGTTTAATAGAAAAGTAAATTGAATTAAAATGGAAGTTGAATAAAAATAAAAATGGAAGTTGCAGAAAATTAAATATGGAAGTTCAATCCAGAAACAACTATACCTTAACGATCTGTTTGCAAATTAAATAAAAGAGGAAATTTCATTGAAAAGTAAATTGAATAAAAATGGAAGTTGAATGAAAATAAAAATGAAATTTGCAGAAAATTAAATATGGAAGTTCAATCCAGAAACCACTATACCATAACGATCTATTTGGAAACTAAATAAAAAAGGAAGTTTAATAGAAAAGTAAATTGCATAAAATGGAAGTCGAATAAAAATGAAAATGAAAGTTGCAGAAAATTAAATAAGATAGTTCAATCCCGAAACCACTATACCTTAACGATCTATTTGGAAATTAAATAAAAAAGGATGTTTAATAGAAAAGTAAATTGCATAAAATGGAAGTAGAATAAAAATAAAAATGAAAGTTGCATAAAATTAAAAATGGAAGTTCAATTCAAAAATCACTATACTTTAACGATTGATTTGAAAATTAAATAAAAAAGAAGTTTAATAGAAACGTAAATTGAATAAAAATGGAAGTTGAATAAAAATAAAAATGGAAGTTGCAGAAAATTAAATATGGAAGTTCAATCCAGAAACCACTATACCTTAACGATCTATTTGGAAATTAAATAAAAAAGGAAGTTTAATAGAAAAGTAAATTGATTTAAAATAGAAGTAGAATAAAAATAAAAATGAAATTTCCAAAAAATTAAATATGGAAGTTCAATACAGAAACCACTATACCATAACGATCTATTTGGAAATTAAATAAAAACAGAAGCTTAATAGAAAAGTAAATTGCATAAAGTGGAAGTTGAATAAAAATAAAAATGAAAGTTGCAGAAAATTAAATATGGAAGTTCAATCTCGAAACCACTATACCTTAACGATCTATTTGGAAATTAAATAAAAAAAAGGAAGTTTGATAGAAAAGTAAATTGAATTAAAGTGCAAGTAGAATAAAAATAAAAATGAAATTTGCAGAAAATTAAATATGGAAGTTCAATCCAGAAACCACTATAACTTAACGATCTATTTGGAAATTAAATAAAAAAGAAAGTTTAATAGAAATGTAAATTGAATAAAAATGTAAATTGAATAAAAATAAAAATGGAAGTTGCAGGAAATTAAATATGGAAGTTCAATCCAGAAACCACTATACCCTAACGATCTGTTTGCAAATTAAATAAAAGAGGAAATTTCATAGAAAAGTAAATTGAATAAAAATGGAAGTTGAATAAAAATAAAAATGAAATTTGCAGAAAATTAAATATGGAAGTTCAATCTAGAAACCACTATACCATAACGATCTATTTGGAAACTAAATAAAAAAGGAAGTTTAATAGAAAAGTAAATTGCATAAAATGGGAGTTGAATAAAAATGAAAATGAAAGTTGCAGAAAATTAAATAAGATAGTTCAATCCCGAAACCACTATACCTTAACGATCTATTTGGAAATTAAATAAAAAAGGATGTTTAATAGAAAAGTAAATTGCATAAAATGGAAGTAGAATAAAAATAAAAATGAAAGTTGCATAAAATTAAAAATGGAAGTTCAATCCAAAAACCACTATACTTTAACGATCTATTTGGAAATTAAGTAAAAAAGGAAGTTTGGTAGAAAAGTAAATTGAATGAAAATGGCAGTTGCAGAAAATTAAATATGGAAGTTCATTCCAGAAACCACTATACCTTAACGATCTATTTGGAAATTAAATAAAAAAGGAAATTTAATAGAAAAGTAAATCGCATAAAAATGGAAGTAGAATAAAAATAAAAATGAAAGTTGCAGAAAATTAAATATGGAAGTTCAATCCCGAAACCACTATACCTTAACGATCTATTTGGAAATTAAATAAAAAAGGAAGTTTAATAGAAAAGTAAATTGCATAAAATGGAAGTAGAATAAAAATAAAAATGAAAGTTGTATAAAATTAAAAATGGAAGTTCAATCCAAAAACCACTATACTTTAACGATCTATTTGGAAATTAAATAAAAAAGGAAGTTTAATAGAGAAGCAAATTGAATAAAAATGGAAGTTGAATAAAAATAAAAATGGAAGTTGCAGAAAATTAAATATGGAAGTTCATTCTAGAAACCACTATACCTTAACGATCTATCTGGAAATTAAATAAAAAAGGAAGTTTCATAGAAAAGTAAATTGCATAAAAATGGAAGTTGAATAAAAATAAAAATGAAAGTTACAGAAAATTAAATATGGAAGTTCAATCCCGAAACCACTATACCTTAACGATCTATTTGGAAGTTAAACAAAAAAGGAAGTTTAATACAAAAGTAAATTGCATAAAATGGAAGTAGAATAAAAATAAAAATGAAAGTTGTATAAAATTAAAAATGGAAGTTCAATCCAAAAACCACTATACTTTAACGATCTATTTGGAAATTAAATAAAAAAGGAAGTTTAAAAGAAAAGTAAATTGAATAAAAATGGAAGTTGCAGAAAATTAAATATGGAAGTTCATTCCAGAAACCACTATACCTTAACGATCTATTGGGAAATTAAATAAAAAAGGAAGTTTAATAGAAAAGTAGATTGAATAAAAATGGAAGTTGAATAAAAATAAAAATGGAAGTTGCAGAAAATTAAATATGGAAGTTCAATCCAGAAACCACTATACCTTAACGATCTGTTTGTAAATTAACTAAAAGAGGAAATTTCATAGAAAAGTAAATTGAATAAAAATGGAAGTTGAATAAAAATAAAAATGAAAGTTGCAGAAAATTAAATATGGAAGTTCAATCCCGGAACCACTATACCTTAACGATCTATTTGGAAATTAAATAAAAAAGGAAGTTTAATAGAAAAGTAAATTTCATAAAATGGAAGTAGAATAAAAATAAAAATGAAAGTTGCATAAAATTAAAAATGGAAGTTCAATCCAAAAACCACTATACTTTAACGATCTATTTGGAAATTAAATAAAAAAGGAAGTTTAATAGAAAAGTAAATTGAATAAAACTGGAAGTTGAATAAAAATAAAAATGGAAGTTCATTCTAGAAACCACTATACCTTAACGATCTATTTGGAAATTAAATAAAAAAGGAAGTTTAATCGAAAAGTAAATTGCATAAAAATGGAAGTTGAATAAAAATAAAAATGAAAGTTGCAGAAAATTAATTATGGAAGTTTAATCCCGAAACCACTATACCTTAACGATCTATTTGGAAATTAAATAAAAAAGGAAGTTTAATACAAAAGTAAATTGCATAAAATGGAAGTAGAATAAAAATAAAAATGAAAGTTGTATAAAATTAAAAATGGAAGTTCAATCCAAAAACCACTATACTTTAACGATCTATTTGGAAATTAAATAAAAAAGGAAGTTTAAAAGAAAAGTAAATTGAATAAAAATGGAAGTTGCAGAAAATTAAATATGGAAGTTCATTCCAGAAACCACTATACCTTAACGATCTATTTGGAAATTAAATAAAAAAGGAAGTTTAATAGAAAAGTAAATTGAATAAAAATGGAAGTTGAATAAAAATAAAAATGGAAGTTGCAGAAAATTAAATATGGATGTTCAATCCAGAAACCACTATACCTTAACGATCTGTTTGTAAATTAAATAAAAGAGGAAATTTCATAGAAAAGTAAATTGAATAAAAATGGAAGTTGAATAAAAATAAAAATGAAAGTTGCAGAAAATTAAATATGGAAGTTCAATCCCGAAACCACTATACCTTAACGATCTATTTGGAAATTAAATAAAAAAGGAAGTTTAATAGAAAAGTAAATTGCATAAAATGGAAGTAGAATAAAAATAAAAATGAAAGTTGCATAAAATTAAAAATGGAAGTTCAATCCAAAAACCACTATACTTTAACGATCTATTTGGAAATTAAATAAAAAAGGAAGTTTAATAGAAAAGTAAATTGAATAAAAATGGAAGTTGAATAAAAATAAAAATGGAAGTTGCAGAAAATTAAATATGGAAGTTCATTCTAGAAACCACTATACCTTAACGATCTATTTGGAAATTAAATAAAAAAGGAAGTTTAATAGAAAAGTAAATTGCATAAAAATGGAAGTTGAATAAAAATAAAAATGAAAGTTGCATAAAATTAATTATGGAAGTTCAATCCCGAAACCACTATACCTTAACGATCTATTTGGAAATTAAATAAAAAAGGAAGTTTAATACAAAAGTAAATTGCATAAAATGGAAGTAGAATAAAAATAAAAATGAAAGTTGCATAAAATTAAAAAGGGAAGTTCAATCCAAAAACCACAATACTTTAACGATCTATTTGGAAATTAAATAAAAAAGGAAGTTTAATAGAAAAGTAAATTGAATAAAAATGGAAGTTGCAGAAAATTAAATATGAAAGTTCATTCCAGAAACCACTATAACTTAACGATCTATTTGGAAATTAAATAGAAAAGGAAGTTTAATAGAAAAGTAAATCGCATAAAAATGGAAGTTGAATAAAAATAAAAATGGAAGTTGCAGAAAATTAAATATGGAAGTTCAATCCATAAACCACTATACCTTAACGATCTATTTGGAAATTAAATAAAAGAAGGAAGTTTAATAGAAAAGTAATTTGAATTAAAACGGATGTAGAATAAAAATAAAAATGAAATTTCCAGAAAATTAAATATGGAAGTTCAATCCAGAAACCACTATACCGTAACGATCTATTTGGAAATTAAATAAAAAAGGAAGTTTAATAGAAAAGTAAATTGAATAAAAATGGAAGTTGAATAAAAATAAAAATGGAAGTTGCAGAAAATTAAATATGGAAGTTCAATCCAAACACCACTATACCTTAACGATCTGTCTCCAAATTAAATAAAAGAGGAGATTTCATAGAAAAGTAAATTGAATAAAAAAGGAAGTTGAATTAAAATAAAAATGAAATTTGCAGAAAATTAAATATAGAAGTTCAATCCAGAAACCACTATACCATAACGATCTATTTGGAAATTAAATAAAAAAGGAAGTTTAATAGAAAAGTAAATTGCATAAAATGGAAGTTGAATAAAAATAAAAATGACAGTTGTAGAAAATTAAATATGGAAGTTCAATCTCGAAACCACTATACCTTAACGATCTATTTGGAAATTAAATAAAAAAAGAATGTTTAATAGAAAAGTAAATTGCATAAAATGGAAGTAGAATAAAAATAAAAATGAAAGTTGCATAAAATTAAAAATGGAAGTTCAATCCAAAAACCACTATACTTTAACGATCTATTGGGAAATTAAATAAAAATGGAAGTTTAATAGAAAAGTAAATTGAATAAAAATGGAAGTTGCAGAAAATTAAATATGGAAGTTCATTCCAGAAACCACTATACCTTAACGATCTATTTGGAAATTAAATAAAAAAGGAAATTTAATAGAAAAGTAAATCGCATAAAAATGGAAGTAGAATAAAAATAAAAATGAAAGTTGCAGAAAATTAAATATGGAAGTTCAATCCCGAAACCACTATACCTTAACGATCTATTTGGAAATTAAATAAAAAAGGAAGTTTAATAGAAAAGTAAATTGCATAAAATGGAAGTAGAATAAAAATAAAAATGAAAGTTGTATAAAATTAAAAATGGAAGTTCAATCCAAAAACCACTATACTTTAACGATCTATTTGGAAATTAAATAAAAAAGGAAGTTTAATAGAGAAGCAAATTGAATAAAAATGGAAGTTGAATAAAAATAAAAATGGAAGTTGCAGAAAATTAAATATGGAAGTTCATTCTAGAAACCACTATACCTTAACGATCTATCTGGAAATTAAATAAAAAAGGAAGTTTCATAGAAAAGTAAATTGCATAAAAATGGAAGTTGAATAAAAATAAAAATGAAAGTTACAGAAAATTAAATATGGAAGTTCAATCCCGAAACCACTATACCTTAACGATCTATTTGGAAGTTAAACAAAAAAGGAAGTTTAATACAAAAGTAAATTGCATAAAATGGAAGTAGAATAAAAATAAAAATGAAAGTTGTATAAAATTAAAAATGGAAGTTCAATCCAAAAACCACTATACTTTAACGATCTATTTGGAAATTAAATAAAAAAGGAAGTTTAAAAGAAAAGTAAATTGAATAAAAATGGAAGTTGCAGAAAATTAAATATGGAAGTTCATTCCAGAAACCAATATACCTTAACGATCTATTGGGAAATTAAATAAAAAAGGAAGTTTAATAGAAAAGTAGATTGAATAAAAATGGAAGTTGAATAAAAATAAAAATGGAAGTTGCAGAAAATTAAATATGGAAGTTCAATCCAGAAACCACTATACCTTAACGATCTGTTTGTAAATTAACTAAAAGAGGAAATTTCATAGAAAAGTAAATTGAATAAAAATGGAAGTTGAATAAAAATAAAAATGAAAGTTGCAGAAAATTAAATATGGAAGTTCAATCCCGGAACCACTATACCTTAACGATCTATTTGGAAATTAAATAAAAAAGGAAGTTTAATAGAAAAGTAAATTTCATAAAATGGAAGTAGAATAAAAATAAAAATGAAAGTTGCATAAAATTAAAAATGGAAGTTCAATCCAAAAACCACTATACTTTAACGATCTATTTGGAAATTAAATAAAAAAGGAAGTTTAATAGAAAAGTAAATTGAATAAAACTGGAAGTTGAATAAAAATAAAAATGGAAGTTGCAGAAAATTAAATATGGAAGTTCATTCTAGAAACCACTATACCTTAACGATCTATTTGGAAATTAAATAAAAAAGGAAGTTTAATCGAAAAGTAAATTGCATAAAAATGGAAGTTGAATAAAAATAAAAATGAAAGTTGCAGAAAATTAATTATGGAAGTTCAATCCCGAAACCACTATACCTTAACGATCTATTTGGAAATTAAATAAAAAAGGAAGTTTAATACAAAAGTAAATTGCATAAAATGGAAGTAGAATAAAAATAAAAATGAAAGTTGTATAAAATTAAAAATGGAAGTTCAATCCAAAAACCACTATACTTTAACGATCTATTTGGAAATTAAATAAAAAAGGAAGTTTAAAAGAAAAGTAAATTGAATAAAAATGGAAGTTGCAGAAAATTAAATATGGAAGTTCATTCCAGAAACCACTATACCTTAACGATCTATTTGGAAATTAAATAAAAAAGGAAGTTTAATAGAAAAGTAAATTGAATAAAAATGGAAGTTGAATAAAAATAAAAATGGAAGTTGCAGAAAATTAAATATGGATGTTCAATCCAGAAACCACTATACCTTAACGATCTGTTTGTAAATTAAATAAAAGAGGAAATTTCATAGAAAAGTAAATTGAATAAAAATGGAAGTTGAATAAAAATAAAAATGAAAGTTGCAGAAAATTAAATATGGAAGTTCAATCCCGAAACCACTATACCTTAACGATCTATTTGGAAATTAAATAAAAAAGGAAGTTTAATAGAAAAGTAAATTGCATAAAATGGAAGTAGAATAAAAATAAAAATGAAAGTTGCATAAAATTAAAAATGGAAGTTCAATCCAAAAACCACTATACTTTAACGATCTATTTGGAAATTAAATAAAAAAGGAAGTTTAATAGAAAAGTAAATTGAATAAAAATGGAAGTTGAATAAAAATAAAAATGGAAGTTGCAGAAAATTAAATATGGAAGTTCATTCTAGAAACCACTATACCTTAACGATCTATTTGGAAATTAAATAAAAAAGGAAGTTTAATAGAAAAGTAAATTGCATAAAAATGGAAGTTGAATAAAAATAAAAATGAAAGTTGCATAAAATTAATTATGGAAGTTCAATCCCGAAACCACTATACCTTAACGATCTATTTGGAAATTAAATAAAAAAGGAAGTTTAATACAAAAGTAAATTGCATAAAATGGAAGTAGAATAAAAATAAAAATGAAAGTTGCAGAAAATTAAATATGGAAGTTCAATCCAAAAACCACAATACTTTAACGATCTATTTGGAAATTAAATAAAAAAGGAAGTTTAATAGAAAAGTAAATTGAATAAAAATGGAAGTTGCAGAAAATTAAATATGAAAGTTCATTCCAGAAACCACTATAACTTAACGATCTATTTGGAAATTAAATAGAAAAGGAAGTTTAATAGAAAAGTAAATCGCATAAAAATGGAAGTTGAATAAAAATAAAAATGGAAGTTGCAGAAAATTAAATATGGAAGTTCAATCCATAAACCACTATACCTTAACGATCTATTTGGAAATTAAATAAAAGAAGGAAGTTTAATAGAAAAGTAATTTGAATTAAAACGGAAGTAGAATAAAAATAAAAATGAAATTTCCAGAAAATTAAATATGGAAGTTCAATCCAGAAACCACTATACCGTAACGATCTATTTGGAAATTAAATAAAAAAGGAAGTTTAATAGAAAAGTAAATTGAATAAAAATGGAAGTTGAATAAAAATAAAAATGGAAGTTGCAGAAAATTAAATATGGAAGTTCAATCCAACCACCACTATACCTTAACGATCTGTCTCCAAATTAAATAAAAGAGGAGATTTCATAGAAAAGTAAATTGAATAAAAAAGGAAGTTGAATTAAAATAAAAATGAAATTTGCAGAAAATTAAATATAGAAGTTCAATCCAGAAACCACTATACCATAACGATCTATTTGGAAATTAAATAAAAAAGGAAGTTTAATAGAAAAGTAAATTGCATAAAATGGAAGTTGAATAAAAATAAAAATGACAGTTGTAGAAAATTAAATATGGAAGTTCAATCTCGAAACCACTATACCTTAACGATCTATTTGGAAATTAAATAAAAAAAGAATGTTTAATAGAAAAGTAAATTGCATAAAATGGAAGTAGAATAAAAATAAAAATGAAAGTTGCATAAAATTAAAAATGGAAGTTCAATCCAAAAACCACTATACTTTAACGATCTATTGGGAAATTAAATAAAAATGGAAGTTTAATAGAAAAGTAAATTGAATAAAAATGGAAGTTGCAGAAAATTAAATATGGAAGTTCATTCCAGAAACCACTATACCTTAACGATCTATTTGGAAATTAAATAAAAAAGGAAGTTTAATAGAAAAGTATATTGCATAAAAATGGAAGTTGAATAAAAATAAAAATGAAAGTTGCAGAAAATTAAATATGGAACTTCAATCCCGAAACCACTATACCTTAACGATCTATTTGGAAATTAAATAAAAAAGGAAGTTTAATACAAAAGTAAATTGCATAAAATGGAAGTAGAATAAAAATAAAAATGAAAGTTGCATAAAATTAAAAATGGAAGTTCAATCCAAAAACCACTATACTTTAACGATCTATTTGGAAATTAAGTAAAAAAGGAAGTTTAATAGAAAAGCAAATTGAATAAAAATGGAAGTTGCAGAAAATTAAATATGGAAGTTCATTCCAGAAAGCACTATACCTTAACGATCTATTTGGAAATTAAATAAAAAAGGAAGTTTAATAGAAAAGTAAATTGCATAAAAATGGAAGTTGAATAAAAATAAAAATGAAAGTTGCAGAAAATTAAATATGGAAGTTCAACCCCGAAACCACTATACCTTAACGATCTATTTGGAAATTAAATAAAAAAGGAAGTTTAATACAAAAGTAAATTGCATAAAATGGAAGTAGAATAAAAATAAAAATGAAAGTTGCATAAAATTAAAAATGGAAGTTCAATCCAAAAACCACTATACTTTAACGATCTCTTTGGAAATTAAATAAAAACGGAAGTTTAATAGAAAAGTAAGTTGAATAAAAATGAAAGTTGAACAAAAATAAAAATGGAAGTTGCAGAAAATTAAATATGGAAGTTCATTCTAGAAACCACTATACCTTAACGATCTATCTGGAAATTAAATAAAAAAGGAAGTTTATTAGAAAAGTAAATTGCATAAAAATGGAAGTTGAATAAAAATAAAAATGAAAGTTACAGAAAATTAAATATGGAAGTTCAATCCCGAAACCACTATACCTTAACGATATATTTGGAAATTAAATAAAAAAGGAAGTTTAATACAAAAGTAAATTGCATAAAATGGAAGTAGAATAAAAATAAAAATGAAAGTTGTATAAAATTAAAAATGGAAGTTCAATCCAAAAACCACTATACTTTAACGATCTATTTGGAAATTAAATAAAAAAGGAAGTTTAATAGAAAAGTAAATTGAATAAAAATGGAAGTTGCAGAAAATGAAATATGGAAGTTCATTCCAGAAACCACTATACCTTAACGATCTATTTGGAAATTAAATAAAAAAGGAAGTTTAATAGAAAAGTAAATTGCATAAAAATGGAAGTTGAATAAAAATAAAAATGAAAGTTGCAGAAAATTAAATATGGAAGTTCAATCCCAAAACCACTATACCTTAACGATCTATTTGGAAATTAAATAAAAAAGGAAGTTTAATAGAAAAGTAAATTGCATAAAATGGAAGTAGAATAAAAATAAAAATGAAAGTTGCATAAAATTAAAAATGGAAGTTCAATCCAAAAACCACTATATTTTAACGATCTATTTGGAAATTAAATAAAAAAGGTAGTTTAATAGAAAAGTAAATTGAAAAAAAATTGAAGTTGAATAAAAATAAAAATGGAAGTTGCAGAAAATTAAATATGGAAGTTCATTCTAGAAACCACTATACCTTAACGATCTATTTGGAAATTAAATAAAAAAGGAAGTTTAATAGAAAAGTAAATTGCATAAAAATGGAAGTTGAATAAAAATAAAAATGAAAGTTGCAGAAAATTAATTATGGAAGTTCAATCCCGAAACCACTATACCTTAACGATCTATTTGGAAATGAAATAAAAAAGGAAGTTTAATACAAAAGTAAATTGCATAAAATGGAAGTAGAATAAAAATAAAAATGAAAGTTGCATAAAATTAAAAATGGAAGTTCAATCCAAAAACCACTATACATTAACGATCTATTTGAAAATTAAATAAAAAAAAAAGTTTAATAGAAAAGTAAATTGAATAAAAATGGAAGTTGCAGAAAATTAAATATGGAAGTTCAATCCAAACACCACTATACCATAACGATCTGTTTCCAAATTAAATAAAAGAGGAGATTTCTTAGAAAAGTAAATTGAATAAAAAAGGAAGTTGAATAAAAATAAAAATGAAATTTGCAGAAAATTAAATATGGAAGTTCAATCCAGAAACCACTATACCATAACGATCTATTTGGAAACTAAATAAAAAAGGAAGTTTAATAGAAAAGTAAATTGCATAAAATGGAAGTTGAATAAAAATAAAAATGAAAGTTGCAGAAAATTAAATATGGAAGTTCAATCCAGAAACCACTATACCATAACGATCTATTTGAAATTAAATAAAAAAGGAAGTTTAATAGAAAAGTAAATTGAATAAAAATGGAAGTTGAATAAAAATAAAAATGGAAGTTGCAGAAAATTAAATATGGAAGTTCAATCCAAACACCACTATACCTTAACGATCTGTTTCCAAATTAAATAAAAGAGGAGATTTCATAGAAAAGTAAATAGAATAAAAAAGGAAGTTGAATAAAAATAAAAATGAAATTTGCAGAAAATTAAATATGGAAGTTCAATCCAGAAACCACTATACCATAACGATCTATTTGGAAATTAAATAAAATAGTAAGTTTAAAAGAAAAGTAAATTGCATAAAATGGAAGTTGAATAAAAATAAAAATGACAATTGCAGAAAATTAAATATGGAAGTTTAATCTCGAAACCACTATACCTTAACGATCTATTTGGAAATTAAATAGAAAAGGAAGTTTAATAGAAAAGTAAATTGCATAAAATGGAAGTAGAATAAAAATAAAAATGAAAGTTGCATAAAATTAAAAATGGAAGTTCAATCCAAAAACTACTATACCATAACGATCTATTTGGAAATTAAATAAAAAAGGAAGTTTAATAGAAAAGTAAATTGAATAAAAATGGAAGTTGAATAAAAATAAAAATGGAAGTTGCAGAAAATTAAATATGGAAGTTCATTCTAGAAACCACTATACCTTAACGATCTATTTGAAAATTAAATAAAAAAGGAAGTTTCATAGAAAAGTAAATTGCATAAAAATGGAAGTTGAATAAAAATAAAAATGAAAGTTGCAGAAAATTAATTATGGAAGTTCAATCCCGAAACCACTATACCTTAACGATCTATTTGGAAATTAAATAAAAAATGAAGTTTAATACAAAAGTAAATTGCATAAAATGGAAGTAGAATAAAAATAAAAATGAAAGTTGCATAAAATTAAAAATGGAAGTTCAATCCAAAAACCACTATACTTTAACGATCTATTTGGAAATTAAATAAAAAAGGAAGTTTAATAGAAAAGTAAATTGAATAAAAATGGAAGTTGCAGAAAATGAAATATGGAAGTTCATTCCAGAAACCACTATACCTTAACGATCTATTTGGAAATTAAATAGAAAAGGAAGTTTAATAAAAAAGTAAATTGCATAAAAATGGAAGTTGAATAAAAATAAAATTGGAAGTTGCAGAAAATTAAATATGGAAGTTCAATCAATAAACCACTATACCTTAACGATCTATTTGGAAATTAAATAAAAGAAGGAAGTTTAATAGAAAGGTAAATTGAATTAAAATGGAAGTAGAATAAAAATAAAAATGAAATTTGCAGAAAATTAAATATGGAAGTTCAATCCAGAAACCACTATACCATAACGATCTATTTGGAAATTAAATAAAAAAGGAAGTTTAATAGAAAAGTAAATTGAATAAAAATGGAAGTTGAATAAAAATAAAAATGGAAGTTGCAGAAAATTAAATATGGAAGTTCAATCCAAACACCACTATACCTTAACGATCTGTTTCCAAATTAAATAAAAGAGGAGATTTCTTAGAAAAGTAAATTGAATAAAAAAGGAAGTTGAATAAAAATAAAAATGAAATTTGCAGAAAATTAAATATGGAAGTTCAATCCAGAAACCACTATACCATAACGATCTATTTGGAAACTAAATAAAAAAGGAAGTTTAATAGAAAAGTAAATTGCATAAAATGGAAGTTGAATAAAAATAAAAATGAAAGTTGCAGAAAATTAAATATGGAAGTTCAATCCAGAAACCACTATACCACAACGATCTATTTGGAAATTAAATAGAAAAGGAAGTTTAATAGAAAAGTAAATTGAATAAAAATGGAAGTTGAATAAAAATAAAAATGGAAGTTGCAGAAAATTAAATATGGAAGTTCAATCCAAACACCACTATACCTTAACGATCTGTTTCCAAATTAAATAAAAGAGGAGATTTCATAGAAAAGTAAATTGAATAAAAAAGGAAGTTGAATAAAAATAAAAATGAAATTTGCAGAAAATTAAATATGGAAGTTCAATCCAGAAACCACTATACCATAACGATCTATTTGGAAATTAAATAAAATAGTAAGTTTAAAAGAAAAGTAAATTGCATAAAATGGAAGTTGAATAAAAATAAAAATGACAATTGCAAAAAATTAAATATGGAAGTTTAATCTCGAAACCACTATACCTTAACGATCTATTTGGAAATTAAATAGAAAAGGAAGTTTAATAGAAAAGTAAATTGCATAAAATGGAAGTAGAATAAAAATAGAAATGAAAGTTGCATAAAATTAAAAATGGAAGTTCAATCCAAAAACTACTATACCATAACGATCTATTTGGAAATTAAATAAAAAAGGAAGTTTAATAGAAAAGTAAATTGAATAAAAATGGAAGTTGAATAAAAATAAAAATGGAAGTTGCAGAAAATTAAATATGGAAGTTCATTCTAGAAACCACTATACCTTAACGATCTATTTGGAAATTAAATAAAAAAGGAAGTTTCATAGAAAAGTAAATTGCATAAAAATGGAAGTTGAATAAAAATAAAAATGAAAGTTGCAGAAAATTAATTATGGAAGTTCAATCCCGAAACCACTATACCTTAACGATCTATTTGGAAATTAAATAAAAAAGGAAGTTTAATACAAAAGTAAATTGCATAAAATGGAAGTAGAATAAAAATAAAAATGAAAGTTGCAAAAAATTAAAAGTGGAAGTTCAATCCAAAAACCACTATACTTTAACGATCTATTTGGAAATTAAATAAAAAAGGAAGTTTAATAGAAAAGTAAATTGAATAAAAATGGAAGTTGCAGAAAATGAAATATGGAAGTTCATTCCAGAAACCACTATACCTTAACGATCTATTTGGAAATTAAATAGAAAAGGAAGTTTAATAAAAAAGTAAATTGCATAAAAATGGAAGTTGAATAAAAATAAAATTGGAAGTTGCAGAAAATTAAATATGGAAGTTCAATCCATAAACCACTATACCTTAACGATCTATTTGGAAATTAAATAAAAGAAGGAAGTTTAATAGAAAGGTAAATTGAATTAAAATGGAAGTAGAATAAAAATAAAAATGAAATTTGCAGAAAATTAAATATGGAAGTTCAATCCAGAAACCACTATACCTTAACGATCTATTTGGAAATTAAATAAAAAAGGAAGTTTAATAGAAAAGTAAATTGAATAAAAATGGAAGTTGAATAAAAATAAAAATGGAAGTTGCAGAAAATTAAATATGGAAGTTCAATCCAAACACCACTATACCTTAACGATCTGTTTCCAAATTAAATAAAAGAGGAGATTTCTTAGAAAAGTAAATTGAATAAAAAAGGAAGTTGAATAAAAATAAAAATGAAATTTGCAGAAAATTAAATATGGAAGTTCAATCCAGAAACCACTATACCATAACGATCTATTTGGAAACTAAATAAAAAAGGAAGTTTAATAGAAAAGTAAATTGCATAAAATGGAAGTTGAATAAAAATAAAAATGAAAGTTGCAGAAAATTAAATATGGAAGTTCAATCCAGAAACCACTATACCATAACGATCTATTTGGAAATTAAATAAAAAAGGAAGTTTAATAGAAAAGTAAATTGAATAAAAATGGAAGTTGAATAAAAATAAAAATGGAAGTTGCAGAAAATTAAATATGGAAGTTCAATCCAAACACCACTATACCTTAACGATCTGTTTCCAAATTAAATAAAAGAGGAGATTTCTTAGAAAAGTAAATTGAATAAAAAAGGAAGTTGAATAAAAATAAAAATGAAATTTGCAGAAAAATAAATATGGAAGTTCATTCCAGAAACCACTATACCATAACGATCTATTTGGAAATTAAATAAAAAAGGAAGTCTAATAGAAAAGTAAATTGCATAAAATGGAAGTTGAATAAAAATAAAAATGAAAGTTGTAGAAAATTAAATATGGAAGTTCAATCTCGAAACCACTATACCTTAACGATCTATTTGGAAATTAAATAAAAAAGGAAGTTTAATAGAAAAGTAAATTGAATAAAAATGGAAGTTGCAGAAAATTAAATATGGAAGTTCATTCCAGAAACCACTATACCTTAACGATCTATTTGGAAATTAAATAAAAAAGGTAGTTTAGTAGAAAAGTAAATTGCATAAAAATGGAAGTTAAATAAAAATAAAAAATGAAAGTTGCAGAAAATTAAATATGGAAATTCAATCCCGAAACCACTATACCTTAACGATCTATTTGGAAATTAAATAAAAAAGGAAGTTTAATAGAAAAGTAAATTGCATAAAATGGAAGTAGAATAAAAACAAAAATGAAAGTTGCATAAAAATAAAAATGGAAGTTCAATCCAAAAACCACTATACTTTAACGATCTATTTGGAAATTAAGTAAAAAAGGAAGTTTAATAGAAAAGTAAATTGAATAAAAATGGAAATTGTAGAAAATTAAATATGGAAGTTCATTCCAGAAACCACTATACCTTAACGATCTATTTGGAAATTAAATAAAAAAGGAAGTTTAATAGAAAAGTAAATTGCATAAAAATGGTAGTTGAATAAAAATAAAAATGAAAGTTGCAGAAAATTAAATATGGAAGTTCAATCCCGAAACCACTATACCTTAACTATCTATTTGGAAATTAAATAAAAAAGGAAGTTTAATACAAAAGTAAATTGCATAAAATGGAAGTAGAATAAAAATAAAAATGAAAGTTGCATAAAATTAAAAATGGAAGTTCAATCCAAAAACCACTATACTTTAACGATCTCTTTGGAAATTAAATAAAAAATGAAGTTTAATAGAAAAGTAAATTGTATAAAATTGGATGTTAAATAAAAAAAAAATTTAAGTTGCAGAAAATTAAATATGGAAGTTCATTCTAGAAACCACTATACCTTAACGATCTATCTGGAAATTAAATAAAAAAGGAAGCTTAATAGAAAAGTAAATTGCATAAAAATGGAAGTTGAATAAAAATAAAAATGAAAGTTACAGAAAATTAAACATGGAAGTTCAATCCCGAAACAACTATACCAAAACGATCTATTTGGAAATTAAATAAAAAAGGAATTTAATAGAAAAGTAAATTGCATAAAATGGATGTTGAATCAAAATAAAAATGAATGTTGGAGAAAATTAAATATGGAAGTTCAATCCCGAAACCACTACACCTTAACGATCTATTTGGAAATTAAGTAAAAAGGGATGTTTAATAGAAAAGTGAATTCAATAAAATGGAAAGAGAAAAAAAATAAAAAAGAAAGTTGCATAAAATTAAAAATGGAAATTCAATCCAAAAACCACAATACCTTAACGATCTATTTGGAAATTAAATAAAAAAGGAAGTTTAATAGAAAAGTGAATTGCAAAAAATTGAAATAGAATAAAAATAAAAATGAAAGTTTCATAAAATTAAAAATGGAAGTTCAATCCAAAAACCAGTATACCTTAACGATCTATTTGGAAATTAAATAAAAAAGGAAGTTTATGAGAAAAGTTAATTGAATAAAAATGGAAGTTGAATAAAAATAAAAATGGAAGTTGCAGAAAATTAAATATGGAAGTTCAATCCAGAAACCACTATACCTTAACGATCTATTTGGAAATTCAATAAAAAAAGAAGTTTAATAGAAAAGTAGATTGCGTAAAAATGGAAGTTGAATAAAAATAAAAATGAAAGTTGCAGAAAATTAAATATGGAAGTTCAATCCCGAAACCACTATACCTTAACGATCTATTTGGAAATTAAATAAAAAAAGGAAGTTTGATAGAAAAGTAAATTGCATAAAATGGAAGTAGAATAAAAATAAAAATGAAAGTTGCATAAAATTAAAAATGGAAGTTCAATCCAAAAACCACCATAC
Source organism: Camellia sinensis (assembly GCF_055761805.1). Taxonomy (NCBI): domain Eukaryota; kingdom Viridiplantae; phylum Streptophyta; class Magnoliopsida; order Ericales; family Theaceae; genus Camellia; species Camellia sinensis. The sequence goes on from NW_028128987.1 coordinate 33,861,599, forward strand.
TTTAACGATCTATTTGGAAATTAAATAAAAAAGGAAGTTTAATAGAAAAGTAAGTTGAATAAAAATGGAAGTTGCAGAAAATTAAATATGGAAGTTCAATTCAAAAACCACTATACCTTAACGATCTGTTTGCAAATTAAATAAAAGGGGAAATTTCATAGAAAAGTAAATTGAATAAAAATGGGAGTTGAATAAAAATAAAATTGAAATTTGCCGAAAATTAAATATGGAAGTTCAATCCAGAAACCACTATACCATAACGATCTATTTGAAAATTAAATAAAAAAGGAAGTTTAATAGAAAAGTAAATTGCATAAAATGTAAGTTGAATAAAAATCAAAATGAAAGTTGCAGAAAATTAAATATGGAAGTTCAATCCCGAAACCACTATACCTTAACGATCTATTTGGAAATTAAATAAAAAAGAAGGTTTAATAGAAAAGTAAATTGCACAAAATGGAAGTAGAAAAAAAATAAAAATGAAAGTTGCATAAAATTAAAAATGGAAGTTCAATCCAAGAACCACTATACCTTAACGATCTATTTGGAAATTAAACAAAAAAGGATGTTTAATAGAAAAGTAAATCGAATAAAAATGGAAGTTGAATAAAAATAAAAATGGAAGTTGCAGAAAATTAAATATGGAAGTTCAATCCAGAAACAACTATACCTTAACGATCTATTTGGAAATTAAATAAAAAATGAAGTTTAATAGAAAAGGAAATTGCATAAAAATGGAAGTTGAATAAAAAGAAAAATGAAAGTTGCCGAAAATTAAATATGAAAGTTCAATCCAGAAACAACTATACCTTAACGATCTATTTGGAAATTAAATAAAAAAGGAAGTTTAATAGAAAAGGAAATTGCATAAAAATGGAAGTTGAATGAAAATAAAAATGAAAGTTGCCCAAAATTAAATATGGAAGTTCAATCCCGAAACCACTATACCTTAACGATCTATTTGGAAATTAAATAAAAAAGGAAGTTTAATAGAAAAGTAAATTGCATAAAATGGAAGTAGAATAAAAATAAAAATGAAAGTTGCATAAATTTATAAATGGAAGTTCAATCCAAAAACCACTATACTTTAACGATCTATTTGGAAATTAAATAAAAAAGGTAGTTTAATAGAAAAGTAAATTGAATAAAAATGGAAGTTGAATAAAAATAAAAATGGAAGTTGCAGAAAATTAAATATGGAAGTTCAATCCAGAAACAACTATACCTTAACGATCTATTTGGAAATTAAATAAAAAAGGAAGTTTAATAGAAAAGTAAATTGATTTAAAATAGAAGTAGAATAAAAATAAAATTGAAATTTGCGGAATATTAAATATGGAAGTTCAATCCAGAAACCACTATACCATAACGATCTATTTGGAAATTAAATAAAAACGGAAGTTTAATAGAAAAGTAAATTGCATAAAGTGGAAGTTGAATAAAAATAAAAATGAAAGTTACAGAAAATTAAATATGGAAGTTCAATCCCGAAACCACTATACCTTAACGATCTATTTGGAAATTAAATAAAAAAAGGAAGTTTGATAGAAAAGTAAATTGAATTAAAGTGCAAGTAGAATAAAAATAAAAATGAAATTTGCAGAAAATTAAATATGGAAGTTCAATCCAGAAACCACTATACCTTAACGATCTATTTGGAAATTAAATAAAAAAGAAAGTTTAATAGAAAAGTAAATTGAATAAAAATGGAAGTTGAATAAAAATAAAAATGGAAGTTGCAGAAAATTAAATATGGAAGTTCAATCCAGAAACCACTATACCTTAACGATCTGTTTGTAAATTAAATAAAAGAGGAAATTTCATAGAAAAGTAAATTGAATAAAAATGGAAGTTGAATAAAAATAAAAATGAAATTTGCAGAAAATTAAATATGGAAGTTCAATCCAGAAACCACTATACCATAACGATCTATTTGGAAACTAAATAAAAAAGGAAGTTTAATAGAAAAGTAAATTGCATAAAATGGAAGTTGAATAAAAATGAAAATGAAAGTTGCAGAAAATTAAATAAGATAGTTCAATCCCGAAACCACTATACCTTAACGATCTATTTGGAAATTAAATAAAAAAGGATGTTTAATAGAAAAGTAAATTGCATAAAATGGAAGTAGAATAAAAATAAAAATGGAAGTTACATAAAATTAAAAATGGAAGTTCAATTAAAAACCACTATACTTTAACGATCGATTTGAAAATTAAATAAAAAAGGAAGTTTAATAGAAAAGTAAATTGAATAAAAATGGAAGTTGAATAAAAATAAAAATGGAAGTTGCAGAGAATTAAATATGGAAGTTCAATCCAGAAACCACTATACCTTAACGATCTATTTGGAAATTAAATAAAAAAGGAAGTTTAATAGAAAAGTAAATTGATTTAAAATAGAAGTAGAATAAAAATAAAAATGAAATTTGCGGAAAATTAAATATGGAAGTTCAATCCAGAAACCACTATACCATAACGATCTATTTGGAAATTAAATAAAAACGGAAGTTTAATAGAAAAGTAAATTGCATAAAGTGGAAGTTGAATAAAAATAAAAATGAAAGTTGCAGAAAATTAAATATGGAAGTTCAATCTCGAAACCACTATACCTTAACGATCTATTTGGAAGTTAAATAAAAAAAGGAAGTTTGATAGAAAAGTAAATTGAATTAAAGTGGAAGTAGAATAAAAATAAAAATGAAATTTGCAGAATATTAAATATGGAAGTTCAATCCAGAAACCACTATACCTTAACGATCTATTTGGAAATTAAATAAAAAAGAAAGTTTAATAGAAAAGTAAATTGAATAAAAATGGAAGTTGAATAAAAATAAAAATGGAAGTTGCAGAAAATTAAATATGGAAGTTCAATCCAGAAACCACTATACCTTAACGATCTGTTTGCAAATTAAATAAAAGAGGAAATTTCATAGAAAAGTAAATTGAATAAAAATGGAAGTTGAATAAAAATAAAAATGAAATTTGCAGAAAATAAAATAAGGAAGTTCAATCCAGAAACCACTATACCATAACGATCCATTTGGAAACTAAATAAAAAAGGAAGTTTAATAGAAAAGTAAATTGCATAAAATGGAAGTTGAATAAAAATGAAAATGAAAGTTGCAGAAAATTAAATAAGATAGTTCATTCCCGAAACCACTATACCTTAACGATCTATTTGGAAATTAAATAAAAAAGGATGTTTAATAGAAAAGTAAATTGCATAAAATGGAAGTAGAATAAAAATAAAAATGAAAGTTGCATAAAATTAAAAATGGAAGTTCAATCCAAAAACCACTATACTTTAACGATCTATTTGGAAATTAAGTAAAAAAGGAAGTTTGATAGAAAAGTAAATTGAATGAAAATGGAAGTTGCAGAAAATTAAATATGGAAGTTCATTCCAGAAACCACTATACCTTAACGATCTATTTGGAAATTAAATAAAAAAGGAAGTTTAATCGAAAAGTAAATTGCATAAAAATGGAAGTAGAATAAAAATAAAAATGAAAGTTGCAGAAAATTAAATATGGAAGTTCAATCCCGAAACCACTATACCTTAACGATCTATTTGGAAATTAAATAAAAAAGGAAGTTTAATAGAAAAGTAAATTGCATAAAATGGAAGTAGAATAAAAATAAAAATGAAAGTTGCATAAAATTAAAAATGGAAGTTCAATCCAAAAACCACTATACTTTAACGATCTATTTGGAAATTAAATAAAAAAGGAAGTTTAATAGAAAAGTAAATTGAATAAAAATGGAAGTTGAATAAAAATAAAAATGGAAGTTGCAGAAAATTAAATATGGAAGTTCATTCTAGAAACCACTATACCTTAACGATCTATCTGGAAATTAAATAAAAAAGGAAGTTTCATAGAAAAGTAAATTGCATAAAAATGGAAGTTGAATAAAAATAAAAATGAAAGTTACAGAAAATTAAATATGGAAGTTCAATCCCGAAACCACTATACCCTAACGATCTATTTGGAAATTAAATAAAAAAGGAAGTTTAATACAAAAGTAAATTGCATAAAATGGAAGTAGAATAAAAATAAAAATGAAAGTTGTATAAAATTAAAAATGGAAGTTCAATCCAAAAACCACTAAACTTTAACGATCTATTTGGAAATTAAATAAAAAAGGAAGTTTAAAGAAAAGTAAATTGAATAAAAATGGAAGTTGCAGAAAATTAAATATGGAAGTTCATTCCAGAAACCACTATACCTTAACGATCTATTTGGAAATTAAATAAAAAAGGAAGTTTAATAGAAAAGTAAATTCCATAAAAATGGAAGTTGAATAAAAATAAAAATGAAAGTTGCAGAAAATTAAATATGGAAGTTCAATCCCGAAACCACTATACCTTAACGATCTATTTGGAAATTAAATAAAAAAGGAAGTTTAATAGAAAAGTAAATTGCATAAAATGGAAGTAGAATAAAAATAAAAATGAAAGTTGCATAAAATTAAAAATGGAAGTTCAATCCAAAAACCACTATACTTTAACGATCTATTTGGAAATTAAATAAAAAAGGAAGTTTAATAGAAAAGTAAATTGAATAAAAATGGAAGTTGAATAAAAATAAAAATGGAAGTTGCAGAAAATTAAATATGGAAGTTCATTCTAGAAACCACTATACCTTAACGATCTATTTGGAAATTAAATAAAAAAGGAAGTTTAATCGAAAAGTAAATTGCATAAAAATGGAAGTTGAATAAAAATAAAAATGAAAGTTGCAGAAAATTAATTATGGTAGTTCAATCCCGTAACCACTATACCTTAACGATCTATTTGGAAATGAAATAAAAAAGGAAGTTTAATGCAAAAGTAAATTGCATAAAATGGAAGTAGAATAAAAATAAAAATGAAAGTTGCATAAAATTAAAAAGGGAAGTTCAATCCAAAAACCACAATACTTTAACGATCTATTTGGAAATTAAATAAAAAAGGAAGTTTAATAGAAAAGTAAATTGAATAAAAATGGAAGTTGCAGAAAATTAAATATGAAAGTTCATTCCAGAAACCACTATACCTTAACGATCTATTTGGAAATTAAATAGAAAAGGAAGTTTAATAGAAAAGTAAATTGCATAAAAATGGAAGTTGAATTGCATAAAAATGGAAGTTGCAGAAAATTAAATATGGAAGTTCAATCCATAAACCACTATACCTTAACGATCTATTTGGAAATTAAATAAAAGAAGGAAGTTTAATAGAAAAGTAAATTGAATTAAAATGGAAGTAGAATAAAAATAAAAATGAAATTTGCAGAAAATTAAATATGGAAGTTCAATCCAGAAACCACTATACCATAACGATCTATTTGGAAATTAAATAAAAAAGGAAGTTTAATAGAAAAGTAAATTGAATAAAAATGGAAGTTGAATAAAAATAAAAATGGAAGTTGCAGAAAATTAAATATGGAAGTTCAATCCAGAAACCACTATACCATAACGATCTATTTGGAAATTAAATAAAAAATGAAGTTTAATAGAAAAGTAAATTGCATAAAATGGAAGTTGAATAAAAATAAAAATGACAGTTGCAGAAAATTAAATATGGAAGTTCAATCTCGAAACCACTATACCTTAACGATCTATTTGGAAATTAAATAAAAAAGGATGTTTAATAGAAAAGTAATTTGCATAAAATGGAAGTAGAGTAAAAATAAAAATGAAAGTTGCATAAAATTAAAAATGGAAGTTCAATCCAAAAACCACTATACTTTAACGATCTATTTGGAAATTAAATAAAAATGGAAGTTTAATAGAAAAGTAAATTGAATAAAAATGGAAGTTGCAGAAAATTAAATATGGAAGTTCATTCCAGAAACCACTATACGTTAACGATCTATTTTGAAATTAAATAAAAAAGGAAGTTTAATAGAAAAGTATATTGCATAAAAATGGAAGTTGAATAAAAATAAAAATGAAAGTTGCAGAAAATTAAATATGGAACTTCAATCCCGAAACCACTATACCTTAACGATCTATTTGGAAATTAAATAAAAAAGGAAGTTTAATACAAAAGTAAATTGCATAAAATGGAAGTAGAATAAAAATAAAAATGAAAGTTGCATAAAATTAAAAATGGAAGTTCAATCCAAAAACCACTATACTTTAACGATCTATTTGGAAATTAAATAAAAAAGGAAATTTAATAGAAAAGTAAATTGAATAAAAATGGAAGTTGCAGAAAATTAAATATGGAAGTTCATTCCAAAAACCACTATACCTTAACGATCTATTTGGAAATTAAATAGAAAAGGAAGTTTAATAGAAAAGTAAATTGCATAAAAATGGAAGTTGAATAAAAATAAAAATGGAAGTTGCAGAAAATTAAATATGGAAGTTCAATCTCGAAACGACTATACCTTAACGATCTGTTTCCAAATTAAATAAAAGAGGAGATTTCATAGAAAAGTAAATTGAATAAAAAAGGAAGTGGAATAAAAATAAAAATGAAATTTGCAGAAAATTAAATATAGAAGTTCAATCCAGAAACCACTATACCATAACGATCTATTTGGAAATTAAATAAAAAATGAAGTTTAATAGAAAAGTAAATTGCATAAAATGGAAGTTGAATAAAAATAAAAATGACAGTTGCAGAAAATTAAATATGGAAGTTCAATCTCGAAACCACTATACCTTAACGATCTATTTGGAAATTAAATAAAAAAGGATGTTTAATAGAAAAGTAAATTGCATAAAATGGAAGTAGAATAAAAATAAAAATGAAAGTTGCATAAAATTAAAAATGGAAGTTCAATCCAAAAACCACTATACTTTAACGATCTATTTGGAAATTAAATAAAAATGGAAGTTTAATAGAAAAGTAAATTGAATAAAAATGGAAGTTGCAGAAAATTAAATATGGAAGTTCATTCCAGAAACCACTATACCTTAACGATCTATTGGGAAATTAAATAAAAAAGGAAGTTTAATAGAAAAGTGTATTGCATAAAAATGGAAGTTGAATAAAAATAAAAATGAAAGTTGCAGAAAATTAAATATGGAACTTCAATCCCGAAACCACTACACCTTAACGATCTATTTGGAAATTAAATAAAAAAGGAAGTTTAATACAAAAGTAAATTGCATAAAATGGAAGTAGAGTAAAAATAAAAATGAAAGTTGCATAAAATTAAAAATGGAAGTTCAATACAAAAACCACTATACTTTAACGATCTATTTGGAAATTAAGTAAAAAAGGAAGTTTAATAGAAAAGTAAATTGAATAAAAATGGAAGTTGCAGAAAATTAAATATGGAAGTTCATTCCAGAAAGCACTATACCTTAACGATCTATTTGGAAATTAAATAAAAAAGGAAGTTTAATAGAAAAGTAAATTGCATAAAAATGGAAGTTGAATAAAAATAAAAATGAAAGTTGCAGAAAATTAAATATGGAAGTTCAATCCCGAAACCACTATACCTTAACGATCTATTTGGAAATTAAATAAAAAAGGAAGTTTAATACAAAAGTAAATTGCATAAAATGGAAGTAGAATAAAAATAAAAATGAAAGTTGCATAAAATTAAAAATGGATGTTCAATCCAAAAACCACTATACTTTAACGATCTCTTTGGAAATTAAATAAAAAAGGAAGTTTAATAGAAAAGTAAGTTGAATAAAAATGGAAGTTGAATAAAAATAAAAATGGAAGTTGCAGAAAATTAAATATGGAAGTTCATTCTAGAAACCACTATACCTTAACGATCTATCTGGAAATTAAATAAAAAAGGAAGTTTATTAGAAAAGTAAATTGCATAAAAATGGAAGTTGAATAAAAATAAAAATGAAAGTTACAGAAAATTAAATATGGAAGTTCAATCCCGAAACCACTATACCTTAACGATTTATTTGGAAATTAAATAAAAAAGGAAGTTTAATACAAAAGTAAATTGCAGAAAATGGAAGTAGAATAAAAATAAAAAGGAAAGTTGTATAAAATTAAAAATGGAAGTTCAATCCAAAAACCACTATATTTTAACGATCTATTTGGAAATTAAATAAAAAAGGAAGTTTAATAGAAAAGTAAATTGAATAAAAGTGGAAGTTGCAGAAAATTAAATATGGAAGTTCATTCCAGAAACCACTATACCTTAACGATCTATTTGGAAATTAAATAAAAATGTAAGTTTAATAGAAAAGTAAATTGCATAAAAATGGAAGTTGAATAAAAATAAAAATGAAAGTTGCAGAAAATTAAATATGGAAGTTCAATCCCGAAACCACTATACCTTAACGATCTATTTGGAAATTAAATAAAAAAGGAAGTTTAATAGAAAAGTAAATTGCATAAAATGGAAGTAGAATAAAAATAAAAATGAAAGTTGCATAAAATTAAAAATGGAAGTTCAATCCAAAAACCACTATATTTTAACGATCTATTTGGAAATTAAATAAAAAAGGTAGTTTAATAGAAAAGTAAATTGAATAAAAATTGAAGTTGAATAAAAATAAAAATGGAAGTTGCAGAAAATTAAATATGGAAGTTCATTTTAGAAACCACTATACCTTAACGATCTATTTGGAAATTAAATAAAAAAGGAAGTTTAATAGAAAAGTAAATTGCATAAAAATGGAAGTTGAATAAAAATAAAAATGAAAGTTGCAGAAAATTAATTATGGAAGTTCAATCCCGAAACCACTATACCTTAACGATCTATTTGGAAATTAAATAAAAAAGGAAGTTTAATAGAAAAGTAAATTGATTAAAATGGAAGTAGAATAAAAATAAAAATGAAATTTACAGAAAATTAAATATGGAAGTTCAATCCAGAAACCACTATACCATAACGATCTATTTGGAAATTAAATAAAAAAGGAAGTTTAATAGAAAAGTAAATTGAATAAAAATGGAAGTTGAAAAAAAATAAAAATGGAAGTTGCAGAAAATTAAATATGGAAGTTCAATCCAGAAACCACTATACCATAACGATCTATTTGGAAATTAAATAAAAAATGAAGTTTAATAGAAAAGTAAATTGCATAAAATGGAAGTTGAATAAAAATAAAAATGACAGTTGCAGAAAATTAAATATGGAAGTTCAATCTCGAAACCACTATACCTTAACGATCTATTTGGAAATTAAATAAAAAAGGATGTTTAATAGAAAAGTAAATTGCATAAAATGGAAGTAGAATAAAAATAAAAATGAAAGTTGCATAAAATTAAAAATGGAAGTTCAATCCAAAAACCACTATACTTTAACGATCTATTTGGAAATTAAATAAAAATGGAAGTTTAATAGAAAAGTAAATTGAATAAAAATGGAAGAATCAGAAAATTAAATATGGAAGTTCATTCCAGAAACCACTATACCTTAACGATCTATTTGGAAATTAAATAAAAAAGGAAGTTTAATAGAAAAGTATATTGCATAAAAATGGAAGTTGAATAAAAATAAAAATGAAAGTTGCAGAAAATTAAATATGGAACTTCAATCCCGAAACCACTATACCTTAACGATCTATTTGGAAATTAAATAAAAAAGGAAGTTTAATACAAAAGTAAATTGCATAAAATGGAAGTAGAATAAAAATAAAAATGAAAGTTGCATAAAATTAAAAATGGAAGTTCAATCCAAAAACCACTATACTTTAACGATCTATTTGGAAATTAAGTAAAAAAGGAAGTTTAATAGAAAAGTAAATTGAATAAAAATGGAAGTTGCAGAAAATTAAATATGGAAGTTCATTCCAGAAAGCACTATACCTTAACGATCTATTTGGAAATTAAATAAAAAATGAAGTTTAATAGAAAAGTAAATTGCATAAAAATGGAAGTTGAATAAAAATAAAAATGAAAGTTGCAGAAAATTAAATATGGAAGTTCAATCCCGAAAGCACTATACCTTAACGATCTATTTGGAAATTATATAAAAAAGGAAGTTTAATACAAAAGTAAATTGCATAAAATGGAAGTAGAATAAAAATAAAAATGAAAGTTGCATAAAATTCAAAATGGAAGTTCAATCCAAAAACCACTATACTTTAACGATCTCTTTGGAAATTAAATAAAAAAGGAAGTTTAATAGAAAAGTAAGTTGAATAAAAATGGAAGTTGAATAAAAATAAAAATGGAAGTTGCAGAAAATTAAATATGGAAGTTCATTCTAGAAACCACTATACCTTAACGATCAATCTGGAAATTAAATAAAAATGGAAGTTTATTAGAAAAGTAAATTGCATAAAAATGGAAGTTGAATAAAAATAAAAATGAAAGTTACAGAAAATTAAATATGGAAGTTCAATCCCGAAACCACTATACCTTAACGATTTATTTGGAAATTAAATAAAAAAGGAAGTTTAATACAAAAGTAAATTGCAAAAAATGGAAGTAGAATAAAAATAAAAATGAAAGTTGTATAAAATTAAAAATGGAAGTTCAATCCAAAAACCACTATACTTTAACGATCTATTTGGAAATTAAATAAAAAAGAAAGTTTAATAGAAAAGTAAATTGAATAAAAATGGAAGTTGCAGAAAATTAAATATGGAAGTTCATTCTAGAAACCACTATACCTTAACGATCTATTTGGAAATTAAATAAAAAATGAAGTTTAATAGAAAAGTAAATTGCATAAAAATGGAAGTTGAATAAAAATAAAAATGAAAGTTGCAGAAAATTAAATATGGAAGTTCAATCCCGAAACCACTATACCTTAACGATCTATTTGGAAATTAAATAAAAAAGGAAGTTTAATAGAAAAGTAAATTGCATAAAATAGAAGTAGAATAAAAAAAAAATGAAAGTTGCATAAAATTAAAAATGGAAGTTCAATCCAAAAACCACTATATTTTAACGATCTATTTGGAAATTAAATAAAAAAGGTAGTTTAATAGAAAAGTAAATTGAATAAAAATTGAAGTTGAATAAAAATAAAAATGGAAGTTGCAGAAAATTAAATACGGAAGTTCATTCTAGAAACCACTATACCTTAACGATCTATCTGGAAATTAAATAAAAAAGGAAGTTTAATAGAAAAGTAAATTGCATAAAAATGGAAGTTGAATAAAAATAAAAATGAAAGTTGCAGAAAATTAATTATGGAAGTTCAATCCCGAAACCAATATACCTTAACGATCTATTTGGAAATGAAATAAAAAAGGAAGTTTAATACAAAAGTAAATTGCATAAAATGGAAGTAGAATAAAAATAAAAGTGAAAGTTGCATAAAATTAAAAATGGAAGTTCAATACAAAAGTAAATTGAATAAAAATGGAAGTTGCAGAAAATTAAATATGGAAGTTCAATCCAGAAACAACTATACCTTAACGATCTATTTCGGAGTTAAATAAAAAAAGGAAGTTTAATAGAAAAGTAAATTGATTTAAAATGGAAGTAGAATAAACATAAAAATGAAATTTGCAGAAAATTAAATATGGAAGTTCAATCCAGAAACCACTATACCATAACGATCTATTTGGAAATTAAATAAAAAAGGAAGTTTAATAGAAAAGTAAATTGCGTAAAATGGAAGTTGAATAAAAATAAAAATGAAAGTTGCAGAAAATTTAATTTGGAAGTTCAATCCCGAAACCACTATACCTTAACGATCTATTTGGAAATTAAATAAAAAAAGGATGTTTGATAGAAAAGTAAATTGAATTAAAATGGAAGTAGAATAAAAATAAAAATGAAATTTGCAGAAAATTGAATATGGAAGTTCAATCCAGAAACCACTATACCTTAACGATCTATTTGGTAATTAAATAAAAAAGGAAGTTTAATAGAAAAGTAAATTGCATAAAATGGAAGTAGAATAAAAATAAAAATAAAAGTTGCATAAAAATAAAAATGGATGTTCAATCCAAAAACCACTATACTTTAACGATCTATTTGGAAATTAAATAAAAAAGGAAGTTTAATAGAAAAGAAAATTGAATAAAAATCGAAGTTGAACAAAAATAAAAATGGAAGTTGCAGAAAATTAAATATGGAAGTTCAATCCCGAAACCACTATACCCTATTTGGAAGTTAAATAAAAAAAACGAATTTGAATAGAAAAGTAAATTGAGTTAAAATGGAAGTAGAATAAAAATAAAAATGAAATTTGCAGAAAATTAAATATGGAAGTTCAATCCAGAAACCATTATACCTTAACGATCTATTTGGAAATTAAATAAAAAAGAAAGTTTAATAGAAAAGCAAATTGAATAAAAATGGAAGTTGAATAAAAATAAAAATGGAAGTTGCAGAAAATTAAATATGGAAGTTCAATCTTAAATCCACTATACCTTAACGATCTGTTTGCAAATTAAATAAAAGAGGAAATTTCATAGAAAAGCAAATTGAATAAAAATGAAAGTCGAATAAAAATAAAAATGAAATTTGCAGAAAATTAAATATTGAAGTTCAATCCAGAAACCACTATACCATAACAATCTATTTGGAAATTAAATAAAAAAGGAAGTTTAATAGAAAAGTAAATTGCATAAAATGGAAGTTGAATAAAAATAAAAGTGAAAGTTGCAGAAAATTAAATATGGAAGTTCAATTCCGAAACCACTATAGCTTAACGATCTATTTGGAAATTAAATAAAAAAGGATGTTTAATAGAAAAGTAAATTGCATAAAATGGAAGTAGAATAAAAATAAAAATGAAAGTTGCATAAAATTAAAAATGGAAGTTCAATCCAAAAACCACTATACTTTAACGATCTATTTGGAAATTAAATAAAAAAGGAAGTTTAATAGAAAAGTAAATTGAATAAAAATGGAGGTTTAATAAAAATAAAAATGAAGTTGCAGAAAATTAAATATGGAAGTTCAATCCAAAAACCACTATACCTTAACGATCTGTTTGCAAATTAAATAAAAGTGGAAATTTCATAGAAAAGTAAATTTAATAAAAATGGGAGTTGAATAAAAATAAAAATGAAATTTGCAGAAAATTAAATATGGAAGTTCAATCCAGAAACCACTATACCATAACGATCTATTTGGAAATTAAATAAAAAAGAAAGTTTAATAGAAATGTAAATTGCATAAAATGGAAGTTGAATAAAAATAAAAATGAAAGTTGCATAAAATTAAAAATGGAAGTTCAATCCAAAAACCACTATACCTTGACGATCTATTTGGAAATTAAATAAAAAAGGAAGTTTAATAGAAAAGTAAATTGAATAAAAATGGAAGTTGAATAAAAATAAAAATGGAAGTTGCAGAAAATTAAATATGGAAGTTCAATCCAAAAACCACTATACCTTAACGATCTGTTTGCAAATTAAATAAAAGTGGAAATTTCATAGAAAAGTAAATTTAATAAAAATGGGAGTCGAATAAAAATAAAAATGAAATTTGCAGAAAACTAAATATGGAAGTTCAATCCAGAAACCACTATACCATAACGATCTATTTGGAAATTAAATAAAAAAGGAAGTTTAATAGAAATGTAAATTGCATAAAATGGAAGTTGAATAAAAATAAAAATGGAAGTTGCATAAAATTAAAAATGGAAGTTCTATCCCAAAACCACTATACCTTAACGATCTATTTGGAAATTAAATAAAAAAGGAAGTTTAATAGAAAAGTAAATTGAATAAAAATGGAAGTTGAATAAAAATAAAAATGAAAGTTGCAGAAAATTAAATATGGAAGTTCAATCCAGAAACCACCATACCTTGAAGATCTATTTGGAAATTAAATAAAAAAGGAAGTTTAATAGAAAAGTAAATTGAATTAAAATGGAAGTAGAATAAAAATAAAAATGAAATTTGCAAAAAATTAAATATGGAAGTTCAATCCAGAAACCACTATACCATAACGATCTATTTGGAAATTAAATAAAAAAGGAAGTTTAATAGAAAAGTAAATTGCATAAAATGGAAGTTGAATAAAAATAAAAATGAATGTTGCAGAAAATTAAATATGGAAGTTCAATCCCGAAACCACTATACCTTAACGATCTATTTGGAAATTAAATAAAAAAGGATGTTTAATAGAAAAGTGAATTGCATAAAATGGAAGTAGAATAAAAATAAAAATGAAAGTTGCATAAAATTAAAAATGGAAGTTCAATCCAAAAACTACTATACCTTAACGATCTATTTGGAAATTAAATAAAAAAGGAAGTTTAATAGAAAAGTTAATTGAATAAAAATGGAAGTTGAATAAAAATAAAAATGGAAGTTGCAGAAAATTAAATATGGAAGTTCAATCCAGAAACCACTATACCTTAACGATGTATTTGGAAATTAAATAAAAAAAGAAGTTTAATAGAAAAGTAAATTGCATAAAAATGGAAGTTGAATAAAAATAAAAATGAATGTTGCAGAAAATTAAATATGGAAGTTCAATCCGGAAACCACTATACCTTAACGATCTATTTGGAAATTAAATAAAAAAGGAAGTTTAATAGAAAAGTTAATTGAATAAAAATGGAAGTTGAATAAAAATAAAAATGGAAGTTGCAGAAAATTAAATATGGAAGTTCAATTCAAAAACCACTATACCTTAACGATCTGTTTGCAAATTAAATAAAAGAGGAAATTTCATAGAAAAGTAAATTGAATAAAAATGGGAGCTGAATAAAAATAAAAATGAAATTTGCAGAAAATTAAATATGGAAGTTCAATCCAGAAACCACTATACCATAACGATCTATTTGGAATTTAAATAAAAAAGGAAGTTTAATAGAAAAGTAAATTGCATAAAATGGAAGTTGAATAAAAATCAAAATGAAAGTTGCAGAAAATTAAATTTGGAAGTTCAATCCCGAAACCACTATACCTTAACGATCTATTTGGAAATTAAATAAAAATGGAAGTTTAATACAAAAGTAAATTGCATAAAATGGAAGTAGAATAAAAATAAAAATGAAAGTTGCATAAAATTAAAAATGGAAGTTCAATCCAAAAACCACTATATCTTAACGATCTATTTGGAAATTAAATAAAAAAGGAAGTTTAATAGAAAAGTAAATTGAATAAAAATGGAAGTTGAATAAACATAAAAATGAAAGTTGCAGAAAATTAAATATGGAAGCTCAATCCAGAAACAACTATACCTTAACGATCTATTTGAAAATTAAATAAAAAAGGAAGTTTAATAGAAAAGGAAATTGCATAAAAATGGAAGTTGAATAAAAATAAAAATGAAAGTTGCCGAAAATTAAATATGGAAGTTCAATCCCGAAACCACTATACCTTAACGATCTATTTGGAAATTAAATAAAAAAGGGAGTTTAATAGAAAAGTAAATTGCATAAAATGGAAGTAGAATAAAAATAAAAATGAAAGTTGCATAAAATTAAAAATGGAAGTTGTAACGCCCTCAAAATAAAAGCAATAAACCCATCAAATAAGACATTCATTAACATATGAAATAACCACATTCTTCTATTCATCAGTGTTTCATTACAAAAGTATTACATGTTAACAACAAAAGCAAAATGCCCTACGGGCTTACAGCTTTCCAAGTTAACACTTGGTTACAACAAAGAGTACTAACTCATACACATTAAGCCCTTGGCTTATATTTACATGTATTACATCAAAAGTAAAACGACATCATTATGTCCGCCTCAAGCCTCCCAAGCTATGTCCTTGGAGGTGGCATGCTTCCTGCACCTGAAAATGATATCCCCATATAGGGTGAGCCACAGCCCAGTAGAAATATACTAAACCAACCATGAACAATGACTAAAACATTAGCAATTGATTGATGGCCAACACTGATACATTCACATATTATGTCATACGACTTATGAGTCCAAGTTTCCTTTCATTTTCCCTTTTTCAACAGATAGGCATATAAGCACTACCCACACTCTCAACAGATATGTATAATAACAATATCCACATTCTCAGATAAGCAAATAAGCTATATCCACATTCTACAACAGATATGTATAATCACAATATCCACAGATAAGCATATAAGCTATATCCACACTTCACAAAGATAAGCATATGTGCTCTATCTTCACTTCTCTAGACAAGCATATGAGCTGTATCTACGGAGTTCATCCCCTATCTTCTCCCAACACTATCCGGTTTGGAGGTACATCCCCTATCTTCCCCTAAACCGCGGAGTACATCCCCCATCTCCTCCTCTACACATAACGTATACAAACTCAATGGTTCTATAGACAATCACTCAATACATACAGTTAATGTATTCTATCAACCGTCAAGTTCCATAACACATTTCATTGATTAGTTTCAGTTTGCCTAATCAACATGCATTGTCTACAACAATCACGACTATCCTCCACCGATAGCCCAAAGCAGTTATTTCTAAACAGAAAATAATGCACAATGGATATTCAATCAACATTTCATTTTCCTCTTTCTTCACAATTAATTATCCCAATTAATTATACAATGTAATTAGGCCAATTCCCATAATTAACATTTCAACCCTTAGGTCCCATTTTCATCAATGATTTAACATTCATTCCATTTCTCTAAGCCAAACATGCCTCTAGGTTTATTATGAGTAAAACCCCAACTTTTGTAAAATTGCACAAAAGCCCCAAACTTTTACCAAATTACGAAACCAACCCCAACATCTCAAAATACCAAAATTTAAAGACAAAATTCATAGAGAGGAGTAGGATATCCCTACCTCAAACCCGGAGCCTCAAAGGAGACGAAGACCAAAACCAAAACGCTCTAAACCTCGAAATTTTCAGATCAAAAGGAAGCCCTCGACGATCAACGACCTTTTTGTAAAGGCCAAAGATGAGCAAATCACTCCTACTAGATCAAAACCTAGAGAGAAGGTAGAGTCTAGAGTGAGAGGCTCAACAATGGTGATTTTGGAAAAGTAAGAGAGAGAAGAGAAAGCAAAAAGTGATTTGAAAAGGCACAAATTCGGGACTTTAACCCAGTCTCCCGCTCGAGCGTAAAACACCCCGCTCGAGCGGCCACTCACAGACTTACGCTCGAGCGGCCAACCTCCCGCTCGAGCGCAGAATGCACTCGCTCAGCACTTTTGCAGAACCAGACCTCCGCTCGAGCTCCCAACCCTACGCTCGAGCATACAACACTGCACAACAAATACTGGATGGGTGTATTCCCCGCTCGAGCGCCAACACCTCCGCTCGAGCGGACAATCCAAAAATCTGGGCAACTAGTTTTGGTTTCTAAACTCAACCAACCTGAAACAAACCCACCCAACACATCCCATAACTCAAATATGAAGTAAAGAGGATGCAAACAAGATAATAGTCAACTACCAACATCCACGGACACATGTCCGGATCACTGTACAACAAGGGTAAACCCGGGATCGCTATAGAAGTTCAATCCAGAAACCACTATACCTTAACGATCTATATGGAAATTAAATAAAAAAGGAAGTTTAATAGAAAAGTAAATTGCATAAAATGGAAGTAGAATAAAAATAAAAATGAAAGTTGCATAAAATTAAAAATGGAAGTTCAATCCAAAAACCACTATACTTTAACGATCTATTTGGAAATTAAATAAAAAAGGAAGTTTAATAGAAAAGTAAATTGAATAAAAATGGAAGTTGAATAAAAATAAAAATGGAAGTTGCAGAAAATTAAATATGGAAGTTCAATCCAGAAACCACTATACCTTAACGATCTGTTTGCAAATTAAATAAAAGAGGAAATTTCATAGAAAAGTAAATTGAATAAAAATGGAAGTTAAATAAAAATAAAAATGAAATTTGCAGAAAATTAAATATGGAAGTTCAATCCAGAAACCACTACACCATAACGATCTATTCGGAAATTAAATAAAAAAGGATGTTTAATAGAAAAGTAAATTGCAAAAAATGGAAGTAGAATAAAAATAAAAATGAATGTTGCATAAAATTAAAAATGGAAGTTTAATCCAAAAACCACTATACTTTAACGATCGATTTGGAAATTAAATAAAAAAGGAAGTTTAATAGAAAAGTAAATTGAATAAAAATGGAAGTTGAATAAAAATAAAAATGGAAGTTGCAGAAAATTAAATATGGAAGTTCAATCTAGACACCACTATACCTTAACGATCTGTTTGCAAATTAAATAAAAGAGGAAATTTCATAGAAAAGTAAATTGAATAAAAATGGAAGTTGAATAAAAATAAAAATGAAAGTTACAGAAAATTAAATATGGAAGTTCAATCCAGAAACCACTATTCCATTACGATCTATTTGGAAATTAAATAAAAAAGGAAGTTTAATTGAAAAGTAAATTGCATAAAATGGAAGTTGAATAAAAATAAAAATGAAAGTTGCAGAAAATTAAATATGGAAGTTCAATCCCGAAACCACAATACCTTAACGATCTATTTGAAAATTAAATAAAAAAGGATGTTTAATAGAAAAGTAAATTTTATAAAATGGAAGTAGAATAAAAATAAAAATGAAAGTTGCATAAAATTAAAAATGGAAGTTCAATCCAAAAACCACTATACCTTAAACGATCTATTTGGAAATTAAATAAAAGAAGGAAGTTTAATAGAAAAGTAAATTGAATAAAAATGGAAGTTGAATAAAAATAAAAATGGAAGTTGCATAAAATTAAATATGGAAGTTCAATCCAGAAACCACTATACCTTAACGATCTATTTGGAAATTAAATAAAAAAGGAAGTTTAATAGAAAAGTAAATTGAATTAAAATGGAAGTAGAATAAAAATAAAAATGAAATTTGCAGAAAATTAAATATGGAAGTTCAATCCAGAAACCACTATACCTTAACGATCTATTTGGAAATTAAATAAAAAAGAAAGTTTAATAAAAAAGTAAATTGAATAAAAATGGAAGTTGAATAAAAATAAAAGTGGAAGTTGCAAAAAATTAAATATGGAAGTTCAACCCAAAAACCACTATACCTTAACGATTTGTTTGCAAATTAAATAAAAGAGGAAATTTCATAGAAAAGTAAATTGAATAAAAATGGAAGTTGAATAAAAATAAAAATGAAATTTGCAGAAAATTAAATATGGAAGTTCAATCCCGAAACAACTATACCTTAACGATCTATTTGGAAATTAAATAAAAAAGGAAGTTTAATAGAAAAGTAAATTGAATTAAAATGGAAGTAGAATAAAAATAAAAATGAAATTTGCAGAAAATTAAATATGGAAGTTCATTCCAGAAACCACTATACCATAACGATCTATTTGGAAATTAAACAAAAAAGGAAGTTTAATAGAAAAGTAAATTGAATAAAAATGGAAGTTGAATAAAAATAAAAATGGAAGTTCAATCCAAAAACCACTATACCTTAACGATCTGTTTGATAATTAAATAAAAGAGGAATTTTCATAGAAAAGTAAATTGAATAAAAATGGGAGTTGAATAAAAATAAAAATTAAATTTGCAGAAAATTAAATATGGAAGTTCAATCCAGAAATCACTATACCATAACGATCTATTTGGAAATTAAGTAAAAAAGGAAGTTTAATAGAAAAGTAAATTGCATAAAATGGAAGTTGAATAAAAATAAAAATGAAAGTTGCAGAAAATTAAATGTGGAAGTTCAATCCCAAAACCACTACACCTTAACGATCTATTTGGAAATTAAATAGAAAATGATGTTTAATAGAAAAGTAAATTGCATAAAATAGAAGTAGAATAAAAATAAAAATCAAAGTTGCATAAAATTAAAAATGAAAGTTCAATCCAAAAACCATTATACCTTAACGATCTATTTGGAAATTAAATAAAAAAGGAAGTTTAATAGAAAAGTAAATTGAATAAAAATGGAAGTTGAATAAAAATAAAAATGGAAGTTGCCGAAAATTAAATATGGAAGTTCAATCCAGAAACCACTATACCTTAACGATTTGTTTGCAAATTAAATTAAAGAGGAAATTTCATAGAAAAGTAAATTGAATAAAAATGGAAGTTGAATAAAAATAAAAATGAAATTTGCAGAAAATTAAATATGGAAGTTCAATCCCGAAACAACTATACCTTAACGATCTATTTGGAAATTAAATAAAAAAGGAAGTTTAATAGAAAAGTAAATTGAATTAAAATGGAAGTAGAATAAAAATAAAAATGAAATTTGCAGAAAATTAAACATGGAAGTTCAATCCAGAAACCACTATACCATAACGATCTATTTGGAAATTAAATAAAAAAGGAAGTTTAATAGAAAAGTAAATTGAATAAAAATGGAAGTTGAATAAAAATAAAAATGGAAGTTCAATCCAAAAACCACTATACCTTAACGATCTGTTTGATAATTAAATATAAGAGGAATTTTCATAGAAAAGTAAATTGAATAAAAATGGGAGTTGAATAAAAATAAAAATTAAATTTGCAGAAAAATAAATATGGAAGTTCAATCCAGAAATCACTATACCATAACGAACTATTTGGAAATTAAATAAAAAAGGAAGTTTAATAAAAAAGTAAATTGCATAAAATGGAAGTTGAATAAAAATAAAAATGAAAGTTGCAGAAAATTAAATGTGGAAGTTCAATCCCGAAACCACTATACCTTAACGATCTATTTGGAAATTAAATAAAAAATGATGTTTAATAGAAAAGAAAATTGCATAAAATGGAAGTAGAATAAAAATAAAAATCAAAGTTGCATAAAATTAAAAATGAAAGTTCAATCCAAAAACCATTATACCTTAACGATCTATTTGGAAATTAAATAAAAAAAGAAAGTTTAATAGCAAAGTAAATTGAATTAAAATGGAAGAAGAATAAAAATAAAAATGAAATTTGCAGAAAATTAAATATGGAAGTACAATCCAGAAACCACTATACCATAACGATCTATTTGGAAATTAAATAAAAAAGGAAGTTTGATAGAAAAGTAAATTGCATAAAATGGAAGTTGAATAAAAATAAAAATGAATGTTGCAGAAAATTAAATATGGAAGTTCAATTCCGAAACCACTATACCTTAACGAACTATTTGGAAATTAAATAAAAAATGATGTTTAATAGAAAAGTAAATTGCATAAAATGGAAGTAGAATAAAAATAAAAATGAAAGTTGCATAAAATTAAAAATGGAAGTTCAATCCAAAAACCACTATACCTTAAAGATCTATTTCGAAATTAAATAAAAAAAGGAAGTTTAATAGAAAAGTAAATTGAATTAAAATGGAAGTAGAATAAAAATAAAAATGAAATTTGCAGAAAATTAAATATGGAAGTTCAAACCAGAAACCACTACACCTTAACAATCTATTTGGAAATTAAATAAAAAAGAAAGTTTAATAGAAAAGTAAATTGAATAAAAATGGAAGTTGAATAAAAATAAAAATGGAAGTTGCAGAAAATTAAATATGGAAGTTCAATCCAAAAACCACTATACCTTAACGATCTGTTTGCAAATTAAATAAAAGAGGAAATTTCATAGAAAAGTAAATTGAATAAAAATGGAAGTTGAATAAAAATAAAAATTAAATTTGCAGAAAATTAAGTATGGAAGTTCAATCCAGAAACCCCTATTCCATAACGATCTATTTGGAAATTAAATAAAAAAGGAAGTTTAATAGAAAAGTAAATTGCATAAAATGGAAGTTGAATAAAAATAAAAATGAAAGTTGCAGAAAATTAAATATGGAAGTTCAATCCCGAAACCACAATACCTTAACGATCTATTTGAAAATTAAATAAAAAAGGATGTTTAACAGAAAAGTAAATTGCATAAAATGGAAGTAGAATAAAAATAAAAATGAAAGTTGCATAGGATTAAAAATGGAAGTTCAATCCAAAAACCACTATACCTTAACGATCTATTAGGAAATTAAATAAAAAAAGGAAGTTTAATAGAAAAGTAAATTGAATAAAAATGCAAGTTGAATAAAAATAAAATTGGAAGTTGCAGAAAATTAAATATGGAAGTTCAATCCAGAAACCACTATACCTTAACGATCTATTTGGAAATTAAATAAAAAAGGAAGTTTAATAGAAAAGTAAATTGCATAAAAATGAAAGTTGAATAAAAATAAAAATGAAAGTTGCAGAAAATTAAATATGGAAGTTCAATCCAGAAACCACTAAACCATAACGATCTATTTGGAAATTAAATAAAAAGGGAAGTTTAATAGAAAAGTAAATTGAATAAAAATAAAAATGGAAGTTGCAGAAAATTAAATATGGAAGTTCAATCTAAAAACCACTATACCTTAACGATCTGTTTGCAAATTAAATAAAAGAGGAAAGTTTAAAAATGAAAGTTGCATAAAATTAAAAATGGAAATTCAATGCAAAAACCACTATACCTTAACGATCTATTTGGAAATAAAATAAAAAAAGGAAGTTTAACAGAAAAGTAAATTGAATTAAAATGGAAGTAGAATAAAAATGAAAATGAAATTTGCAGAAAATTAAATATGGAAGTTCAATCCCGAAACCACTATTCCATAACGATCTATTTGGAAATTAAATAAAAAAGAAAGTTTAATAGAAAAGTAAATTGAATAAAAATGGAAGTTGAATAAAAATAAAAATGGAAGTTGTAGAAAATTAAATATGGAAGT
The DNA here is from genome assembly GCF_055761805.1 of Camellia sinensis. NCBI lineage: Eukaryota > Viridiplantae > Streptophyta > Magnoliopsida > Ericales > Theaceae > Camellia > Camellia sinensis. The sequence continues at coordinate 33,884,036 of NW_028128987.1, forward strand.
TCAATCCAAAAACCACTATACCTTAACGATCTCTTTGCAAATTAAATAAAAGCGGAAATTTCATAGAAAAGTAAATTGAATAAAAATTGAAGTTGAATAAAAATAAAAATGAAATTTGCAGAAAATTAAATATGGAAGTTCAATCCAGAAACCACTATACCCTAACGGTCTATTTGGAAATTAAATAAAAAAGAAAGTTTAATAGAAAAGTAAATTGAATAAAAATGGAAGTTGAATAAAAATAAAAATGGAAGTTGTAGAAAATTAAATATGGAAGTTCAATCCAAAAACCACTATACCTTAACGATCTCTTTGCAAATTAAATAAAAGCGGAAATTTCATAGAAAAGTAAATTGAATAAAAATTGAAGTTGAATAAAAATAAAAATGAAATTTGCAGAAAATTAAATATGGAAGTTCAATCTAGAAACCACTATACCATAACGATCTATTTGGAAATTAAGTAAAAAAGGAAGTTTAATAGAAAAGTAAATTTCATAAAATGGAAGTTGAATAAAAATAAAAATGAAAGTTGCAGAAAATTAAATATGGAAGTTCCATCCCGAAACCACAATACCTTAACGATCTATTTGGAAATTAAATAAAAAAAGGAAGTTTAATAGAAAAGTAAATTGAATTAAAATGGAAGTAGAATAAAAATAAAAATGAAATTTGCAGAAAATTAAATATGGAAGTTCAATCCAGAAACCACTATACCTTAACGATCTATATGGAAATTAAATAAAAAAGAAAGTTTAATAGAAATGTAAATTGAATAAAAATGGAAGTTGAATAAAAATAAAAATGGAAGTTGAAAAAAATTAAATATGGAAGTTCAATCCAAAAACCACTATAGCTTAACGATCTGTTTGCAAATTAAATAAAAGAGGAAATTTCATAGAAAAGTAAATTGAATAAAAATGGATGTTGAATAAAAATAAAAATGAAATTTGCAGAAAATTAAATATGGAAGTTCAATCCAGAAACCACTAGTCCAGAACGATCTATTTGGAAATTAAATAAAAATGGAAGTTTAATAGAAACGTAAATTGCATAAAATGGAAGTTGAATAAAAATAAAAATGAAAGTTGCAGAAAATTAAATATGGAAGTTCAATCCCGAAACCACTAAACCTTAACGATCTATTTGAAATTTAAATAAAAAAAGATGTTTAATACAAAAGTAAATTGCATAAAATGGAAGTAGAATAAAAATAAAAATGAAAGTTGCATAAAATTAAAAATGGAAGTTCAATCCAAAAACCACTATACCTTAACGATCTATTTGGAAATTAAATAAAAAAAGGAAGTTTAATAGAAAAGTAAATTGAATAAAAATGGAAGTTGAATAAAAATAAAAATGGAAGTTGCAGAAAATTAAATATGGAAGTTCAATCCAGAAACCACTATACCTTAACGATCTATTTCGAAATTTAATAAAAAAGGAAGTTTAATAGAAAAGTAAATTGCATAAAAATGAAAGTTGAATAAAAATAAAAATGAAAGTTGCAGAAAATTAAATATGGAAGTTCAATCCAGAAACCACTATACGATAATGATCTATTTGGAAATTAAATAAAAAAGGAAGTTTAATAGAAAAGTAAATTGCATAAAATGGAAGTTGAATAAAAATAAAAATGAAAGTTGCAAAAAATTAAATATGGAAGTTCAATCCCGAAAACACAATACCTTAACGATCTATTTGGAAATTAAATAAAAAAAGGAAGTTTAATAGAAAAGTAAATTGAATTAAATTGGAAGTAGAATAAAAATAAAAATGAAATTTGCAGAAAATTAAATATGGAAGTTCAATCCAGAAACCAACATACCTTAACGATCTATTTGGAAATTAAATAAAAAAGAAAGTTGAATAGAAAAGTAAAATGAATAAAAATGGTAGTTGAATAAAAATAAAAATGAAAGTTGCAGAAAATTAAATATGGAAGTTCAATCCAAAAACCACTATACCTTAACGATCTGTTTGCAAATTAAATAAAAGAGGAAATTTCATAGAAAAGTAAATTGAATAAAAATGGAAGTTGAATAAAAATAAAAATGAAATTTGTAGAAAATTAAATATGGAAGTTCAATCCCGAAACCACTATACCTTAACGATCTATTTGGAAATTAAATAAAAAACGAAGTTTAATAGAAAAGTAAATTGCATAAAATGGAAGTAGAATAAAAATAAAAATGAAAGTTGCATAAAATTAAAAATGGAAGTTCAATCCAAAAACCACTATACTTTAACAATCTATTTGGAAATTAAATAAAAAAGGAAGTTTAATAGAAAAGTAATTTGAATAAAAAAGGAAGTTGAATAAAAATAAAAATGGAAGTTGGAGAAAATGAAGTATGGAAGTTCAATCCAGAAACCACTATACCTTAACGATCTATTTGGAAATTAAATAAAAAAAGGAAGTTTAATAGAAAAGTAAATTGAATTAAAATGGAAGTAGAATAAAAATAAAAATGAAATTTGCAGAAAATTAAAAATGGATGTTCAATCCAAAAACCAATATACCTTAACGATCTATTTGGAAATTAAATAAAAATGAAAGTTTAATAGAAAAGTAAATTGAATAAAAATGGAAGTTGAATAAAAATAATAGTGGAAGTTGCAGAAAATTAAATATGGAAGTTCAATCCAAAAACCACTATACCTTAACGATCTATTTGGAAATTAAATAAAAAAAGGAAGTTTAATAGAAAAGTAAATTGAATTAAAATGGAAGTAGAATAAAAATAAAAATGAAATTTGCAGAAAATTAAATATGGAAGTTCAATCCAGAAACCACTATACCTTAACGATCTATTTGGAAATTAAATAAAAAAGAAAGTTTAATAGAAAAGTAAATTGAATAAAAATGGAAGTTGCAGAAAATTAAATATGGAAGTTCAATCCAAAAACCACTATACCTTAACGATCTATTTGGAAATTAAATAAAAAAGGAAGTTTAATAGAAAAGTAAATTGCATAAAATGGAAGTAGAATGAAAATAAAAATGAAAGTTGCATAAAATTAAAAATCGAAGTTTAATCCAAAAACCACTATACTTTAACGATCTATTTGGAAATTAAATAAAAAAGGAAGTTTAATAGAAAAGTAATTTGAATAAAAATGGAAGTTGAATAAAAATAAAAATGAAAGTTGCAGAAAATTAAATATGGAAGTTCAATCCAGAAACCACTATACCTTAACGATCTATTTGGAAATTAAATAAAAAAAGGAAGTTTAATAGAAAAGTAAATTGAATTAAAATGGAAGTAGAATAAAAATAAAAATGAAATTTGCAGAAAATTAAATATGGAAGTTCAATCCAGAAACCACTATACCATAACGATCTATTTGGAAATTAAATAAAAAAGGAAGTTTAATAGAAAAGTAAATTGCATAAAATGGAAGTCGAATAAAAATAAAAATGAAAGTCGCAGAAAATTAAATATGGAAGTTCAATCCCGAAACCACAATACCTTAACGATCTATTTGGAAATTAAATAAAAAAAGGAAGTTTAATAGAAAAGTAAATTGAATTAAAATGGAAGTAGAATAAAAATAAAAATGAAATTTGCAGAAAATTAAATATGGAAGTTCAATCCAGAAACCACTATACCTTAACGATCTATTTGGAAATTAAATTAAAAAGAAAGTTTAATAGAAAAGTAAATTGAATAAAAATGGAAGTTGAATAAAAATAAAAAATGAAAGTTGCAGAAAATTAAATATGGAAGTTCATTCCAGAAACCACTATACCTTAACGATCTATTTGGAAATTAAATAAAAAAGGAAGTTTAATAGAAAAGTAAATTGCATAAAATGGAAGTAGAATAAAAATAAAAATGAAAGTTGCATAAAATTAAAAATGGAAGTTTAATCCAAAACCACTATACTTTAACGATCTATTTGGAAATTAAATAAAAAAGGAAGTTTAATAGAAAAGTAAATTGAATTAAAATGGAAGTAGAATAAAAATAAAAATGAAATTTGCAGAAAATTAAATATGGAAGTTCAATCCAGAAACCACTATACCATAACGATCTATTTGGAAATTAAATAAAAAAGAAAGTTTAATAGAAAAGTAAATTGAATAAAAATGGAAGTTGAATAAAAATAAAAATGGAAGTTGCAAAAAATTAAATATGGAAGTTCAATCCAAAAACCACTATACCTTAACGATCTGTTTGCAAATTAAATAAAAGAGGAAATTTCATAGAAAAGTAAATTGAATAAAAATGGAAGTTGAATAAAAATAAAAATGAAATTTGCAGAAAATTAAATATGGAAGTTCAATCCAGAAACCACTATTCCAGAACAATCTATTTGGAAATTAAATAAAAAAGGAAGTTTAATAGAAAAGTAAATTGCATAAAATGGAAGTTGAATAAAAATAAAAATGAAAGTTGCAGAAAATTAAATATGGAAGTTCAATCCCGGAACCACAAAACCTTAACGATCTATTTGAAATTTAAATAAAAAAGGTTGTTTAATACAAAAGTAAATTGCATAAAATGGAAGTAGAATAAAAATAAAAATGAAAGTTGCATAAAATTAAAAATGGAAGTTCAATCCAAAAACCATTATGCCTTAACGATCTATTTGGAAATTAAATAAAAAAAGGAAGTTTAATAGAAAAGTAAATTGAATAAAAATGGAAGTTGCAGAAAATTAAATATGGAAGTTCAATCCAGAAACCACTATACCTTAACGATCTATTTCGAAATTTAATAAAAAAGGAAGTTTATTAGAAAAGTAAATTGCATAAAAATGAAAGTTGAATAAAAATAAAAATGTAAGTTGCAGAAAATTAAATATGGAACTTCAATCCCGAAACCACTATACCAAAACGATCTATTTGGAAATTAAATAAAAAAGGAAGTTTAATAGAAAAGTAAATTGCATAAAATGGAAGTTGAATAAAAATAAAAATGAAAGTTGCAGAAAATTAAATATGGAAGTTCAATCCCGAAACCACAATACCTTAACGATCTATTTGGAAATTAAATAAAAAAAGGAAGTTTAATCGAAAAGTAAATTGAATTAAAATGGAAGTAGAATAAAAATAAAAATAAAATTTGCAGAAAATTAAATATGGAAGTTCAATCCAGAAACCACTATACCTTAACGATCTATTTGGAAATTAAATAAAAAAGAAAGTTTAATAGAAAAGTAAAATGAATAAAAATGGAAGTTGAATAAACATAAAAATGGAAGTTGCAGAAAATTAAATATGGAAGTTCAATCAAGAAACCACTATACCTTAACGATCTATTTGGAAATTAATTAAAAAAGGAAGTTTAATAGAAAAGTAAATTGCATAAAATGGAAGTTGAATGAAAATAAAAATGAAATTTGCAGAAAATTAAATATGGAAGTTCAATCCTGAAACCACAATACCTTAACGATCTATTTGGAAATTAAATAAAAAAAGGAAGTTTAATAGAACAGTAAATTGAATTAAAATGGAAGTAGAATAAAAATAAAAATGAAATTTGCAGAAAATTAAATATGGAAGTTCAATCCCGAAACCACTATACCATAACGATATATTTGGAAATTAAATGAAAAAGGAAGTTTAATAGAAAAGTAAATTGCATAAAATGGAAGTTGAATAAAAATAAAATTGAAAGTTGCAAAAAATTAAATATGGAAGTTCAATCCCGAAACCACTATACCTTAACGATCTATTTGGAAATTAAATAAAAAAGGATGTTTAATAGAAAAGTAAATTGCATAAAATGGAAGTAGAATAAAAATATAAATGAAAGTTGCATGAAATTAAAAATGGAAGTTCAATCCAAAAACCACTATACTTTAACGATCTATTTGGAAATTAAATAAAAAGGAAGTTTAATAGAAAAGTAATTTGAATAAAAATGGAAGTTGAATAAAAATAAAAATGGAAGTTGCAGAAAATTAAATATGGAAGTTCAATCCAGAAACCACTATACCTTAACGATCTATTTGGAAATTAAATAAAAAAAGGAAGTTTAATATAAAAGTAAATTGAATTAAAATGGAAGTAGAATAAAAATAAAAATGAAATTTGCAGAAAATTAAATATGGAAGTTCAATCCAGAAACCACTATACCATAACGATCTATTTGGAAATTAAATAAAAAAGGAAGTTTAATAGCAAAGTAAATTGCATAAAATGGAAGTTGAATAAAAATAAAAATGAAAGTTGCAGAAAATTAAATATGGAAGTTCAATCCAGAAACCACTATACCTTAACGATCTATTTGGAAATTAAATAAAAAAGAAAGTTTAATAGAAAAGTAAATTGAATAAAAATGGAAGTTGAATAAAAATAAAAATGGAAGTTGCAGAAAATTAAATATGGAAGTTCAATCCAAAAACCACTATACCTTAACGATCTGTTTGCAAATTAAATAAAAGCGGAAATTTCATAGAAAAGTAAATTGTATAAAAATTGAAGTTGAATAAAAATAAAAATGAAATTTGCAGAAAATTAAATATGGAAGTTCAATCCCGAAACCACTATACCTTAACGATCTATTTGAAAATTAAATAAAAAAGGAAGTTTAATAGAAAAGTAAATTGCATAAAATGGAAGTAGAATAAAAATAAAAACGAAAGTTGCATAAAATTAAAAATGGAAGTTCAATCCAAAAACCACTATACTTTAATGATCTATTTGGAAATTAAATAAAAAAGGATGTTTAATAGAAAAGTAAATTGAATAAAAATGGAAGTTGCAGAAAATTAAATCTGGAAGTTCAATCCAAAAACCACTATATCTTAACGATCTGTTTGATAATTAAATAAAAGAGGAAAATTCATAGAAAAGTGAATTGAACAAAAATGGGAGTTGAATAAAAATAAAAATTAAATTTGCAGAAAATTAAATATGGAAGTTCAATCCAGAAATCACTATAGCATAACGATCTATTTGGAAATTAAATAAAAAAAGAATTTTAATAGAAAAGTAAATTGCATAAAATGGAAGTTGATAAACATAAAAATGGAAGTTGCAGAAAATTAAATATGGAACTTCAATCCCGAAACCACTATACCTTAACGATCTATTTGGAAATTAAATAAAAAAGGATGTTTAGTTGAAAAGTAAATTGCATAAAATGGAAGTAGAATAAAAATAAAAATTAAAGTTGCATAAAATTAAAAATGGAAGTTCAATCCAAAAACCATTATACCATAACGATCTATTTGGAAATTAAATAAAAAAGGAAGTTTAATAGAAAAGTAAATTGAATAAAAATGGAAGTTGAATAAAAATAAAAATGGAAGTTGCAAAAAATTAAATATGGAAGTTCAATCCAGAAACCACTATATCTTAACGATCTATTTGGAAATTAAATAAAAAAAGAAAGTTTAATAGAAAAGTAAATTGAATTAAAATGGAAGAAGAATAAAAATAAAAATAAAAATGAAATTTGCAGAAAATTAAATATGGAAGTTCAATCCAGAAACCACTATACCCTAACGATCTACTTGGAAATTAAATAAAAAAGGAAGTTTGATAGAAAAGTAAATTGCATAAAATGGATGTTGAATAAAAATAAAAATGAATGTTGCAGAAAATTAAATATGGAAGTTCAATTCCGAAACCACTATACCTTAACGATCTACTTGGAAATTAAATAAAAAATGATGTTTAATAGAAAAGTAAATTGCATAAAATGGAAGTAGAATAAAAATAAAAATGAAAGTTGCATAAAATTAACAATGGAAATTCAATACAAAAACCACTATACCTTAACGATCTATTTGGAAATAAAATAAAAAAATGAAGTTTAATAGAAAAGTAAGTTGAATTAAAATGGAAGTAGAATAAAAATGAAAATGAAATTTGCAGAAAATTAAATATGGAAGTTCAATCCAGAAACCACAATTCCATAACGATCTATTTGGAAATTAAATAAAAAAGGAAGTTTAATAGAAAAGTAAATTGCATAAAATGGAAGTTGAATAAAAATAAAAATGAAAGTTGCAGAAAATTAAATATGGAAGTTCAATCCCGAAACCACTTTACCTTAACGATTTATTTGAAAATTAAATAAAAAAGGATGTTTAATAGAAAAGTATATTGCATAAAATGGAAATAGAATAAAAATAAAAATGAAAGTTGCATAAAATTAAAAATGGAAGTTCAATCCAAAAACCACTATACCTTAACGATCTATTTGGAAATTAAATAAAAAAAGGAAGTTCAATAGAAAAGTAAATTGAATAAAAATGGAAGTTGAATAAAAATAAAAATGGAAGTTGCAGAAAATTAAATATGGAAGTTCAATCCAGAAACCACTATACCTTAACGATCTATTTGGAAATTAAATAAAAAATGAAGTTTAATAGAAAAGTAAATTGCATAAAAATGAAAGTTGAATAAAAATAAAAATGGAAGTTGCAGAAAATTAAATATGGAAGTTCAATCCAGAAACAACTATACCATAACGATCTATTTGGAAATTAAATAAAAAAGGAAGTTTAATAGAAAAGTAAATTGCATAAAATGGAAGTTGAATAAAAATAAAAATGAAAGTTGCAGAAAATTAAATATGGTAGTTCAATCCCGAAACCACAATACCTTAACGATCTATTTGGAAATTAAATAAAAAAAGGAAGTTTAATAGAAAAGTAAATTGAATTAAAATGGAAATAGAATAAAAATAAAAATGAAATTGGAAGAAAATTAAATATGGAAGCTCAATCCAGAAACCACTATACCATAACGATCTATTTGGAAATTAAATAAAAAAGGAAGTTTAATAGCAAAGTAAATTGAATAAAAATTGTAGTTGAATAAAAATATAAATGGAAGTTGCAGAAAATTAAATATGGAAGTTCAATCCAGAAACCATTATACCTTAACGATCTATTTGGAAATTAAATAAAAAAGAAAGTTTAATAGAAAAGTAAAATGAATAAAAATGGTAGTTGAATAAAAATAAAAATGGAAGTTGCAGAAAATTAAATATGGAAGTTCAATCCAAAAACCACTATACCTTAATGATCTGTTTGCAAATTAAATAAAAGTCGAAATTTCATAGAAAAGTAAATTGAATAAAAATGGAAGTTGAAAAAAATAAAAATGAAATTTGCAGAAAATTAAATATGGAAGTTCAATCCCGAAACCACTATACCTTAACGATCTATTTGAAAATTAAATAAAAAAGGAAGTTTAATAGAAAAGTAAATTGCATAAAATGGAAGTAGAATAAAAATAAAAATGGAAGTTGCATAAAATTAAAAATGGAAGTTCAATCCAAAAACCACTATACTTTAACGATCTATTTGGAAATTAAATAAAAAAAGGAAGTTTAATAGAAAAGTAAATTGAATTAAAATGGAAGTAGAATAAAAATAAAAATGAAATTTGCAGAAAATTAATTATGGAAGTTCAATCCAGAAACCACTATACCATAACGATCTATTTGGAAATTAAATAAAAAAGGAAGTTTAATAGAAAAGTAAATTGCATAAAATGGAAGTTGAATAAAAATAAAAATGAAAGTTGCAGAAAATTAAATATGGAAGTTCAATCCAAAAACCACTATACATTAACGATCTGTTTGCAAATTAAACAAAAGAGGAAATTTCATAGAAAAGTAAATTGAAAAAAAAAGGAAGTTGAATAAAAATAAAAATGAAATTTGCAGAAAATTAAATATGGAAGTTCAATCCAGAAACCACTATTCCATAACGATCTATTTGGAAATTAAATAAAAAAGGAAGTTTAATAGAAAAGTAAATTGCATAAAATGGAAGTTGAATAAAAATAGAAATGAAAGTTGCAGAAAATTAAATATGGAAGTTCAATCCCGAAACCACTATACCTTAACGATCTGTTTGCAAATTAAATAAAAGTGGATGTTTAATAGAAAAGTAAATTGCAGAAAATGGAAGTAGAATAAAAATAAAAATGAAAGTTGCATAAAATTAAAAATGAAAGTTCAATCCAAAAACCATTATACCTTAACGATCTATTTGGAAATTAAATAAAAAATGAAGATTAATAGAAAAGTAAATTGAATAAAAATGGAAGTTGAATAAAAATAAAAATGGAAGTTGCAGAAAATTAAATATGGAAGTTCAATCCCGAAACCACTATACCTTAACGATCTATTTGAAAATTAAATAAAAAAGGATGTTTAATAGAAAAGTAAATTGCATAAAATGGAAGTAGAATAAAAATTAAAATGAAAGTTACATAAAATTAAAAATGGAAGTTCAATACAGAAACCACTATACCTTAACGATATATTTGGAAATTAAATAAAAAAGAAAGTTTAATGGAAAAGTAAATTGAATAAAAATGGAAGTTGAATAAAAATAAAAATGGAAGTTGCAGAAAATTAAATATGGAAGTTCAATCCAGAAACCACTATAACTTAACGATCTATTTGGAAATTAAATAAAAAAAAAGGAAGTTTAATAGAAAAGTAAATTGAATTAAAATGGAAGTAGAACAAAAATAAAAATGGAAGTTGCAGAAAATTAATTATGGAAGTTCAATCCCGAAACCACTATACCTTAACGATCTATTTGAAAATTAAATAAAAAAGGATGTTTAATAGAAAAGTAAATTGCATAAAATGGAAGTAGAATAAAAATTAAAATGAAATTTGCAGAAAATTAAATATGGAAGTTCAACCCAGAAACCACTATACCATAACGATCTATTTGGAAATTAAATAAAAAAGGAAGTTTAATAGAAAAGTAAATTGCATAAAATGGAAGTTGAATAAAAATAAAAATGAAAGTTGCAGAAAATTAAATATGGATGTTCAATCCCGAAACCACAATACCTTAACGACCTATTTGGAAATTAAATAAAAAAAGGAAGTTTAGTAGAAAAGTAAATTGAATTAAAATGGAAGTAGAATAAAAATAAAAATGAAATTTGCAGAAAATTAAATATGGAAGTTCAATCCAGAAACCACTAGACCTTAACGATCTATTTGGAAATTACATAAAAAAGAAAGTTTAATAGAAAAGTGAAATGAATAAAAATGGAAGTTGAATAAAAATAAAAATGGAAGTTGTGGGAAATTAAATATGGAAGTTCAATCGAAAAACCACTATACCTTAACGATCTGTTTGCAAATTAAATAAAAGTGGAAATTTCACAGAAAAGTAAATTGAATAAAAATAGAAGTTGAATAAAAATAAAAATGAAATTTGCAGAAAATTAAATATAGAAGTTCAATCCAGAAACCACTATACCATAACAATCTATTTGGAAATTAAATAAAAAAGGAAGTTTAATAGAAAATTAAATAGCATAAAATGGAAGTTGAATAAAAATAAAAATGAAAGTTGCTGAAAATTAAATATGTAAGTTCAATCCCGAAACCACTATACCTTAACGATCTATTTGGAAACTAAATAAAAAAGGATGTTTAGTAGAAAAGTAAATTGCATAAAATGGAAGTAGAATAAAAATAAAAATGAAAGTTGCAAAAAATTAAAAATGGAAGTTCAATCCAAAAACCACTATACCTTAACGATCTATTTCAAAATTAAATAAAAAGGGAAGTTTAATAGAAAAATAAATTGAATAAAAATGGAAGTAGAATAAAAATAAAAATGAAATTTGCAGAAAATTAAATATGGAAGTTCAATCCTGAAACCACTATACCATAACGATATATTTGGAAATTAAATAAAAAAGGAAGTTTAATAGAAAAGTAAATTGCATAAAATGGAAGTTGAATAAAAATAAAAATGAAAGTTGCAGAAAATTAAATATGGAAGTTCAATCCCGAAACCACTATACCTTAACGATCTATTTGCAAATTAAATAAAAAAGGATGTTTAATAGAAAAGTAAATTGCATAAAATTGAAGTAGAATAAAAATAAAAATGAAAGTTGCATAAAATTAAAAATAGAAGTTCAATCCAAAAACCACTATACCTTAACGATCTATTTGAAAATTAAATAAAAAGGGAAGTTTAATAGAAAAGTAAATTGAATAAAAATGGAAGTTGAATAAACATAAAAATGGAAGTTGCAGAAAATTAAATATGGAAGTTCAATCAAGAAACCACTATACCTTAACGATCTATTTGGAAATTAATTAAAAAAGGAAGTTTAATAGAAAAGTAAATTGCATAAAATGGAAGTTGAATGAAAATAAAAATGAAATTTGCAGAAAATTAAATATGGAAGTTCAATCCTGAAACCACAATACCTTAACGATCTATTTGGAAATTAAATAAAAAAAGGAAGTTTAATAGAACAGTAAATTGAATTAAAATGGAAGTAGAATAAAAATAAAAATGAAATTTGCAGAAAATTAAATATGGAAGTTCAATCCCGAAACCACTATACCATAACGATATATTTGGAAATTAAATGAAAAAGGAAGTTTAATAGAAAAGTAAATTGCATAAAATGGAAGTTGAATAAAAATAAAATTGAAAGTTGCAAAAAATTAAATATGGAAGTTCAATCCCGAAACCATTATACCTTAACGATCTATTTGGAAATTAAATAAAAAAGGATGTTTAATAGAAAAGTAAATTGCATAAAATGGAAGTAGAATAAAAATAAAAATGAAAGTTGCATAAAATTAAAAATGGAAGTTCAATCCAAAAACCACTATACCTTAACGATCTATTTGGAAATTAAATAGAAAAGGAAGTTTAATAGAAAAGTAAATTGAATAAAAATGGAAGTTGAATAAAAATAAAAATGGAAGTTGTAGAAAATTAAATATGGAAGTTCAATCCAGAAACCGCTATACCTTAACGATCTATTTGGAAATTAAATACAAAAGGAAGTTTAATAGAAAAGTAAATTGAATAAAAATGGAAGTTGAATAAAAATAAAAATTGAAGTTGCAGAAAATTAAATATGGAAGTTCAATACAGAAACCACTGTACCATAACGATCTATTTGAAAATTAAATAAAAAAGGAAGTTTAATAGAAAAGTAAATTGCATAAAAATGGAAGTTGAATAAAAATAAAAAGGAAAGTTGCAGAAAATTTAAAGCGGAAGTTCAATCCCGAAACCACTATACCTTAACGATCTATTTGGAAATTAAATAAAAAAGGAAGTGTAACAGAAAAGTAAATTGAACAAAAATGGAAGTAGAATAAAAATAAAAAAGAAAGTTGCATAAAATTGAAAATGGAAGTTCAATCCAAAAACCACTATACCTTAACGATCTACTCAGATATTAAATAAAAAATGAAGTTTAATAAAAAAGTAAATCGAATAAAAATGGAAGTTGAATAAAAACAAAAATGAAAGTTGCATAAAATTAAAAATGGCAGTTTAATCCAAAAACCACTATACCTTAACGATCTATTTGGAAATTAAAAAAAAAAGGAAGTTGAGTAGAAAAGAAACTTGAATAAAAAAAGAAGTTGAATAAAAATAAAACTGGAAGTTGCAGAAATGTAAAAATGGAAGTTCATTGAAGAAACCACTATTCCTTAACGATTTATTTGAAATTAAATAAAAAAGGATGTTTAATAGAAAAGTAAATTGAATAAAAATGGAACTTGATTAAAAATAAAAAGGAAAGTTGCATAGAATTAAATATGGAAGTTCAATCCAGAAACCACTATACCTTAACGATCTATTTGGAAATTAAATAAAAAAGAAAATTTAATAGAAAAGTAAATTGCATAAAATGGAAGTAGAATAAAAAAAAATGAAAGTTGCATAAAATTAAAATTGGAAGTTCAATCCAAAAACCACTATACTTTAACGATCTATTTGGAAATTAAATTAAAAAGGAAGTTTAATAGAAATGTAAATTGAATAAAAATGGAAGTTAAATAAAAATAAAAATGGAAGTTGCTTAAATATGGAAGTTCAATCCAGAAACCACTATATCTTAACGATCTATTTGGAAATTAAATAAAAAAAGAAGTTTAATAGAAAAGTAAATTGAATAAAAATGGAAGTTGAATAAAAATAAAAATGGAAGTTGCTGAAAATTAAATATGGAAGTTCAATCCAGAAACCACTACACCTTAACGATCTATTTGGAAATTAAATAAAAAAGGAAGTTGAGAATAAAAGAAACTTGAATAAAAAAGGAAGTGAAATAAAAATAAAACTAGAAGTTGCAGAATTGTAACGCCCTCAAAATAATAACATTAAACCCATCAAATAAGACATTCAATGACATATGAAATAACCACATTTTTCTATTCATCAGAGTTTCATTACAAAAGTATTACATGTTAACAACAAAAGCAAAATGCCCTACGGGCTTACAGCTTTCCAAGTTAACACTTGGTTACAACAAAGGAGTACTAACTCATTTACACATTAAGCCCTTGGCTTAAATTTACATGTAATACATCAAAAATAAAACGACAAAAGTATGTCCGCCTCTAGCCTCCCAAGCTATGTCCTTGGAGGTGGCATGCTACCTGTACCTGAAAATGATATTCCCATATAGGGTGAGCCACAGCACAGTAGAAATACACTAAACCAATCATGAACAATGACTAAAAGATTAGCAATTGATAGATGGCCAACACTGATACATTCACATAAATCACATATTTATGTCATACGACTTATGAGTCCAAGTTACTTTCCTTTTCCCTTTTTCAACAGATAAGCATGTTAGCTCTATCATCATTTCAACAGATATGTATAAAAACTATATCCCACATTCACAGATAAGCATATAAGCTATATCCATATTCTCAACAGATATGTATAACGACAATATCCCACATTCACAGATAAGCATATAAGCTGTATCCACACTTCACAAGATAAGCATATGAGCTCTATCTTCACTTCTCTAGACAAGCATATGAGCTGTATCTACGGAGTTCATCCCCTATCTTCTCCCAACACTATCCAGTTTAAAGGTACATCCCCTATCTTCCCCTAAACCGCGGAGTACATCCCCCATCTCCTCCTCTACACATAACGTATACAAACACATTGGTTCTATATACAATCATTCAATACATATAGTTAATGTATTCTATCAATCGTCAAATTCCATGACACATTCCATTGATTAGTTTTCGTTTGCCTAATCATCATGCATTGTCTACAACAATCACGACTATCCTCCACCGATAGCCCTAAGCAGTTATCTCTATACAGAAAATAAATGCACAATGGATATTCAATCAACATTTCAATTCGGTGAGTGATAAACATTTCAACTACACCCTTTAACCCCATACATTCCCAATCTCGACAATTCCATATCATTTCATCATTTCTCACAATTAATTACCCCAATTAATTAAATAATGTAATTAGGTCATTTTCCATAATTACCATTTCAACCCTTAGGTTCCATTTTCATCAATGATTCAACATCAATTCCATTCCTCTATACCAAACATGCATCTAGGTTTATTATAAATAAAACCCCAACCTTTGTGAAATAACACAAAAGCCCCAAACTTTCACAAAATTACCAAACCAACCCCAACATCTCAAAATACCAAAATTTAAAGACAAAATCCATAGAGAGGAGTAGGATATCCCTACCTCAAATCCGGAGCTCCAAGGGAGAAGATGACAAAACCCAACGTGCTCCAAATTCCGAAATTTTCAGATTAAAATGTAACCCTCGATGATCAACAACCTTTTTGTAAAGGCCAAAGGTGAGCAAATCACTCCTACTAGATCAAAACCTAGAGAGAAGGTAGAGTTCTAGAGTGAGAGGCTCAACAATGGTGTTTTTGGAAAAGTAGGAGAGAGAAGAGAAAGTGAAAAAGTGATTTGAAAAGTCAAAACACGAAACTTAAACCCAGTCGACCCGCTCGAGCGTCAAACACCCCGCTCGAGCGTCACTCACAGACTCCCGCTCGAGCGTCAACAATCCCGCTCGAGCGGCGGATACACACTCCCAGAACTTTTACAGAACCAGGTCTCCGCTCAAGCTTCCAACTCCCCGCTCGAGCGTCACTCACACAACTCCGCTCGAGCGGCCAATCCCATGCTCGAGCGTGCAACACTGCACAGAAAATACTGGATGGGTGCAATTCCCGCTCGAGCGCCAAAACCCCCGCTCGAGCGGACAGGTCAAAATCTGGGCAACTAGTTTTGGTTTCTAAACTCAACCAACCTGTAACAAACCTGCCCAACACATCTCATAACTAAACTACGAAGTAAAAAGGATGTAACCAAAATAATAACCAACTACTAACATCCACGGACACATGTCCGAATCACTGTACAACAAGGGTAAATCCGGGATCGCTATAAGAAATGTAAAAATGGAAGTTCATTCAAGAAACCACTATACCTTAACGTTCTATTTGGAAATTAAATAAAAAAGGATGTCTAGTAGAAAAGTAAATTGAATAAAAATGGAAGTTGAATAAAAATAAAAAGGAAAGTTGCATAAAATAAAAAGTAGAAGTTCAATCCAGAAACCACTATACCATAACAATCCGTTTGCAAATTAAATAAAAAAGGAAGTTTAATGGAAAAGTAAATTGAACAAAAATGGAAGTAGAATAAAAATAAAAATGAAAGTTGCAGAAAATTAAATATGGAAGTCCAATCCAGAAACCATTATACCTTAACGATCTATTTGAAATTAAATAAAAAAGGAAGTTTAATAGAAAAGTAAATTAAATAAAAATGGAAGTTGCAGAAAATTAAATATGGAAGTTCAATCCAGAAACCACTATATTTTTACGATATATTTGGAAATTACATAAAAAATGGAAGTTTAATAGAAAAGTAAATTGAATTAAATTGGAAGTAGAATAAAAATAAAAATGAAAGTTGCAGAAAATTAAGTATGGAAGTTCAATCCAGAAACCACTATACCTTAACGACCTCTTTGGGAATTAAATAAAAAAGGATGTTTAATAGCAAAGTAAATTGCATAAAATGGAAGTAGAATAAAAATAAAAATAAAAGTTGCAAAAAATTAAAAGTGGAAGTTCAATCCAAAAACCACTATACTTTAACGATCTATTTGGAAATTAAAAAAAAAAGGAAGTTTAGTAGAAAAGTAAATTGAATAAAAATGGAAGTTGAATAAAAATAAAAATGGAAGTTGCAGAAAATTAAATATGGAAGTTCAATCCAGAAACCACTATACCTTAACGATCGATTTGGAAATTAAATAAAAAAGGAAGTTGAATAAAAATAAAAATGAAAGTTGCAGAAAATTAAATATGGAAGTTCAATCCAGAAACCACTATACCTTAACGATCTATTTGGAAATTAAATAAGAAAGGAAGTTGAGTAGAAAAGAAACTTGAATAAAAAAGGAAGTCAAATAAAAATAAAACTAGAAGTTACAGAAATGTAAAAATGGAAGTTCATTCAAGAAACCACTATACCTTAACGATCTATTTGGAAATTAAATAAAAAAGGATATCTAATAGAAAAGTAAATTGTAGAAAAATGGAAGTTGAATAAAAATAAAAAGCAAAGTTGCATAAAATAAAAAGTGGAAGTTCAATCTAGAAACCACTATACCTTAACGACCTGTTGGCAAATTAAATAAAAATGGAAGTAGAATAAAAAGAAAAATGAAAGTTGCAGAAAATTAAAAATGGAAGTTCAATCCAAAAACCACTACACCTTAACGATCTATTTGGAAATTAAATAAAAAAGGAAGTTTAATAGAAAAGTAAATTGCATAAAATGGAAGTTGAATAAAAATAAAAATGAAAGTTGCAGAAAATTAAATGTGGAAGTTCAATCAAGAAATCACTATACCTTAACGATCTATTTGGAAATTAAATAAAAAAGGAAGTTTAATAGAAAAGTAAATTGCATAAAATGGAAGTTGAATAAAAATAAAAATGAAAGTTGCAGAAAATTAAATGTGGAAGTTCAATCCAGAAAACACTATACCTTAACGATCTATTTGGAAATTAAATAAAAAAGAAGGTTTAATAGAATAGTAAATTGAATAAAACTGGAAGTAGAATAAAAATAAAAATGGAAGTTGCATAAAATTAAAAATGGAAGTTCAATCCAAAAACCACTATACCTTAACGACCTATTTGGAAATTAAATAAAAAAGGAAGTTGAGTAGAAAAGAAACTTGAATAAAAAAGGAAGTTGAATAAATATAAAAATGGAAGTGGCAGAAAATTAAAAATGGAAGTTCATTCCAGAAACCACTATACCTTAACGATCTATTTGGAAATTAAATAAAAAAGGAAGTTTAATAGAAAAGTAAATTGATTAAAAAAGGAAGTAAAATAAAAATAAAAATGAAAGTTGCATAAAATTAAAAATGGAAGTTCAATTCAGAAACCACTATACCTTAACGATCTATTTGGAAATAAAATAAAAAAGGAAGTTCAATAGGAAAGTAAATTGAATTAAAACGGAAGTAGAATACAAATAAAAGTAAAAGTTGCATAAAGTTAAAAATGGAAAATCAATCCAGAAACCACTATACCTTAACGATATATTTGGAAATTAAATAAAAAAGGCAGTTTAATAGAAAAGTAAATTGGATAAAAATTGAAGTTGAATAAAAATAAAAATGAAAGTTACAGAAAATTAAATATGGAAGTTCAATCCAGAAACCATTATACCATAACGATTCATTTGGAAATTAAATAAAAAAGGAAGTTTAACAGAAAAGTAAATTGAATAGAAATGGAAGTCGAATAAAAATAAAAATGAAAGTTGCATAAAATTAAAAATGGAAGTTCAATCCAAAAACCACTATACCTTAACGATCTATTTGGAAATTAAATAAAAAAGGAAGTTTAATAGAAAAGTAAATTGAATAAAAATGGAAGTTGAATAAAAATAAAAATGAAAGTTGCATAAAATTAAAAATGGAAGTTCAATCCAAAAACCACTATACCTGAACGATCTATTTGGAAATTAAATAAAAAAAGAAGTTGAGTGGAAAAGAAACTTTAATAAAAAAGGACGTTAAATAAAAATAAAAATGGAAGTGACAGAAAATTAAAAATGGAAATTCAATCCCGAAACCACTGTACCTTAGCGATCTATTTGGAAATTAAATAAAAAAGGAAGTTGAGTAGAAAAGAATCTTGAATAATAAAGAAAGTTAAATAAAAATAAAAATGGAAGTTGCAGAAAGTTCAAAATGGAAGTTCATTCCAGAAACCACTATACCTTAACGATCTATTTGGAAATTAAATAAAAAAGGAAGTTTAATAGAAAAGTAAATTGACTAAAAATGGAAGTAAAATAAAAATAAAAATGAAAGTTGCATAAAATTAAAAATGGAAGTTCAATCCAGAAACCACTATACCTTAACGATCTACTTGGAAATTAAATAAAAAAGGAAGTTCAATAGGAAAGTAAATTGAATTAAAACAGAAGTAGAATACAAATAAAAATAAAAGTTGAATAAAATTAAAAATGGAAGTTCAATCCAGAAACCACTATACCTTAACGATATATTTGGAAATTAAATAAAAAAGGAAGTTTAATAGAAAAGTAAATTGAATAAAAATTGAAGTTGAATAAAAATAAAAATGAAAGTTACAGAAAATTAAATATGGAAGTTCAATCCAGAAACCATTATACCATAACGATCTATTTGGAAATTAAATAAAAAAGAAAGTTTAACAGAAAAGTAAATTGAATAGAAATGGAAGTTGAATAAAAATAAAAATAAAAGTTGCAGAAAATTAAAAGCGGAAGTTCAAACCCAAAACCACTATACCTTAACGATCTATTTGGAAATTAAATAAAAAAAGAAGTTTAATAGAAAAGTAAATTGAATAAAAATGGAAGTTGAATAAAAATAAAAAGGAAAGTTGCAGAAAATTAAAAGCGGAAGTTCAATGCCGAAACCACTATACCTTAACGATTTATTTGGAAATTAAATAAAAAAGGAAGTTTAATAGAAAAGTAAATTGCATAAAATGGAAGTTGAATAAAAATAAAAATGAAAGTTGCATAAAATTAAAAATGGAAGTTCAATCCAAAAACCACTATACCTTAACGATCTATTTGCAAATTAAATAAAAAAGGAAGTTGAGTAGAAAAGAAACTTGAATAAAAAAGGAAGTTAAATAAAAAAAATGGGGTTTCATTCCAGAAACCACTATACCTTAACGATCTATTTGGAAATTAAATAAAAAAAGAATTTTATTAGAAAAGTAAATTGATTAAAAATGGAAGTAAAATAAAAAGAAAAATGAAAGTTGCATAAAATTAAAAATGAAAGTTCAATCCAGAAACCATTATATCTTAACGATCTACTTGGAAATTAAATAAAAAAGGCAATTTAATAAGAAGGTAAATTGAATTAAAACGGAAGTAGAATACATATAAAAATAAAAGTTGCATAAAATTAAAAATGGAAGTTCAATCCAGAAACCACTACACCTTAACGATCTATTTGCAAATTAAATAAAAAAGGAAGTTTAATAGAAAAGTAAATTGAAGAAAAATGGAAGTTGAATAAAAATAAAAATGAAAGTTGCAGAGAATTAAATATGGAAGTTGAATTCAGAAACCACTATACCTTAACGATCTATTTGGAAATTAAATAAAAAAGGAAGTTTAACAGAAAAGTAAATTGAATAAAAATGGAAGTTGAATAAAAATAAAAATGAAAGTTGCAGAAAATTAAAAGCGGAAGTTCAAACCCGAAACCACTATACATTAAAGATCTATTTGGAAATTAAATAAAAAAGGAAGTTTAATAGAAAAGTAAATTGAATAAAAATGGAAGTTGAATAAAAATAAAAAGGAAAGTTGCAGAAAATTAAAAGCGGAAGTTCAATCCCGAAACCACTATACCTTAACGATCTATTTGGAAATCAAATAATCATGGAAGTTTAATAGAAAAGTAAATTGAATGAAAATGGAAGTTGAATAAAAATAAAAATGAAAGTTGCATAAAATTAAAAATGGAAGTTTAATCCAAAAACCACTATACCTTAACGATCTATTTGGAAATTAAATAAAAAAGGAAGTTTAATAGAAAAGTGAATTGAATAAAAATGGAAGTTGAATAAAAATAAAAATGAAAGTTGCATAAAATTAAAAATGGAAGTTCAATCCAAAAACCACTATACCTGAACGATCTATTTGGAAATTAAATAAAAAAAGAAGTTGAGTGGAAAAGAAACTTTATTAAAAAAGGACGTTAAATAAAAATAAAAATCGAAGTGACAGAAAATTAAAAATGGAAATTCATTCCCGAAACCACTGTACCTTAGCGATCTATTTGGAAATTAAATAAAAAAGGAAGTTGAGTAGAAAAGAATCTTGAATAATAAAGGAAGTTAAATAAAAATAAAAATGGAAGTTGCAGAAAGTTCAAAATGGAAGTTCATTCCAGAAACCACTATACCTTAAGGATCTATTTGGAAATTAAATAAAAAAGGAAGTTTAATAGAAAAGTAAATTGATTAAAAATGGAAGTAAAATAAAAATAAAAATGAAAGTTGCCTAAAATTAAAAATGGAAGTTCAATCCAGAAAGCACTATACCTTAACAATCTACATGGAAATTAAATAAAAAAGGAAGTTTAATAGGAAAGTAAATTGAATTAAAATGGAAGTTGAATAAAAATAAAAATGAAAGTAGCATAAAATTAAAAATGGAAGCTCAATCCAGAAACCACTATATCTTAACGATCTATTTGGAAATTAAATATAAAAGGAAGTTTAATACAAAGTAAATTGAATAAAAATGGAAGTTGAATAAAAATAAAAAGGAAAGTTGCAAAAAATTAAATATGGAAGTTTAATCCAGAAACCACTATACCTTAACGATCTATTTGGAAATTAAATAAAAAAGGAAGTGTAATAGAAAAGTAAATTGCATAAAATGGAAGTTGAATAAAAATAAAAATGAAAGTCTCATAAAATTAAAAATGGAAGTTCAATCCAAAAACCACTATACCTTAACGATCTATTTGGAAATTAAATAAAAAAGGAAGTTGACTAGAAAAGAAACTTGAATAAAAAAGGAAGTTAAATAAATATAAAAATGGAAGTTGCAGAAAATTAAAAATGGAAGTTAATTCCAGAAACCACTATACCTTAACGATCTATTTGGAAATTAAATAAAAAAGGAAGTTTAATAGAAAAGTAAATTGATTAAAAATGGAAGTAAAATAAAAATAAAAATGAAAGTTGCATCAAATTAAAAATGGAAGTTCAATCCAGAAACCACTATACCTTAACGATCTACTTGGAAATTAAATAAAAAAGGAAGTTCAATAGGAAAGTAAATTGAATTAAAACAGAAGTAGAATACAAATAAAAATAAAAGTTGAATAAAATTAAAAATGGAAGTTCAGTCCAGAAACCACTATACCTTAACGATATATTTGGAAATTAAATAAAAAAGGAAGTTTAATAGAAAAGTAAATTGAATAAAAATTGAAGTTGAATAAAAATAAAAATGAAAGTTACAGAAAATTAAATATGGAAGTTCAATCCAGAAACCATTATACCATAACGATCTATTTGGAAATTAAATAAAAAAGAAAGTTTAACGGAAAAGTAAATTGAATAGAAATGGAAGTTGAATAAAAATAAAAATAAAAGTTGCAGAAAATTAAAAGCGGAAGTTCAAACCCGAAACCACTATACCTTAACGATCTATTTGGAAATTAAATAAAAAAAGAAGTTTAATAGAAAAGTAAATTGAATAAAAATGGAAGTCGAATAAAAAGAAAAAGGAAACTTGCAGAAAATTAAAAGCGGAAGTTCAATGCCGAAACCACTATACCTTAACGATTTATTTGGAAATTAAATAAAAAAGGAAGTTTAATAGAAAAGTAAATTGCATAAAATGGAAGTTGAATAAAAATAAAAATGAAAGTTGCATAAAATTAAAAATGGAAGTTCAATCCAAAAACCACTATACCTTAACGATCTATTTGCAAATTAAATAAAAAAGGAAGTTGAGTAGAAAAGAAACTTGAATAAAAAAGGAAGTTAAATAAAAAAAATGGGGTTTCATTCCAGAAACCACTATACCTTAACGATCTATTTGGAAATTAAATAAAAAAAGAATTTTATTAGAAAAGTAAATTGATTAAAAATGGAAGTAAAATAAAAAGAAAAATGAAAGTTGCATAAAATTAAAAATGAAAGTTCAATCCAGAAACCACTATACCTTAACGATCTACTTGGAAATTAAATAAAAAAGGCAATTTAATAAGAAGGTAAATTGAATTAAAACGGAAGTAGAATACATATAAAAATAAAAGTTACATAAAATTAAAAATGGAAGTTCAATCCAGAAACCACTACACCTTAACGATCTATTTGCAAATTAAATAAAAAAGGAAGTTTAATAGAGAAGTAAATTGAAGAAAAATGGAAGTTGAATAAAAATAAAAATGAAAGTTGCAGAGAATTAAATATGGAAGTTGAATTCAGAAACCACTATACCTTAACGATCTATTTGGAAATTAAATAAAAAAGGAAGTTTAACAGAAAAGTAAATTGAATAAAAATGGAAGTTGAATAAAAATAAAAATGAAAGTTGCAGAAAATTAAAAGCGGAAGTTCAAACCCGAAACCACTATACATTAAAGATCTATTTGGAAATTAAATAAAAAAGGAAGTTTAATAGAAAAGTAAATTGAATAAAAATGGAAGTTGAATAAAAATAAAAAGGAAAGTTGCAGAAAATTAAAAGCGGAAGTTCAATCCCGAAACCACTATACCTTAACGATCTATTTGGAAATCAAATAAACAAGGAAGTTTAATAGAAAAGTAAATTGAATGAAAATGGAAGTTGAATAAAAATAAAAATGAAAGTTGCATAAAATTAAAAATGGAAGTTTAATCCAAAAACCACTATACCTTAACGATCTATTTGGAAATTAAATAAAAAAGGAAGTTTAATAGAAAAGTAAATTGAATAAAAATGGAAGTTGAATAAAAATAAAAATGAAAGTTGCATAAAATTAAAAATGGAAGTTCAATCCAAAAACCACTATACCTGAACGATCTATTTGGAAATTAAATAAAAAAAGAAGTTGAGTGGAAAAGAAACTTTAATAAAAGAGGACGTTAAATAAAAATAAAAATGGAAGTGACAGAAAATTAAAAATGGAAATTCATTCCCGAAACCACTGTACCTTAGCGATCTATTTGGAAATTAAATAAAAAAGGAAGTTGAGTAGAAAAGAATCTTGAATAATAAAGGAAGTTAAATAAAAATAAAAATGGAAGTTGCAGAAAGTTTAAAATGGAAGTTCATTCCAGAAACCACTATACCTTAAGGATCTATTTGGAAATTAAATAAAAAAGGAAGTTTAATAGAAAAGTAAATTGAATAAAAATGGAAGTTGAATAAAAATAAAAATGAAAGTTGCATAAAATTAAAAATGGAAGTTCAATCCAAAAACCACTATACCTGAACGATCTATTTGGAAATTAAATAAAAAAAGAAGTTGAGTGGAAAAGAAACTTTAATAAAAGAGGACGTTAAATAAAAATAAAAATGGAAGTTACAGAAAATTAAAAATGGAAATTCATTCCCGAAACCACTGTACCTTAGCGATCTATTTGGAAATTAAATAAAAAAGGAAGTTGAGTAGAAAAGAATCTTGAATAATAAAGGAAGTTAAATAAAAATAAAAATGGAAGTTGCAGAAAGTTCAAAATGGAAGTTCATTCCAGAAACCACTATACCTTAAGGATCTATTTGGAAATTAAATAAAAAAGGAAGTTTAATAGAAAAGTAAATTGATTAAAAATGGAAGTAAAATAAAAATAAAAATGAAAGTTGCCTAAAATTAAAAATGGAAGTTCAATCCAGAAACCACTATACCTTAACAATCTACTTGGAAATTAAATAAAAAAGGAAGTTTAATAGGAAAGTAAATTGAATTAAAATGGAAGTTGAATAAAAATAAAAATGAAAGTAGCATAAAATTAAAAATGGAAGCTCAATCCAGAAACCACTATATCTTAACGATCTATTTGGAAATTAAATATAAAAGGAAGTTTAATACAAAGTAAATTGAATAAAAATGGAAGTTGAATAAAAATAAAAAGGAAAGTTGCAGAAAATTAAATATGGAAGTTTAATCCAGAAACCACTATACCTTAACGATCTATTTGGAAATTAAATAAAAAAGGAAGTGTAATAGAAAAGTAAATTGCATAAAATGGAAGTTGAATAAAAATAAAAATGAAAGTCTCATAAAATTAAAAATGGAAGTTCAATCCAAAAACCACTATACCTTAACAATCTATTTGGAAATTAAATAAAAAAGGAAGTTGACTAGAAAAGAAACTTGAATAAAAAAGGAAGTTAAATAAATATAAAAATGGAAGTTGCAGAAAATTAAAAATGGAAGTTAATTCCAGAAACAACTATACCTTAACGATCTATTTGGAAATTAAATAAAAAAGGAAGTTTAATAGAAAAGTAAATTGATTAAAAATGGAAGTAAAATAAAAATAAAAATGAAAGTTGCATAAAATTAAAAATGGAAGTTCAATCCAGAAACCACTATATCTTAACGATCTACTTGGAAATTAAATAAAAAAGGATGTTCAATAGGAAAGTAAATTGAATTAAAACAGAAGTAGAATACAAATAAAAATAAAAGTTGAATAAAATTAAAAATGGAAGTTCAATCCAGAAACCACTATACCTTAACGATATATTTGGAAATTAAATAAAAAAGGAAGTTTAATAGAAAAGTAAATTGAATAAAAATTGAAGTTGAATAAAAATAAAAATGAAAGTTACAGAAAATTAAATATGGAAGTTCAATCCAGAAACCATTATACCATAACGATCTATTTGGAAATTAAATAAAAAAGAAAGTTTAACAGAAAAGTAAATTGAATAGAAATGGAAGTTGAATAAAAATAAAAATAAAAGTTGCAGAAAATTAAAAGCGGAAGTTCAAACCCGAAACCACTATACCTTAACGATCTATTTGGAAATTAAATAAAAAAAGAAGTTTAATAGAAAAGTAAATTGAATAAAAATGGAAGTTGAATAAAAAGAAAAAGGAAATTTGCAGAAAATTAAAAGCGGAAGTTCAATGCCGAAACCACTATACCTTAACGATTTATTTGGAAATTAAATAAAAAAGGAAGTTTAATAGAAAAGTAAATTGCATAAAATGGAAGTTGAATAAAAATAAAAATGAAAGTTGCATAAAATTAAAAATGGAAGTTCAATCCAAAAACCACTATACCTTAACGATCTATTTGCAAATTAAACAAAAAAGGAAGTTGAGTAGAAAAGAAACTTGAATAAAAAAGGAAGTTAAATAAAAAAAATGGGGTTTCATTCCAGAAACCACTATACCTTAACGATCTATTTGGAAATTAAATAAAAAAAGAATTTTATTAGAAAAGTAAATTGATTAAAAGTGGAAGTAAAATAAAAAGAAAAATGAAAGTTGCATAAAATTAAAAATGAAAGTTCAATCCAGAAACCACTATACCTTAACGATCTACTTGGAAATTAAATAAAAAAGGCAATTTAATAAGAAGGTAAATTGAATTAAAACGGAAGTAGAATACAAATAAAAATAAAAGTTGCAGAAAATTAAAAATGGAAGTTCCATCCAGAAACCACTACACCTTAACGATCTATTTGGAAATTAAATAAAAAAGGAAGTTTAATAGAAAAGTAAATTGAAGAAAAATGGAAGTTGAATAAAAATAAAAATGAAAGTTGCAGAAAATTAAATATGGAAGTTGAATTCAGAAACCACTATACCTTAACGATCTATTTGGAAATTAAATAAAAAAGGAAGTTTAACAGAAAAGTAAATTGAATAAAAATGGAAGTTGAATAAAAATAAAAATGAAAGTTGCAGAAAATTAAAAGCGGAAGTTCAAACCCGAAACCACTATACATTAAAGATCTATTTGGAAATTAAATAAAAAAGGAAGTTTAATAGAAAAGTAAATTGAATAACAATGGAAGTTGAATAAAAATAAAAAGGAAAGTTGCAGAAAATTAAAAGCGGAAGTTCAATCCCGAAACCACTATACCTTAACAATCTATTTGGAAATCAAATAAACAAGGAAGTTTAATAGAAAAGTAAATTGAATGAAAATGGAAGTTGAATAAAAATAAAAATGAAAGTTGCATAAAATTAAAAATGGAAGTTCAATCCAAAAACCACTATACATTAACGATCTATTTGGAAATTATATAAAAAAAGAAGTTTAATAGAAAAGTAAATTGAATAAAAATGGAAGTAGAATATAAATAAATATGAAAGTTGCATAAAATTAAAAATGGAAGTTCAATCTAGAAACCACTATACCTTAGCGATCTATTTGGAAATAATTAAAAAAGGAAGTTTAATAGGAAATTAAATTGAATTAAAATGGAAGTAGAATAAAAATAAAAATTAAAGTTGCATAAAATTAAAAATGGAAGTTCAATCCAGGAACCACTATACCTTAACGATCTATTTGGAAATTAAATAAAAAATGAAGTTTAACAGAAAAGTAAATTGAATAAAAATGGAAGTTGAATAAAAATAAAAATGAAAGTTGCAGAAAATTAAATATGGAAGTTCAATCCAAAAACCACTTTACCTTAACGATCTATTTGGAAATTAAATAAAAAAGGAAGTTTAATAGAAAAGTTAATTGAATAAAAATGGAAGTTGAATAAAAATAAAAAGGAAAGTTGCAGAAAATTAAAATCGGAAGTTCAATCCCGAAACCACTATACCTTAACGATCTATTTGCAAATCAAATAAAAAAGGAAGTTTAATAGAAAAGTAAATTGAATAAAAATGGAACGTGAATAAAAAAAATAAAAAGGAAAGTTGCAGAAAATTAAAACGGAAGTTCAATCCCGAAACCACTATACCTTAACGATCTATTTGCAAATCAAATAAAAAAGGAAGTTTAATAGAAAAGTAAATTGAATAAAAATGGAAGTTGAATAAAAATAAAAAGGAAAGCTGCAGAAAATTAAAAGCGGAAGTTCAATCCCGAAGCCACTATACCTTAACGATCTATTTGGAAATCAAATAAACAAGGAAGTTTAATAGAAAAGTAAATTGAATGAAAATGGAAGTTGAATAAAAATAAAAATGAAAGTTGCATAAAATTAAAAATGGAAGTTCAATCCAAAAACCACTATACCTTAACGATCTATTTGGAAATTAAATAAAAAAGGAAGTTTAATAGAAAAGTAAATTGAATAAAAATGGAAGTAAAATATAAATAAAAATGAAGTTGCATAAAATTAAAAATGGAAGTTCAATCCAGAAACCACTACACCTTAGCGATCTATTTGGAAATTAAATAAAAAAAGAAGTTTAATAGGAAATTAAATTGAATTAAAATGGAAGTAGAATAAAAATAAAAATTAAAGTTTCATAAAATTAAAAATGGAAGTTCAATCTAGAAACCACTAGACCTTAACGATCTATTTGGAAATTAAATAAAAAAGGAAGTTTAACAGAAAAGTAAATTGAATAAAAATGGAAGTTGAATAAAAATAAAAATGAAAGTTGCAGAAAATTAAATATGGAAGTTCAATCCAGAAACCACTTTACCTTAACGATCTATTTGGAAATTAAATAAAAAAGGAAGTTTAATAGAAAAGTAAATTGAATAAAAATGGAAGTTGAATAAAAATAAAAAGGAAAGTTGCAGAAAATGTCACGCCCCACTTTTTATTACTCGAAGTCATTACCAAGTTCATTAACTTAATCCAGTTTCAGAGATAACATGCGGAAATAAATTCAGATGTTCAACTAAAAGAAGTGAACAACACTCTCTCATTCGAATACATATTAAATACAACATGAGCATTCTAAATAAGTTGCCCTCAGGCTTACAACATTAAATAATCAAATGAAGGGTGCAACCCTTTATTACATATATGGCACTCCGCCAACAACAAAGAGGCCCCGTGGCCAATAAATAAGAAGATCCAAATCTTGTAGCACATCCTGCTAACCACCTGAAAAAGATTCAACAACGTGGGATGAACATATAGTCCAGTAGGGATCTCAACATGATCCTTAACAATAACAACTTACAGATAGCTATGATCATGAACACTTTTTCTCGTACTAGAATAGTAATGTGACAGTTTATACAAAATATACATAAGTATGAACTTTTTTTGAAAACAACCATTTCAATCAACGCTATAAGCGATTCTTCTTTCTTTTCCTTTCATTAAATCCCGTTCCCAATCCTTCATAACATTAACATTACCTTAGGAAACAAATTCACTAAGCCCACTACTCTCTTCCATTTTCCTAACATACACAGATATGCCTTTTCAAAACGTATATCTCCTTAAAATATCCATTCTCCTTCATTCATTCCAAAAGACAAAAATGACATTTTGGCTTCTTCCCGGTACAATCAAATCTAGACATGCACCATTATAAAAAAGAGAAAACAACTCACCAACATGCATAAGATAAACCAATGAGGCAACTCGGCCCTCCAAAACCGTAATCAACACAATCCATGATATTCCCAAACACACTGAAATATCAACAACAAAACTTTGCTCTACTAGCTATGTGCGTAGTAAGCCAAAGATACACCTCACAATAACATACCAGTTTACCAGGCGCTAGCTGGAAGGGTGTGGTGCCTTAGATTCTCAGCGCAGTCAGTTTACCAGGCGCTAGCTGGAAGGGTATGGTACCTTAGATTCTAAGCGCAGTCAGTTTACCAGGCGCTAACTGGAAGGGTATGGTACCTCTGATTCTTAGCGCAAGGTATAACACCACCAATCCAACACAACAGGGCATATTCAACATTTATAACACATATACACAAACCATCAAGATACAAGCAATGTGTTAAAGTATATGAACACGTAACTACCTCCTCCCGAGCAAGCATGCATATATAATGTATCTCAACACTTCATCACATACGATGTTCAATCAACAATGGTATAATGCATACACGACAATTCAACACAACCGTGTCATCCTCCACCGATGACCAAGGACAAAACCTCTAGATGTAAATATTTAGTACATCCATTAAAGACTCAATTGCTATGAGACCATAACACTAACACGGTAGTTAAAGACACAACCCCCACGTGTGTGTGTTTAACACTCAAGAAACAACAATCCAATTTTCATACTTATCAAAGAAACAAATTCCGTTCCCTTTTGTTTTCACAAAACCAACTCCATCCCTTTTGTTTTCACAAAATCAATTCCATTGATAATAGAGCCATAACTCACATTAATCCACTACATTTATTTCAAAACCATTACAAAAACCAAAGTTAACCCCTTAGGCATTAACACCGTCACCCAACTTGCATTAACAATAGAGATTTACAACATAGGTTAACTACCCTCCATTTTAATTTACCAAATCAAAATATAATTTAGGGCTTTTTCTTCTTTCAACTATAACATGCTAATTTACACTCCAATTAGCCCAAGACAACCATCAATGATAAAATAACCATTTTCAAACAACCAACCCTAGGTTCCTTCTCATGATTTCAAACAAATCCAACATGGATATGATTTTCATGCAATACAAAACTACCACATGTCTATCTATAGACGAAGTATTGAAAGAGAACAAGGAAATCCCTACCTCAAGCTCAGGAGAGAAAACCACCCAAAAATTACCGGCGATGAAACCACGAACCACTCGGACCAAAAGGAAGCCCTTGACGAGATCTACAATCCATCTCAAAGGACCATGGTGAAGAGATCACTCTAGGTGAGTAGATCTAGAGATCTTTAAGTAAAAAGTGCCTTTTGAGAGAGAGAGAAGGTGTTTCACGGTTTGGAGAGAGGAAAGGGAAGAAAAAGTGAGAGAAAAGGTCAAGTGAGAACCTTTATATAGTACTAGGTAAAAAATAAATATAAGCCCCAAAGTCAACTCAAAATATTTAGTCAAAATATCCCTAAAAGGTAGGTCCAAACCGTAAGAAAAAATCTGGGAAAAGTCGCAGGTGTCGACCCTTCACAACACAGGTGTCGACACCTAAGAAGAAATCTGGAACACTTAAGTG
The DNA here is from genome assembly GCF_055761805.1 of Camellia sinensis. Lineage (NCBI taxonomy): Eukaryota > Viridiplantae > Streptophyta > Magnoliopsida > Ericales > Theaceae > Camellia > Camellia sinensis. The sequence goes on from NW_028128987.1 coordinate 33,914,917, forward strand.
TGACTACACTGCAGGTGTCGACCCTTCCCTAGGCTGGTGTCGACACCAAAATGCAGTGAACAAATTCAGAACAAGGGTCGACCCTTCCCAGCTTTGGTGTCGACCCTTATGGAAAACAAAAGAGAAGGTGTCGACACCACCAAGACTGGTGTCGACCCCAGAACATGTTTTTTCAAGTTTCCAAACAACTTTTGAACGCGAAAGAGTGTGAACGAGCAATCCCAACAAGTTTAAATAAATTTTCACTCATCCAAAACCAAGGTACAACAACACCGAAGATTTCCAAAACATAATACATGATTCAAATACACTTCCCAAAAGTTTTAAAAGGGCCCAAGTGCTACAACCTCCCCCCCTTAAAGAATTTCGTCCCCGAAATTAAGGATACGCCAAAACACAAGGCCAACTGATCACAAAGCACTCAACACTCGGGCACCAAGGAAGGAAATACTCTCACAACAAACCTTCGATTCACTCTTGCCAAGGAAGAGGCTAACTAAGGGAACACGTTCCAAACGACAACACTCAAGCACGAAAAACTACAATAAAACCAAACCTTCCCGAAACAATTCACCAACAACCGACTAGCGCTTCAAGCTAAGTCACTACTCAACAACCATAATTCCCAAAAGCAACCCAAGCAGATCTTCTAAGAAAATAATAAGAAAAACATTTTCTTGTTCATGAGACATTTCTCAAAGATAGACAAATTTTCAATGTTGACATTCCGAAATAAAACTTTCATTTCTTATGCGAAACTGAAAAGTTTTGTAAACATTTCTCACAAACACGGTGTTATCCAGAACATAAACTCATCCACAGTTTATTTGCCAAAAAGATTCATTTGGAATTCATCAAAACCCTTGAATTAAATCAATTTCTCAACAACGCCTTTAGATGGCCCAAACACTAGAGAAAAGAAAAAAAATTGTTTTCCATTTCTTTCCAAAATAACACCATCCACAACCAACACAGAACCGAACATTTCTATAATGATAGTTAATAGAAATAACAACAGTACTATCAACACATAAGGCATAAGAAATTCATGGTTTTGCAATTTCATTCCACCTTTCCTTAACCAATCCAATATCATAAACGTGGCTCAGAGCCTGGCCAACAATTAAAGGAGACCACATCTCACATCAACAATACCTTCTTAATACACAAATGATACACATTTTGGTGCTGTATCAATATAACATAGAAACACTTCTATACTTCACAATTGATAACGATATATATTTTACTGCTATATCAAATCAAACAAAATCCGGTTTAGAGGTCCATCCCCCATTTTCCAATAAACCGTGGAGCACATTCTCCATCTCCTCCCACACACAACACTGTATATAAGCAATTAACATATACAAGTTCAATCAATCAATACACAACTTGATGTATTATTCCAACCGTCAGATTCAATGACATAACATGTCCGATTAGTTTCAGTTTTCCCTAATCAACATGCAGAGTCTATAACGAATGAGACTAACCTCAAGGTGACAAATGTCAACCCAAAACCTAATATCAAAAGCTGACTAATCAACTCAATAAACCACCACTCTCAGTAAACCACACACTGAAGTGCCACTAACCCCAAACACTGAGTTCCCCACACAAACCTGCAAATTTTGGAATCTCACTGGATCTCCTAAAATCAAACCACATCAACACTGTGTCTAAGGGAATTACTATCTCCCCCTCCCATTGCTACCTAGCAAGCCTGCTCATCTCCTCGACTCAAGACCGACATGGTCAACCTCAATCACGAAGGACAATTTTGACCAACGCTATTCTCATTACTCTAGAACTCAAATTGTTCTTCCTCCAAAGAATGCTGCCAGCATCCACTTACAAACCATACCCCACAATTGATAACCAATCACAATACAAACACTACCCCTATACAACCAATGGGGTCACCACGGACTCCTTAACTAGCAAAGCCCAGAACACTAATCAACATACAGGTACCAAGCAAGCAACAACAACAGGATCATTGATCCCATTAACAACTTCTCAATAGACATTATAGAGGGTTCGAAATTCCATATATACTCCCCAATACATGAGGATTAAACAAACAACAAAGTGCATACATATACGATACATAAACATGGTGCCTCAGCATCCAATAGTACCCCGGTCAATAACAAGATGACTCACATGATACACCACCGGCCATTAACATAAAAGTCCCCCTTCCAGGGTAATACTATAGGGCTAACTAATAAGTCGCCCCTCGCGAGGCTCTCAAAGCCTGGCCTGCACGTTTCTGGTACCGATAGCGTCCCCGATTGGATGGGCACGACTGAGTCTAACTAGGTTTTGAAGCACTTGCAGAATTCACACGCACAGGGCAAAAACGTCTACCATGGCCCAACTAGCCATAAACGAAACAACCACTAGACCCTCTATTCTGAGACTGGTTCGAAACCTACACCTCCCCGGACCTCCCAACCGAAGTGTCCGAAACCCCTGGCGAAGAAAAGGAACCAGCCCCTGACTGGACATGTTTCCGCCTCCACCCCTTACTGAGCCTAGAGCGCTTAAGAACCGCGGGACTTACCGAGACGGTCTCCTCCTTAACCCCATCATCACTCGCCACCATGGCCTCTACATGGGCCGCTGCCTCGACTAAATTATAATAATCCTTCCAAAAGGATCCAGCTACCTTCTCCCGAATATCGAAACACAACCATTTCTCAAACTCAAAACAACGACGCTCCTCTGTTGCCACCAATTCTGGAGCAAACCTCGACAAACTAGCAAACCGCATCTCAAACTGTGCCACAGGAGTATCATCCTGACACAACTCCAAAAACTGATCCCTCAACCTTTCCCGAGCAGAAGGAGGGAAATACTTGGCCCAAAAGGCCTCAGTAAAAGCAACCCACGTGCTACCTACATTATTCTTAGCATTCTTCCACCAATAACTCGCATCACCCTTCAACTGAAAAGTCGCCAAAGAAACCCTCAACTCCTCATCTTCGACTCTGAGCATATCAAGAGTCTTGGTAATCTGCTCTAACCAACTCTCTGCCTCCAACAGTTTAGCCTCCCCCACAAACTCTGGTGGGCCAGAGCGGAAAAACTCCTTAGTAAGTTTGAGAGCATGCCCGCTGCCGCCCTCAGTACGAGCTAGGGCGTCTTGCACCGCTCTCACAATCTCACGTGCGACATCCTCACCGACAGCCGATGCTGCAACGGCGGGTGCTAAAGGAGCTGCAGTGCCCCTACCGACACTCCTACTACTCAACCGTCCTCTACCTCCTCGTGTAGACATCCTATAAAGCACAAAATAAATTACACTAGTGCATAACACAATAGCCTTCTCCGAGGCACACACACTAACCACCACTAAGTCACAAGACGCACTTAGTCACAAAATATACATCTCTATTGCATATAATCATCTAAACATGTAGACACATAATCGAATCAAGTCCACAAAGATAGCCACTTATCCCGGAACTCTCAAGGAATTCCCATCAGAAACCACGTTGATCAAGCGTGTTTCCAAAAGGACCTCAAAGCAAGTTCACCGGCTATGAATACTATCCAAGAGATTGAATCCCATGCTCACATAAATGCAACACATAAGTCCTAACTTTCATGATATCTATATGCAACGTCCTCACTACACGTAGTAAACCCACTGTGGTAAAAACCACTTCCCACGAGCCCAAAGTATTCAAACCCGGCTCGCTCTGATACCAAGTTGTCACGCCCCACTTTTTATTACTCGAAGTCATTACCAAGTTCATTAACTTAATCCAGTTTCAGAGATAACATGCGGAAATAAATTCAGATGTTCAACTAAAAGAAGTGAACAACACTCTCTCATTCGAATACATATTAAATACAACGTGAGCATTCTAAATAAGTTGCCCTCAGGCTTACAACATTAAATAATCAAATGAAGGGTGCAACCCTTTATTACATATATGGCATTCCGCCAACAACAAAGAGGCCCCGTGGCCAACAAATAAGAAGATCCAAATCTTGTAGCACATCCTACTAACCACCTGAAAAAGATTCAACAACGTGGGATGAACATATAGTCCAGTAGGGATCTCAACATGATCCTTAACAATAACAACTTACAGATAGCTATGATCATGAACACTCTTTCTCGTACTAGAATAGTAATGTGACAGTTTATACAAAATATACATAAGTATGAACTTTTTTTGAAAACAACCATTTCAATCAACGCTATAAGCGATTCTTCTTTCTTTTCCTTTCATTAAATCCCGTTCCCAATCCTTCATAACATTAACATTACCTTAGGAAACAAATTCACTAAGCCCACTACTCTCTTCCATTTTCCTAACATACACAGATATGCCTTTTCAAAACGTATATCTCCTTAAAATATCCATTCTCCTTCATTCATTCCAAAAGACAAAAATGACATTTTGGCTTCTTCCCGGTACAATCAAATCTAGACATGCACCATTATAAAAAAGAGAAAACAACTCACCAACATGCATAAGATAAACCAATGAGGCAACTCGGCCCTCCAAAACCGTAATCAACACAATCCATGATATTCCCAAACACACTGAAATATCAACAACAAAACTTTGCTCTACTAGCTATGTGCGTAGTAAGCCAAAGATACACCTCACAATAACATACCAGTTTACCAGGCGCTAGCTGGAAGGGTGTGGTGCCTTAGATTCTCAGCGCAGTCAGTTTACCAGGCGCTAGCTGGAAGGGTATGGTACCTTAGATTCTCAGCGCAGTCAGTTTACCGGCTCTGGTGGTGACAACACGGGCGGGTTCTGTAGATATCCTTTGATCTGTTCAAAAGCTGCTTGACATCGGCCGTCCCATTTGAATTTCTTTCCTTTCTTCAGGAGACCAAAAAGTGGTTCACAAGTCAAGGTTAATTTAGAGATAAACCGTCTTATGAATTGCACTTTACCTAGAAAGCCTCGCACCTCCTTTTCAGTCCTTGGTGGTGGCATTTCTAAGATGGCCTTGATTTTGCAAGGGTCGACCTCGATGCCCCTTTCGTAATAAGAAAACCTAGCATCTTCCCTGCTGTAACACCAAAAGTACACTTCGGGGGATTCAGCCGCAGCCGAAACTCTCTGATCCTCTGAAAGAATTTTTGTCAGCCGGTGTAGTGGCCCTCTCTTTCTTTGGACTTGACAATCATGTCGTCCACATACACCTCGACCTCTTTATGGATCGCTATAGATCTATTTGGAAATTAAATAAAAAAGGAAGTTTAATAGGAAAGTAAATTGAATTAAAATGGAAGTAGAATAAAAATAAAAATGAAAGTTGCATAAAATTAAAAATGGAAGTTCAATACAGAAACCGCTATGCCTCAACGATCTATTTGGAAATTAATTAAAAAAGGAAGTTTAACAGAAAAGTAAATTGAATAAAAATGGAAGTTGAATAAAAATAAAAATGAAAGTTGCAGAAAATTAAATATGAAAGTTCAATCCAGAAACCACTTTACCTTAACGATCTATTTGGAAATTAAATAAAAAAGGAAGTTTAATATAAAAGTAAATTGAATAAAAAAGGAAGTTAAATAAAAATAAAAATGGAAGTTGCAGAAAATTAAAAATGGAAGTTCATTCCAGAAACCACTATACCTTAACGATCTATTTGGAAATTAAATAAAAAAGGAAGTTTAATAGAAAAGTAAATTGAATAAAAATGGAAGTTGAATAAAAATAATAATGAAAGTTGCATATTCTTAAAAATGGAAGTTCATTCCAGAAACCACTATACCTTAACGATCTATTTGGAAATTAAATAAAAAAGGAAGTTTAATAGAAAAGTAAATTGATTAAAAATGGAAGTGAAATAAAAATAAAAATGAAAGTTGCATAAAATTAAAAATGGAAGTTCAATCCAGAAACCACTATACCTTAACGATCTACTTGGAAATTAAATAAAAAAAAGAAGTTTAATAGGAAAGTAAATTGAATTAAAATGGAAGTAGAATAAAAATAAAAACGAAAGTTGCATAAAATTAAAAATGGAAGTTCAATACAGAAACCACTATGCCTCAGCGATCTATTTGGAAATTAATTAAAAAAGGAAGTTTAACAGAAAAGTAAATTGAATAAAAATGGAAGTTGAATAAAAATAAAAATAAAAGTTGCAGAAAATTAAATATGGAAGTTCAATCCAGAAACCACTTTACCTTAACGATCTATTTGGAAATTAAATAAACAAGGAAGTTTAATAGAAAAGTAAATTGAATAAAAAGGAAGTTAAATAAAAATAAAAATGGAAGTTCATTCCAGAAACCACTATACCTTAACGATCTATTTGGAAATTAAATAAAAAAGGAAGTTTAATAGAAAAGTAAATTGATTAAAAATGGAAGTTGAATAAAAATAAAAATGAAAGTTGCAGAAAATTAAATATGGAAGTTCAATCCAGAAACCACTATACCTTAACGATCTATTTGGAAATTAAATAAAAAAGGAAGTTTAACAGAAAAGTAAACTGAATAAAAATGGAAGTTGGATAAAAATAAAAATGAAAGTTGCAGAAAATTAAAAGCGGAAGTTCAAACCCGAAACCACTATACCTTAATGACATATTTGGAAATTAAAGAAAAAAGGAAGTTTAATAGGAAAGTAAATTGAATTAAAGTGGAAGTTGAATAAAAATAAAAATGAAAGTTGCAGAAAATTAAATATGGAAGTTCAATCCAGAAACCACTATACCTTAACGATCTCTTTGGAAATTAAATAAAAAAGCAAGTTTAACAGAAAAGTAAATTGAATAAAAATGGAAGTTGAATAAAAATAAAAATGAAATTTGCAGAAAATTAAAAGCGGAAGTTCAAACCCGAAATCACTATACCTTAACGATCTATTTGGAAATTAAATAAAAAAGGAAGTTTAATAGAAAAGTAAATTGAATAAAAATGAAAGTTGCATAAAATTAAAAATGGAAATTCAATCCAAAAACCACTATACCTTAACGATCTATTTGGAAATTAAATAAAAAAGGAAGTTGAGTACAAAAGAAACTTGAATAAAAAAGGAAGTTAAATAAAAATAAAAGTGGAAGTTACAGAAAATTAAATATGGAAGTTCAATCCAGAAACCACTATACCTTAACGATCTATTTGGAAATTAAACAAAAATGGAAGTTTAGTAGAAAACTAAATTGCATAAAATGGAAGTTGAATAAAAATAAAAATGAAAGTTGCAGAAAATTAAATATGGAAGTTCAATCCCGAAACCACTATACCTTAACGATCTATTTGCAAATCAAATAAAAAAGGAAGTTTAATAGAAAAGTAAATTGAATAAAAATGGAAGTTGAATAAAAATAAAAATGAAAGTTGCATAAAATTAAAAATGGAAGTTCAATCCAAAAACCACTATACCTTAACGATCTATTTGGAAATTAAATAAAAAAGGAAGTTTAGTAGAAAAGTAAATTGCATAAAATGGAAGTTGAATAAAAATAAAAATGAAAGTTGCAGAAAATTAAAAATGGAAGTTCAATCCAAAAACCATTATACCTTAACGATCTATTTGGAAATTAAATAAAAAAGGAAGTTGAGTCGAAAAGAAACTTGAATAGAAAAGGAAGTTAAATAAAAATAAAAATGGAAGTTGCAGAAAATTAAAAATGGAAGTTCATTCCAGAAACCACTATACCTTAACGATCTATTTGGAAATTAAATAAAAAAGGAAGTAAAATAAAAATAAAAATGAAAGTTGCATAAAATTAAAAATGGAAGTTTCATCCAGAAACCACTATACCTTAACGGTCTATTTGGAAATTAAATAAAAAAGGAAGTTTAATAGGAAAGTAAATTGAATTAAAATGGAAGTAGAATAAAAATAAAAATGAAAGTTGCATAAAATTAAAAATGGAAGTTCAATCCAGAAACCACTATACCTTAACGATCTACTTGGAAATTAAATAAAAAAGGAAGTTTAACAGAAAGTAAATTGAATAAAAATGGAAGTTGAATAAAAATAAAAATGAAAGTTGCATAAAATTAAATATGGAAGTTCAATCCAGAAACCACTTTGCCTTAACGATCTATTTGAAAATTAAATAAAAAAGGCAGTTTAACTGAAAAGTAAATTGAATAAAAATGGAAGTTGAATAAAAATAAAAATGAAAGTTGCAGAAAATTAAAAGCGGAAGTTCAAACCCGAAACCACTATACCTTAACGATCTATTTGGAAATTAAATAAAAAGGAAGTTGAATAGAAAAGTAAATTGAATAAAAATGGAAGTTGAATAAAAATAAAAAGGAAAGTTGCAGAAAATTAAAAGCAGAAGTTCAATCCCGAAACCACTATACCTTAACAATCTATTTGGAAATCAAATAAAAAAGGAAGTTTAATAGAAATGTAAATTGAATAAAAATGGAAGTTGAATAAAAATAATAATGAAAGTTGCATATTCTTAAAAATGGAAGTTCATTCCAGAAACCACTATACCTTAACGATCTATTTGGAAATTAAATAAAAAGGAAGTTTAATAGAAAAGTAAATTGAATAAAAATGGAAGTTGAATAAAAATAAAAATGAAAGTCACATAGAATTAAAAATGGAAGTTCAATCCAAAAACCACTATACCTTAACGATCTATTTGGAAATTAAATAAAAAAGGAAGTTGAGTACAAAAGAATCTTGAATAAAAAAGGAAGTTCAATAAAAATGAAAGTGGAAGTTAAAGAAAATTAAAAATGGAAGTACATTCCAGAAACCACTATACCTTAACGATCTATTTGGAAATTAAATAAAAAAGGAAGTTTAATAGAAATGCAAATTGAATGAAAATGGAAGTAGAATATATATAAAAATGAAAGTTGCCGAAAATTAAAAATGGAAGTTCAATCCAGAAACCACTATACCTTAGCGATCTATTTGGAAATTAAATAGAAAAGGAAGTTTAGTAGGAAAGTAAATTGAATTAAAATGGAAGTAGAATAAAAATCAAAATGAAAGTTGCATAAAATTAAAAATGGAAGTTCAATCCAGAAACCACTATACCTTAACGATCTATTTGGAAATTAAATAAAAATGGAAGTTTAACAGAAAAGTAAATTGAATAAAAATGGAAGTTGAATAAAAATAAAAATGAAAGTTGCAGAAAATTAAATTTGGGAGTTCAATCCAGAAACCACTTTACCTTAACGATCTATTTGGAAATTAAATAAAAAAGGAAGTTTAATCGAATAGTAAATTGAATAAAAATGGAAGTGGAATAAAAATAAAAAGGAAAGTTGCAGAAAATTAAAGGCGGAAGTTCAATCCCGAAACCACTATACCTTAACGATCTATTTTCAAATCAAATAAAAAAGGAAGTTTAATAGAAAATTAAATTGAATAAAAATGGAAGTTGAATAAAAATAAAAAGGAAAGTTGCAGAAAATTAAAAGCGGAAGTTCAATCCCGAAACCACTGTACCTTAACGATCTATTTGCAAATGAAATAAAAAAGGAAGTTTAATAGAAAAGTAAATTGAATAAAAATGGAAGTTGAATAAAAATAAAAATGAAAGTTGCATAAAATTAAAAATGGAAGTTCAATCAAAAAACCACTATACCTTAACGATCTATTTGGAAATTATATGAAAAAGGAAGTTGAGTAGAAAAAAAAACTTGAATGAAAAAGGAAGTTAAATAAAAATAAAAATGGAAGTTGCAAAAAATTAAAAATGGAAGTTCATTCTAGAAACCACTATACCTTAACGATCTATTTGAAAATTAAATAAAAAAGGATGTTTAATAGAAAAGTAAATTGATTAAAAATGGAAGTAAAATGAAAATAAAAATGAAAGTTGCATAAAATTAAAAATGGAAGTTCAATCCAGAAACCACTACACCTTAACGATCTACTTGGAAATTAAATAAAAAAGGAAGTTTAATAGGAAAGTAAATTGAATTAAAACGGAAGTAGAATATAAATAAAAATAATAGTTGCATAAAATTAAAAATGGAAGTTCAATCCAGAAACCACTATACCTTAGCGATCTATTTGGAAATTAAATAAAAAAGGAAGTTTAATAGGAAAGTAAATTGAATTAAAATGGAAGTCGAATAAAAATAAAAATGAAAGTTGCAGAAAATTAAATATGGAAGTTCAATCCAGAAACCACTATACCTTAACGATCTATTTGGAAATTAAATAAAAAAGGAAGTTTAACAGAAAAGTTAATTGAATAAAAATGGAAGTTGAATAAAAATAAAAATGAAAGTTGCCGAAAATTAAATATGCGAGTTCCATCCAGAAACCACTTTACCTTAACGATCTATTTGGAAATTAAATAAAAAAGGAAGTTCAATAGAAAAGTAAATTGAATAAAAATGGAAGGGGAATAAAAATAAAAAGGAAAGTTGCAGAAAATTAAAAGCGGAAGTTCAATCCCGAAACCACTATACCTTAACGATCTATTTTCAAATCAAATAAAAAACGAAGTTTAATAGAAAAGTAAATTGAATAAAAATGGAAGTTGAATAAAAATAAAAAGGAAAGTTGCAGAAAATTAAAAGCGGAAGTTCAATCCCGAAACCACTATATCTTAACGATTTATTTGCAAATCAAATAAAAAAGGAAGTTTAATAGAAAAGTAAATTGAATAAAAATGGAAGTTGAATAAAAACAAAAATGAAAGTTGCATAAAATTAAAAATGGAAGTTCAATCAAAAAACCACTATACCTTAACGATCTATTTGGAAATTAAATAAAAAAGGAAGTTGAGTAGAAAAATACTTGAATAAAAAAGCAAGTTAAATAAAAATAAAAATGGAAGTTGCAGAAAATTAAAAATGGAAGTTCATTCCAGAAGCCACTATACCTTAACGATCTATTTGGAAATTAAATAAAAAAAGGAAGTTTAATAGAAAAGTAAATTGATTAAAAATGGAAGTAAAATAAAAATAAAAATGAAAGTTGCATAAAATTAAAAATGGAAGTTCAATCCAGAAACCACTACACCTTAACGATCTACTTGGAAATTAAATAAAAAAGGAAGTTTAATAGGAAAGTAAATTGAATTAAAATGGAAGTAGAATATAAATAAAAATAATAGTTGCATAAAATGAAAAATGGAAGTTCAATCCAGAAACCACTATTCCTTAGTGATCTATTTGGAAATTAAATTAAAAAGGAAGTTTAATAGGAAAGTAAATTGAATAAAAATGGAAATTGAATAAAAATAAAAATGAAAGTTGCAGAAAACTAAATATGGAAGTTCAATCCAGAAACCACTATACCTTAACGATCTATTTGGAAATTAAATAAAAAATGAAGTTTAACAGAAAAGTAAATTGAATAAAAATGGAAGTTGAATAAAAATAAAAATGAAAGTTGCAGAAAATTAAAAGCGGAAGTTCAAACCCGAAACCACTATACCTTAACGATCTATTTGGAAATTAAATAAAAAAGGAAGTTTAATAGAAAAGTAAATTGAATAAAAATGGAAGTTGAATAAAAATAAAAATGAAAATTGCATAAAATTAAAAATGGAAGTTCAATCCAAAAACCACTATACCTTAACGATCTATTTGGAAATTAAATAAAGAAGGAAGTTTAATAGAAAAGTAAATTGAATAAAAATGGAAGTTGAATAAAAATAAAAATGAAAGTTGCATAAAATTAAAAATGGAAGTTCAATCCAAAACCACTATACCTTGACGATCTATTTGGAAATTAAATAAAAAAAGAAGCTGAGTAGAAAAGAAACTTGAATAAAAAAGGAAGTTAAATAAAAATAAAAGTGGAAGTTGCAAAAAATTAAAAATGGAAGTTCATTCCAGAAACCACTATACCTTAACGATCTATTTGGAAATTAAATAAAAAAGAAAGTTTAATAGAAAAGTAAATTGAATAAAAATGGAAGTAGAATATAAATAAAAATGAAAGTTGCATAAAATTAAAAATGGAAGTTTCATCCAGAAACCACTATACCTTAGCAATCTATTTGGAAATTAAATAAAAAAGGAAGTTTAATAGGAAAGTAAATTGAATTAAAATGGAAGTAGAATAAAAATAAAAATGAAAGTTGCATAAAATTAGAAATGGAAGTTCAATGCAGAAACCACTATACCTTAACGATCTATTTCGAAATTAAATAAAAAAGGAAGTTTAACAGAAAAGTAAATTGAATAAAAATGGAAGTTGAATAAAAATAAAAATGAAAGTTGCGGAAAATTAAATATGGAAGTTAAATCCAGAAACCATTTTGCCTTAACGATCTATTTGAAAATTAAATAAAAAAGGAAGTTTAATAGAATAGTAATTGAATAAAAATGGAAGTTGAATGAAATTAAAAAGGAAAGTTGCATAAAATTAAAAGCGGATGTTCAATCCCGAAACCACTATACCTTAACGATCTATTTGCAAATCAAATAAAAAAGGAAGTTAAATAGAAAAATAAATTGAATAAAAATGGAAGTTGAATAAAAATAAAAAGGAAAGTTGCAGAAAATTAAAAGCGGAAGTTCAATCCCGAAACTACTATAACTTAACGATCTATTTGCAAATCAAATAAAAAAGGAAGTTTAATAGAAATGTAAATTGAATGAAATTGGAAGTTGAATAAAAATAAAAATGAAAGTTGCACAAAATTAAAAAGGGAAGTTCAATCCAGAAACCACTATTCCTTAACGATCTATTTGGAAATGAAATAAAAAAGGAAGTTTAATAGAAAAGTAAATTGAATAAAAATGGAAATTGAATAAAAATAAAAATGAAAGTCGCATAAAATGAAAAATGGAAGTTCAATCCAAAAACCACTATACCTTAACGATCTATTTGGAAATTAAATAAAGAAGGAAGTTTAATAGAAAAGGAAATTGAATAAAAATGGAAGTTGAATAAAAAAAAAAATGAAAGTCGCATAAAATTAAAAATGGAAGTTCAATCCAAAACCACTATACCTTAACGATCTATTTGGAAATTAAATAAAGAAGGAAGTTTAATAGAAAATTAAATTAAATAAAAATGGAAGTTGAATAAAAATAAAAATAAAAGTTGCATAAAATTAAAAATGGAAGTTCAATCCCGAAAAACCACTATACCTTAACGATCTATTTGGAAATTAAATAAAAAAGGAAGTCGAGTAGAAAAGAAACTTGAATAAAAAAAGAAGTTAAATAAAAATAAAAGTGGAAGTTGTAGAAAATTAAAAATGGAAGTTCATTTCAGAAACCACTATACCTTAACGATCTATTTGGAAATTAAATAAAAAAGGAAGTTTAATAGGAAAGTAAATTGAATTAAAATGGAAGTAGAATGAAAATAAAAATGAAAGTTGCCGAAAATTAAAAATGGAAGTTCAATCCAGAAACCACTATACCTTAACGATCTATTTGAAATTAAATAAAAAAGGAAGTTTAACAGAAAAGTAAATTGAATAAAAATGGAAGTTCAATAAAAATAAAAATGAAAGTTGCAGAAAATTAAATATGGAAGTTCAATCCAGAAACCACTATACCTTGACGATCTATTTGAAAATGAAATAAAAAAAGAAGTTTAATAGAAAAGTAAATTGAATAAAAATGGAAGTTGAATAAAAAAAAAAGGAAAGTTGCAGAAAATCAAAAGCGGAAGTTCAATCCCGAAACCACTATACCTTGACGATCTATTTGGAAATCAAATAAAAAAGGAAGTTTAACAGAAAAGTAAATTGAATAAAAATGGAAATTGAATATAAATAAAAATAAAAGTTGCAGAAAACTAAATATGGAAGTTCAATCCAGAAACCACTATACCTTAACGATCTATTTGGAAATTAAATAAAAAAGGAAGTTTAACAGAAAAGTAAATTGAATAAAAATGGAAATTGAATAAAAATAAAAATGAAAGTTGCAGAAAATTAAAAGCGGAAGTTCAAACCCGAAACCACTATACCTTAACGATCTATTTGGAAATGAAATAAAAAAGAAAGTTTAATAGAAAAGTAAATTGAATAAAAATGGAAGTTGAATAAAAATAAAAATGAAAGTTGCATAAAATTAAAAATGGAAGTTCAATCCAAAAACCACTATACCTTAACGATCTATTTGGAAATTAAATAAAGAAGGAAGTTGAATAAAAATAAAAATGAAAGTTGCATAAAATTAAAAATGGAAGTTCAATCCAAAAACCACTATGCCTTGACGATCTATTTGGAAATTAAATAAAAAAGGAAGCTGAGTAGAAAAGAAACTTGAATAAAAAAGGAAGTTAAATAAAAATAAAAGTGGAAGTTTCAAAAAATTAAAAATGGAAGTTCATTCCAGAAACCACTATACCTTAACGATATATTTGGAAATTAAATAAAAAAGAAAGTTTAATAGAAAAGTAAATTGAATAAAAATGGAAGTAGAATATAAATAAAAATGAAAGTTGCTTAAAATTAAAAATGGAAGTTTCATCCAGAAACCACTATACCTTAGCGATCTATTCGGAAATTAAATAAAAAAGGAAATTTAATAGGAAAGTAAATTGAATTAAAATGGAAGTAGAATAAAAATAAAAATGAAAGTTGCATAAAATTAGAAATGGAAGTTCAATGCAGAAACCACTATACCTTAACGATCTATTTGGAAATTAAATAAAAAAGGAAGTTTAACAGAAAAGTGAATTGAATAAAAATGGAAGTTGAATAAAAATAAAAATGAAAGTTGCAGAAAATTAAATATGGAAGTTCAATCCAGAAACCACTTTGCCTTAACGATCTATTTGAAAATTAAATAAAAATGGAAGTTTAATAGAATAGTAAATTGAATAAAAATGGAAGTTGAATAAAATTAAAAAGGAAAGTTGCATAAAATTAAAAGCGGATGTCCAATCCCGAAACCACTATACCTTAACGATCTATTTGCAAATCAAATAAAAAAGGAAGTCTAATAGAAAAGTAAATTGAATAAAAATGGAAGTTGAATAAAAATAAAAAGGAAAGTTGCAGAAAATTAAAAGCGGAAGTTCAATCCCGAAACTTCTATACCTTAACGATCTATTTGCAACTCAAATAAAAAAGGAAGTTTAACAGAAAAGTAAATTGAATAAAATTGGAAGTTGAATAAAAATAAAAATGAAAGTTGCACAAAATTAAAAATGGAAGTTCAATCTAAAAACCACTATACCTTAACGATCTATTTGGAAATTAAATAAAAAAGTAAGTTGAGTAGAAAAAAAACTTGAAAAAAAAAGGAAGTTAAATAAAAATAAAAATGGAAGTTGTAGAAAATTAAAAATGGAAGTTCATTCCAGAAACCACTATACCTTAACGATCTACTTGGAAATTAAATAAAAAGGAAGTTTAATAGAAAAGTAAATTGATTAAAAATGGAAGTAAAATAAAAAAAAATGAAAGTTGCATAATATTAAAAATGGAAGTTGAATCCAGAAACCACTATACCTTAATGATCTACTTGGAAATTAAATAAAAAAGGAAGGTTACTAGGAAAGTAAATTGAATTAAAACGGAAGTAGAATATAAATAAAAATAAAAGTTGCCGAAAATTAAAAATGGAAGTTCAATCCAGAAAGCACTATACCTTAGCGATCTATTTGGAAATTAAATAAAAAAGGAAGTTTAATAGGAAAGTAAATTGAATTAAAATGGATGTTGAATAAAAATAAAAATGAAAGTTGAACAAAATTAAATATGAAAGTTCAATCCAGAAACCACTATACCTTAACGATCTATTTGGAAATTAAATAAAAAAGGAAGTTTAACAGAAAAGTAAATTGAATAAAAATGGAAGTTGAATTAAAATAAAAATGAAAGTTGCAGAAAATTAAAAGCGGAAGTTCAATCCCGAAACCACAATACCTTAACGATCAATTTGGAAATCAAATAAAAAAGGAAGTTTAACAGAAAAGTTAATTGAATAAAAATGGAAGTTGAATAAAAATAAAAAGGAAAGTCGCAGAAAATTAAAAGCGGAAGTTCAATCCCGAAACCACTATACCATAACGATCTATTTGCAAATCAAATAAAAAAGGAAGTTCAATAGAAAAGTAAATTGAATAAAAAT
Source organism: Camellia sinensis (assembly GCF_055761805.1). Taxonomy (NCBI): domain Eukaryota; kingdom Viridiplantae; phylum Streptophyta; class Magnoliopsida; order Ericales; family Theaceae; genus Camellia; species Camellia sinensis. The sequence goes on from NW_028128987.1 coordinate 33,930,908, forward strand.
GAAAGTTCCATAAAATTCAAAATGGAAGTTCAATCCAAAAACCACTATACCTTAACGATCTATTTGGCAATTAAATAAAAAAGGAAGTTTAATAGAAAAGTAAATTGAATAAAAATAAAAATGAAAGTTGCATAAAATTAAAAATGGAAGTTCAATCCGAAAACCCCTATACCTTAACGATCTATTTGGAAATTAAATAAAAAAGGAAGTTGAGTACAAAAGAAACTTGAATAAAATAGGAAGTTAAATAAAAATAGAAGTGGAAGTTGCAGAAAATTAAAAATAGAAGTTCATTCCAGAAACCACTATACCTTAACGATCTATTTGGAAATTAAATAAAAAAGGAAGTTTAATAGAAATGTAAATTGAATAAAAATGGATGTAGAATATATGTAAAAATGAAAGTTGCATAAAATTAAAAATGGAAGCTCAATCCAGAAACCACTATACCTTAGCGATCTATTTGGAAATTAAATAAAAAAGGAAGTTTAATAGGAAAGTAAATTGAATTAAAATGGAAGTAGAATAAAAATAAAAATGAAAGTTGCTTAAAATTAAAAATGGAAGTTCAATCCAGAAACCACTATACCTTAACGATCTATTTGGAAATTAAATAAAAAAGGAAGTTTAACAGAAAAGTAAATTTAATAAATATGGAAGTTGAATAAAAATAAAAATGAAAGTTGCAGAAAATTAAATATGGGAGTTCAATCCAGAAACCACTTTACCTTAACGATCTATTTGGAAATTAAATAAAAAAGGATGTTTAATAGAAAAGTAAATTGAATAAAAATGGAAGTGGAATAAAAATAAAAAGGAAAGTTGCAGAAAATTAAAGCGGAAGTTCAATCCCGGAACCACTATACCTTAACGATCTATTTGCAAATCAAATAAAAAAGGAAGTATAATAGAAAAGCAAATTGAATAAAAATTGAAGTTGAATAAAAATAAAATTTAAAGTTGCAGAAAATTAAAGCGGAAGTTCAATCCCGGAACCACTATACCTTAACGATCTATTTGCAAATCAAATAAAAAAGGAAGTTTAATAGAAAAGTAAATTGAATAAAAATGGAAGTTGAATAAAAATTAAAATGAAAGTTGCATAAAATTAAAAATGGAAGTTCAATCCAAAAACAACTATGCCGTAACGATCTATTTGGAAATTAAATAAAAAAGGAAGTTTAATAGAAAAGTAAATTGAATAAAAATGGAAGTAAAATAAAAATAAAAATGAAAGTTGCATAAAATTAAAAATGGAAGTTCAATCCAGAAACCACTATACCTTAACGATCTACTTGGAAATTAAATAAAAAAGGAAGTTTAATAGGAAAGTAAATTGAATTAAAACGGAAGTAGAATATAAATAAAAATAAAAGTTGCATAAAATTAAATATGGAAGTTCAATCTAGAAACCACAATACCTTAACGATCTATTTGGAAATTAAATAAAAAAGCAAGTTTAATAGAAAAGCAAATTGAATAAAAATGGAAGTTGAATAAAAATAATAATGAAAGTTGCATATTCTTAAAAATGGAAGTTCATTCCAGAAACCACTATACCTTAACGATCTATTTGGAAATTAAATAAAAAGGAAGTTTAATAGAAAAGTAAGTTGAATAAAAATGGAAGTTGAATAAAAATAAAAATGAAAGTTGCATAGAATTAAAAATGGAAGTTCAATCCAAAAACCACTATACCTTAACGATCTATTTGGAAATTAAATAAAAAAGGAAGTTAAATAAAAATAAAAGCGGAAGTTACAGAAAATTAAAAATGGAAGTTCATTCCAGAAACCACTATACCTTAACGATCTATTTGGAAATTAAATAAAAAAGGAAGTTTAATAGAAATGCAAATTGAATGAAAATGGAAGTAGAATATATATAAAAATGAAAGTTGCATAAAATTAAAAATGGAAGTTCAATCCAGAAACCACTATACCTTAGCGATCTATTTGGAAATTAAATAGAAAATGAAGTTTAATAAGAAAGTAAATTGAATTAAAATGGAAGTAGAATAAAAATCAAAATGAAAGTTGCATAAAATTAAAAATGGAAGTTCAATCCAGAAACCACTATACCTTAACGATCTATTTGGAAATTAAATAAAAAAGGAAGTTTAACAGAAAAGTAAATTGAATAAAAACGGAAGTTGAATAAAAATAAAAATGAAACTTGCAGAAAATTAAATATGGGAGTTCAATCCAGAAACCACTTTACCTTAACGATCTATTTGGAAATTAAATAAAAAAGGAAGTTTAATCGAAAAGTAAATTTAATAAAAATGGAAGTGGAATAAAAATAAAAAGGAAACTTGCAGAAAATTAAAACGGAAGTTCAATCCCGAAACCACTATACCTTAACGATCTATTTTCAAATCAAATAAAAAAGGAAGTTTAATAGAAAAGTAAATTGAATAAAAATGGATGTTGAATAAAAATAAAAAGGAAAGTTGCAGAAAATTAAAAGCGGAAGTTCAATCCCGAAACCACTATACCTTAACGATCTATTTGCAAATCAAATAAAAAAGGAAGTTTAATAGAAAAGTAAATTGAATAAAAATGGAAGTTGAATAAAAATAAAAATGAAAGTTGCATAAAATTAAAAATGGAAGTTCAATCCAAAAACCACTATACCTTAGCGATCTATTTGGAAATTAAATAAAGAAGGAAGTTTAATAGAAAAGTAAATTGAATAAAAATGGAAGTTGAATAAAAATAAAAATGAAAGTTGCATAAAATTAAAAATGGAAGTTCAATCCAAAAACCACTATACCTTAACGATCTATTTGGAAATTAAATAAAAAAGGAAGTTGAGTAGAAAAGAAACTTGAATAAAAAAGGAAGTTAAATAAAAATAAAAATGGAAGTTGCAGAAAATTAAAAATGGAAGTTCATTCCAGAAACCACTATACCTTAACGATCTATTTGGAAATTAAATAAAACTGGAAGTAAAATAAAAATAAAAATGAAAGTTGCATAAAATAAAAAAAGGAAGTTCAATCCAAAACCACTATACCTTAACGATCTATTTGGAAATTAAATAAATAAGGAAGTTTAATAGAAATGTAAATTGAATAAAAATGGAAGTTGAATAAAAATAAAAATGAAAGTTGCAGAAAATTAAATATGGAAGTTCAATCCAGAAACCACTATATCTTAACGATCTATTTGGAAATTCAATAAAAAATGCAGTTTAACTGAAAAGTAAATTGAATAAAAATGGAAGTTGAATAAAAATAAAAATGAAAGTTGCAGAAAATTAAAAGCGGAAGTTCAAACCCGAAACCACTATACCTTAACGATCTATTTGGAAATTAAATAAAAAGGAAGTTTAATAGAAAAGTAAATTGAATAAAAATGGAAGTTGAATAAAAATAAAAAGGAAAGTTGCAGAAAATTAAAAGCAGAAGTTCAATCCCGAAACCACTATACCTTAACGATCTATTTGGAAATCAAATAAAAAAGGAAGTTTAATAGAAAAGTAAATTGAATAAAAATGGAAGTTGAATAAAAATAATAATGAAAGTTGCATATTCTTAAAAATGGAAGTTCATTCCAGAAACCACTATACCTTAACGATCTATTTGGAAATTAAATAAAAAGGAAGTTTAATAGAAAAGTAAATTGAATAAAAATTGAAGTTGAATAAAAATAAAAATGAAAGTTGCATAGAATTAAAAATGGAAGTTCAATCAAAAAACAACTATACCTTAACGATCTTTTTGGAAATTAAATAAAAAAGGAAGTTGAGTACAATAGAAACTTGAATAAAAAAGGAAGTTAAATAAAAATAAAAGTGGAAGTTACAGAAAATTAAAAATGGAAGTTCATTCCAGAAACCACTATACCTTAACGATCTATTTGGAAATTAAATAAAAAAGGAAGTTTAATAGAAATGCAAATTGAATGAAAATGGAAGTAGAATATATATAAAAATGAAAGTTGCATAAAATTAAAAATGGAAGTTCAATCCAGAAACCACTATACCTTAGCGATCTATTTGGAAATTAAATAGAAAAGGAAGTTAAATAAGAAAGTAAATTGAATTAAAATGGAAGTAGAATAAAAATCAAAATGAAAGTTGCATAAAATTAAAAAGGGAAGTTCAATCCAGAAACCACTATACCATAACGATCTATTCGGAAATTAAATAAAAAAGGAAGTTTAACAGAAAAGTAAATTGAATAAAAATGGAAGTTGAATAAAAATAAAAATGAAAGTTGCAGAAAATTAAATATGGGAGTTCAATCCAGAAACCACTTTACCTTAACGATCTATTTGGAAATTAAATAAAAAAAGGAAGTTTAATCGAAAACTAAATTGAATAAAAATGGAAGTGGAATAAAAATAAAAGGGAAAGTTGTAGAAAATTAAAAGCGGAAGTTCAATCCCGAAACCACTATACCTTAACGATATATTTTCAAATCAAATAAAAAAGGAAGTTTAATAGAAAAGTAAATTGAATAAAAATGGAAGTTGAATAAAAATAAAAAGGAAAGTTGCAGAAAATTAAAATCGGAAGTTCAATCCCGAAACCACTATACCTTAACGATCTATTTGCAAATCAAATAAAAAGGAAGTTTAATAGAAAAGTAAATTGAATAAAAATGGAAGTTGAATAAAAATAAAAATGAAAGTTGCATAAAATTAAAAATGGAAGTTCAATCAAAAAACCACTATACCATAACGATCTATTTGGAAATTATATAAAAAAGGAAGTTGAGTAGAAAAAAAAACTTGAATAAAAAAGGAAGTTAAATAAAAATAAAAATGGAAGTTGCAGAAAATTAAAAATGGAAGTTCATTCCAGAAACCACTATACCTTAACGATCTATTTGGAAATTAAATAAAAAAGGATGTTTAATAGAAAAGTAAATTGATTAAAAATGGAAGTAAAATAAAAATAAAAATGAAAGCTGCATAAAATTAAAAATGGAAGTTCAATCCAGAAACCACTACACCTTAACGATCTACTTGGAAATTAAATAAAAAAGGAAGTTTAATATGAAAGTAAATTGAATTAAAACGGAAGTAGAATATAAATAAAAATAATAGTTGCATAAAATTAAAAATGGAAGTTCAATCCAGAAACCACTATAAATTAGCGATCTATTTGGAAATTAAATAAAAAAGGAAGTTTAATAGGAAAGTAAATTGAATTAAAATGGAAGTTGAATAAAAATAAAAATGAAAGTTGCAGAAAATTAAATATGGAAGTTCAATCCAGAAACCACTATACCTTAACGATCTATTTGGAAATTAAATAAAAAAGGAAGTTTAACAGAAAAGTAAATTGAATAAAAATGGAAGTTGAATAAAAATAAAAGGGAAAGTTGCAGAAAATTAAAAGCGGAAGTTCAATCCCGAAACCACTATACCTTAACGATCTATTTTCAAATCAAATAAAAAAGGAAGTTTAATAGAAAAGTAAATTGAATAAAAATGGAAGTTGAATAAAAATAAAAAGGAAAGTTGCAGAAAATTAAAAGCGGAAGTTCAATCCCGAAACCACTATACCTTAACGATCTATTTGCAAATCAAATAAAAAAGGAAGTTTAATAGAAAAGTAAATTGAATAAAAATAAAAATGAAAGTTGCATAAAATTAAAAATGGAAGTTCAATCAAAAAACCACTATACCTTAACGATCTATTTGGAAATTAAATAAAAAAGGAAGTTGAGTGGAAAAAAAACTTGAATAAAAAAGGAAGTTAAATAAAAATAAAAATGGAAGTTGCAGAAAATTAAAAATGGTAGTTCATTCCAGAAACCACTATACCTTAACGATCTATTTGGAAATTAAATAAAAAAGGAAGTTTAATAGAAAAGTAAATTGATCAAAAATGGAAGTAAAATAAAAATAAAAATGAAAGCTGCATAAAATTAAAAATGGAAGTTCAATCTAGAAACCACAACACCTTAACGATCAACTTGGAAATTAAATAAAAAAGGAAGTTTAATAGGAAAGTAAATTGAATTAAAACGGAAGTAGAATATAAATAAAAATAATAGTTGCATAAAATTAAAAATGGAAGGTCAATCCAGAAACCACTATACCTTAGCGATCTATTTGGAAATTAAATAAAAAAGGAAGTTTAATAGGAAAGTAAATTGAATTAAAATGGAAGTTGAATAAAAATAAATATGAAAGTTGCAGAAAATTAAATATGGAAGTTCAATCCAGAAACCACTATACCTTAACGATCTATTTGGAAATTTAATAAAAAAGGAAGTTTAACAGAAAAGTAAATTGAATAAAAATGGAAGTTGAATAAAAATAAAAGGGAAAGTTGCAGAAAATTAAAAGCGGAAGTTCAATCCCGAAACCACTATACCTTAACGATCTATTTTCAAATCAAATAAAAAAGGAAGTTTAATAGAAAAGTAAATTGAATAAAAATGGAAGTTGAATAAAAATAAAAAGGAAAGTTGCAGAAAATTAAAAGCGGAAGTTCAATCCCGAAACCACTATGCCTTAACCATCTATTTGCAAATCAAAGAAAAAAGGAAGTTTAATAGAAAAGTAAATTGAATAAAAATGGAAGTTGAATAAAAATAAAAATGAAAGTTGCATAAAATTAAAAATGGAAGTTCAATCTAAAAACCACTATACCTTAACGATCTATTTGGAAATTATATTAAAAAGGAAGTTGAGTAGAAAAAAAAACTTGAATAAAAAAGGAAGTTAAACAAAAATAAAAATGGAAGTTGCAGAAAATTAAAAATGGAAGTTCATTCTAGAAACCACTATACCTTAACGATCTATTTGGAAATTAAATAAAAAAGGATGTTTAATAGAAAAGTAAATTGATTAAAAATGGAAGTAAAATAAAAATAAAAATGAAAGCTGCATAAAATTAAAAATGGAAGTTCAATCCAGAAACCACTACACCTTAACGATCTACTTGGAAATTAAATAAAAAAGGAAGTTTAATAGGAAAGTAAATTGAATTAAAACGGAAGTAGAATATAAATAAACATAATTGTTGCATAAAATTAAAAATGGAAGTTCAATCCAGAAACCACTATAAATTAGCGATCAATTTGGAAATTAAATAAAAAAGGAAGTTTAATAGGAAAGTAAATTGAATTAAAATGGAAGTTGAATAAAAATAAAAATGAAAGTTGCAGAAAATTAAATATGGAAGTTCAATCTAGAAACCATTATACCTTAACGATCTATTTGGAAATTAAATAAAAAAGGAAGTTTAACAGAAAAGTAAATTGAATAAAAATGGAAGTGGAATAAAAATAAAAATGAAAGTTGCAGAAAATTAAATGTGGGAGTTCAATCCAGAAACCACTTTACCTTAACGATCTATTTGGAAATTAAATAAAAAACGAAGTTTAATAGAAAAGTAAATTGAATAAAAATGGAAGTGGAATAAAAATAAAAAGGAAAGTTGCAGAAAATTAAAAGCGGAAGTTCAATCCCGAAACCACTATACCTTAACGATCTATTTTCAAACCAAATAAAAAAGGAAGTTTAATAGAAAAGTAAATTGAATAAAAATGGAAGTTGAATAAAAATAAAAAGGAAAGTTGCAGAAAATTAAAAGCGGAAGTTCAATCCCGAAACCACTATACCTTAACGATCTATTTGCAAATCAAATAAAAAAGGAAGTTTAATAGAAAAGTAAATTGAATAAAAATAAAAATGAAAGTTGCATAAAATTAAAAATGGGAGTTCAATCAAAAAACCACTATACCTTAACGATCTATTTGGAAATTAAATAAAAAAGGAAGTTGAGTGGAAAAAAAACTTGAATAAAAAAGGAAGTTAAATAAAAATAAAAATGGAAGTTGCAGAAAATTAAAAATGGTAGTTCATTCCAGAAACCACTATAGCTTAACGATCTATTTGGAAATTAAATAAAAAAGGAAGTTTAATAGAAAAGTAAATTGATCAAAAATGGAAGTAAAATAAAAATAAAAATGAAAGCTGCATAAAATTAAAAATGGAAGTTCAATCTAGAAACCACAACACCTTAACGATCAACTTGGAAATTAAATAAAAAAGGAAGTTTAATAGGAAAGTAAATTGAATTAAAACGGAAGTAGAATATAAATAAAAATAATAGTTGCATAAAATTAAAAATGGAAGGTCAATCCAGAAACCACTATACCTTAGCGATCTATTTGGAAATTAAATAAAAAAGGAAGTTTAATAGGAAAGTAAATTGAATTAAAATGGAAGTTGAATAAAAATAAATATGAAAGTTGCAGAAAATTAAATATGGAAGTTCAATCCAGAAACCACTATACCTTAACGATCTATTTGGAAATTTAATAAAAAAGGAAGTTTAACAGAAAAGTAAATTGAATAAAAATGGAAGTTGAATAAAAATAAAAGGGAAAGTTGCAGAAAATTAAAAGCGGAAGTTCAATCCCGAAACCACTATACCTTAACGATCTATTTTCAAATCAAATAAAAAAGGAAGTTTAATAGAAAAGTAAATTGAATAAAAATGGAAGTTGAATAAAAATAAAAATGAAAGTTGCATAAAATTAAAAATGGAAGTTCAATCCAAAAACCACTATATCTTAACGATCTATTTGGAAATTAAATAAAGAAGGAAGTTTAATAGAAAAGTAAATTGAATAAAAATGGAAGTTGAATAAAAATAAAAATGAAAGTTGCATAAAATTAAAAATGGAAGTTCAATCCAAAAACCACTATACCTTAACCATCTATTTGGAAATTAAATAAAAAAGGAAGTTGAGTAGAAAAGAAACTTGAATAAAAAAGGAATTTAAATAAAATTAAAAATGGAAGTTGCAGAAAATTAAAAATGAAAGTTCATTCCAGAAACCACTATACCTTGACGATCTATTTGGAAATTAAATAAAAATGGAAGTAAAATAAAAATAAAAATGAAAGTTGCATAAAATTAAAAATGAAAGTTAAATCCAAAACCACTATACCTTAACGATCTACTTGGAAATTAAATAAAAAAGGAAGTTTAATAGGAAAGTAAATTGAATTAAAACGGAAGTAGAATATAAATAAAAATAAAAGTTGCATAAAATTAAAAATGGAAGTTCAATCCAGAAACCACTATACCTTAACGTTCTATTTTGGAAATTAAATGAAAAAGGAAGTTTAGTAGAAAAGTAAATTGCATAAAATGGAAGTTGAATAAAAATAAAAATGAAAGTTGCAGAAAATTAAATATGGAAGTTCAATCCCGAAACCACTATACCTTAACGATCTATTTGCAAATCAAATAAAAAAGGAAGTTTAATAGAAAAGTAAATTGAATAAAAATGGAAGTTGAATAAAAATAAAAATGAGAGTTGCAGAAAATTAAATATGGGAGTTCAATCCAGAAACCACTATACCTTAACGATCTATTTGGAAATTAAATAAAAAAGGAAGTTTAATAGAAATGTAAATTGAATAAAAATGGAAGTTGAATAAAAATAAAAATGAAAGTTGCAGAAAATTAAATATGGAAGTTCAATCCAGAAACCACTATATCTTAACGATCTATTTGGAAATTCAATAAAAAAGGCAGTTTAACTGAAAAGTAAATTGAATAAAAATGGAAGTTGAATAAAAATAAAAATGAAAGTTGCAGAAAATTAAAAGCGGAAGTTCAAACCCGAAACCACTATACCTTAACGATCTATTTGGAAATTAAATAAAAAGGAAGTTTAATAGAAAAGTAAATTGAATAAAAATTGAAGTTGAATAAAAATAAAAATGAAAGTTGCATAGAATTAAAAATGGAAGTTCAATCAAAAAACCACTATACCTTAACGATCTTTTAGGAAATTAAATAAAAAAGGAAGTTGAGTACAATAGAAACTTGAATAAAAAAGGAAGTTAAATAAAAATAAAAGTGGAAGTTACAGAAAATTAAAAATGGAAGTTCATTCCAGAAACCACTATACCTTAACGATCTATTTGGAAATTAAATAGAAAATGAAGTTTAATAGAAATGCAAATTGAATGAAAATGGATGTAGAATATATATAAAAATGAAAGTTGCATAAAATTAAAAATGGAAGTTCAATCCAGAAACCACTATACCTTAGCGATCTATTTGGAAATTAAATAGAAAAGGAAGTTTAATAAGAAAGTAAATTGAATTAAAATGGAAGTAGAATAAAAATCAAAATGAAAGTTGCATAAAATTAAAAAGGGAAGTTCAATCCAGAAACCACTATACCATAACGATCTATTTGGAAATTAAATAAAAAAGGAAGTTTAACAGAAAAGTAAATTGAATAAAAATGGAAGTTGAATAAAAATAAAAATGAAAGTTGCAGAAAATTAAATATGGGAGTTCAATCCAGAAACCACTTTACCTTAACGATCTATTTGGAAATTAAATAAAAAAAGGAAGTTTAATCGAAAAGTAAATTGAATAAAAATGGAAGTGGAATAAAAATAAAAGGGGAAGTTGCAGAAAATTAAAAGCGGAAGTTCAATCCCGAAACCACTATACCTTAACGATCTATTTTCAAATCAAATAAAAAAGGAAGTTTAATAGAAAAGTAAATTGAATAAAAATGGAAGTTGAATAAAAATAAAAAGGAAAGTTGCAGAAAATTAAAATCGGAAGTTCAATCCCGAAACCACTATACCTTAACGATCTATTTGCAAATCAAATAAAAAAGGAAGTTTAATAGAAAAGTAAATTGAATAAAAATGGAAGTTGAATAAAAATAAAAATGAAAGTTGCATAAAATTAAAATGGAAGTTCAATCAAAAAACCACTATACCTTAACGATCTATTTGGAAATTATATAAAAAAGGAAGTTGAGTAGAAAAAAAAACTTGAATAAAAAAGGAAGTTAAATAAAAATAAAAATGGAAGTTGCAGAAAATTAAAAATGGAAGTTCATTCCAGAAACCACTATACCTTAACGATCTATTTGGAAATTAAATAAAAAAAGATGTTTAATAGAAAAGTAAATTGATTAAAAATGGAAGTAAAATAAAAATAAAAATGAAAGCTGCATAAAATTAAAAATGGACGTTCAATCCAGAAACCACTACACCTTAACGATCTACTTGGAAATTAAATAAAAAAGGAAGTTTAATAGGAAAGTAAATTGAATTAAAACGGAAGAAGAATATAAATAAAAATAATAAGTGCATAAAATTAAAAATGGAAGTTCAATCCAGAAACTACTATAAATTAGCGATCTATTTGGAAATTAAATAAAAAAGGAAGTTTAATAGGAAAATAAATTGAATTAAAATGGAAGTTGAAAAAAATAAAAATTAAATTTGCAGAAAATTAAATATGGAAGTTCAATCCAGAAACCACTATACCTTAACGATCTATTTGGAAAATAAATAAAAAAGGAAGTTTAACAGAAAAGTAAATTGAATAAAAATGGAAGTTGAATAAAAATAAAAGGGAAAGTTGCAGAAAATTAAAAGCGGAAGTTCAATCCCGAAACCACTATACCTTAACGATCTATTTTCAAATCAAATAAAAAAGGAAGTTTAATAGAAAAGTAAATTGAATAAAAATGGAAGTTGAATAAAAATAAAAAGGAAAGTTGCAGAAAATTAAAAGCGGAAGTTCAATCCCGAAACCACTATACCTTAACGATCTATTTGCAAATCAAATAAAAAAGGAAGTTTAATAGAAAAGTAAATTGAATAAAAATGGAAGTTGAATAAAAATAAAAATGAAAGTTGCATAAAATTAAAAATGGAAGTTTAATAAAAAAACCACTATACCTTAACGATCTATTTGGAAATTATATAAAAAAGGAATTTGAGTAGAAAAAAAAACTTGAATAAAAAAGGAAGTTAAATAAAAATAAAAATGGAAGTTGCAGAAAATTAAAAATGGAAGTTCATTCCAGAAACCACTATACCTTAACGATCTATTTGGAAATTAAATAAAAAAGGATGTTTAATAGAAAAGTAAATTGACTAAAAATGGAAGTAAAATAAAAATAAAAATGAAAGCTGCATAAAATTAAAAATGGAAGTTCAATCCAGAAACCACTACACCTTAACGATCTACTTGGAAATTAAATAAAAAAGGAAGTTTAATAGGAAAGTAAATTGAATTAAAACGGAAGTAGAATATAAATAAACATAATAGTTGCATAAAATTAAAAATGGAAGTTCAATCCAGAAACCACTATAAATTAGCGATCTATTTGGAAATTAAATAAAAAAGGAAGTTTAATAGGAAAGTAAATTGAATTAAAATGGAAGTTGAATAAAAATAAAAATGAAAGTTGCAGAAAATTAAATATGGAAGTTCAATCCAGAAACCACTATACCTTAACGATCTATTTGGAAATTAAATAAAAAAGAAAGTTTAACAGAAAAGTAAATTGAATAAAAATGGAAGTGGAATAAAAATAAAAATAAAAGTTGCAGAAAATTAAAAGCGGAAGTTCAATCCCGAAACCACTATACCTTAACGATCTATTTTCAAACCAAATAAAAAAGGAAGTTTAATAGAAAAGTAAATTGAATAAAAATGGAAGTTGAATAAAAATAAAAAGGAAAGTTGCAGAAAATTAAAAGCGGAAGTTCAATCCCGAAACCACTATACCTTAACGATCTATTCGCAAATCAAATAAAATAGGAAGTTTAACAGAAAAGTAAATTGAATAAAAATGGAAGTTGAATAAAAACAAAAATGAAAGTAGCATAAAATTAAAAATGGATGTTCAATCAAAAAACCACTATACCTTAACGATCTATTTGGAAATTAAATAAAAAAGGAAGTTGAGTGGAAAAAAAACTTGAATAAAAAAGGAAGTTAAATAAAAATAAAAATGGAAGTTGCAGAAAATTAAAAATGGTAGTTCATTCCAAAAACCACTATACCTTAACGATCTATTTGGAAATTAAATAAAAAAAGAAGTTTAATAGAAAAGTAAATTGATCAAAAATGGAAGTAAAATAAAAATAAAAATGAAAGCTGCATAAAATTAAAAATGGAAGTTCAATCCAGAAACCACAACACCTTAACGATCTACTTGGAAATTAAATAAAAAAGGAAGTTTAATAGGAAAGTAAATTGAATTAAAACGGAAGTAGAATATAAATAAAAATAATAGTTGCATAAAATAAAAATGGAAGTTCAATCCAGAAACCACTATACCTTAGGGATTTATTTGGAAATTAAATAAAAAAGGAAGTTTAATAGGAAAGTAAATTGAATAAAAATGGAAATTGAATAAAAATAAAAATGAAAATTGCAGAAAACTAAATATGGAAGTTCAATCCAGAAACCACTATACCTTAACGATCTATTTGGAAATTAAATAAAAAAGGAAGTTTAACAGAAAAGTAAATTGAGTAAAAATGGAAGTTGAATAAAAATCAAAATGAAAGTTGCAGAAAATTAAAAGCGGAAGTTCAATCCCGAAACCACTATACCTTAACGATCTATTTGGAAATTAAATAAAAAAAGAAGTTTAACAGAAAAGTAAATTGAATAAAAATGAAAGTTGAATAAAAATAAAAATGAAAGTTGCATAAAATTAAAAATGGAAGTTCAATCCAAAAACAACTATACCTTAACGATCTATTTGGAAGTTAAATAAAGAAGGAAGTTTAATAGAAAAGTAAATTGAATAAAAATGGAAGTTGAATAAAAATAAAAATGAAAGTTGCATAAAATTAAAAATGGAAGTTCAATCCAAAAACCACTATACCTTAACCATCTATTTGGAATTTAAATAAAAAAGGAAGTTGAGTAGAAAAGAAACTTGAATAAAAAAGGAATTTAAATAAAATTAAAAATGGAAGTTGCAGAAAATTAAAAATGGAAGTTCATTCCAGAAACCACTATACCTTGACGATCTATTTGGAAATTAAATAAAAATGGAAGTAAAATAAAAATAAAAATGAAAGTTGCATAGAATTAAAAATGGAAGTTAAATCCAAAACCACTATACCTTAACGATCTACTTGGAAATTAAATAAAAAAGGAAGTTTAATTGGAAAGTAAATTGAATTAAAACGGAAGTAGAATATAAATAAAAATAAAAGTTGCATAAAATTAAAAATGGAAGTTCAATCCAGAAACCACTATACCTTAACGATCTATTTGGAAATTAAATAAAAAAGGAAGTTTAGTAGAAAAGTAAATTGCATAAAATGGAAGTTGAATAAAAATAAAAATGAAAGTTGCAGAAAATTAAATATGGAAGTTCAATCCCGAAACCACTATACCTTAACGATCTATTTGCAAATCAAATAAAAAAGGAAGTTTAATAGAAAAGTAAATTGAATAAAAATGGAAGTTGAATAAAAATAAAAATGAGAGTTGCAGAAAATTAAATATGGGAGTTCAATCCAGAAACCACTATACCTTAACGATCTATTTGGAAATTAAATAAAAAAGGAAGTTTAACAGAAAAGTAAATTGAATAAAAATGGAAGTAAAATAAAAATAAAAATGAAAGTTGCATAAAATTAAAAATGGAAGTTCAATCCAGAAACCACTATACCTTAACGATCTACTTGGAAATTAAATAAAAAAGGAAGTTTAATAGGAAAGTAAATTGAATTAAAACGGAAGTAGAATGTAAATAAAAATAAAATTTGCATAAAATTAAAAATGGAAGTTCAATCCAGAAACCACTATACCTTAGCGATCTATTTGGAAATTAAATAAAAAAGGAAGTTTAATCGGAAAGTAAATTGAATTAAAAAGGAAGTTGAATAAAAATAAAAATGAAAGTTGCAGAAAATTAAATATGGAAGTTCAATCTAGAAACCACTATACCTTAACGATCTATTTGGAAATTAAATAAAAAAGGAAATTTAATAGGAAAGTAAATTGAATTAAAATGGAAGTTGAATAAAAATAAAAATGAAAGTTGCAGAAAATTAAATATGGAAGTTCAATCCAGAAACCACTATACCTTAACGATCTATTTGGAAATTAAATAAAAAAGGAAGTTTAATAGAAAAGTAAATTGCATAAAAATGGAAGTTGAATAAAAATAAAAATGAAAGTTGCAGAAAATTAAAAGCGGAAGTTCAAACCCGAAACCACTATACCTTAACGATCTATTTGGAAATTAAATAAAAAAGAAAGTTTAATAGAACAGTAAATTGAATAAAAATGGATGTTGAATAAAAATAAAAAGGAAAGTTGCAGAAAATTAAAAGCGGAAGTTCAATCCCGAACCACTATTCCTTAACGATCTATTTGGAAATGAAATAAAAAAGGAAGTTTAATAGAAAAGTAAATTGAATAAAAATGGAAGTTGAAGAAAAATAAAAATGAAAGTTGCATAAAATTAAAAATGGAAGTTCAATCCAAAAACCACTATACCTTAACGATCTATTTGGAAATTAAATAAAGAAGGAAGTTTAATAGAAAAGTAAATTGAATAAAAATGGAAGTTGAATAAAAATAAAAATGAAAGTTGCATAAAATTAAAAATGGAAGTTCAATCCAAAACCACAATACCTTAACGATCTATTTGGAAATTAAATAAAAAAGGAAGTTGAGTAGAAAAGAAACTTTAATAAAAAACGAAGTTAAATAAAAATAAAAGTGGAAGTTGTAGAAAATTAAAAATGGAAGTTCATTTCAGAAACCACTATACCTTAACGATCTATTTGGAAATTAAATAAAAAAGGAAGTTTAATAGGAAAGTAAATTGTATTAAAATGGAAGTAGAATGAAAATAAAAATGAAAGTTGCATAAAATTAAAAATGGAAGTTCAATCCAGAAACCACTATACCTTGACGATCTATTTGAAAATGAAATAAAAAAAGAAGTTTAATAGAAAAGTAAATTGAATAAAAATGGAAGTTGAATAAAAAAAAAGGGAATGTTGCAGAAAATCAAAAGCGGAAGTTCAATCCCGAAACCACTATACCTTATTGATCTATTTGCAAATCAAATAAAAAAGGAAGTTTAATAGAAAAGTTAAATTGAATAAAAATGGAAGTTGAATAAAAATAAAAATGAAAGTTGCATAAATTTAAAAATGGAAGTTCAATCCAAAAACCACTATACCTTAACGATCTATTTGGACATTAAATTAAAAAGGAAGTTGAGTAGAAAAAAAAACTTAAATAAAAAAGGAATTGAAATAAAAATAAAATTGGAAGTTGCAGAAAATTAAAAATGAAAGTTCATTCCAGAAACCAATATACCTTAACGATCCATTTGGAAATTAAATAAAAAAGGAAGTTTAATAGAAAAGTAAATTGATTAAAAATGGAAGAAAAATAAAAATAAAAATAAAAATGAAAGTTGCATAAAATTAAAAATGGAAGTTCAATCCAGAAACCACTATACCTTAACGATCTACTTGGAAATTAAATAAAAAAGGAAGTTTAATAGGAAAGTAAATTGAATTAAAACGGAAGTAGAATATAAATAAAAATAAAAGTTGCATAAAATTAAAAATGGAAGTTCAATCCAGAAACCACTATACCTTAGCGATATATTTGGAAATTAAATAAAAAAGGAAGTTTAATAGAAAAGTAAATTGGTTAAAAATGGAAGAAAAATAAAAATAAAAATGAAAGTTGCATAAAATTAAAAATGGAAGTTCAATCCAGAAACTACTATACCTTAACGATCTATTTGGAAATTAAATAAAAAAGGAAGTTTAACAGAAAAGTAAATTGAATAAAAATGGAAGTTGAATAAAAATAAAAATGAAAGTTGCAGAAAATTAAAAGCGGAAGTTCAATCCCGAAACCACTATACCTTAACGATCTATTTGGAAATCAAATAAAAAAGGAAGTTTAATAGAAAAGTAAATTGAATAAAAATGGAAGTTGAATAAAAATAAAAATGAAAGTTGCAGAAAATTAAAAGCGGAAGTTCAAACCCGAAACCACTATACCTATAGCGATCCCGGGTTCACCCTTGTTGTACAGTGATCCGGACATTTGTCCGTGGATGTTGGTAGTTGACTATTATCTTGTTTGCATCCTCTTTACTTCATATTTGAGTTATGGGATGTGTTGGGTGGGTTTGTTTCAGGTTGGTTGAGTTTAGAAACCAAAACTAGTTGCCCAGATTTTTGGCCTGTCCGCTCGAGCGGAGGTGTTGGCGCTCGAGCGGGGAATACACCCATCCAGTATTTGTTGTGCAGTGTTGTACGCTTGAGCGTAGGGTTGGGAGCTCGAGCGGAGGTCTGGTTCTGCAAAAGTGCTGAGCGAGTGCATTCTGCGCTCGAGCGGGAGGTTGGCCGCTCGAGCGTAAGTCTGTGAGTGGCCGCTCGAGCGGGGTGTTTTACGCTCGAGCGGGAGACTGGGTTAAAGTCCCGAATTTGTGCCTTTTCAAATCACTTTTTGCTTTCTCTTCTCTCTCTTACTTTTCCAAAATCACCATTGTTGAGCCTCTCACTCTAGACTCTACCTTCTCTCTAGGTTTTGATCTAGTAGGAGTGATTTGCTCATCTTTGGCCTTTACAAAAAAGTTGTTGATCGTCGAGGGCTTCCTTTTGATCTGAAAATTTCGAGGTTTGGAGCGTTTTGGTTTTGGTTTTCATCTCCTTTGAGGCTCCGGGTTTGAGGTAGGGATATCCTACTCCTCTCTATGAATTTTGTCTTTAAATTTTGGTATTTTGAGATGTTGGGGTTGGTTTCGTAATTTGGTAAAAGTTTGGGGCCTTTGTGCAATTTTACAAAAGTTGGGGTTTTACTCATAATAAACCTAGAGGCATGTTTGGCTTAGAGAAATGGAATGAATGTTAAATCATTGATGAAAATGGGACCTAAGGGTTGAAATGTTAATTATGGGAATTGGCCTAATTACATTGTATAATTAATTGGGATAATTAATTGTGAAGAAAGAGGAAAATGAAATGTTGATTGAATATCCATTGTGCATTATTTTCTGTTTAGAAATAACTGCTTTGGGCTATCGGTGGAGGATAGTCGTGATTGTTGTAGACAATGCATGTTGATTAGGCAAACTGAAACTAATCAATGAAATGTGTTATGGAACTTGACGGTTGATAGAATACATTAACTGTATGTATTGAGTGATTGTATATAGAACCATTGAGTTTGTATACGTTATGTGTAGAGGAGGAGATGGGGGATGTACTCCGCGGTTTAGGGGAAGATAGGGGACGTACCTCTAAACCGGATAGTGTTGGGAGAAGATAGGGGATGAACTCCGTAGATACAGCTCATATGCTTGTCTAGAGAAGTGAAGATAGAGCTCATATGCTTATCTTTGTGAAGTGTGGATATAGCTTATATGCTTATCTGTGGATATTGTGATTATACATATCTGTTGTAGAATGTGGATATAGCTTATTTGCTTATCTGAGAATGTGGATATTGTTATTATACATATCTGTTGAGAGTGTGGGTAGTGCTTATATGCCTATCTGTTGAAAAAGGGAAAATGAAAGGAAACTTGGACTCATAAGTCGTATGACATAATATGTGAATGTATCAGTGTTGGCCATCAATCAATTGCTAATGTTTTAGTCATTGTTCATGGTTGGTTTAGTATATTTCTACTGGGCTGTGGCTCACCCTATATGGGGATATCATTTTCAGGTGCAGGAAGCATGCCACCTCCAAGGACATAGCTTGGGAGGCTTGAGGCGGACATAATGATGTCGTTTTACTTTTGATGTATTACATGTAAATATAAGCCAAGGGCTTAATGTGTATGAGTTAGTACTCTTTGTTGTAACCAAGTGTTAACTTGGAAAGCTGTAAGCCCGTAGGGCATTTTGCTTTTGTTGTTAACATGTAATACTTTTGTAATGAAACACTGATGAATAGAAGAATGTGGTTATTTCATATGTTAATGAATGTCTTATTTGATGGGTTTATTGCTTTAATTTTGAGGGCGTTACAATACCTTAACGATCTATTTGGAAATTAAATAAAAAAAGAAGTTTAATAGAAAAGTAAATTGAATAAAAATGGAAGTTGAATAAAAATAAAAAGGAAAGTTGCAGAAAATTAAAAGCGGAAGTTCAATCCCAAAACCACTATACCTTGATGATCTATTTGGAAATCAAATAAAAAAGGAAGTTTAATAGAAAAGTAAATTGAATAAAAATGGAAGTTGAATAAAAATAAAAATGAAAGTTGCATAAAATTAAAAATGGAAGTTCAATCCAAAAACCACTATACCTTAACGATCTAATTGGAAATTAAATAAAAAAGGAGGTTTAATAGAAAAGCAAATTGAATAAAAATGGAAGTTGAATAAAAATAAAAATAAAAATTGCATAAAATTAAAAATGGAAGTTCAATCCAAACACCACTATACCTTAACGATCTATTTGGAAATTAAATAAAAAAGGAAGTTCAGTAGAAAAGAAACTTGAATAAAAAAGGAAGTTAAATAAAAATAAAAATGGAAGTTGGAAAAAATTAAAAATGAAAGTTCATTCCAGAAACCATTATACCTTAACAATATATATGGAAATTAAACAAAAAAGGAAGTTTAATAGCAAAGTAAATTGAATAAAAATGGAAGTTGAATAAAAATAAAAATGAGAGTTGCAGAAAATTAAGTATGGAAGTTCAATCCAGAAACCACTATACCTTAACGATCTATTTGGAAATTAAATAAAAAAGGAAGTTTAACAGAAAAGTAAATTGAATAAAAATGGAAGTTGAATAAAAATAAAAAGGAAAGTTGCAGAAAATTAAAAGCGGAAGTTCAACCCCGAAACCACTATACCTTAACGATCTATTTGGAAATCAAATAAAAAAGGAAGTTCAATAGAAAAGTAAATTCAATAAAAATGGAAGTTGAATAAAAATAAAAATGAAAGTTGCACAAAATTAAAAATGGAAGCTCAATCCAAAAACCACTATACCTTAACGATCTATTTGGAAATTAAATAAAAAAGGAAGTTTAATCGAAAAGTAAATTGAATAAAAATGGAAGTTGAATAAAAATAAAAATTAAAGTCGCCTAAAATTAAAAAAGGAAGTTCAATCCAAAAATCACTATACCTTAACGATCTATTTGGAAATTAAATAAAAAATGAAGTTGAGTAGAAACGAAACTTGAATAAAAAAGGAAGTTAAATAAAAATAAAAGTGGAAGTTGCAGAAAATTAAAAATGGAAGTTCATTCCAGAAAACACTATACCTTAACGATCTATATGGAAATTAAATAAAAAAGGAAATTTAATAGAAAAGTAAATTGATTAAAAATGAAAGTAAAAAAAAAATGAAAGTTGCATAAAATTAAAAATGGAAGTTCAATCCAGAAACCACTATACCTTAACGATCTACTGGGAAATTAAATAAAATAGGAAGTTGAATAGGAAAGTAAATTGAGTTAAAACGGAAGAAGAATAGAAATAAAAATAAAAGTTGCATAAAATTAAAAATGCAAGTTCAATCCAGAAACCATTATACCTTAACGATCTGTTTGGAAATTAAATAAGAAAGGAAGTTTAATAGAAAAGTAAATTGAATAAAAATGGAAGTTGAATAAAAAGAAAAATGAAAGTTGCAGAAAATTAAATATGGAAGTTGAATCCAGAAACCACTATACCTTAACGATCTATTTGGAAATTAAATAAAAAAGGAACTTTAACAGAAAAGTAAATTGAATAAAAATGGAAGTTGAATAAAAATAAAAACGAAAGTTGCAGAAAATTAAAAGCGGAAGTTCAAACCCTAAACCACTATACCTTAACGATCTATTTGGAAATTAAATAAATAAGGAAGTTTAATAGAAAAGTAAATTGAATAAAAATGGAAGTTGAATAAAAATATAAAGGAAAGTTGCAGAAAATTAAAAGCGGAAGTTCAATCCCGAAACCACTATACCTTAATGATCTATTTGAAAATCAAATAAAAAAGGAAGTTTAATAGAAAAATAAATTGAATAAAAATGGAAGTTGAATAAAAATAAAAATGAAAGTTGCATAAAATTAAAAATGGAAATTCAATCCAGAAACCATTATACCTTAACGATCTATTTGGAAATTAAATAAAAATGGAAGTTTAATAGAAAAGTAAATTGCATAAAATGGAAGTTGAATAAAAATAAAAATGAAAGTTGCATAAAATTAAAAATGGAAGTTCAATCCAAAAACCACTATACCTTAACGATCTATTTGGAAATTAATTAAAAGAGGAAGTTGAGTAGAAAAGAAACTTGAATAAAAAAGGAAGTTAAATAAAAATAAAAATGTAAGTTGCAGAAAATTAAAAATGGAAGTTCATTCCGGAAACCACTATATCTTAACGATCTATTTGGAAATTAAATAAAAAAGGAAGTTTAATAGAAAAGTAAATTGATTAAAAATGGAAGTAAAATAAAAATAAAAATGAAAGTTGCATAAAATTAAAAATGGAAGTTCAATCCAGAAACCACTATACCTTAACGATCAACTTGGAAATTAAATAAAAAAGGAAGTTTGATAGGAAAGTAAATTGAATTAAAACGGAAGTAGAATACAAATAAAATAAAAGTTGCATAAAATTAAAAATGGAAGTTCAATCCAGAAACCACTATACCTTAACGATCTATTTGGAAATTAAAGAAAAAAGGATGTTTAATAGAATAGTAAATTGCCTAAAATGGAAGTTGAATAAAAATAAAAATGTAAGTTGCAGAAAATTGAAAATGGAAGTTCATTCCGGAAACCACTATACCTTAACGATCTATTTGGAAATTAAATAAAAAAGGAAGTTTAACAGAAAAGTAAATTGAATAAAAATGGAAGTTGACTAAAAATAAAAATGAAAGTTGCAGAAAATTAAATATGGAAGTTTAATCCAGAAACCACTTTACCTTAACGATCTATTTGGAAATTAAAAAAAAAAAAAGAAGTTTAATAGAAAACTAAATTGAATAAAAATGGACGTTGAATAAAAATAAAAAGGAAAGTTGCAGAAAATTAAAAGAGGAAGTTCAATCCCGAAACCACTATACCTTAACGATCTATTTGGAAATCAAATAAAAAAGGAAGTTTAATAGAAAAGTAAATTGAATAAAAATGGAAGTTGAATAAAAGTAAAAATGAAAGTTGCATGAAATTAAAAATGGAAGTTCAATCCAGCAACCACTATAACTTAACGATCTATTTCGAAATTAAATAAAAAAGGAAGTTTAATAGAAAAGTAAATTGATTAAAAATGGAAGTAAAATAAAAATAAAAATGAAAGTTGCATAAAATTAAAAATGGAAGTTCAATCCAGAAACCACTATACCTTAACGATCAACTTGGAAATTAAATAAAAAAGGAAGTTTGATAGGAAAGTAAATTGAATTAAAACGGAAGTGGAATACAAATAAAATAAAAGTTGCATAAAATTAAAAATGGAAGTTCAATCCAGAAACCACTATACCTTAACGATCTATTTGGAAATTAAAGAAAAAAGGATGTTTAATAGAATAGTAAATTGCCTAAAATGGAAGTTGAATAAAAATAAAAATGTAAGTTGCAGAAAATTGAAAATGGAAGTTCATTCCGGAAACCACTATACCTTAACGATCTATTTGGAAATTAAATAAAAAAGGAAGTTTAACAGAAAAGTAAATTGAATAAAAATGGAAGTTGACTAAAAATAAAAATGAAAGTTGCAGAAAATTAAATATGGAAGTTTAATCCAGAAACCACTTTACCTTAACGATCTATTTGGAAATTAAAAAAAAAAAAGAAGTTTAATAGAAAACTAAATTGAATAAAAATGGACGTTGAATAAAAATAAAAAGGAAAGTTGCAGAAAATTAAAAGAGGAAGTTCAATCCCGAAACCACTATACCTTAACGATCTATTTGGAAATCAAATAAAAAAGGAAGTTTAATAGAGAAGTAAATTGAATAAAAATGGAAGTTGAATAAAAGTAAAAATGAAAGTTGCATGAAATTAAAAATGGAAGTTCAATCCAGAAACCACTATAACTTAATATCTATTTCGAAATTAAATAAAAAAGGAAGTTTAATAGAAAAGTAAATTGATTAAAAATGGAAGTAAAATAAAAATAAAAATGAAAGTTGCATAAAATTAAAAATGGAAGTTCAATCCAGAAACCACTATACCTTAACGATCTATTTGGAAATTAAATAAAAAATGATGTTTAATAGAAAAGTAAATTGCATAAAATGGAAGTAGAATAAAAATAAAAATGAAAGTTGCATAGAATGAAAAATGGAAGTTCAATCCAGAAACCACTATACCTTAACGATCTATTTAGAAATTAAATAAAAAAGGAAGTTTAATAAAAAAGTAAATTGAATAAAAATGGAAGTTGAATAAAAATAAAAACGGAAGTTGCAGAAAATTAAATATGGAAGTTCAATCCAGAAACCACAATACCTTAACGATCTATTTGTAAATTTAAAAAAAAAGGAAGTTTAATAGAAAAGTAAATTGCATAAAAACGGAAGTTGACTAAAAATAAAAATGAAAGTTGCAGAAAATTAAATATGGAAGTTTAATCACGAAACCACTATACCTTAACGATCTATTTGGAAATTAAATAAAAAAGGAAGTTCAATAGAAAAGTAAATTGCATAAAATGGAAGTAGGATAAAAATAAAAATGAAAGTTGCATAAAATTAAAAATGGAAGTTCAATCCAAAAACCACTATACTTTAACGATCAATTTGGAAATTAAATAAAAAAGGAAGTTTAATAGAAAAGTAAATTGAATAAAAATGAAAGTTGAATAAAATAAAAATGGAAGTTGCAGAAAATTAAATATGGAAGTTCAATCCAGAAACCACTATACCTTAACAATCTATTTGGAAATTAAATAAAAAAAGGAAGTTTAATAGAAAAGTAAATCGAATTAAAATGGAAGTAAAATAAAAATAAAAATGAAATTTGCAGAAAATTAAATACGGAAGTACAATCCAGAAACCACTATACCTTAACGATCTATTTGGAAATTAAATAAAAAAGAAAGTTTAATAGAAAAGTAAATTGAATAAAAATGGGAGTTGAATAAAAATAAAAATGGAAGTTGCAGAAAATTAAATATGGAAGTTCAATCCAGAAACCACTATACCTTAACGATCTGTTTGCAAATTAAATAAAACAGGAAATTTCATAAAAAAGTAAATTGAATAATAATGGAAGCCGAATAAAAATAAAAACGAAAGTTACAGAAAATTAAATATGGAAGTTCAATCAAGAAACCACTATAACTTAACGATCTATTTGGAAATTAAATAAAAAAGGAAGTTTAATAGAAAAGTTAATTGCATAAAATGGAAGTAGAATAAAAATAAAAATGAAAGTTGCATAAAATTAAATATGGAAGTTCAATTCCGAAAACACTATACCTTAACGATCTATTTGGAAATTAAATAAAAAAGGATGTTTAATAGAAAAGTAAATTGAATAAAAATGGAAGTTGAAAAAAAATAAAAATGAAAGTTGCATAAAATTAAAAATGAAAGTTCAATCCAGAAACCACTATACCTTAACGATCTATTTGGAAATTAAATAAAAAAGGAATTTTAATAGAAAAGTAAATTGAATAAAAATGGAAGTTGAATAAAAATAAAAATGGAAGTTGCAGAAAATTAAATATGGAAGTTCAATCCAGAAACCACTATACCTTAACGATCTATTTGGAAATTAAATAAAAAAGGAAGTTTCATAGAAAAGTAAATTGCATAAAAATGGAAGTTGAATAAAAATAAAAATGGAAGTTGCAGAAAATTAAAAGCAGACGTTCAATCCCAAAACCACTATACCTTAACGATCTGTTTGCAAATTAAATAAAACAGGAAATTTCATAGAAAAGTAAATTGAATAAAAATGGAAGTCGAATAAAAATAAAAATGAAAGTTGTAGAAAATTAAATATGGAAGTTCAATCCAGAAACCACTATACCTTAACGATCTATTTGGAAATTAAATAAAAAAGGAAGTTTAATAGAAAAGTAAATTGATTAAAAATGGAAGTAAAATAAAATTAAAAATGAAAGCTGCATAAAATTAAAAATGGAAGTTCAATCCAGAAACCACTACACCTTAACGATCTACTTGGAAATTAAATAAAAAAGGAAGTTTAATAGGAAAGTAAATTGAATTAAAACGGAAGTAGAATATAAATAAAAATAATAGTTGCATAAAATTAAAAACGGAAGTTCAATCCAGAAACCACTATAAATTAGCGATCTATTTGGAAATTAAATAAAAAAGGAAGTTTAATAGGAAAGTAAATTGAATTAAAATGGAAGTTGAATAAAAATAAATATGAAAGTTGCAGAAAATTAAATATGGAAGTTCAATCCAGAAACCACTATACCTTAACGATCTATTTGGAAATTAAATAAAAAAGGAAGTTTAACAGAAAAGTAAATTGAATAAAAATGGATGTTGAATAAAAATAAAAGGGAAAGTTGCAGAAAATTATAAGCGGAAGTTCAATCCCGAAACCACTATACCTTAACGATCTATTTTCAAATCAAATAAAAACGGAAGTTTAATAGAAAAGTAAATTTAATAAAAATGGAAGCTGAATAAAAATAAAAAGGAAAGTTGCAGAAAATTAAAAGCGGAAGTTCAATCCCGAAACCACTATACCTTAACGATCTATTTGCAAATCAAATAAAAAAGGAAGTTTAATAGAAAAATAAATTGAATAAAAATGGAAGTTGAATAAAAATAAAAATGAAAGTTGCATAAAATTAAAAATGGAAGTTCAATCAAAAAACCACTATACCTTAACGATCTATTTGGAAATTATATAAAAAAGGAAGTTGAGTAGAAAAAAAAACTTGAATAAAAAAGGAAGTTAAATAAAAATAAAAATGGAAGTTGCAGAAAATTAAAAATGGAAGTTCATTCCAGAAACCACTATACCTTAACGATCTATTTGGAAATTAAATAAAAAAGGATGTTTAATAGAAAAGTAAATTGATTAAAAATGGAAGTAAAATAAAAATAAAAATGAAAGCTGCATAAAATTAAAAATGGAAGTTCAATCCAGAAACCACTACACCTTAACGATCTACTTGGAAATTAAATAAAAAAGGAAGTTTAATAGGAAAGTAAATTGAATTAAAACGGAAGTAGAATATAAATAAACATAATAGTTGCATAGAATTAAAAATGGAAGTTCATTCCAGAAACCACTGTAAATTAGCGATCTATTTGGAAATTAAATAAAAAAGGAAGTTTAATAGGAAAGTAAATTGAATTAAAATGGAAGTTGAATAAAAATAAAAATGAAAGTTGCAGAAAATTAAATATGGGAGTTCAATCCAGAAACCACTTTACCTTAACGATCTATTTGGAAATTAAATAAAAAACGGAGTTTAATAGAAAAGTAAATTGAATAAAAATGGAAGTGGAATAAAAATAAAAAGGAAAGTTGCAGAAAATTAAAAGCGGAAGTTCAATCCCGAAACCACTATACCTTAACGATCTATTTTCAAACCAAATAAAAAAGGAAGTTTAATAGAAAAGTAAATTGAATAAAAATGGAAGTTGAATAAAAATAAAAAGGAAAGTTGCAGAAAATTAAAAGCAGAAGTTCAATCCCGAAACCACTATACCTTAACGATCTATTTGCAAATCAAATAAAAAAGGAAGTTTAATAGAAAAGTAAATTGAATAAAAATGGAAGTTGAATAAAAACAAAAATGAAAGTTGCATAAAATTAAAAATGGAAGTTCAATCAAAAAACCACTATACCTTAACGATCTATTTGGAAATTAAATAAAAAAGGAAGTTGAGTGGAAAAAAAACTAGAATAAAAAAGGAAGCTAAATAAAAATAAAAATGGAAGTTGCAGAAAATTAAAAATGGTAGTTCATTCCAGAAACCACTATACCTTAACGATCTATTTGGAAATTAAATAAAAAAGGAAGTTTAATAGAAAAGTAAATTGATCAAAAATGGAAGTAAAATAAAAATAAAAATGAAAGCTGCATAAAATTAAAAATGGAAGTTCAATCTAGAAACCACAACACCTTAACGATCAACTTGGAAATTAAATGAAAAAGGAAGTTTAATAGGAAAGTAAATTGAATTAAAACGGAAGTAGAATATAAATAAAAATAATAGTTGCATAAAATTAAAAATGGAAGTTCAATCCAGAAACCACTATACCTTAGCGATCTATTTGGATATTAAATAAAAAAGGAAGTTTAATAGGAAAGTAAATTGAATAAAAATGGAAATTGAATAAAAATAAAAATCAAAGTTGCAGAAAACTAAATATGGAAGTTCAATCCAGAAACCACTATACCTTAACGATCTATTTGGAAATTAAATAAAAAAGGAAGTTTAACAGAAAAGTAAATTGAGTAAAAATGGAAGTTGAATAAAAATAAAAATGAAAGTTGCAGAAAATTAAAAGCGGAAGTTCAAACCCGAAACCACTATACCTTAACGATCTATTTGGAAATTAAATAAAAAAGGAAGTTTAACAGAAAAGTAAATTGAATAAAAATGAAAGTTGAATAAAAATAAAAATGAAAGTTGCATAAAATTAAAAATGGAAGTTCAATCCAAAAACCACTATACCTTAACGATCTATTTGGAAATTAAATAAAGAAGGAAGTTTAATAGAAAAGTTAATTGAATAAAAATGGAAGTTGAATAAAAATAAAAATGAAAGTTGCATAAAATTAAAAATGGAAGTTCAATCCAAAAACCACTATACCTTAACCATCTATTTGGAAATTAAATGAAAAAGGAAGTTGAGTAGAAAAGAAACTTGAATAAAAAAGGAATTTAAATAAAATTAAAAATGGAAGTTGCAGAAAATTAAAAATGGAAGTTCATTCCAGAAACCACTATACCTTGACGATCTATTTGGAAATTAAATAAAAATGGAAGTAAAATAAAAATAAAAATGAAAGTTGCATAGAATTAAAAATGGAAGTTAAATCCAAAACCACTATACCTTAACGATCTACTTGGAAATTAAATAAAAAAGGAAGTTTAATAGGAAAGTAAATTGAATTAAAACGGAAGTAGAATATAAATAAAAATAAAAGTTGCATAAAATTAAAAATGGAAGTTCAATCCAGAAACCACTATACCTTAACGATCTATTTGGAAATTAAATAAAAAAGGAAGTTTAGTAGAAAAGTAAATTGCATAAAATGGAAGTTGAATAAAAATAAAAATGAAAGTTGCAGAAAATTAAATATGGAAGTTCAATCCCGAAACCACTATACCTTAACGATCTATTTGCAAATCAAATAAAAAAGGAAGTTTAATAGAAAAGTAAATTGAATAAAAATGGAAGTTGAATAAAAATAAAAATGAGAGTTGCAGAAAATTAAATATGGGAGTTCAATCCAGAAACCACTATACCTTAACGATCTATTTGGAAATTAAATAAAAAAGGAAGTTTAATAGAAATGTAAATTGAATAAAAATGGAAGTTGAATAAAAATAAAAATGAAAGTTGCAGAAAATTAAATATGGAAGTTCAATCCAGAAACCACTATATCTTAACGATCTATTTGGAAATTCAATAAAAAAGGCAGTTTAATAGAAAAGTAAATTGAATAAAAATTGAAGTTGAATAAAAATAAAAATGAAAGTTGCATAGAATTAAAAATGGAAGTTCAATAAAAAAACCACTATGCATTAACGATCTTTTTGGAAATTAAATAAAAAAGGAAGTTGAGTACAATAGAAACTTGAATAAAAAAGGAAGTTAAATAAAAATAAAAGTGGAAGTTACAGAAAATTAAAAATGGAAGTTCATTCCAGAAACCACAATACCTTAACGATCTATTTGGAAATTAAATAAAAAAGGAAGTTTAATAGAAATGCAAATTGAATGAAAATGGAAGTAGAATATATATAAAAATGAAAGTTGCATAAAATTAAAAATGGAAGTTTAATCCAGAAACCACTATACCTTAGCGATCTATTTGGAAATTAAATAGAAAAGGAAGTTTAATAAGAAAGTAAATTGAATTAAAATGGAAGTAGAATAAAAATCAAAATGAAATTTGCATAAAATTAAAAAGGGAAGTTCAATCCAGAAACCACTATACCATAACGATCTATTTGGAAATTAAATAAAAAAGGAAGTTTAACAGAAAAGTAAATTGAATAAAAATGGAAGTTGAATAAAAATAAAAATGAAAGTTGCAGAAAATTAAATATGGAAGTTCAATCCAGAAACCACTTTACCTTAACGATCTATTTGGAAATTAAATAAAAAAAGGAAGTTTAATCGAAAAGTAAATTGAATAAAAATGGAAGTGGAATAAAAATAAAAGGGGAAGTTGCAGAAAATTAAAAGCGGAAGTTCAATCCCGAAACCACTATACCTTAACGATCTATTTTCAAATCAAATAAAAAAGGAAGTTTAATAGAAAAGTAAATTGAATAAAAATGGAAGTTGAATAAAAATAAAAAGGAAAGTTGCAGAAAATTAAAATCGGAAGTTCAATCCCGAAACCACTATACCTTAACGATCTATTTGCAAATCAAATAAAAAAGGAAGTTCAATAGAAAAGTAAATTGAATAAAAATGGAAGTTGAATAAAAATAAAAATGAAAGTTGCATAAAATTAAAAATGGAAGTTCAATCAAAAAACCACTATACCTTAACGATCTATTTGGAAATTATAAAAAAAAGGAAGTTGAGTAGAAAAAAAAACTTGAATAAAAAAGGAAGTTAAATAAAAATAAAAATGGAAGTTGCAGAAAATTAAAAATGGAAGTTCATTCCAGAAACCACTATACCTTAACGATCTATTTGGAAATTAAATAAAAAAGGATGTTTAATAGAAAAGTAAATTGATTAAAAATGGAAGTAAAATAAAAATAAAAATGAAAGCTGCATAAAATTAAAAATGGAAGTTCAATCCAGAAACCACTACACCTTAATGATCTACTTGGAAATTAAATAAAAAAGGAAGTTTAATAGGAAAGTAAATTGAATTACAACGGAAGTAGAATATAAATAAAAATAATAGTTGCATAAAATTAAAAATGGAAGTTCAATCCAGAAACCACTATAAATTAGCGATCTATTTGGAAATTAAATAAAAAAGGAAGTTTAATTGGAAAGTAAATTGAATTAAAATGGAAGTTGAAAAAAATAAAAATGAAAGTTGCAGAAAATTAAATATGGAAGTTCAATCCAGAAACCACTATACCTTAACGATCTATTTGGAAATTAAATAAAAAAGGAAGTTTAACAGAAAAGTAAATTGAATAAAAATGGAAGTTGAATAAAAATAAAAGGGAAAGTTGCAGAAAATTAAAAGCGGAAGTTCAATCCCGAAACCACTATACCTTAACGATCTATTTTCAAATCAAATAAAAAAGGAAGTTTAATAGAAAAGTAAATTGAATAAAAATGGAAGTTGAATAAAAATAAAAAGGAAAGTTGCAGAAAATTAAAAGCGGAAGTTCAATCCCGAAACCACTATACCTTAACGATCTATTTGCAAATCAAATAAAAAAGGAAGTTTAATAGAAAAGTAAATTGAATAAAAATGGAACTTGAATAAAAATAAAAATGAAAGTTGCATAAAATTAAAAATGGAAGTTCAATAAAAAAACCACTATACCTTAACGATCTATTTGGAAATTATATAAAAAAGGAATTTGAGTAGAAAAAAAAACTTGAATAAAAAAGGAAGTTAAATAAATATAAAAATGGAAGTTGCAGAAAATTAAAAATGGAAGTTCATTCCAGAAACCACTATACCTTAACGATCTATTTGGAAATTAAATAAAAAAGGATGTTTAATAGAAAAGTAAATTGATTAAAAATGGAAGTAAAATAAAAATAAAAATGAAACTGCATAAAATTAAAAATGGAAGTTCAATCCAGAAACCACTACACCTTAACGATCTACTTGGAAATTAAATAAAAAAGGAAGTTTAATAGGAAAGTAAATTGAATTAAAACGGAAGTAGAATATAAATAAACATAATAGTTGCATAAAATTAAAAATGGAAGTTCAATCCAGAAACCACTATTAATTAGCGATCTATTTGGAAATTAAATAAAAAAGGAAGTTTAATAGGAAAGTAAATTGAATTAAAATTATAGCGATCCCGGGTTTACCCTTGTTGTATAGTGATCCGGACATGTGTCCGTGGATGTTGATAGTTGTTTATTATCTTGTTTGCATCCTTTCTTACTTTGTATTTGAGTTATAGGATGTGTTGAGCGGGTTTGTTACAGGTTGGTTGAGTTTAGAAACCAAAACTAGTTGCCCAGATTTTTGGCCTGTACGCTCGAGCGGAGGTGTTGGCACTCGAGCGTAGATTACACCCATTCAGTATTTTCCTGTGCAGCGTTGTACGCTCGAGCGTGGTATTGGCCGCTCGAGCGGGGTTGTCTGAGTGCCGCTCGAGCGTAGGGTTGGGAGCTCGAGCGGAGGCCTGGTTCTGCAAAAGTGCTGGGCGAGTGCATTCTGCGCTCGAGCGGGAGGTTGGCCGCTCGAGCGGAAGTCTGTGAGTGGCCGCTCGAGCGGGGTGTTTTACGCTCGAGCGGAGACCTGGGTTAAAGTCCCGAATTTGTGACTCTTTAAATTACTTTTTCACTTTCTCTTCTCTCTCTTACTTTTCCAAAATCACCATTGTTGAGCCTCTCACTCTAGACTCTACCTTCTCTCTAGGTTTTGATCTAGTAGGAGTGATTTACTCACCTTTGGCCTTTACAAAAAAGTTGTTGATCGTCGAGGGCTTCATTTTAATCTGAAAATCTCGGGTTTTGGAGCACGTTGGGTTTTGTCGTCTTCTCCTTTGGGACTCCGAATTTGAGGTAGGGATAACCTACTCCTCTCTTTGGGTTTTGTCTTTAAATTTTGGTATTTTGAGATGTTGGGCTTGGTTTGGTAATTTTGTGAAGGTTTGGGGCTTTTGTGTAATTTTACAAAAGTTGGGGTTTTATTCATAATAAACCTAGATGCATGTTTGGCATAAAAAGAAATGGAATGATTGTTGAATCATTGATGAAAATGGGACCTAAGGGTTGAAATAGTAATTATGGAAAATGGCCTAATTACATTGTTTAATTAATTGGGATAATTAATTGGTGAGAAATGAGGAAATGAAATGTTGATTGAATATCCATTTGTGCATTTATTTTCTGTTTTAGAAATAACTGCTTTGGGCTATCGGTGGAGGATAGTCGAGATTGTTGTAGACAATGCATGATGATTAGGTAAACGGAAACTAATCAATGGAATGGGTCATGGAACTTGACGGTTGATAGAATACATTAATTGTGTGTATTGTATGATTGTATATAGAACCAATGTGTTTATATACGTTATGTGTAGAGGAGGAGATAGGGGATGTACTCCGCGGTTTAGGGGAAGATAGGGGATGTACCTCTAAACCGGATAGGTATTGGGAGGAGATAGGGGATGAACTCCGTAGACAGAGCTCATATGCTTGTCTAGAGAAGTGAAGATAGAGCTCATATGCTTATCTTTGTGAAGTGTGGATACAGCTTGTATGCTTATCTGTGGATATTGTTGATATACATATCTGTTGTAGAATGTGGATACAGCTTGTATGCTTATCTGTGGATATTGTTGATATACATATCTGTTGAGAATGTGGATATAGCTTTTATGCTTATCTGAATGTGAGATATAGTTTTTATACATATCTGTGGAAATGATGATAGAGCTAGCATGCTTATCTGTTGAAAAAGGGAAAATGAAAAGTAAATGGGACTTGTAAGTCGTTGACATAAATATGTAATTTATGTGATTGTATCAGTGTTAACCAACTATCAATTGCTAATGTTTTAGTCATTGTCCATGGTTGGTTTAGTGTGTTTCTACTGGGCTGTGGCTCACCCTATATGGGAATATCATTTTCAGGTACAGGAAGCATGCCACCTCCAAGGACATAGCTGGGAGGCTAGTGGCGGGCATAGTTTTGTCGTTTTACTTTTGATGTATTATATGTAACTTCAAGCCAAGGGCTTAATGTGTAAACGAGTTAGAACTCTTTGTTGTAACCAAGTGTTAACTTGGAAAGCTGTTAGCCCGTAGGGCATTTTGTTATGAGGTTAACATGTAATATTTAATTAACGGAACTCTAATGAATATAAGAGTGTGGTTAATTTATATGTAAATGCATGTCTTATCTGATGGGTTTATTGTTATTTTTTTGAGGGCGTTACAACTTGGTATCAGAGCGTACCGGGTTCGAATACTTTGGGTACGTGGGAAGTGATTAGTATCACAATGGGTTTGTCTCGCTTGATAGAGACTTAGATGTAGTATCATATGCTATGTGCTTAAATGCTAACATGCTTATGTGACTATGTGGGTATGTGATTTAATTTCTAGGATGTTGATTGGATCCTTGAGTTTCTGGGAGTCTTGTTGGAAAAGCACTTGATCAATGCTATTTCTAACCGGAACTCTAGTAACGTCTCGGGACTATCATTATCCGGAAATGAAATTCGTAAGTGCTTATGTGTTTATGTGCTTATGTGGAGTGAATTACAGTTGTCCATGCATTAGGACGTGAGTGTTTAGTTTCGGCACATTCGTGAATGTGCTAATGTTCTGTGTTGCCTTTATTAGGATGTCAGGACGAGGAAGAGGAGCTAGGCGTGGTAGACCTGCGAGGCAGGAAGTACCGTTACCGGGTGAGATTCCGGCAGTACAGGAGGGAGTTGGTCAGGCCACTGTGGCCGAGCCAGTAGGTCAGCAGGCTATGGGTGCCTTGGCCAGAGAGTTAGCAGGAGCTTTGGGTATTCTTAGAGCTGGGAATCAGGCAGCTGAGGCAGGGCCTTCCTTCTTGAAGAGGGAGTTCTTTAGGTGTAATCCGGATGAGTTTATCGGGGATCCTAAAGAGCCGCTTAAGGCAGATGAATGGCTCGAACAGACAACGAAGACGTTTGAGATGCTTGGCATCGAGGACGGAGCACTGAAGGTGACCTTGGCATCCTTCCAACTGAAGGGAGATGCGGGTCAATGGTGGAAATATGAGAAAGCTCGTGTTGGTGGTACTTGGGAGGCGTTTGTGAATGCTTTTCAGGAAAGGTTTTTATCAGCAGCAGCTAGGGAGAAGCTGAGGGATCAGTTTAGCCGGCTTAATCAGCAGGGCTTGTCAGTGGCCGAGTTTGAGGCTACTTTTACCAGTCTGTCCAGATTTGCACCTGAACTGGTGGCGTCTGAGGAACGCCGTTGCTATGAGTTTGAGCGGAAGTTGAGGCGGGGCCTCAAGTTGAGAGTTGGAGGGTCTTATATCCGAGAGTATAGACACCTGGTAGATGCTGCAGCTCATATGGAGCTTATGATGCAGGAGGAGGATGAGGGGCAGAGAGGCGCCAAGAGGAGTCAGGATAGTCAGGGTGATGGTAGGAGGCAGAGGGGTTCTAACCCTCAGCAGTCGCAGGGTGGTGTTGCTAGATCGACCTTCCCAGTGCCGAGTGTTGGCTCCGGGAGAGGTGGTCAGGGGGAATTCACTTGTTACAAGTGTGGCCAGCTGGGTCACAAGGTTTCAGTTTGCCCGCAGAGGGGTGGAGGTCAGAAAGCTGCTTCTTCTTCAGCTAGACCGCAGAGTCAGAGTTTAGGCATGGGGCAGTTCTTGACTTGTTATCAGTGTGGACAACCTGGGCACATGAAGAGGTTTTGCCCACAGTTGAGTGCCACTTCGGGAGCGTCTGGTTCTAGACAGACGCAGGGTTTTCAGCCAGCTCAGTCTGTGCAGGCCTCGAGGGCCAATCCGGGAGCTTCGTCATCCCAGTCTGTGCAGCAGTCTTTTGCTCCGAGAGGTGAGCAGGTAGACCAGGGGCCTACGGGGCGCGTGTATGCTGTTACCGCGCAGGATTTAGTACCAGCTCCATCAGTAGTGAGAGGTACTTTTCTGTTTTGCAACTCAGTTGCTAATGTGTTGATAGACACGGGTGCATCTCATTCTTTTGTATCTGCTGCATTTGCATCTGTTTTGGAATTGGAGTTAGCACAGTTAGCATCTCCTATTTGTGTGGTATCGCCTTTGGGTGGTGAGTTGATTCTGAAACAGGGTGTTAGAGGTTGTGATATAGAGGTCGCCGACTATAGGCTTCCTTTTCCGTTTGTTGTCATGCCCATGAAGGGTTTTGATGTTATTTTGGGTATGGACTGGTTATCGTCATACCGGGCTGTTATTGATTGCTACCGCCAGAGGGTCACGTTATGTACCTTGAGCGGGGAGTGGTTCCATTTCTTGGGAGACCGGGTTGGTAGTGTTTTGCCACCGGGGTATGATTCGCGAGGGCGAAGTGAGCTTAGTAGTCTACTTGCCAGCTTTGAGAGTGGTAAGAGTGGTGAGACCCAAGTTGTGTTACCGAGGGTGGTTTGTGAGTATTCGGATGTCTTTCCCGAAGATCTTGTTAGTTTGCCACCTCACCGAGAGATAGAGTTCTCTATTGATTTAGTGCCTGGTACGGCGCCGATTTCTATGGCACCTTACCGTTTTGCTCCGGCAGAGTTGGTTGAGTTGAAAGTTCAGCTCCAGGAATTGCTCGATAAGGGCTTTGTTCGCCCTAGTGTTTCACCGTGGGGAGCACCGGCCCTCTTTGTTAAAAAGAAAGATGGTGCCTTGAGATTGTGTATAGACTACCGGAAGTTGAATCGGGCTACGGTTAAAAATAAGTACCCTATGCCCCGTATAGATGATTTGTTTGACCAGTTGAAGGGTTCCCGTTGTTTCTCTAAGATAGACTTGAGATCGGGTTACCATCAGTTGAGGGTCAGGGAGGAAGATATTCCTAAGACGGCATTCCGTACGCGGTATGGCCATTACGAGTTTTTGGTGATGCCATTCGAACTTACCAATGCACCGGCAGTCTTTATGGACTTGATGAACCGGATTTTCCGGGAGTTCTTAGACCGATTTGTGGTTGTTTTCGTGGACGATATCCTTATCTATTCGTCTTCTGAGGAGGAGCACGAGGCACACTTGAGAGTGGTGCTTGAGTTACTTAGAGCCCATAGGCTGTATGCCAAGTTTGGGAAGTGTGAGTTCTGGCTGGGGGAAGTCAAATTCTTAGGCCACGTGGTATCCGGGGAAGGGGTGTCTGTTGATACATCCAAGGTTGAGGCAGTGCAAGATTGGGCACAGCCTAAGAGTGTGTTTGAGATCCGCAGTTTTCTGGGATTGGCTGGGTATTACCGTCGGTTTGTGAAAGATTTCTCCAGGTTAGCGTCACCGTTGACTAGACTGACTCGGAAGGGAGTCAAGTTTGTGTGGAGTGAGACTTGTGAAAAGTCGTTCCAAGAGTTGAAAGTTAGATTGACCACCGCTCCGGTGTTGATTATTCCGGAGAGAGGGTTGGGTTATGCGGTTTATTGTGATGCCTCACGAGAGGGTTTGGGCTGTGTGTTGATGCAAGAGGGGAAAGTGGTAGCTTATGGCTCACGTCAGTTGAAAATACACGAGAAGAATTACCCCACACACGACCTAGAGTTAGCAGCTGTGATCTTTGCCTTGAAAATCTGGAGGCACTACCTTTATGGTGAGAAGTTCGAGGTATTCTCGGACCACAAGAGTTTGAAGTATC
The DNA here is from genome assembly GCF_055761805.1 of Camellia sinensis. NCBI lineage: Eukaryota > Viridiplantae > Streptophyta > Magnoliopsida > Ericales > Theaceae > Camellia > Camellia sinensis. The sequence goes on from NW_028128987.1 coordinate 33,967,297, forward strand.
TGTTTACACAGAAAGACTTGAATTTGAGGCAGAGGAGATGGATGGAGTTCATCGAGGATTATGATTTTGAGTTGCATTATCATCCGGGAAAGGCCAATGTTGTGGCCGATGCCCTTAGTAGGAAAACCATTAGTGATGTAGCTTGTATAGCCATCCGGGAATGGGAGATGTTGGGAGCACTTGGCGAGTTTGATTTGCTACTGGGCGAATCTGTCGAGGCTGCGGCCTTGTTTTCTGTTGTTGCGTAGCCTACACTTGTGATTAGAGTGTTAGAGGCACAGAGAGGTGACCTTGAGGTAGAATCCCTCCAAGAGAAGATCTCTAGTGGGAAAGTTGAGAAGGGTTTGACGGTGTATCCCGACCTGAGTGTGAGATACCGAAACCGTTTGTTTGTACCAGAGTCTTGCCGAGGGGAAGTACTCCGAGAGTTTCACCATTCGCGCCTTGCGGTGCATCCGGGAGGTACTAAGATGTATCAGGATTTGGGTCGCCAGTTTTGGTGGCGGGGTATGAAGAGAGATGTGGCTGTTTTCGTATCGAAGTGCCTTACTTGCCAGCAAGTGAAGGCCGAGGATCAGAGGCCAACGGGTTTGTTGCAACCCTTGCCTATTGCCGAGTGGAAGTGGGAGCATGTCACTATGGACTTCGTTGTAGGTCTTCCGAGGACTCAGCGGGGTAGTGATGCTATTTGGGTGGTTGTAGACCGGTTGACTAAGTCGGCGCACTTTATTCCTATGCGCGTGAGAGATTCGGTAGATCATCTTGCCGATTTGTATATTCGGGACGTAGTGAGATTGCACGGGGTCCCAGTGACGATCGTCTCAGATAGAGATCCTCGTTTTACTGCTAGGTTGTGGCAGAGTTTACAGAGTGCCTTGGGCACTAAGTTGACCTTTAGTACGGCTTATCATCCTCAGACTGACGGGCAGTCCGAGCGTACTATTCAGATCCTCGAGGATATGCTTCGGGGTTGTGTCCTGGACTTCAGTGGGACGTGGGAGAGGCACTTACCCTTGGTAGAGTTTGCCTACAACAACAGTTTTCAGTCTAGCATCGGTATGGCACCGTTTGAGGCCTTGTATGGCCGACCGTGTAGGTCTCCAGTTTGTTGGGCCGAGGTGGGTGATGCACCTTTGTTGGGTCCGGAGTTGGTTAGGGAGACGACGGAGAAAGTTGAGCTTATCCGTAGGAGGCTTGTTACAGCCCAGAGTCGACAAAAGAGTTATGCCGACTGTAGGAGGAGACCTTTGGCGTTTGAGGTAGGTGACCATGTCTTTCTGAAGATATCACCTAGGCGAGGTCTGATGAGGTTTGGGAAGAGTGGGAAGTTATCCCCTCGGTTTATTGGTCCTTTTGAGATCCTTGAGAAGATAGGTGAGGTTGCTTATCGGTTAGCCTTACCGCCGCAGTTGTCCGGAGTGCATGACGTGTTTCATGTGAGTATGCTTCGGAAGTATGAGCCAGATCCATCACATGTGCTGGATTGGAGCGATTTAGAGGTAGATGAGGATGCCTCGTATGAGGAGAGACCGGTTCGGGTCTTGGATAGGCGGGATCAGGTCCTGCGTGGTAAGACCATTCCTTTGGTGAAAGTCTTGTGGAAACATCACGGAGTGGAGGAAGCCACTTGGGAACGTGAGTTGGAAGTCCGTGAGAAATATCCGGACTTGTTTGTTGATGTGTGATCTTGTATTTAAATTTTACATTATGTTGAACTTAAGAGCTTTTATATATGTCTTAAGTTGTAAAACATTGAGAATGTTTTGATTATTGGAAGCATGTTTTGGAACTTGCCTCATATGGTAGTTGGATGTAACACTATATATGTTGAATATATTGTTGACATTGGAAAGTTAGTGCATAATGTTGGTGCATGTTAATAATACATATGTTGTTTACATATTGTGATATGTCTCTTGTTAAAGGGATGGGATGACCGGTAATGGGTCGAATTGTTGAATGTTAAAATGTAACATTGTTTAAAAGGGAGGAAAACTTGTTTTTGAAAACTTGTGTTTAATTTCGGGGACGAAATTCTTTAAGGGGGGGAGGTTATAGCGATCCCGGGTTTACCCTTGTTGTATAGTGATCCGGACATGTGTCCGTGGATGTTGGTAGTTGTTTATTATCTTGTTTGCATCCTTTCTTACTTTGTATTTGAGTTATAGGATGTGTTGAGCGGGTTTGTTACAGGTTGGTTGAGTTTAGAAACCAAAACTAGTTGCCCAGATTTTTGGCCTGTACGCTCGAGCGGAGGTGTTGGCGCTCGAGCGTAGATTACACCCATTCAGTATTTTCCTGTGCAGCGTTGTACGCTCGAGCGTGGTATTGGCCGCTCGAGCGGGGTTGTCTGAGTGCCGCTCGAGCGGAGGCCTGGTTCTGCAAAAGTGCTGGGCGAGTGCATTCTGCGCTCGAGCGGGAGGTTGGCCGCTCGAGCGGGAGGTTGGCCGCTCGAGCGGAAGTCTGTGAGTGGCCGCTCAAGCGGGGTGTTTTACGCTCGAGCGGAGACCTGGGTTAAAGTCCCGAATTTGTGACTCTTTAAATTACTTTTTCACTTTCTCTTCTCTCTCTTACTTTTCCAAAATCACCATTGTTGAGCCTCTCACTCTAGACTCTACCTTATCTCTAGGTTTTGATCTAGTAGGAGTGATTTACTCACCTTTGGCCTTTACAAAAAAGTTGTTGATCGTCGAGGGCTTCATTTTAATCTGAAAATCTCGGGTTTTGGAGCACGTTGGGTTTTGTCGTCTTCTCCTTTGGGACTCCGAATTTGAGGTAGGGATAACCTACTCCTCTCTTTGGGTTTTGTCTTTAAATTTTGGTATTTTGAGATGTTGGGCTTGGTTTGGTAATTTTGTGAAGGTTTGGGGCTTTTGTGTAATTTTACAAAAGTTGGGGTTTTATTCATAATAAACCTAGATGCATGTTTGGCATAAAAAGAAATGGAATGATTGTTGAATCATTGATGAAAATGGGACCTAAGGGTTGAAATAGTAATTATGGAAAATGGCCTAATTACATTGTTTAATTAATTGGGATAATTAATTGGTGAGAAATGAGGAAATGAAATGTTGATTGAATATCCATTTGTGCATTTATTTTCTGTTTTAGAAATAACTGCTTTGGGCTATCGATGGAGGATAGTCGAGATTGTTGTAGACAATGCATGATGATTAGGTAAACGGAAACTAATCAATGGAATGGGTCATGGAACTTGACGGTTGATAGAATACATTAATTGTGTGGATTGTATGATTGTATATAGAACCAATGTGTTTATATACGTTATGTGTAGAGGAGGAGATAGGGGATGTACTCCGCGGTTTAGGGGAAGATAGGGGATGTACCTCTAAACCGGATAGGTATTGGGAGGAGATAGGGGATGAACTCCGTAGACAGAGCTCATATGCTTGTCTAGAGAAGTGAAGATAGAGCTCATATGCTTATCTTTGTGAAGTGTGGATACAGCTTGTATGCTTATCTGTGGATATTGTTGATATACATATCTGTTGTAGAATGTGGATACAGCTTGTATGCTTATCTGTGGATATTGTTGATATACATATCTGTTGAGAATGTGGATATAGCTTTTATGCTTATCTGAATGTGAGATATAGTTTTTATACATATCTGTGGAAATGATGATAGAGCTAGCATGCTTATCTGTTGAAAAAGGGAAAATGAAAAGTAAATGGGACTTGTAAGTCGTTGACATAAATATGTAATTTATGTGATTGTATCAGTGTTAACCAACTATCAATTGCTAATGTTTTAGTCATTGTCCATGGTTGGTTTAGTGTGTTTCTACTGGGCTGTGGCTCACCCTATATGGGAATATCATTTTCAGGTACAGGAAGCATGCCACCTCCAAGGACATAGCTGGGAGGCTAGTGGCGGGCATAGTTTTGTCATTTTACTTTTGATGTATTATATGTAACTTCAAGCCAAGGGCTTAATGTGTAAACGAGTTAGAACTCTTTGTTGTAACCAAGTGTTAACTTGGAAAGCTGTAAGCCCGTAGGGCATTTTGTTATGAGGTTAACATGTAATATTTAATTAACGGAACTCTAATGAATATAAGAGTGTGGTTAATTTATATGTAAATGCATGTCTTATCTGATGGGTTTATTGTTATTTTTTTGAGGGCGTTACAAAAATGGAAGTTGAATAAAAATAAAAATGAAAGTTGCAGAAAATTAAATATGGAAGTTCAATCCAGAAACCACTATACCTTAACGATCTATTTGGAAATTAAATAAAAAAGAAAGTTTAACAGAAAAGTAAATTGCATAAAAATGGAAGTTGAATAAAAATAAAAATGAAAGTTGCAGAAAATTAAATATGGGAGTTCAATCCAGAAACCACTTTACCTTAACGATCTATTTGGAAATTAAATAAAAAACGAAGTTTAATAGAAAAGTAAATTGAATAAAAATGGAAGTGGAATAAAAATAAAAATGAAAGTTGCAGAAAATTAAAAGCGGAAGTTCAATCCCGAAACCACTATACCTTAACGATCTATTTTCAAACCAAATAAAAAAGGAAGTTTAATAGAAAAGTAAATTGAATAAAAATGGAAGTTGAATAAAAATAAAAAGGAAAGTTGCAGAAAATTAAAAGCGGAAGTTCAATCCCGAAACCACTATACCTTAACGATCTATTTGCAAATCAAATAAAATAGGAAGTTTAATAGAAAAGTAAATTGAATAAAAATGGAAGTTGAATAAAAACAAAAATGAAAGTTGCATAAAATTAAAAATGGAAGTTCAATTAAAAAACCACTATACCTTAACGATCTATTTGGAAATTAAATAAAAAAGGAAGTTGAGTGGAAAAAAAACTTGAATAAAAAAGGAAGTTAAATAAAAATAAAAATGGAAGTTGCAAAAAATTAAAAATGGTAGTTCATTCCAGAAACCACTATACCTTAACGATCTATTTGGAAATTAAATAAAAAAGGAAGTTTAATAGAAAAGTAAATTGATCAAAAATGGAAGTAAAATAAAAATAAAAATGAAAGCTGCATAAAATTAAAAATGGAAGTTCAATCCAGAAACCACAACACCATAACGATCTACTTGGAAATTAAATAAAAAAGGAAGTTTAATAGGAAAGTAAATTGAATTAAAACGGAAGTAGAATATAAATAAAAATAATAGTTGCATAAAATTAAAAATGGAAGTTCAATACAGAAACCACAATACCTTAGCGATTTATTTGGAAGTTAAATAAAAAAGGAAGTTTAATAGGAAAGTAATTTGAATAAAAATGGAAATTGAATAAAAATAAAAATGAAAGTTGCAGAAAACTAAATATGGAAGTTTAATCCAGAAACCACTATACCTTAACGATCTATTAGGAAATTAAATAAAAAAGGAAGTTTAACAGAAAAGTAAATTAAGTAAAAATGGAAGTTGAATAAAAATAAAAATGAAAGTTGCAGAAAATTAAAAGCGGAAGTTCAAACCCGAAACCACTATACCTTAACGATCTATTTGGAAATTAAATAAAAAAGGAAGTTTAACAGAAAAGTAAATTGAATAAAAATGAAAGTTGAATAAAAATAAAAATGAAAGTTGCATAAAATTAAAAATGGAAGTTCAATCCAAAAACAACTATACCTTAACGATCTATTTGGAAATTAAATAAAGAAGGAAGTTTAATAGAAAAGTAAATTGAATAAAAATGGAAGTTGAATAAAAATAAAAATGAAAGTTGCATAAAATTAAAAATGGAAGTTCAATCCAAAAACCACTATACCTTAACCATCTATTTGGAAATTAAATAAAAAAGGAAGTTGAGTAGAAAAGAAACTTGAATAAAAAAGGAATTTAAATAAAATTAAAAATGGAAGTTGCAGAAAATTAAAAATGGAAGTTCATTCCAGAAACCACTATACCTTGACGATCTATTTGGAAATTAAATAAAAATGGAAGTAAAATAAAAATAAAAATGAAAGTTGCATAGAATTAAAAGTGGAAGTTAAATCCAAAACCACTATACCTTAACGATCTACTTGGAAATTAAATAAAAAAGGAAGTTTAATAGGAAAGTAAATTGAATTAAAACGGAAGTAGAATATAAATAAAAATAAAAGTTGCATAAAATTAAAAATGGAAGTTCAATCCAGAAACCACTATACCTTAACGTTCTATTTGGAAATTAAATAAAAAAGGAAGTTTAGTAGAAAAGTAAATTGCATAAAATGGAAGTTGAATAAAAATATAAATGAAAGTTGCAGAAAATTAAATATGGAAGTTCAATCCCGAAACCACTATACCTTAACGATCTATTTGCAAATCAAATAAAAAAGGAAGTTTAATAGAAAAGTAAATTGAATAAAAATGGAAGTTGAATAAAAATAAAAATGAGAGTTGCAGAAAATTAAATATGGGAGTTCAATCCAGAAACCACTATACCTTAACGATCTATTTGGAAATTAAATAGAAAAGGAAGTTTAACAGAAAAGTAAATTGAATAAAAATGGAAGTAAAATAAAAATAAAAATGAAAGTTGCATAAAATTAAAAATGGAAGTTCAATCCAGAAACCACTATACCTTAACGATCTACTAGGAAATTAAATAAAAAAGGAAGTTTAATAGGAAAGTAAATTGAATTAAAACGGAAGTAGAATGTAAATAAAAATAAAATTTGCATAAAATTAAAAATGGAAGTTCAATCCAGAAACCACTATACCTTAGCGATCTATTTGGAAATTAAATAAAAAAGGAAGTTTAATCGGAAAGTAAATTGAATTAAAAAGGAAGTTGAATAAAAATAAAAATGAAAGTTGCATAAAATTAAAAATTGAAGTTCAATCCAAACACCACTATACCTTAACGATCTATTTGGAAATTAAATAAAAAAGGAAGTTCAGTAGAAAAGAAACTTGAATAAAAAAGGAAGTTAAATAAAAATAAAAATGGAAGTTGCAAAAAATTAAAAATGAAAGTTCATTCCAGAAACCATTATACCTTAACAATATATATGGAAATTAAACAAAAAAGGAAGTTTAATAGCAAAGTAAATTGAATAAAAATGGAAGTTGAATAAAAATAAAAATGAAAGTTGCAGAAAATTAAGTATGGAAGTTCAATCCAGAAACCACTATACCTTAACGATCTATTTGGAAATTAAATTAAAAAGGAAGTTTAACAGAAAAGTAAATTGAATAAAAATGGAAGTTGAATAAAAATAAAAATGAAAGTTGCAGAAAATTAAAAGCGGAAGTTCAAACCCGAAACCACTATACCTTAACGATCTATTTGGAAATGAAATAAAAAAGGAAGTTTAATAGAAAAGTAAATTGAATAAAAATGGAAGTTGAATAAAAATAAAAAGGAAAGTTGTAGAAAATTAAAAGCGGAAGTTCAATCCCGAAACCACTATACCTTAACGATCTATTTGGAAATCAAATAAAAAAGGAAGTTTAATAGAAAAGTAAATTGAATAAAAACGGAAGTTGAATAAAAATAAAAATGAAAGTTGCATAAAATTAAAAATGGAAGCTCAGTCCAAAAACCACTATACCTTAACGATCTATTAGGAAATTAAATAAAAAAAGGAAGTTTAATAGAAAAGTAAATTGAATAAAAATGGAAGTTGAATAAAAATAAAAATGAAAGTTACGTAAAATTAAAAAGGAAGTTCAATCCAAAAACCACTATACCTTAACGATCTATTTGAAAATTAAATAAAAAAGGAAGTTGAGTAGAAAAGAAACTTGAATAAAAAAGGAAGTTAAATAAAAATAAAAGTGGAAGTTGCAGAAAATTAAAAATGGAAGTTCATTCCAGAAAACACTATACCTTAACGATCTATATGGAAATTAAATAAAAAAGGAAATTTAATAGAAAGGTAAATTGATTAAAAATGGAAGTAAAAAAAAAATGAAAGTTGCATAAAATTAAAAATGGAAGTTCAATCCAGAAACCACTATACCTTAACGATCTACTGGGAAATTAAATAAAATAGGAAGTTGAATAGGAAAGTAAATTGAGTTAAAACGGAAGTAGGATAGAAATAAAAATAAAAGTTGCATAAAATTAAAAATGCAAGTTCAATCCAGAAACCATTATACCTTAACGATCTGTTTGGAAATTAAATAAGAAAGGAAGTTTAATAGAAAAGTAAATTGAATAAAAATGGAAGTTGAATAAAAACAAAAATGAAAGTTGCAGAAAATTAAATATGGAAGTTGAATCCAGAAACCACTATACCTTAACGATCTATTTGGAAATTAAATAAAAAAGGAACTTTAACAGAAAAGTAAATTGAATAAAAATGGAAGTTGAATAAAAATAAAAATGAAAGTTGCAGAAAATTAAAAGCGGAAGTTCAAACCCTAAACCACTATACCTTAACGATCTATTTGGAAATTAAATAAATAAGGAAGTTTAATAGAAAAGTAAATTGAATAAAAATGGAAGTTGAATAAAAATATAAAGGAAAGTGGCAGAAAATTAAAAGCGGAAGTTCAATCCCGAAACCACTATACCTTAACGATCTATTTGAAAATCAAATAAAAAAGGAAGTTTAATAGAAAAGTAAATTGAATAAAAATGGAAGTTGAATAAAAATAAAAATGAAAGTTGCATAAAATTAAAAATGGAAGTTCAATCCAGAAACCATTATACCTTAACGATCTATTTGGAAATTAAATAAAAATGGAAGTTTAATAGAAAAGTAAATTGCATAAAATGGAAGCTGAATAAAAATAAAAATGAAAGTTGCATAAAATTAAAAATGGAAGTTCAATCCAAAAACCACTATACCTTAACGATCTATTTGGAAATTAATTAAAAGAGGAAGTTGAGTAGAAAAGAAACTTGAATAAAAAAGGAAGTTAAATAAAAATAAAAATGTAAGTTGCAGAAAATTAAAAATGGAAGTTCATTCCGGAAACCACTATATCTTAACGATCTATTTGGAAATTAAATAAAAAAGGAAGTTTAATAGAAAAGTAAATTGATTAAAAATGGAAGTAAAATAAAAATAAAAATGAAAGTTGCATAAAATTAAAAATGGAAGTTCAATCCAGAAACCACTATACCTTAACGATCTACTTGGAAATTAAACAAAAAAGGAAGTTTGATAGGAAAGTAAATTGAATTAAAACGGAAGTAGAATACAAATAAAATAAAAGTTGCATAAAATTAAAAATGGAAGTTCAATCCAGAAACCACTATACCTTAACGATCTATTTGGAAATTAAAGAAAAAAGGATGTTTAATAGAATAGTAAATTGCCTAAAATGGAAGTTGAATAAAAATAAAAATGTAAGTTGCAGAAAATTGAAAATGGAAGTTCATTCCGGAAACCACTATACCTTAACGATCTATTTGGAAATTAAATAAAAAAGGAAGTTTAACAGAAAAGTAAATTGAATAAAAATGGAAGTTGACTAAAAATAAAAATGAAAGTTGCAGAAAATTAAATATGGAAATTTAATCCAGAAACCACTTTACCTTAACGATCTATTTGGAAATTAAAAAAAAAAAAAGAAGTTTAATAGAAAACTAAATTGAATAAAAATGGACGTTGAATAAAAATAAAAAGGAAAGTTGCAGAAAATTAAAAGAGGAAGTTCAATCCCGAAACCACTATACCTTAACGATCTATTTGGAAATCAAATAAAAAAGGAAGTTTAATAGAAAAGTAAATTGAATAAAAATTGAAGTTGAATAAAAGTAAAAATGAAAGTTGCATAAAATTAAAAATGGAAGTTCAATCCAGAAACCACTATAACTTAACAATCTATTTCGAAATTAAATAAAAAAGGAAGTTTAATAGAAAAGTAAATTGATTAAAAATGGAAGTAAAATAAAAATAAAAATGAAAGTTGCATAAAATAAAAAATGGAAGTTCAATCCAGAAACCACTATACCTTAACGATCTATTTGGAAATTAAATAAAAAATGATGTTTAATAGAAAAGTAAATTGCATAAAATGGAAGTAGAATAAAAATAAAAATGAAAGTTGCATAGAATTAAAAATGGAAGTTCAATCCAGAAACCACTATACCTTAACGATCTATTTAGAAATTAAATAAAAAAGGAAGTTTAATAGAAAAGTAAATTGAATAAAAATGGAAGTTGAATAAAAATAAAAACGGAAGTTGCAGAAAATTAAATATGGAAGTTCAATCCAGAAACCACTATACCTTAACGATCTATTTGTAAATTTTAAAAAAAATGAAGTTTAATAGAAAAGTAAATTGCATAAAAACGGAAGTTGACTAAAAATAAAAATGAAAGTTGCAGAAAATTAAATATGGAAGTTCAATCCCGAAACCACTATACCTTAACGATCTATTTGGAAATTAAATAAAAAAGGAAGTTCAATAGAAAAGTAAATTGCATGAAATGGAAGTAGGATAAAAATAAAAATGAAAGTTGCATAAAATTAAAAATGGAAGTTCAATCCAAAAACCACTATACTTTAACGATCAATTTGGAAATTAAATAAAAAAGGAAGTTTAATAGAAAAGTAAATTGAATAAAAATGAAAGTTGAATAAAAATAAAAATGGAAGTTGCAGAAAATTAAATATGGAAGTTCAATCCAGAAACCACTATACCTTAACGATCTATTTGGAAATTAAATAAAAAAAGGAAGTTTAATAGAAAAGTAAATCGAATTAAAATGGAAGTAGAATAAAAATAAAAATGAAATTTGCAGAAAATTAAATACGGAAGTACAATCCAGAAACCACTATACCTTAACGATCTATTTGGAAATTAAATAAAAAAGAAAGTTTAATAGAAAAGTAAATTGAATAAAAATGGGAGTTGAATAAAAATAAAAATGGAAGTTGCAGAAAATTAAATATGGAAGTTCAATCTAGAAACCACTATACCTTAACGATCTGTTTGCAAATTAAATAAAACAGGAAATTTCATAGAAAAGTAAATTGAATAATAATGGAAGTCGAATAAAAATAAAAACAAAAGTTACAGAAAATTAAATATGGAAGTTCAATCAAGAAACCACTATAACTTAACGATCTATTTGGAAATTAAATAAAAAAGGAAGTTTAATAGAAAAGTTAATTGCATAAAATGGAAGTAGAATAAAAATAAAAATGAAAGTTGCATAAAATTAAATATGGAAGTTCAATTCCGAAACCACTATACCTTAACGATCTATTTGGAAATTAAATAAAAAAGGATGTTTAATAGAAAAGTAAATTGAATAAAAATGGAAGTTGAAAAAAAATAAAAATGAAAGTTGCATAAAATTAAAAATGAAAGTTCAATCCAGAAACCACTATACCTTAACGATCTATTTGGAAATTAAATAAAAAAGGAATTTTAATAGAAAAGTAAATTGAATAAAAATGGAAGTTGAATAAAAATAAAAATGGAAGTTGCAGAAAATTAAATATGGAAGTTCAATCCAGAAACCACTATACCTTAACGATCTATTTGGAAATTAAATAAAAAAGGAAGTTTAATAGAAAAGTAAATTGCATAAAAATGGAAGTTGAATAAAAATAAAAATGGAAGTTGCAGAAAATTAAAAGCGGAAGTTCAATCCCAAAACCACTATACCTTAACTGTAACAACCCTCACCTTACTCTTGTCATACTTGCATACATTCGTGCATGATCTTGCCTTGTTATGTTGTTTGGAGGTTTTGCTTGCCTTGTTTTGTTTGTATTGCTTGCGTATTTTGTTCCTTGTCCGGTGTGAGTGTGTGGCCGAGGTCATCTTGAGCCCAGTTCGCCTTTGAATCCTTGCACTTAGAACTGTTTGAGATCTTGTTCAACCCCATCTTCACCTCGGGCGTTTATTGCCGAGATGTCTTGCACTTAGTGAACCTTGTCCGCAGGCAGGTATGGCCTAGGCCGAGATGTGGAACACCCCGGCCAAGGTGTGGCACAGCTTAGTCAAGCGTCGTCCTCCCTAGCCGATGTCTTTGTTACCCTGTTGCCAGATCTTTGGTTGAGCTGATGTCATTTATTGCCGATGTGTCTCACCCAGCTTGTTACATACGCTTTGTCAGAGACTTGTCTTATCAATCAGTCACCTTTTTGAGTTGAGCCAACCCGATAGCGCCATGTGTCCGAGCTAGTTGTTAAGACAGCCGGCAGACCTAGAACCAAATCATTTTTGTCTCAAATCTTTGTTTTAGAGAGAGAAGCTCTAGAGGGAAGGAGGAGAAGTTCTTGAGTGAGAATAGATCTTCCAAGCTTGATCTTTGTGGTTTGAACCGTTGGATTCGAGTTTTGAGGTAAGAACCTTGGTCTATTTTGTTTGTTGATAGTAACCATCTAGCTGCATTGCATGATCGGATCTGTTTTGCATGTCATGCATCGTTTTGAAGTTGGTTTTGAAAAGAGAGCCTCGTTTTGATCCAAAAGTTTGAAACTAGAACCATGTTTTTGTGTTTGCTCTTGCATGACCTTCTTGCGTGAGTACCCAGGTCCATGTTTTGAATTCTTGGCATGAAAACTCAGATTTTTGTAACAAGTTGTGAACTTGCATCCATCTTCCAAATGATCGTGTTCTTCATATTCTTCGAAGGGAAACCCAGGATTTTCCCGACTTTGTTTGATGGGACCTCGGCATAATCCTAGACGGTGCCCAGTGTGTTTTCATGAGGCGAGAGCAGTGTTAAGCTCCCAGCGTGCTTTGCTTTGTTTTGACTCGGATCTGGCAAGAATGCCGAGATCATTTGCATGCATATGGAGTTTGTCTTGAGAATGTGATTTGTCATGTGATTGTAGGTCCTTGATATTTTCTTGAGTCTACACCTGAAGAACTAGGTGAGTGGTATTTCTAATAAAGCTATGTTATACTTGTTTTGATAAATCTTGCTTGCTGTGTTTTGACAAAAGTGTTTTTGTTAAGCATGAATGAATAGCTCTTGTTTTGATACGACAAGTGTAATCCTTGTTTCGATGCCAAGTATAAAAGGATACGGTCCTTGTTAAATCGGGCTACGGGCCTAAGTAACATAAGTCCCTTGTGCTGGAGGACTCTAAACTTTCGCAGTACCAAGTATAAAAGGATACGGTCCTTGTTAAATCGGGCTACGGGCCTAAGTAACCCTTGAGACTTGTGATACTTGATTGATGAATACGGTTCATCCCTTGCTTCGCCGATGTTATGATATTTGATTGATGAATACGGTTCATCCCTTGCTTCGCCGATGTTATGATATTTGATTGACGAATACGGTTCATCCCTTGCTTCGCCGATGTTATGATATTTGATTGATGAATACGGTTCATCCCTTGCTTCGCCGATGTTATGATATTTGATTGATGAATACGGTTCATCCCTTGCTTCGCCGATGTTATGATATTTGATTGACGAATACGGTTCATCCCTTGTCCTGATAAAGTTTGATTCGTTTGTTTTGAAAGACTCCGGCTTTATTCATGCAAACCTTTATTATTAGTACCATTCACTGAGTATTTTGTGCTCACCCCTCTCTATATATATGTAGGTGATGAGCAGGACGGCGGCGACGCCTAGATTGTTTTGGAAGCTTGTTTTGGATTCGTGCTTATGTCGGTTTTGCTTTTGTATTTACGTCGGCGATGCCTTTCATTGCATGTCGGCAAATCTTGAAAATCATGCTTCTTGACTTGTATTCTGTTATATTTTGTATATGTCGGCTCGAGAAGCCTTTTGATCAAGATGTAATATGTACCTTGCTTGGCTGTATTCAATTATACAAATGAATGGCATTGCATTTGATCTATGCACAGCTCTTATGGACCACTTGTATCTTGATTTATTACTTCCGGATTTGTGAGCCCCGTTTATTATTACTCTGATTGTGTTAAGTTTTTGAAAGTTGGCCTTCGGTAATTACGGATTACTGGCCATCACGGCACCAAACTACTAGGGGCGGTTTGGGGTCGTGACATTAACGATCTGTTTGCAAATTAAATAAAACAGGAAATTTCATAGAAAAGTAAATTGAATAAAAATGGAAGTCGAATAAAAATAAAAAGAAAGTGGTAGAAAATTAAATATGGAAGTTCAATCCAGAAACCACTATACCTTAACGATCTATTTGGAAATTAAATAAAAAAGGAAGTTTAATAGAAAAGTAAATTGCATAAAATGGAAGTTGAATAAAAATAAAAATGAAAGTTGCAGAAAATTAAATATGGAAGTTCAATTCCGAAACCACTATACCTTAACGATCTATTTGGAAATTAAATAAAAAGGGAAGTTAAATAAAAATAAAATTGGAAGTTGCAGAAAATTAAAAATGGAAGTTCAATTCAGAAACCACTATACCTTAACGATCTATTTGGACATTAAATAAAAAAGGAAGTTTAATAGAAAAGTAAATTGAATAAAAATGGAAGTAGATTATAAATAAAAATGAAAGTTGCATAAAATTAAAAATGGAAGTTCAATCCAGAAACCACTATACCTTGGCGATCTATTTGGAAATTAAATAAAAATAGAAGTTTAATAGGAAAGTAAATTGAATTAAAATGGAACTAGAACAAAAATAAAAATGAAAGTTTCATAAAATTAAAAATGGAAGTTCAATCCAGAAACCACTATACCTTAACGATCTGTTTGGAAATTACATAAAAAAAGAAGTTTAACAGAAAAGAAAATTGAATAAAAATGGAAGTTGAATAAAAATAAAAAGGAAAGTTGCAGAAAATTAAAAGAGGAAGTTCAATACCGAAACCACTATACCTTAACGATCTATTTGGAAATCAAATAAAAAAGGAAGTTTAATAGAAAAGTAAATTGAATAAAAATTGAAGTTGAATAAAAATAAAAATGAAAGTTGCATAAAATTAAAAATGGAAGTTCAATCCAGAAACCACTATCCCTTAACGATCTATTTGGGAATTAAATAAAAAAGGATGTTTAATAGAAAATTAAATTGCATAAAATGGAAGTAGAATAAAAATAAAAATGAAAGTTGCATAGAATTAAAAATGGAAGTTCAATCCAGAAACCACTATACCTTAACGATCTATTTGGAAATTAAATAAAAAAGGAAGTTTAATAGAAAAGTAAATTGAATAAAAATGGAAGTTGAATAAAAATAAAAATGGAAGTTGCAGAAAATTAAATACGGAAGTTCAATCCAGAAACCACTATACCATAACGATCTATTGGTAAATTAAATAAAAAAGGAAGTTTAATAGAAAAGTAAATTGCATAAAAATGGAAGTTGACTAAAAATAAAAATGAAAGTTGCAGAAAATTAAATATGGAAGTTCAATCCCGAAACCACTATACCTTAACGATCTATTTGGAAATTAAATAAAAAATGAAGTTTAATAGAAAAGTAAATTGCATAAAATGGAAGTAGGATAAAAATAAAAATGAAAGTTGAATAAAATTAAAAATGGAAGTTCAATCCCAAAACCACTATACTTTAACGATCTATTTGGAAATTAAATAAAAAAAGAAGTTTAATAGCAAAGTAAATTGAATAAAAATGGAAGTTGAATAAAAATAAAAATGAAAGTTGCAGAAAATTAAATATGGAAGTTCAATCCAGAAACCACTATACCTTAACGATCTATTTAGAAATTAAATAAAAAAAGGAAGTTTAATAGAAAAGTAAATCGAATTAAAATGGATGTAGAATAAAAATAAAAATGAAATTTTCAGAAAATTAAATATGGAAGTTTAATCCAGAAACCACTATACCTTAACGATCTATTTGGAAATTAAATAAAAAAGAAAGTTTAATAGAAAAGTAAATTGAATAAAAATGGAAGTTGAATAAAAATAAAAATGGAAGTTGCAGAAAATTAAATATGGAAGTTCAATCCAGAAACCACTATACCGTAACGATCTGTTTGCAAATTAAATAAAACAGGAAATTTCATAGAAAAGTAAATTGAATAATAATGGAAGTCGAATAAAAATAAAAACGAAAGTTGCAGAAAATTAAATATGGAAGTTCAATCAAGAAACCGCTATGCCTTAATGATCTATTTGGAAATTAAATAAAAAAGGTAGTTTAATAGAAAAGTAAATTGCATAAAATGGAAGTAGAATAAAAATAAAAATGAAAGTTGCATAAAATTAAATATGGAAGTTCAATTCCGAAACCACAATACCTTAACGATCTATTTGGAAATTAAATAAAAAAGGATGTTTAATAGAAAAGTAAATTGAATAAAAATGGAAGTTGAATAAAAATAAAAATGAAAGTTGCATAAAATTAAAAATGGAAGTTCAATCCAGAAACCACTATACCTTAACGATCTATTTGGAAATTAAATAAAAAAGGAAATTTAATTGAAAAGTAAATTGAATAAAAATGGAAGTTGAATAAAAATAAAAATGGAAGTTTAATAGAAAAGTAAATTGAATAAAAATGGAAGTTGAATAAAAATAAAAATGGAAGTTGCAGAAAATTAAATATGGAAGTTCAATCCAGAAACCACTATACCTTAACGATCTATTTGGAAATTAAATAAAAAAGGAAGTTTAATAGAAAAGTAAATTGAATAAAAATGGAAGTTGAATAAAAATAAAAATGGAAGTTGCAGAAAATTAAATACGGAAGTTCAATCCAGAAACCACTATACCATAACGATCTATTGGTAAATTAATTAAAAAAGGAAGTTTAATAGAAAAGTAAATTGCATAAAAACGGAAGTTGACTAAAAATAAAAATGAAAGTTGCAGAAAATTAAATATGGAAGTTCAATCTCGAAACCACTATACCTTAACGATCTATTTGGAAATTAAATAAAAAATGAAGTTTAATAGAAAAGTAAATTGCATAAAATGGAAGTAGGATAAAAATAAAAATGAAAGTTGCATAAAATTAAAAATGGAAGTTCAATCCAAAAACCACTATACTTTAACGATCTATTTGGAAATTAAATAAAAAAAGAAGTTTAATAGAAAAGTAAATTGAATAAAAATGGAAGTTGAATAAAAATAAAAATGAAAGTTGCGGAAAATTAAATATGGAAGTTCAATCCAGAAACCACTATACCTTAACGATCTATTTGGAAATTAAATAAAAAAATGAAGTTTAATAGAAAAGTAAATCGAATTAAAATGGAAGTAGAATAAAAATAAAAATGAAATTTGCAGAAAATTAAATATGGAAGTTTAATCCAGAAACCACTATACCTTAACGATCTATTTGGAAATTAAATAAAAAAGAAAGTTTAATAGAAAAGTAAATTGAATAAAAATGGTAGTAGAATAAAAATAAAAATGGAAGTCGCAGAAAATTAAATATGGAAGTTCAATCCAGAAACCACTATACCGTAACGATCTGTTTGCAAATTAAACAAAACAGGAAATTTCATAGAAAAGTAAATTGAATAATAATGGAAGTCGAATAAAAATAAAAACGAAAGTTGCAGAAAATTAAATATGGAAGTTCAATCAAGAAACCGCTATACCTTAACGATCTATTTGGAAATTAAATAAAAAAGGTAGTTTAATAGAAAAGTAAATTGCATAAAATGGAAGTAGAATAAAAATAAAAATGAAAGTTGCATAAAATTAAATATGGAAGTTCAATTCCGAAACCACAATACCTTAACGATCTATTTGGAAATTAAATAAAAAAGGATGTTTAATAGAAAAGTAAATTGAATAAAAATGGAAGTTGAATAAAAATAAAAATGAAAGTTGCATAAAATTAAAAATGGAAGTTCAATCCAGAAACCACTATACCTTAACGATCTATTTGGAAATTAAATAAAAAAGGAAGTTTAATTGAAAAGTAAATTGAATAAAAATGGAAGTTGAATAAAAATAAAAATGGAAGTTGAATAAAAATAAAAATGGAAGTTGCAGAAAATTAAATATGGAAGTTCAATCTAGAAACCACTATACCTTAACGATCTATTTGGAAATTAAATAAAAAAGGAAGTTTAATAGAAAAGTAAATTGCATAAAAATGGAAGTTGAATAAAAATAAAAATGGAAGTTGAAGAAAATTAAAAGCGAAAGTTCAATCCAAAAACCGCTATACCTTAACGATCTGTTTGCAAATTAAATAAAACAGGAAATTTCATAGAAAAGTAAATTAAATAAAAATGGAAGTCGAATAAAAATAAAAATTAAAGTTGCAGAAAATTAAATATGGAAGTTCAATCCAGAAAGCACTATACCTTAACGATCTATTTGGAGATTAAATAAAAAAGAAAGTTTAACAGAAAAGTAAATCGAATAAAAATGGAAGTCGAATAAAAATAAAAATGAAAGTTGCATAAAATTAAAAATGGAAGTTCAATCCAGAAACCACTATACCTTAACGATCTATTTGGAAATTAAATAAAAAAGGAAGTTTATTAGAAAAGTAAATTGAATAAAAATGGAAGTTGAATAAAAATAAAAATGGAAGTCGCAGAAAATTAAATATGGAAGTTCAATCCAGAAACCACTATACCTTAACGATCTATTTGGAAATTAAATAAAAAAGGAAGTTGAGTAGAAAAGAAACTTGAATAAAAAAATAAGTTGAATAAAAAAAAAAGTGGAAGTTGCAGAAAACTAAAAATGGAAGTTCAATCCAGAAACCACTATACCTTAACGATCTATTTGGAAATTAAATAAAAAAGGAAGTTTAATAGAAAAGTAAATTGAATAAAAATGGAAGTTGAATAAAAATAAAAAAGGAAGTTTAGTAGAAAAGCAAATTGAATAAAAATGGAAGTAGAATAAAAATAAAAATGAAAGTTCCATAAAATTAAAAATGGAAGTTCAATCCAGAAACAACTATACCTTAACGATCTATTTGGAAATTAAATAAAAAAGGAAGTTTAATAGAAAAGTAAATTGATTAAAATGGAAGTTGAACAAAAATAAAAATGAAAGTAGCATAAAATTAAAGTGGAAATTCAATCCAAAAACCACTATACCTTAACGATCTATTTGGAAATTTAATAAAAGAGGAAGTTTGATAGAAAAGTAAATTGAATAAAAATGGAAGTTGAATAAAAATAAAAATGAAAGTTGCAGAAAATTAAATATGGAAGTTCAATCCAGAAACCACTATACCTTAACGATCTATTTGGAAATTAAATAAAAAAGGAAGTTTAATAGAAAAGTAAATTGAATAAAAATGGAAGTTGAATAAAAATAAAAATGAATGTTGCAGAAAAATAAAAGCGGAAGTTCAAACCCGAAACCACTATACCTTAACGATCTATTTGTAAATTAAATAAAAAAGGAAGTTTAATAGAAAAGTAAATTGAATAAAAATGGAAGTCGAATAAAAATAAAAAGGAAAGTTGCAGAAAATTAAAAGCGGAAGTTCAATCCCGAAACCACTATACCTTAACGATCTATTTGGAAATCAAATAAAAAAGGAAGTTATTAGAAAAGTAAATTGAATAAAAATGGAAGTTGAATAAAAATAAAAATGAAAGTTGCATAAAATTAAAAATGGAAATTCAATCCAGAAACCACTATACCTTAACGATTTATTTGGAAATTAAATAAAAAAGGAAGTTTGATAGAAAAGTAAATTGCATAAAATGGAAGTTGAATAAAACTAAAAATGAAAGTTGCATAAAACTAAAAATGGAAGTTCAATCCAAAAACCACTATACCTTAACGATCGATTTGGAAATTAAATTAAAAAGGAAGTTGAGTAGAAAAGAAACTTGAATAAAAAAGGAAGTTGAATAAAAATAAAAATGGAAGTTGCAGAAAATTAAAAATGGAAGTTCATTCCAGAAACCACTATACCTTAACGATCTATTTGGAATTTAAGTAAAAAAGGAAGTTTAATAGAAAAGTAAATTGATTAAAAATGGAAGTAAAATAAAAATAAAAATGAAAGTTGCATAAGATTAAAAATAGAAGTTCAATCCAGAAACCACTATATCTTAACGATGTATTTGGAAATTAAATAAAAAAGGAAGTTGAGTAGAAAAGAAACTTGAATAAAAAAGGAAGTTAAATAAAAATAAAAGTGGAAGTTGCAGAAAATTAAAAATGGAAGTTCATTCCAGAAACCACTATACTTTAACGATCTATTTGGAAATTAAATAAAAAAGGAAGTTTAATAGAAAAGTAAATTGAATAAAAATGGATGTAGAATATAAATAAAAATGAAAATTGCAGAAAATTAAATATGGAAGTTCAATCCAGAAACCACTTTACCTTAACGATCTATTTGGAAATTAAATAAAAAAAGAATTTTAATAGAAAAGTAAATTGAATAAAAATGGAAGTTGAAGAAAAATAAAAAGGAAACTTGCAGAAAATTAAAAGCAGAAGTTCAATCCCAAAACCACTATACCTTAACGATCTATTTGGAAATCAAATAAAAAAGAAAGTTTAATAGAAAAGTAAATTGAATAAAAATGGAAGTTGAATAAAAATAAAAATGAAAGTTGCATAAAATTAAAAATGGAAGTTCAATCCAGAAACCACTATACCTTAACGATCTATTTGGAAATTAAATAAAAAAGGAAGTTTAATAGAAAAGTAAATTGAATAAAAATGGAAGTTGAATAAAAATAAAAATGGAAGTCGAAGAAAATTAAATATGGAAGTTCAATCCAGAAAGCACTATACCTTAACGATCTATTTGGAAATTAAATAAAAAAGGAAGTTGAGCAGAAAAGAAACTTGAATAAAAAAAAAAGTGGAAATTGCAGAAAACTAAAAATGGAAGTTCAATCCAGAAACCACTATACCTTAACGATCTATTTGGAAATTAAATAAAAAAGGAAGTTTAATAGAAAAGTAAATTGAATAAAAATGGAAGTTGAATAAAAATAAAAAAGGAAGTTTAGTAGAAAAGCAAATTGAATAAAAATGGAAGTAGAATAAAAATAAAAATGAAAGTTCCATAAAATTAAAAATGGAAGTTCAATCCAGAAACCACTATACCTTAACGATCTATTTGGAAATTAAATAAAAAAGGAAGTTTAATAGAAAAGTAAATTGATTAAAATGGAAGTTGAACAAAAATAAAAATGAAAGTAGCATAAAATTAAAAGTGGAAATTCAATCCAAAAACCACTATACCTTAACGATCTATTTGGAAATTTAATAAAAGAGGAAGTTTGATAGAAAAGTAAATTGAATAAAAATGGAAGTTGAATAAAAATAAAAATGAAAGTTGCAGAAAATTAAATATGGAAGTTCAATCCAGAAACCACTATACCTTAACGATCTATTTGGAAATTAAATAAAAAAGGAAGTTTAATAGAAAAGTAAATTGAATAAAAATGGAAGTTGAATAAAAATAAAAATGAATGTTGCAGAAAAATAAAAGCGGAAGTTCAAACCCGAAACCACTATACCTTAACGATCTATTTGTAAATTAAATAAAAAAGGAAGTTTAATAGAAAAGTAAATTGAATAAAAATGGAAGTCGAATAAAAATAAAAAGGAAAGTTGCAGAAAATTAAAAGCGGAAGTTCAATCCCGAAACCACTATACCTTAACGATCTATTTGGAAATCAAATAAAAAAGGAAGTTATTAGAAAAGTAAATTGAATAAAAATGGAAGTTGAATAAAAATAAAAATGAAAGTTGCATAAAATTAAAAATGGAAATTCAATCCAGAAACCACTATACCTTAACGATTTATTTGGAAATTAAATAAAAAAGGAAGTTTGATAGAAAAGTAAATTGCATAAAATGGAAGTTGAATAAAACTAAAAATGAAAGTTGCATAAAACTAAAAATGGAAGTTCAATCCAAAAACCACTATACCTTAACGATCGATTTGGAAATTAAATTAAAAAGGAAGTTGAGTAGAAAAGAAACTTGAATAAAAAAGGAAGTTGAATAAAAATAAAAATGGAAGTTGCAGAAAATTAAAAATGGAAGTTCATTCCAGAAACCACTATACCTTAACGATCTATTTGGAATTTAAGTAAAAAAGGAAGTTTAATAGAAAAGTAAATTGATTAAAAATGGAAGTAAAATAAAAATAAAAATGAAAGTTGCATAAGATTAAAAATAGAAGTTCAATCCAGAAACCACTATATCTTAACGATGTATTTGGAAATTAAATAAAAAAGGAAGTTGAGTAGAAAAGAAACTTGAATAAAAAAGGAAGTTAAATAAAAATAAAAGTGGAAGTTGCAGAAAATTAAAAATGGAAGTTCATTCCAGAAACCACTATACCTTAACGATCTATTTGGAAATTAAATAAAAAAGGAAGTTTAATAGAAAAGTAAATTGAATAAAAATGGATGTAGAATATAAATAAAAATGAAAATTGCAGAAAATTAAATATGGAAGTTCAATCCAGAAACCACTTTACCTTAACGATCTATTTGGAAATTAAATAAAAAAAGAATTTTAATAGAAAAGTAAATTGAATAAAAATAGAAGTTGAAGAAAAATAAAAAGGAAAGTTGCAGAAAATTAAAAGCAGAAGTTCAATCCCAAAACCACTATACCTTAACGATCTATTTGGAAATCAAATAAAAAAGAAAGTTTAATAGAAAAGTAAATTGAATAAAAATGGAAGTTGAATAAAAATAAAAATGAAAGTTGCATAAAATAAAAAATGGAAGTTCAATCCAAAAACCACTATACCTTAACGATCTATTTGGAAATTAAATAAAAAAGGAAGTTAAATAAAAATAAAAGTGGAAGTTCCAGAAAATTAAAAATGGAAGTTCAATCCAGAAACCACTAAACCTTAACGATCTATTTGGAAATTAAATAAAAAAGGAAGTTTCATAGAAAAGTAAATTGAATAAAAATGGAAGTAGAGTATAAATAAAAATGAAAGTTGCAAAAAATTAAAAATGGAAGTTCAATTCAGAAACCACTATACCATAGCGATCTATTTGGAAATTAAATAAAAACAGAAGTTTAGTAGGAAAGTAAATTGAATTAAAATGGAAGTAGAATAAAAATAAAAATGAAAGTTCCATAAAATTAAAAATGGAAGTTCAATCTAGAAACCACTGTACCTTAACGATCTATTTGGAAATTAAATAAAAAAGGAAGTTTAACAGAAAAGTAAATCGAATAAAAATGGAAGTCGAATAAAAATAAAAATGAAAGTTGCATAAAATTAAAAATGGAAGTTCAATCCAGAAACCACTATACCTTAACGATCTATTTGGAAATTAAATAAAAAAGGAAGTTTAATAGAAAAGTAAATTGAATAAAAATGGAAGTTGAATAAAAATATAAATGGAAGTTGCAGAAAATTAAATATGGAAGTTCAATCCAGAAACCACTATACCTTAACGATCTATTTGGAAATTAAATAAAAAAAGAAGTTGAGTAGAAAAGAAACTTGAATAAAAAAGGAAGTTGAATAAAAATAAAAGTGGAAGTTGCAGAAAACTAAAAATGGAAGTTCAATCTAGAAACCACTATACCTTAACGATCTATTTGGAAATTAAATAAAAAAGAAAGTTTAATAGAAAAGTAAATTGAATAAAAATGGAAGTTGAATAAAAATAAAAAAGGAAGTTTAGTAGAAAAGCAAATTGAATAAAAATGGAAGTTGAATAAAAATAAAAATGAAAGTTGCATAAAATTCAAAATGGAAGTTCAATCCAAAAACCACAATACCTTGACGATCTATTTGGAAATTAAATAAAAAAGGAAGTTGAGTAGAAAAGAAACTTGAATAAAAAAGGAAGTTAAATAAAAATAAAAGTGGAAGTTGCAGAAAACTAAAAATGGAAGTTCAATCCAGAAACCACTATACCTTAACGATCTATTTGGAAATTAAATAAAAAAGGAAGTTTAATAGAAAAGTAAATTGAATAAAAGTGGAAGTAGAATATAAATAAAAATGAAAGTTGCATAAAATTAAAAATGGAAGTTCAATCCAGAAACCACTATGCCATAGCGATCTATTTGGAAATTAAACAAAAATAGAAGTTTAGTAGGAAAGTAAATTGAATTAAAATGGAAGTGGAATAAAAATAAAAATGAAAGTTCCATAAAATTAAAAATGGAAGTTCAATCCAGAAACCACTATACCTTAACGATCTATTTGGAAATTAAATAAAAAATGAAGTTTAATAGAAAAGTAAATTGATTAAAATGGAAGTTGAACAAAAATAAAAATGAAAGCAGCATAAAATTAAAAATGGAAATTCAATCCAAAAACCACTATACCTTAACGATCTATTTGGAAATTTAATAAAAGAGGAAGTTTGATAGAAAAGTAAATTGAATAAAAATGGAAGTTGAATAAATATAAAAATGAAAGTTGCAGAAAATTAAATATGGAAGTTCAATCCAGAAACCACTATACCTTAACGATCTATTTGGAAATTAAATAAAAAAGGAAGTCTAATAGAAAAGTAAATTGAATAAAAATGGAAGTTGAATAAAAATAAAAATGAATGTTGCAGAAAATTAAAAGCGGAAGTTCAAACCCGAAACCACTATACCTTAACGATCTATTTGGAAATTAAATAAAAAAATGTTTTAATAGAAAAGTAAATTGAATAAAAATGGAAGTCGAATAAAAATAAAAAGGAAAGTTGCAGAAAATTAAAAGCGGAAGTTCAATCCCAAAACCACTATACCTTAACGATCTATTTGGAAATCAAATAAAAAAGGAAGTTTAATAGAAAAGTAAATTGAATAAAAATGGAAGTTGAATAAAAATAAAAATGAAAGTTGCATAAAATTAAAAATGGAAATTCAATCCAGAAACCACTATACCTTAACGATTTATTTGGAAATTAAATAAAAAAGGAAGTTTGATAGAAAAGTAAATTGCATAAAATGGAAGTTGAATAAAACTAAAAATGAAAGTTGCATAAAACTAAAAATGGAAGTTCAATCCAAAAACCACTATACCTTAACGATCGATTTGGAAATTAAATTAAAAAGGAAGTTGAGTAGAAAAGAAACTTGAATAAAAAAGGGAGTTGAATAAATATAAAAATGGAAGTTGCAGAAAATTAAAAATGGAAGTTCATTCCAGAAACCACTATACCTTAATGATCAATTTGGAATTTAAATAAAAAAGGAAGTTTAATAGAAAAGTAAATTGACTAAAAATGGAAGTAAAATAAAAATAAAAACGAAAGTTGCATAAGATTAAAAATAGAAGTTTAATCCAGAAACCACTATATCTTAACGATGTATTTGGAAATTAAATAAAAAAGGAAGTTGAGTAGAAAAGAAACTTGAATAAAAAAGGAAGTTAAATAAAAATAAAAGTGGAAGTTGCAGAAAATTAAAAATGGAAGTTCATTCCAGAAACCACTATACCTTAACGATCTATTTGGAAATTAAATAAAAAAGGAAGTTTAATAGAAAAGTAAATTGAATAAAAATGGATGTAGAATATAAATAAAAATGAAAGTTGCATAAAATTAAAAATGGAAGTTCAATCCAGAAAGCACTATACCTTAGCAATCTGTTTGGAAATTAAATAAAAATAGAAGTTTAATAGGAAAGTAAATTGAATTAAAATGGAACTAGAATAAAAATAAAAATGAAAGTTGCATAAAATTAAAAATGGAAGTTCAATCCAGAAACCACTATACCTTAACGATCTATTTGGAAATTACATAAAAAGGGAAGTTTAACAGAAAAGTAAATTGAATAAAAATAGAAGTTGAATAAAAATAAAAATGAAAGTTGCAGAAAATTAAATATGGAAGTTCCATCCAGAAACCACTTTACCTTAACGATCTATTTGGAAATTAAATAAAAAATGAAGTTTAATAGAAAAGTAAATTGAATAAAAATGGAAGTTGAATAAAAATAAAAAGGAAAGTTGCAGAAAATTAAAAGAGGAAGTTCAATCCCGAAACCACTATACCTTAACGATCTATTTGGAAATCAAATAAAAAAGGAAGTTTAATAGAAAAGTAAATTGAATAAAAATGGAAGTTGAATAAAAATAAAAATAAAAGTTGCATAAAATTAAAAATGGAAGTTCAATCCAGAAACCACTATACCTTAACGATCTATTTGGAAATTAAATAAAAAATGATGTTTAATAGAAAAGTAAATTGCATAAAATGGAAGTAGAATAAAAATAAAAATGAAAGTTGCATAGAATTAAAAATGGAAGTTCAATCCAGAAACCACTATACCTTAACGATCTATTTGGAATTTAAATAAAAAAGGAAGTTTAATAGAAAAGTAAATTGAATAAAAATGGAAGTTGAATAAAAATAAAAATGGAAGTTGCAGAAAATTAAATATGGAAGTTCCATCCAGAAACCACTATACCTTAACGATCTATTTGAAAATTAAATAAAAAAGGAAGTTTAATAGAAAAGTAAATTGCATAAAAACGGAAGTTGACTAAAAATAAAAATGAAAGTTGCAGAAAATTAAATATGGAAGTTCAATCCAAAAACCACTATACCTTAATGATCTATTTGTAAATTAAAAAAAAAAAAGGAAGTTTAATAGAAAAGTAAATTGCATAAAAACGGAAGTTGACTAAAAATAAAAATGAAAGTTGCAGAAAATTAAATATGGAAGTTCAATCCCGAAACCACTATACCTTAACGATCTATTTGGAAATTAAATAAAAAAGGAAGTTTACTAGAAAAGTAAATGGCATAAAATGGAAGTAGGATAAAAATAAAAATGAAAGTTGCATAAAATTAAAAATGGAAGTTCAATCCAAAAACCACTATACTTTAACGATCTATTTGGAAATTAATTAAAAACGGAAGTTTAATAGAAAAGTAAATTGAATAAAAATGGAGGTTGAATAAAAATAAAAATGGAAGTTGCAGAAAATTAAATATCGAAGTTCAATCCAGAGACCACTATACCTTAACGATCTATTTGGAAATTAAATAAAAAAAGGAAGTTTAATAGAAAAGTAAATTGAATTAAAATGGAAGTAGAATAAAAATAAAAATGAAATTTGCAGAAAATTAAATATGGAAGTTCAATCCAGAAACCACTATACCTTAACGATCTATTTGGAAATTAAATAAAAAAGAAAGTTTAATAGAAAAATAAATTGAATAAAAATGGAAGTTGAATAAAAATAAAAATGGAAGTTGCAGAAAATTAAATATGGAAGTTCAATCCCGAAACCTCTATACCTTAACGATCTGTTTGCAAATTCAATAAAACAGGAAATTTCATAGAAAAGTAAATTGAATAATAATGGAAGTCGAATAAAAATAAAAATGAAAGTTGCAGAAAATTAAATATGGAAATTCAATCAAGAAACCACTATACCTTAACGATCTATTTGGAAATTAAATAAAAAAGGAAGTTTAATAGAAAAGTAAATTGCATAAAATGGAAGTAGAATAAAAATAAAAATAAAAGTTGCATAAAATTAAATATGGAAGTTCAATTCCGAAACCACTATACCTTAACGATCTATTTGGAAAGTAAATAAAAAAGGATGTTTAATAGAAAAGTAAATTGAATAAAAATGCAAGTTGAATAAAAATAAAAATGAAAGTTGCATAGAATTAAAAATGGAAGTTCAATCCAGAAACCACTATACCTTAACGATCTATTTGGAAATTAAATAAAAAAGGAAGTTTAATAGAAAAGTAAATTGAATAAGAATGGAAGTTGAATAAAAATAAAAATGGAAGTTTAATAGAAAAGTAAATTGAATAAAAATGGAAGTTGAATAAAAATAAAAATGGAAGTTGCAGAAAATTAAATATGGAAGTTCAATACAGAAACCACTATACCTTAACGATCTATTTGGAAATTAAATAAAAAAGGAAGTTTAATAGAAAAGGAAATTGCATAAAAATGGAAGTTGAATAAAAATAAAAATGGAAGTTGCAGAAAATTAAAAGCGGAAGTTCAATCCAAAAACCACTATACCTTAACGATCTGTTTGCAAATTAAATACAACAGGAAATTTCATAGAAAAGTAAATTGAATAAAAATGGAAGTCGAATAAAAATAAAAATGAAAGTTGTAGAAAATTAAATATGGAAGTTCATTCCAGAAACCAATATACCTTAACGTTCTATTTGGAAATTAAATAAAAAAGGAAGTTTAATAGAAAAGTAAATTGCATAAAACGGAAGTTGAATAAAAATAAAAATGAAAGTTGCAGAAAATTAAATATAGCGATCCCGGGTTTACCCTTGTTGTACAGTGATCCGGACATGTGTCCGTGGATGTTGGTAGTTGATTATTATCTTGTTTACATCCTTTTTACTTTATATCCGAGTTATAGGATGTGTTGGGCAAGTTTGTTACAAGTTGGTTGAGTTTAGAAACCAAAACTAGTTGCCCAGATTTTGGCCTGTACGCTCGAGCGGGGGTTTGGGCGCTCGGGCGGGGAATACACCCATCCAGTATTTCCTGTGCAGTGTTGTACGCTCGAGCGAGGTTGTGTGAGTGACGCTCGAGCGGGGAGTTGGAAGCTCGAGCGGAGACCTGGTTCTGTCGAGATGCTGGGAGAGTGCATCCGGCGCTCGAGCGGGAGTTTGGCCGCTCGAGCGGAAGTCTGTGAGTGACGCTCGAGCGGCGTGTTTTACGCTCGAGCGGAAGACTGGGTTTAAGTTCCGAGTTTTGACTTTTCAAATCACTTTTTCACTTTCTCTTCTCTCTCCTACTTTTCCAAAATCACCATTGTTGAGCCTCTCACTCTAGACTCTACCTTCTCTCTAGGTTTTGATCTAGTAGGAGTGATTTGCTCACCTTTGGCCTTTACAAAAAAGTTGTTGATCGTCGAGGGCTACATTTTAATCTGAAAAAGTTTGGATTTGGAGCACGTTGGTCTTCGAGTCTTCATCTCCTTTTTGGCTCAAACTTCGAGGTAGGGATATCCTACTCCTCTCTATGGGTTTTGTCTCTAAATTTTAGTATTTTGAGATGTTGGGCTTGGTTTGGCAATTTTGTGAAAGTTTGGGGCTTTTGTGTAATTTTACAAAAGTTGGGGTTTTATTCATAATAAACCTAGATGCATGTTTGGCATAGAGAAATGGAATTAATGTTGAATCATTGATGAAAATGGGACCTAAGGGTCGAAAAGGTAATTATGAAAAATGGCCTAATTACATTGTTTAATTAATTGGGATAATTAATTGGGAGAAATGAGGAAATGAAATGTTCATTGAATATCCATTTGTGCATTTATTTTCTGTTTAGAAATAACTGCTTTGGGCTATCGGTGGAGGATAGTCGTGATTGTTGTAGACAATGCATGATGATTAGGCAAACGGAAACTAATCAATGGAACGTGTCATGGAATTTGACTGTTGATAGAATACATTAACTGTATGTATTGAGTGATTGTATATAGAACCAATGTGTTTGTATACGTTATGTGTAGAGGAGGAGATGGGGGATGTACTCCGCGGTTTAGGGGAAGATAGGGGATGTACCTCTAAACCGGATAGTATTGGGAGAAGATAGGGGATGAACTCCGTAGATACAGCTCATATGCTTGTCTAAAGAAGTGAAGATAGAGCTTATATGCTTATCTTTGTCAAATGTGGATACAGCTTATATGCTTATCTGTGAATGTGGAATATTGTTGTTATACATATCTGTTGGGAATGTGGGTACAACTTATATGCTTATCTGTGAATGTGGGATATAGTTTTTATACATATCCGTTGAAATAATGGTAGAGCTAGCATGCTTATCTGTTGAAAAAGGGAAAATGAAAAGTAACTTGGACTTATAAGTCGTATGACATAAATATGTGATTTATGTGAATATAGCGACCCCAGATTTACCCTTGTTGTATAGTGATCCGGACATGTGTCCGTGGATGTTGGTAGTTGATTATTATCTTGTTTACATTCCTTTTACTTCATATCCGAGTTATAGGATGTATTAGGCAGGTTTGTTACAAGTTGGTTGAGTTTAGAAACCAAAACTAGTTGCCCAGATTTTGGCTTGTACGCTCGAGCGGGGGTTTGGGCGCTCGAGCGGGGAATACATCCATCCAGTATTTCCTGTGCAGTGTTGTACGCTCGAGCGTGGAGTTGGCCGCTCGAGCGGGGTTGTGTGAGTGCCGCTCGAGCGGGGAGTTGAAAGCTCGAGCGGAGACCTGGTTCTGTAAAAGTGCTGGGAGAGTGCATTCGGCGCTCGAGCGGGAGCTTGGACGCTCGAGCGGAAGTCTGTGAGTGACGCTCGAGCGGGGTGTTTTACGCTCGAGCGGGAGACTAGGTTTAAGTTTCGAAGTTGTGACTTTTCAAATCACTTTTTCACTTTCTCTTCTCTCTCTTACTTTTCCAAAATCACCATTGTTGAGCCTCTCACTCTGGACTCTACCTTCTCTCTAGGTTTTGATCTAGTAGGAGTGACTTGCTCACCTTTGGCCTTTATAAAAAAGTTGTTGATCGTTGAGGGCTACATTTTAATCTGAAAATCTCGAGTTTTGGAGCACGTTGGGTTTTGTCATCTTCTCCTTTGGGGCTCCGAATTTGAGGTAGGGATACCCTACTCCTCTCTATGGATTTTGTCTTTAAATTTTAGTATTTTGAGATGTTGGGGTTGGTTTGGTAATTTTGTGAAAGTTTGGGGCTTTTGTGTAATTTTACAAGAGTTGGGGTTTTATTCATAATAAACCTAGATGCATGTTTGGCATAGAGAAATGGAATAAATGTTGAATCATTGATGAAAATGGAACCTAAGGGTTGTAATGTTAATTATGGGAATTGACCTAATTACATTGTTTGATTAATTGGGATAATTAATGGTGAGAAATGAGGAAATGAAATGTTGATTGAATATCCATTTGTGCATTTATTTTCTGTTTAGAAATAACTGCTTGGGCTATCGGTGGAGGATAGTCGTGATTGTTGTAGACAATGCATGATGATTAGGCAAACTGAAACTAATCAATGAAATGTGTCATGGACTTTGACGGATTGATAGAATACATTAATTGTATGTATTGGGTGATTGTATATAGAACCAATGTGTTTGTATACGTTATGTGTTGAGGAGGAGATAGGGGATGTGCTCCGCGGTTTAGGGGAAGATAGGGGATGTACCTCTAAACCGAATAGTGTTGGGAGAAGATAGGGGATGAACTCCGTAGATAGAGCTCATATGCTTGTCTAGAGAAGTGAAGATAGAGCTCATATGCTTATCTTCGTGAAGTGTGGATATAGCTTATATGCTTATCTGTGAATGTGGGATATTGTTGTTATACATATCTGTTGAGAATGTGGATAGAGCTTATATGCTTATCTGAATGTGGATATAGTTTTTATACTTATCTGTTGAAATAATGATAGAGCTGACATGCTTATCTGTTGAAAAAGGGAAAAATGAAAGGTAACTTGGACTCATAAGTCGTGTGACATAAATATGTGATTTATGTGAATGTATCAGTGTTGGCCATCTATCAATTGCTAATATTTTAGTCATTGTCCATGGTTGGTTTAGTGTATTTCTACTGGGCTATGGCTCACCCTATATGGGAATATCATTTTCAGGTACAGGTAGCATGCCACCTCCAAGGACATAGCTTGGGAGGCTAGAGGCGGACATACTTTTGTCGTTTACTTTTGATGTATTACATGTAACTTCAAGCCACGGGCTTAATGTGTAAACGAGTTAGTACTCTTTGTTGTAACCAAGTGTTAACTTGGAAAGCTGTAAGCCCGTAGGGCATTTCGTTTTGATGTTAACATGTAATACTTATGTAATGGAACTCTAATGAATAAAAGAATGTGGTTAGTTTATATGTAAATGCATGTCTTATTTAATGGGTTTAATGTTATTATTTTGAGGGCGTTACAGTGAATGTATCAGTGTTGGTCATCTATCAATTGCTAATCTTTTAGTCATTGTTCATGGTTGGTTTAGTGTATTTCTACTGGGCTGTGACTCACCCTTTATGGGAATATCATTTTCAGGTACAGGTAGCATGCCACCTCCAAGGACATAGCTTGGGAGGCTAGAGGCGGACATACTTTTGTCGTTTTACTTTTGATGTATTACATGTAACTTCAAGCCACGGGCTTAATGTGTAAACGAGTTAGTACTCTTTTGTTGTAACCAAGTGTTAACTTGGAAAGCTGTAAGCCCGTAGGGCATTTTGTTTTGATGTTAACATGTAATACTTATGTAATGAGACTCTAATGAAATAAAGAACGTGGCTAGTTCATATGTCAATGCATGTCTTATTTGATGGGTTTAATGTTATTATTTTGAGGGCGTTACATTAACTATGGAAGTTCAATTCCGAAACCACTATATCTTAACGATGTATTTGGAAATTAAATAAAAGAGGAAGTCGAGTAGAAAAGAAACTTGAATAAAAAAGGAAGTTAAATAAAAATAAAAGTGGAAGTTGCAGAAAATTAAAAATGGAAGTTCATTCCAGAAACCACTATACCTTAACGATCTATTTGGAAATTAAATAGAAAAGGAAGTTTAATAGAAATGTAAATTGAATAAAAATGGAAGTAGAATATAAATAAAAATGAAAGTTGCATAAAATTAAAAATGGAAGTTCAATCCAGAAACCACTATACCATAGCGATCTATTTGGAAATTAAATAAAAATAGAAGTTTCGTAGAAAAGTAAATTGAATTAAAATGGAAGTAGAATAAAAATAAAAATGAAAGTTCCATAAAATTAAAAATGGAAGTTCAATCCAGAAACCACTATACCATAACGATCTATTTGGAAATTAAATAAAAAAGGAAGTTTAACAGAAAAGTAAATTGAATAAAAATGGAAGTTGAATAAAAATAAAAATAAAAGTTGCAGAAAATTAAATATGGAAGTTCAATCCAGAAACCACTTTACCTTAACGATCTATTTGGAAATTAAATAAAAAAGGAAGTTTAATAGAAAAGTAAATTGAATAAAAACGGAAGTTGAACAAAAATAAAAATGAAAGTAGCATAAAATTAAAAATGGAAATTCAATCCAAAAACCGCTATACCTTAACGATCTATTTGGAAATTAAATAAAAAAGGAAGTTTAATAGAAAAGTAAATTGAATAAAAATGGAAGTTGAATAAAAATAAAAATGAAAGTTGCAGAAAATTAAATATGGAAGTTCAATCCAGAAACCACTATACCTTAACGATCTATTTGGAAATTAAATAAAAAAGGAAGTTTAACAGAAAAGTAAATTGAATAGAAATGGAAGTTGAATAAAAATAAAAATGAAAGTTGCAGAAAATTAAAAGCGGAAATTCAAACCCGAAACCACTATACCATAACGATCTATTTGGAAATTAAATAAAAAAGGAAGTTTAATAGAAAATGAATTGAATAAAAATGGAAGTCGAATAAAAATAAAAAGGAAAGTTGCAGAAAATTAAAAGCGGAAGTTCAATCCCGAAACCAGTATGCCTTAACGATCTATTTGGTAATCAAATAAAAAAGGAAGTTTAATAGAAAAGTAAATTGAATAAAAATGGAAGTTGAATAAAAATAAAAATGAAAGTTGCATAAAATTAAAAATGGAAATTCAATCCAGAAACGACTATACCTTCACGATTTATTTGGAAATTAAATAAAAAAGGAAGTTTGATAGAAAAGTAAATTGCATAAAATGGAAGTTGAATAAAAATAAAAATGAAAGTTGCATAAAACTAAAAATGGAATTTCAATCCAAAAACCACTATACCTTAACGATCTATTTGAAAATTAAATAAAAAAGGAAGTTGAGTAGAAAAGAAACTTGAATAAAAAAGAAAGTTAAATAAAAATAAAAATGGAAGTTGCAGAAAATTAAAAATGGAAGTTCATTCCAGAAACCACTATACCTTAACGATCTATTTGGAAATTATATAAAAAAGAAGTTTAATATAAAAGTAAATTGATTAAAAATGGAAGTAAAATAAAAATAAAAATGAAAGTTGCATAAAATTAAAATTGGAAGTTCAATCCAGAAAACACTATATCTTAATGATGTATTTGGAAATTAAATAAAAGAGGAAGTCGAGTAGAAAAGAAACTTGAATAAAAAAGGAAGTTAAATAAAAATAAAAGTGGAAGTTGCAGAAAATTAAAAATGGAAGTTCATTCTAGAAACCACTATACCTTAACGATCTATTTGGAAATTAAATAGAAAAGGAAGTTTAATAGAAAAGTAAATTGAATAAAAATGGAAGTAGAATATAAATAAAAATGAAAGCTGCATAAAATTAAAAATGGAAGTTCAATCCTGAAACCACTATACCTTAGCGATCTATTTGGAAATTAAATAAAAATAGAAGTTTAATAGGAAAGTAAATTGAATTAAAATGGAAGTAGAATAAAAATAAAAATGAAAGTTGCATAAAATTAAAAATGGAAGTTCAATCCAGAAACCACTACACCTTAACGATCTATTTGGAAATTAAATAAAGAAGGAAGTTTAACAGAAAAGTAAATTGAATAAAAATGGAAGTTGAATAAAAATAAAAATGAAAGTTGCAGAAAATTAAATAAGGAAGTTCAATCCAGAAAGCACTTTACCTTAACGATCTATTTGGAAATTAAATAAAAAAGGAAGTTTAATAGAAAAGTAAATTGAATAAAAATGGAAGTTGAATAAAAATAAAAATGAAAGTTGCAGAAAATTAAAAGCGGAAGTTCAAACCCGAAACCACTATACCATAACGATCTATTTGGAAATTAAATAAAAAAGGAAGTTTAATAGAAAATGAATTGAATAAAAATGGAAGTCGAATAAAAATAAAAAGGAAAGTTGCAGAAAATTAAAAGCGGAAGTTCAATCCCGAAACCAGTATGCCTTAACGATCTATTTGGAAATCAAATAAAAAAGGAAGTTTAATAGAAAAGTAAATTGAATTAAAATGGAAGTAGAATAAAAATAAAAATGAAATTTGCAGAAAATTAAATATGGAAGTTCAATCCAGAAACCACTATAACTTAACGATCTATTTGGAAATTAAATAAAAAAGGAAGTTTAACTGAAAAGTAAATTGAATAAAAATGGAAGTTGAATAAAAATAAAAATGAAAGTTGCAAAAAATTAAAAGCAGAAGTTCAAACCTGAAACCACTATACCGTAACGATCTATTTGGAAATTAAATAAAAAAGGAAGTTTAATAGAAAATGAATTGAATAAAAATGGAAGTCGAATAAAAATAAAAAGGAAAGTTGCAGAAAATTAAAAGCGGAAGTTCAATCCCGAAACCAGTATGCCTTAACGATCTATTTGGAAATCAAATAAAAAAGGAAGTTTAATAGAAAAGTAAATTGAATAAAAATGGAAGTTGAACAAAAATAAAAATGAAAGTTGCATAGAATTAAAAATGAAAATTCAATCCAGAAACCACTACACCTTAACGATTTATTTGGAAATTAAATAAAAAAGGAAGTTTGATAGAAAAGTAAACTGCATAAAATGGAAGTTGATAAAAATAAAAATGAAAGTTGCATAAAAGTAAAAATGGAAGTTCAATCCAAAAACCACTATACCTTAACGATCTATTTGGAAATTAAATAAAAAAGGAAGTTGAGTAGAAAAGAAACTTGAATAAAAAAGGAAATTAAATAAAAATAAAAGTGGAAGTTGCAGAAAATTGAAAATGGAAGTTCATTCCAGAAACCACTATACCTTAACGATCTATTTGGAAATTAAATAAAAAAGGAAGTTTAATAGAAAAGTAAATTGATTAAAAATGGAAGTAAAATAAAAATAAAATGAAAGTTGCATAAAATTAAAATTGGAAGTTCAATCCAGAAACCACTATATCTTAACGATGTATTTGGAAATAAAATAAAAAAGGAAGTTGAGTAGAAAAGAAACTTGAATAAAAAAGGAAGTTAAATAAAAATTAAAGTGGAAGTTGCAGAAAATTAAAAATGGAAGTTCATTCCAGAAACCACTATACCTTAACGATCTATTTGCAAATTAAATAGAAAAGGTAGTTTAATAGAAAAGTAAATTGAATAAAAATTGAAGTGGAATATAAATAAAAATGAAAGTTGCATAAAATTAAAAATGGAAGTTCAATCCAGAAACAACTACACCTTAGCGATCTATTTGGAAATTAAATAAAAATAGAAGTTTAATAGGAAAGTAAATTGAATTAAAATGGAAGTAGAATAAAAATAAAAATGAAAGTTGCATAAAATTAAAAATGGAAGTTCAATCCAGAAACCACTACACCTTAACGATCTATTTGGAAATTAAATAAAAAAGGAAGTTTAATAGAAAAGTAAATTGAATAAAAATGGAAGTTGAATAAAAATAAAAATGAAAGTTGCAGAAAATTAAATACGGAAGTTCAATCCCGAAACCACTTTACCTTAACGATCTATTTGGAAATTAAATAAAAAAGGAAGTTTAATAGAAAAGTAAATTGAATAAAAATAAAAAGGAAAGTTGAAGAAAATTAAAAGCGGAAGTTCAATCCCGAAACCACTATACCTTAACGATCTATTTGGAAATCAAATAAAAAAGGAAGTTGAATAGAAAAGTAAATTGAATAAAAATGGAAGTTGAATAAAAATAAAAATGAAAGTTGCATAAAATTAAAAATGGAAGTTCAATCCAGAAACCACTATAACTTAACGATCTATTTGGAAATTAAATAAAAAAGGAAGTTTAATAGAAATGTAAATTGATTAAAAATGGAAGTAAAATAAAAATAAAAATAAAAATGAAAGTTGCACAAAATTAAAAATGGAAGTTCAATCCAGAAACCACTATACCTTAACGATCTATTTGGAAATTAAATAAAAAAGGATGTTTAATAGAAAAGTAAATTGCATAAAATGGAAGTAGAATGAAAATAAAAATGAAAGTTGCATAGAATTAAAAATGGAAGTTCAATCCAGAAACCACTATACCTTAACGATCTATTTTGAAATTAAATAAAAAAGGAAGTTTAATAGAAAAGTAAATTGAATAAAAATGGAAGTTGAGTAAAAATAAAAATGGAAGTTGCAGAAAATTAAATATGGAAGTTCAACCCAGAAACCACCATACAATAACGATCTACTTGTAAATTAAATAAAAAGGGAAGTTTAATAGAAAAGTAAATTGCATAAAAATGGAAGTTGAATAAAAATAAAAATGAAAGTTGTAGAAAATTAAATATGGAAGTTCAATCCCGAAACCACTATACCTTAACGATATATTTGGAAATTAAATAAAAAAAGGAAGTTCAATAGAAAAGCAAATTGCAGAAAATGGAAGTAGAATAAAAATAAAAATGAAAGTTGCATAAAATAAAAAATGGAAGTTCAATCCAAAAACCACTATACTTTAACGATCTATTTGGAAATTAAATAAAAAAGGAAGTTTAATAGAAAAGTAAATTGAATAAAAATGGAAGTTGAATAAAAATAAAAATGGAAGTTGCAGAAAATTAAATATGAAAGTTCAATCCAGAAACCACTATACCTTAACGATCTATTTGGAAATTAAATAAAAAAAGGAAGTTTAATAGAAAAGTAAATTGAATTAAAATGGAAGTAAAATAGAAATAAAAATGAAATTTGCAGAAAATTAAATATGGAAGTTCAATCCAGAAACCACTATACCTTAACGATCTATTTGGAAATTAAATAAAAAAGAAAGTTAAATAGAAAAGTAAATTGAATAAAAATGGAAGTTGAATAAAAATAAAAATGGAAGTTGCAGAAAATTAAATATGGATGTTCAATCCAGAAACCACTATACCTTAAAAATCTGTTTGCAAATTAAATAAAACAGGAAATTTCATAGAAAAGTAAATTGAATAATAATGGAAGTCGAATAAAAATAAAAATGAAAGTTGCAGAAAATTAAATATGGAAGTTCAATCCAGAAACCACTATACCTTAACGATCTATTTGGAAATTAAATAAAAAAGGATGTTTAATAGAAAAGTAAATTGCATAAAATGGAAGTAGAATGAAAATAAAAATGAAAGTTGCATAGAATTAAAAATGGAAGTTCAATCCAGAAACCACTATACCTTAACGATCTATTTTGAAATTAAATAAAAAAGGAAGTTTAATAGAAAAGTAAATTGAATAAAAATGGAAGTTGAGTAAAAATAAAAATGGAAGTTGCAGAAAATTAAATATGGAAGTTCAACCCAGAAACCACCATACAATAACGATCTACTTGTAAATTAAATAAAAAGGGAAGTTTAATAGAAAAGTAAATTGCATAAAAATGGAAGTTGAATAAAAATAAAAATGAAAGTTGTAGAAAATTAAATATGGAAGTTCAATCCCGAAACCACTATACCTTAACGATATATTTGGAAATTAAATAAAAAAAGGAAGTTCAATAGAAAAGCAAATTGCAGAAAATGGAAGTAGAATAAAAATAAAAATGAAAGTTGCATAAAATAAAAAATGGAAGTTCAATCCAAAAACCACTATACTTTAACGATCTATTTGGAAATTAAATAAAAAAGGAAGTTTAATAGAAAAGTAAATTGAATAAAAATGGAAGTTGAATAAAAATAAAAATGGAAGTTGCAGAAAATTAAATATGAAAGTTCAATCCAGAAACCACTATACCTTAACGATCTATTTGGAAATTAAATAAAAAAAGGAAGTTTAATAGAAAAGTAAATTGAATTAAAATGGAAGTAAAATAGAAATAAAAATGAAATTTGCAGAAAATTAAATATGGAAGTTCAATCCAGAAACCACTATACCTTAACGATCTATTTGGAAATTAAATAAAAAAGAAAGTTAAATAGAAAAGTAAATTGAATAAAAATGGAAGTTGAATAAAAATAAAAATGGAAGTTGCAGAAAATTAAATATGGATGTTCAATCCAGAAACCACTATACCTTAAAAATCTGTTTGCAAATTAAATAAAACAGGAAATTTCATAGAAAAGTAAATTGAATAATAATGGAAGTCGAATAAAAATAAAAATGAAAGTTGCAGAAAATTAAATATGGAAGTTCAATCCAGAAACCACTATACCTTAACGATCTATTTGGAAATTAAATAAAAAAGGAAGTTTAATAGAAAAGTAAATTGCATAAAATGGAAGTTGAATAAAAATAAAAATGAAAGTTGCATAAAATTAAATATGGAAGTTCAATTCCGAAACCACAATACCATAACGATCTATTTGGAAATTAAATAAAAAAGGATGTTTAATAGAAAAGTAAATTGAATAAAAATGGAAGTTGAATAAAAATAAAAATGAAAGTTGCATAAAATAAAAAATGGAAGTTCAATCCAGAAACCACTATACCTTAACGATCTATTTGGAAATTAAATAAAAAAGGAAGTTTAATTGAAAAGTAAATTGAATAAAAATGGAAGTTGAATAAAAAATAAAAATGGAAGTTGCAGAAAATTAAATATGGAAGTCAATTCAGAAACCACTATACCTTAACGATCTATTTGGAAATTAAATAAAAAATGACGTTTAATAGAAAAGTAAATTGCATAAAACGGAAGTTGAATAAAAATAAAAATGAAAGTTGCAGAAAATTAAATATGGAAGTTCAATTCCGAAACTACTATATCTTAACGATCTATTTGGAAATTAAATAAAAAAGGATGTTTAATAGAAAAGTAAATTGCATAAAATGGAAGTAGAATAAAAATAAAAATGAAAGTTGCACAAAATTAAAAATGGAAGTTCAATCCAAAAACCGCTATACCTTAACGATCTATTTGGAAATTAAATAAAAAAGGAAGTTTAACAGAAAAGTAAATTGAATAAAAATGGAAGTTGAATAAAAATAAAAAAGGAAGTTGCAGAAAGTTAAATATCGAAGTTCAATACAGAAACCACTATACCTTAACGATCTATTTGGAAATTAAATAAAAAAGGAAGTTTAATAGAAATGTCAATTGCATAAAAATGGAAGTTGAATAAAAATAAAAATGGGAGTTGCAGAAAATTAAATATGGAAGTTCAATCCCGAAACCACTATACCTTAACGATCTATTTGGAAATTAAATAAAAAGGAAGTTTAATAGAAAAGTAAATTGCATAAAATGGAAGTAGAATAAAAATAAAAATGAAAGTTGCATAAAATTAAAAATGGAAGTACAATCCAAAAACCACTATACTTTAACGATCTATTTGGAAATTAAATAAAAAAGGAAGTTTAATAGAAAAGTAAATTGAATAAAAATGGAAGATGAATAAAAATAAAAATGGAAGTTGCAGAAAATTAAATATGGAAGTTCAATCCAGAAACCACTATACCTTAACGATCTATTTGGAAATTAAATAAAAAAGGATGTTAAATAGAAAGGTAAATTGAATAAAAATGGAAGTTGAATAAAAATAAAAATGAAAGTTGCATAAAATAAAAAATGGAAGTTCAATCCAAAAACCACTATACCTTAACGATCTATTTGGAAATTAAAGAAAAAAGGAAGTTTAATTGAAAAGTAAATTGAATAAAAATGGAAGTTGAATAAAAATAAAAATGGAAGTTGCAGAAAATTAAATATGGAAGTCAATTCAGAAACCACTATACCTTAACGATCTATTTGGAAATTAAATAAAAAATGAAGTTTAATAGAAAAGTAAATTGCATAAAAATGGAAGTTGCAGAAAATTAAAAGCGGAAGTTCAATCCAAAAACCACTATAACTTAACGATCTGTTTGCAAATTAAATAAAACAGGAAATTTCATAGAAAAGTAAATTGAATAAAAATGGAAGTCGAATAAAAATAAAAATGAAACAGAAAATTAAATATGGAAGTTCAATCCAGAAACCACTATACCTTAACGATCTATTTGGAAATTAAATAAAAAATGACGTTTAATAGAAAAGTAAATTACATAAAACGGAAGTTGAATAAAAATAGAAATGAAAGTTGCAGAAAATTAAATATGGAAGTTCAATTCCGAAACCACTATATCTTAACGATCTATTTGGAAATTAAATAAAAAAGGATGTTTAATAGAAAAGTAAATTGCATAAAATGGAAGTAGAATAAAAATAAAAATGAAAGTTGCACAAAATTAAAAATGGAAGTTCAATCCAAAACCGCTATACCTTAACGATCTATTTGGAAATTAAATAAAAAAGGAAGTTTAATAGAAAAGTAAATTGAATAAAAATGGAAGTTGAATAAAAATAAAAAAGGAAGTTGCAGAAAATTAAATATCGAAGTTCAATCCAGAAACCACTATACCTTAACGATCTGTTTGGAAATTAAATAAAAAAGGAAGTTTAAGAGAAATGTCAATTGCATAAAAATGGAAGTTGAAGAAAAATAAAAATGGGAGTTGCAGAAAATTAAATATGGAAGTTCAATCCCGAAACCACTATACCTTAACGATCTATTTGGAAATTAAATAAAAAAGGATGTTTAATAGAAAAGTAAATTGCATAAAATGGAAGTAGAATAAAAATAAAAAAGAAAGTTGCACAAAATTAAAAATGGAAGTTCAATCCAAAAACCGCTATACCTTAACGATCTATTTGGAAATAAAATAAAAAAGGAAGTTTAATAGAAAAGTAAATTGAATAAAAATGGAAGTTGAATAAAAATAAAAAAGCAAGTTGCAGAAAATTAAATATCGAAGTTCAATCCAGAAACCACTATACCTTAACGATCTATTTGGAAATTAAATAAAAAAGGAAGTTTTACAGAAATGTCAATTGCATAAAAATGGAAGTTGAATAAAAATAAAAATGAAAGTTGCAGAAAATTAAAAGCGGAAATTCAAACCCGAAACCACTATACCATAACGATCTATTTGGAAATTAAATAAAAAAGGAAGTTTAATAGAAAATGAATTGAATAAAAATGGAAGTCGAATAAAAATAAAAAGGAAAGTTGCAGAAAATTAAAAGCGGAAGTTCAATCCCGAAACCAGTATGCCTTAACGATCTATTTGGTAATCAAATAAAAAAGGAAGTTTAATAGAAAAGTAAATTGAATAAAAATGGAAGTTGAATAAAAATAAAAATGAAAGTTGCATAAAATTAAAAATGGAAATTCAATCCAGAAACCACTATACCTTCACGATTTATTTGGAAATTAAATAAAAAAGGAAGTTTGATAGAAAAGTAAATTGCATAAAATGGAAGTTGAATAAAAATAAAAATGAAAGTTGCATAAAACTAAAAATGGAATTTCAATCCAAAAACCACTATACCTTAACGATCTATTTTGAAATTAAATAAAAAAGGAAGTTG
Source organism: Camellia sinensis (assembly GCF_055761805.1). NCBI lineage: Eukaryota > Viridiplantae > Streptophyta > Magnoliopsida > Ericales > Theaceae > Camellia > Camellia sinensis. The sequence goes on from NW_028128987.1 coordinate 34,009,209, forward strand.
AGTAGAAAAGAAACTTGAATAAAAAAGAAAGTTAAATAAAAATAAAAATGGAAGTTGCAGAAAATTAAAAATGGAAGTTCATTCCAGAAACCACTATACCTTAACGATCTATTTGGAAATTATATAAAAAGGAAGTTTAATATAAAAGTAAATTGATTAAAAATGGAAGTAAAATAAAAATAAAAATGAAAGTTGCATAAAATTAAAATTGGAAGTTCAATCCAGAAAACACTATATCTTAATGATGTATTTGGAAATTAAATAAAAGAGGAAGTCGAGTAGAAAAGAAACTTGAATAAAAAAGGAAGTTAAATAAAAATAAAAGTGGAAGTTGCAGAAAATTAAAAATGGAAGTTCATTCTAGAAACCACTATACCTTAACGATCTATTTGGAAATTAAATAGAAAAGGAAGTTTAATAGAAAAGTAAATTGAATAAAAATGGAAGTAGAATATAAATAAAAATGAAAGCTGCATAAAATTAAAAATGGAAGTTCAATCCAGAAACCACTATACCTTACCGATCTATTTGGAAATTAAATAAAAATAGAAGTTTAATAGGAAAGTAAATTGAATTAAAATGGAAGTAGAATAAAAATAAAAATGAAAGTTGCATAAAATTAAAAATGGAAGTTCAATCCAGAAACCACTACACCTTAACGATCTATTTGGAAATTAAATAAAGAAGGAAGTTTAACAGAAAAGTAAATTGAATAAAAATGGAAGTTGAATAAAAATAAAAATGAAAGTTGCAGAAAATTAAATAAGGAAGTTCAATCCAGAAAGCACTTTACCTTAACGATCTATTTGGAAATTAAATAAAAAAGGAAGTTTAATAGAAAAGTAAATTGAATAAAAATAAAAATGAAATTTGCAGAAAATTAAAAGCGGAAGTTCAAACCCGAAACCACTATACCATAACGATCTATTTGGAAATTAAATAAAAAAGGAAGTTTAATAGAAAATGAATTGAATAAAAATGGAAGTCGAATAAAAATAAAAAGGAAAGTTGCAGAAAATTAAAAGCGGAAGTTCAATCCCGAAACCAGTATGCCTTAACGATCTATTTGGAAATCAAATAAAAAAGGAAGTTTAATAGAAAAGTAAATTGAATTAAAATGGAAGTAGAATAAAAATAAAAATGAAAGTTGCATAAAATTAAAAATGGAAGTTCAATCCAGAAACCACTACACCTTAACGATCTATTTGGAAATTAAATAAAGAAGGAAGTTTAACAGAAAAGTAAATTGAATAAAAATGGAAGTTGAATAAAAATAAAAATGAAAGTTGCAGAAAATTAAATAAGGAAGTTCAATCCAGAAAGCACTTTACCTTAACGATCTATTTGGAAATTAAATAAAAAAGGAAGTTTAATAGAAAAGTAAATTGAATAAAAATGGAAGTTGAATAAAAATAAAAATGAAAGTTGCAGAAAATTAAAAGCGGAAGTTCAAACCCGAAACCACTATACCATAACGATCTATTTGGAAATTAAATAAAAAAGGAAGTTTAATAGAAAATGAATTGAATAAAAATGGAAGTCGAATAAAAATAAAAAGGAAAGTTGCAGAAAATTAAAAGCGGAAGTTCAATCCCGAAACCAGTATGCCTTAACGATCTATTTGGAAATCAAATAAAAAAGGAAGTTTAATAGAAAAGTAAATTGAATTAAAATGGAAGTAGAATAAAAATAAAAATGAAATTTGCAGAAAATTAAATATGGAAGTTCAATCCAGAAACCACTATAACTTAACGATCTATTTGGAAATTAAATAAAAAAGGAAGTTTAACTGAAAAGTAAATTGAATAAAAATGGAAGTTGAATAAAAATATAAATGAAAGTTGCAGAAAATTAAAAGCAGAAGTTCAAACCTGAAACCACTATACCGTAACGATCTATTTGGAAATTAAATAAAAAAGGAAGTTTAATAGAAAATGAATTGAATAAAAATGGAAGTCGAATTAAAATAAAAAGGAAAGTTGCAGAAAATTAAAAGCGGAAGTTCAATCCCGAAACCAGTATGCCTTAACGATCTATTTGGAAATCAAATAAAAAAGGAAGTTTAATAGAAAAGTAAATTGAATAAAAATGGAAGTTGAACAAAAATAAAAATGAAAGTTGCATAGAATTAAAAATGAAAATTCAATCCAGAAACCACTACACCTTAACGATTTATTTGGAAATTAAATAAAAAAGGAAGTTTGATAGAAAAGTAAACTGCATAAAATGGTAGTTGATAAAAATAAAAATGAAAGTTGCATAAAAGTAAAAATGGAAGTTCAATCCAAAAACCACTATACCTTAACGATCTATTTGGAAATTAAATAAAAAAGGAAGTTGAGTAGAAAAGAAACTTGAATAAAAAAGGAAGTTAAATAAAAATAAAAGTGGAAGTTGCAGAAAATTGAAAATGGAAGTTCATTCCAGAAACCACTATACCTTAACGATCTATTTGGAAATTAAATAAAAAAGGAAGTTTAATAGAAAAGTAAATTGATTAAAAATGGAAGTAAAATAAAAATAAAATGAAAGTTGCATAAAATTAAAATTGGAAGTTCAATCCAGAAACCACTATATCTTAACGATGTATTTGGAAATAAAATAAAAAAGGAAGTTGAGTAGAAAAGAAACTTGAATAAAAAAGGAAGTTAAATAAAAATTAAAGTGGAAGTTGCAGAAAATTAAATATAGCGATCCCGGGTTTACCCTTGATGTACAGTGATCCGGACATGTGTCCGTGGATGTTGGTAGTTGTTTATTATTTTGTTTGCATCCTTTTTACTTCATAATTGAGTTATAGGATGTGTTGAGCGGGTTTGTTACAGGTTGGTTGAGTTTAGAAACCAAAACTAGTTGCCCAGATTTTGGCCTGTACGCTCGAGCGGAGGTGTTGGCGCTCGAGCGGGGAATACACCCATCCAGTATTTGTTGTGCAGTGTTGTACGCTCGAGCGTAGGGTTGGCAGCTCGAGCGTAGGTCTGTTTCTGCAAAAGTGCTGAGCGAGTGCATTCTGCGCTCGAGCGGGAGGTTGGCCGCTCGAGCGTAAGTCTGTGAGTGGCCGCTCGAGCGGGGTGTTTTACGCTCGAGCGGAGACCTGGGTTAAAGACCCGAAGTTGTGACTTTCCAAATCACTTTTTGCTTTCTCTTCTCTCTCTTACTTTTCCAAAATCACCATTGTTGAGCCTCTCACTCTAGATACTACCTTCTCTCTAGGTTTTGATCTAGTAAGAGTGATTTACTCACCTTTGGCCTTTACAAAAAAGTTGTTGATCGTCGAGGGCTTCATTTTAATCTGAAAATCTCGGGTTTTGGAGCACGTTGGGTTTTGGAGTCTTCTCCTTTGGGACTCCGAATTTGAGGTAGGGATAACCTACTCCTCTCTATGGGTTTTGTCTTTAAATTTTGGTATTTTGAGATGTTGGGCTTGGTTTGGTAATTTTGTGAAAGTTTGGGGCTTTTGTGTAATTTTACAAAAGTTGGGGTTTTATTCATAATAAACCTAGATGCATGTTTGGCATAGAAAAATGGAATGATTGTTGAATCATTGATGAAAATGGGACCTAAGGGTTGAAATAGTAATTATGGAAGATGGCCTAATTACATTGTTTAATTAATTGGGATAATTAATTGGTGAGAAATGAGGAAATGAAATGTTGATTGAATATCCATTTGTGCATTTATTTTCTGTTTTAGAAATAACTGCTTTGGGCTATCGGTGGAGGATAGTCGAGATTGTTGTAGACAATGCATGATGATTAGGTAAACGGAAACTAATCAATGGAATGTGTCATGGAACTTGACGGTTGATAGAATACATTAATTGTGTGTATTGTGTGATTGTATATAGAACCAATGTGTTTATATACGTTATGTGTAGAGGAGGAGATAGGGGATGTACTCCGCGGTTTAGGGGAAGATAGGGGATGTACCTCTAAACCGGATAGGTATTTGGAGGAGATAGGGGATGAACTCCGTAGACAGAGCTCATATGCTTGTCTAGAGAAGTGAAGATAGAGCTCATATGCTTATCTTTGTGAAGTGTGGATACAGCTTGTATGCTTATCTGTGGATATTGTTGATATACATATCTGTTATAGAATGTGGATACAGCTTGTATGCTTATCTGTGGAGATTGTTGATAAACATATCTGTTGAGAATGTGGATATAGCTTTTATGCTTATCTGAATGTGAGATATAGTTTTTATACATATCTGTGGAGATGAAGATAGAGCTAGCATGCTTATCTGTTGAAAAAGGGAAAATGAAAAGTAAATGGGACTTGTAAGTCGTTGACATAAATATGTAATTTATGTGATTGTATCAGTGTTGACCAACTATCAAATGCTAATGTTTTAGTCAATGTCCATGGTTGGTTTAGTGTATTTCTACTGGGCTGTGGCTCACCCTATATGGGAATATCATTTTCAGGTACAGGAAGCATGCCACCTCCAAGGACATAGCTGGGAGGCTAGTGGCGGGCATAGTTTTGTCGTTTTACTTTTGATGTATTATATGTAACTTCAAGCCAAGGGCTTAATGTGTAAACGAGTTAGAACTCTTCGTTGTAACCAAGTGTTAACTTGGAAAGCTGTAAGCCCGTAGGGCATTTTGTTTTGATGTTAACATGTAATACATATGTATATGAAACTCTAATGAATAAAGGAATGTGGATAGTTTGTATATAAATGCATGTCTTATCTAATGGGTTTAATGCTTATTTTTTTGAGGGCGTTACATTAAAAATGGAAGTTCATTCCAGAAACCACTATACCTTAACGATCTATTTGGAAATTAAATAGAAAAGGTAGTTTAATAGAAAAGTAAATTGAATAAAAATTGAAGTGGAATATAAATAAAAATGAAAGTTGCATAAAATTAAAAATGGAAGTTCAATCCAGAAACAACTACACCTTAGCGATCTATTTGGAAATTAAATAAAAATAGAAGTTTAATAGGAAAGTAAATTGAATTAAAATGGAAGTAGAATAAAAATAAAAATGAAAGTTGCATAAAATTAAAAATGGAAGTTCAATCCAGAAACCACTACACCTTAACGATCTATTTGGAAATTAAATAAAAAAGGAAGTTTAACAGAAAAGTAAATTGAATAAAAATGAAAGTTGAATAAAAATAAAAATGAAAGTTGCAGAAAATTAAATACGGAAGTTCAATCCCGAAACCACTTTACCTTAACGATCTATTTGGAAATTAAATAAAAAAGGAAGTTTAATAGAAAAGTAAATTGAATAAAAATAAAAAGGAAAGTTGCAGAAAATTAAAAGCGGAAGTTCAATCCCGAAACCACTATACCTTAACGATCTATTTGGAAATCAAATAAAAAAGGAAGTTGAATAGAAAAGTAAATTGAATAAAAATGGAAGTTGAATAAAAATAAAAATGAAAGTTGCATAAAATTAAAAATGGAAGTTCAATCCAGAAACCACTATAACTTAACGATCTATTTGGAAATTAAATAAAAAAGGAAGTTTAATAGAAATGTAAATTGATTAAAAATGGAAGTAAAATAAAAATAAAAATAAAAATGAAAGTTGCACAAAATTAAAAATGGAAGTTCAATCCAGAAACCACTATACCTTAACGCTCTATTTGGAAATTAAATAAAAAAGGATGTTTAATAGAAAAGTAAATTGCATAAAATGGAAGTAGAATGAAAATAAAAATGAAAGTTGCATAGAATTAAAAATGGAAGTTCAATCCAGAAACCACTATACCTTAACGATCTATTTTGAAATTAAATAAAAAAGGAAGTCTAATAGAAAAGTAAATTGAATAAAAATGGAAGTTGAGTAAAAATAAAAATGGAAGTTGCAGAAAATTAAATATGGAAGTTCAACCCAGAAACCACCATACAATAACGATCTACTTGTAAATTAAATAAAAAGGGAAGTTTAATAGAAAAGTAAATTGCATAAAAATGGAAGTTGAATAAAAATAAAAATGAAAGTTGTAGAAAATTAAATATGGAAGTTCAATCCCGAAACCACTATACCTTAACGATCTATTTGGAAATTAAATAAAAAAAGGAAGTTTAATAGAAAAGCAAATTGCAGAAAATGGAAGTAGAATAAAAATAAAAATGAAAGTTGCATAAAATAAAAAATGGAAGTTCAATCCAAAAACCACTATACTTTAACGATCTATTTGGAAATTAAATAAAAAAGGAAGTTTAATAGAAAAGTAAATTGAATAAAAATGGAAGTTGAATAAAAATAAAAATGGAAGTTGCAGAAAATTAAATATGAAAGTTCAATCCAGAAACCACTATACCTTAACGATCTATTTGGAAATTAAATAAAAAAAGGAAGTTTAATAGAAAAGTAAATTGAATTAAAATGGAAGTAGAATAGAAATAAAAATGAAATTTGCAGAAAATTAAATATGGAAGTTCAATCCAGAAACCACTATACCTTAACAATCTATTTGGAAATTAAATAAAAAAGAAAGTTTAATAGAAAAGTAAATTGAATAAAAATGGAAGTTGAATAAAAATAAAAATGGAAGTTGCAGAAAATTAAATATGGATGTTCAATCCAGAAACCACTATACCTTAAAAATCTGTTTGCAAATTAAATAAAACAGGAAATTTCACAGAAAAGTAAATTGAATAATAATGGAAGTCGAATAAAAATAAAAATGAAAGTTGCAGAAAATTAAATATGGAAGTTCAATCCAGAAACCACTATACCTTAACGATCTATTTGGAAATTAAATAAAAAAGGAAGTTTAATAGAAAAGTAAATTGCATAAAATGGAAGTTGAATAAAAATAAAAATGAAAGTTGCATAAAATTAAATATGGAAGTTCAATTCCGAAACCACAATACCATAACGATCTATTTGGAAATTAAATAAAAAAGGATGTTTAATAGAAAAGTAAATTGAATAAAAATGGAAGTTGAATAAAAATAAAAATGAAAGTTGCATAAAATAAAAAATGGAAGTTCAATCCAGAAACCACTATACCTTAACGATCTATTTGGAAATTAAATAAAAAAGGAAGTTTAATTGAAAAGTAAATTGAATAAAAATGGAAGTTGAATAAAAAATAAAAATGGAAGTTGCAGAAAATTAAATATGGAAGTCAATTCAGAAACCACTATACCTTAACGATCTATTTGGAAATTAAATAAAAAATGACGTTTAATAGAAAAGTAAATTGCACAAAACGGAAGTTGAATAAAAATAAAAATGAAAGTTGCAGAAAATTAAATATGGAAGTTCAATTCCGAAATTACTATATCTTAACGATCTATTTGGAAATTAAATAAAAAAGGATGTTTAATAGAAAAGTAAATTGCATAAAATGGAAGTAGAATAAAAATAAAAATGAAAGTTGCACAAAATTAAAAATGGAAGTTCAATCCAAAAACCGCTATACCTTAACGATCTATTTGGAAATTAAATAAAAAAGGAAGTTTAACAGAAAAGTAAATTGAATAAAAATGGAAGTTGAATAAAAATAAAAAAGGAAGTTGCAGAAAGTTAAATATCGAAGTTCAATACAGAAACCACTATACCTTAACGATCTATTTGGAAATTAAATAAAAAAGGAAGTTTAATAGAAATGTCAATTGCATAAAAATGGAAGTTGAATAAAAATAAAAATGGGAGTTGCAGAAAATTAAATATGGAAGTTCAATCCCGAAACCACTATACCTTAACGATCTATTTGGAAATTAAATAAAAAGGAAGTTTAATAGAAAAGTAAATTGCATAAAACGGAAGTAGAATAAAAATAAAAATGAAAGTTGCATAACATTAAAAATGGAAGTTCAATCCAAAAACCACTATACTTTAACGATCTATTTGGAAATTAAATAAAAAAGGAAGTTTAATAGAAAAGTAAATTGAATAAAAATGGAAGATGAATAAAAATAAAAATGGAAGTTGCAGAAAATTAAATATGGAAGTTCAATCCAGAAACCACTATACCTTAACGATCTATTTGGAAATTAAATAAAAAAGGATGTTAAATAGAAAGGTAAATTGAATAAAAATGGAAGTTGAATAAAAATAAAAATGAAAGTTGCATAAAATAAAAAATGGAAGTTCAATCCAGAAACCACTATACCTTAACGATCTATTTGGAAATTAAATAAAAAAGGAAGTTTAATTGAAAAGTAAATTGAATAAAAATAAAAAAGAAAGTTGCAGAAAATTAAATATGGAAGTCAATTCAGAAACCACTATACCTTAACGATCTATTTGGAAATTAAATAAAAAATGAAGTTTAATAGAAAAGTAAATTGCATAAAAATGGAAGTTGTAGAAAATTAAAAGCGGAAGTTCAATCCAAAAACCACTATAACTTAACGATCTGTTTGCAAATTAAATAAAACAGGAAATTTCATAGAAAAGTAAATTGAATAAAAATGGAAGTCGAATAAAAATAAAAATGAAACAGAAAATTAAATATGGAAGTTCAATCCAGAAACCACTATACCTTAACGATCTATTTGGAAATTAAATAAAAAATGACGTTTAATAGAAAAGTAAATTGCATAAAACGGAAGTTGAATAAAAATAAAAATGAAAGTTGCAGAAAATTAAATATGGAAGTTCAATTCCGAAACCACTATATCTTAACGATCTATTTGGAAATTAAATAAAAAAGGATGTTTAATAGAAAAGTAAATTGCATAAAATGGAAGTAGAATAAAAATAAAAATGAAAGTTGCACAAAATTAAAAACGGAAGTTCAATCCAAAAACCGCTATACCTTAACGATCTATTTGGAAATTAAATAAAAAAGGAAGTTTAATAGAAAAGTAAATTGAATAAAAATGGAAGTTGAATAAAAATGAAAAAGGAAGTTGCAGAAAATTAAATATCGAAGTTCAATCCAGAAACCACTATACCTTAACGATCTATTTGGAAATTAAATAAAAAAGGAAGTTTAATAGAAATGTCAATTGCATAAAAATGGAAGTTGAAGAAAAATAAAAATGAGAGTTGCAGAAAATTAAATATGGATGTTCAATCCCGAAACCACTATACCTTAACGATCTATTTGGAAATTAAATAAAAAAGGATGTTTAATAGAAAAGTAAATTGCATAAAATGGAAGTAGAATAAAAATAAAAAAGAAAGTTGCACAAAATTAAAAATGGAAGTTCAATCCAAAAACCGCTATACCTTAACGATCTATTTGGAAATTAAATAAAAAAGGAAGTTTAATAGAAAAGTAAATTGAATAAAAATGGAAGTTGAATAAAAATAAAATAGGAAGTTGCAGAAAATTAAATGTCGAAGTTCAATCCAGAAACCACTATACCTTAACGATCTATTTGGAAATTAAATAAAAAAGGAAGTTTAATAGAAATGTCAATTGCATAAAAATGGAAGTTGAATAAAAATAAAAATGGGAGTTGCAGAAAATTAAATATGGAAGTTCAATCCCGAAACCACTATACCTTAATGATCTATTTGGAAATTAAATAAAAAGGAAGTTTAATAGAAAAGTAAATTGCATAAAATGGAAGTAGAATAAAAATAAAAATGAAAGTTGCATAAAATTAAAAATGGAAGTTCAATCCAAAAACCACTATACTTTAACGATCTATTTGGAAATTAAATAAAAAAGGAAGTTTAATAGAAAAGTAAATTGAATAAAAATGGAAGATGAATAAAAATAAAAATGGAAGTTGCAGAAAATTAAATATGGAAGTTCAATCCAGAAACCACTATACCTTAACGATCTATTTGGAAATTAAATAAAAAAGAAAGTTTAATAGAAAAGTAAATTGAATAAAAATGGAAGTCGAATAAAAATAAAAATGGAAGTTGCAGAAAATTAAATATGGAATTTCAATCCAGAAACCACTATACCTTAACGATCTATTTACAAATTAAATAAAAGAGGAAATTTCATAGAAAAGTAAATTGAATAAAAATGGCAGTCGAATAAAAATAAAAATGAAATTTGCAGAAAATTAAATATGGAAGTTGAATCCAGAAACCACTATACCATAACGATCTTTTTGGAAATTAAATAAAAAATGAAGTTTAATAGAACAACAAATTGTATAAAATGGAAGTTGAATAAAAATAAAAATGAAAGTTGCAGAAAATTAAATATGGAAGTTAAATTCCGAAACCACTATACCTTAACGATCTATTTGGAAATTAAATAAAAAAGGATGTTTAACAGAAAAGTAAATTGCGTAAAATGGAAGTAGAATAAAAATAAAAATGAAAGTTGCATAAATTTAAAAATGGAAGTTCAATCCAAAAACCACTATACTTTAACGATCTATTTGGAAATTAAATAAAAAAGGAAGTTTAATAGAAAAGTAAATTGAATAAAAATGGAAGATGAATAAAAATAAAAATGGAAGTTGCAGAAAATTAAATATGGAAGTTCAATCCAGAAACCACTATACCTTAACGATCTATTTGGAAATTAAATAAAAAAGAAAGTTTAATAGAAAAGTAAATTGAATAAAAATGGAAGTTGAATAAAAATAAAAATAGAAGTTGCAGAAAATTAAATATGGAAGTTCAATCCAGAAACCACTATACCTTAACGATCTGTTTACAAATTAAATAAAAGAGGAAATTTCATAGAAAAGTAAATTGAATAAAAATGGCAGTCGAATAAAAATAAAAATGAAATTTGCAGAAAATTAAATATGGAAGTTGAATCCAGAAACCACTATACCATAACGATCTATTTGGAAATTAAATAAAAAATGAAGTTTCATAGAAAAGTAAATTGCATAAAATGGAAGTTGAATAAAAATAAAAATGAAAGTTGCGGAAAATTAAATATGGAAGTTCAATTCCGAAACCACTATACCTTAACGATCTATTTAGAAATTAAATAAAAAAGGATGTTTAATAGAAAAGTAAATTGCGTAAAATGGAAGTAGAATAAAAATAAAAATGAAAGTTACATAAAATTAAAAATGGAAGTTCAATCCAAAAACCACTATACTTTAACGATCTATTTGGAAATTAAATAAAAAATGAAGTTTAATAGAAAAGTAAATTGCATAAAAATGGAAGTTGTAGAAAATTAAAAGCGGAAGTTCAATCCAAAAACCACTATAACTTAACGATCTGTTTGCAAATTAAATAAAACAGGAAATTTCATAGAAAAGTAAATTGAATAAAAATGGAAGTCGAATAAAAATAAAAATGAAACAGAAAATTAAATATGGAAGTTCAATCCAGAAACCACTATACCTTAACGATCTATTTGGAAATTAAATAAAAAATGACGTTTAATAGAAAAGTAAATTGCATAAAACGGAAGTTGAATAAAAATAAAAATGAAAGTTGCAGAAAATTAAATATGGAAGTTCAATTCCGAAACCACTATATCTTAACGATCTATTTGGAAATTAAATAAAAAAGGATGTTTAATAGAAAAGTAAATTGCATAAAATGGAAGTAGAATAAAAATAAAAATGAAAGTTGCACAAAATTAAAAACGGAAGTTCAATCCAAAAACCGCTATACCTTAACGATCTATTTGGAAATTAAATAAAAAAGGAAGTTTAATAGAAAAGTAAATTGAATAAAAATGGAAGTTGAATAAAAATGAAAAAGGAAGTTGCAGAAAATTAAATATCGAAGTTCAATCCAGAAACCACTATACCTTAACGATCTATTTGGAAATTAAATAAAAAAGGAAGTTTAATAGAAATGTCAATTGCATAAAAATGGAAGTTGAAGAAAAATAAAAATGAGAGTTGCAGAAAATTAAATATGGATGTTCAATCCCGAAACCACTATACCTTAACGATCTATTTGGAAATTAAATAAAAAAGGATGTTTAATAGAAAAGTAAATTGCATAAAATGGAAGTAGAATAAAAATAAAAAAGAAAGTTGCACAAAATTAAAAATGGAAGTTCAATCCAAAAACCGCTATACCTTAACGATCTATTTGGAAATTAAATAAAAAAGGAAGTTTAATAGAAAAGTAAATTGAATAAAAATGGAAGTTGAATAAAAATAAAATAGGAAGTTGCAGAAAATTAAATGTCGAAGTTCAATCCAGAAACCACTATACCTTAACGATCTATTTGGAAATTAAATAAAAAAGGAAGTTTAATAGAAATGTCAATTGCATAAAAATGGAAGTTGAATAAAAATAAAAATGGGAGTTGCAGAAAATTAAATATGGAAGTTCAATCCCGAAACCACTATACCTTAATGATCTATTTGGAAATTAAATAAAAAGGAAGTTTAATAGAAAAGTAAATTGCATAAAATGGAAGTAGAATAAAAATAAAAATGAAAGTTGCATAAAATTAAAAATGGAAGTTCAATCCAAAAACCACTATACTTTAACGATCTATTTGGAAATTAAATAAAAAAGGAAGTTTAATAGAAAAGTAAATTGAATAAAAATGGAAGATGAATAAAAATAAAAATGGAAGTTGCAGAAAATTAAATATGGAAGTTCAATCCAGAAACCACTATACCTTAACGATCTATTTGGAAATTAAATAAAAAAGAAAGTTTAATAGAAAAGTAAATTGAATAAAAATGGAAGTCGAATAAAAATAAAAATGGAAGTTGCAGAAAATTAAATATGGAATTTCAATCCAGAAACCACTATACCTTAACGATCTATTTACAAATTAAATAAAAGAGGAAATTTCATAGAAAAGTAAATTGAATAAAAATGGCAGTCGAATAAAAATAAAAATGAAATTTGCAGAAAATTAAATATGGAAGTTGAATCCAGAAACCACTATACCATAACGATCTTTTTGGAAATTAAATAAAAAATGAAGTTTAATAGAACAACAAATTGTATAAAATGGAAGTTGAATAAAAATAAAAATGAAAGTTGCAGAAAATTAAATATGGAAGTTAAATTCCGAAACCACTATACCTTAACGATCTATTTGGAAATTAAATAAAAAAGGATGTTTAACAGAAAAGTAAATTGCGTAAAATGGAAGTAGAATAAAAATAAAAATGAAAGTTGCATAAATTTAAAAATGGAAGTTCAATCCAAAAACCACTATACTTTAACGATCTATTTGGAAATTAAATAAAAAAGGAAGTTTAATAGAAAAGTAAATTGAATAAAAATGGAAGATGAATAAAAATAAAAATGGAAGTTGCAGAAAATTAAATATGGAAGTTCAATCCAGAAACCACTATACCTTAACGATCTATTTGGAAATTAAATAAAAAAGAAAGTTTAATAGAAAAGTAAATTGAATAAAAATGGAAGTTGAATAAAAATAAAAATAGAAGTTGCAGAAAATTAAATATGGAAGTTCAATCCAGAAACCACTATACCTTAACGATCTGTTTACAAATTAAATAAAAGAGGAAATTTCATAGAAAAGTAAATTGAATAAAAATGGCAGTCGAATAAAAATAAAAATGAAATTTGCAGAAAATTAAATATGGAAGTTGAATCCAGAAACCACTATACCATAACGATCTATTTGGAAATTAAATAAAAAATGAAGTTTCATAGAAAAGTAAATTGCATAAAATGGAAGTTGAATAAAAATAAAAATGAAAGTTGCGGAAAATTAAATATGGAAGTTCAATTCCGAAACCACTATACCTTAACGATCTATTTAGAAATTAAATAAAAAAGGATGTTTAATAGAAAAGTAAATTGCGTAAAATGGAAGTAGAATAAAAATAAAAATGAAAGTTACATAAAATTAAAAATGGAAGTTCAATCCAAAAACCACTATACTTTAACGATCTATTTGGAAATTAAATAAAAAAGGAAGTTTAATAGAAAAGTAAATTGAATAAAAATGGAAGATGAATAAAAATAAAAATGGAAGTTGCAGAAAATTAAATTTGGAAGTTCAATACAGAAACCACTATACCATAATGATCTATTTGGAAATTAAATAAAAAAAGGAAGTTTAGTAGAAAAGTAAATTGAAATAAAATGGAAGTATAATAAAAACAAAAATGAAATTTGCAGAAAATTAGATATGGAAGTTCAATCCAGAAAAACCTATACCTTAACGATCTATTTGGAAATTAAATAAAAAAGAAAGTTTAATAGAAAAGTAAATTGAATAAAAATGGAAGTTGCAGAAATTTAAAAGCGGAAGTTCAATCCAAAAACCACTATACCTTAACGATCTGTTTGCAAATTAAATAAAACAGGAAATTTCATAGAAAAGTAAATTGAATAAAAATGGAAGTCGAATAAAAATAAAATTGAAAGTTGCAGAAAATTAAATATGAAAGTTCAATCCAGAAACCACTATACCTTAACGATCTATTTGGAAATTAAATAAAAAAGGAAGTTTAATAGAAAAGTAAATTGCATAAAATGGAAGTTGAATAAAAATAAAAATCAAAGTTGCAGAAAATTAAATATGGAAGTTCAATCCAGAAACCACTATACCATAATGATCTATTTGGAAATTAAATAAAAAATGAAGTTTAATAGAGAAGTAAATTGCATAAAATGGAAGTTGAATAAAAAAAAATGAACGTTGCAAAAAATTAAATATGGAAGTTCAATTCTGAAACCACAATACCTTAACGATCTATTGGGAATTTAAATAAAAAAGGATGTTTAATAGAAAAGTAAACTGCATAAAATGGAAGTAGAAAAAAAATAAAAATGAAAGTTGCATAAAATAAAAATGGAAGTTCAATCCAAAAACCACTATACATTAACGATCTATTTCGAAATTAAATAAAAAAGGAAGTTTAATAGAAAAGTAAATTGAATAAAAATGGAAGTTGAATAAAAATAAAAATGGAAGTTGCAGAAAATTAAATATGGAAGTTCAATCCAGAAACCACTATACATTAACGATCTATTTCGAAATTAAATAAAAAAGAAAGTTTAATAGAAAAGTAAATTGAATAAAAATGGAAGTTGAATAAAAAATAAAAATGGAAGTTGCAGAAAATTAAATATGGATGTTCAATCCAGAAACCACTATACCTTAACAATCTGTTTGCAAATTAAATAAAACAGGATATTTCATAGAAAAGTAAATTGAATAATAATGGAAGTCGAATAAAAATAAAAATGAAAGTTGCAGAAAATTAAATATGGAAGTTCAATCCAGAAACCACTATACCTTAACGATCTATTTGGAAATTAAATAAAAAAGGAAGTTTAATAGAAAAGTAAATTGCATAAAATGGAAGTAGAATAAAAATAAAAATGAAAGTTGCATAAAATTAAATATGGAAGTTCAATTCCGAAACCACTATACCTTAACGATCTATTTGGAAATTAAATAAAAAAGGATGTTTAATAGAAAGGTAAATTGAATAAAAATGGAAGTTGAATAAAAATAAAAATGAAAGTTGCATAAAATAAAAAATGGAAGTTCAATCCAAAAACCACTATACCTTAACGATCTATTTGGAAATTAAATAAAAAAGGAAGTTTAATTGAAAAGTAAATTGAATAAAAATGGAAGTTGAATAAAAATAAAAATGGAAGTTGCAGAAAATTAAATATGGAAGTCAATTCAGAAACCACTATACCTTAACGATCTATTTGGAAATTAAATAAAAAAGGAAGTTTAATAGAAAAGTAAATTGCATAAAAATGGAAGTTGTAGAAAATTAAAAGGGGAAGTTCAATCCAAAAACCACTATAACTTAACGATCTGTTTGCAAATTAAATAAAACAGGAAATTTCATAGAAAAGTAAATTGAATAAAAATGGAAGTCGAATAAAAATAAAAATGAAAGTTGCAGAAAATTAAATATGGAAGTTCAATCTGGAAACCACTATACCTTAACGATCTATTTGGAAATTAAATAAAAAATGACGTTTAATAGAAAAGTAAATTGCATAAAACGGAAGTTGAATAAAAATAAAAATGAAAGTGGCAGAAAATTAAATATGGAAGTTCAATTCCGAAACCACTATATCTTAACGATCTATTTGGAAATTAAATAAAAAAGGATGTTTAATAGAAAAGTAAATTGCATAAAATGGAAGTAGAATAAAAATAAAAATGAAAGTTGCACAAAATTAAAACTGGAAGTTCAATCCAAAAACCGCTATACCTTAACGATCTATTTGGAAATTAAATAAAAAAGGAAGTTTAATAGAAAAGTAAATTGAATAAAAATGGAAGTTGAATAAAAATAAAAAAGGAAGTTGCAGAAAATTAAATATTGAAGTTCAATCCAGAAACCACTATACCTTTACGATCTATTTGGAAATTAAATAAAAAAGGAAGTTTAATAGAAATGTCAATTGCATAAAAATGGAAGTTGAATAAAAATAAAAATGGGAGTTGCAGAAAATTAAATATGGAAGTTCAATCCCGAAACCACTATACCTTAACGATCTATTTGGAAATTAAATAAAAAAGGAAGTTTAATAGAAAAGTAAATTGCATAAAATGGAAGTAGAATAAAAATAAAAATGAAAGTTGCATAAAATTAAAAATGGAAGTTCAATCGAAAAACCACTATACTTTAACGATCTATTTGGAAATTAAATAAAAAAGGAAGTTTAATAGAAAAGTAAATTGAATAAAAATGGAAGATGAATAAAAATAAAAATGGAAGTTGCAGAAAATTAAATATGGAAGTTCAATCCAGAAACCACTATACCTTAACGATCTATTTGGAAATTAAATAAAAAAGAAAGTTTAATAGAAAAGTAAATTGAATAAAAATGGAAGTCGAATAAAAATAAAAATGGAAGTTGCAGAAAATTAAATATGGAAGTTCAATCCAGAAACCACTATACCTTAACGATCTATTTACAAATTAAATAAAGGAGGAAATTTCATAGAAAAGTAAATTGAATAATAATGGCAGTCGAATAAAAATAAAAATGAAATTTGCAGAAAATTAAATATGGAAATTGAATCCAGAAACCACTATACCATAACGATCTTTTTGGAAATTAAATAAAAAATGAAGTTTAATAGAACAGCAAATTGCATAAAATGGAAATTGAATAAAAATAAAAATGAAAGTTGCAGAAAATTAAATATGGAAGTTAAATTCCGAAACCACTATACCTTAACGATCTATTTGGAAATTAAATAAAAAAGGATGTTTAATAGAAAAGTCAATTGCGTAAAATGAAAGTAGACTAAAAATAAAAATGAAAGTTGCATAAAATTAAAAATGGAAGTTCAATCCAAAAACCACTATACTTTAACGATCTATTTGGAAATTAAATAAAAAAGGAAGTTTAATAGAAAAGTAAATTGAATAAAAAAGGAAGATGAATAAAAATAAAAATGGAAGTTGCAGAAAATTAAATATGGAAGTTCAATCCAGAAACCACTATACCTTAACGATCTATTTGGAAATTAAATAAAAAGAAAGTTTAACAGAAAAGTAAATTGAATAAAAATGGAAGTTGAATAAAAATAAAAATAGAAGTTGCTGAAAATTAAATATGGAAGTTCAATCCAGAAACCACTATACCTTAACGATCTGTTTACAAATTAAATTAAAGAGGAAATTTCATAGAAAAGTAAATTGAATAAAAATGGCAGTCGAATAAAAATAAAAATGAAATTTGCAGAAAATTAAATATGGAAGTTGAATCCAGAAACCACTATACCATAACGATCTATTTGGAAATTAAATAAAAAATGAAGTTTCATGGAAAAGTAAATTGCATAAAATGGAAGTTGAATAAAAATAAAAATGAAAGTTGCAGAAAATTAAATATGGAAGTTCAATCCAGAAACCACTATACCTTAACGATCTATTTGGAAATTAAATAAAAAAAGGAAGTTTAATAGAAATGTAAATTGAATAAAAATGGCAGTCGAATAAAAATAAAAATGAAATTTGCAGAAAATTAAATATGGATGTTCAATCCAGAAACCACTATACCATAACGATCTATTTGGAAATTAAATAAAAAAAAGAAGTTTAATAGAAAAGTAAATTGCATAAAATGGAAGTTGAATAAAAATAAAAGTGAAAGTTGCAGAAAATTAAATTTGGAAGTTCAATACAGAAACCACTATACCTTAACGATCTATTTGGAAATTAAATAAAAAAGGATGTTTAATAGAAAAGTAAATTGCATAAAACGAAAGTAGAATAAAAATAAAAATGAAAGTTGCATAAAATTAAAAATGGAAATTCAATCCAAAAAGCACTATACCTTAACGATCTATTTGGAAATTAAATAAAAAAGGAAATTTAATGGAAAAGTAAATTGAATAAAAATGGAAGTTTAATAGAAAAGTAAGTTGAATAAAAATTGAAATTGAATAAAAATAAAAAGGAAAGTTGCAGAAAATTTAAAGCGGAAGTTCAATCCCGAAACCACTATACCTTAACGATCTATTTGGAAATTAAATAAAAAGGAAGTTTAAAAGAAAAGTAAATTGAACAAAAATGGAAGTAGAATAAAAATAAAAAAGAAAGTTGCTTAAAATTAAAAATGGAAGTTCAATCCAAAAACCACTATACCTTAACGATCTACTCGGATATTAAATAAGAAATGATGTTTAATAGAAAAGTAAATCGAATAAAAATGGAAGTTGAATAAAAACAAAAATGAAAGTTGCAAAAAATTAAAAATGGCAGTTTAATCCAAAAACCAATATACCTTAACGATCTATTTGGAAATTAAACAAAAAATGAAGTTGAGTAGAAAAGAAACTTGAATAAAAAAAGAAGTTGAATACAAATTAAACTGGATGTTGCAGAAATGTAAAAATGGAAGTTCATTGAAGAAACCACTATACCTTAACGATTTATTTGGAAATTAAATAAATAAGGATGTTTAATAGAAAAGTAAATTGAATAAAAATGGAACTTGAATAAAAATAAAAAGGAAAGTTGCATAAAATTAAAAATGGAAATTCAATCCAGAAACCACTATACCTTCACGATTTATTTGGAAATTAAATAAAAAAGGAAGTTTGATAGAAAAGTAAATTGCATAAAATGGAAGTTGAATAAAAATAAAAATGAAAGTTGCATAAAACTAAAAATGGAATTTCAATCCAAAAACCACTATACCTTAACGATCTATTTGGAAATTAAATAAAAAGGAAGTTGAGTAGAAAAGAAACTTGAATAAAAAAGAAAGTTAAATAAAAACAAAAATGGAAGTTGCAGAAAATTAAAAATGGAAGTTCATTCCAGAAACCACTATACCTTAACGATCTATTTGGAAATTATATAAAAAGGAAGTTTAATATAAAAGTAAATTGATTAAAAATGGAAGTAAAATAAAAATAAAAATGAAGGTTGCATAAAATTAAAATTGGAAGTTCAATCCAGAAACCACTATATCTTAACGATGTATTTGGAAATTAAATAAAAGAGGAAGTCGAGTAGAAAAGAAACTTGAATAAAAAAGGAAGTTAAATAAAAATAAAATTGGAAGTTGCAGAAAATTAAAAATGGAAGTTCATTCGAGAAACCACTATACCTTAACGATCTATTTGGAAATTAAATAGAAAAGGAAGTTTAATAGAAAAGTAAATTGAATAAAAATGGAAGTAGAATATAAATAAAAATGAAAGTTGCACAAAATAAAAAATGGAAGTTCAATCCAGAAACCACTATACCTTAACGATCTATTTGGTAATTAAATAAAAAAGGAAGTTCGACAGAAAAGTAAATTCAATAAAAATGGAAGTTGAATAAAAATAAAAAAGAAAGTTGCAGAAAATTAAAAGCGGAAGTTCAAACCCGAAACCACTATACCTTAACGATCTATTTGGAAATTAAATAAAAAAGGAAGTTCAATAGAAAAGTAAATTGAATAAAAATGGAAGTTGAGTAAAAATAAAAATGGAAGTTGAGTAAAAATAAAAATGAAAGTAGCATAAAATTAAAAATGGAAGTTCAATCCAGAAACCACTATACCTTAACGATCTATTTGGAAATTAAATAAAAGAGGAAGTTTAATAGAAAACTAAATTGAATCAAAACGGAAGTTGAATAAAAATAAAAATGAAAGTTGCAGAAAATTAAATATGGAAGTTCAATCCAGAAACCACTATACCTTAACGATCTATTTGGAAATTAAATAAAAAATGAATTTTAATTGAAAAGTAAATTGCATAAAATGGAAGTTGGATAATAATAAAAATGAAAGTTGCATAAAATTAAAAATGGAAGTTCAATCCAAAAACCACTATACCTTAACGATCTATTTGGAAATTAAATAAAAAAGGAAGTTGAATAGAAACGAAACTTGAATAAAAAAGGAAGTTAAATAAAAATAAAAATGGAAGTTGCAGAAAATTAAAAATGGAAGTTCATTCCAGAAACCACTATACCTTCACGATCTATTTGGAAATTAAATAAAAAAGGAAGTTTAATAGAAAAGTAAATTGATTAAAAATAGAAGTAAAATAAAAATAAAAATGAAAGTTGCATAAAATTAAAAATGGAAGTTCAATCCAGAAACCACTATACCTTAATGATCTACTTGGAAATTAAATAAAAAATGAAGTTTAATAGGAAAGTAAATTGAATTAAAACGGAAGTAGAATGCAAATAAAAATAAAAGTTGCATAAAATTAAAAATGAAAGTTCAATCCAGAAACCACTATACCTTAACGATATATTTGGAAATTAAATAAAAAAGGAAGTTTAATAGAAAAGTAAATTGAATAAAAATGGAAGTTGAATAAAAATAAAAATGAAAGTTGCAGAAAATTAAATATGGAAGTTCAATCCAGAAACCACTACACCTTAACGATCTATTTGGTAATTAAATAAAAAAGGAAGTTTGACAGAAAAGTAAATTGAATAAAAATGGAAGTTGAATAAAAATAAAAAAGAAAGTTGCAGAAAATTAAAAGCGGAAGTTCAAACCCGAAACCACTATACCTTAACGATCTATTTGGAAATTAAATAAAAAAGGAAGTTCAATAGAAAAGTAAATTGAATAAAAATGGAAGTTGAATTAAAATAAAAAGGGAAGTTGCAGAAAATTAAAAGCGGAAGTTAAATCCCGAAACCACTATACCTTAACGATCTATTTGAAAATCAAATAAAAAAGGAAGTTTAATAGAAAAGTGGATTGAATAAAAATGGAAGTTGAATAAAAATAAAAATGAAAGTTGCATAAAATTAAAAATAGAAGTTCAATCCAGAAACCACTGTACCTTAACGATCTATTTGGAAATTAAATAAAAAAGGAAGTTTAATAAAAAACTAAATTGCATAAAATGGAAGTTGAATAAAAATAAAAATGAAAGTTGCATAAAATTAAAAATGGAAGTTCAATCGAAAAACCACTATACCTTAACAATCTATTTGGAAATTAAATAAAAAAGGAAGTTGAGTAGAAAAGAAACTTGAATAAAAAAGGAAGTTAAATAAAAATAAAAATGGAAAATGCAGAAAATTAAAAATGGAGGTTCATTCTAGAAACCACTATACCTTAACGATCTATTTGGAAATTAAATAAAAAAACAAGTTTAATTGAAGAGTACATTGATTAAAAATGGAAGTAAAATCAAAATAAAAAAGAAAGTTGCATAGAATAAAGAATGAAAGTTCAATCCAGAAACGACTATACCTTAACGATCTATTTAGAAATTAAATAAAAAAAAGGAAGTTTAATAGAAAAGTAAATTGCATAAAATGGAAATTGAATAAAAATAAAAATGAAAGTTGCATAAAATTAAAAATGGAAGTTCAATCCAAAAACCACTATACCTTAACGATCTATTTGGAAATTAAATAAAAAAGGAAGTTGAGTTGAAAAGAAACTTGAATAAAAAAGGAAGTTAAATAAAAATAAGAATGGAAGTTGCAGAAAATTAAAAATGGAAGTTCATTCCAGAAACCACTATACCTTAACGATCTATTTGGAAATTAAATAAAAAAGGAAGTTTAATGGAATTGTAAATTGATTAAAAATGGAAGTTGAATAAAAATAAAAATGAAAGTTGCATAAAATTAAAAATGGAAGTTCAATCCAGAAACCACTATACCTTAACGATCTACTTGGAAATTAAATAAAAAATGAAGTTTAATAGGAAAGTAAATTGAATTAAAATGGAAGTTGAATAAAAATAAAAATGAAAGTTGCATAAAATTAAAAATGGAAGTTCAATCCCGAAACCACTATACCTTAACGATCTATTTGGAAATTAAATAAAAAAGGAAGTTTAATAGAAAACTAAATTGAATCAAAACGGAAGTTGAATAAAAATAAAAATGAAAGTTGCAGAAAATTAAATATGGAAGTTCAATCCAGAAACCACTATACCTTAACGATATATTTGGAAATTAAATAAAAGAGGAAGTTTAATAGAAAAGTAAATTGAATAAAAATGGAAGTAGACTTTAAATAAAAATGGAAGTTGCATAAAATTAAAAATGAAAGTTCAATCGAAAAACCACTATACCTTAGCGATCTATTTGGAAATTAAATAAAAAAGGAAGTTTAATAGGAAAGTAAGTTGAATTAAAATG
This sequence comes from Camellia sinensis, assembly GCF_055761805.1. Classification (NCBI taxonomy): domain Eukaryota; kingdom Viridiplantae; phylum Streptophyta; class Magnoliopsida; order Ericales; family Theaceae; genus Camellia; species Camellia sinensis. Next base: position 34,031,588 of record NW_028128987.1, read on the forward strand.
GAAGTAGAATAAAAATAAAAATGAAAGTTGCATAGAATTAAAGATGGAAGTTCAATCGAGAAACCACTATACCTTAACGATCTATTTGGAAATTAAATAAAAAAGGAAGTTTAACAGAAAAGTAAATTGAGTAAAAATGGAAGTTGAATAAAAATAAAAATGAAAGTTGCAGAAAATTAAATACGGAAGTTCAATCCAGAAACCACTTTACCTTAACGATCTATTTGGAAATTAAATAAAAAAGGAAGTTTAATAGAAAAGTAAATTGAATAAAAATGGAAGTTGAATAAAAATAAAAATGAAAGTTGCATAAAATTAAAAATGGAAATTCAATCCAAAAACCACTATACCTTAACAATCTATTTGGAAATTAAATATAAAAGGAAGTTGAGTAGAAAAAATTCTTGAATAAAAAAGAAAGTTAAATAAAAATAAAAATGGAAGTTGGAGAAAATTAAAAATGGAAGTTCAATCCAGAAACCACTATACCTTAACGATCTATTTGGAAATTAAATAAAAAAGGAAGTTTAATAGAATTGTAAATTTATTAAAAATGGAAGTTGAGTAAAAATAAAAATGAAAGTTGCATAAAATTAAAAATGGAAGTTCAATCCAGAAACCACTATACCTTAACGATCTACTTGGAAATTAAATAAAAAATGAAGTTTAGTAGGAAAGTAAATTGAATTAAAATGGAAGTTGAATAAAAATAAAAATGAAAGCAGCATAAAATTAAAAATGGAAGTTCAATCCAGAAACCACTATACCTTAACGATCTATTTGGAAATTAAATAAAAGAGGAAGTTTAATAGAAAACTAAATTGAATCAAAACGGAAGTTGAATAAAAATAAAAATGAAAGTTGCAGAAAATTAAATATGGAAGTTCAATCCAGAAACCACTATACCTTAACGATCTATTTGGAAATTAAATAAAAAAGGAAGTTTAATAGAAAACTAAATTGCATAAAATGGAAGTTGAATAAAAATAAAAATGAAAGTTGCATAAAATTAAAAATGAAAGTTCAATCGAAAAACCACTATACCTTAACAATCTATTTGGAAATTAAATAAAAAAGGAAGTTGAGTAGAAAAGAAACTTGAATAAAAAAGGAAGTTAAATAAAAATAAAAATGGAAAATGCAGAAAATTAAAAATGGAGGTTCATTATAGAAACCACTATACCTTAACGATCTATTTGGAAATTAAATAAAAAAACAAGTTTAATTGAAGAGTACATTGATTAAAAATGGAAGTAAAATCAAAATAAAAAAGAAAGTTGCATAGAATAAAAAATGAAAGTTCAATCCAGAAACGACTATACCTTAACGATCTATTTAGAAATTAAATAAAAAAAAGGAAGTTTAATAGAAAAGTAAATTGCATAAAATGGAAATTGAATAAAAATAAAAATGAAAGTTGCATAAAATTAAAAATGGAAGTTCAATCCAAAAACCACTATACCTTAACGATCTATTTGGAAATTAAATAAAAAAGGAAGTTGAGTTGAAAAGAAACTTGAATAAAAAAGGAAGTTAAATAAAAATAAGAATGGAAGTTGCAGAAAATTAAAAATGGAAGTTCATTCCAGAAACCACTATACCTTAACGATCTATTTGGAAATTAAATAAAAAAGTAAGTTTAATGGAAAAGTAAATTGATTAAAAATGGAAGTAAAATAAAAATAAAAATAAAAGTTGCATAAAATTAAAAATGGAAGTTCAATCCAGAAACCATTATACCTTAACGATCTACTTGGAAATTAAATAAAAAAGGAAGTTTAATAGGAAAGTAAATTGAATTAAAACGGAAGTAGAATACAAATAAAAATGAAAGTTGCATAGAATTAAAAATGGAAGTTCAATCCAGAAACCACTATACCTTAACGATATATTTGGAAATTAAATAAAAAAGGAAGTTTAATAGAAAAGTAAATTGAATAAAAATGGAAGTTGAATAAAAATAAAAATGGAAGTTGCAGAAAATTAAATATGGAAGTTCAATCGAGAAACCACTATACCTTAACCATCTGTTTGGAAATTAAATAAAAAAGGAAGTATAATAGAAATGTAAATTAAATAAAAATGGAAGTTGAATAAAAATAAAAAGGAAAGTTGCAGAAAATTAAAAACGGAAGTTCAATCCCGAAACCACTATACCTTAACGATCTATTTGGAAATCAAATAAAAAAGGAAGTTTAATAGAAAAGTAAATTGAATAAAAATGGAAGTTGAATAAAAATAAAAATGAAAGTTGCAGAAAATTAAAAATGGAAGTTCAATCCAAAAACCAGTATACCTTAACGATCTATTTGGAAATTAAATAAAAAAGGAAGTTTAATAGAAAAGTAAATTGAATAAAAATGGAAGTTGAATGAAAATAAAAAAGAAAGTTGCAGAAAATTAAAAGCGGAAGTTCAATCCCGAAACCACTATATCTTAACGATCTATTTGGAAATCAAATAAAAAAGGAAGTTTGATAGAAAAGTAAATTGAATAAAAATGGAAGTTGAATAAAAATAAAAATGAAAGTTGAAGAAAATTAAAAATGGAAGTTCAATCCAAAAACCACTATACCTTAACGATCTATTTGGAAATTAAATAAAAAATGAAGTTTAATAGAAAAGTAAATTGAATAAAAATGGAAGTTGAAAAAAAATAAAAATGAAAGTTGCATAAAATTAAAAATGGAAGTTCAATCCAAAAACCACTATACCTTAATGATCTATTTGGAAATAAAATATAAAAAGAAGTTGAGTAGAAAAGAATCTTGAATAAAAAAGGAAGTTAAATAAAAATAAAAATGGATGTTGCAGAAAATTGAAAATGGAAGTTCAATCCAGAAACCAGTATACCTTAACGATCTATTCGGAAATTAAATAAAAATGGAAGTTTAATAGAAAAGTAAATTGAATAAAAATGGAAGTTGAATAAAAATAAAAATGAAAGTTGCAGAAAATTAAATATGGAAGTTCAATCCAGAAACCACTATACCTTAACGATCTATTTGGAAATTAAATAAAAAATGAAGTTTAATAGGAAAGTAAGTTGAATTAAAATGGAAGTAGAATAAAAATAAAAATGAAAGTTGCATAAAATAAAAAATGGAAGTTCAATCGAGAAACCACTATACCTTAACGATCTATTTGCAAATTAAATAAAAAAGGAAGTTTAACAGAAAAGTAAATTGAATAAAAATGAAAGTTGCAGAAAATTAAAAATGGAAGTTCAATTCAAAAACCACTATACCTTAACGATCTATTTGGAAATTAAATAAAAAAGGAAGTTTAATAGAAAAGTAAATTGAATAAAAATGGAAGTTGAATAAAAATAAAAATGGAAGTTGCATAAAATTAAAAATGAAAGTTCAATCCAAAAACCACTATACCTTAACGATCTATTTGAAAATTAAATAAAAAAGGAAGTTGAGTAGAAAAGAAACTTTAATAAAAAAGGACGTTAAATAAAAATATAAATGGAAGTTGCAGAAAATTAAAAATGGAAGTTCATTCCCGAAACCACTATACCTTAACGATCTATTTGGAAATTAAATAAAAGAGGAAGTTTTATAGAAAAGTAAATTGTATATAAATGGAAGTAGAATATAAATAAAAATGAAAGTTGCATAAAATTAAAAATGAAAGTTCAATCTAGAAACCACTATACCTTAGCGATCTATTTGGAAACTAAATAAAAAAGGAAGTTTAATAGGAAAGTAAGTTGAATTAAAATGGAAGTAGAATAAAAATGAAAATGAAAGTTGAATAAAATTAAAAATGGAAGTTCAATTGAGAAACGACTATACCTTAACGATCTATTTGGAAATTAAATAAAAAAGGAAGTTTAACAGACAAGTAAATCGAATAAAAATGGAAGTTGAATAAAAATAAAAATGAAACTTGCAGAAAATGAAATATGGAAGTTCAATCCAGAAACCACTATACCTTAGTGATCTATATGGAAATTAAATAAAAAAGGAAGTTTAATAGGAAAGTAAGTTGAATTAAAATGGAAGTAGAATAAAAATAAAAATGAAAGTTGCATAAAATTAAATATGGAAGTTCAATCCAGAAACCACTTTACCTTAACGATCTATTTGGAAATTAAATAAAAAAGGAAGTTTAATAGAAAAGTATATTGAATAAAAAAGGAAGTTGAATAAAAATAAAAATGAAAGTTGCAGAAAATTAAATATGGAAGTTGAATCCAGAAACCACTATACCTTCACGATCTATTTGGAAATTAAATAAAAAAAGGAAGTTTAATAGAAAAGTAAATTGAATAAAATGGAAGTTGAATAAAAATAAAAATGAAAGTTGCATAAAATTAAAAATGGAAGTTCAATCAAAAAACCACTATACCTTAACGATCTATTTGGAAATTAAATAAAAATGGAAGTTGAGTTGAAAAGAAACTTGAATAAAAAAGGAAGTTAAATAAAAATAAGAAGGGAAGTTGCAGAAAATTAAAAATGGAAGTTCATTCCAGGAACCACTATACCTTAACGATCTATTTGGAAATTAAATAAAAAAGGAAGTTTAAAAGAAAAGTAAATTGATTAAAAATGGAAGTAAAATAAAAATAAAAATGAAAGTTGCCTAAAATTAAAAATGGAAGTTCAATCCAGAAACCACTATACCTTAACGATCTACTTGGAAATTAAATAAAAAAGGAAGTTTAGTAGAAAAGTAAATTGAATAAAAATGGAAGTTGAATAAAAATAAAAATGAAAGTTTCAGAAAATTAAAAATGGAAGTTCAATCTAAAAACCACTATACCTTAATGATCTATTTGGAAATTAAATAAAAAAGGAAGTTTAATAGAAAAGTAAATTGAATAAAAATGGAAGTTGAATAAAAATAAAAAGGAAAGTTGCAGAAATTTAAAAGCGGAAGTTCAATCCCGAAACCACTATACCTTAACGATCTATTTGGAAATAAAATAAAAAAGGAAGTTTAATAGAAAAGTAAATTGAATAAAAATGGAAGTTGAATAAAAATAAAAATGAAAGTTGCATAAAATTAAAAATGGAAGTTCTATCCAAAAACCACTATACCTTAACGATCTATTTGGAAATTAAATAAAAAAGGAAGTTGAGTAGAAAAGAAACTTTAATAAAAAAAGGACGTTAAATAAAAATAAAAATGGAAGTTGCAGTTGCAGAAAATTAAAAATGGAAGTTCATTCCCGAAACCACTATACCTTCACGATCTATTTGGAAATTAAATAAAAGAGGAAGTTTAATAGAAAAGTAAATTGAATAAAAATGGAAGTAGACTATAAATAAAAATGAAAGTTGCATAAAATTAAAAATGAAAGTTCAATCCAGAAACCACTATACCTTAGCGATCTATTTGGAAATTAAATAAAAAAGGAAGTTTAATAGGAAAGTAAATTGAATTAAAATGGAAGTAGAATAAAAATAAAAATGAAAGTTGCATAAAATTAAAAATGGAACTTTAATCGAGAAACCACTATACCTTAACGATCTATTTGGAAATTAAATAAAAAAGGAAGTTTAACAGAAAAGTAAATTGAATAAAAATGGAACTTGAATAATAATAAAAATGAAAGTTGCAGAAAATTAAATATGGAAGTTCAATCCAGAAACCACTTTACCTTAACGATCTACTTGGAAATTAAATTAAAAAGGAAGTTTAATAGAAAAGTAAATTGAATATAAATGGAAGTTGAAGAAAAATAAAAATGAAAGTTGCATAAAATTAAAAATGGAAGTTCAGTCCAAAAACCACTATACCATAACGATCTATTTGTAAATTAAATACTAAAGGAAGTTGTGTAGAAAAGAATCTTGAATAAAAAAGGAAGTTAAATAAAAATAAAAATGGAAGTTGCAGAAAATTAAAAATGGAAGTTCATTCCAGAAACCACTATACCTTAACGATCTATTTGGAAATTAAATAAAAAAGGAAGTTTAATAGAAATGTAAATTGATTAAAAATGGAAGTAAAATAAAAATAAAAATGAAAGTTGCATAAAATTAAAAATAGAAGTTCAATTCAGAAACCACTATACCTTAACGATCTACTTGGAAATTAAATAAAAAAGGAAGTTTAATAGGAAAGTAAATTGAATTAAAACGGAAGTAGAATACAAATAAAAATAAAAGTTGCATAAAATTAAAAATGGAAGTTCAATTCAGAAACCACTATACCTTAACGATATATTTGGAAATTAAATAAAAAAGGAAGTTTAATAGAAAAGTAAATTGAATAAAAATGGAAGTCGAATAAAAAGAAAAATGAAAGTTGCATAAAATTAAAAATGGAAGTTCAATCCAAAAACCACTATACCTTAACGATCTATTTGGAAATTAAATAAAAAAGGAAGTTTAGCAGAAAAGTAAATTGAATAAAAATGGAAGTTGAACAAAAATAAAAATGAAAGTTGCATAAAATTAAAAATGGAAGTTCAATCCAAAAGCCACTATACCTTAACGATCTATTTGGAAATTAAATAAAAAAGGAAGTTGAGTAGAAAAGAAACTTTAATAAAAAAAGGACGTTAAATAAAAATAAAAATGGAAGTTGCAGAAAATTAAAAATGGAAGTTCATTCCCGAAACCACTATACCTTCACGATCTATTTGGAAATTAAATAAAAGAGGAAGTTTAATAGAAAAGTAAATTGAATAAAAATGGAAGTAGACTTTGAATAAAAATGAAAGTTGCATAAAATTAAAAATGAAAGTTCAATCGAAAAACCACTATACCTTAGCGATCTATTTGTAAATTAAATAAAAAAGGAAGTTTAATAGGAAAGTAAGTTGAATTAAAATGGAAGTAGAATAAAAATAAAAATGGAAGTTGCATAGAATTGAAAATGAAGTTCAATCGAGAAACCACTATACCTTAACGATCTATTTGGAAATTAAATAAAAAAGGAAGTTTAACAGAAAAGTAAAATTGAGTAAAAATGGAAGTTGAATAAAAATAAAAATGAAAGTTGTAGAAAATTAAATACGGAAGTTCTATCTAGAAACCACTTTACCTTAACGATCTATTTGGAAATTAAATAAAAAAGGAAGTTTAATAGAAAAGTAAATTGAATAAAAATGGAAGTTGAATAAAAATAAAAATGAAAGTTGCATAAAATTAAAAATGGAAATTCAATCCAAAAACCACTATACCTTAACAATCTATTCGGAAATTAAATATAAAAGGAAGTTGAGTAGAAAAAAATCTTCAATAAAAAAGAAAGTTAAATAAAAATAAAAATGGAAGTTGGAGAAAATTAAAAATAGAAGTTCATTCCAGAAACCACTATACCTTAACGATCTATTTGGAAATTAAATAAAAAAGGAAGTTTAATAGAATTGTAAATTGATTAAAAATGGAAGTTGAATAAAAAAAAAAATGAAAGCTGCATAAAATTAAAAATGGAAGTTCAATCCAGAAACAACTATACCTTAACGATCTACTTGGAATTTAAATAAAAAATGAAGTTTAGTAGGAAAGTAAATTAAATTAAAATGGAAGTTGAATAAAAATAAAAATGAAAGTAGCATAAAATTAAAAATGGAAGTTCAATCCAGAAACCACTATACCTTAACGATCTATTTGAAATTAAATAAAAGAGGAAGTTTAATAGAAAAGTAAATTGAATCAAAACGGAAGTTGAATAAAAATAAAAATGAAAGTTGCAAAAAATTAAATATGGAAATTCAATCCAGAAACCACTACACCTTAACGATCTATTTGGAAATTAAATAAAAAAGGAATTTTAATTGAAAAGTAAATTGCATAAAATGGAAGTTGGATAAAAATAAAAATGAAAGTTGCATAAAATTAAAAATGGAAGTTCAATCCAAAAACCACTATACCTTAACGATCTATTTGGAAATTAAATAAAAAAGGAAGTTGAATAGAAACGAAACTTGAATAAAAAAGGAAGTTAAATAAAAATAAAAATGGAAGTTGCAGAAAATTAAAAATGGAAGTTCATTCCAGAAACCACTATACCTTCACGATCTATTTGGAAATTAAATAAAAAAGGAAGTTTAATAGAAAAGTAAATTGATTCAAAATGGAAGTAAAATAAAAATAAAAATGAAAGTTGCATAAAATTAAAAATGGAAGTTCAATCCAGAAACCACTATACCTTAATGATCTACTTGGAAATTAAATAAAAAATGAAGTTTAATAGGAAAGTAAATTGAATTAAAACGGAAGTAGAATGCAAATAAAAATAAAAGTTGCATAAAATTAAAAATGAAAGTTCAATCCAGAAACCACTATACCTTAACGATATATTTGGAAATTAAATAAAAAAGGAAGTTTAATAGAAAAGTAAATTGAATAAAAATAAAAATGAAAGTTGCAGAAAATTAAATATGGAAGTTCAATCCAGAAACCACTATACCTTAACGATCTATTTGATAATTAAATAAAAAAGGAAGTTTGACAGAAAAGTAAATTGAATAAAAATGGAAGTTGAATAAAAATAAAAAAGAAAGTTGCAGAAAATTAAAAGCGGAAGTTCAAACCCGAAACCACTATACCTTAACGATCTATTTGGAAATTAAATAAAAAAGGAAGTTCAATAGAAAAGTAAATTGAATAAAAATGGAAGTTGAATTAAAATAAAAAGGGAAGTTGCAGAAAATTAAAAGCGGAAGTTAAATCCCGAAACCACTATACCTTAACGATCTATTTGAAAATCAAATAAAAAAGGAAGTTTAATAGAAAAGTAGATTAAATAAAAATGGAAGTTGAATAAAAATAAAAATGAAAGTTGCATAAAATTAAAAATGGAAGTTCAATCCAGAAACCACTGTACCTTAACGATCTATTTGGAAATTAAATAAAAAAGGAAGTTTAATAGAAAACTAAATTGCATATAATGGAAGTTGAATAAAAATAAAAATGAAAGTTGCATAAAATTAAAAATGGAAGTTCAATCGAAAAACCACTATACCTTAACAATCTATTTGGAAATTAAATAAAAAAGGAAGCTGAGTAGAAAAGAAACTTGAATAAAAAAGGAAGTTAAATAAAAATAAAAATGGAAAATGCAGAAAATTAAAAATGGAGGTTCATTCTAGAAACCACTATACCTTAACGATCTATTTGGAAATTAAATAAAAAAACAAGTTTAATTGAAGAGTACATTGATTAAAAATGGAAGTAAAATCAAAATAAAAAAGAAAGTTGCATAGAATAAAAAATGAAAGTTCAATCCAGAAACGACTAAACCTTAACGATCTATTTAGAAATTAAATAAAAAAAGGAAGTTTAATAGAAAAGTAAATTGCATAAAATGGAAATTGAATAAAAATAAAAATGAAAGTTGGATAAAATTAAAAATGGAAGTTCAATCCAAAAACCACTACACCTTAACGATCTATTTGGAAATTAAATAAAAAAGGAAGTTGAGTTGAAAAGAAACTTGAATAAAAAAGGAAGTTAAATAAAAATAAGAATGGAAGTTGCAGAAAATTAAAAATGGAAGTTCATTCCAGAAACCACTATACCTTAACGATCTATTTGGAAATTAAATAAAAAATTAAGTTTAATGGAAAAGTAAATTGATTAAAAATGGAAGTAAAAGAAAAATAAAAATTAAAGTTGCATAAAATTAAAAATGGAAGTTCAATCCAGAAACCACTATACCTTAACGATATATTTGGAAATTAAATAAAAAAGGAAGTTTAATAGAAAAGTAAATTGAATAAAAATGGAAGTTGAATAAAAATAAAAATGGAAGTTGCAGAAAATTAAATATGGAAGTTCAATCGAGAAACCACTATACCTTAACCATCTGTTTGGAAATTAAATAAAAAAGGAAGTATAATAGAAATGTAAATTAAATAAAAATGGAAGTTGAATAAAAAGAAAAAGGAAAGTTGCAGAAAATTAAAAACGGAAGTTCAATCCCGAAACCACTATACCTTAACGATCTATTTGGAAATCAAATAAAAAAGGAAGTTTAATAGAAAAGTAAATTGAATAAAAATGGAAGTTGAATAAAAATAAAAATGAAAGTTGCAGAAAATTAAAAATGGAAGTTCAATCCAAAAACAACTATACCTTAACGATCTATTTGGAAATTAAATAAAAAAGGAAGTTTAATAGAAAAGTAAATTGAATAAAAATGGAAGTTGAATGAAAATAAAAAAGAAAGTTGCAGAAAATTAAAAGCGGAAGTTCAATCCCGAAACTACTATACCTTAACGATCTATTTGGAAATCAAATAAAAAAGGAAGTTTGATAGAAAAGTAAATTGAATAAAAATGGAAGTTGAATAAAAATAAAAATGAAAGTTGAAGAAAATTAAAAATGAAAGTTCAATCCAAAAACCACTATACCTTAACGATCTATTTGAAAATTAAATAAAAAATGAAGTTTAATAGAAAAGTAAATTGAATAAAAATGGAAGTTGAAAAAAAATAAAAATGAAAGTTGCATAAAATTAAAAATGGAAGTTCAATCCAAAAACCACTATACCTTAACGATCTATTTGGAAATTAAATATAAAAGGAAGTTGAGTAGAAAAGAATCTTGAATAAAAAAGGAAGTTAAATAAAAATAAAAATGGAAGTTGCAGAAAATTGAAAATGGAAGTTCAATCCAAAAACCAGTATACCTTAACGATCTATTCGGAAATTAAATAAAAAAGGAAGTTTAATAGAAAAGTAAATTGAATAAAAATGGAAGTTGAATAAAAATAAAAATGAAAGTTGTAGAAAATTAAATATGGAAGTTCAATCCAGAAACCACTATACCTTAACGATCTATTTGGAAATTAAGTAAAAAAAAGGAAGTTTAATGGAAAAGTAAATTGCATAAAATGGAAATTGAATAAAAATAAAAACGAAAGTTGCATAAAATTAAAAATGGAAGTTCAATCCAAAAACCACTACACCTTAACAATCTATTTGGAAATTAAATAAAAAAGGAAGTTGAGTAGAAAAGAAACTTGAATAAAAAAGTAAGTTAAAAATAAAATAAAATGGAAGTTGCAGAAAATTAAAAATGGAAGTTCATTTCAGAAACCACTATACCTTAACGATCTATTTGGAAATCAAAGAAAAAAGGAAGTTTAATAGAAAAGTAAATTGAATAAAAATGGAAATTGAATAAAAATAAAAATGGAAGTTCAATCCAAAAACCACTATACCTTAACGATCTATTTGGAAATTAAATAAAAAAGGAAGTTTAATAGAAAAGTAAATTGATTAAAAATGGAAGTAAAATAAAAATAAAAATGAAAGTTGCATAAAATTAAAAATGGAAGTTCAATCCAGAAACCACTATACATTAACGATCTATTTAGAAATTAAATAAAAAAAAAGGAAGTTTAATAGAAAAGTAAATTGCATAAAATGGAAGTTGAATAAAAATAAAACTGAAAGTTGCATAAAATTAAAAATGGAAGTTCAATCAAAAAACCACTATACCTTAACGATCTATTTGGAAATTAAATTAAAACGGAAGTTGAGTTGAAAAGACACTTGAATAAAAAAGGAAGTTAAATAAAAATAAGAATGGAAGTTGCAGAAAATTAAAAATGGAAGTTCATTCCAGAAACCACTATACCTTAACGATCTATTTGGAAATTAAATAAAAAAGGAAGTTTAAAAGAAAAGTAAATTGATTAAAAATGGAAGTAAAATAAAAATAAAAATGAAAGTTGCATAAAATTAAAAATGGAAGTTCAATCCAGAAACCACTATACCATAACGATCTACTTGGAAATTAAATAAAAAAGGAAGTTTAATAGGAAAGTAAATTAAATTAAAACGGAAGTAGAATACAAATAAAAATAAAAGTTGCATAAAATTAAAGATGGAAGTTCAATCCAGAAACCACTATACCTTAACGACATATTTGGAAATTAAATAAAAAAGGAAGTTTAATAGAAAAGTAAATTGAATAAAAATGGAAGTTGAATAAAAATAAAAATGGAAGTTGCAGAAAATTAAATATGGAAGTTCAATCGAAAAACTACTATACCTTAACGATCTGTTTGGAAATTAAATAAAAAAGGAAGTTTAATAGAAAAGTAATTCAATAAAAATGGAAGTTAAATAAAAATAAAAAGGAAAGTTGCAGAAAATTAAAAGCGAAAGTTCAATCCCGAAACCACTATACCTTAACGATCTATTTGGAAATTAAATAAAATAGGAAGTTTAGTAGAAAAGTAAATTGAATAAAAATGGAAGTTGAATAAAAATAAAAAGGAAAGTTGCAGAAAACTAAAAGCGGAAGTTCAATCCCGAAACCACTATACCTTGACAATCTATTTGGAAATCAAATAAAAAAGGAAGTTTAATAGAAAAGTAAATTGAATACAAATGGAACTTGAATAAAAATAAAAATGAAAGTTGCAGAAAATTAAAAATGGAAGTTCAATCCAAAAACCACTATACCTTCACGATCTATTTGGAAATTAAATAAAAAAGGAAGTTTAATAGAAAAGTAAATTGAATAAAAATAGAAGTTGAATAAATATAAAAATGAAAGTTGCATAAAATTAAAAATGGAAGTTCAATCCAAAAACCACTATACCTTAACGATCTATTTGGAAATTAAATAAAAAAAGAAGTTGTGTAGAAAAGAAACTTTAATAAAAAAGGACGTTAAATAAAAATAAAAATGGAAGTTGCAGAAAATTAAAAATGGAAGTTCATTCCCGAAACCACTATACCTTAACGATCTATTTGGAAATTAAATAAAAGAGGAAGTTTAATAGAAAAGTAAATTGAATAAAAATGGAAGTAGGCTATAAATTAAAATGAAAGTTGCATAAAATTAAAAATGAAAGTTCAATCCAGAAACCACTATACCATAGCGATCTATTTGGAAATTAAATAAAAAAGGAAGTTAAATAGGAAAGTAAATTAAATTAAAATGGAAGTAGAATACAAATAAAAATAAAAGTTGCATAAAATTAAAGATGGAAGTTCAATCCAGAAACCACTATACCTTAACGATATATTTGGAAATTAAATAAAAAAGGAAGTTTAATAGAAAAGTAAATTGAATAAAAATGGAAGTTGAATAAAAATAAAAATGAAAGTTGCATAAAATTAAAAATGGATGTTCAATCCAAAAACCACTATACCTTAACGATCTATTTGGAAATTAAATAAAAAAGGAAGTTTAGCAGAAAAGTAAATTGAATAAAAATGAAAGTTGAACAAAAATAAAAATGAAAGTTGCATAAAATTAAAAATGGAAGTTCAATCCAAAACCACTATACCTTAACGATCTATTTGGAAATTAAATAAAAAAGGAAGTTGAGTAGAAAAGAAACTTTAACAAAAAAAGGACGTTAAATAAAAATAAAAATGGAAGTTCCAGAAAATTAAAAATGGAAGTTCATTCCCGAAACCACTATACCTTCACGATCTATTTAGAAATTAAATAAAAGAGGAAGTTTAATAGAAAAGTAAATTGAATAAAAATGGAAGTAGGCTATAAATAAAAATGAAAGTTGCATAAAATTAAAAATGAAAGTTCAATCCAGAAACCACTATACCTTAGCGATCTATTTGGAAATTAAATAAAAAAGGAAGTTTAATAGGAAAGTAAGTTGAATTAAAATGGAAGTAGAATAAAAATAAAAATGAAAGTTGCATAAAATTAAAAATGGAACTTCAATTGAGAAACCACTATACCTTAACGATCTATTTGGAAATTAAATAAAAACGGAAGTTTAACAGAAAAGTAAATTGAATAAAAATGGAAGTTGAATAATAATAAAAATGAAAGTTGCCGAAAATTAAATATGGAAGTTCAATCCAGAAACCACTTTACCTTAACGATCTATTTGGAAATTAAATAAAAAATGAAGTTTAATAGAAAAGTAAATTAAATAAAAATGGAAGTTGAATAAAAATAAAAATGAAAGTTGCATAAAATGAAAAATGGAAGTTGAATCCAAAAACCACTATACCTTAACGATTTATTTGTAAATTAAATATAAAAGGAAGTTGTGTAGAAAAGAATCTTGAATAAAAAAGGAAGTTAAATAAAAATAAAAATGGAAGTTGCAGAAAATTAAAAATGGAAGTTTATTTGCAGAAACCACTATACCTTAACGATCTATTTGGAAGTTAAATAAAAAAGGAAGTTTAATAGAAATGTAAATTAATTAAAAATGGAAGTAAAATAAAAATATAAATGAAAGTTGCATAAAATTAAAAATGGAAGTTCAATTCAGAAACCACTATACCTTAACGATCTACTTGGAAATTAAATAAAAAAGGAAGTTTAATAGGAAAGTAAATTGAATTAAAACGGAAGTAGAATACAAATAAAAATAAAAGTTGCATAAAATTAAAAATGGAAGTTCAATTCAGAAACCACTATACCTTGACGATCTACTTGGAAATTAAATAAAAAAGGAAGTTTAATAGGAAAGTAAATTGAATTAAAACGGAAGTAGAATACAAATAAAAATAAAAGTTGCATAAAATTAAAAATGGAAGTTCAATTCAGAAACCACTATACCTTAACGATATATTTGGAAATTAAATAAAAAAGGAAGTTTAATAGAAAAGTAAATTGAATAAAAATGGAAGTTGAATAAAAAGAAAAATGAAAGTTGCATAAAATTAAAAATGGAAGTTCAATCCAAAAACCACTATACCTTAACGATCTATTTGGAAATTAAATAAAAAAGGACGTTTAGCAGAAATGTAAATTGAATAAAAATGAAAGTTGAATAATAATAAAAATGAAAGTTGCAGAAAATTAAATATGGAAGTTCAATCCAAAAACCACTTTACCTTAACGATCTACTTGGAAATTAAATAAAAAAGGAAGTTTAATAGAAAAGTAAATTGAATAAAAATGGAAGTTGAATAAAAAGAAAAATGAAAGTTGCATAAAATTAAAAATGGAAGTTCAATCCAAAAACCACTATACCTTAACGATCTATTTGGAAATTAAATAAAAAAAGAAGTTTAATAGAAAAGTAAATTGAATAAAAATGGAAGTTGAATAAAATAAAAATGAAAGTTGCATAAAATTAAAAATGGAAGTTCAATACAAAAACCACTATACCTTAACGATCTATTTGGAAATTAAATAAAAAAGGAAGTTTAACAGAAAAGTAAATTGAATAAAAATGGAAGTTGAATAATAATAAAAATGAAAGTTGCAGAAAATTAAATATGGAAGTTCAATCCAGAAACCACTTTACCTTAACGATCTACTTGGAAATTAAATAAAAAAGGAAGTTTAATAGAAAAGTAAATTGAATAAAAATGGAAGTTGAATAAAAATAAAAATGAAAGTTGCATAAAATTAAAAATGGAAGTTCAATCCAGAAACCACTATACCTTAACGATCTATTTGGAAATTAAATAAAAAAGGAAGTTTATTAGAAATGTAAATTGAATAAAAATGGAAGTTGAATAAAAATAAAAATGAAAGTTGCAGAAAATTAAATATGGAAGTTCAATCCAGAAACCACTATACCTTAACGATCTATTTGGAAATTAAATAAAAAAAGGAAGTTGAATAGAAAAGTAAATTGCATAAAATGGAAATTGAATAAAAATAAAAATGAAAGTTGCATAAATTAAAAATGGAAGTTCAATCAAAAAACCACTATACCTTAACGATCTATTTGGAAATTAAATAAAAAAGGAAGTTGAGTTGAAAAGAAACTTGAATAAAAAAGGAAGTTAAATAAAAATAAGAATGGAAGTTGCAGAAAATTAAAAATGGAAGTTCATTCCAGAAACCTGTAACGCCCTCGAAAATAAACCCATTAAATAAATATAACATCAACATGCAATGTTAAAAAGGAAACAGTTCATTAAAATATTCATCAGAGTCTTACTAAACAAAAGCATTACATGTAACATCAAATTAAATGCCCTACAGGTTTACATCTTTCCAAGCCAACACTTGGACACAAAAGTATGAGTTCTAACTCATATACAAATAAAGCCCTAGGCTTGTGTGTTTACATGTACTAACAAATGAAAGCAAATAACTGAAAATAGTCTTCAAAATCCAAGTCCTTCCAAACAAAGTCCTTGGAGGTAGCTTATCACCTGAACCTGAAAATGATGTTCCCATATAGGGTGAGCCACAACCCAGTAGAAATATACTAAACCAAATATAAGCATTGAATAAAGCAATAGCATTCAATAGATGGTTAACCAAGATAATCAATTACATCATTATCCAATCTCATGACATTATTGTCAACGACACGTTTCACTTTTCAACATTATCAATATGGCTCAGAACCTGGCCAAACTTACAACAGTGAATTATATATATATATCATATTCACATTCTTCCAATGTCAACAAACAAATGAGACTCAAGCTCAAATCAAAACACTTCATACTTCCAGATTGATACACATTTTAGTGCTGTATCAATAAAAACACTTCTATAGAATAAGCACACATAAAAGTGATGCTAATGGAGTCCATCCCCTATCTCCTCCCAAACAAAATCCGATTTAGAGGTCCATCCCCTATCTTCCCCTAACCTGTGGAGTACATCCCCTATCTCCTCCCACACAAAACAATGTATGCAAATGCAATGCTCAATCAATACACGTATTTTCTGTATTAATGCAATAGTCAAAATTAATGACTTAACCAATGTGATTAGTTTCAGTTATTCCTAATCCACATGCAATGTCTACAACAATCACGACTATCCTCCACCGATAGCCCAAAACAGTTATTTCTAGACTGGAAATAAATATAACAACAATTCAATAGGCGAGTGGTTTAAATTATCCCACTACACCATTTAATCAATGAATTCCTCAATTTCATGAGTTACACCAAATTCCCAAATTCCCTTAAACTAATTATACAAATTAATTTATCAACACAACTAGGGTTTTTCCCAAAATTACCAAAGTATCCCCAACATATCAAAATACCAAAACTTAGAACAAAACTTATAGAATGGAGTAGGAAATCCCTACCTCGAAGAAATAACCACAAAAGAGAAGATGGAGATGAAGACCCAAACTCCAAAGTGCTCCAAACTACCAACACTTCAGATTAAAACGAAGCCCTCGACTCACACACTCTTTTTAATGAAGGATCTAGGGTAGAAACACACCCTAAGTGGATCAAATCTAAGAGAGAAGGTGAGTAGGGTGAGAGAGAAGTCGGACCTTAGGGTTTGGAATCTAAAAAGAGGATGAAAAACTGATTAAAAACCCGCTGCTGTCTAATTAAACTGGGCAGGCTCGCTCGAGCGAAGACTTGGTCGCTCGAGCGACCAGACACAAATACTCGCTCGAGCGAAGAAAATCTCGCTCGAGCCAAGAATGCAATACTACAGGTCTATACTAGACGCAAACTTTCGCTCGAGCGACCAAACCCCGGCTTGAGCGACGAACCAAAAACAACAGCTCGCTCGAGCGACCAACTCCTCGCTCGAGCGAAGATCCAAAATTCTGGACAGCAACACTTGGTTTCTAAACCCAACCAACCTGAAACAAACCTGCCCAACACATCCTATAACTCCAAATAAGAAAATAAAGAATGACAATAACAATTATACAATGACAGAATCTACGGCCAACCTAAGTCCGGATACAATAATCATATGGAAAAAGATCGGGGTCGCTATAACCTCCCCCCCTTAAAAGAATTTCGTCCCCGAAATTAAGCATAAGTTTGTAAACAAAAATAAGTTTTTCTCAATTCTCAAAGATATTATATAACAACAATAAACATCTTGACCCAATACTGGTCACTTCATCTCTTTATCAAGGGGTATCTCACAATATATATAAAACAACAAATATCTCAACCTGTATCATTATTATGCATTATTCCTTTCAATGTTAACAATTCCCATATCATATTCAATCGCATGATATATACAACACATTCAACAATGTACTCAACGGATGCAATGTTACACTAAACTTCTATAATGAAGCAAGTTTCAAGATACACCCATTTACCAAGACAAACTCAATGTTTTACAACTTAAGACATATATAAAACTCTTAAATTCAACAATATAACAGAATCTAATTATAAGATTACAAATCAACAAACATGTCCAGATATTTCTGGCGGACTTCCAATTCACGTTCCCAAGTGGCTTCCTCCACTCCGTGATGTTTCCACAAAACTTTCACCAAAGGGATGGTTTTGCCTCGCAAAACTTGATCCCGCCTATCCAATACCCGAACCGGTCTCTCCTCATACGAGACATCCTCATCAACCACTAAATCGGTCCAATCCAACACATGTGATGGATCCGGCTCGTACTTCCGAAGCGTACTCACATGAAACACGTCATGTACTCCGGACAGCTGCGGCGGTAAAGCTAACCGATAAGCAGCCTCGCCAACCCTCTCAAGGATCTCAAACGGACCAATGAACCCAGGGGACAACTTCCCCCTCTTCCCAAACCTCATCAAACCCCGCCTAGGTGATATCTTCAGAAAGACATGATCACCCACCTCAAACACCAAAGGTCTCCTCCTACGGTCTGCATAAGATTTCTGACGACTCTGTGCTGTAACAAGCCTCTTACGGATAAGCTCAACTTTCTCCGTCGTTTCCCTCACCAACTCTGGACCCAACAGAGGTGCATCATCCACCTCGGCCCAACAAACAGGAGATCTACACGGTCGGCCATACAAGGCCTCAAACGGTGCCATACCAATACTAGACTGGAAACTGTTGTTGTAGGCAAACTCCACCAACGGCAAGTGCCTCTCCCACGACCCACTAAAGTCTAGAACACAACCTCGAAGCATATCCTCAAGGATCTGAATAGTACGCTCAGACTGCCCATCAGTCTGAGGATGATAAGCCGTGCTAAAGGTCAACTTAGTGCCTAAGGCACTCTGCAAACTCTGCCACAACCTGGCAGTAAAACGAGGATCTCTATCTGAGACGATCGTCACTGGAACCCTGTGTAACCTCACTATGTCCCGAATGTACAAGTTGGCAAGATGATCGACTGAATCTCTCACGCGCATAGGAATAAAGTGCGCCGACTTAGTCAACCGGTCTACAACCACCCAAATAGCATCACTACCCCGCTGAGTCCTCGGAAGACCCACAACGAAGTCCATAGTGACGTGTTCCCACTTCCACTCGGCAATAGGCAAGGGTTGCAACAAACCTGCTGGCCTCTGATATTCGGCCTTCACTTGCTGACAAGTAAGGCACTTAGATACAAAAGCTGCCATATCTCTCTTCATACCCCGCCACCAGAACTGGCGACCCAAATCCCGATACATCTTAGTGCCTCCCGGATGCACCGCAAGGCGTGAATGATGAAACTCTCGGAGTACCTCCTCTCGACAAGACTCCGGTACAAACAGACGGTCTCGGTATCTCACACTTAGGTCGGGATACACCGTCAAACCCTTCTCAACCTTCCCACCGAAAATCTTCTCACGGAGGGTTTCTACCTCATAGTCACCCCTCTGAGCCTCTAACACTCGAGTCACGAGTGTAGGCTGTACAACAACAGAAAACAAGGCCGCAGCCTCAACGGATTCGCCCAGAAGTAAATTAAACTCCCCAAGTGCACCCAACATCTCCCATTCTCAGATGGCTATACTAGCTATGTCACCAACAGGTTTCCTGCTAAGGGCATCGGCCACCACATTGGCCTTTCCCGGATGATAATGCAACTCAAAGTCATAATCCTCTATAAACTCCATCCACCTCCTCTGCATCAAGTTCAAGTCTTTCTGTGTAAATAGATATTTCAGACTCTTATGATCCGAGAATACCTCAAACCTCTCACCATAAAGATAATGCCTCCAAATCTTCAAGGCAAATATCACAGCTGCTAATTCTAAATCATGCGTAGGGTAATTCTGCTCGTGAGTTTTCAACTGACGTGAGCCATAGGCAATCACTTTCCCCTCCTGCATCAACACACAAGCCAGACCCTCTCGTGAGGCGTCACAATAGACTGCATAACCCAACCCTCTCTCTGGAATAATCAAGACTGGAGCGGTAGTCAGTCTAACTTTCAACTCCTGGAACGACTTTTCACAAGTCTCACTCCATACAAATTTGACTCCTTTCCGAGTCAATCTAGTCAAAGGCGAAGCTAATCTGGAGAAATCTTTTACAAGCCGACGATAATACCCAGCTAACCCCAGAAAACTGCGGATCTCAAACACACTCTTAGGCTGTGCCCAATCTTGCACTGCCTCAGTCTTGGATGTATCAACAGACACTCCTTCCCCAGAAACTACATGGCCTAAGAAGTTGACCTCTTCTAGCCAGAACTCACACTTCCCAAACTTAGCATAAAGCTTATGGGCTCTAAGTAACTCAAGCACCACTCTCAAGTGTTCCTTGTGCTTCTCCTCTGAAGGTGAATAGATAAGGATGTCGTCCACGAAGATGACTACAAAACGATCTAAAAATTCCCAGAATATTCCGTTCATCAAATCCATAAAAACTGCCGGTGCATTGGTGAGCCCAAATGGCATCACCAAAAACTCATAGTGGCCATACCGTGTACGGAATGCCGTCTTTGGAATATCCTCCTCCCTGACTCTTAACTGATGATAACCCGATCTCAAATCTATCTTCGAGAAACAACGGGAACCCTTCAACTGATCGAACAGATCATCTATACGAGGCATAGGGTACTTATTCTTAACCGTAGCCCGATTTAACTTCCGATAATCTATACAAAGTCTCAAAGCACCACCTTTCTTTTTAACAAAGAGGGCCGGTGCTCCCCACGGCGAAACACTAGGACGTATAAAACCCTTGTCTAGTAACTCCTGGAGCTGAATCTTCAACTCAACTAACTCGGCTGGGGCAAAACGATAAGGTGCCATAGAAATCGGCGCCATGCCGGGCACTAGGTCAATAGAGAATTCAATCTCTCGATGCGTTGGCAAACCAACAAGATCCTCGGGAAAGACGTCCGAGTACTCACAAACCACCCTTGGCAACACAATCTGAGGCTCATCATCCTCACCAATCGAAAGATTAGCAAGTAGACCACTAAGCTCACTCCGTCCTCGCGGAACATACCCCGGTGGCAACACATTACCAACCCGGTCCCCCAGAAAATGAAAATACTCTCCGCTCACGGTACAACAAGTGACCCTCTGGCGGTAGCAATCAATAACTGCCTGGTATGACGATAACCAGTCCATACCCAAAATAACATCGAAACCCCTCATAGGCATAACTACAAAGGAAAATGGGATTCTATGGTAATCAACCTCTATATCACAACCCCTAACACCTTGTTTCAAAATCAATTCACCCCCAAGAGGTGACACTACACAAATAGGAGATGCTAACTGTGCTAACTCCAACTCCAAAACAGATGCAAATGCAGCAGACACAAAGGAATGGGATGCACCCGTATCAATCAAAACATCAGCAACCGAGTTGCAGAACAAGAAGGTACCTCTCACAACTGATGGTGCCGGCACATGATCCTGCGCAGTAACAGCATACACGCGCCCAGATGGCCTCTGATCAACCTGCTCACCCCTAGGAGCATAAGATTGCTGCACCAACTGGGACGATGAAGCCCCCTGATTGGCCCTCGAGGCCTGACCCGACTGAGCTGGCTGCTGACCCTGAATCGGCCTCAAACCAGATGCACCAGGTGTGCCACCCAACTGCGGGCAATACCTCTTCATATGCCCCGGCTGGCCACACTGATAACACGAGAGTGGCTGGCCTCTACCCTGGCCCTGGCTCTGAGATCGAGCCGAAGATGATGCTGCTCTCTGCACTCCTCCCCTCTGAGGACAAACTGGAGACTTGTGGCCCAGCTGGCCACACTTGAAACAGGTAATGTCACGACCCGAACCCGCCCCCATGGGTTAAGGACATGACCGGCCAGTAATCCTGTGATTACCTACGGCCTCAGACCGAAACAAGAAGAAGGCTTGTCAGAGTAAAGGGGACCAAACGGAAGCAAAAATTAAAAACTTTGTCCATAGAGCCGTGCTTATTTGCACATTAACCAAACCATACTCAAATACGTTAATAACCCACATCAAAAGTACAGTTTCACAAAATTTATTACAGACAGGATCATCCCAAAACGAGTCAACCTATGACAGACTATTTACAGATATACATAAAGTCCTTGCTTGCAAGACAAAATATAATTTCATAGCAAAAAGGGCAAGGGTAAGTCTCAAGAGTGAGACGCAAGGCTGACTTCCTCAAAACTCGGATTTTTCCTAGCAGACTTCACTGGGGCTGGGTTTGGACTTCCCTCGGCTCACCTACAAACACATGAATGAGCGTGAGCGATAGCCCAGTGAATAATATCAGATATGACAGTTACATAACAATATGTAGAACAAGATTCTCCAAACGGCCTTGGGCCCAATTCATACTTCTATTTAACAAATATATATACATATATATATAACTGTACGAAATGTAAATCAAATGACTGTAGTTCCAAACATTCTGGCCTTTGGCCCATTCGGGTTTCCATCCATGGCAAAACGGCCTTCGGCCCATTCACTTATGTCGGAATGGCCTTCGGCCCATTCATTTCTGTCAAAGTGGCCTTCGGCCCATTCGTTTATGTCGAAACGGCCTTTGGCCCACTCGTTCATGTCAAAACGGCCTTCGGCCTACTCATTCATGTCAAAACGACCTTTGGTCCATTCATTTACATCAAAACGACCTTCGGTCCATTCATTTATATCAAAACGACCTTTGGTCCATTCATTCACATCAAAACGACCTTTGGTCCATCCATTCACATCAAAACGACCTTCGGTCCATTCATTTATATCAAAACGACCTTTGGTCCATCCATTCACATCAAAACGACCTTTGGTCCATTCATTCGTTCCTGTCAGACTTTTGTCCACAATCCCAATTAACAACTCATAAAGTTTATAAGGGAATAAACAATTGGACATTGACAAGCTTTCAAATATTGATATTACTCACAGTGATCGGCTTGTGGATTCGCCCTGGAGCTTGACCCTACACATTCCATGAACACAGAAGGGTCATTAACAATTCAATCCGTTCCTTAATTCACATATTCCTCTTTAGGCTTTATTCTTATCTCATTAACTCATTTATAATGTTTAACACACGCCTAAGAGTGATTACAAGTGAAAGAGAACGGAAAACGAAACACAGAACGCATGAAAAAAATTCCGGAAATTAGGGTCCCCGCTCGAGCGTACCCTTAAGGCCTGCAAAAATACTGGTTGCATGAAAAAGACGCGCGAGCGTTAAATAGGGCGCTCGAGCGGAAGGCCTGTCTACAAAAATCCACGCTCGAGCGTGATATGTCCCGCTCGAGCGGACATCCAATTCTGCAAAAATGCTGGGAGCATGATTTTCCCGCTCGAGCGGCCATTACCCCGCTCGAGCGGACATCAAAATTCTGGAAAACCCAGAACTGTGTTCTTGAGCTTCAACTCGAAATTCAAAGGTTCAAGATGCATGATTTCGGCTCAAATATCATAGAAACATATACTAACATGGCATAAACCCCAAGTTACAACATAATGAAGCTCAATCCCAAGAATTACTTACATGCATGGCCCATTTTGACTCAAATTCATTTCCAACATAATTAATTCATGCATTCCAACTTCACATCTTCATCAATCATGCATGCATGCCAATCCTTGACGCCATTTCTATTACAATTGGTACAAATGGTGCTCATAACCATGAAGCTCGACCAAACTATACTTGCATGTATGATTCAACACCCAATTTCTCATATTCTACTCCTCACATGCTTGATTATGCAATTTCATGGCAATTCTATGCATGCATGTGCATATAAACTTCAATTTCATCATACTCAACGCCATTCATGTTCTTGATCGGATATTCTCTTTGAATTAACATTATTACATACATAAATTCATGAATTCATGAATTAAGGGTTGATCACTCACCTAGGAGCTTCAATCTCCACCCGTTCTTGTCAATTCTAGAGTGTAGCTTCCCAATCCAAATCTTGAATCAAAAATGCCCAATGGTGCCTCCCCTCTCTCTCAAGGTCGACTCTCTCTTTTCTAGAGAGTTAAACTCCAGCCCAAAATGATATAAGGAGGAGAATTGAATGTAATAAGGGCCCTTATATGGCCCCACTAACTTAAAATTATTAATATTAAATAATTGGGCACTAAACCCTCAATTTAATCAATTTAATCTGAGCCGAATCAATTTCCAATTAAGTTTCACCGTAGGCTCTAAAAATTATGCCAATCATAATGGCGTAATCAATTTCAGGTTCTGTGGCCGATAAGGCCTCCAATTTAATTTCCGAAGCGGTAAAATCAAACAGATATTCCTACGGTGAACAGATAGAAATTCAAAACCACATATTTTCACATAATGGCATACAAAACCATGCTAAACACATGACCATAACAACTTAAGGACCAATTAGCATAATACAGAACAGGGATGTCACAGGTAATGTCTCCCTGACTGCCTTTCCCCGAACTAGCACTCGGCACAGGAAAAGTCGATCTAGAAAAGCTACCCTGAGACTGCTGAGGATTAAAACCTTTCTGTCTCCTACCATCACTCTGACCATCCTGACTCCTCTTGGAGACCTTCTGTCCTTCCTCCTCCTCTTGCATCATGATCTCCATATGGGCTGCAGCATCGACCATACGCCCAAAATCCTGAATCATAGTTCCCCCAACTCTCAGCTTGAGGCCACGCCTCAACTTCTTCTCAAACTCGATACAACGGCGTTCCTCAGACGCCACCAACTCAGGTGCAAACCTGGACAAACTAGTAAATGCAGCCTCAAACTCGGCCACTGAAGAACTCGACTGTTTAAGCTGGCAGAACTGGTCTCTCAGCTTTTCCCTAACTGCTGGAGATAAGAACTTTTCCTGGAAAGCATTCACAAAAGCCTCCCATGTACCTCCTATACGACCCTTAGTGAACTTCCACCACTGACCCGCATCCCCCTTCAACTGGAAAGATGCCAAGGTCATTTTCAACCCCTCGTCTTCGATGCCAAGCATCTCAAACGTCTTCATTGTCTGTTCGAGCCATTCATCTGCCTTAAGCGGCTCTTTTGGATCACCCACAAATTCATTCGGATTAGACCGGAAGAACTCCCTCTTCAGAAAGGAAGGTCCTGCGTCTGCAGCAACATCCCGAGCTTGATTCTCAGCTCTGAGAATGCCTACTGACTCCCTGAATGCCCCCGCTATCTCTCGGGCTAGAGCGCCCATAGCCTGCTGGCCTACTGGCTCGGCCACATCGGCCTGGCCAATTCCCTCCTGAACTGCTGGAATCTCCTCTGGCACAAGCACCTCCTGCCTACCCGGCCTACCACGCCTACCGCGTCCTCGTCCTCGTCCTGACATCCTAATAAAGGAAACAAAGACATTAGCACATTAATAAATGTGCCGAAACTAAACACTCGTGTCCTAATGCATGGGACAACAATAATTCATTCAATGTAAGCACATAATCACATAAGCACCTACGAATTTCATTCCTGGATAATGATAGTCCCAATGCGTTGCTATAGTTCCGATTGGAAGCAGCAGTGATCAAGTGCCTTTCCAACAAGACTACTAGAAACTCAAGGGTCCAATCAACATCCTAGAAACTACATTCCATACCCACATAATCACATAAACATGTTATCACATAAGCATATAACATTACACTAAGTCTCTATCAAACGAGACGAACCCAATGTGATACTAATCACTTCCCACGTACCCAAGGTATTTAAACCCGGTACGCTCTGATACCAAGTTGTAACGCCCTTGAAAATAAACCCATTAAATATATATAACATCAACATGCAATGTTAAAAAGGAAATAGTTCATTAAAATATTCATCAGAGTCTTACTAAACAAAAGCATTACATGCAACATCAAATTAAATGCCCTACAGGCTTACATCTTTCCAAGCCAACACTTGGACACAAAAGTATGAGTTCTAACTCAAATACAAATAAAGCCCTAGGCTTGTGTGTTTACATGTACTAACAAATGAAAGCAAATAACTGAAAATAGTCTTCAAAATCTAAGTCCTTCAAAACTAAGTCCTTGGAGGTAGCTTATCACCTGAACCTGAAAATGATGTTCCCATATAGGGTGAGCCACAGCCCAGTAGAAATATACTAAACCAAATATAAGCATTGAATAAAGCAATAGCATTCAATAGATGGTTAACCAAGATAATCAATTACATCATTATCCAATCTCATGACATTATTGTCAACGACACGTTTCACTTTTCAACGTTATCAATATGGCTCAGAACCTGGCCAAACTTACAACAATGAATTATATATATATATCATATTCACATTCTTCCAATGTCAACAAACAAATGAGACTCAAGCTCAAATCAAAACACTTCATACTTCCAGATTGATACACATTTTAGTGTTGTATCAATAAAAACACTTCTATAAAATAAGCACACATAAAAGTGATGCTAATGGAGTCCATCCCCTATCTCCTCCGAAACAAAATCCGGTTTAGAGGTCCATCCCCTATCTTCCCCTAAACCGTGGAGTACATCCCCTATCTCCTCCCACACAAAACAATGTATGCAAATGCAATGCTCAATCAATACACGTATTTTCTGTATTAATGCAATAGTCAAAATTAATGACTTAACCAATGTGATTAGTTTTAGTTATTCCTAATCCACATGCAATGTCTACAACAATCACGACTATCCTCCACCGATAGCCCAAAACAGTTATTTCTAGACTGGAAATAAATATAACAACAATTCAATAGGCGAGTGGTTTAAATTATCCCACTACACCATTTAATCAATGAATTCCTCAATTTCATGAGTTACACCAAATTCCCAAATTCCCTTAAACTAATTATACAAATTAATTTATCAATACAACTAGGGTTTTTCCCAAAATTACCAAAGTATCCCCAACATATCAAAATACCAAAACTTAGAACAAAACTTATAGAATGGAGTAGGAAATCCCCACCTCGAAGAAATAACCACAAAAGAGAAGATGGAGATGAAGACCCAAACTCCAAAGTGCTCCAAACTACCAACAATTCAGATTAAAACGAAGCCCTCGACTCACACACTCTTTTTAATGAAGGATCTAGGGTAGAAACACACCCTAAGTGGATCAAATCTAAGAGAGAATGTGAGTAGGGTGAGAGAGAAGTCGGACCTTAGGGTTTGGAATCTAAAAAGAGGATGAAAAACTGATTAAAAACCCGCTGCTGTCTAATTAAACTGGGCAGGCTCGCTCGAGCGAAGACTTGGTCGCTCGAGCGACCAGACACAAATACTCGCTCGAGCGAAGAAAATCTCGCTCGAGCCAAGAATGCAATACTACAGGTCTATACTAGACGCAAACTCCCGCTCGAGCGACCAAACCCCGGCTCGAGCGACGAACCAAAAACAACAGCTCGCTCGAGCGACCAACTCCTCGCTCGAGCGAAGATCCAAAATTCTGGACAGCAACACTTGGTTTCTAAACCCAACCAACCTGAAACAAACCTGCCCAACACATCCTATAACTCCAAATAAGAAAATAAAGAATGACAATAACAATTATACAATGACAGAATCTACGGCCAACCTAAGTCCGGATACAATAATCAAATTGGAAAAGACCGGGGTCGCTATTACTATACCTTAACGATCTATTTGGAAATTAAATAAAAAAGGAAGTTTAAAACAAAAGTAAATTGATTAAAAATGGAAGTAAAATAAAAATAAAAATGAAAGTTGCATAAAATTAAAAATGGAAGTTCAATCCAGAAACCACTATACCTTAACGATCTACTTGGAAATTAAATAAAAAAGGAAGTTTAATAGGAAAGTAAATTGAATTAAAACGGAAGTAGAATACAATTAAAAATAAAAGTTACATAAAATTAAAAATGGAAGTTCAATCCAGAAACCACTATACCTTAACGATATATTTGGAAATTAAATAAAAAAGGAAGTTCAATAGAAAAGGAAATTGAATAAAAATTGAAGTTGAATAAAAATAAAAATGGAAGTTGCAGAAAATTAAATATGGAAGTTCAATCGAGAAACCACTATACCTTAACGATCTGTTTGGAAATTAAATAAAAAATGAAGTTTAATAGAAAAGTAAATTGAATAAAAATGGAAGTTGAATAAAAATAAAAAGGAAAGTTGCAGAAAATTAAAAGCGGAAGTTCAATCCCGAAACCACTATACCTTAACGATCTATTTGGAAATTAAATAAAAAAAGAAGTTTATTAGAAATTTAAATTGAATAAAAATGAAAGTTGAATAAAAATAAAATGGGAAGTTGCAGAAAATTAAAAGCGGAAGTTCAATCCTGAAACCACTATACCTTAACGATCTATTTGGAAATCAAATAAAAAAGGAAGTTTAATAGAAAAGTAAATTGAATAAAAATGGAAGTTGAATAAAAATAAAAATGAAAGTTGCAGAAAATTAAAAATGGAAGTTCAATCCAAAAACCACTATACCTTAACGATCTATTTGGAAATTAAATAAAAAAGGAAGTTTAACAGAAAAGTAAATTGAATAAAAATGGAAGTGGAAAAATAATAAAAATGGAAGTTGCAGAAAATTAAATATGGAAGTTCAATCCAGAAACCACTTTACCTTAACGATCTACTTGGAAATCAAATAAAAAAGGAAGTTTAATAGAAAAGTAAATTGAATAAAAATGAAAGTTGAATAAAAATAAAAATGAAAGTTGCATAAAATTAAAAATGGAAGTTCAATCCAGAAACCACTATACCTTAATGATCTATTTGGAAATTAAATAAAAAAGGAAGTTTAATAGAAAAGTAAATTGAATAAAAATGGAAGTTGAATAAAAATAAAAATGAAAGTTGCAGAAAATTAAATATGGAAGTTCAATCCAGAAACCATTATACCTTAACGATCTATTTGGAAATTAAATAAAAAAAGGAAGTTTAATAGAAAAGTAAATTGCATAAAATGGAAGTTGAATAAAAAAAAATGAAAGTTGCATAAAATTAAAAATGGTAGTTCAATCAAAAAACCACTATACCTTAACGATCGAATTGGAAATTAAATAAAAAAGGAAGTTGAGTTGAAAAGAAAGTTGAATAAAAAAGGAAGCTAAATAAAAATAAGAATGGAAGTTGCAGAAAATTAAAAATGGAAGTTCATTCCAGAAACCACTATACCTTAACGATCTATTTGGAAATTAAATAAAAAAGGAAGTTTAAAACAAAAGTAAATTGATTAAAAATGGAAGTAAAATAAAAAAAAAATGAAAGTTGCATAAAATTAAAAATGGAAGTTCAATCCAGAAACCACTATACCTTAACGATCTACTTGGAAATTAAATAAAAAAGGAAGTTTAATAGGAAAGTAAATTGAATTAAAACGGAAGTAGAATACAATTAAAAATAAAAGTAACATAAAATTAAATATGGAAGTTCAATCCAGAAACCACTATACCTTAACGATATATTTGGAAATTAAATAAAAAAGGAAGTTTAATAGAAAAGTAAATTGAATAAAAATGGAAGTTGAATAAAAATAAAAATGGAAGTTGCAGAAAATTAAATATGGAAGTTCAATCGAGAAACCACTATACCTTAACGATCTGTTTGGAAATTAAATAAAAAAGGAAGTTTAATAGAAAAGTAAATTGAATAAAAATGGAAGTTGAATAAAAATAAAAAGGAAAGTTGCAGAAAATTAAAAGCGGAAGTTCAATCCCGAAACCACTATACCTTAACGATCTATTTGGAAATTAAATAAAAAAGGAAGTTTATTAGAAAAGTAAATTGAATGAAAATGGAAGTTGAATAAAAATAAAAAGGAAAGTTGCAGAAAATTAAAAGCGGAAGTTCAATCCCGAAACCACTATACCTTAACGATCTATTTGGAAATTAAATATAAAAGGAAGTTTAATAGAAAAGTAAATAGAATAAAAATGGAAGTTGAATAAAAATAAAAATGAAAGTTGCAGAAAATTAAAAATGGAAGTTCAATCCAAAAACCACTATACCATAACGATCTATTTGGAAATTAAATAAAAAAGGAAGTTTAATAGAAAAGTAAATTGAATAAAAATGGAAGTTGAATAAATATAAAAATGAAAGTTGCATAAAATTAAAAATGGAAGTTCAATCCAAAAACCACTATACCTTAACGATCTATTTGGAAATTAAATAAAAAAGGAAGTTGAGTAGAAAAGAAACTTTAATAAAAAAGGGCGTTAAATAAAAATAAAAATGGAAGTTGCAGAAAATTAAAAATGGAAGTTCATTCCCGAAACCACTTTACCTTAACGATCTATTTGGAAATTAAATAAAAAATGGAAGTTTAATAGAAAAGTAAATTGCATAAAATTGAAGTTGAATAAAAATAAAAATGAAAGTTGCATAAAATTAAAAATGGAAGTTCAATCAAAAAACCACTATACCTTAACGATCTATTTGTAAATTAAATATAAAAGGAAGTTGTGTAGAAAAGAATCTTGAATAAAAAAGGAAGTTAAATAAAAATAAAAATGGAAGTTGCAGAAAATTAAAAATGGAAGTTCATTTCAGAAACCACTATACCTTAACGATCTATTTGGAAATTAAAGAAAAAAGGAAGTTTAATAGAAATGTAAATTGATTAAAAATGGAAGTAAAATAAAAATAAAAATGAAAGTTGCATAAAATTAAAAATGGAAGTTCAATTCAGAAACCAATATACCTTAATGATCTTATTGGAAATTAAATATAAAAGGAAGTTTAATAGGAAAGTAAATTGAATTAAAACGGAAGTAGAATACAAATAAAAATAAAAGTTGCATAAAATTGAAAATGGAAGTTCAATTCAGAAACCACTATACCTTAACGATATATTTGGAAATTAAATAACAAAGGAAGTTTAATAGAAAAGTAAATTGAATAAAAATTGAAGTTGAATAAAAAGAAAAATGAAAGTTGCAGAAAATTAAATATGGAAGTACAATCCAGAAACCACTATACCTTAACGATCTATTTGGAAATTAAATAAAAAGAGGAAGTTTAATAGAAAAGTAAATTGCATAAAATGGAAGTTGAATAAAAATAAAAATGAAAGTTGCATAAAATTAAAAATGGTAGTTCAATCAAAAAACCACTATACCATAACGATCTAATTGGAAATTAAATAAAAAAGGAAGTTGAGTTGAAAAGAAAGTTGAATAAAAAAGGAAGCTAAATAAAAATAAGAATGGAAGTTGCAGAAAATTAAAAATGGAAGTTCATTCCAGAAACCACTATACCTTAACGATCTATTTGGAAATTAAATAAAAAAGGAAATTTAAAACAAAAGTAAATTGATTAAAAATGGAAGTAAAATAAAAAAAAAATGACAGTTGCATAAAATTAAAAATGGAAGTTCAATCCAGAAACCACTATACCTGTAACGCCCTCAAAATAAACCCATAATAACCATAACATTAACATGCATTTATAAAAGAAAAAGAATCATTTGAGTTAGTCATCAGAGTATTCTTATTGACAGACTTTACTTGTAACATCCTGCAACATCAAAATAAATGCCCTAAGGGCTTACATCTTTCCAAGCTAACACTTGGACACAAAAAGGATGAGTACTAACTCATTTACAAGTTAAGCTTTAGGCTTGAATGTTTACATGAAATCCCAAAAATAACAAAATAAAACATATAACTAAAGACAAGTCTTCAACATCCCAAACATCAAATCCTTCCAGGCTAAGTCCGTGGAGGTAGCTTATCACCTGAACCTGAAAATGATGTTCCCATAAAGGGTGAGCCACAGCCCAGTAGAAAAATACTAAACCAAATATAAGCATTGAATAAAGCTATAGCATTCAATAGATGGTTAATCAAAATAATCAATTTTATTATTAAACAGTCTCATAACACTAATGTCTAAGACACATTTCACTTTCCATTATTATCAACATGGCTCAGAACCTGGCCAAACTTACAACAGTGAATTATATAACATAATCACATTTCTTCCAATATCAACAAAACAAATGAGACTCATGCTCATATCAAAACACTTCATACTTCCCATTTGATACACATTTTAGTGCTGTATCAATAATCATGTAAAAACACTTCAATATAATAAGCACACATAAAAATGGTGCTAATGGAGTCCATCCCCTATCTCCTCCCAAACAAAAATCCGGTTTAGAGGTCCATCCCCTATCTTCCCCTAAACCGTGGAGTACATCCCCTATCTCCTCCCACACAATATGCAAATGCAATGCTCAACCAATACACGTATTTTCAGTATTAATTCAGTAGTCAAATTAATGACTTAACCAATGTGATTAGTTTCAGTTATTCCTAATCCACATGCAATGTCTACAACAATCACGACTATCCTCCACCGATAGCCCAAAACAGTTATTTCTAGACTGGAAATAAATATAACAACAATTCAATAGGCGAGTGATTTATATTAACCAACTACACCATTTAATCAATAAATTCCCCAATTTCATGGATTTAACCAAATTCCCCAATTTCCCTTAAATTAATTACTCCAATCAATTTAGCAATTTAACTAGGTTTTGTTCCCAAAATTATCAAAGTGTCCCCAACCTATCAAAATACCAAACTTAGAACAAAGCTTATAGAATAGAGTAGGAAATCCCTACCTTGAAGATCACAACTAAAATAGAGAAGATGGAGATGATGACCCAAAATCCAAAGTGCTCCAAATCCTCTCTTTATCAGATTAAAAGAAAGATCTCGTGAGGCTCTACCTTTCTTCCAAAGGAACTAGGGTAGAAGATCACCGGAAATAGATCAAATCTTGGAGAGAAGGTAAGAGTAGAGAGAGAGGCTCTCAAGGGGCGGTTTTTAAAAGTTAAGAGATGAAAAGGTAGGTCAAAAAGTGATCAGAAAAGTGAAATCACGGACTGATGTAGTCGACTCTACGCTCGAGCGTAGAAAGCCCCGCTCGAGCGTAAGACACAGAATCATGCTCGAGCGTGAAGAAAGCCGCTCGAGCGTCGATTGCACCCTTTCAGAAGTTTTGCAGGCGCTGCACCCGCTCGAGCGTCAAACTCCCCGCTCGAGCGGAGGAACAAAACAAGGGATCACGCTCGAGCGTAAAAACTACCGCTCGAGCGGAAGAACTGCAGAGCAAAATACTGGGAGATGGAAAATCCCGCTCGAGCGTCAAAAACTCCCGCTTGAGCGGAGAAGCAACAACGAAGGGCCCGCTCGAGCGTTAAAACCTCCGCTCGAGCGTGAAGGCCAAAATCTGGGCATCACCTATTGGCATCAACTATCAACCAACCTGTAACAGACCCGTCCAACACAACCTATAATTCAAATACTAAGAGATTAAAGGACAACAACAACCAATAAGTAATGACAGGATCCACGGAACCTAAGTCCGGATACAATAATCTAAAGAGAAAAGACCGGGGTCGCTATAACCTCCCCCCCTTAAAAGAATTTCGTCCCCGAAATTAAGCACAAGGTTTTAAAAACAAGTTTTCTCAAATTCCAACAATATGTTAACTCAATAATAAACAACTTGACCCAACACCGGCCATTCCATCTCTCAACTAAGAGGCACGCCACAATATGCAAAACAAACATATATTTCAACCTGCATTAACACTATGCAATTTTCTTTCAATTTCAACAATTTTCAATATATTCAATATATACAATGTTCCATTAAACCTCCATTTCGAGGTAAGTTCCAAAATATTTCCATTAACCAAAACATTCTAAATGTTTTACAGCTTAAGACAAATATAAAAAGCTTTAAGGTTTGACAATATTACAAAATCTAACTACAAGATTACAAATCATTAAACATGTCCGGATATTTCTCGCGGACTTCCAACTCACGTTCCCATGTGGCTTCCTCCACCCCGTGATGTTTCCACAAAACTTTCACCAAAGGAATGGTCTTGCCTCGCAAGACTTGATCCCGCTTATCCAAGACCCTAACCGGTCTCTCTTCATACGAGACATCCTCATCAACTACTAAATCGGTCCAATCCAATACATGTGATGGATCCGGCTCATACTTCCGAAGCATACTCACATGAAACACGTCATGTACTCCGGATAACTGCGGCGGCAAAGCTAAACGATAAGCAGTCTCACCAATCCTCTCAAGGATCTCAAAAGGACCAATGAATCGAGGGGACAACTTCCCGCTCTTCCCAAACCTCATCAATCCCCGTCTTGGTGATATCTTCAAAAAGACGTGATCACTCACCTCAAACACCAAAGGTCTTCTCCTACGGTCGGCATAAGATTTCTGACGACTCTGGGCTGTAACAAGCCTCTTACGGATAAGTTCAACCTTCTCCGTCGTTTCCCTCACTAACTCCGGACCCAACAGAGGTGCATCACCCACCTCGGCCCAACAAACAGGAGACCTACACGGTCGGCCGTATAAGGCCTCAAACGGTGCCATACCGATACTAGACTGGAAGCTGTTGTTGTAGGCAAACTCCACCAAAGGCAAGTGCCTCTCCCACGACCCACCAAAGTCAAGAACACAACCCCGAAGCATATCCTCAAGGATCTGAATAGTACGCTCGGACTGCCCGTCAGTCTGAGGATGATAAGCTGTGCTAAAGGTCAACTTAGTGCCTAAGGCACTCTGCAAGCTCTGCCACAACCTGGCAGTAAAACGAGGATCTCTATCTGAAACGATCGTCACTGGAACCCCGTGTAACCTCACTATGTCCCGAATATATAAATCGGCCAGATGATCAACTGAATCTTTAACACGCATAGGAATAAAATGCGCCGACTTAGTCAACCGGTCCACAACTACCCAAATAGCATCACTACCCCGTTGAGTCCTCGGAAGACCCACAACGAAGTCCATAGTGACATGTTCCCACTTCCACTCGGCAATAGGCAAGGGTTGCAACAAACCCGCTGGCCTCTGATGTTCGGCCTTCACTTGCTGACAAGTAAGGCACTTAGATACGAAAGCTGCCACATCTCTCTTCATACCCCGCCACCAAAACTGGCGACCCAAATCCCGATACATCTTAGTACCTCCCGGATGCACCGCAAGGCGTGAATGATGAAACTCTCGGAGTACCTCCTCTCGATGAGACTCCGGCACAAATAGACGGTCTCGGTATCTCACACTCAGGTCGGGATACACCGTCAAACCTTTCTCAACCTTCCCACCAGAAATCTTCTCACGGAGGGATTCTATCTCAAGGTCGCCCCTCTGAGCCTCTAACACCCGAGTCACAAGTGTAGGTTGTGCAACAACAGAAAACAAGGCCGCAGCCTCAACGGATTCGCCCAAAAGCAAATCAAACTCTCCAAGTGCACCTAACATCTCCCACTCTCGGATGGCTATACTAGCTATGTCACCAACAGGTTTCCTGCTAAGGGCGTCGGCCACCACATTGGCCTTTCCTGGATGATAATGCAATTCAAAGTCATAATCCTCTATGAACTCCATCCACCTCCTCTGCCTCAAGTTCAAGTCTTTCTGTGTAAACAAATATTTCAGACTCTTATGATCCGAGAATACCTCAAATCTCTCACCATAAAGATAATGCCTCCAAACCTTTAAGGCAAATATCACAGCTGCTAACTCTAGATCATGCGTAGGGTAATTCTGCTCGTGAATTTTCAACTGACGTGAACCATAGGCAACTACTTTCCCTTCTTGCATTAATACACAACCCAGACCCTCTCGTGAGGCGTCACAATAGACTGCATAACCCAACCCTCTCTGTGGAATAATCAATACTGGAGCGGTAGTCAGTCTAACTTTCAACTCCTGAAACGATTTTTCACAAGTCACACTCCATACAAATTTAACTCCCTTCCGAGTCAGTCTAGTCAACGGTGATGCTAACCTGGAGAAGTCTTTCACAAACCGACGGTAATACCCAGCTAACCCCAGGAAACTGCGGATCTCAAACACACTCTTAGGCTGTGCCCAATCTTGCACTGCCTCTACCTTGGATGTATCAACAGACACTCCTTCACCGGATACCACATGGCCTAAGAATTTGACTTCTCTCAGCCAGAACTCACACTTCCCAAACTTGGCATACAGCCTATGGGCTCTAAGTAACTCAAGCACCACCCTCAAGTGTGCCTCATGCTCCTCCTCAGAAGGCGAATAGATAAGGATGTCGTCCACAAAAACGACTACAAACTGATCCAAAAATTCCCGGAAGATCCGGTTCATCAAGTCCATAAAGACTGCCGGTGCATTGGTGAGCCCGAATGGCATTACCAAAAACTCATAATGGCCATACCGCGTACGGAATGCCGTCTTCGGAATATCCTCTACCCTGACCCTCAACTGGTGGTAACCCGATCTCAAGTCTATCTTCGAGAAACAACGGGAACCCTTCAACTGGTCAAACAGGTCATCGATACGAGGCATAGGGTACTTATTCTTAACCGTAGCCCGATTCAATTTCCGATAATCTATGCAAAGTCTCAAAGCACCACCTTTCTTTTTAACAAAGAGGGCCGGTGCTCCCCACGGCGAAACACTAGGGCGTATAAAACCCTTGTCTAGTAACTCCTGGAGTTGGATCTTCAACTCAACTAACTCGGCTGGGGCAAAACGATAAGGTGACATAGAAATCGGCGCCGTGCCGGGCATTAGGTCAATAGAGAATTCAATCTCTCGATGCGGTGGCAAACCAACAAGATCCTCGGGAAAGACGTCCGAGTACTCACAAACCACCCTTGGCAACACAACCTGGGTCTCATCATCCTCACTAATCAAAAGGTTAGCAAGTAGCCCACTAAGCTCACTCCTTCCTCGTCGAACATACCCCGGTGGCAACACATCACCAACCCGGTCCCCCAGAAAATGAAAATACTCTCCGCTCACGGTACAACAAGTGACCCTCTGGCGGTAGCAATCAATAACTGCCCGGTATGACGATAACCAGTCCATACCCAAAATAACATCGAAACCTCTCATAGGCATAACTACAAAAGAAAATGGGATTCTATGGTAATTAACCTCTATATCACAACCCCTAACACCGTGTTTCAAAATCAATTCACCCCCAAGAGGCGACACTACACAAATAGGAGATGCCAACTGTGCTAACTCCAACTCCAAAACAGATGCAAATGCAGCAGACACAAAGGAATGAGATGCACCCGTATCAATCAAAACATTAGCAACCGAGTTGCAAAACAAGAAAGTACCTCTCACAACAGATGGAGCCGGTACAAGATCCTGCGCGGTAACAGCATACACGCGCCCAGATGACCTCTGATCAACCTGCTCACCCCTAGGAGCATAAGATTGCTGCACCGACTGAGACGATGAAGCCCCCTGATTAGCCCTCGAGGCCTGACCCGACTGAGCTGGCTGTTGACCCTGAATCTGCCTCAAACCAGATGCACCAGGTGTGCCACCCAACTGGGGGCAATACCTCTTCATATGCCCTGGCTGACCACACTGATAACACGAGAGTGGCTGACCTCTACCCTGACTCTGGCTCTGAGATCGAGCCGAAGAAGATGCTGCTCTCTGAACTCCTCCCCTCTGAGGACAAACTGGAGACTTGTGGCCCAACTGGCCACACTTGAAACAGGTAATGTCTCCCTGACTGCCTTTCCCCGAACTAGCACTCGGTACAGGAAAAGTCGATCTCGAAAAGCTACCATGAGACTGCTGGGGATTAAAACCCTTCTGTCTCCTACCATCACTCTGACTATCCTGACTCCTCTTGGAGCCCTTCTGCCCTTCCTCCTCCTCTTGCATCATGATCTCCATATGGGCTGCAGCATCAACCATACGCCCATAATCCCGAATCATAGTTCCCCCAACTCTCAGCTTGAGGCCACGCCTCAACTTCTTCTCAAACTCAATACAGCGGCGTTCCTCAGACGCCACCAATTCAGGTGCAAACCTGGATAAACTAGTAAATGCAGCCTCAAACTCGGCCACAGAAGAACTCGACTGCTTAAGCTGACAAAACTGGTCTCGCAGCTTCTCCCTAACTGCCGGAGATAAAAACTTCTCCTGGAAAGCATTCACAAAAGCCTCCCACGTACCTCCTATACGCCCCTTAGTAAACTTCCACCACTGACCCGCATCCCCCTTCAACTGGAAAGATGCCAAAGTCACTTTCAACCCCTCGTCTTCGATGCCAAGCATCTCAAACGTCTTCGTTGTCTGTTCGAGCCATTCATCTGCCTTAAGTGGCTCTTTAGGATCACCCACAAATTCATCCGGATTGGACCGGAAGAACTCCCTCTTCAGAAAGGAAGGTCCTGCATCCACAATACCAGCCTGAGCTTGATTCTCAGCTCTGAGAATGCCTACTGACTCCCTGAATGCCCCCGCTATCTCTCGAGCTAAAGCGCCCAAAGCCTGCTGGCCTACTGGCTCGGCCACATTGGCCTGGCCAATTCCCTCCTGAACTATCGGAATC
The DNA here is from genome assembly GCF_055761805.1 of Camellia sinensis. Lineage (NCBI taxonomy): Eukaryota > Viridiplantae > Streptophyta > Magnoliopsida > Ericales > Theaceae > Camellia > Camellia sinensis. The sequence goes on from NW_028128987.1 coordinate 34,069,929, forward strand.
TCCTCTGGCACAGGCACCTCCTGCCTACCCGGCCTACCACGCCTACCGCGTCCTCGTCCTCGTCCTCGTCCTGACATCCTAATAAAGGAAACAAAGACATTAGCACATTAATAAATGTGCCAAAGCTAAACACTCGCGTCCTAATACAATGGACAACAATAATTCATTCCACGTAAGCACATAATCACATAAGCACCTACGAATTTCATTCCCGGATAATGATAGTCCCAATGCGTTACTATAGTTCCGGTTGGAAGCAGCAGTGATCAAGTGCCTTTCCAACAAGACTACTAGAACTCAAGGGTCCAATCAACATCCTAGAAACTACATTCCATACCCACATAATCACAGAAACATGTTATCATATAAGCATATAACGTTACACTAAGTCTCTATCAAACGAGACGAACCCATTGTGATACTAATCACTTCCCACGTACCCAAAGTATTCAAACCCGGTACGCTCTGATACCAAGTTGTAACGCCCTCAAAATAAACCCATAATAACCATAACATTAACATGCATTTATAAAAGAAAAAGAATCATTTGAGTTAGTCATCAGAGTATTCTTATTGACAGACTTTACTTGTAACATCCTGCAACATCAAAATAAATGCCCTAAGGGCTTACATCTTTCCAAGCTAACACTTGGACACAAAAAGGATGAGTACTAACTCATTTACAAGTTAAGCCTTAGGCTTGAATGTTTACATGAAATCCCAAAAATAACAAAATAAAACATATAACTAAAGACAAGTCTTCAACATCCCAAACATCAAATCCTTCCAGGCTAAGTCCGTGGAGGTAGCTTATCACCTGAACCTGAAAATGATGTTCCCATAAAGGGTGAGCCACAGCCCAGTAGAAAAATACTAAACCAAATATAAGCATTGAATAAAGCTATAGCATTCAATAGATGGTTAATCAAAATAATCAATTTTATTATTAAACAGTCTCATAACACTAAGGTCTAAGACACATTTCACTTTCCATTATTATCAACATGGCTCAGAACCTGGCCAAACTTACAACAGTGAATTATATAACATAATCACATTTCTTCCAATATCAACAAAACAAATGAGACTCATGCTCATATCAAAACACTTCATACTTCCCATTTGATACACATTTTAGTGCTGTATCAATAATCATGTAAAAACACTTCAATATAATAAGCACACATAAAAATGGTGCTAATGGAGTCCATCCCCTATCTCCTCCCAAACAAAAATCCGGTTTAGAGGTCCATCCCCTATCTTCCCCTAAACCGTGGAGTACATCCCCTATCTCCTCCCACACAATATGCAAATGCAATGCTCAACCAATACACGTATTTTCAGTATTAATTCAGTAGTCAAATTAATGACTTAACCAATGTGATTAGTTTCAGTTATTCCTAATCCACATGCAATGTCTACAACAATCACGACTATCCTCCACCGATAGCCCAAAACAGTTATTTCTAGACTGGAAATAAATATAACAACAATTCAATAGGCGAGTGATTTATATTAACCAACTACACCATTTAATCAATAAATTCCCCAATTTCATGGATTTAACCAAATTCCCCAATTTCCCTTAAATTAATTACTCCAATCAATTTAGCAATTTAACTAGGTTTTGTTCCCAAAATTATCAAAGTGTCCCCAACCTATCAAAATACCAAACTTAGAACAAAGCTTATAGAATAGAGTAGGAAATCCCTACCTTGAAGATCACAACTAAAATAGAGAAGATGGAGATGATGACCCAAAATCCAAAGTGCTCCAAATCCTCTCTTTATCAGATTAAAAGAAAGATCTCGTGAGGCTCTACCTTTCTTCCAAAGGAACTAGGGTAGAAGATCACCGGAAATAGATCAAATCTTGGAGAGAAGGTAAGAGTAGAGAGAGAGGCTCTCAAGGGGCGGTTTTTAAAAGTTAAGAGATGAAAAGGTAGGTCAAAAAGTGATCAGAAAAGTGAAATCACGGACAGATGTAGTCGACTCTACGCTCGAGCGTAGAAAGCCCCGCTCGAGCGTAAGACACAGAATCATGCTCGAGCGTGAAGAAAGCCGCTCGAGCGTCGATTGCACCCTTTCAGAAGTTTTGCAGGCGCTGCACCCGCTCGAGCGTCAAACTCCCCGCTCGAGCGGAGGAACAAAACAAGGGATCACGCTCGAGCGTAAAAACTACCGCTCGAGCGGAAGAACTGCAGAGCAAAATACTGGGAGATGGAAAATCCCGCTCGAGCGTCAAAAACTCCCGCTTGAGCGGAGAAGCAACAACGAAGGGCCCGCTCGAGCGTTAAAACCTCCGCTCGAGCGTGAAGGCCAAAATCTGGGCATCACCTATTGGCATCAACTATCAACCAACCTGTAACAGACCCGTCCAACACAACCTATAATTCAAATACTAAGAGATTAAAGGACAACAACAACCAATAAGTAATGACAGGATCCACGGAACCTAAGTCCGGATACAATAATCTAAAGAGAAAAGACCGGGGTCGCTATAATACCTTAACGATCTACTTGGAAATTAAATAAAAAAGGAAGTTTAATAGGAAAGTAAATTGAATTAAAACGGAAGTAGAATACAATTAAAAATTAAAGTAACATAAAATTAAATATGGAAGTTCAATCCAGAAACCAATATACCTTAACGATATATTTGGAAATTAAATAAAAAAGGAAGTTTAATAGAAAAGTAAATTGAATAAAAATGGAAGTTGAATAAAAATAAAAATGGAAGTTGCAGAAAATTAAATATGGAAGTTCAATCGAGAAACCACTATACCTTAACGATCTGTTTGGAAATTAAATAAAAAAGGAAGTTTAATAGAAAAGTAAATTGAATAAAAATGGAAGTTCAATAAAAATAAAAAGGAAAGTTGCAGAAAATTAAAAGCGGAAGTTCAATCCCGAAACCACTATACCTTAACGACCTATTTGGAAATTAAATAAAAAAGGAAGTTTATTAGAAAAGTAAATTGAATAAAAATGGAAGTTGAATAAAAATAAAAAGGAAAGTTGCAGAAAATTAAAAGGGGAAGTTCAATCCCGAAACCACTATACCTTAACGATCTATTTGGAAATTAAATATAAAAGGAAGTTTAATAGAAAAGTAAATTGAATAAAAATGGAAGTTGAATAGAAATAAAAATGAAAGTTGCAGAAAATTAAAAATGGATGTTCAATCCAAAAACCACTATACCTTAACGATCTATTTGGAAATTAAATAAAAAAGGAAGTTTAATAGAAAAGTAAATTGAATAAAAATGGAAGTTGAATAAAAATAAAAATGAAAGTTGCATAAAATTAAAAATGGAAGTTCAATCCAAAAACCACTATACCTTAACGATCTATTTGGAAATTAAATAAAAAAGGAAGTTGAGTAGAAAAGAAACTTTAATAAAAAAGGGCGTTAAATAAAAATAAAAATGGAAGTTGCAGAAAATTAAAAATGGAAGTTTATTCCCGAAACCACTTTACCTTAACGATCTATTTGGAAATTAAATAAAAAAAGGAAGTTTAATAGAAAAGTAAATTGCATAAAATTGAAGTTGAATAAAAATAAAAATGAAAGTTGCATAAAATTAAAAATGGAAGTTCAATCCAAAAACCACTATACCTTAACGATCTATTTGTATATTAAATATAAAAGGAAGTTGGGTAGAAAAGAATTTTGAATAAAAAAGGAAGTTAAATAAAAATAAAAATGGAAGTTGCAGAAAATTAAAAATGGAAGTTCATTCCAGAAACCACTATACCTTAACGATCTATTTGGAAATTAATTAAAAAAGGAAGTTTAATAGAAATGTAAATTGATTAAAAATGGAAGTAAAATAAAAATAAAAATGAAAGTTGCAGAAAATTAAAAATGGAAGTTCAATTCAGAAACCACTATACCTTAACGATCTACTTGGAAATTAAATAAAAAAGGAAGTTTAATAGGAAAGTAAATTGAATTAAAACGGAAGTAGAATACAAATAAAAATAAAAGTTGCATAAAATTAAAAATGGAAGTTCAATTCAGAAACCACTATACCTTAACGACCTATTTGGAAATTAAAAAAAAAAGGAAATTTAATAGAAAAGTAAATTGAATAAAAATGGAAGTTGAATAAAAAGAAAAATGAAAGTTGCAGAAAATTAAAAATGGAAGTTCAATCCAAAAACCACTATACCTTAACGATCTATTTGGAAATTAAATAAAAAATGAAGTTTAATAGAAAAGTAAATTGAATAAAAATGGAAGTTGAATAAAAAGAAAAATGAAAGTTGCATAAAACTAAAAATGGAAGTTCAATCCAAAAACCACTATACCTTAACGATCTATTTGGAAATTAAATAAAAAAGGAAGTTGAACAGAAAAGTAAATTGAATAAAAATGGAAGTTGAATAATAATAAAAATGAAAGTTGCAGAAAATTAAATATGGAAGTTCAATCCAGAAACCACTTTACCTTAACGATCTACTTGGAAATTAAATAAAAAAGGAAGTTTAATAGAAAAGTAAATTAAATAAAAATGGAAGTTGAATAAAAAGAAAAATGAAAGTTGAATAAAATTAAAAATGGAAGTTCAATCCAAAAACCACTATACCTTAACGATCTATTTGGAAATTAAATAAAAAAGGAAGTTTAATAGAAAAGTAAATTGAATAAAAATGGAAGTTGAATAAAAAGAAAAATGAAAGTTGCTTAAAATTAAAAATGGAAGTTCAATACAAAAACCACTATACCTTAACGATCTATTTGGAAATTAAATAAAAAAGAAAGTTTAACAGAAAAGTAAATTGAATAAAAATGGAAGTTGAATAATAATCAAATTGAAAGTTGCAGAAAATTAAATATGGAAGTTCAATCCAGAAACCACTTTACCTTAACGATCTACTTGGAAATTAAATAAAAAAGGAAGTTTAATAGAAAAGTAAATTGAATAAAAATCGAAGTTGAATAAAAATAAAAATGAAAGTTGCAGAAAATTAAATACGGAAGTTCAATCCAGAAACCACTATACCTTAACGATCTATTTGGAAATTAAATAAAAAAAGGAAGTTTAATAGAAAAGTAAATTGCATAAAATGGAAATTGAATAAAAATAAAAATGAAAGTTGCATAAAATTAAAAATGGAAGTTCAATCAAAAAACCATTATACCATAACGATCTATTTGGAAATTAAATAAAAAAGGAAGTTGAGTTGAAAAGAAACTTGAATAAAAAAGGCAGTTAAATAAAAATAAGAATGGAAGTTGCAGAAAATTAAAAATGGAAGTTCATTCCAAAAACCACTATACCTTAACGATCTATTTGGAAATTAAATAAAAAAGGAAGTTTAAAAGAAAAGTAAATTGATTAAAAATGGAAGTAAAATAAAAATAAAAATGAAAGTTGCATAAAATTAAAAATGGAAGTTCAATCCAGAAACCACTATACCTTAACGATCTACTTGGAAATTAAATAAAAAAGGAAGTTTAATAGGAAAGTAAATTGAATTAAAATTGAAGTTGAATAAAAATAAAAATGGAAGTTGCAGAAAATTAAATATGGAAGTTCAATCGAGAAACCACTATACCTTAACGATCTGTTTGGAAATTAAATAAAAAATGAAGTTTAATAGAAAAGTAAATTGAATAAAAATGGAAGTTGAATAAAAATAAAAAGGAAAGTTGCAGAAAATTAAAAGCGGAAGTTCTATCCCGAAACCACTATACCTTAACGATCTATTTGGAAATTAAATAAAAAAGGAAGTTTATTAGAAATTTAAATTGAATAAAAATGGAAGTTGAAGAAAAATAAAAAGGAAAGTTGCAGAAAATCAAAAGCGGAAGTTCAATCCTGAAACCACTATACCTTAACGATCTATTTGGAAATCAAATAAAAAAGGAAGTTTAATAGAAAAGTAAATTGAATAAAAATGGAAGTTGAATAAAAATAAAAATGAAAGTTGCAGAAAATTAAAAATGGAAGTTCAATCCAAAAACCACTATACCTTAACGATCTATTTGGAAATCAAATAAAAAAGGAAGTTTAACAGAAAAGTAAATTGAATAAAAATGGAAGTTGAATAATAATAAAAAAGGAAGTTGCAGAAAATTAAATATGGAAGTTCAATCCAGAAACCACTTTACCTTAACGATCTGCTTGGAAATCAAATAAAAAAGGAAGTTTAATAGAAAAGTAAATTGAATAAAAATGAAAGTTGAATAAAAATAAAAATGAAAGTTGCATAAAATTAAAAATGGAAGTTTAATCCAGAAACCACTATACCTTAAGGATCTATTTGGAAATTAAATAAAAAAGGAAGTTTAATAGAAAAGTAAATTGAATAAAAATGGAAGTTGAATAAAAATAAAAACGAAAGTTGCAGAAAATTAAATATGGAAGTTCAATCCAGAAACCATTACACCTTAACGATCTATTTGGAAATTAAATAAAAAAAGGAAGTTTAATAGAAAAGTAAATTGCATAAAATGGAAGTTGAATAAAAAAAAATGAAAGTTGCATAAAATTAAAAATGGTAGTTCAATCGAAAAACCACTATACCTTAACGATCAAATTGGAAATTAAATAAAAAAGGAAGTTGAGTTGAAAAGAAACTTGAATAAAAAAGGAAGTTAAATAAAAATAAGAATGGAAGATGCAGAAAATTAAAAATGGAAGTTCAGTCCAGAAACCACTATACCTTAACGATCTATTTGGAAATTAAATAAAAAAGGAAGTTTAAAACAAAAGTAAATTGATTAAAAATGGAAGTAAAATAAAAAAAAAAAATGAATGTTGCATAAAATTAAAAATGGAAGTTCAATCCAGAAACCACTATACCTTAACGATGTACTTGGAAATTAAATAAAAAAGGAAGTTTAATAGGAAAGTAAATTGAATTAAAACGGAAGTAGAATACAATTAAAAATGAAAGTAACATAAAATTAAATATGGAAGTTCAATCCAGAAACCACTATACCTTAACGATATATTTGGAAATTAAATAAAAAAGGAAGTTTAATAGAAAAGTAAATTGAATAAAAATCGAAGTTGCAGAAAATTAAATATGGAAGTTCGATCCAGAAACCACTATACCTTAACGATCTATTTGGAAATTAAATAAAAAAAGGAAGTTTAATAGAAAAGTAAATTGCATAAAATGGAAATTGAATAAAAATAAAAATGAAAGTTGCATAAAATTAAAAATGGAAGTTCAATCAAAAAACCATTATACCATAACGATCTATTTGGAAATTAAATAAAAAAGGAAGTTGAGTTGAAAAGAAACTTGAATAAAAAAGGCAGTTAAATAAAAATAAGAATGGAAGTTGCAGAAAATTAAAAATGGAAGTTCATTCCAGAAACAACTATACCTTAACGATCTATTTGGAAATTAAATAAAAAAGGAAGTTTAAAAGAAAAGTAAATTGATTAAAAATGGAAGTAAAATAAAAATAAAAATGAAAGTTGCATAAAATTAAAAATGGAAGTTCAATCCAGAAACCACTATACCTTAACGATCTACTTGGAAATTAAATAAAAAAGGAAGTTTAATAGGAAAGTAAATTGAATTAAAACGGAAGTAGAATACTATTAAAAATAAAAGTTACATAAAATTAAAAATGGAAGTTCAATCCAGAAACCACTATACCTTAACGATATATTTGGAAATTAAATAAAAAAGGAAGTTTAATAGAAAAGTAAATTGAATAAAAATGGAAACGAATAAAAATAAAAATGGAAGTTGCAGAAAATTAAATATGGAAGTTCAATCGAGAAACCACTATACCTTAACGATCTGTTTGGAAATTAAATAAAAAAGGAAGTTTAATATAAAAGTAAATTGAATAAAAATGGAAGTTGAATAAAAATAAAAAGGAAAGTTGCAGAAAATTAAAAGCGGAAGTTCAATCCCGAAACCACGATACCTTAATGATCTATTTGGAAATTAAATAAAAAAGGAAGTTTAATAGAAAAGTAAATTGAATAAAAATGGAAGTTGAATAAAAATAAAAAGGAAAGATGCAGAAAATTAAAAGTGGAAGTTCAATCCCGGAACCACTGTACCTTAACGATCTATTTGGAAATCAAATAAAAAAGGAAGTTTAATAGAAAAGTAAATTGAACAAAAATGGAAGTTGAATAAAAATAAAAATGAAAGTTGTAGAAAATGAAAAATGGAAGTTCAATCCATAAACCACTATACCTTAACGATCTATTTGGAAATGAAATAAAAAAGGAAGTTTAATAGAAAAGTAAATTGAATAAAAATGGAAGTTGAATAAAAATAAAAATGAAAGTTGCATAAAATTAAAAATGGAAGTTCAATCCAAAAACAACTATACCTTAACGATCTATTTGGAAATTAAATAAAAAAGGAAGTTGAGAAGAAAAGAAACTTTAATAAAAATGGACGTTAAATAAAAATAAAAATGGAAGTGGCAGAAAATTAAAAATGGAAGTTCATTCCCGAAACCAGTATACCTTAACGATCTATTTGGAAATTAAATAAAAGAGGAAGTTTAATAGAAAAGTAAATTGAATAAAAATGGAAGAAGAATATAAATAAAAATGAAAGTTGCATAAAATTAAAATTGAAAGTTCAATCCAGAAACCACTATACCTTAGCGATCTATTTGGAAATTAAATAAAAAAGGAAGTTTAATAGCAAAGTAAGTTGAATTAAAATGGAAGTAGAATAAAAATAAAAATGAAAGTTGCATAAAATTAAAAATGGAACTTCGATCGAGAAACCACTATACCTTAACCATCTATTTGAAAATTATATAAAAAAGGAAGTTTAACAGAAAAGTAAATTGAATAAAAACGGAAGTTGAATAATAATAAAAATGAAAGTTGCAGAAAATTAAGTATGGAAGTTCAATCCAGAAACCACTTTACCTTAACGATCTACTTGGAAATTAAATAAAAAAGGAAGTTTAATTGAAAAGTAAATTGAATAAAAATGGAAGTTGAATAAAAATAAAAATGAAAGTTGCATAAAATTAAAAATGGAAGTTCAATCCAGAAACCACTATACCTTAACGATCTATTTGGAAATTAAATAAAAAAGGAAGTTTATTAGAAAAGTAAATTGAATAAAAATGGAAGTTGAATAAAAATAAAAATGAAAGTTGCAGAAAATTAAATATGGAAGTTCAATCCAGAAACCACTATACCTTAACGATCTATTTGGAAATTAAATAAAAAAAGGAAGTTTAATAGAAAAGTAAATTGCATAAAATGGATATTGAATAAAAATAAAAATGAAAGTTGCATAAAATTAAAAATGGAAGTTCAATCAAAAAACCGTTATACCATAACGATCTATTTGGAAATTAAATAAAAAAGGAAGTTGAGTTGAAAAAAACTTGAATAAAAAAGGCAGTTAAATAAAAATAAGAATGGAAGTTGCAGAAAATTAAAAATGGAAGTTCATTCCAGAAACCACTATACCTTAACGATCTATTTGGAAATTAAATAAAAAAGGAAGTTTAAAAGAAAAGTAAATTGATTAAAAATGGAAGTAAAATAAAAATAAAAATGAAAGTTGCATAAAATTAAAAATGGAAGTTCAATCCAGAAACCACTATACCTTAACGATCTACTTGGAAATTAAATAAAAAAGGAAGTTTAATAGGAAAGTAAATTGAATTAAAACGGAAGTAGAATACTATTAAAAATAAAAGTTACATAAAATTAAAAATGGAAGTTCAATCCAGAAACCACTATACCTTAACGATATATTTGGAAATTAAATAAAAAAGGAAGTTTAATAGAAAAGTAAATTGAATAAAAATGGAAACGAATAAAAATAAAAATGGAAGTTGCAGAAAATTAAATATGGAAGTTCAATCGAGAAACCACTATACCTTAACGATCTGTTTGGAAATTAAATAAAAAAGGAAGTTTAATATAAAAGTAAATTGAATAAAAATGGAAGTTGAATAAAAATAAAAAGGAAAGTTGCAAAAAATTAAAAGCGGAAGTTCAATCCCGAAACCACGATACCTTAATGATCTATTTGGAAATAAAATAAAAAAGGAAGTTTAATAGAAAAGTAAATTGAATAAAAATGGAAGTTGAATAAAAATAAAAAGGAAAGTTGCAGAAAATTAAAAGCGGAAGTTCAATCCCGAAACCACTGTACCTTAACGATCTATTTGGAAATCAAATAAAAAAGGAAGTTTAATAGAAAAGTAAATTGCATAAAAAGGGAAGTTGAATAAAAATTAAAATTGAAGTTGCAGAAAATTAAAAATGGAAGTTCAATCCATAAACCACTATACCTTAACGATCTATTTGGAAATGAAATAAAAAAGGAAGTTTAATAGAAAAGTAAATTGAATAAAAATGGAAGTTGAATAAAAATAAAAATGAAAGTTGCATAAAATTAAAAATGGAAGTTCAATCCAAAAACAACTATACCTTACCGATCTATTTGGAAATTAAATAAAAAAGGAAGTTGAGAAGAAAAGAAACTTTAATAAAAATGGACGTTAAATAAAAATAAAAATGGAAGTGGCAGAAAATTAAAAATGGAAGTTCATTCCCGAAACCAGTATACCTTAACGATCTATTTGGAAATTAAATAAAAGAGGAAGTTTAATAGAAAAGTAAATTGAATAAAAATGGAAGTGTAATAAAAATAAAAAGGAAAGTTGCAGAAAATTAAAAAGGGAAGTTCAATCCAAAAACCACTATACCTTAGCAATCTATTTGGAAATTAAATAAAAAAGGAAGTTTAATAGGAAAGTAAGTTGAATTAAAATGGAAGTAGAATAAAAATAAAAATGAAAGTTGCATAAAATTAAAAATGGAACTTCAATCGAGAAACCACTATACCTTAACCATCTATTTGAAAATTATATAAAAAGGAAGTTTAACAGAAAAGTAAATTGAATAAAAATGGAAGTTGAATAATAATAAAAATGATAGTTGCAGAAAATTAAATATGGAAGTTCAATCCAGAAACCACTTTACCTTATCGGTCTACTTGGAAATTAAATAAAAAAGGAAGTTTAATAGAAAAGTAAATTGAATAAAAATGGAAGTTGAATAAAAATAAAAATGAAAGTTGCATAAAATTTAAAATGGAAGTTCAATCCAAAAACCACTATACCTTAACGATCTATTTGGAAATTAAATATAAAAGGAAGTTGTGTAGAAAAGAATCTTGAATGAAAAAGGAAGTTAAATAAAAATAAAAATGGAAGTTGCAGAAAATTAAAAATGGAAGTTCCTTCCAGAAACCACTATACCTTAACGATCTATTTGGAAATTAAATAAAAAAGGAAGTTTAATAGAAATGTAAATTGATTAAAAATGGAAGTAAAATAAAAATAAAAATGAAAGTTGCATAAAATTAAAAATGGAAGTTCAATCCAGAAACCACTATACCATAACGATCTACTTGGAAATTAAATAAAAAAGGAAGTTTAATAGAAAAGTAATTTGAATTAAAACGGAAGTAGAATACAAATAAAAGTAAAAGTTGCATAAAATTAAAAATGGAAGTTCAATCCAGAAACCACTATACCTTAACGATATATTTGGAAATTAAATAAAAAACGAAGTTTAATAGAAAAGTAAATTGAATAAAAATGGAAGTTGAATAAAAAGAAAAATGAAAGTTGCATAAAATTGAAAATGGAAGTTCATTCCCGAAACCACTATACCTTAACGATCTATTTGGAAATTAAATAAAAAAGGAAGTTGAGCAGAAAAGAAACTTGAATAAAAAAGGAAGTTAAATAAAAATAAAAGTGGAAGTTGCAGAAAATTAAAAATGGAAGTTCATTTCAGAAACCACTATACCTTAACGATCTATTTGGAAATTAAATAAAAAAGGAAGTTTAATAGAAAAGTAAATTGAATAAAAATGGAAGTTGAATAAAAATAAAAATGAAAGTTTCAGAAAATTAAATATGGAAGTTCAATCCAGAAACCACTATACCTTAACGATCTATTTTGAAATTAAATAAAAAAAGGAAGTTTAATAGAAAAGTAAATTGCGTAAAATGGAACTTGAATAAAAATAAAAATGAATGTTGCATAAAATTAAAAATGGAAGTTCAATCAAAAAACCACTATACCTTAACGATCTAGTTGGAAATTAAATAAAAAAGTAAGTTGAGTTGAAAAGAAACTTGAATAAAAAAGGAAGTTAAATAAAAATAAGAATGGAAGTTGCAGAAAATTGAAAATGGAAGTTCATTCCAGAAACCATTATACCTTAACGATCTATTTGGTAATTAAATAAAAAAGGAAGGTTAAAACAAAAGTAAATTGATTAAAAATGGAAGTAAAATAAAAATAAAAATGAAAGTTGCATAAAATTAAAAATGGAAGTTCATTCCAGAAACCACTATACCTTAACGATCTACTTGGAAATTAAATAAAAAAGGAAGTTTAATAGGAAAGTAAATTGAATTAAAACGGAAGTCGAAAACAATTAAAAATAAAAGTTACATAAAATTAAATATGGAAGTTCAACCCAGAAACCACTATACCTTTACGATATATTTGGAAATTAATTAAAAAAGGAAGTTTAATAGAAAAGTAAATTGAATAAAAATGGAAGTTGCAGAAAATTAAATATGGAAGTTCAATCGAGAAACCACTATACCTTAACGATCTGTTTGGAAATTAAATAAAAAAGGAAGTTTAATAGAAAAGTAAATTTAATAAAATTGGAAGTTGAATAAAAATAGAAAGGAAGGTTGCAGAAAATTAAAAGCGGAAGTTCAATCCCGAAACCACTATACCTTAACGATCTATTTGGAAATTAAATAAAAAAGGAAGTTTATTAGAAAAGTAAATTGAATAAAAATGGAAGTTGAATAAAAATAAAAAGGAAAGTTGCAGAAAATTAAAAATGGAAGTTCAATCCCGAAACCACTATACCTTAACGATCTATTTGGAAATCAAATAAAAAAGGAAGTTTAATAGAAAAGTAAATTGAATAAAAATGAAAGTTGAATAAAAATAAAAATGAAAGTTGCAAAAAATTAGAAATGGAAGTTCAATCCAAAAACAACTATACCTTAACGATCTATTTGGAAATTAAATAGAAAAGGAAGTTTAATAGAAAAATAAATTGAATAAAAATGGAAGTTGAATAAAAATAAAAGTGAAAGTTGCATAAAATTAAAAATGGAAGTTCAATCCCGAAACCACGATACCTTAACGATCTATTTGGAAATTAAATAAAAAAGGAAGTTGAGTAGAAAAGAAACTTTAATAAAAAAGGACGTTAAATAAAAATAAAAATGGAAGTTGCAGAAAATTAAAAATGGAAGTTTTTTCCCGAAACCACTATACCTTAACGATCTATTTGGAAATTAAATAAAAGAGGAAGTTTAATAGAAAAGTAAATTGTATATAAATGGAAGTAGACTACAAATAAAAATGAAAGTTGCATAAAATTAAAAATGAAAGTTCAATCCAGAAACCACTATACCTTAGCGATCTATTTGGAAATTAAAAAAAAAATGAAGTTTAATAGGAAACTAAGTTGAATTAAAACGGAAGTAGAATAAAAATAAAAATGAAAGTTGGACAAAATTAAAAATGGAAGTTCAATCGAGAAACCACTATACCTTAACGATCTATTTGGAAATTAAATAAAAAAGGAAGTTTAACAGAAAAGTAAATTGAATAAAAATGGAAGTTGAATAAAAATAAAAATGAAAGTTGCAGAAAATTAAATATGGAAGTTCAATCCAGAAACCACTATACCTTAGAGATCTATTTGGAAATTAAATAAAAAAGGAAGTTTAATTGGAAAGTAAGTTGAATTAAATGGAAGTAGAATAAAAATCAAAATGTAAGTTGCATACAATTAAAAATGGAAGTTCAATCGAGAAACCACTTTTCCTTAACGATCTATTTGGAAATGAAATAAAAAAGGAAGTTTAACAGAAAAGCAAATAGAATAAAAATGGAAGTTGAATAAAAATAAAAATGAAAGGTGCAGAAAATTAAATATGGAAGTTCAATCCAGAAACCACTTTACCATAACGATCTATTTGGAAATTAAATAAAAAAAGGAAGTTTAATAGAAAAGTAAATTGCATAAAATGGAAGTTGAATAAAAATAAAAATGAAGGTTGCGTAAGATTAAAAATGGAAGTTCAATCAACAAACCACTATACCTTAACGATCTATTTGGAAATTAAATAAAAAAGGAAGTTGAGTTGAAAAGAAACTTGAATAAACAAGGAAGTTAAATAAAAATAAGAATGGAAGTTGCAGAAAATTAAAAATGGAAGTTCATTCCAGAAATCATTGTACCTTAACGATCTATTTGGAAATTAAATAAAAAAGGAAGTTTAAAAGAAAAGTAAATTGATTAAAAATGGAAGTAAAATAAAAATAAAAATGAAAGTTGCATAAAATTAAAAATGGAAGTTCAATCCAGAAACCACTATACCTTAACGATCTACTTGGAAATTAAATAAAAAAGGAAGTTTAATAGGAAAGTAAATTGAATTAAAACGGATGTAGAATACAAATAAAAATAAAAGTTGCATAAAATTAAAAATGGAAGTTCAATCCAGAAACCACTATACCTTAACGATATATTTGGAAATTAAATAAAAAATGAAGTTTAACAGAAAAGTAAATTGAATAAAAATGGAAGTTGAAAAAAAATAAAAATGAAAGTTGCATGAAATTAAAAATGGAAGTTCAATCCAAAAACCACTATACCTTAACGATCTATTTGGAAATTAAATATAAAAGGAAGTTGAGTAGAAAAGAATCTTGAATTAAAAAGGAAGTTAAATAAAAAGAAAAATAGAAGTTGCAGAAAATTGAAAATGGAAGTTCAATCTAGAAACCACTATACCTTAACGATCTATTTGGAAATTAACTAAAAAAAGGAAGTTTAATAAAAAAGTAAATTGCATAAAATTGAAATTGAATAAAAATAAAAATGAAAGTTGCATAAAATTAAAAATGGAAGTTCAATCCAAAAACCACTAAACCTTAACGATCTATTTGGAAATTAAATAAAAAAGGAAGTTGAGTAGAAAAAAACTTGAATAAAAAAGTAAGTTAAAAAAAATAAAATGGAAGTTGCAGAAAATTAAAAATGGAAGTTTATTTCAGAAACCACTATACCTTAACGATCTATTTGGAAATGAAATAAAAAAGGAAGTTTAATAGAAAAGTAAATTGAATTAAAACGGAAGTAGAATACAAATAAAAATAAAAGTTGCATAAAATTAAAAATGGAAGTTCAATCCAGAAACAACTATACATTAACGATATATTTGGAAATTAAATAAAAAAGGAAGTTTAATAGAAAAGGGAATTGAATAAAAATGGAAGTTGAATAAAAACAAAAATGGAAGTTGCAGAAAATTAAATATGGAAGTTCAATCGAGAAACCACTATACCTCAACGATCTGTTTGGAAATTAAATATAAAAGGAAGTTTAATAGAAAAGTAAATTGAATAAAAATGGAAGTTGAATAAAAATAAAAAGGAAAGTTGCAGAAAATTAAAAGCGGAAGTTCAATCCCGAAACCACTATACCTTAACGATCTATTTGGAAATTAAATAAAAAAGGATGTTTATTAGAAAAGTAAATTGAATAAAAATGGAGGTTGAATAAAAATAAAAAGGAAAGTTGCAGAAAATTAAAAGCGGAAGTTCAATCCCGAAACCACTATACCTTAACGATCTATTTGGAAATCAAATAAAAAAGGAAGTTTAATAGAAAAGTTAATTGAATAAAAATGGAAGTTGAATAAAAATAAAAATGAAAGTTGCAGAAAATTAAAAATGGAAGTTCAATCCAAAAACCACTATACCTTTACGATCTATTTGGAAATTAAATAAAAAAGGAAGTTTAATAGAAAAGTAAATTGAATAAAAATGGAAGTTGAATAAAAATAAAAATGAAAGTTGCATAAAATTAAAAATGAAAGTTCAATCCGAAAACCACTATACCTTAACGATCTATTTGAAAATTAAATAAAAAAGGAAGTTGAGTAGAAAAGAAACATTAATAAAAAAGGACGTTAAATAAAAATAAAAATGGAAGTTGCAGAAAATTAAAAATGGAAGTTCATTCCCGAAACCACTATACCTTAACGATCTATTTGGAAATTAAATAAAAGAGGAAGTTTAATAGAAAAGTAAATTGTATATAAATGGAAGTAGAATATAAATAAAAATGAAAGTTGCATAAAATTAAAAATGAAAATTCAATCCAGCAACCACTATACCTTAGCGATCTATTTGGAAACTAAATGAAAAAGGAAGTTTAACAGGAAAGTAAGTTGAATTAAAATGGAAGTAGAATAAAAATAAAAATGAAAGTTGCATAAAATTATAAATGGAAGTTCAATCGAGAAACCACTATACCTTAACGATCTATTTGGAAATTAAATAAAAAAGGAAGTTTAACAGAAAAGTAAATTGAATAAAAATGGAAGTTGAATAAAAATAAAAATGAAAGTTGCAGAAAATTAAATATGGAAGTTCAATCCAGAAACCACTTTACCTTAACGATCTATTTGGAAATTAAATAAAAAAGGTAGTTTATTAGAAAAGTAAATTGAATAAAAATGGAGGTCGAATAAAAATAAAAAGGAAAGTTGCAGAAAATTAAAAGCGGAAGTTCAATCCCGAAACCACTATACCTTAACGATCTATTTGGAAATCAAATAAAAAAGGAAGTTTAATAGAAAAGTAAATTGAATAAAAATGGAAGTTGAATAAAAATAAAAATGAAAGTTGCAGAAAATTAAAAATGGAAGTTCAATCCAAAAACCACTATACCTTAACGATCTATTTGGAAATTAAATAAAAAAGGAAGTTTAATAGAAAAGTAAATTGAATAAAAATGGAAGTTGAATAAAAATAAAAATGAAAGTTGCATAAAATTAAAAATGAAAGTTCAATCCGAAAACCACTATACCTTAAGGATCTATTTGAAAATTAAATAAAAAAGGAAGTTGAGTAGAAAAGAAACTTTAATAAAAAAGGACGTTAAATAAAAATAAAAATGGAAGTTGCAGAAAATTAAAAATGGAAGTTCATTCCCGAAACCACTATACCTTAACAATCTATTTGGAAATTAAATAAAAGAGGAAGTTTAATAGAAAAGTAAATTGTATATAAATGGAAGTAGAATATAAATAAAAATGAAAGTTGCATAAAATTAAAAATGAAAATTCAATCCAGAAACCACTATACCTTAGCGATCTATTTGGAAACTAAATGAAAAAGGAAGTTTAATAGGAAAGTAAGTTGAATTAAAATGGAAGTAGAATAAAAATAAAAATGAAAGTTGCATAAAATTATAAATGGAAGTTCAATCGAGAAACCACTATACCTTAACGATCTATTTGGAAATTAAATAAAAAAGGAAGTTTAACAGAAAAGTAAATTGAATAAAAATGGAAGTTGAATAAAAATAAAAATGAAAGTTGCAGAAAATTAAATATGGAAGTTCAATCCAGAAACCACTTTACCTTAACGATCTATTTGGAAATTAAATAAAAAACGAAGTTTAATAGAAAAGCATATTGAATAAAAATGGAAGTTGAATAAAAATAAAAATGAAAGTTGCAGAAAATTAAATATGGAAGTTCAATCCAGAAACCACTATACCTTAACGATCTATTTGGAAATTAAATAAAAAAAAGGAAGTTCAATAGAAAAGTAAATTGCATAAAATGGAAGTTGAATAAAAATAAAAATGAAAGTCGTATAAAATTAAAAATGGAAGTTCAATCAAAAAACCACTATACCTTAACGATCTATTTGGAAATTAAATAAAAAAGGAAGTAGAGTTGAAAAGAAACTTGAATAAAAAAGGAAGTTAAATAAAAATAAGAATGGAAGTTGCAGAAAATTAAAAATGGAAGTTCATTCCAGAAACCACTATACCTTAACGATCTATTTGGAAATTAAATAACAAAGGTAGTTTAAAATAAAAGTAAATTGATGAAAAATGGAAGTAAAATAAAAATAAAAATAAAAGTTGCATAAAATTAAAAATGGAAGTTCAATCCAGAAACCACTATACCTTAACGATCTACTTGGAAATTAAATAAAAAAGGAAGTCGAATAGGAAAGTAAATTGAATTAAAACGGAAGTAGAATACAAATAAAAATAAAAGTTGCATAAAATTAAAAATGGAAGTTCAATCCAGAAACCACTATACCTTAACGATCTACTTGGAAATTCAATAAAAAAGGAAGTTTAACAGAAAAGTAAATTGAATAAAAATGGAAGTTGAATAAAAATAAAAGTGGTAGTTGCAGAAAATTAAATATGGAAGTTCAATCCAGAAACCACTTTACCTTAACGATCTATTTGGAAATTAAATAAAAAAGGAAGTTTAATAGAAAAGTAAATTGAATAAAAATGGAAGTTGAATAAAAACAAAAAGGAAAGTTGCAGAAAATTAAAAGCGGAAGTTCAATCCCGAAACCACTATACCTTAACGATTTATTTGCAAATCAAATAACAAAGGAAGTTTAATAGAAAAGTAAATTGAACAAAAATGGATGTTGAATAAAAATAAAAATGAAAGTTACATAAAATTAAAAATGGAAGTTCAATCCAAAAACCACTATACCTTAACGATCTATTTGGAAATTAAATAAAAAAGGAAGTTGAGTAGAAAATAAACTTGAATAAAAAAGGAAGTTAAATAAAAATAAAAATGGAAGTTGCAGAAAATTAAAAGCGGAAGTTCAATCCCGAAACCACTATACCTTAACGATCTATTTGGAAATTAAATAAAAAAGGAAGTTTTATAGAAAAGTAAAATGAATAAAAATAGAAGTCGAATAAAAATAAAAAGGAAAGTTGCAGAAAATTAAAAGCGGAAGTTCAATCCCGAAACCACTATACGTTAACGATTTATTCGCAAATAAAATAAAAAAGGAAGTTTAATAGAAAAGTAAATTGAATAAAAATGGAAGTTGAATAAAAATAAAAAGGAAAGTTGTAGAAAATTAAAAGCGGAAGTTAAATCCAGAAACCACTTTACCTTATCGATCTATTTGGAAATTAAATAAAAAAGGAAGTTTAATAGAAAAGTAAATTGAATAAAAATGGAAGTGGAATAAAAATAAAAAGGAAAGTTGCAGAAAATTAAAAGCGGAAGTTCAATCCCGAAACCACTATACCTTAACGATTTATTCGCAAATCAAACAGAAAAGGAAGTTTAACAGAAAAGTAAATTGAATAAAAATGGAAGTTGAATAAAAATAAAAAGGGAAGTTGCAGAAAATTAAAAGCGGAAGTTCAATCCAGAAACCACTTTACCTTAACGATCTATTTGGAAATTAAATAGAAAAGGAAGTTTAATAGTAAAGTAAATTGAATAAAAATGGAAGTGCAATAAAAATAAAAAGGAAAGTTGCAGAAAATTAAAAGCGGAAGTTCAATCCTGAAACCACTATACCTTAACGATCTATTTGCAAATCAAATAAAAAATGAAGTTTAGTAGAAAAGTAAATTGAATAAAAATGGAAGTTGAATAAAAATAAAAAGGAAAGTTGCAGAAAATTAAAAGCGGAAGTTCAATCCCGAAACCACCATACCTTAACAATCTATTTGCAAATCAAATAAAAAAGGAAGTTTAATAGAAAAGTAAATTGAATAAAAATGGAAGTGGAATAAAAATAAAAAGGAAAGTTGCAGAAAATTAAAAGCGGAAGTTCAATCCCGAAACCACTATACCTTAACGATTTATTCGCAAATCAAACAGAAAAGGAAGTTTAACAGAAAAGTAAATTGAATAAAAATGGAAGTTGAATAAAAATAAAAAGGGAAGTTGCAGAAAATTAAAAGCGGAAGTTCAATCCAGAAACCACTTTACCTTAACGATCTATTTGGAAATTAAATAGAAAAGGAAGTTTAATAGTAAAGTAAATTGAATAAAAATGGAAGTGCAATAAAAATAAAAAGGAAAGTTGCAGAAAATTAAAAGCGAAAGTTCAATCCTGAAACCACTATACCTTAACGATCTATTTGCAAATCAAATAAAAAATGAAGTTTAGTAGAAAAGTAAATTGAATAAAAATGGAAGTTGAATAAAAATAAAAAGGAAAGTTGCAGAAAATTAAAAGCGGAAGTTCAATCCCGAAACCACCATACCTTAACAATCTATTTGCAAATCAAATAAAAAAGGAAGTTTAATAGAAAAGTAAATTGAATAAAAATGGAAGTGGAATAAAAATAAAAAGGAAAGTTGCAGAAAATTAAAAGCGGAAGTACAATCCCGAAACCACTATACCTTAACGATTTATTCGCAAATCAAACAGAAAAGGAAGTTTAACAGAAAAGTAAATTGAATAAAAATGGAAGTTGAATAAAAATAAAAAGGGAAGTTGCAGAAAATTAAAAGCGGAAGTTCAATCCAGAAACCACTTTACCTTAACGATCTATTTGGAAATTAAATAGAAAAGGAAGTTTAATAGTAAAGTAAATTGAATAAAAATGGAAGTGCAATAAAAATAAAAAGGAAAGTTGCAGAAAATTAAAAGCGGAAGTTCAATCCTGAAACCACTATACCTTAACGATCTATTTGCAAATCAAATAAAAAATGAAGTTTAGTAGAAAAGTAAATTGAATAAAAATGGAAGTTGAATAAAAATAAAAAGGAAAGTTGCAGAAAATTAAAAGCGGAAGTTCAATCCCGAAACCACCATACCTTAACAATCTATTTGCAAATCAAATAAAAAAGGAAGTTTAATAGAAAAGTAAATTGAATAAAAATGGAAGTTGAATAAAAATAAAAATGAAAGTTGCATTAAATTAAAAATGGAAGTTCAATCCAGAAACCACTATACCTTAACGATCTATTTGGAAATCAAATAAAAAAGGAAGTTTATTAGAAAAGTAAATTGAATAAAAATGGAAGTTGAATAAAAATAAAAATGAAAGTTGCAGAAAATTAAATATGGAAGTTCAATCCAGAAACCACTATACCTTAACGATCTATTTGGAAATTAAATAGAAAAAGGAAGTTTAATAGAAAAGTAAATTGCATAAAATGGAAATTGAATAAAAATAAAAATGAAAGTTGCATAAAATTAAAAATGGAAGTTCAATCAAAAAACCACTATACCTTAACGATCTATTTGGAAATTAAATAAAAAAGGAAGTTGAGTTGAAAAGAAACTTGAATAAAAAAGGAAGTTAAATAAAAATAAGAATGGAAGTTGCAGAAAATTAAAAATGGAAGTTCATTCCAGAAACCACTATACCTTAACGATCTATTTGGAAATTAAATAAAAAAGGAAGTTTAAAAGAAAAGTAAATTGATTAAAAAGGAAGTAAAATAAAAATAAAAATGAAAAGTTGCATAAAATGAAAAATGGAAGTTCAATCCAGAAACCACTATACCTTAACGATCTACTTGGAAATTAAATAAAAAAGGAAGTTTTATAGGAAAGTAAATTGAATTAAAACGGAAGTAGAATACAATTAAAAATAAAAGTTACATAAAATTAAAAATGGAAGTTCATTCCAGAAACCACTATACCTTAACGATCTGTTTGGAAATTAAATAAAAAAGGAAGTTTAATAGAAAAGAAAATTGAATAAAAAGGAAGTTGAATAAAAACAAAAAGGAAAGTTGCCGAAAATTAAAAGCGGAAGTTCAATCCCGAAACCACTATACCTTAACGATCTATTTGGAAATTAAATAAAAAAGGAAGTTGAGTAGAAAATAAACTTGAATAAAAAAGGAAGTTAAATAAAAATAAAAATGGAAGTTGCAGAAAATTAAAAGCGGAAGTTCAATCCCGAAACCACTATACCTTAACGATCTATTTGGAAATTAAATAAAAAAGGAAGTTTAGTAGAAAAGTAAATTGAATAAAAATAGAAGTAGAATAAAAATAAAAAGGAAAGTTGTAGAAAATTAAAAGCGGAAGTTCAATCCCGAAACCACTATACCTTAACGATTTATTCGCAAATCAAATAAAAAAGTAAGTTTAATAGAAAAGTAAATTGAATAAAAATGGATGTTGAATAAAAATAAAAAGGAAAGTTGTAGAAAATTAAAAGCGGAAGTTAAATCCA
Organism: Camellia sinensis; assembly: GCF_055761805.1. Taxonomy (NCBI): domain Eukaryota; kingdom Viridiplantae; phylum Streptophyta; class Magnoliopsida; order Ericales; family Theaceae; genus Camellia; species Camellia sinensis. The sequence continues at coordinate 34,091,966 of NW_028128987.1, forward strand.
GAAACCACTTTACCTTATCGATCTATTTGGAAATTAAATAAAAAAGGAAGTTTAATAGAAAAGTAAATTGAATAAAAATGGAAGTGGAATAAAAATAAAAAGGAAAGTTGCAGAAAATTAAAAGCGGAAGTTCAATCCCGAAACCACTATACCTTAACGATTTATTCGCAAATCAAACAAAAAAGGAAGTTTAATAGAAAAGTAAATTGAATAAAAATGGAAGTTGAATAAAAAGAAAAGGAAAGTTGCAGAAAATTAAAAGCGGAAGTTCAATCCAGAAACCACTTTACCTTAACGATCTATTTGGAAATTAAATAGAAAAGGAAGTTTAATAGAAAAGTAAATTGAATAAAAATGGAAGTGCAATAAAAATAAAAAGGAAAGTTGCAGAAAATTAAAAGCGGAAGTTCAATCCCGAAACCACTATACCTTAACGATCTATTTGCAAATCAAATAAAAAATGAAGTTTAATAGAAAAGTAAATTGAATAAAAATGGAAGTTGAATAAAAATAAAAAGGAAAGTTGCAGAAAATTAAAAGCGGAAGTTCAACCCCGAAACCACTATACCTTAACGATCTATTTGGAAATCAAATAAAAAAGGAAGTTTAATAGAAAAGTAAATTGAATAAAAATGGAAGTTGAATAAAAAGAAAAATGAAAGTTGCAGAAAATTAAAAAGGGAAGTTCAATCCAAAAACCACTATACCTTAACGATCTATTTGGAAATTAAATAAAAAAGGAAGTTTAATAGAAAAGTAAATTGAATAAAAATGGAAGTGTAATAAAAATAAAAAGGAAAGTTGCAGAAAATTAAAAAGGGAAGTTCAATCCAAAAACCACTATACCTTAACGATCTATTTGGAAATTAAAGAAAAAAGGAAGTTTAATAGAAAAGTAAATTGAATAAAAATGGAAGTTGAATAAAAATAAAAAGGAAAGTTGCAGAAAATTAAAAGCGGAAGTTCAATCCCGAAACCACGATACCTTAATGATCTATTTGGAAATTAAATAAAAAAGGAAGTTTAATAGAAAAGTAAATTGAATAAAAATGGAAGTTGAATAAAAATAAAAATGAAAGTTGCAGAAAATTAAAAAGGGAAGTTCAATCCAAAAACCACTATACCTTAACGATCTATTTGGAAATTAAATAAAAAAGGAAGTTTAATAGAAAAGTAAATTGAATAAAAATGGAAGTTAAATAAAAATAAAAAGGAAAGTTGCAGAAAATTAAAAGCGGAAGTTCAATCCCGAAACCACTATACCTTAACGATCTATTTGGAAATCAAATAAAAAAGGAAGTTTAATAGAAAAGTAAATTGAATAAAAATGGAAGTTGAATAAAAATAAAAATGAAAGTTGCAGAAAATTAAAAATGGAAGTTCAATCCAAAAACCACTATACCTTAACGATCTATTTGGAAATTAAATAAAAAAGGAAGTTTAATAGAAAAGTAAATTGAATAAAAATGAAAGTTGAATAAAAATAAAAGGAAAGTTGCAGAAAATTAAAAGCGGAAGTTCAATCCCGAAACCACGATACCTTAAGGATCTTTTTGGAAATTAAATAAAAAAGGAAGTTTAATAGAAAAGTAAATTGAATAAAAATGGAAGTTGAATAAAAATAAAAAGGAAAGTTGCAGAAAATTAAAAGCGGGAGTTCAACCCCGAAACCACTATACCTTAACGATCTATTTGGAAATCAAATAAAAAAGGAAGTTTAATAGAAAAGTAAATTGAATAAAAATGGAAGTTGAATAAAAATAAAAATGAAAGTTGCAGAAAATTAAAAATGGAAGTTCAATCCAAAAACCACTATACCTTAACGATCTATTTGGAAATTAAATAAAAAAGGAAGTTTAATAGAAAAGTAAATTGAATAAAAATGGAAGTTGAATAAAAATAAAAATGAAAGTTGCATAAAATTAAAAATGGAAGTTCAATCCAAAACCACAATACCTTAACGATCTATTTGGAAATTAAATAAAAAAGGAAGTTGAGTAGAAAAGAAACTTTAATAAAAAAGAACGTTAAATAAAAATTAAAATGGAAGTTGCAGAAAATTAAAAGCGGAAGTTCAATCCCGAAACCACTATACCTTAACGATCTATTTGGAAATTAAATAAAAGAGGAAGTTTAATAGAAAAGTAAATTGTATATAAATGGAAGTAGACTACAAATAAAAATGAAAGTTGCACAAAATTAAAAATGAAAGTTCAATCCAGAAACCACTATACCTTAACGATCTATTTGGAAATTAAATCAAAATGGAAGTGTAATAGGAAAGTAAGTTGAATTAAAATGGAAGTTGCATAAAATTAAAAATGGAAGTTCAATCGAGAAACCACTATACCTTAACGATCTATTTGGAAATTAAATAAAAAAGGAAGTTTAACAGAAAAGTAAATTGAATAAAAATAGAAGTTGAATAAAAATATAAACGAAAGTTGCAGAAAATTAAATATGGAAGTTCAATCCAGAAACCACTATACCTTAGCGATCTATTTGGAAATTAAATAAAAAAGAAAGTTTAATAGGAAAGTAAGTTGAATTAAATGGAAGTAGAATAAAAATAAAAATGAAAGTTGCATAAATTAAAAATGGAAGTTCAATCGAGAAACCACATTTCCTTAACGATCTATTTGGAAATTAAATAAAAAAGGAATTTTAACAGAAAAGTAAATTGAATAAAAATGGAAGTTGAATAAAAATAAAAATGAAAGTTGCAGAAAATTAAATATGGAAGTTCAATCCAGAAACCACTTTACCTTAACGATCTATTTGGAAATTAAATAAAAAAAAAGGAAGTTTAATAGAAAAGTAAATTGCATAAAATGAAAGTTGAATAAAAATAAAAATGAAAGTTGCATAAGATTAAAAATGGAAGTTCAATCAAAATACCACTATACCTTAACGATCTATTTGGAAATTAAATAAAAAAGGAAGTTGAGTTGAAAAGAAACTTGAATAAAAAAGGAAGTTAAATAAAAATAAGAATGGAAGTTGCAGAAAATTAAAAATGGAAGTTCATTCCAGAAATCACTATACCTTAACGTTCTATTTGGAAATTAAATAAAAAAGGAAGTTTAAAAGAAAAGTAAATTGATTAAAAATTGAAGTAAAATAAAAATAAAAATGAAAGTTGCATAAAATTAAAAATGGAAGTTCAATCCAGAAACCACTATACCTTAACGATCTACTTGGAAATTAAATAAAAAAGGAAGTTTAATAGGAAAGTAAATTGAATTAAAACGGAAGTAGAATACAAATAAAAATAAAAGTTGCATAAAATTAAAAATGGAAGTTCAATCCAGAAACCACTATACCTTTACGATATATTTCGAAATTAAATAAAAAAGGAAGTTTAATATAAAAGTAAATTGAATAAAAATGGAAACGAATAAAAATAAAAATGGAAGTTGCAGAAAATTAAATATGGAAGTTCAATCGAGAAACCACTATACCTTAACGATCTGTTTGGAAATTAAATAAAAAAGGAAGTGTAATAGAAAAGTAAATTGAACAAAAATGGAAATTGAATAAAAATAAAAAGGAAAGTTGCAGAAAATTAAAAGTGGAAGTTCAACGCCAAAACCACTATACCTTAACGATCTATTTGGAAATCAAATAAAAAAGGAAGTTTAATAGAAAAGTAAATTGAATAAAAATGGAAGTTGAATAAAAATAAAAATGAAAGTTGCAGAAAATTAAAAAGGGAAGTTCAATCCAAAAACCACTATACCTTAACGATCTATTTGGAAATTAAATAAAAAAGGAAGTTTAATAGAAAAGTAAATTGAATAAAAATGGAAGTTGAATAAAAATAAAAAGGAAAGTTGCAGAAAATTAAAAGCGGAAGTTCAATCCCGAAACCACTATACCTTAACGATCTATTTGGAAATCAAATAAAAAAGGAAGTTTAATAGAAAAGTAAACTGAATAAAAATGGAAGTTGAATAAAAATAAAAAGGAAAGTTGCAAAAAATTAAAAGCGGAAGTTCAATCCCGAAACCACTATACCTTAACGATCTATTTGGAAATCAAATAAAAAAGGAAGTTTAATAGAAAAGTAAATTGAATAAAATTGGAAGTTGAATAAAAATAAAAATGAAAGTTGCAGAAAATTAAAAATGGAAGTTCAATCCAAAAACCACTATACCTTAACGATCTATTTGGAAATTAAATAAAAAAGGAAGTTTAATAGAAAAGAAAATTGAATAAAAATGGAAGCTGAATAAAAATAAAAATGAAAGTTGCGTAAAATTAAAAATGGAAGTTCAATCCAAAAACCACTATACCTTAACGATCTATTTGAAAATTAAATAAAAAAGGAAGTTGAGAAGAAAAAGAAACTTCAATAAAAAAGGACGTTAAATAAAAATAAAAATGGAAGTTGCAGAAATTAAAAATGGAAGTTCAATCCCGAAACCACTATACCTTAACGATTTATTCGCAAATCAAACAGAAAAGGAAGTTTAACAGAAAAGTAAATTGAATAAAAACGGAAGTTGAATAAAAATAAAAAGGGAAGTTGCAGAAAATTAAAAGCGGAAGTTCAATCCAGAAACCACTTTACCTTAACGATCTATTTGGAAATTAAATAGAAAAGGAAGTTTAATAGTAAAGTAAATTGAATAAAAATGGAAGTGCAATAAAAATAAAAAGGAAAGTTGCAGAAAATTAAAAGCGGAAGTTCAATCCAGAAACCACTATACCTTAACGATCTATTTGCAAATCAAATAAAAAATGAAGTTTAGTAGAAAAGTAAATTGAATAAAAATGGAAGTTGAATAAAAATAAAAAGGAAAGTTGCAGAAAATTAAAAGCGGAAGTTCAATCCCGAAACCACCATACCTTAACAATCTATTTGCAAATCAAATAAAAAAGGAAGTTTAATAGAAAAGTAAATTGAATAAAAATGGAAGTGGAATAAAAATAAAAAGGAAAGTTGCAGAAAATTAAAAGCGGAAGTTCAATCCCGAAACCACTATACCTTAACGATTTATTCGTAAATCAAACAGAAAAGGAAGTTTAACAGAAAAGTAAATTGAATAAAAATGGAAGTTGAATAAAAATAAAAAGGGAAGTTGCAGAAAATTAAAAGCGGAAGTTCAATCCAGAAACCACTTTACCTTAACGATCTATTTGGAAATTAAATAGAAAAGGAAGTTTAATAGTAAAGTAAATTGAATAAAAATGGAAGTGCAATAAAAATAAAAAGGAAAGTTGCAGAAAATTAAAAGCGGAAGTTCAATCCTGAAACCACTATACCTTAACGATCTATTTGCAAATCAAATAAAAAATGAAGTTTAGTAGAAAAGTAAATTGAATAAAAATGGAAGTTGAATAAAAATAAAAAGGAAAGTTGCAGAAAATTAAAAGCGGAAGTTCAATCCCGAAACCACCATACCTTAACAATCTATTTGCAAATCAAATAAAAAAGGAAGTTTAATAGAAAAGTAAATTGAATAAAAATGGAAGTTGAATAAAAATAAAAATGAAAGTTGCATTAAATTAAAAATGGAAGTTCAATCCAGAAACCACTATACCTTAACGATCTATTTGGAAATCAAATAAAAAAGGAAGTTTATTAGAAAAGTAAATTGAATAAAAATGGAAGTTGAATAAAAATAAAAATGAAAGTTGCAGAAAATTAAATATGGAAGTTCAATCCAGAAACCACTATACCTTAACGATCTATTTGGAAATTAAATAGAAAAAGGAAGTTTAATAGAAAAGTAAATTGCGTAAATTGGAAATTGAATAAAAATAAAAATGAAAGTTGCATAAAATTAAAAATGGAAGTTCAATCAAAAAACCACTATACCTTAACGATCTATTTGGAAATTAAATAAAAAAGGAAGTTGAGTTGAAAAGAAACTTGAATAAAAAAGGAAGTTAAATAAAAATAAGAATGGAAGTTGCAGAAAATTAAAAATGGAAGTTCATTCCAGAAACCACTATACCTTAACGATCTATTTGGAAATTAAATAAAAAAGGAAGTTTAAAAGAAAAGTAAATTGATTAAAAAGGAAGTAAAATAAAAATAAAAATGAAAAGTTGCATAAAATGAAAAATGGAAGTTCAATCCAGAAACCACTATACCTTAACGATCTACTTGGAAATTAAATAAAAAAGGAAGTTTTATAGGAAAGTAAATTGAATTAAAACGGAAGTAGAATACAATTAAAAATAAAAGTTACATAAAATTAAAAATGGAAGTTCATTCCAGAAACCACTATACCTTAACGATCTGTTTGGAAATTAAATAAAAAAGGAAGTTTAATAGAAAAGAAAATTGAATAAAAAGGAAGTTGAATAAAAACAAAAAGGAAAGTTGCCGAAAATTAAAAGCGGAAGTTCAATCCCGAAACCACTATACCTTAACGATCTATTTGGAAATTAAATATAAAAGGAAGTTGAGTAGAAAATAAACTTGAATAAAAAAGGAAGTTAAATAAAAATAAAAATGGAAGTTGCAGAAAATTAAAAGCGGAAGTTCAATCCCGAAACCACTATACCTTAACGATCTATTTGGAAATTAAATAAAAAAGGAAGTTTAGTAGAAAAGTAAATTGAATAAAAATAGAAGTCGAATAAAAATAAAAAGGAAAGTTGTAGAAAATTAAAAGCGGAAGTTCAATCCCGAAACCACTATACCTTAACGATTTATTCGCAAATCAAATAAAAAATTAAGTTTAATAGAAAAGTAAATTGAATAAAAATGGATGTTGAATAAAAATAAAAAGGAAAGTTGTAGAAAATTAAAAGCGGAAGTTAAATCCAGAAACCACTTTACCTTATCGATCTATTTGGAAATTAAATAAAAAAGGAAGTTTAATAGAAAAGTAAATTGAATAAAAATGGAAGTGGAATAAAAATAAAAAGGAAAGTTGCAGAAAATTAAAAGCGGAAGTTCAATCCCGAAACCACTATACCTTAACGATTTATTCGCAAATCAAACAAAAAAGGAAGTTTAATAGAAAAGTAAATTGAATAAAAATGGAAGTTGAATAAAAAGAAAAGGAAAGTTGCAGAAAATTAAAAGCGGAAGTTCAATCCAGAAACCACTTTACCTTAACGATCTATTTGGAAATTAAATAGAAAAGGAAGTTTAATAGAAAAGTAAATTGAATAAAAATGGAAGTGCAATAAAAATAAAAAGGAAAGTTGCAGAAAATTAAAAGCGGAAGTTCAATCCCGAAACCACTATACCTTAACGATCTATTTGCAAATCAAATAAAAAATGAAGTTTAATAGAAAAGTAAATTGAATAAAAATGGAAGTTGAATAAAAATAAAAAGGAAAGTTGCAGAAAATTAAAAGCGGAAGTTCAACCCCGAAACCACTATACCTTAACGATCTATTTGGAAATCAAATAAAAAAGGAAGTTTAATAGAAAAGTAAATTGAATAAAAATGGAAGTTGAATAAAAAGAAAAATGAAAGTTGCAGAAAATTAAAAAGGGAAGTTGAATCCAAAAACCACTATACCTTAACGATCTATTTGGAAATTAAATAAAAAAGGAAGTTTAATAGAAAAGTAAATTGAATAAAAATGGAAGTGTAATAAAAATAAAAAGGAAAGTTGCAGAAAATTAAAAAGGGAAGTTCAATCCAAAAACCACTATACCTTAACGATCTATTTGGAAATTAAAGAAAAAAGGAAGTTTAATAGAAAAGTAAATTGAATAAAAATGGAAGTTGAATAAAAATAAAAAGGAAAGTTGCAGAAAATTAAAAGCGGAAGTTCAATCCCGAAACCACGATACCTTAATGATCTATTTGGAAATTAAATAAAAAAGGAAGTTTAATAGAAAAGTAAATTGAATAAAAATGGAAGTTGAATAAAAATAAAAATGAAAGTTGCAGAAAATTAAAAAGGGAAGTTCAATCCAAAAACCACTATACCTTAACGATCTATTTGGAAATTAAATAAAAAAGGAAGTTTAATAGAAAAGTAAATTGAATAAAAATGGAAGTTAAATAAAAATAAAAAGGAAAGTTGCAGAAAATTAAAAGCGGAAGTTCAATCCCGAAACCACTATACCTTAACGATCTATTTGGAAATCAAATAAAAAAGGAAGTTTAATAGAAAAGTAAATTGAATAAAAATGGAAGTTGAATAAAAATAAAAATGAAAGTTGCAGAAAATTAAAAATGGAAGTTCAATCCAAAAACCACTATACCTTAACGATCTATTTGGAAATTAAATAAAAAAGGAAGTTTAATAGAAAAGTAAATTGAATAAAAATGGAAGTTGAATAAAAATAAAAGGAAAGTTGCAGAAAATTAAAAGCGGAAGTTCAATCCCGAAACCACGATACCTTAAGGATCTTTTTGGAAATTAAATAAAAAAGGAAGTTTAATAGAAAAGTAAATTGAATAAAAATGGAAGTTGAATAAAAATAAAAAGGAAAGTTGCAGAAAATTAAAAGCGGGAGTTCAACCCCGAAACCACTATACCTTAACGATCTATTTGGAAATCAAATAAAAAAGGAAGTTTAATAGAAAAGTAAATTGAATAAAAATGGAAGTTGAATAAAAATAAAAATGAAAGTTGCAGAAAATTAAAAATGGAAGTTCAATCCAAAAACCACTATACCTTAACGATCTATTTGGAAATTAAATAAAAAAGGAAGTTTAATAGAAAAGTAAATTGAATAAAAATGGAAGTTGAATAAAAATAAAAATGAAAGTTGCATAAAATTAAAAATGGAAGTTCAATCCAAAAACCACAATACCTTAACGATCTATTTGGAAATTAAATAAAAAAGGAAGTTGAGTAGAAAAGAAACTTTAATAAAAAAGAACGTTAAATAAAAATTAAAATGGAAGTTGCAGAAAATTAAAAGCGGAAGTTCAATCCCGAAACCACTATACCTTAACGATCTATTTGGAAATTAAATAAAAGAGGAAGTTTAATAGAAAAGTAAATTGTATATAAATGGAAGTAGACTACAAATAAAAATGAAAGTTGCACAAAATTAAAAATGAAAGTTCAATCCAGAAACCACTATACCTTAACGATCTATTTGGAAATTAAATCAAAATGGAAGTGTAATAGGAAAGTAAGTTGAATTAAAATGGAAGTTGCATAAAATTAAAAATGGAAGTTCAATCGAGAAACCACTATACCTTAACGATCTATTTGGAAATTAAATAAAAAAGGAAGTTTAACAGAAAAGTAAATTGAATAAAAATGGAAGTTGAATAAAAATATAAACGAAAGTTGCAGAAAATTAAATATGGAAGTTCAATCCAGAAACCACTATACCTTAGCGATCTATTTGGAAATTAAATAAAAAAGGAAGTTTAATAGGAAAGTAAGTTGAATTAAATGGAAGTAGAATAAAAATAAAAATGAAAGTTGCATAAATTAAAAATGGAAGTTCAATCGAGAAACCACATTTCCTTAACGATCTATTTGGAAATTAAATAAAAAAGGAATTTTAACAGAAAAGTAAATTGAATAAAAATGGAAGTTGAATAAAAATAAAAATGAAAGTTGCAGAAAATTAAATATGGAAGTTCAATCCAGAAACCACTTTACCTTAACGATCTATTTGGAAATTAAAAAAAAAAAAAAGGAAGTTTAATAGAAAAGTAAATTGCATAAAATGAAAGTTGAATAAAAATAAAAATGAAAGTTGCATAAGATTAAAAATGGAAGTTCAATCAAAATACCACTATACCTTAACGATCTATTTGGAAATTAAATAAAAAAGGAAGTTGAGTTGAAAAGAAACTTGAATAAAAAAGGAAGTTAAATAAAAATAAGAATGGAAGTTGCAGAAAATTAAAAATGGAAGTTCATTCCAGAAATCACTATACCTTAACGTTCTATTTGGAAATTAAATAAAAAAGGAAGTTTAAAAAAAAAGTAAATTGATTAAAAATTGAAGTAAAATAAAAATAAAAATGAAAGTTGCATAAAATTAAAAATGGAAGTTCAATCCAGAAACCACTATACCTTAACGATCTACTTGGAAATTAAATAAAAAAGGAAGTTTAATAGGAAAGTAAATTGAATTAAAACGGAAGTAGAATACAAATAAAAATAAAAGTTGCATAAAATTAAAAATGGAAGTTCAATCCAGAAACCACTATACCTTTACGATATATTTGGAAATTAAATAAAAAAGGAAGTTTAATATAAAAGTAAATTGAATAAAAATGGAAACGAATAAAAATAAAAATGGAAGTTGCAGAAAATTAAATATGGAAGTTCAATCGAGAAACCACTATACCTTAACGATCTGTTTGGAAATTAAATAAAAAAGGAAGTGTAATAGAAAAGTAAATTGAACAAAAATGGAAATTGAATAAAAATAAAAAGGAAAGTTGCAGAAAATTAAAAGCGGAAGTTCAACGCCAAAACCACTATACCTTAACGATCTATTTGGAAATCAAATAAAAAAGGAAGTTTAATAGAAAAGTAAATTGAATAAAAATGGAAGTTGAATAAAAATAAAAATGAAAGTTGCAGAAAATTAAAAAGGGAAGTTCAATCCAAAAACCACTATACCTTAACGATCTATTTGGAAATTAAATAAAAAAGGAAGTTTAATAGAAAAGTAAATTGAATAAAAATGGAAGTTGAATAAAAATAAAAAGGAAAGTTGCAGAAAATTAAAAGCGGAAGTTCAATCCCGAAACCACTATACCTTAACGATCTATAGGGAAATCAAATAAAAAAGGAAGTTTAATAGAAAAGTAAACTGAATAAAAATGGAAGTTGAATAAAAATAAAAAGGAAAGTTGCAGAAAATTAAAAGCGGAAGTTCAATCCCGAAACCACTATACCTTAACGATCTATTTGGAAATCAAATAAAAAAGGAAGTTTAATAGAAAAGTAAATTGAATAAAATTGGAAGTTGAATAAAAATAAAAATGAAAGTTGCAGAAAATTAAAAATGGAAGTTCAATCCAAAAACCACTATACCTTAACGATCTATTTGGAAATTAAATAAAAAAGGAAGTTTAATAGAAAAGAAAATTGAATAAAAATGGAAGCTGAATAAAAATAAAAATGAAAGTTGCGTAAAATTAAAAATGGAAGTTCAATCCAAAAACCACTATACCTTAACGATCTATTTGGAAATTAAATAAAAAAGGAAGTTGAGAAGAAAAGAAACTTCAATAAAAAAGGACGTTAAATAAAAATAAAAATGGAAGTTGCAGAAAATTAAAAATGGAAGTTCATTCCCGAAACCACTATACCTTAACGATCTATTTGGAAATTAAATAAAAGAGGAAGTTTAATAGAAAAGTAAATTGAATAAAAATGGAAGTAGAACGTAAATAAAAATGAAAGTTGCATAAAATTAAAATTGAAAGTTCAATCCAGAAACCACTATACCTTAGCGATCTATTTGGAAATTAAATAAAAAAGGAAGTTTAATAGGAAAGTAAGTTGAATTAAAATGGAAGTAGAATAAAAATAAAAATGAAAGTTGCATAAAATTAAAAATGGAACTTCAATCGAGAAACCACTATACCTTAACGATCTATTTGAAAATTATATAAAAAAAGAAGTTTAACAGAAAAGTAAATTGAACAAAAATGGAAGTTGAATAATAATAAAAATGAAAGTTGCAGAAAATTAAATATGGAAGTTTTATCTAGAAACCACTTTACCTTAACGATCTACTTGGAAATTAAATAAAAAAGGAAGTTTAATAGAAAAGTAAATTGAATAAAAATGGAAGTTGAATAAAAATAAAAATGAAAGTTGCATAAAATTAAAAATGGAAGTTCAATCCAAAAACCACTATACCTTAACGATCTATTTGGAAATTAAATATAAAAGGAAGTAGTGTAGAAAAGAATCTTGAATGAAAAAGGAAGTTAAATAAAAATATATATGGAAGTTGCAGAAAATTAAAAATGGAAGTTCATTCCAGAAACCACTATACCTTAACGATCTATTTGGAAATTAAATAAAAGAGGAAGTTTAACAGAAATGTAAATTGATTAAAAATCGAAGTAAAATAAAAATAAAAATGAAAGTTGCATAAAATTAAAAATGGAAGTTCAATCCAGAAACCACTATACCTTAACGATTTGCTTGGAAATTAAATAAAAAAGGAAGTTTAATAGGAAACTAAATTGAATTAAAACGGAAGTAGAATACAAAGAAAAATAAAAGTTGCCTAAAATTAAAAATGGAAGTTCAATCCAGAAACCACTATACCTTAACGATATATTTGGAAATTAAATAAAAAAGGAAGTTTAATAGAAAAGTAAATTGAATAAAAATGGAAGTTGAATAAAAAGAAAAATGAAAGTTGCATAAAATTAAAAATGGAAGTTCAATCCAAAAACTACTATACCTTAACGATCTATTTGGAAATTAAATAAAAAAGGAAGTTTAATAGAAAAGTAAATTGAATAAAAATGGAAATTGAATAAAAATAAAAATGAAAGTTCCATAAAATTAAAAATGGAAGTTCAATCCCGAAACCATTATACCTTAACGATCTATTTGAAAATTAAATAAAAAAGGAAGTTGAGTAGAAAAGAAACTTGAATAAAAAAGGAAGTTAAATAAAAATAAAAGTGGAAGTTGCAGAAAATTAAAAATGGAAGTTCATTTCAGAAACCACTATATCTTAACGATCTATTTGGAAATCAAATAAAAAAGGAAGTTTCATAGACAAGTAAATTGAATAAAAATGGAAGTTGAATAAAAATAAAAATGAAAGTTGCATAAAATTAAAAATGGAAGTTCAATCCAAAAACCACAATACCTTAACGATCTATTTGGAAATTAAATAAAAAAGGAAGTTTAATAGAAAAGTAAATTGATTAAAAATAGAAGTAAAATAAAAATAAAAATGAAAGTTGCAAAAAATTAAAAATGGAAGTTCAATCCAGAAACCACTATACCTTAACGATCTATTTGGAAATTAAATAAAAAAGGAAGTTTAATAGAAAAGTAAATTGAATAAAAATGGAAGTTGAATAAAAATAAAAAGGAAAGTTGCAGAAAATTAAAAGCGGAAGTTCAATCCCGAAACCACTATACCTTAACGATCTATTTGGAAATCAAATAAAAAAGGAAGTTTAATAGAAAAGTAAACTGAATAAAAATGGAAGTTGAATAAAAATAAAAAGGAAAGTTGCAGAAAATTAAAAGCGGAAGTTCAATCCCGAAACCACTATACCTTAACGATCTATTTGGAAATCAAATAAAAAAGGAAGTTTAATAGAAAAGTAAATTGAATAAAATTGGAAGTTGAATAAAAATAAAAATGAAAGTTGCAGAAAATTAAAAATGGAAGTTCAATCCAAAAACCACTATACCTTAACGATCTATTTGGAAATTAAATAAAAAAGGAAGTTTAATAGAAAAGAAAATTGAATAAAAATGGAAGCTGAATAAAAATAAAAATGAAAGTTGCGTAAAATTAAAAATGGAAGTTCAATCCAAAAACCACTATACCTTAACGATCTATTTGGAAATTAAATAAAAAAGGAAGTTGAGAAGAAAAGAAACTTCAATAAAAAAGGACGTTAAATAAAAGTAAAAATGGAAGTTGCAGAAAATTAAAAATGGAAGTTCATTCCCGAAACCACTATACCTTAACGATCTATTTGGAAATTAAATAAAAGAGGAAGTTTAATAGAAAAGTAAATTGAATAAAAATGGAAGTAGACCATAAATAAAAATGAAAGTTGCATAAAATTAAAATTGAAAGTTCAATCCAGAAACCACTATACCTTAGCGATCTATTTGGAAATTAAATAAAAAAGGAAGTTTAATAGGAAAGTAAGTTGAATTAAAATGGAAGTAGAATAAAAATAAAAATGAAAGTTGCATAAAATTAAAAATGGAACTTCAATCGAGAAACCACTATACCTTAACGATTTATTTGAAAATTATATGAAAAAAGAAGTTTAACAGAAAAGTAAATTGAACAAAAATGGAAGTTGAATAATAATAAAAATGAAAGTTGCAGAAAATTAAATATGGAAGTTTTATCTAGAAACCACTTTACCTTAACGATCTACTTGGAAATTGAATAAAAAAGGAAGTTTAATAGAAAAGTAAATTGAATAAAAATGGAAGTTGAATAAAAATAAAAATGAAAGTTGCATAAAATTAAAAATGGAAGTTCAATCCAAAAACCACTATACCTTAACGATCTATTTGGAAATTAAATATAAAAGGAAGTAGTGTAGAAAAGAATCTTGAATGAAAAAGGAAGTTAAATAAAAATATATATGGAAGTTGCAGAAAATTAAAAATGGAAGTTCATTCCAGAAACCACTATACCTTAACGATCTATTTGGAAATTAAATAAAAGAGGAAGTTTAACAGAAATGTAAATTGATTAAAAATCGAAGTAAAATAAAAATAAAAATGAAAGTTGCATAAAATTAAAAATGGAAGTTCAATCCAGAAACCACTATACCTTAACGATTTGCTTGGAAATTAAATAAAAAAGGAAGTTTAATAGGAAACTAAATTGAATTAAAACGGAAGTAGAATACAAAGAAAAATAAAAGTTGCCTAAAATTAAAAATGGAAGTTCAATCCAGAAACCACTATACCTTAACGATATATTTGGAAATTAAATAAAAAAGGAAGTTTAATAGAAAAGTAAATTGAATAAAAATGGAAGTTGAATAAAAAGAAAAATGAAAGTTGCATAAAATTAAAAATGGAAGTTCAATCCAAAAACTACTATACCTTAACGATCTATTTGGAAATTAAATAAAAAAGGAAGTTTAATAGAAAAGTAAATTGAATAAAAATGGAAATTGAATAAAAATAAAAATGAAAGTTCCATAAAATTAAAAATGGAAGTTCAATCCCGAAACCATTATACCTTAACGATCTATTTGAAAATTAAATAAAAAAGGAAGTTGAGTAGAAAAGAAACTTGAATAAAAAAGGAAGTTAAATAAAAATAAAAGTGGAAGTTGCAGAAAATTAAAAATGGAAGTTCATTTCAGAAACCACTATATCTTAACGATCTATTTGGAAATCAAATAAAAAAGGAAGTTTCATAGACAAGTAAATTGAATAAAAATGGAAGTTGAATAAAAATAAAAATGAAAGTTGCATAAAATTAAAAATGGAAGTTCAATCCAAAAACCACAATACCTTAACGATCTATTTGGAAATTAAATAAAAAAGGAAGTTTAATAGAAAAGTAAATTGATTAAAAATAGAAGTAAAATAAAAATAAAAATGAAAGTTGCAAAAAATTAAAAATGGAAGTTCAATCCAGAAACCACTATACCTTAACGATCTATTTGGAAATTAAATAAAAAAGTAAGTTTATTAGGAAAGTAAATTGAATAAAAATGGAAGTTGAATAAAAATAAAAATGAAAGTTTCAGAAAATTAAATATGGAAGTTCAATCCAGAAACCACTATACCTTAACGATCTATTTGGAAATTAAATAAAAAAAGGAAGTTTTACAGAAAAGTAAATTTCATAAAATGGAAGTTGAATAAAAATAAAAATGAAAGTCGTATAAAATTAAAAATGGAAGTTCAATCCAAAAACCACTATACCTTAACGATCTATTTGGAAATTAAATAAAAGAGGAAGTTTAATAGAAAAGTAAATTGAATAAAAATGGAAGTAGACTATAAATAAAATGAAAGTTGCATAAAATTAAAAATGAAAGTTCAATCCAGAAACCACTATACCTTAGCGATCTATTTGGAAATTAAATAAAAAAGGAAGTTTAACAGGAAAGTAAGTCGAATTAAAATGGAAGTAGAATAAAAATAAAAATGAAAGTTGCAAAAAATTAAAAATGGAAGTTCAATCGAGAAACCACTATACCTTAACGATCTATTTGGAAATTAAATAAAAAAGGAAGTTTAACAGAAAAGTAAATTGAATAAAAATGGAAGTTGAATAAAAATAAAAATGAAAGTTGTAGAAAATTAAATATGGAAGTTCAATCCAGAAACCACTATACCTTAACGATCTATTTGGAAATTAAATAAAAAAGGAAGTTTAATAGAAAAGTAAATTTAATAAAAATGGAAGTTGAATAAAAATAAAAATGAAAGTTGCATAAAATTAAAAATGGAAGTTCAATCCAAAAACCACTATACCTTAACGATATATTTGGAAATTAAATAAAAAAGGAAGTTTAATAGAAAAGTAAATTGAATCAAAATGGAAGTTGAATAAAAATAAAAATGAAAGTTGTAGAAAATTAAATATGGAAGTTCAATCCAGAAACCACTATACGTTAACGATCTATTTGGAAATTATATAAAAAAGGAAGTTTAATAGAAAAGTAAATTGCATAAAATGGAAGTTGAATAAAAATAAAAATGAAAGTTGTAAAAAATTAAAAATTGAAGTTCAATCCAAAAACCAGTATACCTTAACGATCTATTTGGAAATTAAATAAAAAACGAAGTTTAATAGAAAAGTAAATTGATTAAAAATGGAAGTAAAATGAAAATAAAAATGAAAGTTGCATAAAATTAAAAATGGAAGTTCAATTTAGAAACCACTATACCTTAACGATCTATTTGGAAATTAAATAAAAAGTAAGTTTAATAGAAAAGTAAATTGAATAAAAATGGAAGTTGAATAAAAATAAAAATGAAAGTTGCAGAAAATTAAATATGGAAGTTCAATCCAGAAACCACTTTACCTTAACGATCTATTTGGAAATTAAATAAAGAAGGAAGTTTAATAGAAAAGTAAATTTAATAAAAATGGAAGTTGAATAAAAATAAAAATGAAAGTTGCATAAAATTAAAAATGGAAGTTCAATCCAAAAACCACTATACCTTAACGATCTATTTGGAAATTAAATAAAAAAGGAAGTTGAGTTGAAAAGAAACTTTAATAAAAAAGGACGTTAAATAAAAATAAAAATGGAAGTTGCAGAAAATTAAAAATGGAAGTTCATTCCGGAAACCACTATACCTTAACGATCTATTTGGAAATTAAATAAAAGAGGAAGTTTAATAGAAAAGTAAATTGAATAAAAATGGAAGTAGACTATAAATAAAATGAAAGTTGCATAAAATTAAAAATGAAAGTTCAATCCAGAAACCACTATACTTTAGCGATCTATTTGGAAATTAAATAAAAAAGGAAGTTTAACAGGAAAGTAAGTCGAATTAAAATGGAAGTAGAATAAAAATAAAAATGAAAGTTGCAAAAAATTAAAAATGGAAGTTCAATCGAGAAACCACTATACCTTAACGATCTATTTGGAAATTAAATAAAAAAGGAAGTTTAACAGAAAAGTAAATTGAATAAAAATGGAAGTTGAATAAAAATAAAAATGAAAGTTGCAGAAAATTAAATATGGAAGTTCAATCCAGAAACCACTTTACCTTAACGATCTATTTGGAAATTAAATAAAAAAGGAAGTTTAATAGAAAAGTAAATTTAATAAAAATGGAAGTTGAATAAAAATAAAAATGAAAGTTGCATAAAATTAAAATTGGAAGTTCAATCCAAAAACCACTATACCTTAACGATATATTTGGAAATTAAATAAAAAAGGAAGTTTAACAGAAAAGTAAATTGAATCAAAATGGAAGTTGAATAAAAATAAAAATGAAAGTTTTAGAAAATTAAATATGGAAGTTCAATCCAGAAACCACTATACGTTAACGATCTATTTGCAAATTATATAAAAAAAGAAGTTTAATAGAAAAGTAAATTGCATAAAATGGAAGTTGAATAAAAATAAAAATGAAAGTAGCATAAAATTAAAAATGGAAGTTCAATCCAGAAACCACTATACCTTAACGATCTATTTGGAAATTAAATAAAAAAGGAAGTTTAATAGAAAAGTAAATTGAATCAAAATGGAAGTTGAATAAAAATAAAAATGAAAGTTGCAGAAAATTAAATATGGAAGTTCAATCCAGAAACCACTATACCTTAACGATCTATTTGGAAATTATATAAAAAAGGAAGTATAATAGAAAAGTAAATTGCATGAAATGGAAGTTGAATAAAAATAAAAATGAAAGTTGCATAAAATTAAAAATGGAAGTTCAATCCAAAAACCACTATACCTTAACGATCTATTTGGAAATTAAATAAAAAAGGAAGTTTAATAGAAAAGTAAATTGATTAAAAATGGAAGTAAAATAAAAATAAAAATGAAAGTTGCATAAAATTAAAATTGGAAGTTCAATCCATAAACCACTATACCTTAACGATCTATTTGGAAATTAAATAAAAAAGGAAGTTGAGTTGAAAAGAAACTTGAATAAAAAAGGAAGTTAAATAAAAATAAGAATGGAAGTTGCAGAAAATTAAAAATGGAAGTTCATTCCAGAAACCACTATACCTTAACAATCTATTTGGAAATTAAATAAAAAAGGAAGTTTAAAAGAAAAGTAAATTGATTAAAAATGGAAGTAAAATAAAAATAAAAATGAAAGTTGCATGAAATTAAAAATGGAAGTTCAATCCAGAAACCACTATACCTTAACGATCTACTTGGAAATTAAATAAAAAAGGAAGTTCAATAGGAAAGTAAATTGAATTAAAACGGAAGTAGAATACAAATAAAAATAAAAGTTACATAAAATTAAAAATGGAAGTTCAATCCAGAAACCACTATACCTTAACGATATATTTGGAAATTAAATAAAAAAGGATGTTTAATAGAAAAGTAAATTGAATAAAAATGGAAGTTGAATAAAAATAAAAAGGAAAGTTGCAGAAAATTAAAAGCGGATGTTCAATCCCGAAATGACTATACCTTAACGATCTATTTGGAAATCAAATAAAAAAGGAAGTTTAATAGAAAAGTAAATTGAATAAAAATGGAAGTTGAATAAAAATAAAAATGAAAGTTGCAGAAAATTAAAAGTGAAAGTTCAATCCAAAAACCACTATACCTTAACGATCTATTTGGAAATTAAATAAAAAAGGAAGTTTAATAAAAAAGTAAATTGAATAAAAATGGAAGTTGAATAAAAATAAAAATGAAAGTTGCATAAAATTAAAAATGGAAGTTCAATCCAAAAACCATTATACCTTAACGATCTATTTGGAAATTAAATAAAAAAGGAAGTTGAGTAGAAAAGAAACTTTAATAAAAAAGGACGTTAAATAAAAATAAAAATGGAAGTTGCAGAAAATTAAAAATGGAAGTTCATTCTGGAAACCAATATACCTTAACGATCTATTTGGCAATTAAATAAAAGAGGAAGTTTAATAGAAAAGTAAATTGAATAAAAATGGAAGTAGACTATAAATAAAAATGAAAGTTGCATAAAATTAAAAATGAAAGTTCAATCCAGAAACCACTATACCTTAGCGATCTATTTGGATATTAAATAAAAAAGGAAGTTTAATAGGAAAGTAAGTTGAATTAAAATGGAAGTAGAATAAAAATAAAAATGAAAGTTGCAAAAAATTAAAAATGGAAGTTCAATCGAGAAACCACTATACCTTAACGATATATTTGGAAATTAAATAAAAAAGGAAGTTTAACAGAAAAGTAAATTGAATAAAAATTGAAGTTGAATAAAAATAAAAATGAAAGTTGCAGAAAATTAAATATGGAAGTTCAATCCAGAAACCACTTTACCTTAACGATCTATTTGGAAATTAAATAATAAAGGAAGTTTAATAGAAAAGTAAATTTAATAAAAATGGAAGTTGAATAAAAATAAAAATGAAAGTTGCATAAAATTAAAAATGGAAGTTTAATCCAAAAACCACTATACCTTAACGATCTATATGGAAATTAAATATAAAAGGAAGTTGAGTAGAAAAGAATCTTGAATAAAAAAGGAAGTTAAATAAAATAAAAATGGAAGTTCATTACAGAAACCACTATACCTTAACGATCTATTTGGAAATTAAATAAAAAAGGAAGTTTAATAGAAATGTAAATTGATTAAAAATGGAAGTAAAATAAAAATAAAAATGAAAGTTGCATAAAATTAAAAATGGAAATTCAATCCAAAAACCACTATACCTTAACGATCTACTTGGAAATTAAATAAAAAAGGAAGTTTAATAGGAAAGTAAATTGAATTAAAATGGAAGTTGAATAAAAATAAAAATGAAAGTAGCATAAAATTAAAAATGGAAGTTCAATCCAGAAACCACTATACCTTAACGATCTATTTGGAAATTAAATAAAAAAGGAAGTTTAATAGAAAAGTAAATTGAATCAAAATGGAAGTTGAATAAAAATAAAAATGAAAGTTGCAGAAAATTAAATATGGAAGTTCAATCCAGAAACCACTATACCTTAACGATCTATTTGGAAATTATATAAAAAAGGAAGTATAATAGAAAAGTAAATTGCATGAAATGGAAGTTGAATAAAAATAAAAATGAAAGTTGCATAAAATTAAAAATGGAAGTTCAATCCAAAAACCACTATACCTTAACGATCTATTTGGAAATTAAATAAAAAAGGAAGTTTAATAGAAAAGTAAATTGATTAAAAATGGAAGTAAAATAAAAATAAAAATGAAAGTTGCATAAAATTAAAAATGGAAGTTCAATCCATAAACCACTATACCTTAACGATCTATTTGGAAATTAAATAAAAAAGTAAGTTTAATAGAAAAGTAAATTGAATAAAAATGGAAGTTGAATAAAAATAAAAATGAAAGTTTCAGAAAATTAAATATGGAAGTTCAATCCAGAAACCACTATACCTTAACGATCTATTTGGAAATTAAATAAAAAAAGGAAGTTTTATAGAAAAGTAAATTGCATAAAATGGAAGTTGAATGAAAATAAAAATGATAGTTGCATAAAATTAAAAATGGAAGTTCAATCAAAAAACCACTATACCTTAACGATCTATTTGGAAATTAAATAAAAAAGGAAGTTGAGTTGAAAAGAAACTTGAATAAAAAAGGAAGTTAAATAAAAATAAGAATGGAAGTTGCAGAAAATTAAAAATGGAAGTTCATTCCAGAAACCACTATACCTTAACGATCTATTTGGAAATTAAATAAAAGAGGAAGTTTAATAGAAAAGTAAATTGAATAAAAATAAAAAGTAAACGCGGAAGTTCAATCCCGAAACTATAGCGATCCCGGATTTACCCTTGTTGTACAGTGATCCGGACATGTGTCCGTGGATGTTGGTTGTTGATTATTATCTTGTTTACATCCTTTTTACTTCATATTTGAGTTGTAGGATGTGTTGGGCAGGTTTGTTACAGGTTGGTTGAGTTTAGAAACCAAAACTAGCTGCCCAGATTTTGACCTGTCCGCTCGAGCGGGGGTTCTGGCGCTTGAGCGGGAATTGCACCCATCCAGTATTTCCTGTGCAGTGTTGGACGCTCGAGCGTGGAGTTGGCCGCTCGAGCGGGGTTGTGTGAGTACCGCTCGAGCGGGAGTTGGAAGCTCGAGCGGAGACCTGGTTCTGTAAAAGTTCTGGGAGTGTGTATCCGCCGCTCGAGCGAGATTGTTGACGCTCGAGCGGGAGTCTGTGAGTGACGCTCGAGCGGGGTGTTTGACGCTCGAGCAGGTCGACTGGGTTTAAGTTCTGTGTTTTGACTTTTCAAATCACTTTTTCACTTTCTCTTCTCTCTCCTACTTTTCCAAAAACACCATTGTTGAGCCTCTCACTCTAGAACTCTACCTTCTCTCTAGGTTTTGATCTAGTAGGAGTGATTTGCTCATCTTTGCCCTTTACAAAAAAGTTGTTGATCGTCGAGGGCTACATTTTAATCTGAAAATTTCGGGTTTTGGAACACATTGGGTTTTGTCATCTTCTCCCTTGGAGCTCCGAATTTGAGGTAGGGATATCCTACTCCTCTCTATGGATTTTGTCTTTAAATTTTGGTATTTTGAGACGTTGGGGTTGGTTTGGTAATCTTGTGAAGATTTGGGGCTTTTGTGTTATTTTACAAAGGTTGGGGTTTTATTTATAATAAACCTAGATGCATGTTTGGTGTAGAGAAATGAGATTAATGTTGAATCATTGATGAAAATGGGACCTAAGGGTTGAAATGGTAATTATGGAAAATGACCTAATTACATTATTTGATTAATTGGGATAATTAATTGTGAGAAATGAGAAAATGAAATGGAATTGTCGAGATTGGGAATGTATGGGGTTAAAGGGTGTAGTTGAATTATTTATCACTCACCAAACTGAAATGTTGATTGAACATCCATTTGTGCATTTATTTTCTGTTTAGAAATAACTGCTTTGGGCTATCGGCGGAAGATAGTCGTGATTGTTGTAGGCAATGCATGATGATTAGGCAAACGAAAACTAATCAATGGAATGTGTCAGGGAATTTGACGGTTGATAGAATACATTAACTGTATGTATTGAGTGATTGTATATAGAACCAATGTGTTTGTATACGTTATGTGTAGAGGAGGAGATGGGGGATGTACTCCGCGGTTTAGGGAAAGATAGGGGATGTACCTCTAAATCGAATAGTGTTGGGAGAAGATAGGGGATGAACTCCGTAGATACAGCTCATATGCTTGTCTAGAGAAGTGAAGATAGAGCTCATATGCTTATCTTTGTGAAGTGTGGATGCAGCTTATATGCTTATCTGTGAATGTGGGATATTGTTGTTATACATATCTGTTGAGAATGTGGATACAGCTTATATGCTTATCTGTGAATGTGGGATATAGTTTTCATACATATCAGTTGAAATGATGATAGAGCTAACATGCTTATCTGTTGAAAAAGGGAAAATGAAAAGTAACTTAGACTCATAAGTCGTATGACATAAATATGTGATTTATGTGAATGTATCAGTGTTGGCCATCTATCAATTGCTAATCTTTTAATCATTGTTCATGGTTGGTTTAGTGTATTTCTACTGGGCTGTGGCTCACCCTATATGGGAATATCATTTTCAGGTACAGGTAGCATGCCACCTCCAAGGACATAGCTTGGGAGGCTAGAGGCGGACATACTTTTGTCGTTTTATTTTTTGATGTATTACATGTAAATTCAAGCCAAGGGCTTAATGTGTAAATGAGTTGGTACTCTTTTGTTGTAACCAAGTGTTAACTTGGAAAGCTGTAAGCCCGTAGGGCATTTTGCTTTTGTTGTTAACATGTAATACTTTTGTAATGAAACTCTGATGAATAGAAGAATGTGGTTATTTCATATGTCAATGAATGCCTTATTTGATGGGTTTTATGTTATAATTTTGAGGGCGTTACAGAAACCACTATACCTTAACGATCTATTTGGAAATCAAATAAAAAAGGAAGTTTAATAGAAAAGTAAATTGAATAAAAATGGAAGTTGAATAAAAATAAAAATGAAAGTTGCATAAAATTAAAAATGGAAGTTCAATCCAGAAACCACTATACCTTAACGATCTGTTTGGAAATTAAATAAAAAAGGAAGTTTAATAGAAAAGTAAATTGAATAAAAATGGAAGTTGAATAAAAATAAAAATGAAAGTTGTAGAAAATTAAATATGGAAGTTCAATGCAGAAACCACTATACCTTAAAAATCTAATTGGAAATTAAATAAAAAAGGAAGTTGAGTAGAACAGAAACTTGAATAAAAAAGGAAGTTAAATAAAAATAAAAATGGAAGTTGCAGAAAATAAAAAATGGAGGTTCATTCCAGAAACCACTATATCATAACGATCTATTTGGAAATTAAATAAAAAAAGAAGTTTAATTGAAAAGTAAATTGATTAAAAATGGAAGTAAAATAAAAATAAAAAAGAAAGTTACATAAAATTAAAAATGGAAGTTCAATCCAGAAACTACTATACCTTAACGATCTATTTGGAAATTAAATAAAAAAGGAAGTTTAACAGAAAAGTAAATTGAATAAAAATGGAAGTTGAATAAAAATAAAAGTGGTAGTTGCAGAAAATTAAATATGGAAGTTCAATCCAGAAACCACTTTACCTTAACGATCGATTTGGAAATTAAATAAAAAAGGAAGTTTAATAGAAAAGTAAATTGAATAAAAATGGAAGTTGAATAAAAATAAAAAGGAAATTTGCAGAAAATTAAAAGCGGAAGTTCAATCCCGAAACCACTATACCTTAACGATCTATGTAACGCCCTCAAAATAATAACATTAAACCCAACAAATAAGACAAGCGTTGATAGATAAACTAAGCACCTTCTATCATTCATTAGAATTCCATTACATAAGTATTACATGCTAACATCATAACAAAATGCCCTACGGGCTTACAGCTTTCCAAGTTAACACTTGGTTACAACAAAGAGTACTAACTCGATACACATTAAGCCCTTGGCTTGAAGTTACATGTAATACATCAAAAGTAAAACAACAGAACATGTCCGCCTCTAGCCTCCCAGCTATGTCCTTGGAGGTGGCATGCTTCCTGTACCTGAAAATGATGTTCCCATATAGGGTGAGCCACAGCCCAGTAGAAATACACTAAACCAACCATGGACAATGACTAAAACATTAGCAATTGATAGTTGGTCAACACTGATACAATCACATAAATTTCATATTTATGTCTTACAACTTATGAGTCTAAGTTACCTTTCATTTTCCCTTTTTCAACAGATAAGCATGTCAGCTCTATCATCATTTCAACAGATATGTATAAAAACTATATCTCACATTCAGATAAGCATAAAAGCTGTATCCACATTCTACAACAGATATGTATATCAACAATATCCACAGATAAGCATACAAGCTGTATCCACATTCTACAACAGATATGTATATCAACAATATCCACAGATAAGCATACAAGCTGTATCCACACTTCACAAAGATAAGCATATGAGCTCTATCTTCACTTCTCTAGACAAGCATATGAGCTCTGTCTACGGAGTACATCCCCTATCTCCTCCAAATACCTATCCGGTTTAGAGGTACATCCCCTATCTTCCCCTAAACCGCGGAGTACATCCCCTATCTCCTCCTCTACACATAACGTATATAAACACATTGGTTCTATATACAATCACACAATACATACAATTAATGTATTCAATTAACCGTCAAGTTCCATGACACATTTCATTGATTAGTTTCAGTTTACCTAATCATCATGCATTGTCTACAACAATCACGACTATCCTCCACCGATAGCCCAAAGCAGTTATTTCTAAACAGAAAATAAACGCACAATGGATATCAAATCAACATTTCATTCCTCATTCTTCTCAATTAATTATCCCAATTAATTAAACAATGTAATTAGGTCAATTCCCATAATTAACATTTCAACCCTTAGGTTCCATTTTCATCAATGATTCAACAATCATTCCATTTTCCTATGCCAAACATGCATCTAGGTTTATTATGAATAAAACCCCAACTTTTGTAAAATTACACAAAAGCCCCAAACTTTTACAAAATTACCAAACCAAGCCCAACATCTCAAAATACCAAAATTTAAAGACAAAACCCATAGAGAGGAGTAGGATATCCCTACCTTGAAGTTTAAGCCAAAAAGGAGATGAAGGCCCGAAGATCAACTTGCTCCAAATCCAAACTTTTTCAGATTAAATCGAAGCTCTCAACACCCTCTATCTTTTTAACAAAGGCCCTAGGCTAGATTCACACTCTAGGGAGATGAAATCTTAGAGAGAGTGTAAGTTTAGAGTGAGAGAGGCTCGGATTTAGGTTTTGCTCAAAGAAAAGAGGTGAAAAAGTGATGTTTTAGACGCTGCTGTCCGCTGATATAAAACACGCTCGCTCGAGCGAAGGATTGGTCGCTCGAGCGACCAGACACAAAAAACTCTCGCTCGAGCCAAGAAGTTCTCGATCGAGCGAAGAAAAACCCAGACCGCTCGAGCCACGAAAAGCTCGCTCGAGCCAGAAACTACAACTCTCAGGTCCAGAACCGGGGCAACACTACTCTCGCTCGAGCGACAAACTCCTCGCTCGAGCGAAGGACCAAAAATCTGGGTAGCAACACTAGGCTCCCAAGCACAACCAACCTGTAACAAACCTGCCCAACACATCCCATAACTCAAAATATAAAGTAAAGAGGATGCAAACTAGGAAATAAACAACTACCAACATTCACGGACACATGTCCGGATCACTGTACAACAAGGGTAAACCCGGGATCGCTATAACCTCCCCCCCTTAAAGAATTTCGCCCCCGAAATTAAGCACAAGTTTTCAAAAACAGGTTTTCCTCCATTTTGAACAATGTTACAATTTAACATTCAACAATTCGACCCATTACCGGTCATCCCATCCCTTTAACAAGAGACATATCACAATATGTAAACAACATATGTATTATTAACATGCATCAACATTATGCACTAACTTTCCAATGTCAACAATATACTAAACACCTATAATGTTACATTCAACTTCCATATGAGGCAAGTTCCAAAACATACTTCCAATAACCAAAACACTTTCAATGTTTCACAACTTAAGACATATATAAAAGCTCTTAAGTTCAACAAAATGTAAAATTTAAATACAAAATTACATATCAACAAACAAGTCCGGATATTTCTCTCGGACTTCCAACTCACGTTCCCAAGTGGCTTCCTCCACTCCGTGATGTTTCCACAAGACTTTCACCAAAGGAATGGTCTTGCCACGCAGGACCTGATCCCGCCTATCCAAGACCCGAACCGGTCTCTCCTCATACGAGGCATCCTCATCTACCTCTAAATCGGTCCAATCCAACACATGTGATGGATCTGGCTCATACTTCCGAAGCATACTCACATGAAACACGTCATGTACTCCGGACAACTGCGGCGGTAAGGCTAACCGATAAGCAACCTCACCAATCCTCTCAAGGATCTCAAAAGGACCAATAAACCGAGGGGATAACTTCCCACTCTTCCCAAACCTCATCAAGCCTCGCCTAGGTGATATCTTCAGAAAGACATGATCACCTACCTCAAACGCCAAAGGCCTCCTCCTACGGTCGGCATAACTCTTTTGTCGACTCTGGGCTGTAACAAGCCTCCTACGGATAAGCTCAACTTTCTCCGTCGTCTCCCTAACCAACTCCGGACCCAACAAAGGTGCATCACCTACCTCGGCCCAACAAACTGGAGACCTACACGGTCGGCCATACAAGGCCTCAAACGGTGCCATACCGATGCTAGACTGAAAACTGTTGTTGTAGGCAAACTCTACCAATGGCAAGTGCCTCTCCCACGTCCCACTGAAGTCCAGGACACAACCCCGAAGCATATCCTCGAGGATCTGAATAGTACGCTCGGACTGCCCGTCAGTCTGAGGATGATAAGCCGTACTAAAGGTCAACTTAGTGCCCAAGGCACTCTGCAAACTCTGCCACAACCTAGCAGTAAAACGAGGATCTCTATCTGAGACGATCGTCACTGGGACCCCGTGCAATCTCACTACGTCCCGAATATACAAATCGGCAAGATGATCTACCGAATCTCTCACGCGCATAGGGATAAAGTGCGCCGACTTAG
Source organism: Camellia sinensis (assembly GCF_055761805.1). Taxonomy (NCBI): domain Eukaryota; kingdom Viridiplantae; phylum Streptophyta; class Magnoliopsida; order Ericales; family Theaceae; genus Camellia; species Camellia sinensis. The sequence goes on from NW_028128987.1 coordinate 34,119,321, forward strand.
TCAACCGGTCTACAACCACCCAAATAGCATCACTACCCCGCTGAGTCCTCGGAAGACCTATAACGAAGTCCATAGTGACATGCTCCCATTTCCACTCGGCAATAGGCAAGGGTTGCAACAAACCCGCTGGCCTCTGATGCTCGGCCTTCACTTGCTGGCAAGTAAGGCACTTCGATACGAAAACAGCCACATCTCTCTTCATACCCCGCCACCAAAACTGGCGACCCAAATCCTGATACATCTTAGTACCTCCCGGATGCACCGCAAGGCACGAATGGTGAAACTCTCGGAGTACTTCCTCTCGGCAAGACTCCGGTACAAACAAACGGTTTCGGTATCTCACACTCAGGTCAGGATACACCGTCAAACCCTTCTCAACTTTCCCACTGGAGATCTTCTCTCGGAGGGATTCTACCTCAAGGTCACCTCTCTGTGCCTCTAACACTCTAATCACAAGTGTAGGCTGCGCAACAACAGAAAACAAGGCCGCAGCCTCGACAGATTCGCCCAGTAGCAAATCAAACTCGCCAAGTGCTCCCAACATCTCCCATTCCCGGATGGCTATACACGCTACATCACTAATGGTTTTCCTACTAAGGGCATCGGCCACAACATTGGCCTTTCCCGGATGATAATGCAACTCAAAATCATAATCCTCGATGAACTCCATCCATCTCCTCTGCCTCAAATTCAAGTCTCTCTGTGTAAACAGATATTTCAAACTCTTATGATCCGAGAATACCTCGAACCTCTCACCATAAAGGTAGTGCCTCCAGATTTTCAAGGCAAAGATCACAGCTGCTAACTCTAGGTCATGTGTGGGGTAATTCTTCTCGTGTATTTTCAACTGACGTGAGCCATAAGCTACCACTTTCCCCTCTTGCATCAACACACAACCCAAACCCTCTCGTGAGGCATCACAATATACCGCATAACCCAACCTTCTCTCCGGAATAATCAACACCGGAGCGGTGGTCAATCTAACTTTCAACTCTTGGAACGACTTTTCACAAGTCTCATTCCACACAAACTTGACTCCCTTCCGAGTCAGTCTAGTCAACGGTGACGCTAACCTGGAAAAATCTTTCACAAATCGACGGTAATACCCAGCTAATCCCAGAAAACTGCGGATCTCAAACACACTCTTAGGCTGTGCCCAATCTTGCACTGCCTCAACCTTGGATGTATCAACAGACACCCCTTCCCCGGATACCACGTGGCCTAAGAACTTGACTTCCCCCAGCCAGAACTCACACTTCCCAAACTTGGCATACAGCCTATGGGCTCTAAGTAACTCAAGCACCACTCTCAAGTGTGCCTCGTGCTCCTCCTCAGTAGGCGAATAGATAAGAATGTCGTCCACGAAGACAACCACAAATCGGTCTAAGAACTCCCGGAAAATCCGGTTCATCAAGTCCATAAAGACTGCCGGTGCATTGGTAAGCCCGAATGGCATCACCAAAAACTCATAATGGCCATACCGCGTACGGAATGCCGTCTTAGGAATATCTTCCTCCCTGACCCTCAACTGATGGTAACCCGATCTCAAGTCTATCTTAGAGAAACAACGGGAACCCTTCAACTGATCAAACAAATCATCTATACGGGGCATAGGATACTTATTCTTAACCGTAGCCCGATTCAACTTCCGGTAGTCTATACACAGTCTCAAGGCACCATCTTTCTTTTTAACAAAGAGGGCCGGTGCTCCCCACGGCGAAACGCTAGGGCGAACAAAGCCCTTATCTAGCAATTCCTGGAGCTGAACTTTCAACTCAACCAACTCTGCCGGAGCAAAACGGTAAGGTGCCATAGAAATCGGCGCCGTACCAGGCACTAAATCAATAGAGAACTCTATCTCTCGGTGAGGTGGCAAACTAACAAGATCTTCGGGAAAGACATCCGAATACTCACAAACCACCCTTGGCAGCACACTCTGAGTCTCAACACACTCGCTACTCTCAAGGCTAGCAAGTAGACCACTAAGCTCACTTCGCCCTCGCGAATCATACCCCGGTGGCAAAACACTACCAACCCGGTCTCCCAAGAAATGGAACCACTCCCCGCTCAAGGTACATAACGTGACCCTCTGGCGGTAGCAATCAATAACAGCCCGGTATGACGATAACCAGTCCATACCCAAAATAACATCAAAGCCCTTCATGGGCATGACAACAAACGGAAAAGGAAGCCTATAGTCGGCGACCTCTATATCACATCCTCTAACACCCTGTTTCAGGATCAACTCACCGCCCAAAGGCGATACCACACAAATAGGAGATGCTAACTGTGCTAACTCCAATTCCAAAACAGATGCAAATGCAGCAGATACAAAAGAATGAGATGCACCCGTGTCTATCAACACACTAGCAACCGAGTTGCAAAACAGAAAAGTACCTCTCACCACCGATGGAGCCGGTACTAAATCCTGCGCGGTAACAGCATACACGCGCCCCGTAGGCCCCTGGTCTACCTGCTCACCTCTCGGAGCAAAAGACTGCTGCACAGACTGGGATGACGAAACTCCCGGATTGGCCCTCGAGGCCTGCACAGACTGAGCTGGCTGAAAACCCTGCGTCTGCCTAGAACCAGACGCTCCCGAAGTGGCACACAACTGTGGGCAAAACCTCTTCATGTGCCCAGGTTGTCCACACTGATAACAAGTCAAGAGCTGCCCCCTGCCCAAACTCTGACTCTGCGGTCTAGCTGATGAAGAAGCAGCTTTCTGACCTCCACCCTTCTGCGGGCAAACAGAAACCTTGTGACCCAACTGGCCACACTTGTAACAAGTGAATTCCCCCTGACCACCTCTCCCTGAGCCTACACTCGGCACTGGGAAGGTCGATCTAGCAACACCACCCTGCGACTGCTGAGGGTTAGAACCCCTCTGTCTCCTGCCATCACTCTGACTATCCTGGCTCCTCTTGGAGCCTCTCTGCCCCTCATCCTCCTCCTGCATCATAAGCTCCATATGAGCTGCAGCATCCACTAGGTGTCTATACTCCCGGATATAGGACCCACCAACTCTCAACTTGAGGCCCCGCCTCAACTTCCGCTCAAACTCATAGCAACGGCGTTCCTCAGACGCCACCAGTTCAGGTGCGAACCTGGACAGACTGGTAAAGGTAGCCTCAAACTCGGCCACTGACAAGCCCTGCTGATTAAGCCGGCTAAACTGATCCCTCAGCTTCTCCCTAGCTACTGCAGACAAAAACCTCTCCTGAAAAGCATTCACAAATGCCTCCCAAGTCCCACCAACACGAGCCTTCTCGTATTTCCACCATTGACCCGCATCTCCCTTCAGCTGGAAGGATGCCAAGGTCACTTTCAGCGCTCCGTCCTCGATGCCAAGCATCTCAAACGTCTTCGTTGTCTGTTCGAGCCATTCATCTGCCTTAAGCGGCTCTTTAGGATCCCCGATAAACTCGTCCGGATTACACCGAAAGAACTCCCTCTTCAAGAAGGAAGGCCCTGCCTCAGCTGCCTGATTCTCAGCCTTAAGAATACCCAAAGCTCCTGCTATCTCTCTGGCCAAGGCACCCATAGCCTGCTGACCCACTGGTTCGGCCACATTGGCCTGCCCCACTCCCTCCTGCTCTGCCGGAATCTCACCCTGTGACGGTACTTCCTGCCTCGCAGGTCTACCACGCCTAGCACCTCTTCCTCGTCCTGACATCCTAATAAAGGTAACACAGAACGTTAGCACATTCATAGGTGTGCCGAAACTAAACACTCACGTCCTAATGCATGGACAAGTGTAATTCACTCCACATAAGCACATAAACACATAAGCACTTACGAATTTCATTTCCGGATAATGATAGTCCCAAGACGTTACTAGAGTTCCGGTTAGAAACAGCATTGATCAAGTGCTTTTCCAACAAGACTTCCAGAAACTCAAGGATCCAATCAACATCCCAGAAATTAAATCCCATACCCACATAGTCACATAAGCATGTTATCAAGTAAGCACATAGCATGTGATACTGCATCTAAGTCTCTATCAAGCGAGACAAACCCATTGTGATACTAATCACTTCCCACGTACCCAAAGTATTCGAACCCGGTACGCTCTGATACCAAGTTGTAACGCCCTCAAAATAATAACATTAAACCCAACAAATAAGACAAGCATTGATAGATAAACTAAGCACCTTCTATCATTCATTAGAATTCCATTACATAAGTATTACATGCTAACATCATAACAAAATGCCCTACGGGCTTACAGCTTTCCAAGTTAACACTTGGTTACAACAAAGAGTACTAACTCGATACACATTAAGCCCTTGGCTTGAAGTTACATGTAATACATCAAAAGTAAAACAACAGAACATGTCCGCCTCTAGCCTCCCAGCTATGTCCTTGGAGGTGGCATGCTTCCTGTACCTGAAAATGATGTTCCCATATAGGGTGAGCCACAGCCCAGTAGAAATACACTAAACCAACCATGGACAATGACTAAAACATTAGCAATTGATAGTTGGTCAACACTGATACAATCACATAAATTTCATATTTATGTCTTACAACTTATGAGTCTAAGTTACCTTTCATTTTCCCTTTTTCAACAGATAAGCATGTCAGCTCTATCATCATTTCAACAGATATGTATAAAAACTATATCTCACATTCAGATAAGCATAAAAGCTGTATCCACATTCTACAACAGATATGTATATCAACAATATCCACAGATAAGCATACAAGCTGTATCCACATTCTACAACAGATATGTATATCAACAATATCCACAGATAAGCATACAAGCTGTATCCACACTTCACAAAGATAAGCATATGAGCTCTATCTTCACTTCTCTAGACAAGCATATGAGCTCTGTCTACGGAGTACATCCCCTATCTCCTCCAAATACCTATCCGGTTTAGAGGTACATCCCCTATCTTCCCCTAAACCGCGGAGTACATCCCCTATCTCCTCCTCTACACATAACGTATATAAACACATTGGTTCTATATACAATCACACAATACATACAATTAATGTATTCAATTAACCGTCAAGTTCCATGACACATTTCATTGATTAGTTTCAGTTTACCTAATCATCATGCATTGTCTACAACAATCACGACTATCCTCCACCGATAGCCCAAAGCAGTTATTTCTAAACAGAAAATAAACGCACAATGGATATCAAATCAACATTTCATTCCTCATTCTTCTCAATTAATTATCCCAATTAATTAAACAATGTAATTAGGTCAATTCCCATAATTAACATTTCAACCCTTAGGTTCCATTTTCATCAATGATTCAACAATCATTCCATTTTCCTATGCCAAACATGCATCTAGGTTTATTATGAATAAAACCCCAACTTTTGTAAAATTACACAAAAGCCCCAAACTTTTACAAAATTACCAAACCAAGCCCAACATCTCAAAATACCAAAATTTAAAGACAAAACCCATAGAGAGGAGTAGGATATCCCTACCTTGAAGTTTAAGCCAAAAAGGAGATGAAGGCCCGAAGATCAACTTGCTCCAAATCCAAACTTTTTCAGATTAAATCGAAGCTCTCAACACCCTCTATCTTTTTAACAAAGGCCCTAGGCTAGATTCACACTCTAGGGAGATGAAATCTTAGAGAGAGTGTAAGTTTAGAGTGAGAGAGGCTCGGATTTAGGTTTTGCTCAAAGAAAAGAGGTGAAAAAGTGATGTTTTAGACGCTGCTGTCCGCTGATATAAAACACGCTCGCTCGAGCGAAGGATTGGTCGCTCGAGCGACCAGACACAAAAAACTCTCGCTCGAGCCAAGAAGTTCTCGATCGAGCGAAGAAAAACCCAGACCGCTCGAGCCACGAAAAGCTCGCTCGAGCCAGAAACTACAACTCTCAGGTCCAGAACCGGGGCAACACTACTCTCGCTCGAGCGACAAACTCCTCGCTCGAGCGAAGGACCAAAAATCTGGGTAGCAACACTAGGCTCCCAAGCACAACCAACCTGTAACAAACCTGCCCAACACATCCCATAACTCAAAATATAAAGTAAAGAGGATGCAAACTAGGAAATAAACAACTACCAACATTCACGGACACATGTCCGGATCACTGTACAACAAGGGTAAACCCGGGATCGCTATAACCTCCCCCCCTTAAAGAATTTCGCCCCCGAAATTAAGCACAAGTTTTCAAAAACAGGTTTTCCTCCATTTTGAACAATGTTACAATTTAACATTCAACAATTCGACCCATTACCGGTCATCCTATCCCTTTAACAAGAGACATATCACAATATGTAAACAACATATGTATTATTAACATGCATCAACATTATGCACTAACTTTCCAATGTCAACAATATACTAAACACCTATAATGTTACATTCAACTTCCATATGAGGCAAGTTCCAAAACATACTTCCAATAACCAAAACACTTTCAATGTTTCACAACTTAAGACATATATAAAAGCTCTTAAGTTCAACAAAATGTAAAATTTAAATACAAAATTACATATCAACAAACAAGTCCGGATATTTCTCTCGGACTTCCAACTCACGTTCCCAAGTGGCTTCCTCCACTCCGTGATGTTTCCACAAGACTTTCACCAAAGGAATGGTCTTGCCACGCAGGACCTGATCCCGCCTATCCAAGACCCGAACCGGTCTCTCCTCATACGAGGCATCCTCATCTACCTCTAAATCGGTCCAATCCAACACATGTGATGGATCTGGCTCATACTTCCGAAGCATACTCACATGAAACACGTCATGTACTCCGGACAACTGCGGCGGTAAGGCTAACCGATAAGCAACCTCACCAATCCTCTCAAGGATCTCAAAAGGACCAATAAACCGAGGGGATAACTTCCCACTCTTCCCAAACCTCATCAAGCCTCGCCTAGGTGATATCTTCAGAAAGACATGATCACCTACCTCAAACGCCAAAGGCCTCCTCCTACGGTCGGCATAACTCTTTTGTCGACTCTGGGCTGTAACAAGCCTCCTACGGATAAGCTCAACTTTCTCCGTCGTCTCCCTAACCAACTCCGGACCCAACAAAGGTGCATCACCTACCTCGGCCCAACAAACTGGAGACCTACACGGTCGGCCATACAAGGCCTCAAACGGTGCCATACCGATGCTAGACTGAAAACTGTTGTTGTAGGCAAACTCTACCAATGGCAAGTGCCTCTCCCACGTCCCACTGAAGTCCAGGACACAACCCCGAAGCATATCCTCGAGGATCTGAATAGTACGCTCGGACTGCCCGTCAGTCTGAGGATGATAAGCCGTACTAAAGGTCAACTTAGTGCCCAAGGCACTCTGCAAACTCTGCCACAACCTAGCAGTAAAACGAGGATCTCTATCTGAGACGATCGTCACTGGGACCCCGTGCAATCTCACTACGTCCCGAATATACAAATCGGCAAGATGATCTACCGAATCTCTCACGCGCATAGGGATAAAGTGCGCCGACTTAGTCAACCGGTCTACAACCACCCAAATAGCATCACTACCCCGCTGAGTCCTCGGAAGACCTATAACGAAGTCCATAGTGACATGCTCCCATTTCCACTCGGCAATAGGCAAGGGTTGCAACAAACCCGCTGGCCTCTGATGCTCGGCCTTCACTTGCTGGCAAGTAAGGCACTTCGATACGAAAACAGCCACATCTCTCTTCATACCCCGCCACCAAAACTGGCGACCCAAATCCTGATACATCTTAGTACCTCCCGGATGCACCGCAAGGCACGAATGGTGAAACTCTCGGAGTACTTCCTCTCGGCAAGACTCCGGTACAAACAAACGGTTTCGGTATCTCACACTCAGGTCAGGATACACCGTCAAACCCTTCTCAACTTTCCCACTGGAGATCTTCTCTCGGAGGGATTCTACCTCAAGGTCACCTCTCTGTGCCTCTAACACTCTAATCACAAGTGTAGGCTGCGCAACAACAGAAAACAAGGCCGCAGCCTCGACAGATTCGCCCAGTAGCAAATCAAACTCGCCAAGTGCTCCCAACATCTCCCATTCCCGGATGGCTATACACGCTACATCACTAATGGTTTTCCTACTAAGGGCATCGGCCACAACATTGGCCTTTCCCGGATGATAATGCAACTCAAAATCATAATCCTCGATGAACTCCATCCATCTCCTCTGCCTCAAATTCAAGTCTCTCTGTGTAAACAGATATTTCAAACTCTTATGATCCGAGAATACCTCGAACCTCTCACCATAAAGGTAGTGCCTCCAGATTTTCAAGGCAAAGATCACAGCTGCTAACTCTAGGTCATGTGTGGGGTAATTCTTCTCGTGTATTTTCAACTGACGTGAGCCATAAGCTACCACTTTCCCCTCTTGCATCAACACACAACCCAAACCCTCTCGTGAGGCATCACAATATACCGCATAACCCAACCTTCTCTCCGGAATAATCAACACCGGAGCGGTGGTCAATCTAACTTTCAACTCTTGGAACGACTTTTCACAAGTCTCATTCCACACAAACTTGACTCCCTTCCGAGTCAGTCTAGTCAACGGTGACGCTAACCTGGAAAAATCTTTCACAAACCGACGGTAATACCCAGCTAATCCCAGAAAACTGCGGATCTCAAACACACTCTTAGGCTGTGCCCAATCTTGCACTGCCTCAACCTTGGATGTATCAACAGACACCCCTTCCCCGGATACCACGTGGCCTAAGAACTTGACTTCCCCCAGCCAGAACTCACACTTCCCAAACTTGGCATACAGCCTATGGGCTCTAAGTAACTCAAGCACCACTCTCAAGTGTGCCTCGTGCTCCTCCTCAGTAGGCGAATAGATAAGAATGTCGTCCACGAAGACAACCACAAATCGGTCTAAGAACTCCCGGAAAATCCGGTTCATCAAGTCCATAAAGACTGCCGGTGCATTGGTAAGCCCGAATGGCATCACCAAAAACTCATAATGGCCATACCGCGTACGGAATGCCGTCTTAGGAATATCTTCCTCCCTGACCCTCAACTGATGGTAACCCGATCTCAAGTCTATCTTAGAGAAACAACGGGAACCCTTCAACTGATCAAACAAATCATCTATACGGGGCATAGGATACTTATTCTTAACCGTAGCCCGATTCAACTTCCGGTAGTCTATACACAGTCTCAAGGCACCATCTTTCTTTTTAACAAAGAGGGCCGGTGCTCCCCACGGCGAAACGCTAGGGCGAACAAAGCCCTTATCTAGCAATTCCTGGAGCTGAACTTTCAACTCAACCAACTCTGCCGGAGCAAAACGGTAAGGTGCCATAGAAATCGGCGCCGTACCAGGCACTAAATCAATAGAGAACTCTATCTCTCGGTGAGGTGGCAAACTAACAAGATCTTCGGGAAAGACATCCGAATACTCACAAACCACCCTTGGCAGCACACTCTGAGTCTCAACACACTCGCTACTCTCAAGGCTAGCAAGTAGACCACTAAGCTCACTTCGCCCTCGCGAATCATACCCCGGTGGCAAAACACTACCAACCCGGTCTCCCAAGAAATGGAACCACTCCCCGCTCAAGGTACATAACGTGACCCTCTGGCGGTAGCAATCAATAACAGCCCGGTATGACGATAACCAGTCCATACCCAAAATAACATCAAAGCCCTTCATGGGCATGACAACAAACGGAAAAGGAAGCCTATAGTCGGCGACCTCTATATCACATCCTCTAACACCCTGTTTCAGGATCAACTCACCGCCCAAAGGCGATACCACACAAATAGGAGATGCTAACTGTGCTAACTCCAATTCCAAAACAGATGCAAATGCAGCAGATACAAAAGAATGAGATGCACCCGTGTCTATCAACACACTAGCAACCGAGTTGCAAAACAGAAAAGTACCTCTCACCACCGATGGAGCCGGTACTAAATCCTGCGCGGTAACAGCATACACGCGCCCCGTAGGCCCCTGGTCTACCTGCTCACCTCTCGGAGCAAAAGACTGCTGCACAGACTGGGATGACGAAACTCCCGGATTGGCCCTCGAGGCCTGCACAGACTGAGCTGGCTGAAAACCCTGCGTCTGCCTAGAACCAGACGCTCCCGAAGTGGCACACAACTGTGGGCAAAACCTCTTCATGTGCCCAGGTTGTCCACACTGATAACAAGTCAAGAGCTGCCCCCTGCCCAAACTCTGACTCTGCGGTCTAGCTGATGAAGAAGCAGCTTTCTGACCTCCACCCTTCTGCGGGCAAACAGAAACCTTGTGACCCAACTGGCCACACTTGTAACAAGTGAATTCCCCCTGACCACCTCTCCCTGAGCCTACACTCGGCACTGGGAAGGTCGATCTAGCAACACCACCCTGCGACTGCTGAGGGTTAGAACCCCTCTGTCTCCTGCCATCACTCTGACTATCCTGGCTCCTCTTGGAGCCTCTCTGCCCCTCATCCTCCTCCTGCATCATAAGCTCCATATGAGCTGCAGCATCCACTAGGTGTCTATACTCCCGGATATAGGACCCACCAACTCTCAACTTGAGGCCCCGCCTCAACTTCCGCTCAAACTCATAGCAACGGCGTTCCTCAGACGCCACCAGTTCAGGTGCGAACCTAGACAGACTGGTAAAGGTAGCCTCAAACTCGGCCACTGACAAGCCCTGCTGATTAAGCCGGCTAAACTGATCCCTCAGCTTCTCCCTAGCTACTGCAGACAAAAACCTCTCCTGAAAAGCATTCACAAATGCCTCCCAAGTCCCACCAACACGAGCCTTCTCGTATTTCCACCATTGACCCGCATCTCCCTTCAGCTGGAAGGATGCCAAGGTCACTTTCAGCGCTCCGTCCTCGATGCCAAGCATCTCAAACGTCTTCGTTGTCTGTTCGAGCCATTCATCTGCCTTAAGCGGCTCTTTAGGATCCCCGATAAACTCGTCCGGATTACACCGAAAGAACTCCCTCTTCAAGAAGGAAGGCCCTGCCTCAGCTGCCTGATTCTCAGCCTTAAGAATACCCAAAGCTCCTGCTATCTCTCTGGCCAAGGCACCCATAGCCTGCTGACCCACTGGTTCGGCCACATTGGCCTGCCCCACTCCCTCCTGCTCTGCCGGAATCTCACCCTGTGACGGTACTTCCTGCCTCGCAGGTCTACCACGCCTAGCACCTCTTCCTCGTCCTGACATCCTAATAAAGGTAACACAGAACGTTAGCACATTCATAGGTGTGCCGAAACTAAACACTCACGTCCTAATGCATGGACAAGTGTAATTCACTCCACATAAGCACATAAACACATAAGCACTTACGAATTTCATTTCCGGATAATGATAGTCCCAAGACGTTACTAGAGTTCCGGTTAGAAACAGCATTGATCAAGTGCTTTTCCAACAAGACTTCCAGAAACTCAAGGATCCAATCAACATCCCAGAAATTAAATCCCATACCCACATAGTCACATAAGCATGTTATCAAGTAAGCACATAGCATGTGATACTGCATCTAAGTCTCTATCAAGCGAGACAAACCCATTGTGATACTAATCACTTCCCACGTACCCAAAGTATTCGAACCCGGTACGCTCTGATACCAAGTTGTAACGCCCTCAAAATAATAACATTAAACCCAACAAATAAGACAAGCGTTGATAGATAAACTAAGCACCTTCTATCATTCATTAGAATTCCATTACATAAGTATTACATGCTAACATCATAACAAAATGCCCTACGGGCTTACAGCTTTCCAAGTTAACACTTGGTTACAACAAAGAGTACTAACTCGATACACATTAAGCCCTTGGCTTGAAGTTACATGTAATACATCAAAAGTAAAACAACAGAACATGTCCGCCTCTAGCCTCCCAGCTATGTCCTTGGAGGTGGCATGCTTCCTGTACCTGAAAATGATGTTCCCATATAGGGTGAGCCACAGCCCAGTAGAAATACACTAAACCAACCATGGACAATGACTAAAACATTAGCAATTGATAGTTGGTCAACACTGATACAATCACATAAATTTCATATTTATGTCTTACAACTTATGAGTCTAAGTTACCTTTCATTTTCCCTTTTTCAACAGATAAGCATGTCAGCTCTATCATCATTTCAACAGATATGTATAAAAACTATATCTCACATTCAGATAAGCATAAAAGCTGTATCCACATTCTACAACAGATATGTATATCAACAATATCCACAGATAAGCATACAAGCTGTATCCACATTCTACAACAGATATGTATATCAACAATATCCACAGATAAGCATACAAGCTGTATCCACACTTCACAAAGATAAGCATATGAGCTCTATCTTCACTTCTCTAGACAAGCATATGAGCTCTGTCTACGGAGTACATCCCCTATCTCCTCCAAATACCTATCCGGTTTAGAGGTACATCCCCTATCTTCCCCTAAACCGCGGAGTACATCCCCTATCTCCTCCTCTACACATAACGTATATAAACACATTGGTTCTATATACAATCACACAATACATACAATTAATGTATTCAATTAACCGTCAAGTTCCATGACACATTTCATTGATTAGTTTCAGTTTACCTAATCATCATGCATTGTCTACAACAATCACGACTATCCTCCACCGATAGCCCAAAGCAGTTATTTCTAAACAGAAAATAAACGCACAATGGATATCAAATCAACATTTCATTCCTCATTCTTCTCAATTAATTATCCCAATTAATTAAACAATGTAATTAGGTCAATTCCCATAATTAACATTTCAACCCTTAGGTTCCATTTTCATCAATGATTCAACAATCATTCCATTTTCCTATGCCAAACATGCATCTAGGTTTATTATGAATAAAACCCCAACTTTTGTAAAATTACACAAAAGCCCCAAACTTTTACAAAATTACCAAACCAAGCCCAACATCTCAAAATACCAAAATTTAAAGACAAAACCCATAGAGAGGAGTAGGATATCCCTACCTTGAAGTTTAAGCCAAAAAGGAGATGAAGGCCCGAAGATCAACTTGCTCCAAATCCAAACTTTTTCAGATTAAATCGAAGCTCTCAACACCCTCTATCTTTTTAACAAAGGCCCTAGGCTAGATTCACACTCTAGGGAGATGAAATCTTAGAGAGAGTGTAAGTTTAGAGTGAGAGAGGCTCGGATTTAGGTTTTGCTCAAAGAAAAGAGGTGAAAAAGTGATGTTTTAGACGCTGCTGTCCGCTGATATAAAACACGCTCGCTCGAGCGAAGGATTGGTCGCTCGAGCGACCAGACACAAAAAACTCTCGCTCGAGCCAAGAAGTTCTCGATCGAGCGAAGAAAAACCCAGACCGCTCGAGCCACGAAAAGCTCGCTCGAGCCAGAAACTACAACTCTCAGGTCCAGAACCGGGGCAACACTACTCTCGCTCGAGCGACAAACTCCTCGCTCGAGCGAAGGACCAAAAATCTGGGTAGCAACACTAGGCTCCCAAGCACAACCAACCTGTAACAAACCTGCCCAACACATCCCATAACTCAAAATATAAAGTAAAGAGGATGCAAACTAGGAAATAAACAACTACCAACATTCACGGACACATGTCCGGATCACTGTACAACAAGGGTAAACTCGGGATCGCTATAACCTCCCCCCCTTAAAGAATTTCGCCCCCGAAATTAAGCACAAGTTTTCAAAAATAGGTTTTCCTCCATTTTGAACAATGTTACAATTTAACATTCAACAATTCGACCCATTACCGGTCATCCCATCCCTTTAACAAGAGACATATCACAATATGTAAACAACATATGTATTATTAACATGCATCAACATTATGCACTAACTTTCCAATGTCAACAATATACTAAACACCTATAATGTTACATTCAACTTCCATATGAGGCAAGTTCCAAAACATACTTCCAATAACCAAAACACTTTCAATGTTTCACAACTTAAGACATATATAAAAGCTCTTAAGTTCAACAAAATGTAAAATTTAAATACAAAATTACATATCAACAAACAAGTCCGGATATTTCTCTCGGACTTCCAACTCACGTTCCCAAGTGGCTTCCTTCACTCCGTGATGTTTCCACAAGACTTTCACCAAAGGAATGGTCTTGCCACGCAGGACCTGATCCCGCCTATCCAAGACCCGAACCGGTCTCTCCTCATACGAGGCATCCTCATCTACCTCTAAATCGGTCCAATCCAACACATGTGATGGATCTGGCTCATACTTCCGAAGCATACTCACATGAAACACGTCATATACTCCGGACAACTGCGGCGGTAAGGCTAACCGATAAGCAACCTCACCAATCCTCTCAAGGATCTCAAAAGGACCAATAAACCGAGGGGATAACTTCCCACTCTTCCCAAACCTCATCAAGCCTCGCCTAGGTGATATCTTCAGAAAGACATGATCACCTACCTCAAACGCCAAAGGCCTCCTCCTACGGTCGGCATAACTCTTTTGTCGACTCTGGGCTGTAACAAGCCTCCTACGGATAAGCTCAACTTTCTCCGTCGTCTCCCTAACCAACTCCGGACCCAACAAAGGTGCATCACCTACCTCGGCCCAACAAACTGGAGACCTACACGGTCGGCCATACAAGGCCTCAAACGGTGCCATACCGATGCTAGACTGAAAACTGTTGTTGTAGGCAAACTCTACCAATGGCAAGTGCCTCTCCCACGTCCCACTGAAGTCCAGGACACAACCCCGAAGCATATCCTCGAGGATCTGAATAGTACGCTCGGACTGCCCGTCAGTCTGAGGATGATAAGCCGTACTAAAGGTCAACTTAGTGCCCAAGGCACTCTGCAAACTCTGCCACAACCTAGCAGTAAAACGAGGATCTCTATCTGAGACGATCGTCACTGGGACCCCGTGCAATCTCACTACGTCCCGAATATACAAATCGGCAAGATGATCTACCGAATCTCTCACGCGCATAGGGATAAAGTGCGCCGACTTAGTCAACCGGTCTACAACCACCCAAATAGCATCACTACCCCGCTGAGTCCTCGGAAGACCTATAACGAAGTCCATAGTGACATGCTCCCATTTCCACTCGGCAATAGGCAAGGGTTGCAACAAACCCGCTGGCCTCTGATGCTCGGCCTTCACTTGCTGGCAAGTAAGGCACTTCGATACGAAAACAGCCACATCTCTCTTCATACCCCGCCACCAAAACTGGCGACCCAAATCCTGATACATCTTAGTACCTCCCGGATGCACCGCAAGGCACGAATGGTGAAACTCTCGGAGTACTTCCTCTCGGCAAGACTCCGGTACAAACAAACGGTTTCGGTATCTCACACTCAGGTCAGGATACACCGTCAAACCCTTCTCAACTTTCCCACTGGAGATCTTCTCTCGGAGGGATTCTACCTCAAGGTCACCTCTCTGTGCCTCTAACACTCTAATCACAAGTGTAGGCTGCGCAACAACAGAAAACAAGGCCGCAGCCTCGACAGATTCGCCCAGTAGCAAATCAAACTCGCCAAGTGCTCCCAACATCTCCCATTCCCGGATGGCTATACACGCTACATCACTAATGGTTTTCCTACTAAGGGCATCGGCCACAACATTGGCCTTTCCCGGATGATAATGCAACTCAAAATCATAATCCTCGATGAACTCCATCCATCTCCTCTGCCTCAAATTCAAGTCTCTCTGTGTAAACAGATATTTCAAACTCTTATGATCCGAGAATACCTCGAACCTCTCACCATAAAGGTAGTGCCTCCAGATTTTCAAGGCAAAGATCACAGCTGCTAACTCTAGGTCATGTGTGGGGTAATTCTTCTCGTGTATTTTCAACTGACGTGAGCCATAAGCTACCACTTTCCCCTCTTGCATCAACACACAACCCAAACCCTCTCGTGAGGCATCACAATATACCGCATAACCCAACCTTCTCTCCGGAATAATCAACACCGGAGCGGTGGTCAATCTAACTTTCAACTCTTGGAACGACTTTTCACAAGTCTCATTCCACACAAACTTGACTCCCTTCCGAGTCAGTCTAGTCAACGGTGACGCTAACCTGGAAAAATCTTTCACAAACCGACGGTAATACCCAGCTAATCCCAGAAAACTGCGGATCTCAAACACACTCTTAGGCTGTGCCCAATCTTGCACTGCCTCAACCTTGGATGTATCAACAGACACCCCTTCCCCGGATACCACGTGGCCTAAGAACTTGACTTCCCCCAGCCAGAACTCACACTTCCCAAACTTGGCATACAGCCTATGGGCTCTAAGTAACTCAAGCACCACTCTCAAGTGTGCCTCGTGCTCCTCCTCAGTAGGCGAATAGATAAGAATGTCGTCCACGAAGACAACCACAAATCGGTCTAAGAACTCCCGGAAAATCCGGTTCATCAAGTCCATAAAGACTGCCGGTGCATTGGTAAGCCCGAATGGCATCACCAAAAACTCATAATGGCCATACCGCGTACGGAATGCCGTCTTAGGAATATCTTCCTCCCTGACCCTCAACTGATGGTAACCCGATCTCAAGTCTATCTTAGAGAAACAACGGGAACCCTTCAACTGATCAAACAAATCATCTATACGGGGCATAGGATACTTATTCTTAACCGTAGCCCGATTCAACTTCCGGTAGTCTATACACAGTCTCAAGGCACCATCTTTCTTTTTAACAAAGAGGGCCGGTGCTCCCCACGACGAAACGCTAGGGCGAACAAAGCCCTTATCTAGCAATTCCTGGAGCTGAACTTTCAACTCAACCAACTCTGCCGGAGCAAAACGGTAAAGTGCCATAGAAATCGGCGCCGTACCAGGCACTAAATCAATAGAGAACTCTATCTCTCGGTGAGGTGGCAAACTAACAAGATCTTCGGGAAAGACATCCGAATACTCACAAACCACCCTTGGCAGCACACTCTGAGTCTCAACACACTCGCTACTCTCAAGGCTAGCAAGTAGACCACTAAGCTCACTTCGCCCTCGCGAATCATACCCCGGTGGCAAAACACTACCAACCCGGTCTCCCAAGAAATGGAACCACTCCCCGCTCAAGGTACATAACGTGACCCTCTGGCGGTAGCAATCAATAACAGCCCGGTATGACGATAACCAGTCCATACCCAAAATAACATCAAAGCCCTTCATGGGCATGACAACAAACGGAAAAGGAAGCCTATAGTCGGCGACCTCTATATCACATCCTCTAACACCCTGTTTCAGGATCAACTCACCGCCCAAAGGCGATACCACACAAATAGGAGATGCTAACTGTGCTAACTCCAATTCCAAAACAGATGCAAATGCAGCAGATACAAAAGAATGAGATGCACCCGTGTCTATCAACACACTAGCAACCGAGTTGCAAAACAGAAAAGTACCTCTCACCACCGATGGAGCCGGTACTAAATCCTGCGCGGTAACAGCATACACGCGCCCCGTAGGCCCCTGGTCTACCTGCTCACCTCTCGGAGCAAAAGACTGCTGCACAGACTGGGATGACGAAACTCCCGGATTGGCCCTCGAGGCCTGCACAGACTGAGCTGGCTGAAAACCCTGCGTCTGCCTAGAACCAGACGCTCCCGAAGTGGCACACAACTGTGGGCAAAACCTCTTCATGTGCCCAGGTTGTCCACACTGATAACAAGTCAAGAGCTGCCCCCTGCCCAAACTCTGACTCTGCGGTCTAGCTGATGAAGAAGCAGCTTTCTGACCTCCACCCTTCTGCGGGCAAACAGAAACCTTGTGACCCAACTGGCCACACTTGTAACAAGTGAATTCCCCCTGACCACCTCTCCCTGAGCCTACACTCGGCACTGGGAAGGTCGATCTAGCAACACCACCCTGCGACTGCTGAGGGTTAGAACCCCTCTGTCTCCTGCCATCACTCTGACTATCCTGGCTCCTCTTGGAGCCTCTCTGCCCCTCATCCTCCTCCTGCATCATAAGCTCCATATGAGCTGCAGCATCCACTAGGTGTCTATACTCCCGGATATAGGACCCACCAACTCTCAACTTGAGGCCCCGCCTCAACTTCCGCTCAAACTCATAGCAACGGCGTTCCTCAGACGCCACCAGTTCAGGTGCGAACCTGGACAGACTGGTAAAGGTAGCCTCAAACTCGGCCACTGACAAGCCCTGCTGATTAAGCCGGCTAAACTGATCCCTCAGCTTCTCCCTAGCTACTGCAGACAAAAACCTCTCCTGAAAAGCATTCACAAATGCCTCCCAAGTCCCACCAACACGAGCCTTCTCGTATTTCCACCATTGACCCGCATCTCCCTTCAGCTGGAAGGATGCCAAGGTCACTTTCAGCGCTCCGTCCTCGATGCCAAGCATCTCAAACGTCTTCGTTGTCTGTTCGAGCCATTCATCTGCCTTAAGCGGCTCTTTAGGATCCCCGATAAACTCGTCCGGATTACACCGAAAGAACTCCCTCTTCAAGAAGGAAGGCCCTGCCTCAGCTGCCTGATTCTCAGCCTTAAGAATACCCAAAGCTCCTGCTATCTCTCTGGCCAAGGCACCCATAGCCTGCTGACCCACTGGTTCGGCCACATTGGCCTGCCCCACTCCCTCCTGCTCTGCCGGAATCTCACCCTGTGACGGTACTTCCTGCCTCGCAGGTCTACCACGCCTAGCACCTCTTCCTCGTCCTGACATCCTAATAAAGGTAACACAGAACGTTAGCACATTCATAGGTGTGCCGAAACTAAACACTCACGTCCTAATGCATGGACAAGTGTAATTCACTCCACATAAGCACATAAACACATAAGCACTTACGAATTTCATTTCCGGATAATGATAGTCCCAAGACGTTACTAGAGTTCCGGTTAGAAACAGCATTGATCAAGTGCTTTTCCAACAAGACTTCCAGAAACTCAAGGATCCAATCAACATCCCAGAAATTAAATCCCATACCCACATAGTCACATAAGCATGTTATCAAGTAAGCACATAGCATGTGATACTGCATCTAAGTCTCTATCAAGCGAGACAAACCCATTGTGATACTAATCACTTCCCACGTACCCAAAGTATTCGAACCCGGTACGCTCTGATACCAAGTTGTAACGCCCTCAAAATAATAACATTAAACCCAACAAATAAGACAAGCGTTGATAGATAAACTAAGCACCTTCTATCATTCATTAGAATTCCATTACATAAGTATTACATGCTAACATCATAACAAAATGCCCTACGGGCTTACAGCTTTCCAAGTTAACACTTGGTTACAACAAAGAGTACTAACTCGATACACATTAAGCCCTTGGCTTGAAGTTACATGTAATACATCAAAAGTAAAACAACAGAACATGTCCGCCTCTAGCCTCCCAGCTATGTCCTTGGAGGTGGCATGCTTCCTGTACCTGAAAATGATGTTCCCATATAGGGTGAGCCACAGCCCAGTAGAAATACACTAAACCAACCATGGACAATGACTAAAACATTAGCAATTGATAGTTGGTCAACACTGATACAATCACATAAATTTCATATTTATGTCTTACAACTTATGAGTCTAAGTTACCTTTCATTTTCCCTTTTTCAACAGATAAGCATGTCAGCTCTATCATCATTTCAACAGATATGTATAAAAACTATATCTCACATTCAGATAAGCATAAAAGCTGTATCCACATTCTACAACAGATATGTATATCAACAATATCCACAGATAAGCATACAAGCTGTATCCACATTCTACAACAGATATGTATATCAACAATATCCACAGATAAGCATACAAGCTGTATCCACACTTCACAAAGATAAGCATATGAGCTCTATCTTCACTTCTCTAGACAAGCATATGAGCTCTGTCTACGGAGTACATCCCCTATCTCCTCCAAATACCTATCCGGTTTAGAGGTACATCCCCTATCTTCCCCTAAACCGCGGAGTACATCCCCTATCTCCTCCTCTATACATAACGTATATAAACACATTGGTTCTATATACAATCACACAATACATACAATTAATGTATTCAATTAACCGTCAAGTTCCATGACACATTTCATTGATTAGTTTCAGTTTACCTAATCATCATGCATTGTCTACAACAATCACGACTATCCTCCACCGATAGCCCAAAGCAGTTATTTCTAAACAGAAAATAAACGCACAATGGATATCAAATCAACATTTCATTCCTCATTCTTCTCAATTAATTATCCCAATTAATTAAACAATGTAATTAGGTCAATTCCCATAATTAACATTTCAACCCTTAGGTTCCATTTTCATCAATGATTCAACAATCATTCCATTTTCCTATGCCAAACATGCATCTAGGTTTATTATGAATAAAACCCCAACTTTTGTAAAATTACACAAAAGCCCCAAACTTTTACAAAATTACCAAACCAAGCCCAACATCTCAAAATACCAAAATTTAAAGACAAAACCCATAGAGAGGAGTAGGATATCCCTACCTTGAAGTTTAAGCCAAAAAGGAGATGAAGGCCCGAAGATCAACTTGCTCCAAATCCAAACTTTTTCAGATTAAATCGAAGCTCTCAACACCCTCTATCTTTTTAACAAAGGCCCTAGGCTAGATTCACACTCTAGGGAGATGAAATCTTAGAGAGAGTGTAAGTTTAGAGTGAGAGAGGCTCGGATTTAGGTTTTGCTCAAAGAAAAGAGGTGAAAAAGTGATGTTTTAGACGCTGCTGTCCGCTGATATAAAACACGCTCGCTCGAGCGAAGGATTGGTCGCTCGAGCGACCAGACACAGAAAACTCTCGCTCGAGCCAAGAAGTTCTCGATCGAGCGAAGAAAAACCCAGACCGCTCGAGCCACGAAAAGCTCGCTCGAGCCAGAAACTACAACTCTCAGGTCCAGAACCGGGGCAACACTACTCTCGCTCGAGCGACAAACTCCTCGCTCGAGCGAAGGACCAAAAATCTGGGCAGCAACACTAGGCTCCCAAGCACAACCAACCTGTAACAAACCTGCCCAACACATCCCATAACTCAAAATATAAAGTAAAGAGGATGCAAACTAGGAAATAAACAACTACCAACATTCACGGACACATGTCCGGATCACTGTACAACAAGGGTAAACCCGGGATCGCTATAATCTATTTGCAAATCAAATAAAAAAGGAAGTTTAATAGAAAAGTAAATTGAATAAAAATCGAAGTGGAATAAAAATAAAAAGGAAAGTTGCAGAAAATTAAAAGCGGTAGTTCAATCCCGAAACCACTATACCTTAACGATCTATTTGCAAATCAAATAAAAAAGGAAGTTTAATAGAAAAGTAAATTGAA
This sequence comes from Camellia sinensis, assembly GCF_055761805.1. NCBI lineage: Eukaryota > Viridiplantae > Streptophyta > Magnoliopsida > Ericales > Theaceae > Camellia > Camellia sinensis. Next base: position 34,140,511 of record NW_028128987.1, read on the forward strand.
TAAAAATGGAAGTTGAATAAAAATAAAAATGAAAGTTGCATAAAATTAAAAATGGAAGTTCAATCCAGAAACCACTAAACCTTAACGATCTATTTGAAAATTAAATAAAAAAGGAAGTTTATTAGAAAAGTAAATTGAATAAAAATGGAAGCTGAATAAAAATAAAAATGAAAGTTGCAGAAAATTAAATATGGAAGTTCAATCCAGAAACCACTATACCTTAACGATCAATTTAGAAATTAAAAAAAAAAAGGAAGTTTAATAGAAAAGTAAATTGCATAAAATGGAAATTGAATAAAAATAAAAATGAAAGTTGCATAAAATTAAAAATGGAAGTTCAATCAAAAAACCACTATACCTTAACGATCTATTTGGAAATTAAATAAAAAAGGAAGTTCAATAGGAAAGTAAATTGAATTAAAATGGAAGTAGAATAAAAATAAAAATGAAAGTAGCATAAAATTAAAAATGGAAGTTCAATCCAGAAACCACTATACCTTAACGATCTATTTGGAAATTAAATAAAAAAGAAAGTTTAACAGAAAAGTAAATTGAATAAAAATGGAAGTTGAATAAAAATAAAAATGAAAGTTGCAGAAAATTAAATATGGAAGTTAAATCCAGAAACCACTTTACCTTAACGATCTATTTGGAAATTAAATAAAAAAGGAAGTTTATTAGAAAAGTAAATTGAATAAAAATGGAAGTGGAATAAAAATAAAAAGGAAAGTTGCAGAAAATTAAAAGCGGAAGTTCAATCCCGAAACCACTATACCTTAACGATCTATTTGCAAATCAAATAAAAAAGGAAGTTTAATAGAAAAGCAAATTGAATAAAAATGGAAGTTGAATAAAAATAAAAAGGAAAGTTGCAGAAAATTAAAAGCGGAAGTTCAATCCAGAAACCACTTTACCTTAACGATCTATTTGGAAATTAAATAAAAAAGGAAGTTTAATAGAAAAGTATATTGAATAACAATGGAAGTGCAATAAAAATAAAAAGGAAAGTTGCAGAAAATTAAAAGCGGAAGTTCAATCCCGAAACCACTATACCTTAACGATCTATTTGCAAATCAAATAAAAAATGAAGTTTAATAGAAAAGTAAATTGAATAAAAATGGAAGTTGAATAAAAATAAAAAGGAAAGTTGCCGAAAATTAAAAGCGGAAGTTCAATCCCGAAACCCCTATTCCTTAACGATCTATGTGCAAATCAAATAAAAAAGAAAGTTTAATAGAAAAGTAAATTGAATAAAAATGGAAGTTGAATAAAAATAAAAAGGAAAGTTGCAGAAAATTAAAAGCGGAAGTTCAATCCCGAAACCACTATACCTTAACGATTTTTTTGCAAATCAAATAAAAAAGGAAGTTTAATTGAAAACTAAATTGAATAAAAGTGGATGCTGAATAAAAATAAAAATGAAAGTTGCATAAAATTAAAAATGGAAGTTCAATCCAAAAACCACTATACCTTAACGATCTATTTGGAAATTAAATAAAAAAGGAAGTTGAGTAGAAAAGAAACTTGAATAAAAAAGGAAGTTAAATAAAAATAAAAATGGAAGTTGCAAGAAATTAAAAATGGAAGTTTATTCTAGAAACCACTATACCTTAACGATCTATTTGGAAATTAAATAAAAAAGGAAGTTCAATAGGAAAGTAAATTGAATTAAAATGGAAGTAGAATAAAAATAAAAATGAAAGTTGCAGAAATTTAAAAATGGAAGTTCAATCCAGAAACCACTATACCTTAACGATCTATTTGGAAATTAAATAAAAAATGAAGTTTAATAGAAAAGTAAATTGAATAAAAATGGAAGTTGAATAAAAATAAAAATGAAAGTTGTAGAAAATTAAATATGGAAGTTAAATCCAGAAACCACTTTACCTTAACGATCTATTTGGAAATTAAAAAAAAAAGGAAGTTTAATAGAAAAGTAAATTGAATAAAAATGGAAGTGGAATAAAAATAAAAAGGAAACTTGCGGAAAATTAAAAGCGGAAGTTCAATCCCGAAACCACTATACCTTAACGATTTATTTGCAAATCAAATAAAAAAGGAAGTTTAATAGAAAAGTAAACTGAATAAAAATGGAAGTTGAATAAAAATAAAATGGAAAGTTGCAGAAAATTAAAAGCGGAAGTTCAATCCAGAAACCACTTTACCTTAACGATCTATTTGGAAATTAAATAGAAAAGGAAGTTTAATAGAAAAATGAATTGAATAAAAATGGAAGTGCAATAAAAATAAAAAGGAAAGTTGCAGAAAATTAAAAGCGGAAGTTCCATCCCGAAACCACTATACCTTAACGATCTATTTGCAAATCAAACAAAAAATGAAGTTTAATAGAAAAGTAAATTGAATAAAAATGGAAGTTGAATAAAAATAAAAAGGAAAGTTGCCGAAAATTAAAAGCGGAAGTTCAATCCCGAAACCCCTATTCCTTAACGACCTATTTGCAAATCAAATAAAAAAGAAAGTTTAATAGAAAAGTAAATTGAATAAAAATAAAAAGGAAATTTGCAGAAAATTAAAAGCGGAAGTTCAATCCCGAAACCACTATACCTTAACGATTTATTTGCAAATCAAATTAAAAAGGAAGTTTAATAGAAAAGTAAATTGAATAAAAATGGATGTTGAATAAAAATAAAAATGAAAGTTGCACAAAATTAAAAATGGAAGTTCAATCCAAAAACCACTATACCTTAACGATCTATTTGGAAATTAAATAAAAAACGAAGTTGAGTAGAAAAGAAACTTGAATAAAAAAGGAAGTTAAATAAAAATAAAAATGGAAGTTGCATGAAATTAAAAATGGAAGTTTATTCCAGAAACCACTATACCTTAACGATCTATTCGGAAATTAAATAAAAAAGGAAGTTCAATAGGAAAGTAAATTGAATTAAAATGGAAGTAAAATAAAAACAAAAATGAAAGTTGCATAAAATTAAAAATGGAAGTTCAATCCAAAAACCACTATACCTTAACGATCTATTTGGAAATTAAATAAAAAAGGAAGTTTAACAGAAAAGTAAATTGAATAAAAATGGAAGTTGAATAAAAATAAAAATGAAAGTTGCAGAAAATTAATTATGGAAGTTAAATCCAGAAACCACTTTAACTTAACGATCTATTTGGAAATTAAATAAAAAAGGAAGTTTAATAGAAAAGTAAATTGAATAAAAATGGAAGTGGAATAAAAATAAAAAGGAAAGTTGAAGAAAATTAAAAATGGAAGTTCATTCCAGAAACCACTATACCTTAACGATTTATTTGGAAATTAAATAAAAAAGGAAGTTTAATAGAAAAGTAAATTGAATAAAAATGGAAGTTGAATAAAAATAAAAATGAAAGTTGCATAAAATTAAAAACGGAAGTTTAATCCAAAAACCACTATACCTTAACGACCTATTTGGAAATTAAATAAAAAAGGAAGTTGAGTAGAAAAGAAACTTGAATAAAAAAGGAAGTTAAATAAAAATAAAAATGGAAGTTCCAGAAAATTAAATATGGAAGTTAAATCCAGAAACCACTTTACCTTAACGATCTATTTGGAAATTAAATAAAAAAGGAAGTTTAATAGAAAAGTAAATTGAATAAAAACGGAAGTGGAATAAAAATAAAAAGGAAAGTTGCAGAAAATTAAAAGCGGAAGTTCAATCCCGAAACCACTATACCTTAACGATCTATTTGCAAATCAAATAAAAAAGGAAGTTTAATAGAAAAGTAAATTGAATAAAAATGGATGTTGAATAAAAATAAAAATGAAAGTTGCAGAAAATTAAATATGGAAGTTAAATCCAGAAACCACTTTACCTTAACGATCTATTTGGAAATTAAATAAAAAAGGAAGTTTAATTGAAAAGTAAATCGAATAAAAATGGATGTTGAATAAAAATAAAAATGAAAGTTGCATAAAATTAAAAATGGAAGTTCAATCCCAAAACCACTATACCTTAATGATCTATTTGGAAATTAAATAAAAATGGAAGTTGAGTAGAAAAGAAACTTGAATAAAAAAGGAAGTTAAATAAAAATAAAAATGGACGTTGCAAGAAATTAAAAATGGAAGTTTATTCTAGAAACCACTATACCTTAACGATCTATTTGGAAATTAAATAAAAAAGGAATTTCAATAGGAAAGTAAATTGAATTAAAATGGAAGTAGAATAAAAATAAAAATGAAAGTAGCATAAAATTAAAAATTGAAGTTCAATCCAGAAACCACTATACCTTAACGATCTATTTGGAAATTAAATAAAAAAGGAAGTTTAACAGGAAAGTAAATTGAATAGAAATGGAAGTTGAATAAAAATAAAAATGAAAGTTGCAGAAAATTAAATATGGAAGTTAAATCCAGAAATCACTTTACCTTAACGATCTATTTGGAAATTAAATAAAAAGGGAAGTTTAAAAGAAAAGTAAATTGAATAAAAATGGAAGTGGAATAAAAATAAAAAGGAAAGTTGCAGAAAATTAAAAGTGGAAGTTCAATCCCGAAACCACTATACCTTAACGATCTATTTGCAAATCAAATAAAAAAGGAAGTTTAATAGAAAAGTAAATTGAATAAAAATGGAAGTTGAATAAAAATAAAAAGGAAAGTTGCAGAAAATTAAAAGCGGAAGTTCAATCCAGAAACCACTTTACCTTAACGATCTATTTGGAAATTAAATCAAAAAGGAAGTTTAATAGAAAAGTAAATTGAATAAAAATGGAAGTGCAATAAAAATAAAAAGGAAAGTTGCAGAAAATTAAAAGCGGAAGTTCAATCCCGAAACCACAATACCTTAACGATCTATTTGCAAATCAAATAAAAAATGAAGTTTAATGGAAAAGTAAATTGAATAAAAATGGAAGTTGAATAAAAATAAAAAGGAAAGTTGCCGAAAATTAAAAGCGGAAGTTCAATCCCAAAATCCCTATTCCTTAACGATCTATTTGCAAATCAAATAAAAAAGAAAGTTTAATAGAAAAGTAAATTGAATAAAAATAGAAGTTGAATAAAAATAAAAAGGAAAGTTGCAGAAAATTAAAAGCGGAAGTTCAATCCCGAAACCACTATACCTTAATGATTTATTTGCAAATCAAATAAAAAAGGAAGTTTAATAGAAAAGTAAATTGAATAAAAATGGATGTTGAATAAAAATAAAAATGAAAGTTGCATAAAATTAAAAATGGAAGTTCAATCCAAAAACCACTATACCTTAACGATCTATTTGGAAATTAAATAAAAAAGGAAGTTGAGTAGGAAAGAAACTTGAATAAAAAAGGAAGTTAAATAAAAATAAAAATGGAAGCTGCAAGAAATTAAAAATGGAAGTTTATTCCAGAAACCACTATACCTTAACGATCTATTTGGAAATTAAATAAAAAAGGAAATTCAATTGGAAAGTAAATTGAATTAAAATGGAAGTAGAATAAAAATAAAAATAAAAGTTGCATAAAATTAAAAATGGAAGTTCAATCCAGAAGCCACTATACCTTAACGATCTATTTGGAAATTAAATAAAAAAGGAAGTTGAACAGAAAAGTAAATTGAATAAAAATGGAAGCTGAATAAAAATAAAAATGAAAGTTGCAGAAAATTAAATATGGAAGTTAAATCCAGAAACTACTTTGCCTTAACGATCTATTTCGTAATTAAATAAAAAAGGAAGTTTAATAGAAAAGTAAATTGAATAAAAATGGAAGTGGAATAAAAATAAAAAGGAAAGTTGCAGAAAATTAAAAATGGAAGTTCATTCCAGAAACCACTATACCTTAACGATCTATTTGGAAATTAAATAAAAAAGGAAGTTGAATAAAAAAAAAAAATGAAAGTTGCATAAAATTAAAAATGGAAGTTCAATCCAAAAACCACTATACCTTAACGATCTATTTGGAAATTAAATAAAAAAGGAAGTTGAGTAGAAAAAAACTTGAATAAAAAAGGAAGTTAAATAAAAATAAAAATGGAAGTTGCAGAAAATTAAATATGGAAGTTAAATCCAGAAACCACTTTACCTTAATGATCTATTTGGAAATTAAATAAAAAAGGAAGTTTAATAGAAAAGTAAATAGAATAAAAATGGAAGTGGAATAAAAATAAAAAGGAAAGTTGCAGAAAATTAAAAGCGGAAGTTCAATCCCGAAACCACTATACCTTAACGATCTATTTGCAAATCAAATAAAAAAGGAAGTTTAATAGAAAAGTAAATTGAATAAAAATGGATGTTGAATAAAAATAAAAATGAAAGTTGCATAAAATTAAAAATGGAAGTTCAATCCAAAAACCACTATACCTTAACGATCTATTTGGAAATTAAATAAAAAAGGAAGTTTAATTGAAAAGTAAATTGATTAAAAATGGAAGTAAAACAAAAATAAAAATGAAAGTTGCATAAAATTAAAAATGGAAGTTCAATCCAGAAACCACTATACCTTAACGATCTACTTGGAAATTAAATAAAAAAGGAAGTTTAATAGGAAAGTAAATTGAATTAAAACGGAAGTAGATTATAAATAAAAAAAAAAAAGTTGCATAAAATTAAAAATGGAAGTTCAATCCAGAATCCACTATACCTTAACGATCTATTTGGAAATTAAATAAAAAAGGAAGTTTAATAGAAAAGTAAATTGATTAAAAATGGAAGTAAAATAAAAATAAAAATGAAAGTTGCATAAAATTAAAAATAGAAGTTCAATCCAGAAACCACTATACCTTAACGATCTATTTGGAAATTAAATAAAAAAGGAAGTTTAATAGAAAAGTAAATTGCATAAAATGGAAGTTGAATAAAAATTCAAATGAAAGTTGCGGAAAATTAAATGTGGATGTTCAATCCAGAAACCACCATACCTTCACGATCTATTTGGAAATTAAATAAAAAAGAAAGTTTAACAGAAAAGTAAATTGAATAAAAATGGAAGTTGAATAAAAATAAAAATGAAAGTTGCGTAAAATTAAAAATAGAAGTTCAATCCAAAAACCACTACACCTTAACGATCTATTTGGAAATTAAATAAAAAAGGAAGTTGAGTAGAAAAGAAACTTGAATAAAAAAGGATGTTAAATAAAAATAAAAGTGGAAGTTGCAGAAAATTAAAAATGGAAGTTCATTCCAGAAACCACTATACCTTAACGATCTATTTGGAAATCAAATAAAAAAGGAAGTTTAATAGAAAAGTAAATTGAATAAAAATGGAAGTTGAATAAAAATAAAAATGAAAGTAGCATAAAATTAAAAATGGAAGTTCAATCCGAAAACCACTATACCATAACGATCTATTTGGAAATTAAATAAAAAAGGAAGTTTAATAGAAAAGTAAATTTATTAAAAATGGAAGTAAAATAAAAATAAAAATGAAAGTTGCATAAAATTAAAAATGGAAGTTCAATCCAGAAACCACTATACTTTAACGATCTACTTGGAAATTAAATAAAAAAGGAAGTTTAATAGGAAAGTAAATTGAATTAAAACGGAAGTAGAATACAAATAAAAATGAAAGTTGCAGAAAATCAAAAGCGGAAGTTCAAACCCGAAACCACTATACCTTAACGATCTATTTGGAAATTAAATAAAAAAGGAAGTTTAATAGAAAAGTAAATTGAATAAAAATGGAAGTTGAATAAAAATAAAAAGGAAAGTTGCAGAAAATTAAAAGCGGAAGTTCAATCCCGAAACCACTATACCTTAACGATCTATTTGGAAATCAAATAAAAAAGGAAGTTTAATAGAAAAGTAAATTGAATAAAAATGGAAGTTGAATAAAAATAAAAATGAAAGTTGCATAAAATTAAAAATGGAAGTTCAATCCAGAAACCACTATACCTTAACGATCTATTTGGAAATTAAATAAAAAAGGAAGTTTAATAGAAAAGTAAATTGAATAAAAATGGAAGTTGAATAAAAATAGAAATGAAAGTTGCATGAAATTAAAAATGGAAGTTCAATCCAGAAACCACTATACCTTAACGATCTACTTGGAAATTAAATAAAAAAGGAAGTTTAATAGGAAAGTAAATTGAATTAAAACGGAAGTAGATTATAAATAAAAAAAAAAGTTGCATAAAATTAAAAATGGAAGTTCAATCCAGAATCCACTATACCTTAACGATCTATTTGGAAATTAAATAAAAAAGGAAGTTTAATAGAAAAGTAAATTGAATAAAAATGGAAGTTGAATAAAAATAAAAATGAAAGTTGCAGAAAATTAAAAGCTGAAGTTCAAACCCGAAACCACTATACCTTAACGATCTATTTGGAAATTAAATAAAAAAGGAAGTTTAATAGAAAATTAAATTGAATAAAAATGGAAGTTGAATAAAAATAAAAAGGAAAGTTGCCGAAAATTAAAAGCGGAAGTTCAATCCCGAAACCACTATACCTTAACGATCTATTTGGAAATTAAATAAAAAAGGAAGTTTAAGAGAAACGTAAATTGAATAAAAATGGAAGTTGAATAAAAATAAAAAGGAAAGTTGCAGAAAATTAAAAGCGGAAGTTCAATCCCGAAACCACTATACCTTAACGATCTATTTGGAAATCAAATAAAAAAGGAAGTTTAAAAGAAAAGTAAATTAAATAAAAATGGAAGTTGAATAAAAATAAAAATGAAAGTTGCATAAAATTAAAAATGGAATTTCAATCCAAAAACCACTATACCTTAACGATCTATTTGGAAATTAAATAAAAAAGGAAGTTGAGTAGAAAAGAAACTTGAATAAAAAAGGAAGTCAAATAAAAATAAAAATGGAAGTTTCAGAAAATTGAAAATGGAAGTTCATTCCAGAAACCACAATACCTTAACGATCTATTTGAAAATTAATTAAAAAAGGAAGTTTAATAGAAAAGTAAATTGATTAAAAAAGGAAGTAAAATAAAAATAAAAATGAAAGTTGCATAAAATTAAAAATAGAAGTTCAATACAGAAACCACTATACCTTAGCGATCTATTTGGAAATGAAATAAAAAAGGAAGTTTAATAGAAAAGTAAATTGAATTGAAATGGAAGTGGAATAAAAATAAAAATTAAAGTTGCAGAAAATTAAATATGAAAGTTCAATCCAGAAACCACTATACCTTAACGATCTATTTGGAAATTAAATAAAAAAGGAAGTTTAATAGAAAAGTAAATTGCATAAAATGGAAGTTGAATAAAAATAAAAATGAAAGTTGCGGAAAATTAAATGTGGATGTTCATTCCAGAAACCACTATACCTTCACGATCTATTTGGAAATTAAATAAAAAAGAAAGTTTAAGAGAAAAGTAAATTGAATAAAAATGGAAGTTGAATAAAAATAAAAATGAAAGTTGCATAAAATTAGAAATAGAAGTTCAATCCAAAAACCACTATACCTTAACGATCTATTTGGAAATTAAATAAAAAAGGAAGTTGAGTAGAAAAGAAACTTGAATAAAAAAGGATGTTAAATAAAAATAAAAGTGGAAGTTGCAGAAAATTAAAAATGGAAGTTCATTCCAGAAACCACTATACCTTAACGATCTATTTGGAAATCAAATAAAAAAGGAAGTTTAATAGAAAAGTAAATTGAATAAAAATGGAAGTTGAATAAAAATAAAAATGAAAGTTCAATCCAAAAACCACTATACCTTAACGATCTATTCGGAAATTAAATAAAAAAGGAAGTTTAATAGAAATGTAAATTGATTAAAAATGGAAGTAAAATAAAAATAAAAATGAAAGTTGCATAAAATTAAAAATGGAAGTTCAATCCAGAAACCACTATACTTTAACGATCTACTTGGAAATTAAATAAAAAAGGAAGTTTAATAGGAAAGTAAATTGAATTAAAACGGAAGTAGAATACAAATAAAAATGAAAGTTGCAGAAAATTAAAGGCGGAAGTTCAAACCCGAAACCACTATACCTTAACGATCTATTTGGAAATTAAATAAAGAAGGAAGTTTAATAGAAAAGTAAATTGAATAAAAATGGAAGTTGAATAAAAATAAAAAGGAAAGTTGCAGAAAATTAAAAGCGGAAGTTCAATCCCGAAACCACTATACCTTAACGATCTATTTGGAAATCAAATAAAAAAGGAAGTTTAATAAGAAAGTAAATTGAATAAAAATGGAAGTTGAATAAAAATAAAAATGAAAGTTGCATAAAATTAAAAATGGAAGTTCAATCCAGAAACCACTATACCTTAACGATCTATTTGGAAATTAAATAAAAAAGGAAGTTTAATAGAAAAGTAAATTGAATAAAAATGGAAGTTGAATAAAAATAGAAATGAAAGTTGCATGAAATTAAAAATGGAAGTTCAATCCAGAAACCACTATACCTTAACGATCTACTTGGAAATTAAATAAAAAAGGAAGTTTAATAGGAAAGTAAATTGAATTAAAACGACAGTAGATTATAAATAAAAAAAAAAGTTGCATAAAATTAAAAATGGAAGTTCAATCCAGAATCCACTATACCTTAACGATCTATTTGGAAATTAAATAAAAAAGGAAGTTTAATAGAAAAGTAAATTGAATAAAAATGGAAGTTGAATAAAAATAAAAATGAAAGTTGCAGAAAATTAAAAGCTGAAGTTCAAACCCGAAACCACTATACCTTAACGATCTATTTGGAAATTAAATAAAAAAGGAAGTTTAATAGAAAATTAAATTGAATAAAAATGGAAGTTGAATAAAAATAAAAAGGAAAGTTGCCGAAAATTAAAAGCGGAAGTTCAATCCCGAAACCACTATACCTTAACGATCTATTTGGAAATTAAATAAAAAAGGAAGTTTAAGAGAAAAGTAAATTGAATAAAAATGGAAGTTGAATAAAAATAAAAAGGAAAGTTGCAGAAAATTAAAAGCGGAAGTTCAATCCCGAAACCACTATACCTTAACGATCTATTTGGAAATCAAATAAAAAAGGAAGTTTAAAAGAAAAGTAAATTAAATAAAAATGGAAGTTGAATAAAAATAAAAATGAAAGTTGCATAAAATTAAAAATGGAATTTCAATCCAAAAACCACTATACCTTAACGATCTATTTGGAAATTAAATAAAAAAGGAAGTTGAGTAGAAAAGAAACTTGAATAAAAAAGGAAGTCAAATAAAAATAAAAATGGAAGTTTCAGAAAATTGAAAATGGAAGTTCATTCCAGAAACCACAATACCTTAACGATCTATTTGAAAATTAAATAAAAAAGGAAGTTTAATAGAAAAGTAAATTGATTAAAAAAGGAAGTAAAATAAAAATAAAAATGAAAGTTGCATAAAATTAAAAATAGAAGTTCAATACAGAAACCACTATACCTTAGCGATCTATTTGGAAATGAAATAAAAAAGGAAGTTTAATAGAAAAGTAAATTGAATTGAAATGGAAGTGGAATAAAAATAAAAATTAAAGTTGCAGAAAATTAAATATGAAAGTTCAATCCAGAAACCACTATACCTTAACGATCTATTTGGAAATTAAATAAAAAAGGAAGTTTAATAGAAAAGTAAATTGCATAAAATGGAAGTTGAATAAAAATAAAAATGAAAGTTGCGGAAAATTAAATGTGGATGTTCATTCCAGAAACCACTATACCTTCACGATCTATTTGGAAATTAAATAAAAAAGAAAGTTTAAGAGAAAAGTAAATTGAATAAAAATGGAAGTTGAATAAAAATAAAAATGAAAGTTGCATAAAATTAGAAATAGAAGTTCAATCCAAAAACCACTATACCTTAACGATCTATTTGGAAATTAAATAAAAAAGGAAGTTGAGTAGAAAAGAAACTTGAATAAAAAAGGATGTTAAATAAAAATAAAAGTGGAAGTTGCAGAAAATTAAAAATGGAAGTTCATTCCAGAAACCACTATACCTTAACGATCTATTTGGAAATCAAATAAAAAAGGAAGTTTAATAGAAAAGTAAATTGAATAAAAATGGAAGTTGAATAAAAATAAAAATGAAAGTTCAATCCAAAAACCACTATACCTTAACGATCTATTCGGAAATTAAATAAAAAAGGAAGTTTAATAGAAATGTAAATTGATTAAAAATGGAAGTAAAATAAAAATAAAAATGAAAGTTGCATAAAATTAAAAATGGAAGTTCAATCCAGAAACCACTATACTTTAACGATCTACTTGGAAATTAAATAAAAAAGGAAGTTTAATAGGAAAGTAAATTGAATTAAAACGGAAGTAGAATACAAATAAAAATGAAAGTTGCAGAAAATTAAAGGCGGAAGTTCAAACCCGAAACCACTATACCTTAACGATCTATTTGGAAATTAAATAAAAAAGGAAGTTTAATAGAAAAGTAAATTGAATAAAAATGGAAGTTGAATAAAAATAAAAAGGAAAGTTGCAGAAAATTAAAAGCGGAAGTTCAATCCCGAAACCACTATACCTTAACGATCTATTTGGAAATCAAATAAAAAAGGAAGTTTAATAAGAAAGTAAATTGAATAAAAATGGAAGTTGAATAAAAATAAAAATGAAAGTTGCATAAAATTAAAAATGGAAGTTCAATCCAGAAACCACTATACCTTAACGATCTATTTGGAAATTAAATAAAAAAGGAAGTTTAATAGAAAAGTAAATTGAATAAAAATGGAAGTTGAATAAAAATAGAAATGAAAGTTGCATGAAATTAAAAATGGAAGTTCAATCCAGAAACCACTATACCTTAACGATCTACTTGGAAATTAAATAAAAAAGGAAGTTTAATAGGAAAGTAAATTGAATTAAAACGGAAGTAGATTATAAATAAAAAAAAAAGTTGCATAAAATTAAAAATGGAAGTTCAATCCAGAATCCACTATACCTTAACGATCTATTTGGAAATTAAATAAAAAAGGAAGTTTAATAGAAAAGTAAATTGAATAAAAATGGAAGTTGAATAAAAATAAAAATGAAAGTTGCAGAAAATTAAAAGCTGAAGTTCAAACCCGAAACCACTATACCTTAACGATCTATTTGGAAATTAAATAAAAAAGGAAGTTTAATAGAAAATTAAATTGAATAAAAATGGAAGTTGAATAAAAATAAAAAGGAAAGTTGCCGAAAATTAAAAGCGGAAGTTCAATCCCGAAACCACTATACCTTAACGATCTATTTGGAAATTAAATAAAAAAGGAAGTTTAAGAGAAAAGTAAATTGAATAAAAATGGAAGTTGAATAAAAATAAAAAGGAAAGTTGCAGAAAATTAAAAGCGGAAGTTCAATCCCGAAACCACTATACCTTAACGATCTATTTGGAAATCAAATAAAAAAGGAAGTTTAAAAGAAAAGTAAATTAAATAAAAATGGAAGTTGAATAAAAATAAAAATGAAAGTTGCATAAAATTAAAAATGGAATTTCAATCCAAAAACCACTATACCTTAACGATCTATTTGGAAATTAAATAAAAAAGGAAGTTGAGTAGAAAAGAAACTTGAATAAAAAAGGAAGTCAAATAAAAATAAAAATGGAAGTTTCAGAAAATTGAAAATGGAAGTTCATTCCAGAAACCACAATACCTTAACGATCTATTTGAAAATTAAATAAAAAAGGAAGTTTAATAGAAAAGTAAATTGATTAAAAAAGGAAGTAAAATAAAAATAAAAATGAAAGTGGCATAAAATTAAAAATAGAAGTTCAATACAGAAACCACTATACCTTAGCGATCTATTTGGAAATGAAATAAAAAAGGAAGTTTAATAGAAAAGTAAATTGAATTGAAATGGAAGTGGAATAAAAATAAAAATTAAAGTTGCAGAAAATTAAATATGAAAGTTCAATCCAGAAACCACTATACCTTAACGATCTATTTGGAAATTAAATAAAAAAGGAAGTTTAATAGAAAAGTAAATTGCATAAAATGGAAGTTGAATAAAAATAAAAATGAAAGTTGCGGAAAATTAAATGTGGATGTTCATTCCAGAAACCACTATACCTTCGCGATCTATTTGGAAATTAAATAAAAAAGAAAGTTTAAGAGAAAAGTAAATTGAATAAAAATGGAAGTTGAATAAAAATAAAAATGAAAGTTGAATAAAATTAGAAATAGAAGTTCAATCCAAAAACCACTATACCTTAACGATCTATTTGGAAATTAAATAAAAAAGGAAGTTGAGTAGAAAAGAAACTTGAATAAAAAAGGATGTTAAATAAAAATAAAAGTGGAAGTTGCAGAAAATTAAAAATGGAAGTTCATTCCAGAAACCACTATACCTTAACGATCTATTTGGAAATCAAATAAAAAAGGAAGTTTAATAGAAAAGTAAATTGAATAAAAATGGAAGTTGAATAAAAATAAAAATGAAAGTTCAATCCAAAAACCACTATACCTTAACGATCTATTCGGAAATTAAATAAAAAAGGAAGTTTAATAGAAATGTAAATTGATTAAAAATGGAAGTAAAATAAAAATAAAAATGAAAGTTGCATAAAATTAAAAATGGAAGTTCAATCCAGAAACCACTATACTTTAACGATCTACTTCGAAATTAAATAAAAAAGGAAGTTTAATAGGAAAGTAAATTGAATTAAAACGGAAGTAGAATACAAATAAAAATGAAAGTTGCAGAAAATTAAAGGCGGAAGTTCAAACCCGAAACCACTATACCTTAACGATCTATTTGGAAATTAAATAAAAAAGGAAGTTTAATAGAAAAGTAAATTGAATAAAAATGGAAGTTGAATAAAAATAAAAAGGAAAGTTGCAGAAAATTAAAAGCGGAAGTTCAATCCCGAAACCACTATACCTTAACGATCTATTTGGAAATCAAATAAAAAAGGAAGTTTAATAAGAAAGTAAATTGTATAAAAATGGAAGTTGAATAAAAATAAAAATGAAAGTTGCATAAAATTAAAAATGGAAGTTCAATCCAGAAACCACTATACCTTAACGATCTATTTGGAAATTAAATAAAAAAGGAAGTTTAATAGAAAAGTAAATTGAATAAAAATGGAAGTTGAATAAAAATAGAAATGAAAGTTGCATGAAATTAAAAATGGAAGTTCAATCCAGAAACCACTATACCTTAACGATCTACTTGGAAATTAAATAAAAAAGGAAGTTTAATAGGAAAGTAAATTGAATTAAAACGGAAGTAGATTATAAATAAAAAAAAAAGTTGCATAAAATTAAAAATGGAAGTTCAATCCAGAATCCACTATACCTTAACGATCTATTAGGAAATTAAATAAAAAAGGAAGTTTAATAGAAAAGTAAATTGAATAAAAATGGAAGTTGAATAAAAATAAAAATGAAAGTTGCAGAAAATTAAAAGCTGAAGTTCAAACCCGAAACCACTATACCTTAACGATCTATTTGGAAATTAAATAAAAAAGGAAGTTTAATAGAAAATTAAATTGAATAAAAATGGAAGTTGAATAAAAATAAAAAGGAAAGTTGCCGAAAATTAAAAGCGGAAGTTCAATCCCGAAACCACTATACCTTAACGATCTATTTGGAAATTAAATAAAAAAGGAAGTTTAAGAGAAAAGTAAATTGAATAAAAATGGAAGTTGAATAAAAATAAAAAGGAAAGTTGCAGAAAATTAAAAGCGGAAGTTCAATCCCGAAACCACTATACCTTAACGATCTATTTGGAAATCAAATAAAAAAGGAAGTTTAAAAGAAAAGTAAATTAAATAAAAATGGAAGTTGAATAAAAATAAAAATGAAAGTTGCATAAAATTAAAAATGGAATTTCAATCCAAAAACCACTATACCTTAACGATCTATTTGGAAATTAAATAAAAAAGGAAGTTGAGTAGAAAAGAAACTTGAATAAAAAAGGAAGTCAAATAAAAATAAAAATGGAAGTTTCAGAAAATTGAAAATGGAAGTTCATTCCAGAAACCACAATACCTTAACGATCTATTTGAAAATTAAATAAAAAAGGAAGTTTAATAGAAAAGTAAATTGATTAAAAAAGGAAGTAAAATAAAAATAAAAATGAAAGTTGCATAAAATTAAAAATAGAAATTCAATACAGAAACCACTATACCTTAGCGATCTATTTGGAAATGAAATAAAAAAGGAAGTTTAATAGAAAAGTAAATTGAATTGAAATGGAAGTGGAATAAAAATAAAAATGAAAGTTGCAGAAAATTAAATATGAAAGTTCAATCCAGAAACCACTATACCTTAACGATCTATTTGGAAATTAAATAAAAAAGGAAGTTTAATAGAAAAGTAAATTGCATAAAATGGAAGTTGAATAAAAATAAAAATGAAAGTTGCGGAAAATTAAATGTGGATGTTCATTCCAGAAACCACTATACCTTCACGATCTATTTGGAAATTAAATAAAAAAGAAAGTTTAAGAGAAAAGTAAATTGAATAAAAATGGAAGTTGAATAAAAATAAAAATGAAAGTTGCATAAAATTAGAAATAGAAGTTCAATCCAAAAACCACTATACCTTAACGATCTATTTGGAAATTAAATAAAAAAGGAAGTTGAGTAGAAAAGAAACTTGAATAAAAAAGGATGTTAAATAAAAATAAAAGTGGAAGTTGCAGAAAATTAAAAATGGAAGTTCATTCCAGAAACCACTATACCTTAACGATCTATTTGGAAATCAAATAAAAAAGGAAGTTTAATAGAAAAGTAAATTGAATAAAAATGGAAGTTGAATAAAAATAAAAATGAAAGTTCAATCCAAAAACCACTATACCTTAACGATCTATTCGGAAATTAAATAAAAAAGGAAGTTTAATAGAAATGTAAATTGATTAAAAATGGAAGTAAAATAAAAATAAAAATGAAAGTTGCATAAAATTAAAAATGGAAGTTCAATCCAGAAACCACTATACTTTAACGATCTACTTGGAAATTAAATAAAAAAGGAAGTTTAATAGGAAAGTAAATTGAATTAAAACGGAAGTAGAATACAAATAAAAATGAAAGTTGCAGAAAATTAAAGGCGGAAGTTCAAACCCGAAACCACTATACCTTAACGATCTATTTGGAAATTAAATAAAAAAGGAAGTTTAATAGAAAAGTAAATTGAATAAAAATGGAAGTTGAATAAAAATAAAAAGGAAAGTTGCAGAAAATTAAAAGCGGAAGTTCAATCCCGAAACCACTATACCTTAACGATCTATTTGGAAATCAAATAAAAAAGGAAGTTTAATAAGAAAGTAAATTGAATAAAAATGGAAGTTGAATAAAAATAAAAATGAAAGTTGCATAAAATTAAAAATGGAAGTTCAATCCAGAAACCACTATACCTTAACGATCTATTTGGAAATTAAATAAAAAAGGAAGTTTAATAGAAAAGTAAATTGAATAAAAATGGAACTTGAATAAAAATAGAAATGAAAGTTGCATGAAATTAAAAATGGAAGTTCAATCCAGAAACCACTATACCTTAACGATCTACTTGGAAATTAAATAAAAAAGGAAGTTTAATAGGAAAGTAAATTGAATTAAAACGGAAGTAGATTATAAATAAAAAAAAAAGTTGCATAAAATTAAAAATGGAAGTTCAATCCAGAATCCACTATACCTTAACGATCTATTTGGAAATTAAATAAAAAAGGAAGTTTAATAGAAAAGTAAATTGAATAAAAATGGAAGTTGAATAAAAATAAAAATGAAAGTTGCAGAAAATTAAAAGCTGAAGTTCAAACCCGAAACCACTATACCTTAACGATCTATTTGGAAATTAAATAAAAAAGGAAGTTTAATAGAAAATTAAATTGAATAAAAATGGAAGTTGAATAAAAATAAAAAGGAAAGTTGCCGAAAATTAAAAGCGGAAGTTCAATCCCGAAACCACTATACCTTAACGATCTATTTGGAAATTAAATAAAAAAGGAAGTTTAAGAGAAAAGTAAATTGAATAAAAATGGAAGTTGAATAAAAATAAAAAGGAAAGTTGCAGAAAATTAAAAGCGGAAGTTCAATCCCGAAACCACTATACCTTAACGATCTATTTGGAAATCAAATAAAAAAGGAAGTTTAAAAGAAAAGTAAATTAAATAAAAATGGAAGTTGAATAAAAATAAAAATGAAAGTTGCATAAAATTAAAAATGGAATTTCAATCCAAAAACCACTATACCTTAACGATCTATTTGGAAATTAAATAAAAAAGGAAGTTGAGTAGAAAAGAAACTTGAATAAAAAAGGAAGTCAAATAAAAATAAAAATGGAAGTTTCAGAAAATTGAAAATGGAAGTTCATTCCAGAAACCACAATACCTTAACGATCTATTTGAAAATTAAATAAAAAAGGAAGTTTAATAGAAAAGTAAATTGATTAAAAAAGGAAGTAAAATAAAAATAAAAATGAAAGTGGCATAAAATTAAAAATAGAAGTTCAATACAGAAACCACTATACCTTAGCGATCTATTTGGAAATGAAATAAAAAAGGAAGTTTAATAGAAAAGTAAATTGAATTGAAATGGAAGTGGAATAAAAATAAAAATTAAAGTTGCAGAAAATTAAATATGAAAGTTCAATCCAGAAACCACTATACCTTAACGATCTATTTGGAAATTAAATAAAAAAGGAAGTTTAATAGAAAAGTAAATTGCATAAAATGGAAGTTGAATAAAAATAAAAATGAAAGTTGCGGAAAATTAAATGTGGATGTTCATTCCAGAAACCACTATACCTTCACGATCTATTTGGAAATTAAATAAAAAAGAAAGTTTAAGAGAAAAGTAAATTGAATAAAAATGGAAGTTGAATAAAAATAAAAATGAAAGTTGAATAAAATTAGAAATAGAAGTTCAATCCAAAAACCACTATACCTTAACGATCTATTTGGAAATTAAATAAAAAAGGAAGTTGAGTAGAAAAGAAACTTGAATAAAAAAGGATGTTAAATAAAAATAAAAGTGGAAGTTGCAGAAAATTAAAAATGGAAGTTCATTCCAGAAACCACTATACCTTAACGATCTATTTGGAAATCAAATAAAAAAGGAAGTTTAATAGAAAAGTAAATTGAATAAAAATGGAAGTTGAATAAAAATAAAAATGAAAGTTCAATCCAAAAACCACTATACCTTAACGATCTATTCGGAAATTAAATAAAAAAGGAAGTTTAATAGAAATGTAAATTGATTAAAAATGGAAGTAAAATAAAAATAAAAATGAAAGTTGCATAAAATTAAAAATGGAAGTTCAATCCAGAAACCACTATACTTTAACGATCTACTTGGAAATTAAATAAAAAAGGAAGTTTAATAGGAAAGTAAATTGAATTAAAACGGAAGTAGAATACAAATAAAAATGAAAGTTGCAGAAAATTAAAGGCGGAAGTTCAAACCCGAAACCACTATACCTTAACGATCTACTTGGAAATTAAATAAAAAAGGAAGTTTAATAGAAAAGTAAATTGAATAAAAATGGAAGTTGAATAAAAATAAAAAGGAAAGTTGCAGAAAATTAAAAGCGGAAGTTCAATCCCGAAACCACTATACCTTAACGATCTATTTGGAAATCAAATAAAAAAGGAAGTTTAATAAGAAAGTAAATTGAATAAAAATGGAAGTTGAATAAAAATAAAAATGAAAGTTGCATAAAATTAAAAATGGAAGTTCAATCCAGAAACCACTATACCTTAACGATCTATTTGGAAATTAAATAAAAAAGGAAGTTTAATAGAAAAGTAAATTGAATAAAAATGGAAGTTGAATAAAAATAGAAATGAAAGTTGCATGAAATTAAAAATGGAAGTTCAATCCAGAAACCACTATACCTTAACGATCTACTTGGAAATTAAATAAAAAAGGAAGTTTAATAGGAAAGTAAATTGAATTAAAACGGAAGTAGATTATAAATAAAAAAAAAAGTTGCATAAAATTAAAAATGGAAGTTCAATCCAGAATCCACTATACCTTAACGATCTATTTGGAAATTAAATAAAAAAGGAAGTTTAATAGAAAAGTAAATTGAATAAAAATGGAAGTTGAATAAAAATAAAAATGAAAGTTGCAGAAAATTAAAAGCTGAAGTTCAAACCCGAAACCACTATACCTTAACGATCTATTTGGAAATTAAATAAAAAAGGAAGTTTAATAGAAAATTAAATTGAATAAAAATGGAAGTTGAATAAAAATAAAAAGGAAAGTTGCCGAAAATTAAAAGCGGAAGTTCAATCCCGAAACCACTATACCTTAACGATCTATTTGGAAATTAAATAAAAAAGGAAGTTTAAGAGAAAAGTAAATTGAATAAAAATGGAAGTTGAATAAAAATAAAAAGGAAAGTTGCAGAAAATTAAAAGCGGAAGTTCAATCCCGAAACCACTATACCTTAACGATCTATTTGGAAATCAAATAAAAAAGGAAGTTTAAAAGAAAAGTAAATTAAATAAAAATGGAAGTTGAATAAAAATAAAAATGAAAGTTGCATAAAATTAAAAATGGAATTTCAATCCAAAAACCACTATACCTTAACGATCTATTTGGAAATTAAATAAAAAAGGAAGTTGAGTAGAAAAGAAACTTGAATAAAAAAGGAAGTCAAATAAAAATAAAAATGGAAGTTTCAGAAAATTGAAAATGGAAGTTCATTCCAGAAACCACAATACCTTAACGATCTATTTGAAAATTAAATAAAAAAGGAAGTTTAATAGAAAAGTAAATTGATTAAAAAAGGAAGTAAAATAAAAATAAAAATGAAAGTTGCATAAAATTAAAAATAGAAGTTCAATACAGAAACCACTATACCTTAGCGATCTATTTGGAAATGAAATAAAAAAGGAAGTTTAATAGAAAAGTAAATTGAATTGAAATGGAAGTGGAATAAAAATAAAAATTAAAGTTGCAGAAAATTAAATATGAAAGTTCAATCCAGAAACCACTATACCTTAACGATCTATTTGGAAATTAAATAAAAAAGGAAGTTTAATAGAAAAGTAAATTGCATAAAATGGAAGTTGAATAAAAATAAAAATGAAAGTTGCGGAAAATTAAATGTGGATGTTCATTCCAGAAACCACTATACCTTCACGATCTATTTGGAAATTAAATAAAAAAGAAAGTTTAAGAGAAAAGTAAATTGAATAAAAATGGAAGTTGAATAAAAATAAAAATGAAAGTTGCATAAAATTAGAAATAGAAGTTCAATCCAAAAACCACTATACCTTAACGATCTATTTGGAAATTAAATAAAAAAGGAAGTTGAGTAGAAAAGAAACTTGAATAAAAAAGGATGTTAAATAAAAATAAAAGTGGAAGTTGCAGAAAATTAAAAATGGAAGTTCATTCCAGAAACCACTATACCTTAACGATCTATTTGGAAATCAAATAAAAAAGGAAGTTTAATAGAAAAGTAAATTGAATAAAAATGGAAGTTGAATAAAAATAAAAATGAAAGTTCAATCCAAAAACCACTATACCTTAACGATCTATTCGGAAATTAAATAAAAAAGGAAGTTTAATAGAAATGTAAATTGATTAAAAATGGAAGTAAAATAAAAATAAAAATGAAAGTTGCATAAAATTAAAAATGGAAGTTCAATCCAGAAACCACTATACTTTAACGATCTACTTGGAAATTAAATAAAAAAGGAAGTTTAATAGGAAAGTAAATTGAATTAAGACGGAAGTAGAATACAAATAAAAATGAAAGTTGCAGAAAATTAAAAGCGGAAGTTCAAACCCGAAACCACTATACCTTAACGATCTATTTGGAAATTAAATAAAAAAGGAAGTTTAATAGAAAAGTAAATTGAATAAAAATGGAAGTTGAATAAAAATAAAAAGGAAAGTTGCAGAAAATTAAAAGCGGAAGTTCAATCCCGAAACCACTATACCTTAACGATCTATTTGGAAATCAAATAAAAAAGGAAGTTTAATAAGAAAGTAAATTGAATAAAAATGGAAGTTGAATAAAAATAAAAATGAAAGTTGCATAAAATTAAAAATGGAAGTTCAATCCAAAAACCACTATACCTTAACGATCTAATTGGAAATTAAATAAAAAAGGAAGTTTAATAGAAAAGTAAATTTATTAAAAATGGAAGTAAAATAAAAATAAAAATGAAAGTTGCATAAAATTAAAAATGGAAGTTCAATCCAGAAACCACTATACTTTAACGATCTATTTGGAAATTAAATAAAAAAGGAAGTTTAATACGAAAGTAAATTGAATTAAAACGGAAGTAGAATACAAATAAAAATGATAGTTGCAGAAAATTAAAAGCGGAAGTTCAAACCCGAAACCACTATACCTTAACGATCTATTTGGAAATTAAATAAAAAAGGAAGTTTAATAGAAAAGTAAATTGAATAAAAATTGAAGTTGAATAAAAATAAAAAGGAAAGTTGCAGAAAATTAAAAGCGGAAGTTCAATCCCGAAACCACTATACCTTAACCATCTATTGGGAAATCAAATAAAAAAGGAAGTTTAATAGAAAAGTAAATTGAATAAAAATGGAAGTTGAATAAAAATAAAAATGAAAGTTGCATAAAATTAAAAATGGAAGTTCAATCCAAAAACCGCTATACCTTAACGATCTATTTGGAAATTAAATAAAAAAGGTAGTTTAATAGAAAAGTAAATTGATTAAAAATGGAAGTAAAATAAAAATAAAAATGAAAGTTGCATAAAATTAAAAATGGAAGTTCAATCCAGAAACCACTATACCTTAACGATCTACTTGGAAATTAAATAAAAAAGGAAGTTTAATAGGAAAGTAAATTGAATTAAAACGGAAGTAGATTATAAACAAAAAAAAAAGTTGCATAAAATTAAAAATGGAAGTTCAATCCAGAATCCACTATACCTTAACGATCTATTTGGAAATTAAATAAAAAAAGGAAGTTTAATAGAAAAGTAAATTGATTAAAAATGGAAGTAAAATAAAAATAAAAATGAAAGTTGCATAAAATTAAAAATAGAAGTTCAATCCAGAAACCACTATACCTTAACGATCTATTTGGAAATTAAATAAAAAAGGAAGTTTAATAGAAAAGTAAATTGCATAAAATGGAAGTTGAATAAAAATTCAAATGAAAGTTGCGGAAAATTAAATGTGGATGTTCAATCCAGAAACCACTATACCTTCACGATCTATTTGGAAATTAAATATAAAAGAAAGTTTAACAGAAAAGTAAATTGAATAAAAATGGAAGTTGAATAGAAATAAAAATGAAAGTTGCATAAAATTAAAAATAGAAGTTCAATCCAAAAACCACTACACCTTAACGATCTATTTGGAAATTAAATAAAAAAGGAAGTTTAATAGAAAAGTAAATTGAATAAAAATGGAAGTTGAATAAAAATAAAAAGGGAAGTGGCAGAAAATTAAAAGCAGATGTTCAATCCCGAAAACACTATACCTTATCGATCTATTTGGAAATCAAATAAAAAAGGAAGTTTAATAGAAAAGTAAATTGAATAAAAATGGAAGTTGAATAAAAATAAAAATTAAAGTAGCTTAAAATTAAAAATGGAAGTTCAATACAAAAACCACTATACCTTAACGATCTATTTGGAAATTAAATAAAAAAGGAAGTTTAATAGAAAAGTAAATTTATTAAAAATGGAAGTAAAATAAAAATAAAAATGAAAGTTGCATAAAATTAAAAATGGAAGTTCAATCCAGAAACAACTATACTTTAACGATCCACTTAGAAATTAAATAAAAAAGGAAGTTTAATAGGAAAGTAAATTGAATTAAAAGGAAGTAGAATACGAATAAAAATGAAAGTTGCAGAAAATTAAAAGCGGAAGTTCAAACCCGAAACCACTATACCTTAACGATCTATTCGGAAATTAAATAAAAAAGGAAGTTTAATAGAAAAGTAAATTGCATAAAAATGGAAGTTGAATAAAAATAAAAAGGAAAGTTGTAGAAAATTAAAAACGTAAGTTCAATCCCGAAACCACTATACCGTAACGATCTATTTGGAAATCAAATAAAAAAGGAAGTTTAATAGAAAAGTAAATTTATTAAAAATGGAAGTAAAATAAAAACAAAAATGAAAGTTGCATAAAATTAAAAATGGAAGTTCAATCCAGAAACCACTATACCTTAACAATCTACTTGGAAATTTAAAAAAAAAGGAAGTTGAATAGGGAAGTAAATTGAATAAAAACGGAAGTAGATTATAAATAAAAAAAAAGTTGCATAAAATTAAAAATGGAAATTCAATCCAGAAACCACTATACCTTAACGATCTATTTGGAAATTAAAGAAAAAACGAAGTTTAATGGAAAAGTAAATTGAATAAAAATGGAAGTTGAATAAAAATAAAAAAGAAAGTTACAGAAAATTAAATATGGAAGTTCAATGCTGAAACCACTATACCTTAACGATCTATTTGAAAATTAAATAAAAAAGGAAGTTGAGAGGAAAAAAAACTTGAATAAAAAAGGAAGTTAAATAAAAATAAAAATGGAAGTTTCAGAAAATTAAAAATAGAAGTTCATTCCAGAAACCACTATACCTTAACGATCTATTTGAAAATTAAATAAAAAAGGAAGTTTAATAGAATAGTAAATTCATTAAAAATGGAAGTAAAATAAAAATAAAAATGAAAGTTGCATAAAATTAAAAATAGAAGTTCAATCCAGAAACCACTATACCTTAGCGATCTATTTGGAAATTAGATAAAAAAGGAAGTTTAATAGAAAAGTAAATTGAATTAAAATGGAAGTAGAATAAAAATAAAAATTAAAGTTGCAGAAAATTAAATATGGAAGTTCAATCCAGAAACCACAATACCTTAACGATCTATTTGGAAATCAAATAAAAAAGGAAGTTTAATAGAAAAGTAAATTGCATAAAATGAATGTTGAATAAAAATAAAAATGAAAGTTGCCGAAAATTAAATGTGGAAGTTCAATCCAGAAATCACAATACCTTCATGATCTATTTGGAAATTAAATAAAAAAGAAAGTTTAATAGAAAAGTAAATTGAATAAAAATGGAATTAGAATAAAAATAAAAATGAAAGTTGCATAAAATTAAAAATAGAAGTTCAATCCAAAAACCACTATACCTTAACGATCTATTTGGAAATTAAATAAAAAAGGAAGTTGAGTAGAAAAGAAACTTGAATAAAAAAGGATGTTAAATAAAAATAAAAGTGGAAGTTGCAGAAAATTAAAAATGGAAGTTCATTCCAGAAAGCACTATACCTTAACGATCTATTTGGAAATCAAATAAAAATGGAAGTTTAATAGAAAAGTAAATTGAATAAAAATGGAAGTTGAATAAAAATAAAAATGAAAGTAGCATAAATTTAAAAATGGCAGTTCAATCCAAAAACCACTATACCTTAACGATCTATTTGGAAATTAAGTAAAAAAGGAAGTTTAATAGAAAAGTAAATTGATTAAAAATGGAAGTAAAATAAAAATAAAAATGAAAGTTGCATAAAATTAAAAATTGAAGTTCAATCCAGAAACCACTATACCGTAACGATCTACTTGGAAATTAAATAAAAAAGGAAGTTTAATAGGAAAGTAAATTGAATTAAAACGGAAGTAGAATACAAATAAAAATGAAAGTTGCAGAAAATTAAAAGCGGAAGTTCAAACCCGAAACCACTATACCTTAACAATCTATTTGGAAATTAAATAAAAAAGGAAGTTTAATAGAAAAGTAAATTGAATAAAAATGGAAGTTGAATAAAAATAAAAAGGCAAGTTGCAGAAAATTAAAAGCGGAAGTTCAATCCCGAAACCACTATACCTTAACGATCTATTTGGAAATCAAATAAAAAAGGAAGTTTAATAGAAAAGTAAATTGAATAAAAATGGAAGTTGAATAAAAATAAAAATGAAAGTAGCATAAATTTAAAAATGGCAGTTCAATCCAAAAACCACTATACCTTAACGATCTATTTGGAAATTAAGTAAAAAAGGAAGTTTAATAGAAAAGTAAATTGATTAAAAATGGAAGTAAAATAAAAATAAAAATGAAAGTTGCATAAAATTAAAAATTGAAGTTCAATCCAGAAACCGCTATACCGTAACGATCTACTTGGAAATTAAATAAAAAAGGAAGTTTAATAGGAAAGTAAATTGAATTAAAACGGAAGTAGAATACAAATAAAAATGAAAGTTGCAGAAAATTAAAAGCGGAAGTTCAAACCCGAAACCACTATACCTTAACAATCTATTTGGAAATTAAATAAAAAAGGAAGTTTAATAGAAAAGTAAATTGAATAAAAATGGAAGTTGAATAAAAATAAAAAGGAAAGTTGTAGAAAATTAAAAGCGGAAGTTCAATCCCGAAACCACTATACCTTAACGATCTATTTGGAAATCAAATAAAAAAGGAAGTTTAATAGAAAAGTAAATTGAATAAAAATGGAAGTTGAATAAAAATAAAAATGAAAGTTGCATAAAATTAAAAATGGAAGTTCAATCCAAAAACCACTATACCTTAACGATCTATTTGGAAATTAAATAAAAAAGGAAGTTTAATTGAAAATTAAATTGATTAAAAATGGAAGTAAAATAAAAATAAAAATGAAAGTTGCATCAAATTAAAAACGGAAGTTCAATCCAGAAACCACTATACCTTAACGATCTACTTGGAAATTAAATAAAAAAGGAAGTTTAATAGGAAAGTAAATTGAATTAAAACGGAAGTAGATTATAAATAAAAAAAAAGTTGCATAAAATTAAAAATGGAAGTTCAATCCAGAAACCACTATACCTTAACGATCTAATTGGAAATTAAATAAAAAAGGAAGTTTAATAGAAAAGTAAATTGAATAAAAATGGAAGTTGAATTAAAATAAAAATGAAAGTTGCATAAAATTAAAAATGCAAGTTCAATCCAAAAACCACAATACCTTAACGATCCATTTGGAAATTAAATAAAAAAGGAAGTTGAGTAGAAAAGAAACTTGAATAAAAAAGGAAGTTAAATAAAAATAAAAATGGAAGTTTCAGAAAATTAAAAATGGAAGTTCATTCCAGAAACCACTATACCTTAACGATCTATGTTAAAATTAAATAAAAAAGGAAGTTTAATAGAAAAGTAAATTGAATAAAAATGGAAGTTGAATAAAAATAAAAATGAAAGTTGCAGAAAATTAAATATGGAAGTTCAATGCAGAAACCACTATACCTTAACGATCTATTTGGAAATTAAATAAAAAAGGAAGTTTAACAGAAAAGTAAATTGAATAAAAATGGAAGTTGAATAAAAATAAAAATGAAAGTTGCAGAAAATTAAAAGCGGAAGTTCAAACCCGAAACCACTATAACTTAACGATCTATTTGGAAATTAAATAAAAAAGGAAGTTTAATAGAAAAGTAAATTGAATAAAAATGGAAGTTGAATAAAAATAAAAAGGAAAGTTGCAGAAAATTAAAAGCGGAAGTTCAATCCCGAAACCACTATACCTTAACGATCTATTTGGAAATCAAATAAAAAAGGAAGTTTAATAGAAAAGTAAATTGAATAAAAATGGAAGTTGAATAAAAATAAAAATGAAAGTTGCATAAAATTAAAAATGGAAGTTCAATCCCAAAATCACTATACCTTAACGATCTATTTGGAAATTAAATAAAAAAGGAACTTTAATTGAAAAGTAAATTGATTAAAAATGGAACTAAAATAAAAATAAAAATGAAAGTTGCATAAAATTAAAAACGGAAGTTCAATCCAGAAACCACTATACCTTAACGATCTACTTGGAAATTAAATAAAAAAGGAAGTTTAATCGGAAAGTAAATTGAATTAAAACAGAAGTAGATTATAAATAAAAAAAAAATGTTGCATAAAATTAAAAATGGAAGTTCAATCTAGAAACCACTATACCTTAACGATCTATTTGGAAATTAAATAAAAAAGGAAGTTTAATAGAAAAGTAAATTGAATAAAAATGGAAGTTGAATAAAAATAAAAATGAAAGTTGCAGAAAATTAAATATGGAAGTTCATTCCAGAAACCACTATACCCTAACGATTTATTTGGAAATTAAATAAAATTGGAAGTTTAACAGAAAAGTAAATTGAATAAAAATGGAAGTTGAATAAAAACAAAAATGAAAGTTGCAAAAAATTAAAAACGGAAGTTCAAACCCGAAACCACTATACCTTAACGATCTATTTGGAAATTAAATAAAAAAGGAAGTTTAATAGAAAAGTAAATTGAATAAAAATGGAAGTTGAATAAAAATAAAAAGGAAAGTTGCAGAAAATTAAAAGCGGAAGTTCAATCCCGAAACCACTATACCTTAACGATCTATTTGGAAATCAAATAAAAAAGGAAGTTTAAAAGAAAAGTAAATTGAATAAAAATAGAAGTTGAATAAAAATAAAAATGAAAGTTGCATAAAATTAAAAATGCAAGTTCAATCCAAAAACCACTATACCTTAACGATCTATTTGGAAATTAAATAAAAAAGGAAGTTGAGTGGAAGAGAAACTTGAATAAAAAAGGAAGTTAAATAAAAATAAAAATGGAAGTTTCAGAAAATTAAAAATGGAAGTTCATTCCAGAAACCACTATACCTTAACGATCTATTTTAAAATTAAATAAAAAAGGAAGTTTAATAGAAAAGTAAATTGAATAAAAATGGAAGTTGAATAAAAATAAAAATGAAAGTTGCAGAAAATTAAATATGGAAGTTCAATGCAGAAACCAATATACCTTAACGATCTATTTGGAAATTAAATAAAAAAGGAAGTTTAACAGAAAAGTAAATTGAATAAAAATGGAAGTTGAATAAAAATAAAAATGAAAGTTGCAGAAAATTAAAAGCGGAAGTTCAAACCCGAAACCACTATAACTTAACGATCTATTTGGAAATTAAATAAAAAAGGAAGTTTAATAGAAAAGTAAATTGACTAAAAATGGAAGTAAAATAAAAATAAAAATGAATGTTGCATAAAATTAAAAATGGAAGTTCAATCCAGAAACCACTATACCTTAACGATCTACTTGGAAATTAAATAATATAGGAAGTTTAATAGGAAACTAAATTGAATTAAATCGGAAGTAGATTATAAATAAAAAAAAAAAAGTTGCATAAAATTAAAAATGGAAGTTCAATCCAGAAAGCACTATACCTTAACGATCTATTTGGAAATTAAATAAAAAATGAAGTTTAATAGAAAAGTAAATTGAATAAAAATGGAAGTTGAATAAAAATAAAAATGTAAGTTGCTGAAAATTAAAAGTGGAAGTTCAATCCCGAAACCACTATACCTTAACGATCTATTTGGAAATTAAATAAAAAAGGAAGTTTAATAGAAAAGTAAATTGAATAAAAATGGAAGTTGAATAAAAATAAAAATGAAAGTTGCATAAAATTAAAAATGGAAGTTCAATCCAAAAACCACTATACCTTAACGATCTATTTGGAAATTAAATAAAAAAGGAAGTTTAATTGAAAAGTAAATTGAATAAAAATGGAAGTTGAATAAAAATAAAAATGAAAGTTGCATAAAATTAAAAATGGAAGTTCAATCCAGAAACCACTATACCTTAACGATCTATTTGGAAATTAAATAAAAAAGGAAGTTTAATAGAAAAGTAAATTGAATAAAAATGGAAGTTGAATAAAAATAGAAATGAAAGTTGCATGAAATTAAAAATGGAAGTTCAATCCAGAAACCACTATACCTTAACGATCTATTTGGAAATTAAATAACAAAGGAAGTTTAATAGAAAAGTAAATTGAATAAAAATGGAAGTTGAATAAAAATAAAAATGTAAGTTGCTGAAAATTAAAAGTGGAAGTTCAATCCCGAAACCACTATACCTTAACGATCTATTTGGAAATTAAATAAAAAAGGAAGTTTAATAGAAAAGTAAATTGAATAAAAATGGAAGTTGAATAAAAATAAAAATGAAAGTTGCATAAAATTAAAAATGGAAGTTCAATCCAAAAACCACTATACCTTAACGATCTATTTGGAAATTAAATAAAAAAGGAAGTTTAATTGAAAAGTAAATTGAATAAAAATGGAAGTTGAATAAAAATAAAAATGAAAGTTGCATAAAATTAAAAATGGAAGTTCAATCCAGAAACCACTATACCTTAACGATCTATTTGGAAATTAAATAAAAAAGGAAGTTTAATAGAAAAGTAAATTGAATAAAAATGGAAGTTGAATAAAAATAGAAATGAAAGTTGCATGAAATTAAAAATGGAAGTTCAATCCAGAAACCACTATACCTTAACGATCTATTTGGAAATTAAATAACAAAGGAAGTTTAATAGAAAAGTAAATTGAATAAAAATGGAAGTTGAATAAAAATAAAAATGTAAGTTGCTGAAAATTAAAAGTGGAAGTTCAATCCCGAAACCACTATACCTTAACGATCTATTTGGAAATTAAATAAAAAAGGAAGTTTAATAGAAAAGTAAATTGAATAAAAATGGAAGTTGAATAAAAATAAAAATGAAAGTTGCATAAAATTAAAAATGGAAGTTCAATCCAAAAACCACTATACCTTAACGATCTATTTGGAAATTAAATAAAAAAGGAAGTTTAATTGAAAAGTAAATTGAATAAAAATGGAAGTTGAATAAAAATAAAAATGAAAGTTGCATAAAATTAAAAATGGAAGTTCAATCCAGAAACCACTATACCTTAACGATCTATTTGGAAATTAAATAAAAAAGGAAGTTTAATAGAAAAGTAAATTGAATAAAAATGGAAGTTGAATAAAAATAGAAATGAAAGTTGCATGAAATTAAAAATGGAAGTTCAATCCAGAAACCACTATACCTTAACGATCTATTTGGAAATTAAATAACAAAGGAAGTTTAATTGAAAAGTAAATTGAATAAAAATGGAAGTTGAATAAAAATAAAAATGAAAGTTGCATAAAATTAAAAATGGAAGTTCAATCCAGAAA
Source organism: Camellia sinensis (assembly GCF_055761805.1). Taxonomy (NCBI): domain Eukaryota; kingdom Viridiplantae; phylum Streptophyta; class Magnoliopsida; order Ericales; family Theaceae; genus Camellia; species Camellia sinensis. The sequence goes on from NW_028128987.1 coordinate 34,171,245, forward strand.
CCACTATACCTTAACGATCTATTTGGAAATTAAATAAAAAAGGAAGTTTAATAGAAAAGTAAATTGAATAAAAATGGAAGTTGAATAAAAATAAAAATGAAAGTTGCAGAAAATTAAATATGGAAGTTCAATGCAGAAAGCACTATACCCTAACGATCTATTTGGAAATTAAATAAAAGAGGAAGTTTAACAGAAAAGTAAATTGAATAAAAATGGAAGTTGAATAAAAATAAAAATGAAAGTTGCAGAAAATTAAATATGGAAGTTCAATGCAGAAACCACTATACCCTAACGATCTATTTGGAAATTAAATAAAAAATGAAGTTTAACAGAAAAGTAAATTGAATAAAAATGGAAGTTGAATAAAAACAAAAATGAAAGTTGCAGAAAATTAAAAGCGGAATTTCAAACCCGAAACCACTATACCTTAACGATCTATTTGGAAATTAAATAAAAAAGGAAGTTTAATAGAAAAGTAAATTGAATAAAAATGGAAGTTGAATTAAAATAAAAAGGAAAGTTGCAGAAAATTAAAAGCGGAAGTTCAATCCCGAAACCACTATACCTTAACGATCTATTTGGAAATCAAATGAAAAAGGAAGTTTAAAAGAAAAGTAAATTGAATAAAAATAGAAGTTGAATAAAAGTAAAATTGAAAGTTGCATAAAATTAAAAATGCAAGTTCAATCCAAAAACCACTATACCTTAACGATCTATTTGGAAATTAAATATAAAAGGAAGTTTAACAGAAAAGTAAATTGAATAAAAATGGAAGTTGAATAAAAATAAAAATGAAAGTTGCAGAAAATTAAAAGCGGAAGTTCAAACCCGAAACCACTATACCTTAACGATCTATTTGGAAATTAAATAAAAAAGGAAGTTTAATAGAAAAGTAAATTGATTAAAAATGGAAGTAAAATAAAAATAAAAATGAAAGTTGCATAAAATTAAAAATGGAAGTCCAATCCAAAAACCACTATACCTTAACGATCCACTTGGAAATTAAATAAAATAGGAAGTTTAATAGGAAAGTAAATTGAATTAAATCGGAAGTAGATTATAAATAAAAAAAAAAAGTTGCATAAAATTAAAAATGGAAGTTCAATCCAGAAACCACTATACCTTAACGATCTATTTGGAAATTAAATAAAAAAGGAAGTTTAATAGAAAAGTAAATTGAATAAAAATGGAAGTGGAATAAAAATAAAAATGTAAGTTGCAGAAAATTAAAAGTGGAAGTTCAATCCCGAAACCACTACACCTTAACGATCTATTTGGAAATTAAATAAACAAGGAAGTTTAACAGAAAAGTAAATTGAATAAAAATGGAAGTTGAATAAAAATAAAAATGAAAGTTGCAGAAAATTGAAAGCGGAAGTTCAAACTCGAAACCACTATACCTTAACAATCTATTTGGAAATTAAATAAAAAAGGAAGTTTAATAGAAAAGTAAATTGAATAAAAATTTAAGTTGAATTAAAATAAAAAGGAAAGTTGCAGAAAATTAAAAGCGGAAGTTCATTCCCGAAACCACTATACCTTAACGATCTATTTGGAAATCAAATAAAAAAGGAAGTTTAAAAGAAAAGTAAATTGAATAAAAATGGAAGTTGAATAAAAATAAAAATGAATGTTGCACAAAATTAAAAATGGAAGTTCAATCCAAAAACCACTATACCTTAACGACCTATTTGGAAATTAAATAAAAAAGGAAGTTGAGTAGAAAAGAAACTTGATTAAAAAAGGAAGTTAAATAAAAATAAAAATGGAAGTTTCAGAAAATTAAAAATGGAAGTTCATTCCAGAAACCACTATACCTTAACGATCTATTTGAAAATTAAATAAAAAAGGAAGTTTAATAGTAAAGTAAATTGATTAAAAATGGAAGTAAAATAAAAATAAAAATGAAAGTTGCATAAAATTAAAAATAGAAGTTCAATCCAGAAACCACTATACCTTGGCGATCTATTTGGAAATGAAATAAACAAGGAAGTTTAATAGAAAAGCAAATTGAATTAAAATGGAAGTGGAATAAAAATAAAAATTAAAGTTGCAGAAAATTAAATATGGAAGTTCAATCCAGAAACCACTATACCTTAACGATCTATTTGGAAATTAAATAAAAAAAGGAAGTTTAATAGAAAAGTAAATTGCATAAAATGGAAGTTGAATAAAAATAAAAATGAAAGTTGCGGAAAATTAAATGTGGATGTTCAATCCAGAAACCACTATACCTTCACGATCTATTTGGAAATTAAATAAAAAAGAATGTTTAACAGAAAAGTAAATTGAATAAAAATGGAAGTTGAATAAAAATAAAAATGAAAGTTGCATAAAATTAAAAATAGAAGTTCAATCCAAAAACCACTATACCTTAACGATCTATTTGGAAATTAAATAAAAAAGGAAGTTAAGTAGAAAAGAAACTTGAATAAAAAAGGATGTTAAATAAAAATAAAAGTGGAAGTTGCAGAAAATTAAAAATGGAATTTCATTCCAGAAACCACTATACCTTAACGATCTATTTGGAAATCAAATAAAAAAGGAAGTTTAACAGAAAAGTAAATTGAATAAAAATGGAGGTTGAATAAAAATAAAAATGAAAGTAGCATAAAATTAAAAATGGAAGTTCAATCCAAAAACCACTATACCTTAACGATCTATTTGGAAATTAAATAAAAAAGGAAGTTTAATAGAAAAGTAAATTGATTAAAAATGGAAGTAAAATAAAAATAAAAATGAAAGTTGCATAAAATTAAAAATGGAAGTTCAATCCAGAAACCACTATACCTTAACGATCTACTTGGAAATTAAATAAAAAAGGAAGTTTAATAGGAAAGTAAATTGAATTCAAACGCAAGTAGAATACAAGTTGCGGAAAATTAAAAGCGGAAGTTCAAACCCGAAACCACTATACCTTAACGATCTATTTGTAATTAAATAAAAAAGGAAGTTTAATAGTAAAGTAAATTGAATAAAAATGAAAGTTGAATTAAAATAAAAAGGAAAGTTGCAGAAAATTAAAAGCGGAAGTTCAATCCCGAAACCACTATACCTTAACGATCTATTTGGAAATCAAATAAAAAAGGAAGTTTAATAGAAAAGTAAATTAAATAAAAATGGAAGTTGAATAAATATAAAAATAAAAGTTGCATAAAATTAAAAATGGAAGTTCAATCCCAAAACCACTATACCTTAACGATCTATTTGGAAATTAAATAAAAAATGAAGTTTAATAGAAAAGTAAATTGATTAAAAACGGAAGTAAAATAAAAATAAAAATGAAAGTTGCACAAAATTAAAAATGGAAGTTCAATCCAGAAACCACTATACCTTAACGATCTACTTGGAAATTAAATAAAAAAGGAAGTTTAATAGGAAATTAAATTGATTTAAAACGGAAGTAGATTATAAATAAAAAAAAAAGTTGCATAAAATTAAAAATGGAAGTTCAATCCAGAAACTACTATACCTTAACGATCTATTTGGAAATTAAATAAAAAAGGAAGTTTAACATAAAAGTAAATTGAATAAAAATGGAAGTTGAATAAAAATAAAAATGAAAGTTGCAGAAAATTAAATATGGAAGTTCAATGCAGAAACCACTATACCTTAACGATCTATTTGGAAATTTAATAAAAAAGGAAGTTTAACAGAAAAGTAAATTGAATAAAAATGCAAGTTGAATAAAAATAAAAATGAAAGTTGCAGAAAATTAAAAGCGGAAGTTCAAACCCGAAACCACTATACCTTAACGATCTATTTGGAAATTAAATAAAAAAGCAAGTTTAAAAGAAAAGTAAATTGAATAAAAATAGAAGTTGAATACAAAAACCACTATACCTTAACGATCTATTTGGAAATTAAACAAAAAAGGAAGTTTAATAGAATAGTAAATTGATTAAAAATGGAAGTAAAATAAAAATAAAAATGAAAGTTGCATAAAATTTAAAATAGAAGTTCAATCCAGAAACCGCTATACCTTAACGATCTACTTGTAAATTAAATAAAAAAGGAAGTTTAATAGGAAAGTAAATTGAATTAAAACGGAAGTAGAATACAAATAAAAATGAAAGTTGAAGAAAATTAAAAGCGGAAGTTCAAACCTGAAACCACTACACCTTAACGATCTATTTGGAAATTAAATAAAAAAGGAAGTTTAATAGAAAAGTAAATTGAATAAAAATGGAAGTTGAATAAAAATAAAAAGAAAAGTTGCAGAAAATTAAAAGCGGAAGTTCAATCCCGAAACCACTACACCTTAACGATCTATTTGGAAATCAAATAAAAAAGGAAGTTTAATAGAAAAGTGAATTGAATGAAAATGGAAGTTGAATAAAAATAAAAATGAAAGTTGCATAAAATTAAAAATGGAAGTTCAATCCAAAAACCACTATACCTTAACGATCTATTTGGAAATTAAATAAAAAAGGAAGTTTAATAGAAGAGTAAATTGATTAAAAATGGAAGTAAAATAAAAATAAAAATGGAAGTTGCATAAAATTAAAAATGGAAGTTCAATCCAGAAACCACTATACCTTACCGATCTATTTGGAAATTAAATAAAAAAGGAAATGTTTAATAGGAAATTAAATTGAATTAAAACGGAAGTAGATTATAAATAAAAAAAAAAGTTGCATAAAATTAAAAATGGAAGTTCAATCCAGAAACCACTATATCTTGACGATCAATTTGGAAATTAAATAAAAAAGGAAGTTTAATAGAAAAGTAAATTGAATAAAAATGGAAGTTGAATAAAAATAAAAATGAAAGTTGCAGAAAATTAAATATGGAACTTCAATGCAGAAACCAATATACCTTAACGATCTATTTGGAAATTAAATAAAAAAGGGAGTTTAATAGAAAAGTAAATTGATTAAAAATGGAAGTAAAATAAAAATAAAAATGAAAGTTGCATAAAATTAAAAATGGAAGTTCAATCCAGAAACCACTATACCTTAACGATCTACTTGAAAATTAATTAAAAAAGGAACTTTAATAGGAAATTAAATTGCATTAAAACGGATGTAGATTATAAATAATAAAAAAAAGTTGCATAAAATTAAAAATGGAAGTTCAATCCAGAAAGCACTATACCTTAACGATCTATTTGGAAATTAAATAAAAAAGGAAGTTTAATAGAAAAGTAAATTGAATAAAAATGGAAGTTGAATAAAACTAAAAAGGAAAGTTGCAGAAAATTAAAAGCGGAAGTTCAAACCCGAAACCACTATACCTTAACGATCTATTTGGAAATTAAATAAAAAAGTAAGTTTAATAGAAAAGTAAATTGAATAAAAATGGAAGTTGAATAAAAATAAAAATGAAAGTTGCATAAAATTAAAAATGGAAGTTCAATCCAAAAACCACTATACCTTAACGATCTATTTGGAAATTAAATAAAAAAGGAAGTTTAATAGAAAAGTAAATTGATTAAAAATGGAAGTGAAATAAAAATAAAAATGAAAGTTGCATAAAATTAAAAATGGAAGTTCAATCCAGAAACCACTATACCTTAACGATCTACTTGAAAATTAATTAAAAAAGGAAGTTTAATAGGAAATTAAATTGCATTAAAACGGATGTAGATTATAAATAATAAAAAAAAGTTGCATAAAATTAAAAATGGAAGTTCAATCCAGAAAGCACTATACCTTAACGATCTATTTGGAAATTAAATAAAAAAGGAAGTTTAATAGAAAAGTAAATTGAATAAAAACGGAAGTTGAATAAAAATAAAAAGGAAAGTTGCAAAAAATTAAAAGCGGAAGTTCAAACCCGAAACCACTATACCTTAACGATCTATTTGGAAATTAAATAAAAAAGGAAGTTTAATAGAAAAGTAAATTGATTAAAAATGGAAGTAAAATAAAAATAAAAATGAAAGTTGCATAAAATTAAAAATGGAAGTTCAATCCAGAAACCACTATACCTTAACGATCTACTTGGAAATTAAATAAAAAAGGAAGTTTAATAGGAAATTAAATTGAATTAAAACGGAAGTAGATTATAAATAAATAAAAAAAAAGTTGCAAAAAATTAAAAATGGAAGTTCAATCCAGAAGCCACTATACCTTAACGATCTATTTGGAAATTAAATAAAAAAGGAAGTTTAATAGGAAATTAAATTGAATTAAAACGGAAGTAGATTATAAATAAATAAAAAAAAAGTTGCAAAAAATTAAAAATGGAAGTTCAATCCAGAAGCCACTATACCTTAACGATCTATTTGGAAATTAAATAAAAAAGGAAGTTTAATAGAAAAGTAAATTGAATAAAAATGGAAGATGAATAAAAATAAAAATGAAAGTTGCAGAAAATTAAATATGGAAGTTCAATGCAGAAAGCACTATACCTTAACGATCTATTTGGAAATTAAATAAAAAAGGAAGTTTAGTAGAAAAGTAAATTGAATAAAAATGCAAGTTGAATAAAAATAAAAATGAAAGTTGTAGAAAATTAAAAGCGGAAGTTCAAACCCGAAACCACTATATCTTAACGATCTATTTGGAAATTAAATAAAAAAAGAAGTTTAAAAGAAAAGTAAATTGAAAAAAAATAGAAGTTGAATACAAAAACCACTATACGTTAACGATCTATTTGGAAATTAAATAAAAAAGGAAGTTTAATAGAATAGTAAATTGATTAAAAATGGAAGTAAAATAAAAATAAAAATGAAAGTTGCATAAAATTAAAAATAGAAGTTCAATCCAGAAACCACTATACCTTAGCGATCCATTTGGAAATTAAATAAAAAAGGAAGTTTACTAGAAAAGTAAATTGAATTAAAATTGAAGTAGAATAAAAATAAAAATGAAAGTTGCGGAAAATTAAATATGGAAGTTCAATCCAGAAACCACTATACCTTAACGATCTATTTAGAAATTAAATAAAAAAGGAAGTTTAATAGAAAAGTAAATTTGCTTAAAATGGATGTTGAATAAAAATAAAAATGAAAGTTGCAGAAAATTAAATGTGGAAGTTCAATCCAGAAACCACTATACCTTAACGATCTATTTGGAAATTAAATAAACAAGAAAGTTCAATAGAAAGTTAAATTTAATAAAAATGGAAGTTGAATAAAAATACAAATGAAAGTTGCATAAAATTAAAAATCGAAGTTCAATCCAAAAACTACTATACCTTAACGATCTATTTGGAAATTAAATAAAAAAGGAAGTTTAATAGAATAGTAAATTGAATAAAAATAGAAGTTGAATAAAAATGAAAGTGGAAGTTGCATAAAATTAAAAATGGAAGTTCAATCCGAAAACCACTATACCTTAACGATCTATTTGGAAATTAAATAAAAAAGGAAATTGAGTAGAAAAGAAACTTGAATAAAAAAGAAAGTTAAATAAAAATAAAAATGGAAGATGCAGAAAATTAAAAATGAAAGTTCATTCCAGAAAACAATATACCCTAACGATCTATTTGGAAATTAAATAAAAAAATGAAGTTTAAGAGAAAAGTAAATTGAATAAAAATGGAAGTAGAATAAAAATAAAAATGAAAGCTGCATAAAATTTAAAATGGAAGTTCAATCCAAAAACCACTATACTTTAATAATCTATTTGGAAATTAAATAAAAAAGGAAGTTTAATAGAAAAGTAAATTGAATAAAAATGGAAGTTGAATAAAAATAAAAATGGAAGTTGCAGAAAATTAAATATGGAAGTTCAATCGAGAAACCACTATACCTTAACGATCTGCTTGGAAATTAAATAACAAAAAGGAAGTTTAATAGAAAAGTAAATTGAATAAAAATGGAAGTTGAATAAAAATCAAAAGGAAAGTTGCAGAAAATTAAAAGCGGAAGTTCAATCCCGAAACCACAATACCTTAACGATCTATTTGGAAATTAAATAAAAAAGGAAGTTTAATAGAAAAGTAAATTGAATAAAAATGGAAGTTCAATAAAACTAAAAAGGAAAGTTGCAGAAAATTAAAAGTGGAAGTTCAATCCCGAAACCACTATACCTTAACGATCTATTTGGAAATTAAATAAAAAAGGAAGTTTAATAGAAAAGTAAATTGAATAAAAATGGACGTTGAATAAAAATAAAAATGAAAGTTGCATAAAATTAAAAATAGAAGTTCAATCCAGAAACCACTATACCTTAACGATCTACTTGGAAATTAAATAAAAAAGGAAGTTTAATAGGAAAGTAAATTGAATTAAAACGGAACTAGAATACAAATAAAAATGAAAGTTGCATAAAATTAAAAATGGAAGTTCAATCCAAAAACCACTATACCTTAACGATCTATTTGGAAATTAAATAAAAAAGGAAGTTGAGTAGAAAAAAACTTGAATGAAAAAGGAAGTCAAATAAAAATAAAAATGAAAGTTCCAGGAAATTAAATATGGAAGTTCAATACAGAAACCACTATACCTTAACGATCTATTTGGAAATTAAATAAAAAATGAAGTTAAATTGAAAAGTAAATTGAATAAAAATGGAAGTTGAATAAAATTAAAAATGAAAGTTGCAGAAAATTAAACATGGAAGTTCTATCCAGAAACCACTATACCATAACGATCTACTTGGAAATTAAATAAAAAATGAAGTTTAATAGAAAAGTAAATTGAATAAAAATGGAAGTTGAATAAAATTAAAAATGAAAGTCGCATAAAATTAAAGATGGAAGTTCAATCCAAAAACCACTATAACTTAACGATCTATTTGGAAATTAAATAAAAAAGGAAGTTGAGTAGAAAAGAAACACGAATGAAAAAGTAAGTCAAATAAAAATAATAATATGAAAAATGGAAGTTCATTCAAGAAAGCACTATACCTTAACGGTCTATTTGGAAATTAAATAAAAAAGGAAGTTTAATAGGAAAGTAAATTGAATTAAAAGGGAAGTAGAATAAAATTAAAAATGGAAGTTCAATCCAGAAACCACTATGCCTTAACGATCTAGTGGAAATTAAATAAAAAAGGAAGATTTATAGAAAAGTAAATTGAATAAATATGGAAGTTGAATAAAAATAAAAATGAAGGTTGCAGAAAATTAAATATGGAAGTTCAATCCAAAAACCACTTTACCTTAACGATCTATTTGGAAATTAAATAAAAAAGGAAGTTTAATAGGAAAGTAAATTGAATAAAAATTGAAGTTGAATAAAATAAAAATGAAAGTTGCATAACATTAAAAATGGAAGTTCAATCCAAAAACCACTACACCTTAACGATCAATTTGGAAATTAAATAAAATTGGAAGTTGAGTAGAAAAGAAACTTCAATAGAAAATGAAGTTAAATAAAAATAAAATTGGAAGTTCATTCATGAAACCACTATACCTTAACGATTTATATGGAAATTAAATAAAAAAGGAAGTTTAATAGAAAAGTAAATTGACTAAAAATGGAAGTAGAATAAAAATAAAAATGAAAGTTGCATAAAATTAAAAAGGTAAGTTCAATCCAGAAACCACTACACCATAACGATCTATTTGGAAATTAAATAAGAAAGGAAGTTTAATAGAAAAGTAAATTGAATAAAAATGGAAGTTGAATAAAAATAAAAATGAAACTTGCATAAAATTAAAAATGGAAGTTCAATCCAGAAACCGCTATAACTTAACGACCTATTTGGAAACTAAATAAAAAAGGAAGTTTAATAGGAAAGTAAATTGAATTAAAATGGAAGTAGAATAAAAATAAAAATGAAAGTTGCATAAAATTAAAAATGGAAGTTCAATCCAGAAACCACTATACCTTAACGATCTATTTGGAAATTAAATAAAAAAGGAAGTTTAATAGAAAAGTAAATTGAATAAAAATGAAAGTTGAATAAAAATAAAAATGAAAGTTGCATAAAATTAAAAATGGAAGTTCAATCCAAAAACCACTATACCTTAACGATCTATTTGGAAATTAAATAAAAAAGGAAGTTGAGTAGAAAAGAAACTTGAATAAAAAAGGATGTTAAATAAAAATAAAAATGGAAGTTGCAGAAAATTAAAAATGGAAGTTTATTTCAGAAACCACTATACATTAACGATCTATTTGGAAATTAAATAAAAAATGAAGTTTAATAGAAAAGTAAATTGAATAAAAATGGAAGTTTAATAAATAAAAAAAATGAAAGTTGCAGAAAATTAAATATGGAAGTTCAATCCAGAAACCACTATACCATAACGATCTATTTGGAAATTAAAAAAGGAAGTTTAATAGAAAAATAAATTGAATAAAAATGGAAGTAGAATATAAATAAAAATGAAAGTTGCATAAAATTAAAAATGGAAGTTCAATCCAGAAACCACTACACCTTAACGATCTATTTGAAAATTAAATAAAAAAGGTAGTTTAAAAGAAAAGTAAATTGAATAAAAATAGAAGTTGAATAAAAATAAAAATGAAATTTGCATAAAATTAAAAATGGAAGTTCAATCCAAAAACCACTATACCTTAACGATCTATTTGGAAATTAAATAAAAAAGGAAGTTGAGTAGAAAAGAAACTTGAATAAAAAAGGAAGTTAAATAAAAATAAAACTGGAAGTTGCAGAAAATTAAAAATGGAGGTTCATTCAAGAAGCCACTATACCTTAACGATCTATTTGGAAATTAAATAAAAAAGAATGTTTAATAGAAAAGTAAATTGAATAAAAATTGAAGTAGAATAAAAATAAAAAGGAAACTTGCACAAAATTAAAAGTGGAAGTTCAATCTAGAGACCACTATACCTTAACGATCTATTTGGAAATTAAATAAAAAAAGGAAGTTTAATAGAAAAGAAAAATGAATAAAAATGGAAGTAGAATAAAAATAAAAATGGTAGTTGCAGAAAATTAAAAATGGCAGTTCATTCAAGAAAACACAATACCTTAACGATCTATTTGGAAATTAAATAAAAAAGGAAGTTTAATAGAAATGTAAATTGAATAAAAATGGAAGTTGAATAAAAATAAAAATGAAACTTGCATAAAATTAAAAATGGAAGTTGAATCCAGAAACCACTATACCTTAACGATCTATTTGGAAATTAAATAAAAAGGGAAGTTTAATAGGAAAGTAAATTGAATTAAAATGGAAGTAGAATAAAAATAAAAATGAAAGTTACATAAAATTAAAAATGGAAGTTCATTCCAGAAAGCACTATACCTTAACGATCTATTTGAAAATTAAATAAAAAAGGAAGTTTAATAGAAAAGTAAATTGAATAAAAATGAAAGTTGAATAAAAATAAAAATGAAAGTTGCACAAAATTAAAAATGGAAGTTCAATCCAAAAACCACTATACCTTAACGATCTATTTGGAAATTAAATAAAAAAGGAAGTTGAGTAGAAAAGAAAATTAAATGAAAAAGGAAGTTAATTAAAAATAAAAATGAAAGTTCCAGAAAATTAAATATGGAAGTTCAATACAGAAACCACTATACCTTAACGATTTATTTGGAAATTAAATAAAAAATGAAGTTTAATAGAAAAGTAAATTGAAGAAAAATGGAAGTTGAATAAAATTAAAAATGAAAGTTGCAGAAAATTAAACATGGAAGTTCAATCCAGAAACCACTATACCTGAACGATCTACTTGGAAATTAAATGAAAAATGAAGTTTAGTAGAAAAGTAAATTGAATAAAAATGGAAGTTGAATAAAAATAAAAATGAAAGTCTCATAAAATTAAAGATGAAAGTTCCATCCAAAAACCACTATATCTTAACTATCTATTTGGAAATTAAATAAAAAAAGAAGTTGAGTAGAAAAGAAACTTGAATGAAAAAGAAAGTTAAATAAAAATTATATTGGAAGTTGTAGAAAATTAAAAATGGAAGTTCATTCAAGAAAGCACTATACTTTAACGATCTATTTGGAAATTAAATAAAAAAGGAAGTTTAATTGGAAAGTAAATTGAATTAAAATGGAAGTAGAATAAAAATAAAAATGAAAGTTCCATAAAATTAAAAATGGAAGTTCAATCCAGAAACCACTATACCTTAACGATCTATTTGGAAATTAAATAAAAAAAGGAAGTTTAATAGAAAAGTAAATTGAATAAAAATGGAAGTTGAATAAAAATAAAAATGAAAGTTGCAGAAAATTAAATATGGAAGTTCAATCCAGAAACCACTTTACCTTAACGATCTATTTGGAAATTAAATAAAAAAGGAAGTTTAATAGGAAAGTAAATTGAATAAAAATGGAAATTGAATAAAATAAAAATGAAAGTTGCATAAAATTAAAAATAGCAGTTCAATCCAAAAACCACTATACCTTAACGATCAATTTGGAAATTAAATAAAAATGGAAGTTGAGTAAAAAAGAAACTTGAATAGAAAAGGAAGTTAAATAAAAATAAAATTGGAAGTTCATTCAAGAAACCACTATACCTTAACGATCTATATGGAAATTAAATAAAAAAGGAAGTTTAATAGAAAAGTAAATTGACTAAAAATGGAAGTAGAATAAAAATAAAAATGAAAGTTGCATAAAATTAAAAAGGGAAGTTTAATCCAGAAATCACTACACCGTAACGATCTATTTGGAAATTAAATAAGAAAGGAAGTTTAATAGAAAAGTAAATTGAATAAAAATGGAAGTTGAATAAAAATAAAAATGAAACTTGCATAAAATTAAAAATGGAAGTTCAATCCAGAAACCACTATGCCTTAACGATCTATTTGGAAATTAAATAAAAAAGGAAGTTTAATAGGAAAGTTAATTGAATTAAAATGGAAGTAGAATAAAAATAAAAATGAAAGTTGCATAAAATTAAAAATGGAAGTTCAATCCAGAAACTACTATACCTTAACGATCTATTTGGAAATTAAATAAAAAATGAAGTTTAATAGATAAGTAAATTGAATAAAAAAGAAAGTTGAATAAAAATAAAAATGAAAGTTGCATAAAATTAAAAATGGAAGTTCAATCCAAAAACTATAGTGATCCCGGTTTTTCCTTTTCGTGTTTAACTGTAATCCGGATTCGGTTTCGTAAGGGTGCTGCTGTCTTATCCTCTTTCTATCCCTCACTCTTTGTGTTCGAGCTTTGGGTTGTGTTGGGCAAGTTGGGAATAAGTTGGTTGCGTTTTAAAACGTAAAGTCTTTGCCCAGGTTTTGGTCTTTCCGCTCGAGCGGCGATTTTGACGCTCGAGCGGGACTCTGTTGTTGCTTGTGCGCTCGAGCGGGGGTGTTGGCGCTCGAGCGGGGAAATCACCCATCCAGTATTTCGTCTGCAGTGGTATACGCTCGAGCAGGGGATTGGACGCTCGAGCGGGAGTATGTTTCTGACGCTCGAGCAGGGACTTTGACACTCGAGCGGGCATCATGTCTGTAAAAGTTCTGGGAGCATGCATCCGCCGCTCGAGCGGGGGATTGGACGCTCGAGCGGGGATCTGTGAGTGACGCTCGAGCGGGGATGTTGCCGCTCGAGCGGGGCGACTTTTATATATAGCCGAGATCCGACCTTTTGTTCACTTTTCAACATCTTTTCTCTCTCTTACTTTTCCAAAAAGGTATTTTGAGAGCTCCTCTCACTAAAACCCTAACTTCTCTCTTAGGATTGATCTAGTAGGAGTTGTTTTCTCACCTTGGGCCTTTACAAAAGTTGTGTTGATCGTCGAGGGCTATCTTTTAATCTGAAAATTTTGGGATTTGGAGCATTTCCGTTTCTTCATCTTCTTCATTGCGTCCCATCATTCGAGGTAGGGATATCCTACTCCTCTTTATGAGCTTTGTCTTTGAATTTTAGCATTTTGATATGTTGGGGGTTGTTGGGTAATTTTGAGAAAGTTTGGGCCTTTGTGTAATTTTACAAGAGTTGGGGTTTTAAATATATAAACCTATATGCATGTTAGGCATAGAGAAATGAGATTAATGTTGGGACATTGATGGAAATGGAACCTTAGGGTTGTTTGTGAATTATGGTAATTTGCCCTAATTGGTTTAATTAATTAATGCATATAATTAATTGAAGAAAGCGAGGAATTGAATTGAAAATGTTGAAATTGGGAATGTATGGGATTAAAGAGTGTAGACGAATCTTTTATTGCATCTAGTTGTAATGTTGATATATTATCCAGTTGTGCATTGATTTCCTGCTTAGAAATAATTGCTTTGGGCTACCGGTGGAGGGTAGTGATGATTGTTGTAGACAATGCATGTTGATTAGGCAAACTAAAACTAATCATTTGGTTGTGTCATAGAGTATGACGGTTAATAGAATACATTAACTTTATGTATTGAGTGATTGTGTATATGACCAATGTGTTTATATGCATTATGTGTAGACGGTTGATAGAATAGATTAACTTTATGTATTGATCGATATGTATATGATTCTGTGTTTATATGCATTGCTTGTGTAGAGGAGGAGATGGGGGATGTACTCCGCGGTTTAGGAGAAGATGGGGGATGTACCTCTAAACCAGATAGGATTGGGAGGAGATGGGGGATGAACTTCGTAGACACAGCTCATATGCTTGTCTAGAGAAGTGAAGATACAGCTCATATGCTTATCTTTGTGAAGTATAGATATAGCTCATATGTTTATCTAGTGAAGTATAGATATAGCTCATATGCTTATCTAGTGAAGTGTAGATATAGCTCATATGCTTGTCTAGTGAAGTGTAGATATAGCTCATATGCTTATCTGTTGTAGTGTAGATATAGCTCATATGCTTATCTGTTGTAGTGTTGATATAGCTCATATGCTTATCTGTTGTAGTAGTGATACAGCTCATAAGCTTATCTATTGAAAAGTTTGTTGATTTGATATAGCACCAAAATGTATATCATCATCGTTTGTGAAGTATGGAAGTAGTTTATGTGTTATTGATACAACACCAAAATGTGTATCCACCGTGAATTTTGAAAATGTTCTAGTGATGAACTATAATCTCATCAAAATGTTTTGGCTAGAGTACTGAGCCCTGTTTTCAAACCCAAAGTTGAACAAGAAATGAAAAGTGAATTGTAACGTAGACTTGGTTGTCATGGAATTGAAATAAGATGTAAATAGAAGTGTAAGTATCGACCATCTATCAGTTGCTAATCTTCTAGGCATTGTTTATAGTTGGTTTAGTATATCTCTGCTGGGCTGTGGCTGACCCTATATGGGAACATCATTTCAGGTACAGGTAGCATGCCACCTCCAAGGACATAGCTTGGGAGGCTAGAGGCGGACAGACTTTTGTTCTCTTGTCTCCTTTTGACGTATTACATGTAAATTCAAGCCAAGGGCTTTATGTGTAACCGAGTCAATACTCTCTTTTATAACCAAGTGTTAACTTGGAAAGCTGTAAGCCCGTAGGGCATTTACCTTTGTTGTTAACGTGTAATACTTTTGTAATGAAGTACTCTGATAAATTGAGGAAATGTGGATCTTTTGTATATAAATGTATGTTTATATTGATGGGTTTAATGTTATTATTTTGAGGGCGTTACAAAAACCACTATACTTTAACGATCTATTTGGAAATTAAATAAAAAACGAAGTAGAGTAGAAAAGAAACTTGAATAAAAAAGGAAGTTAAATAAAAATAAAAAATGGAAGTTCATTTCAGAAACCACTATACTTTAACGATCTATTTGGAAATAAAATAAAAAAGGAAGTTTAATAGAAAAGTAAATTGAATAAAAATGAAAGTTGAATAAAAATAAAAATGAAAGTTGCAGAAAATTAAATATGGAAGTTCAATCCAGAAACCACTATACCTTAACGATCTATTTGGAAATTAAATAAAAAAGGAAGTTTAATAAAAAAGGAAATTGAATAAAAATGGAAGTAGAATATAAATAAAAATGAAAGTTGCAAAAAATTAAAAATGGAAGTTCAATCCAGAAACCACTACACCTTAACGATCTATTGGGAAATTAAATAAAAAAGGAAGTTTAAAAAAAAGTAAATTGAATAAAAATGGAAGTTGAATAAAAATAAAAATGAAATTTGTATAAAATTAAAAATGGAAGTTCAATCCAAAAACCACTATACCTTAACGACCTATTTGGAAATTAAATAAAAAAGGAAGTTGAGTAAAAAAGAAACTTGAATAGAAAAGGAAGTTAAATAAAAATAAAACTGGAAGTTGCAGAAAATTAAAAATGGAAGTTCATTAAAGAAACCACTATACCTTAACGATCTATTTGGAAATTAAATAAAAAAGGATGTTTAATAGAAAAGTAAATTGAATGAAAATGGAAGTAGAATAAAAATAAAAAGGAAAGTTGCACAAAATTAAAAGTGGAAGTTCAATCCAGAAACAACTATTATAGCGATCCCGGATTTACCCTTGTTGTACAGTGATCCGGACATGTGTCCGTGGAGGTTGGTAGTTGATTATTATCTTGTTTACATCCTTTTTACTTTGTAGTTGAGTTATGGGATGTGTTGGGCAGGTTTGTTACAGGTTGGTTGAGTTTAGAAACCAAAACTAGTTGCCCAGATTTTGACCTGTCCGCTCGAGCGGGGGTTTTGGCGCTCGAGCGGGAATTGCACCCATCCAGTATTTCCTGTGCAGTGTTGGACGCTCGAGCGTGGGATTGGCCGCTCGAGCGGGGTTGTGTGAGTGCCACTCGAGCGGGGTTGTGTGAGTGCCACTCGAGCGGGGAGTTGGAAGCTCGAGCGGAGACCTGGTTCTGTAAAAGTTCTGGGAGTGTGCATCCGCCGCTCGAGCGGGATGGTTGACGCTCGAGCGGGAGTCTGTGAGTGACGCTCGAGTGGGGTGTTTGACGCTCGAGCGGGGCGACTGGGTTTAAGTTCCGAGTTTTGGGTTTTCAAATCACTTTTCACTTTCTCTTCTCTCTCCTACTTTTCCAAAAACACCATTGTTGAGCCTCTCACTCTAGAACTCTACCTTCTCTCTAGGTTTTGATCTAGTAGGAGTGATTTTCTCACCTTTGGCCTTTACAAAAAAGTTGTTGATCGTCGAGGGCTACATTTTAATCTGAAAATTTCGGGTTTTGGAGCACATTGGGTTTTGTCATCTTCTCTTTTGGGGCTCCAGATTTGAGGTAGGGATATCCTACTCCTCTCTATGGATTTTGTCTTTAAATTTTGACATTTTGAGATGTTGGGGTTGGTTTGGTAATTTTGTGAAAGTTTGGGGCTTTTGTGGTATTTTACAAAAGTTGGGGTTTTATTTATAATAAACCTAGATGCATGTTTGGCATAGAGAAATGGAATAAATGTTGAATCATTGATGAAAATGGGACCTAAGGGTCGTAATGTAAATTATGGAAATGACCTAATTACATCGTTTGATTAGTTGGGATAATTAATTGTGAGAAATGAGGAAATGAAATGAAATTGTTGAGGTTGGGAATGTATGGGGTTAAAGGGTGTAGTTTAATTAATTATCACTTACCGAAATGAAATGTTGATTGAATATCCATTGTGCATTTATTTTCTGTTTAGAGATAACTGCTTTGGGCTATCAGTGGAGGATAGTCGTGATTGTTGTAGACAATGCATGATGATTAGGCAAACGAAAACTAATCAATAGAATGTGTCATGGAATTTGATGGTTGATAGAATACATTAACTGTATGTATTGGGTGATTGTATATAGAACCAATGTGTTTGTATACGTTATGTGTAGAAGAGGAGATGGGGGATGTACTCCACGGTTTAGGGGAAGATGGGGGATGTACGTCTAAACCGGATAGCGTTGGGAGGAGATAGAGGATGAACTCCGTAGATACAGCTCATATGCTTGTCTAGAGAAGTAAAGATAGAGCTCATATGCTTATCTTTGTGAAGTGTAGATACAGCTTATATACTTGTCTGTGAATGTGGGATATAGTTGTTATATATATCTGTTGAGAATGTGGATATAGCTGATATGCTTATCTGTGAATGTGGGATATAATTTTTATACATATCTGTTGAGATGACGATAGAGCTAACATGCTTATCTGTTAAAAAAGGGAAAATGAGAAGTAACTTGGACTCATAAGTCGTATGACATAAAATGTGATTTATGTGGATGTATCAGTGTTGACCATCTATCAATTGCTAATCTTTTAGTCATTGTTCATGGTTAGTTTAGTGTATTTCTACTGGGCTGTGGCTCACCCTATATGGGAATATCATTTTCAGGTACAGGTAGCATGCCACCTCCAAGGACATAGCTTGGGAGGCTAGATGCGAGCTGATTTTTGCTGTTTAGTTTCTTTTGATGTATTACATGTATATTCAAGCCAAGGGCTTAATGTGTAGATGAGTTAGCATCCTTTTGTTGTAACCAAGTGTTAACTTGGAAAGCTGTAAGCTCGTAGGGCATTTTGCTTTTGTTGTTAACATGTAATACTATTGTAATGAAACTCTGATTAATAGAGGTATGTGAATATTTTGCATGTCAAGGAATGTCTCAACTGAGGGTTTAATGTTATTATTTTGAGGGCGTTACAACTTGGTTTCAGAGCGTACCGGGTTCGAATACTTTGGGTACGTGGGAAGTGATTAGGATCACAATAGGTTTGTCTCGCTTGGTAGAGACTTAGATGTAGTGTCATATGCTATGTGTTTAATTGATAACATGCTTATGTGTTTATTTGGGTATGGGATTTAATTTCTAGGATGTTGATTGGATCCTTGGGTTTCTGGGAGTCTCGTTGGAAAGGCACTTGATCAATGCCGTTTCTAACCGGAACTCTAGTAACGCCTCGGGACTATCATTATCTGGAAACGAAATTCGTAAGTGCTTATGTGTTTATGTGCTTACGTGGAGTGAATTACAGTTGTCCATGCACTAGGACGTGAGTGTTTAGTTTTGGCACATTTGTGAATGTGCTAACGTTCTGTATTACCTTTATTAGGATGTCAGGACGAGGAAGAGGTGCTAGACGTGGTAGGCCTGCGAGGCAGGAAGTACCATTACCGGAGGAGGTTCCGGCAGTGCAGGAGGGAGTTGGCTAGGCCAATGTGGCCGAGCCAGCGGGTCAGCAGGCTATGGGTGCCTTGGCTAGAGAGATAGCAGGAGCTTTGGGTATTCTTAGAGCTAGGAATCAGACAGCTGAGGTAGGGCCTTCTTTCTTGAAGAGGGAGTTTTTCCGGTCTAATCCGGATGAGTTTATCGGGGATTCGAAGGAGCCACTGAAGGCAGATGAGTGGCTAGAGCAAATGAGTAAGACGTTCGAGATGCTTGGCATCGAGGACGGAGCACTGAAAGTGACCTTGGCATCCTTCCAGCTGAAGGGAGATGTGGGTCAATGGTGGAAGTACGAGAAAGCTCGTGTTGGGGGTACATGGGAGGCGTTTGTGAATGCTTTTCAGGAGAGGTTTTTGTCTGCAGCAGCTAGGGAGAAGCTGAGGGATCAGTTTAGCCGGCTTAAACAGCAGGGCTTGTCAGTGGCCGAGTTTGAGGCTACTTTTACCAGTCTGTCCAGGTTTGCACCTGAACTGGTGGCGTCTGAGGAACGCCGTTGCTATGAGTTTGAGAGGAAGTTAAGGCGGGGCCTCAAGTTGAGAGTTGGTGGGTCTTACATCCGAGAGTATAGACACCTGGTAGATGCTGCTGCTCATATGGAGATTATGATGCAGGAAGAGGAGGAAGAGCAGAAGGGCTCCAAGAGGAGCCAAGATGGTCAGGGTGATGGCAGGAGGCAGAGGGGTTATAACCCTCAGCAGCCTCAGGGTGCAGTTTCTAGATCGACCTTTCCAGTGCCGAGTGCAGGCTCGGGGAGAGGCAATCAGGGGGAGTTTGCTTGTTTCAAGTGTGGCCAGCTGGGTCACAAGGTTTCAGTTTGCCCGCAGAAGGGTGGGGGTCAGAGAGCTGCTTCTTCTTCAGCTAGACCGCAGAGTCAGAGTTTGGGCAGGGGGCAGCCCTTGTCTTGTTATCAGTGTGGACAGCCTGGGCACCTGAAGAGGTTTTGCCTGTAGTTGAGTGCCACTTCGGGAGCGTCTGGTTCTAGGCAGACGCAGGGATTTCAGCCAGCTCAGTCTGTGCAGGCTTCGAGGGCCAACCAAGGGGCTTCGTCATCCCAGTCAGCACAGCAGTCGTATGCTCCTAGAGGTGAGCAGGGGGATCAGGGGCCCACAGGGTGCGTGTATGCTGTTACCGCGCAGGATTTGGTACCGGCTCCGTCGGTAGTGAGAGGTACTTTTCTGTTTTGCAACTCGGTTGCTAGTGTGTTGATTGACACGGGTGCATCTTATTCTTTTGTATCTGTTGCATTTGCATCTGTTTTGGAATTGGAGTTAGCACAGTTAGCATCTCCTATTTGTGTGGTATCGCCTTTGGGTGGTGAGTTGATCTTGAAACAAGGTGTTAGAGGTTGTGATATAGAGGTCGCCGACCATAGGCTTCCTTTTCCGTTTGTTGTCATGCCCATGAAGGGTTTTGATGTTATTTTGGGTATGGACTGGCTATCGTCATACCGGGCTGTTATCGATTGCTACCGCCAGAGGGTCACGTTATGTACCTTGAGCGGGGAGTGGTTCCATTTCTTGGGAGACCGGGTTGGTTGTGTTTTGCCACCGGGGTATGATTCGCGAGGGCGAAGTGAGCTTAGTGGTCTACTTGCTAGCTTTGAGAGTGGTGAGTGTGATGAAACCCAGGTTGTTTTACCGAGGGTAGTTTGTGAGTACTCGGACGTCTTTCCCGAGGATCTCGTTAGTTTGCCACCTCATAGGGAGATCGAGTTCTCCATTGATTTAGTGCCCGGCACGGCGCCGATTTCTATGGCACCTTATCGTTTTGCTCCAGCAGAGTTGGTTGAGTTGAAAGTTCAGCTCCAGGAATTGCTAGATAAGGGTTTTGTTCGCCCTAGTGTTTTGCCGTGGGGAGCACCGGCCCTCTTTGCTAAGAAGAAAGATGGTGCCTTGAGATTGTGTATTGACTACCGGAAGTTGAATCGGGCTACGGTTAAGAATAAGTACCCTATGCCCCGTATAGATGATTTGTTTGACCAGTTGAAGGGTTCCCGTTACTTCTCTAAGATAGACTTGAGATCGGGTTACCACCAATTGAGGGTCAGGGAGGAGGATATTCCTAAGACGACATTCCGTACGCGGTATGGCCATTATGAGTTTCTGGTGATGTCATTCGGGCTTACCAATGCACCGACAGTCTTTATGGACTTGATGAACCGGATCTTCCAGGAATTCTTGGATCGATTCGTAGTCGTTTTCGTGGACGACATTCTTGTTTATTCGCCTTCTGAGGAGGAGCACGAGGAACACTTGAGAGTGGTGCTTGAGTTGCTTAGAGCCCATAGGCTGTATGCCAAGTTTGGGAAGTGTGAGTTCTGGCTTAGGGAAGTCAAATTCTTAGGCCACGTGGTATCCGAGGAAGGAGTGTCTGTTGATACATCCAAGGTAGAGGCAGCGCAAGATTGGGCATGACCCAAGAGTGTGTTTGAGATCTGCAGTTTTCTGGGATTAGCTGGGTATTACCGCCGGTTTGTGAAAGATTTCTCCAGGTTAGCGTCACCGTTGACTAGACTGACTCGGAAGGGAGTCAAGTTTGTGTGGAGTGAGACTTGTGAAAAATCATTCCAAGAGCTGAAAATTAGATTGACCACCACTCCAGTTCTGATTATTCCGGAGAGAGGGTTGGGTTATGCGGTTTATTGTGATGCCTCACGAGAGGGTTTGGGTTGTGTGTTGATGTAAGAGGGGAAAGTGGTAGCTTATGGCTCACGTCAGTTGAAAATACACGAGAAGAATTACCCTACACACGACCTAGAATTAGCGGCTGTGATGTTTGCCTTGAAAATCTGGAGGCACTACCTTTATGGTGAGAAGTTCGAGGTGTTCTCGGACCACAAGAGTTTGAAGTATCTGTTTACACAGAGAGACTTGAATTTGAGACAGAGGAGATGGATGGAGTTCATTGAGGACTATGATTTTGAGTTACACTATCACCCGGGAAAGGCCAATGTTGTGGCCGATGCCCTTAGTAGGAAATCCATTAGCGATGTAGCTTGTATAGCCATCCGGGAATGGGAGATGTTGGGAGCACTTGGCGAGTTTGATTTGCTGTTGGGCGAATCTGTTGAGGCTGCGACCTTGTTTTCAGTTGTTGCACAGCCTACACTGGTGGCTAGAGTGTTAGAGGCACAGAGAGGTGACCTTGAGGTAGAGTCCTTCCGAGAGAAGATCTCCAGTGGGAAAGTTGAGAAGGGTTTGACGGTGTATCCCGACCTGAGTGTGAGATACCGAGACCGTTTGTTTGTACCGGAGTCTTGCCGAGAGGAAGTACTCCGAGAGTTTCACCATTCACGTCTTGCGGTGCATCCGGGAGGCACTAAGATATATCGGGATTTGGGTTGCCAGTTTTGGTGGCGAGGTATGAAGAGAGATGTGGCTGTTTTTGTATCGAAGTGCCTTACTTGCCAGCAAGTGAAGGCCGAGCATTAGAGGCCAGCGGGTTTGTTGCAACCTTTGCCTATTGCTGAATGGAAGTGGGAGCATGTCACTATGGACTTCGTTGTAGGTCTTCCGAGGACTCAGCGGGGTAGTGATGCTATTTGGGTGGTTGTAGACCGGTTGACTAAGTCGGCGCACTTTATTCCTATGCGCGTGAGAGACTCGGTAGATCATCTTGCCGACTTGTATATTCGGGACATAGTGAGATTGCACGGGGTCCCAGTGACAATCGTCTCGGATAGAGATCCTCGTTTTACTGCCAGGTTGTGGCAGAGTTTGCAGAGTGCCTTGGGCACTAAGTTGACCTTTAGTACGGCTTATCACCCTCAGACTGACGGGCAGTCCGAGCGTACTATTCAGATCCTCGAGGATATGCTTCGGGGTTGTGTCCTGGACTTCAGTGGGACGTGGGAAAGGCACTTACCCTTGGTAGAGTTTGCCTACAACAACAGTTTTCAGTCTAGCATCGGTATGGCACCGTTTGAGGCCTTGTATGGCCGACCGTGTAGGTCTCCAGTTTGTTGGGCCGAGGTAGGTGATGCACCTTTGTTGGGTCCGGAGTTGGTTAGGGAGACGACGGAGAAAGTTGAACTTATCCGTAGAAGGCTTGTTACAGCCCAGAGTCGTCAGAAATCTTATGCCGACCGTAGGAGGAGGCCTTTGGCGTTTGAGGTAGGTGACCATGTCTTTCTGAAGATATAACCTAGGTGAGGTTTGATGAGATTTGGAAAGAGTGGGAAGTTATCCCCTCGGTTTATTGGTCCTTTTGAGATCCTTAAGAGAGTTGGCAAGGTTGCTTATTGGTTAGCTTTACCGCCGCAGTTGTCCGGAGTTCATGACGTGTTTCATGTGAGTATGCTTCGGAAGTATGAGCCAGATCCATCACATGTATTGCATTGGACCGATTTAGAGATAGATGAGGATGCCTCGTATGAGGAGAGACCGGTTCGGGTCTTGGATAGGCGGGATCAGGTGCTGCGTGGCAAGACCATTCCTTTGGTGAAAGTCTTGTGGAAACATCACGGAGTGGAGGAAGCCACTTGGGAACGTGAGTTGGAAGTCCGTGAGAAATATCCGGACTTGTTTGTTGATATGTAATCTTGTATTTAAATTTTGAACTATTATTGAACTTAAGAACTTTTATATATGTCTTAAGTTGTGAAACATTGAAAATGTTTTGGTTTATTGGAAGTATGTTTTGGAACTTGCCTCGTATGGAAGTTGAATGTAACATTATATATGTTGAATACATTGTTAAAATTGGAAAGGAAATGCGCAATGTTGATGCATGTTGAAAGTACATATGTTGTTTACATATTGTGAAATGCCTCTTGTTAAAGGGATGGGATGACCGGTAATGGGTCGAATTGTTGAATGTTAAAGTGAAACATTGTTTAAAATGGAGGAAAACCTATTTTGAAAACTTGTGTTTAATTTCGGGGACGAAATTCTTTAAGGGGGGGAGGTTATAGCGATCCCGGATTTACCCTTATTGTACAGTGATCCGGACATGTGTCCGTGGAGGTTGGTAGTTGATTATTATCTTGTTTACATCCTTTTTACTTTGTAGTTGAGTTATGGGATGTGTTGGGCAGGTTTGTTACAGGTTGGTTGAGTTTAGAAACCAAAACTAGTTGCCCAGATTTTGACCTGTCCGCTCGAGCGGGGGTTTTGGCGCTCGAGCGGGAATTGCACCCATCCAGTATTTCCTGTGCAGTGTTGGACGCTCGAGCGTGGGATTGGCTGCTCGAGCGGGGTTGTGTGAGTGCCGCTCGAGCGGGGAGTTGGAAGCTCGAGCAGAGACCTGGTTCTGTAAAAGTTCTGGGAGTGTGCATCTGCCGCTCGAGCGGGATGGTTGACGCTCGAGCGGGAGTCTGTGAGTGACGCTCGAGTGGGGTGTTTGACGCTCGAGCGGGGCGACTGGGTTTAAGTTTCGATTTTTGACTTTTCAAATCACTTTTTCACTTTCTCTTCTCTCTCCTACTTTTCCAAAAACACCATTGTTGAGCCTCTCACTCTAGAACTCTACCTTCTCTCTAGGTTTTGATCTAGTAGGAGTGATTTGCTCACCTTTGGCCTTTACAAAAAAGTTGTTGATCGTCGAGGGCTACATTTTAATCTGAAAATTTTGGGTTTTGGAGCATGTTGGGTTTTGTCCTCTTCTCTCTTGGGGCTCCAGATTTGAGGTAGGGATATCCTACTCCTCTCTATGAATTTTGTCTTTAAATTTTGGCATTTTGAGATGTTGGGGTTGGTTTGGTAATTTTGTGAAAGTTTGGGGCTTTTGTGGTATTTTACAAAAGTTGGGGTTTTATTTATAATAAACCTAGATGCATGTTTGGCATAGAGAAATGGAATAAATGTTGAATCATTGATGAAAATGGGACCTAAGGGTCGTAATGTAAATTATGCAAATGACCTAATTACATCGTTTGATTAATTGGGATAATTAATTGTGAAAAATGAGGAAATGAAATGAAATTGTTGAGGTTGGGAATGTATGGGGTTAAAGGGTGTAGTTGAATTAATTATCACTCATCGAAATGAAATGTTGATTGAATATCCATTGTGCATTTATTTTCTGTTTAGAGATAACTGCTTTGGGCTATCGGTGGAGGATAGTCGTGATTGTTGTAGACAATGCATGATGATTAGGCAAACGAAAACTAATCAATAGAATGTGTCATGGAATTTGACGGTTGATAGAATACATTAACTGTATGTATTGGGTGATTGTATATAGAACCAATGTGTTTGTATACGTTATGTATAGAGGAGGAGATGGGGGATGTACTCCACAGTTTAGGGGAAGATGGGGGATGTACCTCTAAACCGGATAGCGTTGAGAGGAGATAGGGGATGAACTCCGTAGATACAGCTCATATGCTTGTCTAGAGAAGTAAAGATAGAGCTCATATGCTTATCTTTGTGAAGTGTAGATACAGCTTATATGCTTGTCTGTGAATGTGGGATATAGTTGTTATATATATCTGTTGAGAATGTGGATATAGCTGATATGCTTATCTGTGAATGTGGGATATAGTTTTTATACATATCTGTTGAGATGACGATAGAGCTAACATGCTTATCTGTTGAAAAAGGGAAAATGAGAAGTAACTTGGACTCATAAGTCGTATGACATAAAATGTGATTTATGTGGATGTATCAGTGTTGACCATCTATCAATTGCTAATCTTTTAGTCATTGTTCATGGTTAGTTTAGTGTATTTCTACTGGGCTGTGGCTCACCCTATATGGGAACATCATTTTCAGGTACAGGTAGCATGCCACCTCCAAGGACATAGCTTGGGAGGCTAGATGCGAGCTGATTTTTGCTGTATATTCAAGCCAAGGGCTTAATGTGTAGATGAGTTAGCATCCTTTTGTTGTAACCAAGTGTTAACTTGGAAAGCTGTAAGCCCGTAGGGCATTTTGCTTTTGTTGTTAACATGTAATACTATTGTAATGAAACTCTGATTAATAGAGGTATGTGGATATTTTGCATGTCAAGGAATGTCTCAACTGAGGGTTTAATGTTATTATTTTGAGGGCGTTACAACTATACCTTAACGATCTATTTGGAAAATAAATAAAAAAGGAAGTTTAATAGAAAAGAAAAATGAATAAAAATGGAAGTAGAATAAAAATAAAAATGGTAGTTGCAGAAAATTAAAAATGGTAGTTCATTCAAGAAAGCACTATACCTTAACGATCTATTTGGAAATCAAATAAAAAGGGAAGTTTAATAGAAAAGTAAATTGAACAAAAATGGAAGTTGAATAAAAATAAAAATGAAACTTGCATAAAATTAAAAATGGAAGTTGAATCCAGAAACCACTATACCGTAACGATCTATTTCGAAATTAAATAAAAAAGGAAGTTTAATAAGAAAGTAAATTGAATTAAAATGGAAGTAGAATAAAAATAAAAATGAAAGTTACATAAAATTAAAAATGGAAGTTCAATCCAGAAACCACTATACCTTAACGATCTATTTGGAAATTAAATAAAAAAAGAAGTTTAATAGAAAAGTAAATTGACTAAAAATGGAAGTAGAATAAAAATAAAAATGAAAGTTGCATAAAATTAAAAAGGGAAGTTCAATCGAGAAACCACTACACCTTAACGATCTATTTGGAAATTAAATAAGAAAGGAAGTTTAATAGAAAAGTAAATTAAACAAAAATGGAAGTTGAATAAAAATAAAAATGAAAATTGCATAAAATTAAAAATGGAAGTTCAATCCAGAAACCACTATACCTTAACGATCCATTTGGAAATTAAATAAAAAAGGAAGTTTAATAGGAAAGTAAATTGAATTAAAATGGAAGTAGAATAAAAATAAAAATGAAAGTTGCATAAAATTAAAAATGGAAGTTTAATCCAGAAACCACTATACCTTAACGATCTATTTGGAAATTAAATAAAAAAGGAAGTTTAATAGAAAAGTAAATTGAATAAAAATGAAAGTTGAATAAAAATAAAAATGAAAGTTGCATAAAATTAAAATTGGAAGTTCAATCCAAAAACCACTATACCTTAACGATCTATTTGGAAATTAAATAACAAAGGAAGTTGAGTAGAAAAGAAACTTGAATAAAAAAGGAAGTTAAATAAAAATAAAAATGGAAGTTGCAGAAGATAAAAAATGGAAATTCATTTCAGAAACCACTATGCCTTAACGATCTATTTGGAAATTAAATAAAAAAGGAAGTTTAATAGAAAAGTAAATTGAATAAAAATGGAAGTTGAATAAAAATGAAAATGAAAGTTGCAGAAAATTAAATATGGAAGTTCAATCCAGAAACCACTATACCTTAACGATCTATTTGGAAATTAAAGAAAAAAGGAAGTTTAATAGAAAAGTAAATTGAATAAAAATGGAAGTTGAATAAAAATAAAAATGAAAGTTGCAGAAAATTAAATATGGAAGTTCAATCCAGAAACCACTTTACCTTAACGATCTATTCGGAAATTAAATAAAAAAGGAAGTTTAATAGGAAAGTAAATTGAATAAAAATGGAAGTTGAATAAAATAAAAATTAAAGTTGCATAAAATTAAAAATTGAAGTTCAATCCAAAAACCACTATACCTTAACGATCAATTTGGAAATTAAATAAAAATGGAAGTTGAGTAGAAAAGAAACTTGAATAGAAAAGGAAGTTAAATAAAAATAAAATTGGAAGTTCATTCAAGAAACCACTATACCTTAACGATCTATATGAAAATTAAATAAAAAAGGAAGTTTAATAGAAAAGTAAATTCACTAAAAATGGAAGTAGAATAAAAATAAAAATGAAAGTCACATAAAATTAAAAAGGGAAGTTCAATCCAGAAACCATTACACCTTAACGATCTATTTGGAAATTAAATAAAAAAGGAAGTTTAATAGAAAAGTAAATTGAATAAAAATGGAAGTTGAATAAAAATAAAAATGAAACTTGCATAATATTAAAAATGGAAGTTCAATCCAGAAACCACTATACCTTAACGACCTATTTGGAAATTAAATAAAAAACCAAGTTTAATAGGAAAGTAAATTGAATTAAAATGGAAGTAGAATAAAAATAAAAATGAAAGTTGCATAAAATTAAAAATGGAAGTTCAATCCAGAAACCACTATACCTTAACGATCTATTTGGAAATTAAATAAAAAAGGAGTTTAATAGAAGAGTAAATTGAATAAAAATGAAAGTTGAATAAAAATAAAAATAAAAGTTGCATAAAATTAAAAATGGAAGTTCAATCCAAAAACCATTATACCTTAACGATCTATTTGGAAATTAAATAAAAAAGTAAGTTGAGTAGAAAAAAACTTGAATAAAAAAGGAAGTTAAATAAAAATAAAATTGGAAGTTGCAGAAAATTAATAATGAAAGTTCATTTCAGAAACCACTATACCTTAACGATCTATTTGGAAAATAAATAAAAAACGAAGTTTAATAGAAAAGTAAATTGAATGGAAATGGAAGTTGAACGAAAATAAAAAAGAAAGTTGCAGCAAATTAAATATGGAAGTTCAATCCAGAAACCACTGTACCTTAATGATCTATTTGGAAATTAAATAAAAAAGGAAGTTTAATAGAAAAGTAAATTGAATAAAAATGAAATTTGCATAAAATTAAAAATGGAAGTTCAATCCAAAAACCACTATACCTTAACGATCTATTTGGAAATTAAATAAAAAAGGAAGTTGAGTAGAAAAGAAACTTGAATGAAAAAGGAAGTTAAATAAAAATAAAACTGGAAGTTGCAGAAAATTAAAAATGGAAATTCATTCAAGAAACCAATATACCTTAACGATCTATTTGGAAATTAAATAAAAAAGGATGTTTAATAGAAAAGTAAATTGAATAAAAATGGAAGTAGAATAAAAATAAACAGGAAAGTTGCACAAAATTAAAAGTGGAAGTTGAATCCAGAAACCACTATACCTTAACGATCTATTTGGAAATTAAATAAAAAAAGAAGTTTAATAGAAAAGAAAAATGAATAAAAATAGAAGTAGAATAAAAATAAAAATGGTAGTTGCAGAAAATTAAAAATGGCAGTTCATTCAAGAAAGCACTATACCTTAACGATCTATTTGGAAATTAAATAAAAAAGGAAGTTTAATAGAAATGTAAATTGAATAAAAATGGAAGTTGAATAAAAATAAAAATGAAACTTTCATAAAATTAAAAATGGAAGTTCAATCCAAAAACCACTATACCTTAACGATCTATTTGGAAATTAAATAAAAAAAGAAGTTTAATAGGAATGTAAATTGAATTAAAATGGAAGTAGAATAAAAATAAAAATGAAAGTTGCATCTAATTAAAAATGGAAGTTCAATCCAGAAACCACTATACTTTAACGATCTATTTGGAAATTAAATAAAAAAGGAAGTTTAATAGCAAAGTAAATTGAATAAAAATGAAAGTTGAATAAAAATAAAAATGAAAGTTGCATAAAATTAAAAATGGAAGTTCAATCCAAAAACCACTATACCTTAACGATCTATTTGGAAATTAAATAAAAAAGGAAGTTGAGTAGAAAAGAAACTTGAATGAAAAAGGAAGTTAAATAAAAATAAAAATGAGAGTTCTAGAAAATTAAATATGGAAGTTCAATACAGAAACCACCATACCATAACGATCTATTTGGAAATTAAATAAAAAATGAAGTTTAATAGAAAAGTAAATTGAATAAAAATGGAAGTTGAATAAAAATAAAAATGAAAGTAGCAGAAAATTAAACACGGAAGTTCAATCCAGAAACCACTATACCTTAACGATCTACTTGGAAATTAAATAAAAAATGAAGTTTAGTAGAAAAGTAAATTGAATAAAAATGGAAGTTGAATAAAAATAAAAATGAAAATCGCATAAAATTAAAGATGGAAGTTAAATCCAGAAACCACTATACCTTAACGATCTATTTGGAAATTAAACAAAAAAGGAAGTTGAGTAGAAAAGAAACTTGAATAAAAAAGGAAGTTAAATAAAATAATAATGGAAGTTGCAGAAAATTAAAAATGGAAGTTCATTCAAGAAACCACTATACCTTAACGATCTATTTGGAAATTAAATAAACAAAGAACTTTAATAGGAAAGTAAATTGAATTAAAATGGAAGTAGAATAAAAATAAAAATAAAAGTTGCATAAAATTAAAAATGGAAGTTCAATCCAGAAACCACTATACCTTAACGATCTATTTGGAAATTAAATAAAAAAGGAAGTTTAATAGAAAAATAAATTGAATAAAAATGGAAGTTCAATAAAAATAAAAATGAAAGTCGTAGAAAATTAATTATGGAAGTTCAATCCAGAAACCACTTTACCTTAACGATCTATTTGGAAATTAAATAAAAAAGGAAGTTTCATAGGAAAGTAAATTGAATGAAAATGAAAGTTGAATAAAATAAAAATGAAAATTAAATAAAATTAAAAATGGATGTTCAATCCAAAAACCACTATACCTTAACGATCAATTTGGAAATTAAATAAAAATGGAAGTTGAGTAGAAAAGAAAATGAATGAAAAGGAAGTTAAATAAAAATAAGATTGGAAGTTCATTGAAGAAACCACTATACCTTAACGATCGATATGGAAATTAAATAAAAAAGGAAGTTTAATAGAAAAGTAAATTATAAAAATGGAAGTTGAATAAAAATAAAAATGAAAGTCGTAGAAAATTAATTATGGAAGTTCAATCCAGAAATCACTTTACCTTAACGATCTATTTGGAAATTAAATAAAAAAGGAAGTTTCATAGGAAAGTAAATTGAATGAAAATGGAAGTTGAATAAAATAAAAATGAAAGTTACATAAAATTAAAAATGGATGTTCAATCCAAAAACCACTATATCTTAACGATCAATTTGGAAATTAAATAAAAATGGAAGTTGAGTAGAAAAGAAAATGAATGAAGAGGAAGTTAAATAAAAATAAGATTGGAAGTTCATTCAAAAAACCACTATACCTTAACGATCGATATGGAAATTAAATAAAAAAGGAAGTTTAATAGAAAAGTAAATTGACTAAAAATGGAAGTAGAATAAAAATAAAAATGAAAGTTGCATAAAATTAAAAAGGGAAGTTCAATCTAGAAACCACTACACCTTAACGATCAATATGGAAATTAAATAAAAAAGGAAGTTTAATAGATAAGTAAATTGAATAAAAATGGAAGTTGAATAAAAATAAAAATGAAACTTGCATAAAATTAAAAATGGAAGTTCAATCCAGAAACCACTATACCTTAACGATCTATTTGGAAATTAAATAAAAATGGAAGTTTAATAGGAAAGTAAATTGAATTAAAATGGGAGTAGAATAAAAATAAAAATGAAAGTTGCATAAAATTAAAAATGGAAATTCAATCCAGAAACCACTATACCTTAACGATCTATTTGGAAATTAAATCAAAAAGGAAATTTAATAGAAAAGTAAATTGAATAAAAATGAAAGTTGAATAAAAATAAAAATGAAAGTTGCATAAAATTAAAAATGGAAGTTCAATCCAAAAATCACTATACCTTAACGATATATTTGGAAATTAAATAAAAAAGGAAGTTGAGTAGAAAAAAACTTGAATGAAAAAGGAAGTTAAATAAAAATAAAAATGAAAGTTCCAGAAAATTAAATATGGAAGTTCAATACAGAAACCACTATACCTTAACGATCTATTTGGAAATTAAATAAAAAATAAAGTTTAATAGAAAAGTAAATTGAATAAAAATGGATGTTGAATAAAAATAAAAATGAAAGTTGCAGAAAATTAAACATGGAAGTTCAATCTAGAAACTACTATACCTTAACGATCTGCTTGAAAATTAAATAAAAAATTAAGTTTAATAGAAAAGTAAATTGAATAAAAATTGAAGTTGAATAAAAATAAAAATGAAAGTTGCATAAAATTAAAAATGGAAGTTCAATCCAAAAACCACTATACCTTAACGATCTACTTGGAAATTAAATAAAAAATGAAGTTTAGTAGAAAAGTAAATTGAATAAAAATGGAAGTTGAATAAAAATAAAAATGAAAGTCGCATAAAATTAAAGATGGAAGTTAAATCCGGAAACCACTATACCTTAACGATCTATTTGGAAATTAAACAAAAAAGGAAGTTGAGTAGAAAAAGAAACTTGAATAAAAAAGGAAGTTAAATAAAAATAAAACTGGAAGTTGCAGAAAATTAAAAATGGAAATTCATTCAAGAAACCAATATACCTTAACGATCTATTTGGAAATTAAATAAAAAAGGATGTTTAATAGAAAAGCAAATTTAATAAAAATGGAAGTAGAATAAAAATAAACAGGAAAGTTGCACAAAATTAAAAGTGGAAGTTCAATCCAGAAACCACTATACCTTAACGATCTATTTGGAAATTAAATAAAAAAGGAAGTTTAATAGAAAATAAAAATGGTAGTTGCAGAAAATTAAAAATGGCAGTTCATTCAAGAAAGCACTATACCTTAACGATCTATTTGGAAATTAAATAAAAAAGGAAGTTTAATAGAAATGTAAATTGAATAAAAATGGAAGTTGAATAAAAATAAAAATGAAACTTGTATAAAATTAAAAATGGAAGTTCAATCCAGAAACCACTATACCTTAACGATCTATTTGGAAATTAAATAAAAAAAGAAGTTTAATAGGACTGTAAATTGAATTAAAATGGAAGTAGAATAAAAATAAAAATGAAAGTTGCATCTAATTAAAAATGGAAATTCAATCCAGAAACCACTATACTTTAACGATCTATTTGGAAATTAAATAAAAATGGAAGTTTAATAGCAAAGTAAATTGAATAAAAATGAAAGTTGAATAAAAATAAAAATGAAAGTTGCATAAAATTAAAAATGGAAGTTCAATCCAAAAACCACTATACCTTAACGATCTATTTGAAAATTAAATAAAAAAGGAAGTTGAGCAGAAAAGAAACTTGAATGAAAAAGGAAGTTAAATAAAAATAAAAATGAGAGTTCCAGAAAATTAAATATGGAAGTTCAATACAGAAACCACCATACCATAACGATCTATTTGGAAATTAAATAAAAAATGAAGTTTAATTGAAAAGTAAATTGAATAAAAATGGAAGTTGAATAAAAATAAAAATGAAAGTTGCAGAAAATTAAACACGGAAGTTCAATCCAGAAACCACAATACCTTAACGATCTACTTGGAAATTAAATAAAAAATGAAGTTTAGTAGAAAAGTAAATTGAATAAAAATGGAAGTTGAATAAAAATAAAAATGAAAATCGCATAAAATTAAAGATGGAAGTTAAATCCAGAAACCACTATACCTTAACGATCTATTTGGAAATTAAACAAAAAAGGAAGTTGAGTAGAAAAGAAACTTGAATAAAAAAGGAAGTTAAATAAAAATAATAATGGAAGTTGCAGAAAATTAAAAATGGAAGTTCATTCAAGAAACCACTATACCTTAACGATCTATTTGGAAATTAAATAAACAAAGAACTTTAATAGGAAAGTAAATTGAATTAAAATGGAAGTAGAATAAAAATAAAAATAAAAGTTGCATAAAATTAAAAATGGAAGTTCAATCCAGAAACCACTATACCTTAACGATCTATTTGGAAATTAAATAAAAAAGGAAGTTTAATAGAAAAGTAAATTGAATAAAAATGGAAGTTCAATAAAAATAAAAATGAAAGTCGTAGAAAATTAATTATGGAAGTTCAATCCAGAAACCACTTTACCTTAACGATCTATTTGGAAATTAAATAAAAAAGGAAGTTTCATAGGAAAGTAAATTGAATGAAAATGGAAGTTGAATAAAATAAAAATGAAAGTTACATAAAATTAAAAATGGATGTTCAATCCAAAAACCACTATACCTTAACGATCAATTTGGAAATTAAATAAAAATGGAAGTTGAGTAGAAAAGAAAATGAATGAAAAGGAAGTTAAATAAAAATAAGATTGGAAGTTCATTCAAGAAAACGCTATACCTTAACGATCGATATGGAAATTAAATAAAAAAGGAAGTTTAATAGAAAAGTAAATTGAATAAAAATGGAAGTTGAATAAAAATAAAAATGAAAGTCGTAGAAAATTAATTATGGAAGTTCAATCCAGAAACCACTTTACCTTAACGATCTATTTGGAAATTAAATAAAAAAGGAAGTTTCATAGGAAAGTAAATTGAATGAAAATGGAAGTTGAATAAAATAAAAATGAAAGTTATATAAAATTAAAAATGGATGTTCAATCCAAAAACCACTATATCTTAACGATCAATTTGGAAATTAAATAAAAATGGAAGTTGAGTAGAAAAGAAAATGAATGAAGAGGAAGTTAAATAAAAATAAGATTGGAAGTTCATTCAAGAAACCACTATACCTTAACGATCGATATGGAAATTAAATAAAAAAGGAAGTTTAATAGAAAAGTAAATTGACTAAAAATGGAAGTAGAATAAAAATAAAAATGAAAGTTGCATAAAATTAAAAAGGGAAGTTCAATCTAGAAACCACTACACCTTAACGATCAATATGGAAATTAAATAAAAAAGGAAGTTTAATAGAAAAGTAAATTGAATAAAAATGGAAGTTGAATAAAAATAAAAATGAAACTTGCATAAAATTAAAAATGGAAGTTCAATCCAGAAACCACTATACCTTAACGATCTATTTGGAAATCAAATAAAAATGGAAGTTTAATAGGAAAGTAAATTGAATTAAAATGGAAGTAGAATAAAAATAAAAATGAAAGTTGCATAAAATTAAAAATGGAAATTCAATCCAGAAACCACTATACCTTAATGATCTATTTGGAAATTAAATAAAAAAGGAAATTTAATAGAAAAGTAAATTGAATAAAAATGAAAGTTGAATAAAAATAAAAATGAAAGTTGCATAAAATTAAAAATGGAAGTTCAATCCAAAAATCACTATACCTTAACGATATATTTGGAAATTAAATAAAAAAGGAAGTTGAGTAGAAAAGAAACTTGAATGAAAAAGGAAGTTAAATAAAAATAAAAATGAAAGTTCCAGAAAATTAAATATGGAAGTTCAATACAGAAACCACTATACCTTAACGATCTATTTGGAAATTAAATAAAAAATAAAGTTTAATAGAAAAGTAAATTGAATAAAAATGGAAGTTGAATAAAAATAAAAATGAAAGTTGCAGAAAATTAAACATGGAAGTTCAATCTAGAAACCACTATACCTTAACGATCTGCTTGAAAATTAAATAAAAAATTAAGTTTAATAGAAAAGTAAATTGAATAAAAATTGAAGTTGAATAAAAATAAAAACGAAAGTCGCATAAAATTAAAGATGGAAGTTCATTCCAAAAACCACTATACCGTAACGATCTATTTGGAAATTAAATAAAAAAGGAAGTTGAGTAGAAAAGAAACTTGAATGAAAAAGGAAGTTAAATAAAAATAATAATGGCAGTTACAGAAAATTAAAAATGGAAGTTCATTCAAGAAACCACTATACCTTAACGATCTATTTGGAAATTAAATAAAAAAAGGAATTTTAATAGGAAAGTAAATTGAATTAAAATGGAAGTATAATAAAAATAAAAATGAAAGTTGCATAAAATTAAAAATGGAAGTTCAATCCAGAAACCACTATACCTTAACGATCTATTTGGAAATTAAATAAAAAAGGAAGTTTAATAGAAAAGTAAATTGAATAAAAATGCAAGTTGAATAAAAATAAAAATGAAAGTTGCAGAAAATTAAATATGCAAGTTCAATCCAGAGACCAATTTACCTTAACAATCTATTTGGAAATTAAATAAAAAAGGAAGTTTAATAAGAAAGTAAATTAGATAAAAACGGAAGTTGAATAAAATAAAAATGAAAGTTGCATAAAATTAAAAATGGAAGTTCAATCCAAAAACCACTATGCCTTAACGATCAATTTGGAAATTTAATAAAAATGGAAGTTGAGTAGAAAAGAAACTTGAATAGAAAAGGAAGTTAAATAAAAATAAAATTGGAAGTTCATTCAAGAAACCAATATACCTTAACGATCTATATGGAAATTAAATAAAAAAGGAAGTTTAATAGAAAAGTAAATTGACTAAAAATGGAAGTATAATAAAAATAAAAATGAAAGTTGCATAAAATTAAAAAGGGAAGTTCAATCCAGAAACCACTACACCTTAACGATCGATTTGGAAATTAAATAAAAAATGAAGTTTAATAGAAAAGTAAATTGAATAAAAATGGAAGTTGAATAAAAATAAAAATGAAACTTGCATAAAATTAAAAATGGAAGTTCAATCCAGAAACCACTATACCTTAACGATCTATTTGGAAATTAAATAAAAAATGAAGTTTAATCGGAAAGTTAATTGAATTAAAATGGAAGTAGAATAAAAATAAAAATGAAAGTTGCAGAAAATTAAATATGGAAGTTCAATCCAGAAACCACTATACCTTAACGATCTATTTGGAAATTAAATAAAAAAGGAAGTTTAATAGAAAAGTAAATTGAATAAAAATGGAAGTAGAATATAAATAAAAATGAAAGTCGCATAAAATTAAAAATGGATGTTCAATCCAGAAACCACTATACCTTAGATATCTATTTGGAAATTAAATAAAAAATGAAGTTTAATAGAAAAGAAAATTGAATAAAAATGGATGTAGAATAAAAATAAAAATAAAAGTTGCAGAAAATTAAAAATGGCAATTCATTCAAGAAAGCACTATACCTTAAGGATCTATTTGGAAATTAAGTAAAAAAGGAAGTTTAATAGAAAAGTAAATCGATTAAAAATGGAAGTTGAATAAAAATAAAAAGGAAAGTTGCATAAAATTAAAAGTGGAAGTTCAACGCAGAAACCACTATACCTTAACAATCTATTTGGAAATTAAATAAAAAAGGAAGTTTAATAGAAAAGTAAATTGAATAAAAATGGATCTATTTGGAAATTAAAATGGTTTCTGGATTGAACTTCCATTTTTAATTTTATGCAACTTTCATTTTTATTTTTATTTTACTTCAATTTTTAATCAATTTACTTTTCTATTAAATTTCCTTTTTTATTTAATTTTCCAAATAGATCAGTAAAGTATAGTGGTTTCTGGAATGAACTTGCATTTTTAATTTTCTGCAATTTCCATTTTTATTTTTTTTAACTTCTTTTTTTATTCAAGATTCTGTTCTACTCAACTTCCTTTTTTATTTAATTTCCAAATAGATCGTTAAGGTATAGTGGTTTTTGGATTGAACTTCCATTTTTAATTTTATGCAACTTTCATTTTTATTTTTATTCAATTTACTTTTCTATTAAACTTCCTTTTTTATTTAATTTCCAAATAGATCGTTAAGGTAAAATGGTTTCTGGATTGAACTTCAATATTTAATTTTCTGCAACTTTCATTTTTAATTTTATTCAACTTCCATTTTTATTCAATTTACTTTTCTGTTAAACTTCCTTTTTTATTTAATTTCCAAATAAATCGTTAAGGTATAGTGGTATCCGGAATGAACTTCCAGTTTTAATTTTATGCAACTTTCATTTTTATTTTTATTCTACTTCCATTTTAATTGAATTTACTTTCCTATTAAACTTCCTTTTTTTATTTAATTTCCAACTAGATCGCCAAGGTATAGTGGTTTCTGGATTGAACTTCCATTTTTAATTTTATGCAACTTTCATTTTTATTTATATTCTACTTCCATTTTTATTCAATTTACTTTTCTATTAAACTTCATTTTTTATTTAATTTCCAAATAGATCGTTAAGGTATAGTGGTTTCTGGAATGAACTTCCATTTCTAATTTTCTGCAGCTTCCATTTTTATTTTTATTTAACTTCCTTTTTTATTCAAGTTTCTTTTCTACTCAACTTCCTTTTTTATTTAATTTCCAAATAGATCGTTAAGGTATAGTGGTTTTTGGATTGAACTTCCATTTTTAATTTTATGCAACTTTCATTTTTTTTTTATCGAACTACCATTTTTATTCAATTTACTTTTCTATTAAACTTCCTTTTTTATTTAATTTCCAAATAGATCGTTAAGGTAAAGTGGTTTCTTGATTTAACTTCCATATTTAATTTTCTGCAACTTTCATTTTTATTTTTATTCAACTTCCATATTTATTCAATTTACTTTTCTATTAAACTTCCTTTTTTATTTAATTTCCAAATAGATCGTTAAGGTATAGTGGTTTCTGGATTGAACTTCCAATTTTAGTTTCATGCAACTTTCATTTTTATTTTTATTCTACTTCCATTTTAATTCAATTAACTTTCCTACTAAACTTCCTTTTTTATTTAATTTCCAAATAAATCGTTAAGGTATAGTGGATTTTGGATTGAACTTTCATTTTTAATTTTATGCAACTTTCATTTTTATTCAATTTATTTTTCTATTAAACTTCCTTTTTTATTTAATTTCCAAATAGATCGTTAAGGCATAGTGGTTTCTGGATTGAACTTCCATATTTGATTTTCTGCAACTTTCATTTTTATTTTTATTCAACTTCAATTTTTATTCAATTTAC
Organism: Camellia sinensis; assembly: GCF_055761805.1. Lineage (NCBI taxonomy): Eukaryota > Viridiplantae > Streptophyta > Magnoliopsida > Ericales > Theaceae > Camellia > Camellia sinensis. The sequence goes on from NW_028128987.1 coordinate 34,209,558, forward strand.
TTTTCTATTAAACTTCATTTTTTATTTAATTTCCAAATAGATCGTTAAGGTATAGCGGTTTCTGGATTGAACTTCCATTTTTAATTTTATGCAACTTTCATTTTTATTTTTATTCTACTTCCATTTTAATTCAATTTACTTTCCTATTAAACTTCCTTTTTTATTTAATTTCCAAGTAGATTGTTAAGGTATAGTGGCTTCTGGATAGAACTTTCATTTTTAATTTTTTGCAACTTTCATTTTTATTTTTATTCTACTTCCATTTTTAATCAATTTACTTTTCTATTAAACTTCCTTTTTTATTTAATTGCCAAACAGATCATTAAGGTATAGTGGTTTCTGGAATGAACTTCCATTTTCAATTTTATGCAACTTTCATTTTTATTTATATTCTACTTCCATTTTTATTCGATTTACTTTTCTATTAAACTTCCTTTTTTATTTAATTTCCAAATAGATCGTTAAGGTAAAGTGGTTTCCTGATTTAACTTCCATATTTAATTTTCTGCAACTTTCATTTTTATTTTTATTCAACTTCCATATTTATTCAATTTACTTTTCTGTTAAACTTCCTTTTTTATTTAATTTCCAAATAGATCGTTAAGGTATAGTGGTTTCTGGATTGAACTTCCAATTTTAGTTTTATGCAACTTTCATTTTTATTTTCATTGTACTTCCATTTTAATTCAATTAACTTTCCTATTAAACTTCCTTTTTTATTTAATTTCCAAATAGATCGTTAAGGTAAAATGGTTTCTTGATTTAACTTCCATATTTAATTTTCTGCAACTTTCATTTTTATTTTTGTTCAACTTCCATATTTATTCAATTTACTTTTCTATTAAACTTCCTTTTTTATTTAATTTTCAAATAGATCGTTAAGATATAGTGGTTTCTGGATTGAACTTCCAATTTTAGTTTTATGCAACTTTCATTTTTATTTTTATTGTACTTCCATTTTAATTCAATTAACTTTCCTATTAAACTTCCTTTTTTATTTAATTTCCAAATAAATCGTTAAGGTATAGTGGTTTTTGGATTGAACTTCCATTTTTAATTTTATGCAACTTTCATTTTTATTTTTATTGAACTTCCATTTTTATTCAATTTACTTTTCTATTAAACTTCCTTTTTTATTTAATTTCCAAAGAGATCGTTAAGGTATAGTGGTTTCTGGATTGAACTTTCATATTTAATTTTCTGCAACTTTCATTTTTATTTTTATTCAACTTCCATTTTTATTCTATTTAATTTTCTATTAAATTTCTTTTTTTATTTAATTTCCAAATAGATCGTTAAGGTATAGTGGTTTCTACATTGAACATCCATTTTTAATTTTATGCAACTTTCATTTTTATTTTTATTCTACTTCCATTTTAATTCAATTAACTTTCCTATTAAACTTCCTTTTTTATTTAATTTCCAAGTAGATTGTTAAGGTATAGTGGTTTCTGGATAGAACTTCCCTTTTTAATTTTATGCAACTTTCATTTTTATTTTTATTCTACTTCCATTTTTAATCAATTTACTTTTCTATTAAACTTCATTTTTTATTTAATTTCCAAATAGATCATTAAGGCATAGCGGTTTCTGAAATGAACTTCAATTTTTAATTTTCTGCAACTTTCATTTTTATTTTTATTTAACTTACTTTTTTATTCAAGTTTTTTTCTACTCAACTTCCTTTTTTATTTAATTTCCAAATAGATCGTTAAGGTATAGTGGTTTTTGGATTGAACTTCCATTTTTAATTTTATGCAACTTTCATTTTTACTTTTATTCAACTTCCATTTTTATTCAATTTACTTTGCTATTAAATTTCCTTTTTTTATTTAATTTCCAAATAGATCGTTAAGGTATAGTGGTTTCTAGATTGAACTTCCGTTTTTAATTTTATGCAACTTTCATTTTTATTTTTATTCTACTTCCATTTTAATTCAATTTACTATCCTATCAAACTTCCTTTTTTATTGAATTTCCAAGTAGATTGTTAAGGTATAGTGGTTTCTGGATTGAACTTCCATTTTTAATTTTATGCAACTTTCATTTTTACTTTTATTTTACTTCAATTTTTAATCAATTTACTTTTCTATTAAACTTCCTTTTTTTATTTAATTTCCAAATAGATCCTTAAGGTATAGTGGTTTCTGGAATGAACTTCCATTTTTCATTTTCTACAACTTCCATTTTTATTTTTATTTAACTTCCTTTTTTAGTCTAGATTCTTTTCTACTCAACTTCCTTTTTTATTTAATTTCCAAACAGATCGTTAAGGTATGGTGGTTTTTGGATTGAACTTCCATTTTTAATTTTATGCAACTTTCATTTTTATTTTTATTCAGCTTCCATTTTTATTCAATTTACTTTTCCATTAAACTTCATTTTTTATTTAATTTCCAAATAGATCGCTAAGGTATAGTGGTTTCTAGATTGAACTTCCATTTTTAATTTTATGCAACTTTCATTTTTATTTATATTCTACTTCAATTTTTATTCAATTTACTTTTCTATTAAACTTCCTTTTTTATTTAATTTCCAAATAGAAAGTTAAGGTATAGTGGTTTCTGGAATGAACTTCCATTTTTAATTTTCGGCAACTTCCATTTTTATTTTTATTTCACTTCCTTTTTTATTCAAGTTTCTTTTCTACTCAACTTCCTTTTTTATTTAATTTGCAAATAGATCGTTAAGGTATAGTGGTTTTTGGATTGAACTTTCATTTTTAATTTTATACAACTTTCATTTTTATTTTTATTCAACTACCATTTTTATTCAATTTACTTTTCTATTAAACTACCTTTTTTATTTAATTTCCAACTAGATCGTTAAGGTATAGTGGTTTTTGGATTGAACTTCCATTTTTAATTTTATGCGACTTTCATTTTTATTTTAATTCAACTTCCATTTTTATTCAATTTACTTTTCTATTAAACTTCCTTTTTTATTTAATTTCCAAATAGATCGTTAAGGTAAAGTGGTTTCTGGATTTCACTTCCACATTTAATTTTCTGCAACTTTCATTTTTATTTTAATTCAACTTCCATATTTCTTCAATTTACTTTTCTATTAAACTTCCTTTTTTATTTAATTTCCAAATAGATCGTTAAGGTATAGTGGTTTCTGGATTGAACTTCCAATTTTAGTTTTATGCAACTTTCATTTTTATTTTTATTCTAATTCCATTTTAATTCAATTAACTTTCCTATTAAACTTCTTTTTTTATTAATTTCCAAATAGATCGTTAAGGTAAAGTGGTTTCTTGATTTAACGTCCATAATTAATTTTCTGCAACTTTCACTTTTATTTTTATTCAACTTCGATATTTATTCAATTTACTTTTCTATTAAACTTTCTTTTTTATTTAATTTCCAAATAGATCGTTAAGGTACAGTGGTTTCTGGATTGAACTTCCAATTTTAGTTTTATGCAACTTTCATTTTTATTTTTATTCTACTTCCATTTTAATTCAATTAACTTTCCTATTAAACTTCTTTTTTTATTTAATTTCCAAATAAATCGTTAAGGTATAGTGGTTTTTGGATTGAACTTCCATTTTTAATTTTATGCAACTTTCATTTTTATTTTTATTAAACTTCCTTTTTTATTTAATTTCCAAATAGATCGTTAAGGTATAGTGGTTTCTGGATTGAACTTCCATATTTAATTTTCTGCAACTTTCATTTTTATTTTTAATCAACTTCCATTTTTATTCAATTTACTTTTCTATTAAACTTCCTTTTTTATTTAATTTCCAAATAGATCGTTAAGGTATAGTGGTTTCTAGATTAAACTTCCATTTTTAAATTTATGCAACTTTCATTTTTATTTTTATTCTACTTCCATTTTAATTCAATTTACTTTCCTATTAAACTTCCTTTTTTATTTAATTTCCAAGTAGATTGTTAAGGTATAGTGGTTTCTGGATAGAACTTCCATTTTTAATTTTATGCAACTTTCATTTTTATTTTTATTCTACTTCCATTTTTAATCAATTTACTTTTCTATTAAACTTCCTTTTTTATTTAATTTCCAAATAGATCATTAAGGTATAGTGGTTTCTGAAATGAACTTCCATTTTTAATTTTCTGCAACTTCCATTTTTATTTTTATTTAACTTCCTTTTTTATTTAATTTCCAAATAGATCGTTAAGGTATAGTGGTTTTGGGATTGAACTTCCATTTTTAATTTTATACAACTTTCATTTTCATTTTTTTTCAACTACCATTTTTATTGAATTTACTTTTCTATTAAACTTGCTTTTTTATTTAATTTCCAAATTGATCGTTAAGGTATAGTGGTTTCTGGATTGAACTTCCAATTTTAGATTTATGCAACTTTCATTTTTATTTTTATTCTACTTCCATTTTAATTCAATTAACTTTCCTATTAAACTTCCTTTTTTATTTAATTTCCAAATAGATCATATAGCGATCCCGGGTTTTACCCTTGTTGTACAGTGATCCGGACTTGTGTCCGAGGATGTTGGTAGTTGTTTATTATCTTGTTTACATCCTTTTTACTTTGTATATTGAGTTATGGGTTGTGTTGGGCAGGTTTGTTACAGGTTGGTTGTGTTTGGGAGCCTAGTGTTGCTGCCCAGATTTTTGGACCTTCGCTCGAGCGAGGAGCGGTCGCTCGAGCGAGAGTTGAGTTCGTGTCTGGTTCTGGACCTGAGAGTTGCCATTCTTGGCTCGAGCGAGCTTCCTTCGCTCGAGCGGTCTGGGTTTTTCTTCGCTCGATCGAGAACATCTTGGCTCGAGCGAGAGTTTTCTGTGTCTGGTCTCTCGAGCGACGAAGGCTTCACTCGAGCGAGCGTGTTTTATATCAGCGGACAGCAGCGATTTTGAACTTCAGTTTTTCACTTCTTTTTTTGATCAAAACCTAAATCCGAGGCCCTCTCACTCTAAACTTACACTCTCTCTAAGATTTGATCTCCCTAGGGTGTGAATCTAGCCTAGGGCCTTTGTTAAAAAGATAGAGGGTGTTGAGAGCTTTGATTTAATCTGAAAAAGTTTGGATTTGGAGCAAGTTGATCTTTGGGTCTTCATCTCCTTTTTGGATAAAACTTCAAGGTAGGGATATCCTACTCCTCTCTATGGGTTTTGTCTTTAAATTTTGGTATTTTGAGATGTTGGGCTTGGTTTGGTAATTTTGTGAAAGTTTAGGGCTTTTGTGTAATTTTACAAAAGTTGGAGTTTTATTCATAATAAACCTAGAAGCATGTGTGGAATAGAGAAATGGACTTATTGTTGAATCATTGATGAAAATGGGACCTAAGGGTTGGAAATGGTAATTATGGAAAATGGCCTAATTACATTGTTTAATTAATTTGGGATAATTAATTGGGAGAAGTGAGGAAATGAAATGTTGATTGAATATCCATTTGTGCATTTATTTTCTGTTTAGAAATATCTGCTTTGGGCTATCGGTGGAGGATAGTCGTGATTGTTGTAGACAATGCATGATGATTAGGCAAACGAAAACTAATCAATGGAATGTGTCATGGAATTTGACGGTTGATAGAATACATTAACTGTATGTATTGGGTGATTATATATAGAACTAATGTATTTGTATACGTTATGTGTAGAGGAGGAGATGGGGGATTTACTCCGCGGTTTAGGGGAAGATAGGGGATGTACCTCTAAACCGAATAGTGTTGGGAGAAGATAGGGGATGAACTCTGTAGATACAGCTCATATGCCTGTCTAGAGAAGTGAAGATAGAGCTTATATGCTTATCTTGTGAAATGTGGATGTAGCTCATATGCTTATCTGAATGTGGGATATTGTTGTTATATATATCTGTTGAGAATGTGGATATAGCCTATATGCTTATCTCTAAATGTGGGATATAGTTTTTATACTTATCTGTTGAAATGATGATAGAGCTGACATGCTTATCTGTTGAAAAGGGGAAAATGTAAAGTAACTTGGACTCTTAAGTCGTGTGACATAAAATGTGATTTATGTGAATGTATCAGTGTTAGCCATCTATCAATTGCTAATATTTTAGTCAATGTCCATGGTTGGTTTAGTGTATTTCTACTGGGCTGTGGCTCACCCTATATGGGAATATCATTTTCAGGTACAGGCAGCATGCCACCTCCAAGGACATAGATTGGAAGGCTAGGGGCGGACATACTTTTGTCGCTTTACTTTTTGATGTATTACATGTAACTTCAAGCCAAGGGCTTAATGTGTAAACGAGTTAGTACTCTTTTGTTGTAACCAAGTGTTAACTTGGAAAGCTGTAAGCCCGTAGGGCATTTTGTTTTGATGTTAACATGTAATACTTATGTAATGAGACTCTAATGAATAAAAGAATGTGGTTAGTTTATATGTCAATGCATGTCTTATTGATGGGTTTAATGTTATTATTTTGAGGACGTTACAACTTGGTATCAGAGCGTACCGGGTTCGAATACTTTGGGTACGTGGGAAGTGATTAGGATCACAATGGGTTTGTCTCGCTTGATAGAGACTTAGATGTAGTATCATATGCTATGTGCTTAATTGATAACATGCTTATGTGACTATGTGGGTATGGGATTTGATTTCTAGGATGTTGATTGGATCCTTGAGTTTCTGGGAGTCTTGTTGGAAAAGCACTTGATCAATGCTGTTTCTAACCGGAACTCTAGTAACGTCTCGGGACTATCATTATCCGGAAATGAAATTCGTAAGTGCTTATGTGTTTATGTGCTTATGTGGAGTGAATTACAGTTGTCCATGCATTAGGACGTGAGTGTTTAGTTTCGGCACATTTATGAATGTGCTAACGTTCTGTGTTGCCTTTATTAGGATGTCAGGACGAGGAAGAGGAGCTAGGCGTGGTAGACCTGCAAGGCAGGAAGTACCGTTACCGGAGGAGGTTCCGGCAGTACAGGAGGGAGTTGGCCAGGCCAATGTGGCCGAGCCAGTGGGTCAGCAGGCTATGGGTGCCTTGGCCAGAGAGATAGCAGGAGCTTTGGGTATTCTTAGAGCTGGGAATCAGGCATCTGAGATAGGGCCTTCTTTCTTGAAGAGGGAGTTTTTCCGGTCTAATCCGGATGAGTTCGTTAGGGATCCGAGGGAGCCACTAAAGGCTGATGAGTGGCTAGAGCAAATGAGTAAGACGTTTGAGATGCTGGGCATCGAGGACGGAGCACTGAAAGTGACCTTGGCATCCTTCCAGCTGAAGGGAGATGCGGGTCAATGGTGGAAGTATGAGAAGGCTCGTGTTGGTGGTACTTGGGAGGCGTTTGTGAATGCTTTTCAGGAGAGGTTTTTGTCTGCAGCAGCTAGGGAGAAGCTGAGGGACCAATTCAGCCGGCTTAAACAGCAGGGCTTGTCAGTGGCCGAGTTTGAGGCTACTTTTACCACTCTGTCCAGGTTTGCACCAGAACTGGTGGCGTCTGAGGAACGCCGTTGCTATGAGTTTGAGCGGAAGTTGAGGCGGGGCCTCAAGTTGAGAGTTGGTGGGTCTTATATCCGAGAGTATAGGCACTTGGTAGATGCTGCTGCTCATATGGAAATTATGATGCAGGAAGAGGAGGAAGAACAGAGGGGCTCCAAGAGGAGCCAGGATGGTCAGAGTGATGGCAGGAGACAGAAGGGTTATAACCCTCAGCAGTCTCAGGGAGCAGTCTCTAGATCGACCTTTCCAGTGCCGAGTGCAGGCTCGGGGAGAGGCAATCAGGGAGAGTTTACTTGTTACAAGTGTGGCCAGCTAGGTCACAAGGCTTCTGTTTGCCCGCAGAAGGGTGGGGGTCAGAAAGTTACTTCTTCTTCAGCTAGACCGCAGAGTCAGAGTTTGGGCAGGGGGCAGCCCTTGTCTTGTTATCAGTGTGGACAGCCTGGGCACCTGAAGAGGTTTTGCCCGCAGTTGAGTGCCACTTCGGGAGCGTCTGGTTCTAAGCAGACGCAGGGTTTTCAGTCAGCTCAGTCTGTGCAGCAGTCTTTTGCTCCGAGAGGTGAGCAGGTAGACCAGGGACTTACGGGGCGCGTGTATGCTGTTACCGCGCAGGATTTGGTACCGGCTCCATCAGTAGTGAGAGGTACTTTTCTGTTTTGCAACTCGGTTGCTAATGTATTGATAGACACGGGTGCATCTCATTCTTTTGTATCTGCTGCATTTGCATCTGTTTTGGAATTGGAGTTAGCACAGTTAGCATCTCCTATTTGTGTGGTATCGCCTTTGGGTGGTGAGTTGGTTCTGAAACAGGGTGTTAGAGGATGTGATATAGAGGTCGCCGACTATAGGCTTCCTTTTCCGTTTGTTGTCATGCCCATGAAGGGTTTTGATGTTATTTTGGGTATAGACTGGCTATCGTCATACCGGGCTGTTATTGATTGCTACCGCCAGAGGGTCACGTTATGTACCTTGAGCGAGGAGTGGTTCCATTTCTTGGGAGACCGGGTTGGTAGTGTTTTGCCACCGGGGTATGATTCGCGAGGGCGAAGTGAGCTTAGTGGTCTACTTGCTAGCTTTGAGAGTGGTGAGTATAGTGAGACCCAGATTATGTTGCCGAGGGTGGTTTGTGAGTATTCGGATGTCTTTCCCGAAGATCTTGTTAGTTTGCCACCTCGTCGAGAGATAGAGTTCTCTATTGATCTAGTGCCCGGCACGGCGCCGATTTCTATGGCACCTTACCGTTTTGCTCCAGTAGAGTTGGTGGAGTTGAAAGTTCAGCTCCAGGAATTGCTAGATAAGGGCTTTGTTCGCCCTAGTGTTTTACCGTGGGGAGCACCGGCCCTCTTTGTTAAAAAGAAAGATGGTGCCTTAAGATTGTGTATTGACTACCGGAAGTTGAATCGGGCTACGGTTAAGAATAAGTACCCTATGCCCCGTATAGATGATTTGTTTGACCAGTTGAAGGGTTCCCGTTGTTTCTCTAAAATAGACTTGAGATCGGGTTACCACCAGTTGAGGGTCAGGGAGGAGGATATTCCTAAGACGGCATTCCGTACGCGGTATGGCCGTTACGAGTTTCTGGTGATGCCATTCGGGCTTACCAATGCACCGGCAGTCTTTATGGACTTGATGAACCGGATTTTCCGGGAGTTCTTAGACCGATTTGTGGTTGTCTTCGTGGACGACATTCTTATTTATTCGTCTTCTGAGGAGAAGCATGAGGCACACTTGAGAGTGGTGCTTGAGTTACTTAGAGCCCATAGGCTGTATGCCAAGTTTGGGAAGTGTGAGTTTTGGCTGAGGGAAGTCAAATTCTTAGGCCACGTGGTATCCGGGGAAGGGGTGTCAGTTGATACATCCAAGGTTGAGGCAGTGCAAGATTGGGCACAGCCTAAGAGTGTGTTTGAGATCCGTAGTTTTCTGGGATTGGCTGGGTATTACCATCGTTTTGTGAAAGATTTCTCCAGGTTAGCGTCACCGTTGACTAGACTGACTCGGAAAGGAGTCAAGTTTGTGTGGAGTGAGACTTGTGAAAAGTCGTTCCAAGAGCTAAAAGTTAGATTGACCACCGCTCCGGTGTTGATTATTCCGGAGAGAGGGTTGGGTTACGCGGTTTATTATGATGCCTCACGAGAGGGTTTGGGTTGTGTGTTGATGCAAGAGGGGAAAGTGATAGCTTATGGCTCACGTCAGTTGAAAATACACGAGAAGAATTACCCCACACACGACTTAGAGTTAGCAGCTGTGATCTTTGCCTTGAAAATCTGGAGGCACTACCTTTATGGTGAGAAGTTCGAGGTGTTCTCGGACCACAAGAGTTTGAAGTACCTGTTTACACAGAGAGACTTGAATCTGAGGCAGAGGAGATGGATGGAGTTCATCGAGGATTATGATTTTGAGTTACATTATCATCCGGGAAAGGCCAATGTTGTGGCCGATGCCCTTAGTAGGAAATCCATTGGTGATGTAGCTAGTATAGCCAACCGGGAATGGGAGATGTTGGGTGCACTTGGCGAGTTTGATTTGCTACTGGGCGAATCTGTTGAGGCTGCGGCCTTGTTTTCTGTTGTTGCGCAGCCTACACTTGTGACACGAGTGTTAGAGGCACAGGGAGGTGACCTTGAGGTAGAATCCCTCCGAGAGAAGATCTCCAGTGGGAAGGTTGAGAAGGGTTTGACGGTGTATCCCGACCTGAGTGTGAGATACCGAGACCGTTTGTTTGTACCAGAGTCTTACCGAGAGGAGGTACTCCGAGAGTTCCATCATTCGCGCCTTGCGGTGCATCTGGGAGGTACTAAGATGTATCAGGATTTGGGTCGCCAGTTTTGGTGGCGGGGTATGAAGAGAGATGTGGCTGTTTTCGTATCGAAGTGCCTTACTTGCCAGCAAGTGAAGGCCGAGCATCAGAGGCCAGTGGGTTTGTTGCAACCCTTGCCTATTGCCGAGTGGAAGTGGGAGCATGTCACTATGGACTTCGTTGTAGGTCTTCCGAGGACTCAACGGGGTAGTGATGCTATTTGGGTGGTTGTAGACCGATTGACTAAGTCGGCGCACTTTATTCCTATGCGCGTGAGAGATTCGGTAGATCATCTTGCCGACTTGTATATTCGGGACGTAGTGAGATTGCATGGGGTCCCAGTGACGATCGTCTCAGATAGAGATCCTCGTTTTACTGCTAGGTTGTGGCAGAGTTTGCAGAGTGCCTTGGGCACTAAGTTGACCTTTAGTACGGCTTATCATCCTCAGACTGACGGGCAGTCCGAGCGTACTATTCAGATCCTCGAGGATATGCTTCGGGGTTGTGTCCTGGACTTCAGTGGGACGTGGGAGAGGCACTTGCCCTTGGTAGAGTTTGCCTACAACAACAGTTTTCAGTCTAGTATCAGTATGGCACCGTTTGAGGCCTTGTATGGCCGACCGTGTAGGTCTCCAGTTTCTTGGGCCGAGGTGGGTGATGCACCTTTGTTGGGTCTGGAGTTGGTTAGGGAGACGACGGAGAAAGTTGAGCTTATCCGTAGGAGGCTTGTTACAGCCCAGAGTCGCCAAAAGAGTTATGCCGACTGTAGGAGGAGGCCTTTGGCGTTTGAGGTAGGTGATCATGTCTTTCTGAAGATATCACCTAGGCGAGGTTTGATGAGGTTTGGGAAGAGTGGGAAGTTATCCCCTCGGTTTATTGGTCCTTTTGAGATCCTTGAGAGGATTGGCGAGGTTGCTTATCGATTAGCCTTACCACCGCAGTTATCCGGAGTGCATGACGTGTTTCATGTGAGTATGCTTCGGAAGTATGAGCCAGATCCATCACATGTGTTGGATTGGACCGATTTAGAGGTAGATGAGGATGCCTCGTATGAGGAGAGACCGGTTCAGGTCTTGGATAGGCGGGATCAGGTCCTGCGTGGCAAGACTATTCCTTTGGTGAAAGTCTTGTGGAAACATCACGGAGTGAAGGAAGCCACTTGGGAACGTGAGTTGGAAGTCCGCGAAAAATATCCAGACTTGTTTATTGATGTGTAATCTTGTATTTAAATTTTTAAACTATTGTTGAACTTAAGAGCTTTTATATATGTCTTAAGTTGTGAAACATTGAAAATGTTTTGGTTATTGGAAGTATGTTTTGGAACTTGCCTCATATGGAAGTTGAATGTGACACTATATGTGTTGGTTATATTGTTGAAATTGGAAAGATAATGCATAATGTTGATGCATGTTGAAAGTACATATGTTGTTTACATATTGTGAAATGTCTCTTGTTAAAGGGATGGGATGACCGGTAATGGGTCGAATTGTTGAATGTTAGAATTGTAACATTGTTTAAAATGGAGGAAAAACCTGTTTTTGAAAAACTTGTGCTTAATTTCGGGGGCGAAATTCTTTAAGGGGGGGAGGTTATAGCGATCCCGGGTTTTACCCTTGTTGTACAGTGATCCGGACTTGTGTCCGAGGATGTTGGTAGTTGTTTATTATCTTGTTTACATCCTTTTTACTTTGTATATTGAGTTATGGGTTGTGTTGGGCAGGTTTGTTACAGGTTGGTTGTGTTTGGGAGCCTAGTGTTGCTGCCCAGATTTTTGGACCTTCGCTCGAGCGAGGAGCGGTCGCTCGAGCGAGAGTTGAGTTCGTGTCTGGTTCTGGACCTGAGAGTTGCCATTCTTGGCTCGAGCGAGCTTCCTTCGCTCGAGCGGTCTGGGTTTTTCTTCGCTCGATCGAGAACATCTTGGCTCGAGCGAGAGTTTTCTGTGTCTGGTCGCTCGAGCGACGAAGGCTTCGCTCGAGCGAGCGTGTTTTATATCAGCGGACAGCAGCGATTTTGAACTTCAGTTTTTCACTTCTTTTTTTGATCAAAACCTAAATCCGAGACCCTCTCACTCTAAACTTACACTCTCTCTAAGATTTGATCTCCCTAGGGTGTGAATCTAGCCTAGGGCCTTTGTTAAAAAGATAGAGGGTGTTGAGAGCTTTGATTTAATCTGAAAAAGTTTGGATTTGGAGCAAGTTGATCTTTGGGTCTTCATCTCCTTTTTGGCTAAAACTTCAAGGTAGGGATATCCTACTCCTCTCTATGGATTTTGTCTTTAAATTTTGGTATTTTGAGATGTTGGGCTTGGTTTGGTAATTTTGTGAAAGTTTGGGGCTTTTGTGTAATTTTACAAAAGTTGGGGTTTTATTCATAATAAACCTAGAAGCATGTGTGGAATAGAGAAATGGACTTATTGTTGAATCATTGATGAAAATGGGACCTAAGGGTTGGAAATGGTAATTATGGAAAATGACCTAATTACATTGTTTAATTAATTTGGGATAATTAATTGGGAGAAGTGAGGAAATGAAATGTTGATTGAATATCCATTTGTGCATTTATTTTCTGTTTAGAAATATCTGCTTTGGGCTATCGGTGGAGGATAGTCTTGATTGTTGTAGACAATGCATGATGATTAGGCAAACGAAAACTAATCAATGGAATGTGTCATGGAATTTGACGGTTGATAGAATACATTAACTGTATGTATTGGGTGATTGTATATAGAACCAATGTGTTTGTATACGTTATGTGTAGAGGAGGAGATGGGGGATGTACTCCGCGGTTTAGGGGAAGATAGGGGATGTACCTCTAAACCGGATAGTGTTGGGAGAAGATAGGGGATGAACTCCGTAGATACAGCTCATATGCTTGTCTAGAGAAGTGAAGATAGAGCTTATATGCTTATCTTGTGAAATGTGGATGTAGCTCATATGCTTATCTGAATGTGGGATATTGTTGTTATATATATCTGTTGAGAATGTGGATATAGCCTATATGCTTATCTGTAAATGTAGGATATAGTTTTTATACTTATCTGTTGAAATGATGATAGAGCTGACATGCTTATCTGTTGAAAAGGGGAAAATGTAAAGTAACTTGGACTCTTAAGTCGTGTGACATAAAATGTGATTTATGTGAATGTATCAGTGTTAGCCATCTATCAATTGCTAATATTTTAGTCAATGTCCATGGTTGGTTTAGTGTATTTCTACTAGGCTGTGGCTCACCCTATATGGGAATATCATTTTCAGGTACAGGCAGCATGCCACCTCCAAGGACATAGCTTGGAAGGCTAGGGGCGGACATACTTTTGTCGCTTTACTTTTTGATGTATTACATGTAACTTCAAGCCAAGGGCTTAATGTGTAAACGAGTTAGTACTCTTTTGTTGTAACCAAGTGTTAACTTGGAAAGCTGTAAGCCCGTAGGGCATTTAGTTTTGATGTTAACATGTAATACTTATGTAATGAGACTCTAATGAATAAAAGAATGTGGTTAGTTTATATGTCAATGCATGTCTTATTGATGGGTTTAATGTTATTATTTTGAGGACGTTACAGATCATTAAGGTATAGTGGTTTCTGGAATGAACTTCCATTTTTAAGTTTCTGCAACTTCCATTTTTATTTTTATTTAACTTCCTTTTTTATTCAAGTTTCTTTTCTACTCAACTTCCTTTTTTATTTAATTTCCAAATAGATCGTTAAGGTATAGTGGTTTTCGGATTGAACTTCCTTTTTTAATTTTATGCAACTTTCATTTTTATTTTTGTTCAACTTCAATTTTTATTCAATTTACTTTTCTATTAAACTTCTTTTTTTATTTAATTTCCAAATAGATCGTTAAGGTATAGTGGTTTCTGGATTGAACTTCCATTTTTAATTTTGAGCAACTTTCATTTTTATTTTTATTCTACTTCCATTTTAATTCAATTTACTTTCCTATTAAACTTCATTTTTTATTTAATTTCCATGTAGATCGTTAAGGTATAGTGGTTTCTGGATTGAACTTCCATTTTTAATTTTATGCAACTTACATTTTTATTTTTATTTTACTTCAATTTTTAATCAATTTACTTTTCTATTAAACTTCCTTTTTTATTTAATTTCCAAATAGATCGTTAAGGTATAGTGGTTTCTGGATTGAACTTCCAATTTTAGTTTTATGCAACTTTCATTTTTATTTTTATTCAACTTCCATTTTTAATCAATTTACTTTCGTATTAAACTTCCTTTTTTATTTAATTTCCAAATAGATCACTAAGGTATAGTGGTTTCTGGATTGAACTTCCATTTTTAATTTTATGCAACTTTCATTTTTATTTTTATTCTACTTCCATTTCAATTCAATTTACTTTCCTATTAAACTTCCTTTTTTATTTAATTTTCAAGTTGATCGTTATGCTATAGTGGTTTCTGGATAGAACTTCTATTTTTAATTTTATGCAACTTTCATTTTTATTTTTATTCTACTTCCATTTTTAATTAATTTACTTTTCTGTTAAACTTCCTTTTTTATTTAATTTCCAAATAGATTATTAAGGTATAGTGATTTCTGGAATGAACTTCCATTTTTAATTTTCTGCAACTTCCATTTTTATTTTTATTTAACTTACTTTTTTATTCAAGTTTCTTTTCTACTCAACTTCGTTTTTTATTTAATTTCCAAATAGATCGTTAAGGTATAGTGGTTTTTGGATTGAACTTCCATTTTTTATTTTGTGCAACTTTCATTTTTATTTTTATTAACCTTCCATTTTTATTTAATTTACTTTTCTGTTAAACTTCCTTTTTTATTTAATTTCCAAATAGATCGTTAAGGTATAATGGTTTCTGGATTGAACTTCCATTTTTAATTTTATGCAACTTTCATTTTTATTTTTATTCTACTTCGATTTCAATTCAATTTACTTTCCTATTAAACTTCCTTTTTTATTTAATTTCCAAGTAGATCGTTAAGCTATAGTGGTTTCTGGATAGAACTTCTATTTTTAATTTTATACAACTTTCATTTTTATTTTTATTCTACTTCCATTTTTAATCAATTTACTTTTTTGTTAAACTTCCTTTTTTATTTAATTTCCAAATAGATCATTAAGGTATAGTGGTTTCTGGAATGAACTTCCATTTTTAATTTTCTGCAACTTCCATTTTTATTTTTATTTAACTTACTTTTTTATTCAAGTTTCTTTTCTACTCAACTTCCTTTTTTATTTAATTTCCAAATAGATCGTTAAGGTATAGTGGTTTTTGGATTGAACTTCCATTTTTAATTTCATACAACTTTCATTTTTATTTTTATTCAACTTCCATTTTTATTTAATTTACTTTTCTATTAAACTTGCTTTTTTATTTAATTTCCAAATAGATCGTTAAGGTATAATGGTTTCTGGATTGAACTTCCATTTTTAATTTTATGCAACTTTCATTTTTATTTTTATTCTACTTCCATTTTAATTCAATTTACTATCCTATTAAACTTCATTTTTTATTTAATTTCCAAGTAGATCGTTAAGGTATAGTGGTTTCTGGATTGAACTTCTATTTTTAATTTTATGCAACTTTCATTTTTATTTTTATTTTACTTCAATTTTTAATCAATTTACTTTTCTATTAAACTTCCTTTTTTATTTAATTTCCAAATAGATCGTTAAGGTATAGTGGTTTCTGGAATGAACTTCTATTTTTAATTTTCTGCAACTTCCATTTTTATTTTTATTTAACTTCCTTTTTTATTCTAGATTCTTTTCTACTCAACTTCCTTTTTTATTTAATTTCCAAATAGATCGTTAAGGTATAGTGGTTTTTGGATTGAACTTCCATTTTTAATTTTATGCAACTTTCATTTTTATTTTTATTCAACTTCCATTTTTATTCAATTTACTTTTCTATTAAACTTTCTTTTTTATTTAATTTCCAAATAGATCGCTAAGGTATAGTGGTTTCTGGATTGAACTTTCCTTTTTAATGTCACGCCCTCAAAATATTACATATACCCATCATTTTAGACTTGCCATGATGTACGAGAAATAAATATCTTTCTATTAATCAGAGTAGTTCTTACAGAAATATTACAAGCTACTTAACCAACAAATGCCCTACGGGCTTACAGCTTTCCAAGTTAACACTTGGTCACAAAAAAGAGAAGAGTACTAACTTAATACATCTTAAGCCCTTGGCTTGAATTTACATATAATACATCAATGAAAGCAAAACAACAAAGGCAGTCTGTCTGCCTCTTGCTTCCCAAACTACGCCCTTGGGAGTGGCATGCTTCCTGTACCTGAAAATGGTGTCCCATATAGGGTGAGCCACAGCCCAGTAGAAATACACTAAACCAACTATGAACAATGACTAAGATAATAGCGTTCAATGGGTGGTCCGCACTTATATTCCAATTTATACTGTGTTACAATTTAACGACAATCACGCCCATATTACATTCACTTTCCGTTTCTTAACCAATTCTCAATTCATAACTATGACTCAAAGCCTGGTCAAACAACCTATACGAGACAAACACTCATATTAAGCATTTACATTTCGCAATAGGTAAGCATACTAGCTATGTCAATACATCAATAGGTAACCATACAAGCTATATCAATACATCAACAAATAAGCATATTAGCTGTATCTGCACTTTAATAGATAAGCATATGAGCTGTATCTGCACTTCAATTTACGGTTTAGAGGTCCAGCCCCTTTCTTCCAATAAACCTTATGGTTTAGAGGTCCAGCCCCTTTCTTCTAATAAACCGTCCGGTTTAGAGGTCCAACCCCTTTCCTCCAATAAACCGTGCAGTACAGCCCCTTTCTCCTCCCACACAAACAATGTATACAAACAGTTATCATATACAGCCAATCAATACATAAAGTTAATGTATTATTCCAATCGCTATATTCAATAGTACACTTAATCGATTAGTTTTAATGTACCTAATCATCATGCATTGTCTACAACAATCAAAACTATCTCCCATCGATAGCTCCAGGCAATTGTTTCTAAACAGAGAATAAATGCGCCAAATAGATAAAATATGGACATTTCAATTTTTGTGAGTGATGGTTAACCCAACTGCACCCTTTAATCCCATACATTCCCAATTCCAACATTTTCAATTCCATTTCTCATTTCTCACATTTATTTCACAAATTGATTTAACAATGCAATTAGGGCATTTCCCATAATTAACAAAACAACCCTAAGGTTTCATTTCTATCAACAATCCAACATTCATCTCATTTCTCTAAGCCCAACATGCATATAGGTAATAATAAATAAAACCCAAACTTTGTAAAATTACACAAAGACCCAAACTTCCTCAAAATTACCCAACGACTCCAAACATATCAAAATGCCAAAATTCAAAGACAAAGTTCATAAGATGGAGTAGGATATCCCTACCTCGAAGTTAGAGCTCAAATGGAGGAAAGGACCAAACTCAAAGTGCTCCAAACTCCAAATTTTTCGGATCAAGATGTAGCCCTCAATGATCAACACACTTCTTACAAAGGCTCAAGGTGAGGAAAACACTCCTACTAGATCAAACCCTAGAGAGAAGTTAGGTTTTAGAGTGAGGAGCTCTCAAAAATCGGTTTTGGTAAAGTAAGAGAGAGAAAGGAAATGTAAAAAGTGATTTAAAATAGCCTAGCTGCCAACTGATATACGACTCTCCCGCTCGAGCGGAGAACACAACGCTCGAGCGTCAAGGACAAAAAGGTAGGTACGCTCGAGTGCAAGAAGGCCCGCTCGAGCGCCAAGACACAAGAATAAAGTACATCCGCTCGAGCGCGAAAACCCGTCCGCTCGAGTGTAGATTTTCCCCTCCCAGAACTTACACCAAATAGTACTACTTGCTCGAGCGCCAGACTACCCGCTCGAGCACTACCGCTCGAGCGTAGAAAACAGATCTGCAGAAGTTTTGCAGAAGCACGAAATACTGGACGTGTGTAAACCCCGCTTGAGCGCAAGAAGACCCGCTCGAGCGGACCATTCAAAAACTGGACAACAACAATGGGAGCTAAAGTTCTACCAACCTATAACAACCAAGCCCAACACATTCTAAAACTCAAATAAAAGAGTTTAAAGGTTGACAACATGATAGGTACAACTACCAACTCCACGGAACCGCGTCCGGAAAACAACAGAACAGTAAAGGGATAACCGGGATCGCTATATTTAATTTTATGCAACTTTCATTTTTATTTATATTCTACTTCCATTTTTATTCAATTTACTTTTCGATTAAACTTCCTTTTTTATTTAATTTACAAATATATCGTTAAGGTATAGTGGTTTCTGGAATGAACTTCCATTTTTAATTTTCTGCAACTTCCATTTTTATTTTTATTTAACTTCCTTTTTTATTCAAGTTTCTTTTCTACTCAACTTCCTTTTTTATTTAATTTCCAAATAGATCGTTAAGTTATAGTGGTTTTTGGATTGAACTTCAATTTTTAATTTTATACAACTTTCATTTTTATTTTTATTTAACTTCCATTTTTATTCAATTTACTTTTCTATTAAACTTCCTTTTTTTATTTAATTTCCAAATAGATCGTTAAGGTATAGTGGTTTCTGGAATGAACTTCCATTTTTAATTTTCTGCAACTTCCATTTTTATTTTTATTGAACTTCCTTTTTTATTCAAGTATCTTTTCTACTCAACTTCCTTTTTTATTTAATTTACAAATAGATCGTTAAGGTATAGTGGTTTTTGGATTGAACTTCCATTTTTAATTTTATGCAACTTTCACTTTTATTTTTATTCAACTACCATTTTTATTCAATTTACTTTTCTATTAAACTTCCTTTTTTATTTAATTTCCAAATAGATCGTTAAGTTATAGTGGTTTCTGGAATGAACTTCCATTTTTAATTTTCTGCAACTTCCATTTTTATTTTTATTTAACTTCCTTTTTTATTCAAGTTTCTTTTCTACTCAACTTCCTTTTTTATTTAATTTCCAAATAGATCGTTAAGGTATAGTGGTTTTTGAATTGAACTTCCATTTTTAATTTTATGCAACTTTCATTTTTATTTTTATTCAACTTCCATTTTAATTCAATTTACTTTCCTATTAAACTTCCTTTTTTTATTTAATTTCCAAATTGATCGTTAAGGTATAGTGGTTTCTGGATTGAACTTCCATTTTTAATTTTATGCAACTTTCATTTTTATTTATATTCTACTTCCATTTTTATTCAATTTACTTTTCTATAAAACTTCCTTTTTTTATTTAATTTCCAAATAGATAGTTAAGGTATAGTGGTTTCTGGAATGAACTTCCATTTTTAATTTTCTGCAACTTCCATTTTTATTTTTATTTAATGTAACGCCCTCAAAATAATAACATAAAACCCATCAAATAAGGCATTCATTGACATATGAAATAACCACATTCTTCTATTCATCAGAGTTTCATTACAAAAGTATTACATGTTAACAACAAAAGCAAAATGCCCTACGGGCTTACAGCTTTCCAAGTTAACACTTGGTTACAACAAAAGAGTACCAACTCATTTGCACATTAAGCCCTTGGCTTGAATTTACATGTAATACATCAAAAAATAAAACGACAAAAGTATGTCCGCCTCTAGCCTCCCAAGCTATGTCCTTGGAGGTGGCATGCTACCTGTACCTGAAAATGATATTCCCATATAGGGTGAGCCACAGCCCAGTAGAAATACACTAAACCAACCATGAACAATGACTAAAAGATTAGCAATTGATAGATGGCCAACACTGATACATTCACATAAATCACATATTTATGTCATACGACTTATGAGTCCAAGTTACTTTTCATTTTCCCTTTTTCAACACATAAGCATGTTAGCTCTATCATCATTTCAACAGATATGTATGAAAACTATATCCCACATTCACAGATAAGCATATAAGCTGTATCCACATTCTCAACAGATATGTATAACAACAATATCCCACATTCACAGATAAGCATATAAGCTGTATCCACACTTCACAAAGATAAGCATATGAGCTCTATCTTCACTTCTCTAGACAAGCATATGAGCTGTATCTACGGAGTTCATCCCCTATCTTCTCCCAACACTATCCGGTTTAGAGGTACATCCCCTATCTTCCCCTAAACCGCGGAGTACATCCCCCATCTCCTCCTCTACACATAACGTATACAAACACATTGGTTCTATATACAATCACTCAATACATACAGTTAATGTATTCTATCAACCGTCAAATTCCATGACACATTCCATTGATTAGTTTTCGTTTGCCTAATCATCATGCATTGCCTACAACAATCACGACTATCCTCCACCGATAGCCCAAAGCAGTTATTTCTAAACAGAAAATAAATGCACAAATGGATGTTCAATCAACATTTCAGTTTGGTGAGTGATAAATAATTCAACTACACCCTTTAACCCCATACATTCCCAATCTCGACAATTCCATTTCATTTTCTCATTTCTCACAATTAATTATCCCAATTAATCAAATAATGTAATTAGGTCATTTTTCATAATTACCATTTCAACCCTTAGGTCCCATTTTCATCAATGATTCAACATTAATCCCATTTCTCTACACCAAACATGCATCTAGGTTTATTATAAATAAAACCCCAACCTTTGTAAAATAACACAAAAGCCCCAAATCTTCACAAGATTACCAAACCAACCCCAACGTCTCAAAATACCAAAATTTAAAGACAAAATCCATAGAGAGGAGTAGGATATCCCTACCTCAAATTCGGAGCTCCAAGGGAGAAGATGACAAAACCCAACGTGCTCCAAAACCCGAAATTTTCAAATTAAAATGTAGCCCTCGACGATCAACAACTTTTTTGTAAAGGCCAAAGATGAGCAAATCACTCCTACTAGATCAAAACCTAGAGAGAAGGTAGAGTTCTAGAGTGAGAGGCTCAACAATGGTGTTTTTGGAAAAGTAGGAGAGAGAAGAGAAAGTGAAAAAGTGATTTGAAAAGTCAAAACACGGAACTTAAACCCAGTCGACCCGCTCGAGCGTCAAACACCCCGCTCGAGCGTCACTCACAGACTCCCGCTCGAGCGTCAACAATCCCGCTCGAGCGGCAGATACACACTCCCAGAACTTTTACAGAACCAGGTCTCCGCTCGAGCTTCCAACTCCCGCTCGAGCGGTACTCACACAACCCCGCTCGAGCGGCCAACTCCATGCTCGAGCGTCCAACACTGCACAGGAAATACTGGACGGGTGCAATTCCCGCTCGAGCGCCAGAACCCCCGCTCGAGCGGACAGGTCAAAATCTGGGCAGCTAGTTTTGGTTTCTAAACTCAACCAACCTATAACAAACCTGCCCAACACATCCTACAACTCAAATATGAAGTAAAAAGGATGTAAACAAGATAATAATCAACTACCAACATCCACGGACACATGTCCGGATCACTGTACAACAAGGGTAAATCCGGGATCGCTATATTTAACTTCCTTTTTTATTCAAGTTTCTTTTCTACTCAACTTCTTTTTTTTATTTAATTTCCAAATAGATCGTTAAGGTATAGTGGTTTCTACAATGAACTTCCACTTTTAATTTTCTGCAACTTCCATTTTTATTTTTATTTAACTTCCTTTTTTATTCAAGTTTCTTTTCTACTCAACTTCCTTTTTTATTTAATTTCCAAATAGATCGTTAAGGTATAGTGGTTTTTGAATTGAACTTCCATTTTTAATGTTATGCAACTTTCATTTTTATTTTTATTCAACTTCCATTTTAATTCAATTTACTTTCCTATTAAACTTCTTTTTTTTATTTAATTTCCAAATAGATCGCTAAGGTATAGTGGTTTCTGGATTGAACTTCCATTTTTAATTTTATGCAACTTTCATTTTTATTTATATTCTACTTCCATTTTTATTCAATTTACTTTTCTATTAAACTTCATTATTTGTTTAATTTCCGAGTAGATCGTTAAGGTATAGTGGTTTTTGGATTGAACTTCCATTTTTAATTTTATGCAACTTTCATTTTTATTTTTATTTAACTTCCATTTTTATTCAATTTACTTTTCTATTAAACTTCCTTTTTTATTTAATTTCCAAATAGATCGTTAAGGTATAGTGGTTTCTGGATTGAACTTCCACTTTTAATTTTATGCAACTTTCCTTTCTATTTTTATTCTACTTCCATTTTTATTCAATTTGCTTTTCTATTAAACTTCCTTTTTTATTTAATTTCCAAATAGATCGTTAAGGTATAGTGGTTTCTGGATTGAACTTCCACTTTTAATTTTATGCAACTTTCCTTTCTATTTTTATTCTACTTCCATTTTTATTCAATTTGCTTTTCTATTAAACTTCCTTTTTTATTTAATTTCCAAATAGATCGTTAAGGTATAGTCGTTTCTGGATTGAACTTCCACTTTTAATTTTATGCAACTTTCATTTTTATTTTTATTCTACTTCCATTTTTGTTCAATTTACGCTTCTATTAAACTTCTTTTTTTATTTAATTTCTGAATAGATCGTTAAGGTATATTGGTTTCTTGAATGAAATTCCATTTTTAATTTTCTGCAACTTCCAATTTTATTTTTATTTAACTTCCTTTTGTATTCAGGTTTCTTTTCTACTCAACTTCCTTTTTTATTTAATTTCCAAATAGATCGTTAAGGTATAGTGGTTTTTGGATTGAACTTCCATTTTTAATTTTATGCAACTTTAATTTTTATTTTATTCAACTTCCATTTTTATTCAATTTACTTTTCTATTAAACTTCCTTTTTTATTTAATTTTCAAATAGATCGTTAAGGTAAAGTGGTTTCTGGAATGAACTTCCATTTTTAATTCTCTGCAACTTCCATTTTTATTTTTATTTAACTTCATTTTTTTTCAAGTTTCTTTTCTACTCAACTTCCTTTTTTATTTAATTTTCAAATAGATCGTTAAGGTATAGTGGTTTTTGGATTGAACTTCCATTTTTAATTTTATGCAACACTTTTATTTTTATTCAACTTTCATTTTTATTCAATTTACTTTTCTATTAAACTTCCTTTTTTATTTAATTTCCAAATAGATCGTTAAGGTATAGTGGTTTCTGGAATGAACTTCCATTTTTAATTTTCTGCAACTTCCATTTTTATTTTTATTTAACTTCCTTTTTTATTCAAGTTTCTTTTCTACTCAACTTCCTTTGTTATTTAATTTCCAAATAGATCGTTAAGGTATAGTGGTTTTTGAATTGAACTTCTATTTTTAATTTTATGCAACTTTTATTTTTATTTTTATTCAACTTCCATTTTAATTAAATTTACTTTCCTATTAAACTTCCTTTTTTATTTAATTTCCAAATAGATTGCTAAGGTATAGTGGTTTCTGGATTGAACTTCCATTTTTAATTTTATGCAACTTTCATTTTTATTTATATTCTACTTCCATTTTTATTCAATTTACTTTTCTTTAAAACTTCCTTTTTTATTTAATTTCCAAATAGATCGTTAAGGTATAGTGGTTTCTGGAATGAACTTCCATTTTTAATTTTCTGGAACTTCCATTTTTATTTTTATTTAACTTCTTTTTTTATTTAAGTTTCTTATCTACTCAACTTCTTTTTTTTTATTTAATTTCCAAATAGATCGTTAAGGTATAGTGGTTTTTGGAATGAACTTCCACTTTTAATTTTCTGCAACTTCCATTTTTATTTTTATTTAACTTCCTTTTTTATTCAAGTTTCTTTTCTACTCGACTTCCTTTTTTATTTAATTTCCAAATAGATCGTTAAGGTATAGTGGTTTTTGAATTGAACTTCTATTTTTAATTTTATGGTATAGTGGATTCTGGAATGAACTTCCATTTTTAATTTTCTGCAACTTCCATTTTAATTTTTATTTAACTTCCTTTTTTATTCAAGTTTCTTTTCTATTAAACTTCCTTTTTTATTTAATTTCCAAATAGATCGTTAAGGTATATTGGTTTCTGGAATGAACTTCCATTTTTAATTTCTGCAACTTCCATTTTTAATTTTATTTAATTTCCTTTTTTATTCAAGAATCTTTTCTACTCAACTTCCTTTTTTATTTAATTTCCAAATAGATCGTTAAGGTATAGTGGTTTCTGAATTGAACTTCCATTTTAAATTCTATGCAACTTTCATTTTTATTTTTATTCTACTTCCATTTTTATTCAATTTACTTTCCTATTAAACTTCATTTCTTATTTAATTTCCAAGTATATCGTTAAGGTATAGTGGTTTCTGGATTGAACTTCCATTTTTAATTTTATGCAACTTTTATTTTTATTTTTATTTTACTTCAATTTTTAATCAATTTACTTTTCAATTAAACTTCCTTTTTTATTTAAATTCCAAATAGATCGTTAAGGTATAGTGGTTTCTGGATTGAACTTCCAATTTTAGGTTTATGCAAATTTAATTTTTATTTATATTCAACTTTCATTTTTATTCAATTTACTTTCCTATTAAACTTCCTTTTTTATTTAATTTCCAAATAGATCATTAAGGTATAGTGGTTTCTGAATTGAACTTCCATTTTTAATTTTCTGCAACTTTCATTTTTATTTATATTCTGCTTCCATTTTTATTCAATTTACTTTTCTATTAAACTTCCTTTTTTATTTAATTTCCAAATAGATCGTTAAGGTATAGTGGTTTCTGGAATGAACTTCCATTTTTAATTTTCTGCAACTTCCATTTTTATTTTTATTTAACTTCCATTTGTATTCAAGTTTCTTTTCTACTAGACTTCCTTTTTTTATTTAATTTCCAAATAGATCATTGAGGTGTAGTGGTTTTTGGATTGAACTTCCGTTTTTAATTTTATGCAACTTTCAATTTATTTTTATTCAACTTCTATTTTTATTCAATTTACTATTCTATTAAGCTTCCGTTTTTATTTAATTTCCAAATAGATCGTTAATGTAAAGTGGTTTCTGTAATGAACTTCCATTTTTAATTTTCTGCAACTTCCATTTTTATTTTTGTTTAACTTCCTTTTTTATTCAAGTTTCTTTTCTACTCAACTTCCTTTTTTTATTTAATTTCCAGATAGATCGTTAAGGTATAGTGGTTTTTGGATTGAACTTCCATTTTTAATTTTATGCGACCTTCTTTTTTATTTTTATTCAACTTCCATTTTTATTCAATTTACTTTTCTATAAAACTACCTTTTTTATTTTATTTCCAAATAGATCGTTATGGTAAAGTGGTGTCTGGATTTAACTTCCACATTTAATTTTCTGCAACTTTCATTTTTATTTTTATTCAACTTCCATATTTATTCAATTTACTTTTCTATTAAACTTCCTTTTTTATTTAATTTCCAAATAGATCGTTAAGGTATAGTGGTTTCTGGATTGAACTTCCAATTTTAGTTTTTTGCAACTTTCATTGTTATTTTTATTCTACTTCCATTTTAATTCAATTTACTTTCCTATTAAACTTCCTTTTTTATTTAATTTCCAAGTAGATTGTTAAGGTATAGTGGTTTCTGGATCGAACTTCCATTTTTAATTTTATGCTACTTTCATTTTTATTTTTATTCTACTTCCATTTTTAATCAATTTACTTTTCTATTAAACTTCTATTTTTATTTAATTTCCAAATAGATCGTTAAGGTATAGTGGTTTCTGGAATGAACTTCCATTTTTAATTTTCTGCAACTTCCATTTTTATTTTTATTTAACTTCCTTTTTTATTCTAGATTCTTTTCTACTCAACTTCCATTTTTATTTAATTTCCAAATAAATCATTAAGGTATAGTGGTTTTTGGATTGAACTTTCATTTTTAATTTTATGCAACTTTCATTTTTATTTTTATTCAACTTCCATTTTTATTCAATTTACTTTTCTATTAAACTTCCTTTTTTATTTAATTTTCAAATAGATTGCTAAGGTATAGTGGTTTCTGGATTGAACTTCCAATTTTAATTTTATGCAACTTTCATTTTTATTTATATTCTACTTCCATTTTTATTCAATTTACTTTTCTATTAAACTTCATTTTTTATTTAATTTCCGAATAGATCATTAAGGTATTGTGGTTTCTGGAATGAACTTCCATTTCTATTTTTATTTCACTTCCTTTTTTATTCAAGTTTCATTTCTACTCAACTTCTTTTTTTTCTTTAATTTCCAAATAGATCGTTAAGGTATAGTGGTTTCTGGAATGAACTTCCACTTTTAATTTTCTGCAACTTCCATTTTTATTTTTATTTAACTTCCTTTTTTATTCAAGTTTCTTTTCCACTCAACTTCCTTTTTTATTTAATTTCCAAATAGATCGTTAAGGTATAGTGGTTTTTGAATTGAATTTCCATTTTTAATGTTATGCAACTTTCATTTTTATTTTTATTCAACTTCCATTTTAATTCAATTTACTTTCCTATTAAACTTCCTTTTTTATTTAATTTCCAAATAGATCGCTAAGGTATAGTGGTTTCTGGATTGAACTTCCAGTTTTAATTTTATGCAACTTTCATTTTTATTTATATTCTACTTCCATTTTTATTCAATTTACTTTTCTATTAAACTTCGTTATTTGTTTAATTTCCGTGTAGATCGTTAAGGTATAGTGGTTTTTGGATTGAACTTTCATTTTTAATTTTATGCAACTTTCATTTTTATTTTTATTTCACTTCCATTTTTATTCAATTTACTTTTCTATTAAACTTCCTTTTTTATTTAATTTCCAAATAGATCGTTAAGGTATAGTGGTTTCTGGATTGAACTTCCACTTTTAATTTTATGCAACTTTCCTTTCTATTTTTCTTCTACTTCCATTTTTATTCAATTTGCTTTTCTATTAAACTTCCTTTTTTATTTAATTTCAAATTAGATCGTTAAGGTATAGTGGTTTCTGGATTGAACTTCCACTTTTAATTTTATGCAACTTTCATTTTATTTTTATTCTACTTCCATTTTTGTTCAATTTACGTTTCTATTAAACTTCCTTTTTTATTTAATTTCTGAATAGATCGTTAAGGTATAGTGGTTTCTTGAATGAACTTTCATTTTTAATTTTCTGCAACTTCCAATTTTATTTTTATTTAACTTCCTTTTCTATTCAGGTTTCTTTCCTACTCAACTTCCTTTTTTATTTAATTTCCAAATAGATCGTTAAGGTATAGTGGTTTTTGGATTGAACTTCCATTTTTAATTTTATGCAACTTTCATTTTTATTTTATTCAACTTCCATTTTTATTCAATTTACTTTTCTATTAAACTTCCTTTTTTATTTAATTTCCAAATAGATCGTTAAGGTAAAGTGGTTTCCGGAATGAACTTACATTTTTAATTCTCTGCAACTTCCATTTTTATTTTTATTTAACTTCATTTTTATTCAAGTTTCTTTTCTACGCAACTTCCTTTTTTATTTAATTTCCAAATAGATCGTTAAGGTATAGTGTTTTTTGGATTGAACTTCCTTTTTTAATTTTATGCAACTTTCACTTTTATTTTTATTCAACTTCCATTTTTATTCAATTTACTTTTCTATTAAACTTCCTTTTTTATTTAATTTCCAAATAGATCGTTAAGGTATAGTGGTTTCTGGAATGAACTTCCATTTTTAATTTTCTGCAACTTCCATTTTTATTTTTATTTAACTTCCTTTTTTATTCAAGTTTCTTTTCTACGCAACTTCCTTTTTTATTTAATTTCCAAATAGATCGTTAAGGTATAGTGGTTTTTGAATTGAACTTCCATTTTTAATTTTATGCAACTTTCATTTTTATTTTTATTCAACTTCCATTTTAATTCAATTTACTTTCCTATTAAACTTCCTTTTTTATTTAATTTCCAAATAGATCGTTAAGGTATATTGGTTTCTGGAATGAACTTCCATTTTTAATTTCTGCAACTTCCATTTTTAATTTTATTTAATTTCCTTTTTTATTCAAGATTCTTTTCTACTCAACTTCCTTTTTTATTTAATTTCCAAATAGATCGTTAAGGTATAGTGGTTTCTGAATTGAACTTCCATTTTAAATTCTATGCAACTTTCATTTTTATTTTTATTCTACTTCCATTTTTATTCAATTTACTTTCCTATTAAACTTCATTTCTTATTTAATTTCCAAGTATATCGTTAAGGTATAGTGGTTTCTGGATTTAACTTCCATTTTTAATTTTATGCAACTTTTATTTTTATTTTTATTTTACTTCAATTTTTAATCAATTTACTTTTCAATTAAACTTCCTTTTTTATTTAAATTCCAAATAGATCGTTAAGGTGTTAGGTCCCTGTGTTGTCAAATCCGGAGACAAAATCTTGTGTTGATTCAAAACTATGTTTTTCTGTTTTTGTACTGTCCGCTCGAGCGGAGACTCTTGAGCTCGAGCGTAGATTAGCAGGTCACAGTAGTTTGACAGGGCAAGCACAGATACTGGTGGGTGCGATTGTACGCTCGAGCGGAAACTCCTACGCTCGAGCGCATCTCAGCTTATTCATATGCAGTTTTTGGTCTGTCCGCTCGAGCGGGCTTTAGTGAGCTCGAGCGGAGATCGCGGATCCAGTTCTCTATTTAAAGCTGCTAAGGGTGTTTTTGTGAAGGACGTTTTCCTAGATCTGATCTAAACAAACTAGGGTTGTGTTTAAAGTCTTCTTTGAAGATTTTTGATTGTTTTCCTTGATGTTCTTAAGAGAGTTCTGAACTTATGCATTGAGATTCATATATCAAGTAGGTTGCTTCTTTAGTTTCAAGAGAGTTCTCTTCGGTGGATTCCGAAGATCAAAGCGTAGGATCCAAAAGGCGTTTGAGTCTACGCAGTCGGTAATTCGACAAGTGAAGTTGTGGTGTGGAATCAACTTCAGAATCAATTCCGTGACGAAGGTGTGGTGAAAAGAGTTACAGAAGATTCAGAGACAAATTGACTAGGGTTGGGTAATTTGTATGATTTCTTTGTAATCTTTTTGTTCTTCAGTAGTGGATTGATAGTGGCGGTTCGCCCGTGGTTTTTGATTACAATTGAAGGCTCTTCAATTGTGGTTTTTTCCACGTAAAAAATCGTTTGTGTCAATTTATTGTTTATTCTCAAAAACAAACAAACTAAAATCACTCTCGTAAGTGTGTGATGATTTTAGGTTGAGTGTTTTGATTTATTGGGATTTGGAATAAGTTAATCTTGATCTAATCACAAATCACGTAGGATTTTCAATTGGTATCAGAGCGGGTCACTCTTTGTTTTTTCAAAACTATAGGAGTGTGATTTTGTGTGATTAATATCATGGATTCTATTCGTGAAGGTAACTCCACTCATAGACCCCCTTTACTTGACGGTACAAACTATTCTTATTGGAAAGCTCGTATGAGAGCATTTTTAAAATCCATCGATGAGAAAGTTTGGCACTCCGTAATCTTTGGGTGGAGTGAACCTACAATCACCATTGATGGGATTGATATTCCTAAACCCCTTGATAAATGGGACACAATCGATTACCAGAATTCGAGTTGGAACAGCAAAGCTCTCAACTCCCTCTTCTGCTCTGTCACACCTGAAGAATTCCGTCGAATTTGCACGTGTGAAATAGCAAAAGAGGCGTGGGATATTCTTGAAACGATTCACGAAGGTACCACCTCTGTTAAAAGGGCAAAACTTCAACGTCTCACGTCCGCCTTTGAAACCCTTTTTATGCGCGACGATGAGACGTTCGATGAATTTTATGCAAAACTCAGTGATATCGTGAATTCCTGTTTCACTCTCGGTGAGAAAATCCCGGAAGCAAAAGTTGTTGGAAAAATTTTGAGGTCCCTTCCTGAGAGGTTCCAACCAAAGGTGACAGCCATTGAGGAGGCTCAGAATGTTGATACCCTCAAGCTCGATCAATTGGTTGGAAATTTGCAGACTTATGAAGCCCACCAAATTTCTAAGAAAAAGCAAAAAGAAAATATGGCTTTCACGAGTGCCCATGAGTCTGCAAAACCTCCGGAGACTGAATTTGATTTAGAGTCTGAGATGACGGCTATGCTTACAAAACAATTTAAAATTTTTTTGAAAAAGAAGCCGAATTTCAGAGCCCCTACTTCAAAAGATAAGAGTAATGACAAACCCAAAACTGTTCCACCAAAATTTGCTCAAACTACTGAAAAAAAGATTGTAAGGGGACCAGGGGTTAAGTGTTATGAGTGTCAAGGGTTTGGCCACATTGCCCTTGAATGCCCTTCGAAAAAGAATCGAAAGAAAGTCTACACTGTAACTTGGGATGATGAAAGCGGGTCGGAGCAAGAACCCGAAGAACCTGAATCTGGAGAAGACGGGGATAGTGCTTTTATGGCTTTTTGATCCACTTTCACTCAAACTCTTCCAAAGCCAGCGGAGTTAGCTCGTGGTCAGAACTTGCATCATGCTCCTACTTTTGATGGGAGTAACTACCTGTTTTGGAAAATCAGAATGAGGGCGTTTCTGAGAGCCTTTGATCCAGAAGGCTGGCAGGCCATTGAAGAAGATACAGAAAGTGTTGACAGTCCGAGCAATCTGAGAGCCCTTAGCACTATTCGTAGAGCAATTTCTGCTGAAGAACAGCAACGGGTTGTTCGTTGCACAAAGGCTAAAGAGGCATGGGAAATTTTGAACCAATTCCATGAGAGAGGAAACTCACATTCATCACCATCCAGCGACTTTTCAGTCTTAGTTGCAAGATTGGAGGAGGCAAAGGAGAATGAAGAGCAAAAAGAGGATGATGAAACATCTGAGGATAATGAGGAGATCAATGGCGATGAACTACAACAAGCCTACGAAAAGCTGTACGAGGAATCCTTGAATTTGTCCAAACTCAACGACAAACTCTCTCTCAAGCTCAAGACATGTGAGAGTGAGAATGTCAGGCTGAAAGGAGAACTTGCAGCAGCAAAGCAGAATATCGTCAAGATCTCGAGTGACAGGCAAGACTTATGTGGAAAATTACTATCCTCTGAAACTGAAAGGAATGAACTTCTGAAGGTGTATTCCACATATGAAGAAAAGCTTGAAAGTCTTGAGCTGTCACAAGCCAGATTGGAAGAGATAGTCTGTCAAAAAGATGAAGAGCTTCGGGTTGCTAGAGCCACTATTGCCATGTGGAACAAAGGTTCAAAATCGTTAGAAGACATCCTCGGGTCTCAACAAATGGGTTGCGACAAAAGCGGGTTAGGCTATGGTGCAACAGCACACAAGGGACAGGCCTCTACTTCACATGACAAGAAGACTCAAGCAAAGGGAAAATTGAAGGTAGACCAGGCTGATCTCTCTATCCGTCTACCGAAAGCTGGTAAAATCAACAAAAAGGAGGTAAAACCGGTTTTTATTTGTCATCACTGTGGTAGGTATGGCCACATTCGTCCTTACTGTTTTGAACTTTTTGGTAAGGTGTCTCAAAAGGGTAGAAATTCTAATACTTTTTGGGTTAGGAGACAACCTTACATGTCTAGGGTGAACACCAAGACTAAAAAGATTTGGATTAGAAAAGAGGATTTGACTTGTTTTGTTGCTCACACTGCTCTAAAAGCACGTGATTCACACATGTGGTATCTTGATAGTGGATGTTCTCGTCATATGTCCGGTAACAAATCCTACTTCACCTCCCTTGAAAAATATGAAGGAGGAATTGTTACCTTTGGAGATGGCGGCACTTCGAGAGTCATTGGTAAGGGCTCTATAAGTGTTGCTGGTCTTCCCAAGCTTGATAATGTTCTACTAGTTGATGGTCTTAAAGCAAATCTTTTAAGCATTAGTCAAATGTGTGATTCCCATCATGAAGTATTGTTTTCAAAAAATAAATGTGAAATTTTGGATAAAAAGGGAAATACTGTCTTACATGGGGTTCGCACATCTGATAACTGCTATGGGATTGTTACTACTAATGATCTCACTTGTCACTCTGCCATCATTAGTAACATTGATTTGTGGCATCAAAGATTAGGTCACATGAATTTCAATGACCTAACCAAGATAGCTAACAAAGAGCTTGTGAGGGGAATACCTAAACTAGGTAAGAATTTGAGCCATGTGTGTGGACCATGTCAGCTTGGCAAGCAAACCCGTGCTCCTCATAAAAAGGTGAACAGCTTTACAACCAAACGTCCTCTTGAATTGGTTCACATGGATTTAATGGGCCCTACACGCACTGAAAGCATCGGAGGTAAAAGATACATTTTTTTGACTGTTGATGATTTTACTCAATTTTCGTGGGTAAATTTTTTAAGGGAAAAATCTGATACGTTTGATGCTTTCCAGGCCTTAGTCCTTAAAATCCAAAATGAACAGGGTGTTTCCATTGGGCGTATCATAAGAATCCGAACTGATCATGGTCGTGAATTTGAAAATAGTTCGTTTTCGGATTTTTGTGATATGCATGGAATCAAGCATGAATTTTCTGCTCCTATTACTCCACAACAAAATGGAGTTGTTGAGAGGAAGAACAGGGTTGTTCAAGAAATGGCTAGGGTCATGCTCCTTAGTAAGAAACTTCCTCCTAAGTTTTGAGCTGAAGCCTTAAATACTGCTGTTTATGTCATAAATCGCGTGTATTTAAGGCCCGGCACTTTACAAACTCCATATGAATTGTGGAAGGGGTTGAAACCTAATGTAAAATACTTCAAAACTTTTGGGAGTAAGTGTTACATCTTCAAAGATAGAGAGCCTTTGGGCAAATTTGACTCCCGAAGTGATGAAGGTATTTTTCTAGGGTATTCAACCACTAGTAGGGCTTTTAGAGTCTATAACCTGCGAACTTCATCTTTAATGGAATCTATCAATGTGGTTATAGATGACACAGGTGCACCTACTCCAGTAACAAATGAGGATGATAATGATGAGTCTCCAATCTTGGACACGGAATCACAAAATCAAGGAGAAGGTGCGGACCCATCACAAGAAATGGTTACAGAACCATCTTCACAGGTGAGGTCAAGTCCAAAGAGTGCTCCGAGGGACATCATTCCTGTTGCCCCTGTCACCGCAAGTCCTGAGCTTAAACCATCAGCTAGGGTGAAACTGAATCATCCAGCTCAACAGGTGATTGGAAGTGTCTCGGATCGAATGAAAACCCGAAGACAGATTCGGGATGAGGTATCACATATGTGTTATGTTTCTTTAATTGAACCTAAAAATTTTAAAGAGGCCTTGCTAGATGATAGTTGGGTCAATGCTATGCATAAAGAATTAGGTCAATTTGAACGTAACAAGGTTTGGACTCTAGTTCCCAGACCTAGAGACATGAATGTGATAGGTACCAAGTGGATCTTTAAAAATAAATCTGATGAGAATGGTACAGTTGTTAGGAACAAAGCTAGGTTGGTTGCTCAAGGCTACACACAAGTAGAGGGTGTTGACTATGATGAGACGTTTGCCCCAGTTGCACGTCTTGAATCTATTCGTATTTTGCTTGGTGTTGCATGTTTTCTTGGCTTTAAATTGTTTCAAATGGATGTGAAAAGTGCCTTTTTGAATGGGTACTTGAGAGAAGAGGCATATGTTGAGCAACCAAAAGGGTTTGAGGACCCTAAATGTCCTAATCATGTCTACAAGTTAGACAAGGCTTTGTATGGATTGAAACAAGCCCCTCGAGCTTGGTATGATAGACTTACTACATTTCTTCTTGACAATGATTTTCAAAGGGGCAGTGTGGATAAGACCTTATTTGTGAAACATACTAAGTCTCATATTCTTGTTGCTCAGATTTATGTTGATGATATTGTGTTTGGATCCACTGCTGAACATCTTGTGAAATATTTTTCGGATTGCATGACACATGAGTTTGAGATGAGCATGATGGGAGAGTTGTCTTATTTTTTGGGTCTTCAAATTAAACAGTCTCCTACAGGTATATTTGTATCTCAGTCTAAGTATGCGAAAAATCTTGTGTCTAAGTTTGGTCTTGAGTCTGCCAAACATGCACGCACTCCCATGAGCACCAGTCTTCACCTCTCCAAAGATTCCTCTGGTATTGATGTTGATCCTACCCTTTATAGGAGTATGATAGGGAGTCTTTTGTATCTCACCGCCAGTCGTCCTGATATTTCTTTCAGTGTCGGGGTCTGTGCTCGTTACCAAGCCAGTCCTAAAGAGTCTCACCTTCTTGCGGTCAAACGCATCATTAAGTATGTTAATGGGACCTTGGGGTATGGGGTTTGGTTTTCCACTGATACTACAGCTGAAATTACTGGTTTTTCTGATGCCGACTGGGCAGGGTGTGCTGATGATAGGAAAAGTACCTCCGGGGGGTGTTTTTACCTTGGGAATAATTTGGTTTCTTGGCATAGTAAAAAGCAGAATGCCATCTCTCTTTCCACTGCTGAGGCTGAGTACATTGCTGCAGGGAGTTGTTGTGCTCAAATGTTGTGGATGAAGCAAATGCTTCATGATTATGGGATAGAACTGAATACCCTCACTCTTTTTTGTGATAACACAAGTGCCATAAACATTTCAAAAAATCCAGTCCAACACTCTCGCACCAAACATATTGACATCCGTCATCATTTTATTCGAGAGTTAGTGGAAGAAGGCATTGTTGTTTTGGAACATATCCCTACTGAGCATCAAAAAGCTGATATTTTTACAAAACCCCTTGATCTTCTTCGATTTGAGTTTCTTAGAAAGACCTTAGGTGTAATGCTCAGTAACTAGATCAGTTCCTGTGGTCGTGAGGTGAGTGTGAGTGGCTGACTTACTATTCTTAGATGTGTTATTCTCATTGTGATTGAGACCTGGTATCTTTTGCATCAAAATATTAAATGAACTCTGCTCTTGTTTCGTACAGATTTGTTTCACTTCTTAGTTCATAGCTCATGCTGAATGCCCATACTCATTTACTTCGTGATCTCATTCTGTACACATTCTTGAGCTAAACTGTTGCAGGGGTTTCCGCATAAGTGATCAAAGTCCTCTATGGACCACTGACAGTGTTTCTTGAACTTTTGCGGAGAAATTGACCTATACTAGTATATCATGGGTGATGTTAAGTCTCTTAACCATCTACCGCCTTAGTTCACTTCCATGGTTTCTCCCTCAGTACATGTTTTCCGGGCATTAGGAAAAGGCTACCTCAGAGGCACCAACCAGGCCACCATTTTGAATTCATTCTTCTCTGGTTGGAATCCATACTCTTGAGCGTGCATGCCACCAGTGAGTGCCCACAAGAAAAAATAAATAAAACAAAAAATGTCTGAGGGGGAGCTTCCGCTTTTACTTAACAAATACCTCGTGATTCCTAGTGGTTTGACTTTTCTCTGTGATAGTCAGTTACTCGTGTCGGAGGTCCAGCCATCCGATCACTACTAGGATTAACTCTAGCTTTGTGGCTCTCAAGGATTGCACACACACACTTTTTTACATGAGCTCTCATATGTGTTTTTGAGTTATGCATTCTCATGATGCGTATGGCTTTGATTTAATACTATCTGTGTTGTTCATGAGCTGGTGTTTCATCTCTTTTCTAAAAATCTGCAGGACTCATAATTTGATGGATTTTCTTGTCTTTGTGGTTTAGTCTACACTTGCTCTTCTTTCTTGTTACAGGACTTTCTAGTTTTTTTTAATATTAAAAAAAAAAAAAAATGTTTTTTTCCGCTCGAGCGGAATGTTTTACGCTCGAGCGTATTTTTCACTCTTGCAGCAGTTTGTTCGTGGTTTGGCAGTTCTGAGAGATGGTTTTTTGAGCTCGAGCGGCCCTTTTCACGCTTGAGCGGGAGTCTGCTTGCAGTATTGTCCGCTCGAGCGGTATTTTGTGCGCTCGAGCGTCCCTTTTTCATACTTAACTCCCTCTCTCGACTCTTCGAGTTATTTTTTCTCTTCCTGGTTCATTCTCTCGATCTAGGGTTTGTCGCGTGGCTGCATTGTGGTCATTTTTTCCTCCCATTCATCATCCAACCCTCTGATTTGATCTTTGGTAAGTTTTACCCCCTTTTTACTTTCGTTTTTTTTTGTTCTATTTGGTTCTATTGGTTGTTGGGTTTGTAGTTTTGTGGGGTTTTGTGTGTCGTGTTTGTCTCTCTCTCTCTCACACACTTTTTCTTTGTCTGATTGTCTGTTATTTTTGTGTATTTTTCTGTGTTGTGTCTGTGGTATTTGAAGTTATCTGTGTTCCTACTGTCATGGGCTGTTGAGGTCTCTTTGCGTGGGTATCAATTTGGGCTTAGATACATTGCTGTGATTTACTCATGATTCATACTTATCCTGTGCAATTTCTCTCACATTTTGTGTATTAATTATGAGTTCTTCAATACCATGCTGTCATGCCCTGTTTTTTGGTATGCCCTGTTTTTAATTTGTTTATTGCACTAATGTTTTGTTTTGGTTTTGTTTTGGTGTGGGTTGGGTTTTGGGTTTGTTGGTTTGTTGGGTGTCATAGTGTCTTCTTCGGTATGTCTGCTTCTGCTCCAAAACGCCGAAAGGCTACCGTTTCTCGCCCTACCTATAACCCTGAGAGGTTTCAGTCGGCCTCTCAATCCAAGTCATTCCATAAATCTTTTGTGACTCGAACAGTTCATTTAGAACGTAATGTTCAACCCGATACATTTGAGTCCATCAAAATTCGTCCATTGTTCGACCCTCTCGGTGGTGACCATGTTTTATTATTTTCGGGGCGTCAGAATCTCGATTGGGTTCGAGAATTCTATTGTAACATGGAGGGTATTCGGGATTATGAGCCATCTTTCACCACTTGGGTTAGATCCAAATCCATTTCTGTCACCCCTGCTTTGATTCGCCAACTTCTACAGATTGAGCAAGTTTTTCCTCAATACTATCCATTTCCTGTACCTGATCGTCCTACTTGTGACTTTGATGATGTGTCTTTGGAACTTTGTGGGGTTGCCCGTCATTGGCCTAAAGGCTGTTTGATTAAACAGTTTGAACTTCTTCCGGAGTTCAGACTGCTTAATTTGATTGTCTGCGCCAACATCATTGTCACCACACACTCTTCCGAGGTCAAACAAGACCAAGGATTCATTTTGTCTTGTATTGCCAATCACCGTTCTATTGATCTCGCCTCTCTGATTATCACCAAGATGATTAGTGCTCATGGCCATACCAAGCTTGGCCTTCCTTACGGTTGCTTGATCAACCGACTTTTGTCTGACCTTGGGACTCCTATCCTCGATGATGATGAGTTTGCCTCTCCCTCTCGCCCTTTCACAAAGAAAACTGTCTCACAGAGTC
Organism: Camellia sinensis; assembly: GCF_055761805.1. Taxonomy (NCBI): domain Eukaryota; kingdom Viridiplantae; phylum Streptophyta; class Magnoliopsida; order Ericales; family Theaceae; genus Camellia; species Camellia sinensis. The sequence goes on from NW_028128987.1 coordinate 34,246,870, forward strand.
GGGCTCATGTTAAGGGGGAGTCCTCTCGGGTTGATCCTTCTGCAGGTACCACTGCTGGCCTTGCTGAGGAGGCTGAATATGATGCTGCTGCCGCTGGGGGTGCGGAGGATCCTACTCCATCTGTTCCACCTAGCTCGTTTTCTGATCAGCTTCGGCATTTTGAGGCGGCTATGACCAGGCGGTTAGACTTTCTCGATGCGCGTTTTGATGCCTTTGATGGTCGTCTTGGTCAGCTGGAGCAGACTGCTGCGCACACTACTTCGCAGCTGGATCACATCATTTCCTTACTGACGCTTCAGCCGCCCCCTCCTCCGTCTGGTGCTTGATTTGTTGCTTTCTTCATTCCCGGTCAAAAAGGGGGAGAGTTTGGTTCCTGCTGGATATTGATGACACATGGATATTGATGGTATATTTTGTTGATGGTACATGGATATTGTTGGTACATTTTGTTTTGTTTTGGATATTGATGGTATATTTTGTTGATGGTACATGGATATTGTTGGTACATTTTGTTTTGTTTTGTCTTTTGGTTATGCCACATGGATATTTTAATATTTTGTTCCGTTGGTTCTATTGAATGGATACATTTTGCTATATTCTTATATAGTTCCACAAGTTTTGGTTTTTCTGGTATGTTGCTAGTCTTTTCACAGGTGAATGGTGGATGATGAATTGGATTGATGGATTGATATATGGCAAGATTGGAAAGCTTGTTTGTTCATAGAGTTGTTTGTTTTGAGTGTTTTAGTATTGGTTTTTGAATTTTGTCTAGTGCTTGTGTTTAAGGACTTTTGTTTAGAAAAGTTTTGTCCGGGAATTGACAAAGGGGGAGATTGTTAGGTCCCTGTGTTGTCAAATCCGGAGACAAAATCTTGTGTTGATTCAAAACTATGTTTTTCTGTTTTTGTACTGTCCGCTCGAGCGGAGACTCTTGAGCTCGAGCGTAGATTAGCAGGTCACAGTAGTTTGACAGGGCAAGCACAGATACTGGTGGGTGCGATTGTACGCTCGAGCGGAAACTCTTACGCTCGAGCGCATCTCAGCTTATTCATATGCAGTTTTTGGTCTGTCCGCTCGAGCGGGCTTTAGTGAGCTCGAGCGGAGATTGCGGATCCAGTTCTCTATTTAAAGCTGCTAAGGGTGTTTTTGTGAAGGACGTTTTCCTAGATCTGATCTAAACAAACTAGGGTTGTGTTTAAAGTCTTCTTTGAAGATTTTTGATTGTTTTCCTTGATGTTCTTAAGAGAGTTCTGAACTTATGCATTGAGATTCATATATCAAGGAGGTTGCTTCTTTAGTTTCAAGAGAGTTCTCTTCGGTGGATTCCGAAGATCAAAGCGTAGGATCCAAAAGGCGTTTGAGTCTACGCAGTCGGTAATTCGACAAGTGAAGTTGTGGTGTGGAATCAACTTCAGAATCAATTCCGTGATGAAGGTGTGGTGAAAAGAGTTACAGAAGATTCAGAGACAAATTGACTAGGGTTGGGTAATTTGTATGATTTCTTTGTAATCTTTTTGTTCTTCAGTAGTGGATTGATAGTGGCGGTTCGCCCGTGGTTTTTGATTACAATTGAAGGCTCTTCAATTGTGGTTTTTTCCACGTAAAAAATCGTTTGTGTCAATTTATTGTTTATTCTCAAAAACAAACAAACTAAAATCACTCTAGTAAGTGTGTGATGATTTTAGGTTGAGTGTTTTGATTTATTGGGATTTGGAATAAGTTAATCTTGATCTAATCACAAATCACGTAGGATTTTCATAAGGTATAGTGGTTTCTGGATTGAACTTCCAATTTTAGGTTTATGCAAATTTAATTTTTATTTATATTCAACTTTCATTTTTATTCAATTTACTTTCCTATTAAACTTCCTTTTTTATTTAATTTCCAAATAGATCATTAAGGTATAGTGGTTTCTGAATTGAACTTCCATTTTTAATTTTCTGCAACTTTCATTTTTATTTATATTCTGCTTCCATTTTTATTCAATTTACTTTTCTATTAAACTTCCTTTTTTATTTAATTTCCAAATAGATCGTTAAGGTATAGTGGTTTCTGAAATGAACTTCCATTTTTAATTTTCTGCAACTTCCATTTTTATTTTTATTTAACTTCCATTTGTATTCAAGTTTCTTTTCTACTAGACTTCCTTTTTTTATTTAATTTCCAAATAGATCATTGAGGTGTAGTGGTTTTTGGATTGAACTTCCGTTTTTAATTTTATGCAACTTTCAATTTATTTTTATTCAACTTCTATTTTTATTCAATTTACTATTCTATTAAGCTTCCGTTTTTATTTAATTTCCAAATAGATCGTTAATGTAAAGTGGTTTCTGTAATGAACTTCCATTTTTAATTTTCTGCAACTTCCATTTTTATTTTTATTTAACTTCCTTTTTTATTCAAGTTTCTTTTCTACTCAACTTCCTTTTTTTATTTAATTTCCAGATAGATCGTTAAGGTATAGTGGTTTTTGGATTGAACTTCCATTTTTAATTTTATGCGACCTTCATTTTTATTTTTATTCAACTTCCATTTTTATTCAATTTACTTTTCTATAAAACTACCTTTTTTATTTTATTTCCAAATAGATCGTTATGGTAAAGTGGTGTCTGGATTTAACTTCCACATTTAATTTTCTACAACTTTCATTTTTATTTTTATTCAACTTCCATATTTATTCAATTTACTTTTCTATTAAACTTCCTTTTTTATTTAATTTCCAAATAGATCGTTAAGGTATAGTGGTTTCTGGATTGAACTTCCAATTTTAGTTTTTTGCAACTTTCATTTTTATTTTTATTCTACTTCCATTTTAATTCAATTTACTTTCCTATTAAACTTCCTTTTTTATTTAATTTCCAAGTAGATTGTTAAGGTATAGTGGTTTCTGGATCGAACTTCCATTTTTAATTTTATGCTACTTTCATTTTTATTTTTATTCTACTTCCATTTTTAATCAATTTACTTTTCTATTAAACTTCTATTTTTATTTAATTTCCAAATAGATCGTTAAGGTATAGTGGTTTCTGGAATGAACTTCCATTTTTAATTTTCTGCAACTTCCATTTTTATTTTTATTTAACTTCCTTTTTTATTCTAGATTCTTTTCTACTCAACTTCCATTTTTATTTAATTTCCAAATAGATCATTAAGGTATAGTGGTTTTTGGATTGAACTTTCATTTTTAATTTTATGCAACTTTCATTTTTATTTTTATTCAACTTCCATTTTTATTCAATTTACTTTTCTATTAAACTTCCTTTTTTATTTAATTTTCAAATAGATTGCTAAGGTATAGTGGTTTCTGGATTGAACTTCCAATTTTAATTTTATGCAACTTTCATTTTTATTTATATTCTACTTCCATTTTTATTCAATTTACTTTTCTATTAAACTTCATTTTTTATTTAATTTCCGAATAGATCGTTAAGGTATAGTGGTTTCTGGAATGAACTTCCATTTTTAATTTTCTGCTACTTCCATTTCTATTTTTATTTCACTTCCTTTTTTATTCAAGTTTCATTTCTACTCAACTTCTTTTTTTTCTTTAATTTCCAAATAGATCGTTAAGGTATAGTGGTTTCTGGAATGAACTTCCACTTTTAATTTTCTGCAACTTCCATTTTTATTTTTATTTAACTTCCTTTTTTATTCAAGTTTCTTTTCCACTCAACTTCCTTTTTTATTTAATTTCCAAATAGATCGTTAAGGTATAGTGGTTTTTGAATTGAATTTCCATTTCTAATGTTATGCAACTTTTATTTTTATTTTTATTCAACTTCCATTTTAATTCAATTTACTTTCCTATTAAACTTCCTTTTTTATTTAATTTCCAAATAGATCGCTAAGGTATAGTGGTTTCTGGATTGAACTTTCAGTTTTAATTTTATGCAACTTTCATTTTTATTTATATTCTACTTCCATTTTTATTCAATTTACTTTTCTATTAAACTTCGTTATTTGTTTAATTTCCAAGTAGATCGTTAAGGTATAGTGGTTTTTGGATTGAACTTTCATTTTTAATTTTATGCAACTTTCATTTTTATTTTTATTTCACTTCCATTTTTATTCAATTTACTTTTCTATTAAACTTCCTTTTTTATTTAATTTCCAAATAGATCGTTAAGGTATAGTGGTTTCTGGATTGAACTTCCACTTTTAATTTTATGCAACTTTCCTTTCTATTTTTCTTCTACTTCCATTTTTATTCAATTTGCTTTTCTATTAAACTTCGTTTTTTATTTAATTTCAAATTAGATCGTTAAGGTATAGTGGTTTCTGGATTGAACTTCCACTTTTAATTTTATGCAACTTTCATTTTTATTTTTATTCTACTTCCATTTTTGTTCAATTTACGTTTCTATTAAACTTCCTTTTTTATTTAATTTCTGAATAGATCGTTAAGGTATAGTGGTTTCTTGAATGAACTTTCATTTTTAATTTTCTGCAACTTCCAATTTTATTTTTATTTAACTTCCTTTTCTATTCAGGTTTCTTTCCTACACAACTTCCTTTTTTATTTAATTTCCAAATAGATCGTTAAGGTATAGTGGTTTTTGGATTGAACTTCCATTTTTAATTTTATGCAACTTTCATTTTTATTTTATTCAACTTCCATTTTTATTCAATTTACTTTTCTATTAAACTTCCTTTTTTATTTAATTTCCAAATTGATCGTTAAGGTAAAGTGGTTTCCGGAATGAACTTCCATTTTTAATTCTCTGCAACTTCCATTTTTATTTTTATTTAACTTCCTTTTTTATTCAAGTTTCTTTTCTACGCAACTTCCTTTTTTATTTAATTTCCAAATAGATCGTTAAGGTATAGTGCTTTTTGGATTGAACTTCCTTTTTTAATTTTATGCAACTTTCACTTTTATTTTTATTCAACTTCCATTTTTATTCAATTTACTTTTCTATTAAACTTCCTTTTTTATTTAATTTCCAAATAGATCGTTAAGGTATAGTGGTTTCTGGAATGAACTTCCATTTTTAATTTTCTGCAACTTCCATTTTTATTTTTATTTAAGTTCCTTTTTTATTCAAGTTTCTTTTCTACGCAACTTCCTTTTTTATTTAATTTCCAAATAGATCGTTAAGGTATAGTGGTTTTTGAATTGAACTTCCATTTTTAATTTTATGCAACTTTCATTTTTATTTTTATTCAACTTCCATTTTAATTCAATTTACTTTCCTATTAAACTTCCTTTTTTATTTAATTTCCAAATAGATCGCTAAGGTATAGTGGTTTCTGGATTGAACTTCCATTTTTAATTTTATGCAACTTTCATTTTTATTTATATTCTACTTCCATTTTTATTCAATTTACATTTCTTTAAAACTTTTTTTTATTTAATTTCCAAATAGATCGTTAAGGTATAGTGGTTTCTGGAATGAACTTCTATTTTTAATTTTCTGGAACTTCCATTTTTATTTTTATTTAACTTCCTTTCTTATTCAAGTTTCTTATCTACTCAACTTCTTTTTTTTATTTAATTTCCAAATAGATCGTTAAGGTACAGTGGTTTTTGGAATGAACTTCCACTTTTAATTTTCTGCAACTTCCATTTTTATTTTTATTTAACTTCCTTTTTTATTCAAGTTTCTTTTCTACTCGGCTTCCTTTTTTATTTAATTTCCAAATAGATCGTTAAGGTATAGTGGTTTTTGAATTGAACTTCTATTTTTAATTTTATGCAACTTTCATTTTTATTTTTATTCAACTTCCATTTTAATTCAATTTACTTTCCTATTAAACATCCTTTTTTATTTAATTTCCAAATAGATCGCTAAGGTATAGTGGTTTCTGGATTGAACATCCATTTTTAATTTTATGCAACTTTCATTTTTATTTATATTCTACTTCCATTTTTATTCAATTTACTTTTCTATTAAACTTCATTATTTGTTTAATTTCCGAGTAGATCGTTAAGGTATAGTGTTTCTGGATTGAACTTCCAATTTTAGTTTTATGCAACTTTCATTTTTATTTTTATTCTACTTCCATTTTAATTCAATTAACTTTTCTATTAAACTTCCTTTTTTATTTAATTTCCAAATAGATCATTAAGTTATAGTGGTTTCTGGAATGAACTTCCATTTTTAATTTTCTGCAACTTCCATTTTTATTTTTATTTAACTTCCATTTTTATTCAAGTTTTTTTCTACTCAACTTCCTTTTTTATTTAATTTCCAAATAGATCGCTAAAGTATAGTGGTTTTTGGATTGAACTTCCATTTTTAATTTTATGCCACTTTCATTTTTATTTTTATTCAACTTCTATTTTTATTCAATTTACTTTTCTATTAAACTTCCTTTTTTATTTAATTTCAAAATAGATCGTTAAGGTATAGTGGTTTCTGGATTGAACTTCCATTTTTAATTTTATGCAACTTTCATTTTTATTTTTATTCAACTACGATTTTTATTCAATTTACTTTTCTATTAAACTTCCTTTTTTATTTAATTTCCAAATAGATCGTTAAGGTATACTGGTTTTTGGATTGAACTTCCATTTTTAATTTTATGCGACTTTCAATTTTATTTTTATTCAACTTCCATTTTTATTCAATTTACTTTTCTATTAAACTTCCTTTTTTATTTAATTTCCAAATAGATCGTTAAGGTGATGTGGTTTCTTGATTTAACTTCCATATTTAATTTTCTGCAACTTTCATTTTTATTTTTATTCAACTTCCATATTTATTCAATTTACTTTTCTATTAAACTTCCTTTTTTATTTAATTTCCAAATAGATCGTTGAGGTATAGTGGTTTCTGGATTGAACTTGCAATTTTAGTTTTATGCAACTTTCATTTTTTTTTTTATTCTACTTCCATTTTAATTCAATTGACTTTCCTATTAAACTTCCTTTTTTATTTAATTTCCAAATATATCGTTAAGGTATAGTGGTTTTTGGATTGAATTTCCATTTTTAATTTTATGAAACTTTCATTTCTATTTTTATTCAACTTCCATTTTTATTCAATTTACTTTTCTATTAAACTTCCTTTTTTTATTTAATTTCCAAATAGATCATTAAGGTATAGTGGTTTCTGGATTCAACTTCGTTATTTAATTTTCTGCAACTTTCATTTTTATTTTTATTCAACTTCCGTTTTTATTCAATTTACTTTTCTATTAAACTTCCTTTTTTATTTAATTTCCAAATAGATCGTTAAGGTATAGTGGTTGCCGGATTGAACTTCCAATTTAGTTTTATGCAACTTTCATTATTATTTTTATTCTACTTCCATTTTAATTCAATTAACTTTCCTATTAAACTTCCTTTTTTATTTAATTTCCAAATAGGTCATTAAGGTATAGTGGTTTCGGGAATGAACTTCCAGTTTTAATTTTCTGCAACTTCCATTTTTATTTTTATTTAACTTCCTTTTTTATTCAAGTTGCTTTTCTATTAAACTTCCTTTTTTATTTAATTTCCAAATAGATCGTTATGGTATATTGGTTTCTGGAATGAACTTCCATTTTTAATTTCTGCAACTTCCATTTTTATTTTTATTTAATTTCCTTTTTTATTCAAGATTCTTTTCTACTCAACCTCCTTTTTCATTTAATTTCCAAATAGATCGTTAAGGTATAGTGGTTTCGGAATTGAACTTCCATTTTTAATTTTATGCAACTTTCATTTTTATTTTTATTCTACTTCCATTTTTATTCAATTTACTTTCCTATTAAACTTCATTTTTTATTTAATTTCCAAGTACATCGTTAAGGTGTAGTGGTTTCTAGATTGAACTTCCATTTTTAATTTTATGCAACTTTCATTTTTATTTTTATTTTACTTCAATTTTTAATCAATTTACTTCTCTATTAAACTTCCTTTTTTATTTAATTTCCAAATAGATCGTTAAGGTATAGTGGTTTCTGGATTGAACTTCCAATTTTAGGTTTATGCAACTTTCATTTTTATTTATATTCAACTTCCGTTTTTATTCAATTAATTTCCTATTAAACTTCCTTTTTTATTTAATTACCAAATAGATCACTAAGGTATAGTGGTTTCTGAATTGAACTTCCATTTTTAATTTTATGCAACTTTCATTTTTATTTATATTCTACTTCCATTTTTATTCAATTTACTTTTCTATTAAACTTTCTTTTTTATTTAATTTCCAAATAGATCGTTAAGGTATAGTGGTTTCTGGAATGAACTTCCATTTTTAATTTTCTGCAACTTCCATTTTTATTTTTATTTAACTTCCATTTTTATTCATGTTTCTTCTCTACTCAACTTCCTTTTTTTATTTAATTTCCAAATAGGTCGTTAAGGTATAGTGGTTTTTGGATTGAACTTCCGTTTTTAATTCTATGCAACTTTCAATTTATTTTTTTTCAACTTCTATTTTTATTCAATTTACTATTCTATTAAGCTTCCTTTTTTATTTAATTTCCAAATAGATCGTTAAGGTATAGTGGTTTCTGGAATGAACTTCCATTTTTAATTTTCTGCAACTTCTATTTTTATTTTTATTTAACTTCCATTTTTATTCAAGTTTCTTTTCTACTCAACTTCATTTTTTATTTAATTTCCAAGTAGATCGTTAAGGTATAGTGGTTTTTGTATTGAACTTCTATTTTTAATTTTGTGCGACTTTCAATTTTATTTTTATTCAACTTACATTTTTATTCAATTTACTTTTCTATAAAACTTCCTTTTTTATTTAATTTCCAAATAGATCGTTAAGGTAAAGTGGTGTCTGGATTTAACTTCCACATTTAATTTTCTGCAACTTTCATTTTTATTTTTATTCAACTTCCATATTTATTCAATTTACTTTTCTATTACACTTCCTTTTTTATTTAATTTCCAAATAGATCGTTAAGGTATAGTGGTTTCTGGATTGAACTTCCAATTTTAGTTTTATGCAACTTTCATTTTAATTTTTATTCTACTTCCATTTTAATTCAATTAACTTTCCAATTAAACTTCCTTTTTTATTTAATTTCCAAATAGATCAGTAAGGTATAGTGGTTTCAGGAATGAACTTCCCTTTTTAATTTTCTGCAACTTCAATTTTTATTTTTATTTATCTTCCTTTTTTATTCAAGTTTCTTTTCTACTCAACTTCCTTTTCTATTTAATTTCCAAATAGATCGTTAAGGTAAAGTGATTTCTTGATTTAACTTCCATATTTAATTTTATGCAACTTTCATTTTTATTTTTATTCAACTTCCATATTTATTTAATTTACTTTTCTATTAAACTTCCTTTTTTATTTAATTTCCAAATAGATCGTTAAGGTATAGTGGTTTCTGGATTGAACTTCCAATTTTAGTTTTTTGCAACATTCATTTTTATTTTTATTCTACTTCCATTTTAATTCAATTAACTTTCCTATTAAACTTCCTTTTTTATTTAATTTCCAAATAAATCGTTCAGGTATAGTGGTTTTTGGATTGAACTTCCATTTTTAATTTTATGCAACTTTCATTTTTATTTTTATTCGACTTCCATTTTCATTCAATTTACTTTTCTATTAAACTTTCTTTTTTATTTAATTTCCAAATAGATCGTTAAGGTATAGTGGTTTCTGGATTGAACTTCCATTTTTATTTTTATGCAACTTTCATTTTTATTTTTATTCTACATCCATTTTAATTCAATTTACTATCCTGTTAAACTTCCTTTTTTATTTAATTTCCAAGTAGATCGTTAAGGTATAGTGGTCTCGGGATTGAACTTCCATTTTTAACTTTATGCAACTTTCATTTTTATTTTTATTTTACTTCAATTTTTAATCAATTTACTTTTCTATTAAACTTCCATTTTTATTTAATTTCCAAATAGATCGTTAAGGTATAATGGTTTCTGGAATGAACTTCCATTTTTAATTTTCTGCAACTTCCATTTTTATTTTTATTTAACTTCCGTTATTATTCAATTTACTTTTCTATTAAACTTCCTTTTTTATTTAATTTCCAAATAGATCGTTAAGGTATAGTGGTTTCTGGATTTAACTTCCATTTTTAATTTTATACAACTTTCATTTTTATTTTTATTCAACTTCAATTTTTATTCAATTTACTTTTCTATTAAACTTCCTTTTTTATTTAATTTTAAAATAGATCGTTAAGGTATAGTGGTTTCTGGATTGAACTCCCATTTTAATTTTATGCAACTTCCATTTTTAATTTTATGCAACTTTCATTTTTGTTTTTATTCTACTTCCATTTTTACTCAATTTACTTTTCTATTAAACTTCCTTTTTTATTTAATTTCCAAATAGATTGTCAAGGTATAGTGGTTTCTGGATTGAACTTCCATTTTTAATTTTATGCAACTTTCAATTTTATTTTTATTCTACTCCATTTTAATTCAATTTACTTTCCTATTAAACTTCATTTTTTACTTAATTTCCAAGTAGATCGTTAAGGTCTAGTGGTTTCTGGATCAAACTTCCATTTTTAATTTTATGCAACTTTCATTTTTATTTTAATTCTGCTTCCATTTTTAATGAATTTACTTTTCTATTAAACTTCCTTTTTTATTTAATTTCCAAATAGATCATTAAGGTATAGTGGTTTCTGGAATGAACTTCCATTTTTAATTTTCTGCAACTTCCATTTTTTTTTTTATTTAACTTCCTTCTTTATTCTAGATTCTTTTCTACTCAACTTCCTTTTTTATTTAATTTCCAAATAGATCGTTATGGTATAGTTGTTTTTGGATTGAACTTCCAATTTTAATTTTATGTAACTTTCATTTTTATTTTTATTCGACTTCCATTTTTATTCAATTTACTTTCCTATTAAACTTCCTTTTTTATTTAATTTCCAAATAGATCGCTAAGGTATAGTGGTTTCTGGATTAAACTACCATTTTTAATTTTATGCAACTTTCATTTTTATTTTTATTCTACTTCCATTTTAATTCAATTTACTATCCTATTAAACTTCCTTTTCTATTTAATTTCCAAATAGATCGTTATGGTATAGTGGTTTCTGGATTGAACTTCTATTTTTAATTTTATGTAACTTTAATTTTTATTTTTATTCTACTTCCATTTTAATTCAATTTACTATCCTATTAAACTTCCTTTTTTATTTAATTTCCAAGTAGATCGTTAAGGTATAGTGGTTTCTGGATTGAACTTCCATCTTTAATTTTATGCAACTTCCATTTTTATTTTTATTGTACTTCAATTTTTAATCAATTTACTTTTCTATTAAACTTCCATTTTTATTTAATTTCCAAATAGATCGTTAAGGTATAGTGGTTTCTGGAATGAACTTCCATTTTTAATTTTCTGCAACTTCCATTTTTATTTTTATTTAACTTCCTTTTTAATTCTAGATTCTTTTCTACTCAACTTCCTTTTTTATTTAATTTCCAAATAGATCGTTAAGGTATAGTGGTTTTTGGATTGAACTTCCATTTTTAATTTTTTGCAACTTTCATTTTTATTTTTATTCAACTTCCATTTTTATTCAATTAACTTTTCTATTAAACATCGTTTTTTATTTAATTTCCAAATAGGTCGGTAAGGTATAGAGGTTTCTGGATTGAACTTCGATTTTTAATTTTAGGCAACTTTCATTTTTATTTGTATTCTACTTCAATTTTTATTCAATTTACTTTTCTATTAAACTTCCTTTTTTATTTAATTTCCAAGTAGATCGTTAAGGTATAGTGGTTTCTGGATTGAACTTCCATTTTTAATTTTATGCAACTTCCATTTTTATTTTTATTTTACTTCAATTTTTAATCAATTTACTTTTCTATTAAACTTCCATTTTTATTTATTTTCCAAATAGATCGTTAAGGTATAGTGGTTTCTGGAATGAACTTCCATTTTTAATTTTCTGCAACTTCCATTTTTATTTTTATTTAACTTCCTTTTTTATTCTAGATTCTTTTCTACTCAACTTCCTTTTTTATTTAATTTCCAAATAGATCGTTAAGGTATAGTGGTTTTTGGATTGAACTTCCATTTTTAATTTTATGCAACTTTCATTTTAATTTTTATTCAACTTCCATTTTTATTCAATTTACTTTTCTATTAAACTTCCTTTTTTATTTAATTTCCAAATAGATCGTTAAGGTATAGTGGTTTCTGGAATGAACTTCCATTTTTAATTTTCTGCAACTTCCATTTTTATTTTTATTTAACATCCTTTTTAATTCTAGATTCTTTTCTACTCAACTTCCTTTTTTATTTAATTTCCAAATAGATCGTTAAGGTATAGTGGTTTTTGGATTGAACATCCATTTTTAATTTTATGCAGCTTTCATTTTTATTTTTATTCAACTTCCATTTTTATTCAATTAACTTTTCTACTAAACATCCTTTTTTATTTAATTTCCAAATAGGTCGCTAAGGTATAGAGGTTTCTGGATTGAACTTCCATTTTTAATTTTAGGCAACTTTCATTTTTATTTGTATTCTACATCAATTTTTATTCAATTTACTTTTCTATTAAACTTCCTTTTTTATTTAATTTCCAAGTAGATCGTTAAGGTATAGTGGTTTCTGGATTGAACTTTCATTTTTAATTTTATGCAACTTCCATTTTTATTTTTATTTTACTTCAATTTTTAATCAATTTACTTTTCTATTGAACTTCCATTTTTATTTATTTTCCAAATAGATCGTTAAGGTATAGTGGTTTCTGGAATGAACTTCCATTTTTAATTTTCTGCAACTTCCTTTTTTATTCTCGATTCTTTTCTACTCAACTTCCTTTTTTATTTAATTTCCAAATAGATCGTTAAGGTATAGTGGTTTTTGGATTGAACTTCCATTTTTAATTTTATGCAACTTTCATTTTAATTTTTATTCACCTTCCATTTTTATTCAATTTACTTTTCTATTAAACTTCCTTTTTTATTTAATTTCCAAATAGATCGCTAAGGTATAGTGGTTTCTGAATTGAACTTCCACTTTTAATTTTATGCAACTTTCATTTTCATTTATATTCTACTTCCATTTTTATTCAATTTACTTTTCTATTAAACTTCCTTTTTTATTTAATTTCCAAATAGATCGTTAAGGTATAGTGGTTTCTGGAATGAACTTCCATTTTTATTTTTCTGCAACTTCCATTTTTATTTTTATTTAACTTCCTTTTTTATTCAAGTTTCTTTTCTACTCAACTACTTTTTTATTTAATTTCCAAATAGATCGTTAAGGTATAGTTGTTTTTGGATTGAACTTCCATTTTTATTTTTATACAACTTTCATTTTTATTTTTATTCGACTACCATTTTTATTTAATTTACTTTTCTATTAAACTTCCTTTTTTATTTAATTTCCAAATAGATCGTTAAGGTATCGTGGTTTTTGGATTGAACTTCCATTTTTAATTTTATGCAACTTTCATTTTTATTTTTATTCAACTTCCATTTTTATTCAATTTACTTTTCTATTCAACTTCCTTTTTTATTTAATTTCCAAATAGATCGTTAAGCTAAAGTGGTGTCTGGATTTGACTTCCACATTTAATTTTCTGCAACTTTCATTTTTATTTTTATTCAACTTCCTTATTTATTGAATTTACTTTTTTATTAAACTTCATTTTTTATTTAATTTCCAAATAGATCGTTAAGGTATAGCGGTTTCTGGATTGAACTTCCAATTTTAGTTTTATGCAACTTTCATTTTTATTTTTATTCTACTTCCATTTTAATTCAATTAACTTTCCTATTAAACTTCCTTCTTTATTTAATTTCCAAACAGATCATTAAGGTATAGTGGTTTCTGGAATTAACTTCCATTTTTAATTTTCTGCAACTTCCATTTTTATTTTTATTTAACTTCTTTTTTTATTCAAGTTTCTTTTCTACTCAACTTCCTTTTTTATTTATTTTCCAAATAGATCGTTAATGTATAGTGGTTTTTGGATTGAACTTCCATTTTTAATTTTATGCAACTTTCATTTTTATTTTTAATGAACTTCCATTTTAATTCAATTTACTTTCCTATTAAACTTCATTTGTTATTTAATTTCCAAGTAGATCGTTAAGGTATAGTGGTTTCTGGATTGAACTTCTATTTTTAATTTTATGCAACTTTCATTTTTATTTTTATTTTAGTTCAATTTTTAATCAATTTACTTTTCTATTAAACTTCCTTTTTTATTTAATTTCCAAATAGATCGTTAAGGTATAGTGGTTTCTGGAATGAACTTCCATTTTTAATTTTCTGCAACTTCCATTTTTATTTTTATTTAACATCCTTTTTAATTCTAGATTCTTTTCTACTCAACTTCCTTTTTTATTTAATTTCCAAATAGATCGTTAAGGTATAGTGGTTTTTGGATTGAACATCCATTTTTAATTTTATGCAACTTTCATTTTTATTTTTATTCAACTTCCATTTTTATTCAATTAACTTTTCTACTAAACATCCTTTTTTATTTAATTTCCAAATAGGTCGCTAAGGTATAGAGGTTTCTGGATTGAACTTCCATTTTTAATTTTAGGCAACTTTCATTTTTATTTGTATTCTACTTCAATTTTTATTCAATTTACTTTTCTATTAAACTTCCTTTTTTATTTAATTTCCAAGTAGATCGTTAAGGTATAGTGGTTTCTGGATTGAACTTCCATTTTTAATTTTATGCAACTTCCATTTTTATTTTTATTTTACTTCAATTTTTAATCAATTTACTTTTCTATTGAACTTCCATTTTTATTTATTTTCCAAATAGATCGTTAAGGTATAGTGGTTTCTGGAATGAACTTCCATTTTTAATTTTCTGCAACTTCCTTTTTTATTCTCGATTCTTTTCTACTCAACTTCCTTTTTTATTTAATTTCCAAATAGATCGTTAAGGTATAGTGGTTTTTGGATTGAACTTCCATTTTTAATTTTATGCAACTTTCATTTTAATTTTTATTCACCTTCCATTTTTATTCAATTTACTTTTCTATTAAACTTCCTTTTTTATTTAATTTCCAAATAGATCGCTAAGGTATAGTGGTTTCTGAATTGAACTTCCACTTTTAATTTTATGCAACTTTCATTTTCATTTATATTCTACTTCCATTTTTATTCAATTTACTTTTCTATTAAACTTCCTTTTTTATTTAATTTCCAAATAGATCGTTAAGGTATAGTGGTTTCTGGAATGAACTTCCATTTTTATTTTTCTGCAACTTCCATTTTTATTTTTATTTAACTTCCTTTTTTATTCAAGTTTCTTTTCTACTCAACTACTTTTTTATTTAATTTCCAAATAGATCGTTAAGGTATAGTTGTTTTTGGATTGAACTTCCATTTTTATTTTTATACAACTTTCATTTTTATTTTTATTCGACTACCATTTTTATTTAATTTACTTTTCTATTAAACTTCCTTTTTTATTTAATTTCCAAATAGATCGTTAAGGTATCGTGGTTTTTGGATTGAACTTCCATTTTTAATTTTATGCAACTTTCATTTTTATTTTTATTCAACTTCCATTTTTATTCAATTTACTTTTCTATTCAACTTCCTTTTTTATTTAATTTCCAAATAGATCGTTAAGCTAAAGTGGTGTCTGGATTTGACTTCCACATTTAATTTTCTGCAACTTTCATTTTTATTTTTATTCAACTTCCTTATTTATTGAATTTACTTTTTTATTAAACTTCATTTTTTATTTAATTTCCAAATAGATCGTTAAGGTATAGCGGTTTCTGGATTGAACTTCCAATTTTAGTTTTATGCAACTTTCATTTTTATTTTTATTCTACTTCCATTTTAATTCAATTAACTTTCCTATTAAACTTCCTTCTTTATTTAATTTCCAAACAGATCATTAAGGTATAGTGGTTTCTGGAATTAACTTCCATTTTTAATTTTCTGCAACTTCCATTTTTATTTTTATTTAACTTCTTTTTTTATTCAAGTTTCTTTTCTACTCAACTTCCTTTTTTATTTATTTTCCAAATAGATCGTTAATGTATAGTGGTTTTTGGATTGAACTTCCATTTTTAATTTTATGCAACTTTCATTTTTATTTTTAATGAACTTCCATTTTAATTCAATTTACTTTCCTATTAAACTTCATTTGTTATTTAATTTCCAAGTAGATCGTTAAGGTATAGTGGTTTCTGGATTGAACTTCTATTTTTAATTTTATGCAACTTTCATTTTTATTTTTATTTTAGTTCAATTTTTAATCAATTTACTTTTCTATTAAACTTCCTTTTTTATTTAATTTCCAAATAGATCGTTAAGGTATAGTGGTTTCTGGAATGAACTTCCATTTTTAATTTTCTGCAACTTCCATTTTTATTTTTATTTAACATCCTTTTTAATTCTAGATTCTTTTCTACTCAACTTCCTTTTTTATTTAATTTCCAAATAGATCGTTAAGGTATAGTGGTTTTTGGATTGAACATCCATTTTTAATTTTATGCAACTTTCATTTTTATTTTTATTCAACTTCCATTTTTATTCAATTAACTTTTCTACTAAACATCCTTTTTTATTTAATTTCCAAATAGGTCGCTAAGGTATAGAGGTTTCTGGATTGAACTTCCATTTTTAATTTTAGGCAACTTTCATTTTTATTTGTATTCTACTTCAATTTTTATTCAATTTACTTTTCTATTAAACTTCCTTTTTTATTTAATTTCCAAGTAGATCGTTAAGGTATAGTGGTTTCTGGATTGAACTTCCATTTTTAATTTTATGCAACTTCCATTTTTATTTTTATTTTACTTCAATTTTTAATCAATTTACTTTTCTATTGAACTTCCATTTTTATTTATTTTCCAAATAGATCGTTAAGGTATAGTGGTTTCTGGAATGAACTTCCATTTTTAATTTTCTGCAACTTCCTTTTTTATTCTCGATTCTTTTCTACTCAACTTCCTTTTTTATTTAATTTCCAAATAGATCGTTAAGGTATAGTGGTTTTTGGATTGAACTTCCATTTTTAATTTTATGCAACTTTCATTTTAATTTTTATTCACCTTCCATTTTTATTCAATTTACTTTTCTATTAAACTTCCTTTTTTATTTAATTTCCAAATAGATCGCTAAGGTATAGTGGTTTCTGAATTGAACTTCCACTTTTAATTTTATGCAACTTTCATTTTCATTTATATTCTACTTCCATTTTTATTCAATTTACTTTTCTATTAAACTTCCTTTTTTATTTAATTTCCAAATAGATCGTTAAGGTATAGTGGTTTCTGGAATGAACTTCCATTTTTATTTTTCTGCAACTTCCATTTTTATTTTTATTTAACTTCCTTTTTTATTCAAGTTTCTTTTCTACTCAACTACTTTTTTATTTAATTTCCAAATAGATCGTTAAGGTATAGTTGTTTTTGGATTGAACTTCCATTTTTATTTTTATACAACTTTCATTTTTATTTTTATTCGACTACCATTTTTATTTAATTTACTTTTCTATTAAACTTCCTTTTTTATTTAATTTCCAAATAGATCGTTAAGGTATCGTGGTTTTTGGATTGAACTTCCATTTTTAATTTTATGCAACTTTCATTTTTATTTTTATTCAACTTCCATTTTTATTCAATTTACTTTTCTATTCAACTTCCTTTTTTATTTAATTTCCAAATAGATCGTTAAGCTAAAGTGGTGTCTGGATTTGACTTCCACATTTAATTTTCTGCAACTTTCATTTTTATTTTTATTCAACTTCCTTATTTATTGAATTTACTTTTTTATTAAACTTCATTTTTTATTTAATTTCCAAATAGATCGTTAAGGTATAGCGGTTTCTGGATTGAACTTCCAATTTTAGTTTTATGCAACTTTCATTTTTATTTTTATTCTACTTCCATTTTAATTCAATTAACTTTCCTATTAAACTTCCTTCTTTATTTAATTTCCAAACAGATCATTAAGGTATAGTGGTTTCTGGAATTAACTTCCATTTTTAATTTTCTGCAACTTCCATTTTTATTTTTATTTAACTTCTTTTTTTATTCAAGTTTCTTTTCTACTCAACTTCCTTTTTTATTTATTTTCCAAATAGATCGTTAATGTATAGTGGTTTTTGGATTGAACTTCCATTTTTAATTTTATGCAACTTTCATTTTTATTTTTAATGAACTTCCATTTTAATTCAATTTACTTTCCTATTAAACTTCATTTGTTATTTAATTTCCAAGTAGATCGTTAAGGTATAGTGGTTTCTGGATTGAACTTCTATTTTTAATTTTATGCAACTTTCATTTTTATTTTTATTTTAGTTCAATTTTTAATCAATTTACTTTTCTATTAAACTTCCTTTTTTATTTAATTTCCAAATAGATCGTTAAGGTATAGTGGTTTCTGGAATGAACTTCCATTTTTAATTTTCTGCAACTTCCATTTTTATTTTTATTTAACATCCTTTTTAATTCTAGATTCTTTTCTACTCAACTTCCTTTTTTATTTAATTTCCAAATAGATCGTTAAGGTATAGTGGTTTTTGGATTGAACATCCATTTTTAATTTTATGCAACTTTCATTTTTATTTTTATTCAACTTCCATTTTTATTCAATTAACTTTTCTACTAAACATCCTTTTTTATTTAATTTCCAAATAGGTCGCTAAGGTATAGAGGTTTCTGGATTGAACTTCCATTTTTAATTTTAGGCAACTTTCATTTTTATTTGTATTCTACTTCAATTTTTATTCAATTTACTTTTCTATTAAACTTCCTTTTTTATTTAATTTCCAAGTAGATCGTTAAGGTATAGTGGTTTCTGGATTGAACTTCCATTTTTAATTTTATGCAACTTCCATTTTTATTTTTATTTTACTTCAATTTTTAATCAATTTACTTTTCTATTGAACTTCCATTTTTATTTATTTTCCAAATAGATCGTTAAGGTATAGTGGTTTCTGGAATGAACTTCCATTTTTAATTTTCTGCAACTTCCTTTTTTATTCTCGATTCTTTTCTACTCAACTTCCTTTTTTATTTAATTTCCAAATAGATCGTTAAGGTATAGTGGTTTTTGGATTGAACTTCCATTTTTAATTTTATGCAACTTTCATTTTAATTTTTATTCACCTTCCATTTTTATTCAATTTACTTTTCTATTAAACTTCCTTTTTTATTTAATTTCCAAATAGATCGCTAAGGTATAGTGGTTTCTGAATTGAACTTCCACTTTTAATTTTATGCAACTTTCATTTTCATTTATATTCTACTTCCATTTTTATTCAATTTACTTTTCTATTAAACTTCCTTTTTTATTTAATTTCCAAATAGATCGTTAAGGTATAGTGGTTTCTGGAATGAACTTCCATTTTTATTTTTCTGCAACTTTCATTTTTATTTTTATTTAACTTCCTTTTTTATTCAAGTTTCTTTTCTACTCAACTACTTTTTTATTTAATTTCCAAATAGATCGTTAAGGTATAGTTGTTTTTGGATTGAACTTCCATTTTTATTTTTATACAACTTTCATTTTTATTTTTATTCGACTACCATTTTTATTTAATTTACTTTTCTATTAAACTTCCTTTTTTATTTAATTTCCAAATAGATCGTTAAGGTATCGTGGTTTTTGGATTGAACTTCCATTTTTAATTTTATGCAACTTTCATTTTTATTTTTATTCAACTTCCATTTTTATTCAATTTACTTTTCTATTCAACTTCCTTTTTTATTTAATTTCCAAATAGATCGTTAAGCTAAAGTGGTGTCTGGATTTGACTTCCACATTTAATTTTCTGCAACTTTCATTTTTATTTTTATTCAACTTCCTTATTTATTGAATTTACTTTTTTATTAAACTTCATTTTTTATTTAATTTCCAAATAGATCGTTAAGGTATAGCGGTTTCTGGATTGAACTTCCAATTTTAGTTTTATGCAACTTTCATTTTTATTTTTATTCTACTTCCATTTTAATTCAATTAACTTTCCTATTAAACTTCCTTCTTTATTTAATTTCCAAACAGATCATTAACGTATAGTGGTTTCTGGAATTAACTTCCATTTTTAATTTTCTGCAACTTCCATTTTTATTTTTATTTTTATTTAACTTCTTTTTTTATTCAAGTTTCTTTTCTACTCAACTTCCTTTTTTATTTATTTTCCAAATAGATCGTTAATGTATAGTGGTTTTTGGATTGAACTTCCATTTTTAATTTTATGCAACTTTCATTTTTATTTTTAATGAACTTCCATTTTAATTCAATTTACTTTCCTATTAAACTTCATTTGTTATTTAATTTCCAAGTAGATCGTTAAGGTATAGTGGTTTCTGGATTGAACTTCTATTTTTAATTTTATGCAACTTTCATTTTTATTTTTATTTTAGTTCAATTTTTAATCAATTTACTTTTCTATTAAACTTCCTTTTTTATTTAATTTCCAAATAGATCGTTAAGGTATAGTGGTTTCTGGATTAAACTTCCAATTTTAGTTTTATGCGAGTTTCATTTTTATTTTTATTCAACTTCCATTTTTATTCAATTTACTTTCCTGTGAAACTTCCTTTTTTATTTAATTTCCAAATAGATCACTAAGGTATAGTGGTTTCGGGAGTGAACTTCCATTTTTAATTTTATGCAACTTTCATTTTTAATTATATTCTACTTCCATTTTTATTCAATTTACTTTTCTATTAAACTTCCTTTTTTATTTAATTTCCAAAGTGATCGTTAAGGTATAGTTGTTTAGGGATTGGACTTCCATTTTTATTTTTATTCAACTTCCATTTTAATTCAATTTACTTTTCTATTCAACTTCCTTTTTTATTTAATTTCCAAATAGATCGTTAAGGTATAGTGGTTTCTGGATTCAACTTCCATATTTAATTTTCTGCAACTTTCATTTTTATTTTTATTCAACTTCCATTTTTATTCAATTTACTTTCCTATTAAACTTCCTTTTTTATTTAATTTCCAAATAGATCGTTAAGGTATTGTGGTTTCGGGATTGAACTTCCATTTTTTATTTTTTGCAACTTCCATTTTTATTTTTATTTAACTTCCTTTTTTATTCAAGATTCTTTTCTACTCAACTGTCTTTTTTATTTAATTTCCAAATAGATCGTTTAGGTATAGTGGTTTTTGGATTGAACTTCCATTTTTAATTTTATGCAACTTTCATTTTTATTTTTATTCAACTTCCATTTTTTTTAATTTACTTTTCTATTAAACTTCCTTTTTTATTTAATTTCCAAATAGATCGTTAAGGTATAGTGGTTTCTGGATTCAACTTCCATATTTAATTTTCTGCAACTTTCATTTTTATTTTTATTCAACTTCCATTTTTATTCAATTTACTTTTCTATTAAACTTCCTTTTTTATTTAATTTCCAAATAGATCGTTATGGTATAGTGGTTTCTGGATTGAACTTCCATTTTTAATTTCATGCAACTTTCCTTTTTATTTTTATTCTACCTCCATTTTAATTCAATTTAATTTCCTATTAAACTTACATTTTTATTTAATTTCGAAGTAGATCGTTAAGGTATAGTGGTTTCTGGATAGAACTTCCATTTTTAATTTTCTGCAACTTTCATTTTTATTTTTATTCTACTTCCATTTTTAATCAAGTTTCTTTTCTACTCAACTTCCTTTTTTATTTAATTTCCAAATAGATCATTAAG
Organism: Camellia sinensis; assembly: GCF_055761805.1. NCBI lineage: Eukaryota > Viridiplantae > Streptophyta > Magnoliopsida > Ericales > Theaceae > Camellia > Camellia sinensis. Next base: position 34,268,412 of record NW_028128987.1, read on the forward strand.
GTATAGTGGTTTCTGGAATGAACTTCCATTTTTAATTTTCTACAACTTCCATTTGTATTTTTATTTAACTTACTTTTTTATTCAAGTTTCTTTTCTACTCAATTTCCTTTTTTATTTAATTTCCAAATAGATCGTTAAGTTATAGTGGTTTTTGGATTGAACTTCCATTTTTAATTTGATGCAACTTTCATTTTTATTTTTATTCAACTTCTATTTTTATTCAATTTACTTTTCTATTAAACTTCCTTTTTTATTTAATTTCCAAATAAATCGTTAAGGTATAGTGGTTTCTGGATTGAACTTCCATTTTTAATTTTACGCAACTTTCATTTTTATTTTCATTCTACTTCAATTTTAATTCAATTTACTTTTCTATTAAACTTCCTTTTTTATTTAATTTCCAAATAGATCGTTAAGGTATAGTGGTTTCTGGATTGAACTTCCATTTTTAATTTTATGCAACTTTCATTTTTATTTTTATTCTACTTCCATTTTAATTCAATTTACTTTTCTATTAAACTTCCTTTTTTATTTAATTTCCAAATAGATCGTTAACGTATAGTGGTTTTTGGATTGAACTTCCATTTTTAATTTTATGCAACTTTCATTTTTATTTTTATTCAACTTCCATTTTTATTCAATTTACGTTTCTATTAAACTTCCTTTTTTATTTAATTTCCAAATAGATCGTTAAGGTATAGTGGTTTCTGGATTGAACTTCCATTTTAAATTTTATGCAACTTTCATTTTTATTTTTATTCTACTTCCATTTAAATTCAATTTACTTTCCTATTAAACTTCATTTTTTATTTAATTTCCAAGTAGATCGTTAAGGTATAGTGGTTTCTGGATTGAACTTCCATTTTTAATTTTATGCAACTTTCATTTTTATTTTTATTTTACTTCAATTTTTAATCAATTTACTTTTCTATTAAAGTTCCTTCTTTATTTAATTTCCAAATAGATCGTTAAGGTATAGTGGTTTCTGGATTGAACTTCTATTTATGATTTTATGTAACTTTAATTTTTATTTATATTCTACTTCAATTTTTATTGAATTTATTTTTCTATTAAACTTCCTTTTTTATTTAATTTCGAAATAGATCGTTAAGGTATAGTGGTTTCTGGAATGAACTTCTATTTTTAATTTTTTGCAACTTCCAGTTTTATTTTTATTTAACTTCCTTTTTTATTCAAAATTCTTTTCTACTCAACTTCCTTTTTTATTTAATTTCCAAGTAGATCGTTAAGGAATAGTGGTTTCTGGGTAGAACTACCATTTTTAATTTTAAGCAACTTTCATTTTTATTTTTATTCTACTTCCATTTTTAATCAAGTTTCTTTTCTACTCAACTTCCTTTTTTATTTAATTTCCAAATAGATCATTCAGGTATAGTGGTTTCTGGATTGAACTTTCATTTTTATTTTTATTCTACCTCCATTTTAATTAAATTTAATTTCCTATTAAACTTCCATTTTTATTTAATTTCGAAGTAGATCGTTAAGGTATAGTGGTTTCTGGATAGAACTTCCATTTTTAATTTTCTGCAACGTTCATTTTTATTTTTATTCTACTTCCATTTTTAATCAAGTTTCTTTTCTACTCAACTTCCTTTTTTATTTAATTTCCAAATAGATCATTTAGGTATAGTGGTTTCTGAAATGAACTTCCATTTTTAATTTTCTGCAACTTCCATTTGTATTTTTATTTAACTTACTTTTTTATTCAAGTTTCTTTTCTACTCAATTTCCTTTTTTATTAAATTTCCAAATAGATCGTTAAGTTATAATGGTTTTTGGATTGAACTTCCATTTTTAATTTGATGCAACTTTCATTTTTATTTTTATTCAACTTCTATTTTTATTCAATTTACTTTTCTATTAAACTTCCTTTTTTATTTAATTTCCAAATAGATCGTTAAGGTATAGTGGTTTCTGGATTGAACTTCCATTTTTAATTTTACGCAACTTTCATTTTTATTTTCATTCTACTTCAATTTTAATTCAATTTACTTTTCTATTAAACTTCCTTTTTTATTTAATTTCCAAATAGATCGTTAAGGTATAGTGGTTTCTGGATTGAACTTCCATTTTTAATTTTATGCAACTTTCATTTTTATTTTTATTCTACTTCCATTTTAATTCAATTTACTTTTCTATTAAACTTCCTTTTTTATTTAATTTCCAAATAGATCGTTAACGTATAGTGGTTTTTGGATTGAACTTCCATTTTTAATTTTATGCAACTTTCATTTTTATTTTTATTCAACTTCCATTTTTATTCAATTTACGTTTCTATTAAACTTCCTTTTTTATTTAATTTCCAAATAGATCGTTAAGGTATAGTGGTTTCTGGATTGAACTTCCATTTTAAATTTTATGCAACTTTCATTTTTATTTTTATTCTACTTCCATTTAAATTCAATTTACTTTCCTATTAAACTTCATTTTTTATTTAATTTCCAAGTAGATCGTTAAGGTATAGTGGTTTCTGGATTGAACTTCCATTTTTAATTTTATGCAACTTTCATTTTTATTTTTATTTTACTTCAATTTTTAATCAATTTACTTTTCTATTAAAGTTCCTTCTTTATTTAATTTCCAAATAGATCGTTAAGGTATAGTGGTTTCTGGATTGAACTTCTATTTATGATTTTATGTAACTTTAATTTTTATTTATATTCTACTTCAATTTTTATTGAATTTATTTTTCTATTAAACTTCCTTTTTTATTTAATTTCGAAATAGATCGTTAAGGTATAGTGGTTTCTGGAATGAACTTCTATTTTTAATTTTTTGCAACTTCCAGTTTTATTTTTATTTAACTTCCTTTTTTATTCAAAATTCTTTTCTACTCAACTTCCTTTTTTATTTAATTTCCAAGTAGATCGTTAAGGAATAGTGGTTTCTGGGTAGAACTACCATTTTTAATTTTAAGCAACTTTCATTTTTATTTTTATTCTACTTCCATTTTTAATCAAGTTTCTTTTCTACTCAACTTCCTTTTTTATTTAATTTCCAAATAGATCATTCAGGTATAGTGGTTTCTGGATTGAACTTTCATTTTTATTTTTATTCTACCTCCATTTTAATTAAATTTAATTTCCTATTAAACTTCCATTTTTATTTAATTTCGAAGTAGATCGTTAAGGTATAGTGGTTTCTGGATAGAACTTCCATTTTTAATTTTCTGCAACGTTCATTTTTATTTTTATTCTACTTCCATTTTTAATCAAGTTTCTTTTCTACTCAACTTCCTTTTTTATTTAATTTCCAAATAGATCATTTAGGTATAGTGGTTTCTGAAATGAACTTCCATTTTTAATTTTCTGCAACTTCCATTTGTATTTTTATTTAACTTACTTTTTTATTCAAGTTTCTTTTCTACTCAATTTCCTTTTTTATTAAATTTCCAAATAGATCGTTAAGTTATAATGGTTTTTGGATTGAACTTCCATTTTTAATTTGATGCAACTTTCATTTTTATTTTTATTCAACTTCTATTTTTATTCAATTTACTTTTCTATTAAACTTCCTTTTTTATTTAATTTCCAAATAGATCGTTAAGGTATAGTGGTTTCTGGATTGAACTTCCATTTTTAATTTTACGCAACTTTCATTTTTATTTTCATTCTACTTCAATTTTAATTCAATTTACTTTTCTATTAAACTTCCTTTTTTATTTAATTTCCAAATAGATCGTTAAGGTATAGTGGTTTCTGGATTGAACTTCCATTTTTAATTTTATGCAACTTTCATTTTTATTTTTATTCTACTTCCATTTTAATTCAATTTACTTTTCTATTAAACTTCCTTTTTTATTTAATTTCCAAATAGATCGTTAACGTATAGTGGTTTTTGGATTGAACTTCCATTTTTAATTTTATGCAACTTTCATTTTTATTTTTATTCAACTTCCATTTTTATTCAATTTACGTTTCTATTAAACTTCCTTTTTTATTTAATTTCCAAATAGATCGTTAAGGTATAGTGGTTTCTGGATTGAACTTCCATTTTAAATTTTATGCAACTTTCATTTTTATTTTTATTCTACTTCCATTTAAATTCAATTTACTTTCCTATTAAACTTCATTTTTTATTTAATTTCCAAGTAGATCGTTAAGGTATAGTGGTTTCTGGATTGAACTTCCATTTTTAATTTTATGCAACTTTCATTTTTATTTTTATTTTACTTCAATTTTTAATCAATTTACTTTTCTATTAAAGTTCCTTCTTTATTTAATTTCCAAATAGATCGTTAAGGTATAGTGGTTTCTGGATTGAACTTCTATTTATGATTTTATGTAACTTTAATTTTTATTTATATTCTACTTCAATTTTTATTGAATTTATTTTTCTATTAAACTTCCTTTTTTATTTAATTTCGAAATAGATCGTTAAGGTATAGTGGTTTCTGGAATGAACTTCTATTTTTAATTTTTTGCAACTTCCAGTTTTATTTTTATTTAACTTCCTTTTTTATTCAAAATTCTTTTCTACTCAACTTCCTTTTTTATTTAATTTCCAAGTAGATCGTTAAGGAATAGTGGTTTCTGGGTAGAACTACCATTTTTAATTTTAAGCAACTTTCATTTTTATTTTTATTCTACTTCCATTTTTAATCAAGTTTCTTTTCTACTCAACTTCCTTTTTTATTTAATTTCCAAATAGATCATTCAGGTATAGTGGTTTCTGGATTGAACTTTCATTTTTATTTTTATTCTACCTCCATTTTAATTAAATTTAATTTCCTATTAAACTTCCATTTTTATTTAATTTCGAAGTAGATCGTTAAGGTATAGTGGTTTCTGGATAGAACTTCCATTTTTAATTTTCTGCAACGTTCATTTTTATTTTTATTCTACTTCCATTTTTAATCAAGTTTCTTTTCTACTCAACTTCCTTTTTTATTTAATTTCCAAATAGATCATTTAGGTATAGTGGTTTCTGAAATGAACTTCCATTTTTAATTTTCTGCAACTTCCATTTGTATTTTTATTTAACTTACTTTTTTATTCAAGTTTCTTTTCTACTCAATTTCCTTTTTTATTAAATTTCCAAATAGATCGTTAAGTTATAATGGTTTTTGGATTGAACTTCCATTTTTAATTTGATGCAACTTTCATTTTTATTTTTATTCAACTTCTATTTTTATTCAATTTACTTTTCTATTAAACTTCCTTTTTTATTTAATTTCCAAATAGATCGTTAAGGTATAGTGGTTTCTGGATTGAACTTCCATTTTTAATTTTACGCAACTTTCATTTTTATTTTCATTCTACTTCAATTTTAATTCAATTTACTTTTCTATTAAACTTCCTTTTTTATTTAATTTCCAAATAGATCGTTAAGGTATAGTGGTTTCTGGAATGAACTTCCATTTTTAATTTTCTGCAACTTCCATTTTTATTTTTATTTAACTTCCTTTTTAATTCTAGATTCTTTTCTACTCAACTTCCTTTTTTATTTAATTTCCAAATAGATCGTTAAGGTATAGTGGTTTTTGGATTGAACTTCCATTTTTAATTTTATGCAACTTTCATTTTTATTTTTATTCAACTTCCATTTTTATTCAATTTACTTTTCTATTAAACTTCTTTTTTTGTTTAATTTCCAAATAGATCGTTAAGGTATAGTGGTTTCGGGATTGAACTTCCATTTTTAATTTTATGCAACTTTCAATTTTATTTTTATTCTACTTCCATTTAAATTCAATTTACTTTCCTATTAAACTTCATTTTTTATTTAATTTCCAAGTAGATCGTTAAGGTATAGTGGTTTCTGGATTGAACTTCCATTTGTAATTTTATGCAACTTTCATTTTTATTTTTATTTTACTTCAATTTTTAATCAATTTACTTTTCTATTAAAGTTCCTTCTTTATTTAATTTCCAAATAGATCGTTAAGGTATAGTGGTTTCTGGATTGAACTTCTATTTTTGATTTTATGTAACTTTCATTTTTATTTATATTCTACTTCAATTTTTATTGAATTTATTTTTCTATTAAACTTCCTTTTTTATTTAATTTCCAAATAGATCGTTAAGGTACAGTGGTTTCTGGAATGAACTTCTATTTTTAATTTTTGGCAACTTCCATTTTTATTTTTATTTAACTTCTTTTTTATTCAGGATTCTTTTCTACTCAACTTCCTTTTTTATTTAATTTCCAAGTAGATCGTTAAGGTATAGTGGTTTCTGGGTAGAACTTCCATTTTTAATTTTAAGCAACTTTCATTTTTATTTTTATTCTACTTCCATTTTTAATCAAGTTTCTTTTCTACTCAACTTCCTTTTTTATTTAATTTTCAAATAGATCATTAAGGTATAGTGGTTTCTGGATTGAACTTCCATTTTTAATTTTATGCAACTTTCATTTTTATTTTTATTCTACCTCCATTTCAATTCAATTTAATTTCCTATTAAACTTCCATTTTTATTTAATTTCGAAGTAGATCGTTAAGGTATAGTGGTTTCTGGATAGAACTTCCATTTTTAATTTTCTGCAACTTTCATTTTTATTTTTATTCTACTTCCATTTTTAATCAAGTTTCTTTTCTACTCAACTTCCTTTTTTATTTAATTTCCAAAAAGATGATTAAGGTATAGTGGTTTCTGGAATGAACTTCCACTTTTAATTTTCTGCAACTTCCATTTTTATTTTTATTTAACTTACTTTTTTATTCAAGTTTCTTTTCTACTCAATTTCCTTTTTTATTTAATTTCCAAATAGATCGTTAAGTTATAGTGGTTTTTGGATTGAACTTCCATTTTTGATTTGATGCAACTTTCATTTTTATTTTTATTCAACTTCTGTTTTTATTCAATTTACTTTTCTATTAAACTTCCTTTTTTATTTAATTTCCAAATAGATCGTTAAGGTATAGTGGTTTCTGGATTGAACTTCCATTTTTAATTTTACGCAACTTTCATTTTTATTTTCATTCTACTTCCATTTTAATTCAATTTAATTTTCTATTAAACTTCCTTTTTTATTTAATTTCTAAATAGATCGTTAAGGTATAGTGGTTTCTGGATTGAACTTCCATTTTTAATTTTATGCAACTTTCATTTTTATTTTTATTATACTTCCATTTTAATTCAATTTACTTTTCTATTAAACTTCCTTTTTTATTTAATTTCCAAATAGATCGTTAAGGTATAGTGGTTTTTGGATTGAACTTCCATTTTTAATTTTATGCAACTTTTATTTTTATTTTTATTCAACTTCCGTTTTTATTCAATTTACTTTTCTATTAAACTTCCTTTTTTATTTAATTTCCAAATAGATCGTTAAGGTATAGTGGTTTCTGGATTGAACTTCCATTTTTAATTTTATGCAACTTTCATTTTTATTTTTATTCTACTTCCATTTAAATTCAATTTACTTTCCAATTAAATTTCATTTTTTATTTAATTTCCAAGTAGATCGTTAAGGTATAGTGGTTTCTGGATTGAACTTCCATTTTTAATTTTATGCAACTTTCATTTTTATTTTTATTTTACTTCAATTTTTAATCAATTTACTTTTCTATTAAACTTCCTTTTTTATTTAATTTCCAAATAGATCGTTAAGGTATTGTGGTTTCTGGATTGAACTTCTATTTCTGATTTTATGTAACTTTCATTTTTATTTATATTCTACTTCAATTTTTATTGAATTTATTTTTCTATTAAACTTCCTTTTTTATTTAATTTCCAAATAGATCGTTAAGGTATAGTGGTTTCTGGAATGAACTTCTATTTTTAATTTTTTGCAACTTCCATTTTTATTTTTATTTAACTTCCTTTTTTATTCAAGATTCTTTTCTACTCAACTTTCTTTTTTATTTAATTTCCAAGTAGATCGTTAAGGTATAGTGGTTTCTGGGTAGAACTTCTATTTTTAATTTTAAGCAACTTTCATTTTTATTTTTATTCTACTTCCATTTTTAATCAAGTTTCTTTTCTACTCAACTTCCTTTTTTATTTAAGTTCCAAATAGATCATTAAGGTATAATGGTTTCTGGATTGAACTTCCATTTTTAATTTTCTGCAATTCCCATCTTTATTTTCATTTAACTTACTTTTTTATTCAAGTTTCTTTTCTACTCAATTTCCTTTTTTATTTAATTTCCAAATAGATCGTTAAGGTATAGTGGTTTTTGGATTGAACTTCCATTATTAATTTGATGCAACTTTCATTTTTATTTTTATTCAACTTCTATTTTTATTCAATTTACTTTTCTATTAAACTTCTTTTTTTATTTAATTTTCAAATAGATCGTTAAGGTATAGTGGTTTCTGGATTGAACTTCCATTTTTAATTTATGCAACTTTCATTTTTATTTTTATTCTACTTCCATTTTAATTCAATTTACTTTTCTATAAAACTTCCTTTTTTATTTAATTTCCAAATAGATCGTTAAGGTATAGTTGTTTCTGGATTGAACTTTCATTTTTAATTTTATGCAACTTTCATTTTTATTTTTATTCTACTGCCATTTTAATTCAATTTACTATCCTATTAAACTTCTTTTTTTATTTAATTTCCAAGTAGATCGTTAAGGTATAGTGGTTTCTGGATTGAACTTCCATTTTTAATTTTATGCAACTTTCATTTTTATTTTTATTCAACTTCCATTTTTATTCAATTTACTTTTCTATTAAACTTCTTTTTTTATTTAATTTCCAAATAGATCGCTAAGGTATAGTGGTTTCTGGATTGAACTTCCATTTTTAATTTTATACAACTTTCATTTTTATTTATATTCTACTTCAATTTTTATTCAATTTACTTTTCTATTAAACTTCATTTTTTATTTAATTTCCAAATAGATCGTTAAGGTATAGTGGTTTCTGGAATGAACTTCCATTTTTAATTTTCTGCAACTTCCATTTTTAATTTTATTTAACTTTTTTTTTTATTCAAGTTTCTTTTCTACTCAACTTCCCTTTTTATTTAATTTCCAAATAGATCGTTAAGGTATAGTGGTTTTTGGATTGAAATTCGATTTTTAATTTTATACAACTTTCATTTTTATTTTTATTCAACTACCATTTTTATTCAATTTACTTTTCTATTAAACTTCCTTTTTTATTTAATTTCCAAATAGATCGTTAAGGTATAGTGATTTTTGGATTAAACTTCCATTTTTAATTTTATGCGACTTTCAATTTTATTTTTATTCAACTTTCATTTTTATTCAATTTACTTTTCTATTAAACTTCCTTTTTTATTTGATTTCCAAATAGATCGTTAAGGTATAGTGATTTTTGGATTGAACTTCCATTTTTAATTTTATGCGACTTTCATTTTTATTTTTATTCAACTTCAATTGTTAATCAATTTACTTTTGTATTAAACTTCCTTTTTTATTTAATTTCCAAATAGATCGTTAAGGTATAGTAGTTTCTGGATTGAACTTCCAATTTTTGTTTTATGCGACTTTCGTTTTTATTTTTATTCAACTTCCATTTTTATTCAATTTACTTTCCTATTAAACATCCTTTTTTATTTAATTTCCAAATAGATCACTAAGGTATAGTGGTTTCTGGATTGAACTTCCATTTTTAATTTTATGCAACATTTATTTTTATTTATATTCTACTTCCATTTTTATTCAATTTACTTTTCTATTAAACTTCCTTTTTATTTAATTTCCAAATAGATCGTTAAGGTATAGTGGTTTCTAGAATTAACTTCCATTTTTAATTTTTTGCAACTTCCATTTTTATTTTTATTTAACTTCCTTTTTTATTCAAGATTCTTTTCTACTCAACTTCCTTTTTTATTTAATTTCCAAATAGATCGTTAAGGTATAATGGTTTTTGGATTGAACTTCCATTTTTAATTTTACGCAACTTTCATTTTTATTTTTATTCAACTTCCATTTTTTTTCAATTTACTTTTCTATTAAACATCATTTTTTATTTAATTTCCAAATAGATCGTTAGTAGTTTTTGGATTGAACTTCCATTTTTAATTTTATGCAACTTTCATTTTTATTTTTATTCAACTTCCATTTTAATTCAATTTACTTTTCTATTAAACTTCATTTTTTATTTAATTTCCAAATAGATCGTTAAGGTATAGTGGTTTCTGTATTCAACTTCCATACTTAATTTTCTGCAACATTCATTTTTATTTTTATTCAACTTCCATTTTTATTCAATTTACTTTTCTATTAAACTTCCTTTTTTTTTTTAATTTCCAAATAGATCGTTAAGGTATAGTGGTTTCTGGATTGAACTTCCATTTTTAATTTGATGCAACTTTCGTTTTTATTTTTATTCTACCTCCATTTTAATTCAATTTACTTTCCTATTAAACTTTCATTTTTATTTAATTTCCATGTGGATCGTAAAGGTATAGTGGTTTCTGGATAGAACTTCCATTTTTAAATTTATGCAACATTCATTTTTATTTTTATTCTACTTCCATTTTTAATCAAGTTTCTTTTCTACTTAACTTCCTTTTTTATTTAATTTCCAAATAGATCATTAAGGTATAGTGGTTTCTGGAATGAACTTCCATTTTAATTTTCTCCAACTTCCATTTTTATTTTTATTTGACTTACTTTTTATTCAAGTTTCTTTTCTACTCAATTTCCTTTTTTATTTAATTTCCAAATAGATCGTTAAGGTATAGTGGTTTCTGGATTGAACTTCCATTTTTAATTTATGCAACTTTAATTTTTATTTTTATTCTACTTCCATTTTAATTGAATTTACTTTTCTTTTAAACTTCCTTTTTTATTTAATTCCCAAATAGATCGTTAAGGTATAGTGGTTTCTGGATTGAACTTGCATTTTTAATTTTATGCAACTTTCATTTTTATTTTTATTTTACTTCAATTTTTAATCAATTTACTTTTCTATGAAACTTCCATTTTTATTTAATTTCCAAATAGATCGTTAAGGTATAGTGGTGTCTGTAATGAACTTCCATTTTTAATTTTCTGCAACTTCCATTTTTATTTTTATTTAACTTCCTTTTTTATTCTAGATTCTTTTCTACTCAACTTCCTTTTTTATTTAATTTCCAAATAGATCGTTAAGGTATAGTGGTTTTTGGATTGAACTTCCATTTTTAATTTTATGCAACTTTCATTTTTATTTTTATTCAACTTCCATTTTTATTCAATTTCCTTTTCTATTAAACTTCCTTTTTTATTTAATTTCCAAATAGATCGCTAAGGTATAGTGGTTTCTGGATTGAACTTCCATTTTTAATTTTATACAACTTTCACTTTTATTTATATTCTACTTCCATTTTTATTCAATTTACTTTTCTATTAAACTTCCTTTTTTATTTAATTTCCAAATAGATCGTTAATGTATAGTGGTTTCTGGAATGAACTTCCATTTTTAATTTTATGCAACTTCCATTTTTAATTTTATTTAACTTCCTTGTTTATTCAAGTTTCGTTTGTACTCAACTTCCTTTTTTATTTAATTTCCAACTAGATCGTTAAGGTATAGTGGTTTTTGGATTGAACTTCCATTTTTAATTTTATACAACTTTCATTTTTATTTTTATGCAACTACCATTTTAATTCAATTTATTTTTCTATTAAACTTCCTTTTTTATTTAATTTCCAAATAGATCGTTAAGGTACAGTGATTTTTGGATTGAACTTCCATTTTTAATTTTATGCGACTTTCATTTTTATTTTTATTCAACTTACATTTTTATTCAATTTACTTTGCTATTAAACTTCCTTTTTTTATTTAATTTCCAAATAGATCATTAAGGTATAGTGGTTTCTGGATTCAACTTCGTTATTTAATTTTCTGCAACTTTCATTTTTATTTTTATTCAACTTTCGTTTTTATTCAATTTACTTTTCTATTAAACTTCCTTTTTTATTTTATTTCCAAATAGATCGTTAAGGTATAGTGGTTGCCGGATTGAACTTCCAATTTAGTTTTATGCAACTTTCATTATTATTTTTATTCCACTTCCATTTTAATTCAATTAACTTTCCTATTAAACTTCCTTTTTTATTTAATTTCCAAATAGGTCATTAAGGTATAGTGGTTTCGGGAATGAACTTCCAGTTTTAATTTTCTGCAACTTCCATTTTTATTTTTATTTAACTTCCTTTTTTATTCAAGTTTCTTTTCTATTAAACTTCCTTTTTTATTTAATTTCCAAATAGATCGTTATGGTATATTGGTTTCTGGAATGAACTTCCATTTTTAATTTCTGCAACTTCCATTTTTATTTTTATTTTGTTAGGTCCTTGTGTTGTCAAATCCGGAGACAAAATCTTGTGTTGATTCAAAACTATGTTTTTCTGTTTATGTACTGTCCGCTCGAGCGGAGACTCTTGAGCTCGAGCGTAGATTAGCAGGTCACAGTAGTTTGACAGGGCAAGCACAGATTCTGGTGGGCGTGATTTGACGCTCGAGCGGAACCTCCTACGCTCGAGCGCATCTCTGTTTCTTCGTATGCAGTTTTTGTTCAGTCCGCTCGAGCGGGCTATGTTGAGCTCGAGCGGAGATCGCGATTCAGATTCCTATTTAAAGCTGCTAACGTTGTTTTGTTTGGTAAGGTTTTCCTAGATCTGATCAAAACAAACTAGGGTTGTGTTTAAAGTCTTCTTGGGAGATTTTTGAGAGTTTTTCTTGATGTCTTGAGAAGAGTTCTTCACTCATGATCTAAAATACATACATCAAGGAGTTGGTTTCTTTAAATTCAAGAGAGAGTTCTCTTCGGTGGATTCCGAAGATTCTAGCATATAGTTTCGAAAGGTGTTTGATTCTATATGTGAGTGAGGTTGTGGAATCAACTTCAAGATTGATCAGTTCCGAGATGAAGTCGTGAAAAAGAGTTACAGAAGATTCGAAGACAGATTGACTAAGTTGGGTAATTTGTAAGATATCTTTGTAATATTTTTACTTCAGTAGTGGATTGATTTATGGCGTTTCGCCCGTGGTTTTTTAATCACAGTTGGAGGTGTCCAATTGTGGTTTTTTCCACGTAAAAATCGTTTGTGTCGATTTATTATTTAATCTGACAAAACAAACAATCTAAATCACTTTCGTAAGTGCTTGTTGATTTAGATTGTGTGTTTTGGATTTTTGGGATTTGGAATATTTTAATCTTGATCTAATCACGAATCACTTAGATTTTCATATTTAATTTCCTTTTTTATTCAAGATTCTTTTCTACTCAACCTCCCTTTTCATTTAATTTCCAAATAGATCGTTAAGGTATAGTGGTTTCTGAATTGAACTTCCATTTTTAATTTTATGCAACTTTCATTTTTATTTTTATTCTACTTCCATTTTTATTCAATTTACTTTCCTATTAAGCTTCAGTTTTTTTATTTTTATTTTACTTCAATTTTTAATCAATTTACTTCTCTATTAAACTTCCTTTTTTATTTAATTTCCAAATAGATCGTTAAGGTATAGGGGTTTCTGGATTGAACTTCCAATTTTAGGTTTATGCAACTTTCATTTTTATTTATATTCAACTTCCGTTTTTATTCAATTTACTTTCCTATTAAACTTCCTTTTTTATTTAATTTCCAAATAGATCACTAAGGTATAGTGGTTTCTGAATTGAACTTCCATTTTTAATTTTATGCAACTTTCATTTTTATTTATATTCTACTTCCATTTTTATTCAATTTACTTTTCTATTAAACTTTTTTTTTTATTTAATTTCCAAATAGATCGTTAAGGTATAGTGGTTTCTGGAATGAACTTCCATTTTTAATTTTCTGCAACTTCCATTTTTATTTTTATTTAACTTCCATTTTTATTCAAGTTTCTTTTCTACTCAACTTCCTTTTTTTATTTAATTTCCAAATAGGTCGTTAAGGTATAGTGGTTTTTGGATTGAACTTCCGTTTTTAATTCTATGCAACTTTCAATTTATTTTTATTCAACTTCTATTTTTATTCAATTTACTATTCTATTAAGCTTCCTTTTTTATTTAATTTCCAAATAGATCGTTAAGGTATAGTGGTTTCTGGAATGAACTTCCATTTTTAATTTTCTGCAACTTCTGTTTTCATTTTTATTTAACTTCCATTTTTATTCAAGTTTCTTTTCTACTCAACTTCCTTTTTTATTTAATTTCCAAGTAGATCGTTAAGGTATAGTGGTTTTTGTATTGAACTTCTATAGCGATCCCGGGTTTACCCTTGTTATACCGTGATCCGGACATGTGTCCGTGGATGTTGGTAGTTGGTTATTATTGTGTTTACATTCCTTTTTCTTCATATTTGAGTTATAGGATGTGTTGGGCGGATTTGTTTCAGGTTGGTTGAGTTTAGAAACCAAAACTAGTTGCCCAGATTTTTGGCCTGTCCGCTCGAGCGTAGATGTTGGCGCTCGAGCGTGGAATACACCCATCCAGTATTTGTTGTGCAGTGTTGTACGCTCGAGCGTAGGGTTGGGAGCTCGAGCGGAGGTCTGGTTCTGCAAAAGTGCTGAGCGAGTGCATTTTGCGCTCGAGCGGGAGGTTGGCCGCTCGAGCGGAAGTCTGTGAGTGGACGCTCGAGCGGGGTGTTTTACGCTCGAGCGTAGACCTGGGTTAAAGTCCCGAATTTGTGACTCTTTAAATCACTTTTTCACTTTCTCTTCTCTCTCTTACTTTTCCAAAATCACCATTGTTGAGCCTCTCACTCTAGACTCTACCTTCTCTCTAGGTTTTGATCTAGTAGGAGTGATTTACTCACCTTTGGCCTTTACAAAAAAGTTGTTGATCGTCGAGGGCTTCATTTTAATCTGAAAATCTCGGGTTTTGGAGCACGTTGAGTTTTGTCGTCTTCTCCTTTGGGACTCCGAATTTGAGGTAGGGATAACCTACTCCTCTCTATGGGTTTTGTCTTTAAATTTTGGTATTTTGAGATGTTGGGCTTGGTTTGGTGATTTTGTGAAAGTTTGGGGCTTTTGTGTAATTTTACAAAAGTTGGGGTTTTATTCATAATAAACCTAGATGCATGTTTGGCATGGAAAATGGAATTAATGTTGAATCATTGATGAAAATGGGACCTAAGGGTTGAAATGTTAATTATGGGAATTGACCTAATTACATTGTTTAATTAATTGGGATAATTAATTGAGAGGAATGAAGGAATGAAATGTTGATTGAATATCCATTGTGCATTTATTTTCTATTTAGAAATAACTGCTTTGGGCTATCGGTGGAGGATAGTCGTGATTGTTGTAGACAATGCTTGATGATTAAGTAAACTGAAACTAATCAATGAAATGTGTCATGGAACTTGACGGTTGATAGAATACATTAATTATATGTATTATGTGATTGTATATAGAACCTTTGTGTTTGTATACGTTATGTGTAGAGGAGGAGATAGGGGATGTACTCCGCGGTTTAGGGGAAGATAGGGGATGTACCTCTAAACCGGATAGGTATTTGGAGGAGATAGGGGATGAACTCCGTAGACAGAGCTCATATGCTTGTCTAGAGAAGTGAAAATAGAGCTCATATGCTTATCTTTGTGAAGTGTGGATACAGCTTGTATGCTTATCTGTGGATATTGTTGATATACGTATCTGTTGTAGAATGTGGATACAGCTTGTATGCTTATCTGTGGATATTGTTGATATACATATCTGTTGTAGAATGTGGATACAGCTTGTATGCTTATCTGTGGATACTGTTGATATACATATCTGTTGAGAATGTAAGATATAGTTTTTATACATATCTGTGGAAATGATGATAGAGCTAGCATGCTTATCTATTGAAAAGGGAAAATGAAAAGTAATTGGGACTTGTAAGTCGTTGATATAAATATGTAATTTATGTGATTGAATCAGTGTTGACCAACTATCAATTGCTAATGTTTTAGTCATTGTCCATGGTTGGTTTAGTGTATTTCTACTGGGCTGTGGCTCACCCTATATGGGAATATCATTTTCAGGTGCAGGAAGCATGCCACCTCCAAGGACATAGCTGGGAGGCTAGTGGCGGGCATAGTTTTGTTGTTGTACTTTTGATGTATTACATGTAATTTCAAGCCAAGGGCTTAATGTGTAAACGAGTTAGAACTCTTTGTTGTAACCAAGTGTTAACTTGGAAAGCTGTAAGCCAGTAGGGCATTTTGTTATGAGGTTAACATGTAATACTTATGTAATGGAACTCTAATGAATGAAAGAATGTGGTTAGTTTATATGTAAATGTATGCCTTATTAGATGGGTTTATTGTTATTATTTTGAGGGCGTTACAACTTCTATTTTTAATTTTGGGCGAATTTCAATTTTATTTTTATTCAACTTACATTTTTATTCAATTTACTTTTCTATAAAACTTCCTTTTTTATTTAATTTCCAAATAGATCGTTAAGGTAAAGTGGTGTCTGGATTTAACTTCCACATTTAATTTTCTGCAACTTTCATTTTTATTTTTATTCAACTTCCATTTTTATTCAATTTACTTTTCTATTAAACTTCCTTTTTTTTTTTTAATTTCCAAATAGATCGTTAAGGTATAGTGGTTTCTGGATTGAACTTCCATTTTTAATTTTATGCAACTTTCGTTTTTATTTTTATTCTACCTCCATTTTAATTCAATTTACTTTCCTATTAAACTTTCATTTTTATTTAATTTCCATGTGGATCGTTAAGGTATAGTGGTTTCTGGATAGAACTTCCATTTTTAAATTTATGCAACATTCATTTTTATTTTTATTCTACTTCCATTTTTAATCAAGTTTCTTTTCTACTTAACTTCCTTTTTTATTTAATTTCCAAATAGATCATTAAGGTATAGTGGTTTCTGGAATGAACTTCCATTTTTAATTTTCTGCAACTTCCATTTTTATTTTTATTTAACTTACTTTTTTATTCAAGTTTCTTTTCTACTCAATTTCCTTTTTTATTTAATTTCCAAATAGATCGTTAAGGTATAGTGGTTTCTGGATTGAACTTCCATTTTTAATTTATGCAACTTTAATTTTTATTTTTATTCTACTTCCATTTTAATTCAATTTACTTTTCTTTTAAACTTCCTTTTTTATTTAATTCCCAAATAGATCGTTAAGGTATAGTGGTTTCTGGATTGAACTTGCATTTTTAATTTTATGCAACTTTCATTTTTATTTTTATTTTACTTCAATTTTTAATCAATTTACTTTTCTATGAAACTTCCATTTTTATTTAATTTCCAAATAGATCGTTAAGGTATAGTGGTGTCTGGAATGAACTTCCATTTTTAATTTTCTGCAACTTCCATTTTTATTTTTATTTAACTTCCTTTTTTATTCTAGATTCTTTTCTACTCAACTTCCTTTTTTATTTAATTTCCAAATAGATCGTTAAGGTATAGTGGTTTTTGGATTGAACTTCCATTTTTAATTTTATGCAACTTTCATTTTTATTTTTATTCAACTTCCATTTTTATTCAATTTCCTTTTCTATTAAACTTCCTTTTTTATTTAATTTCCAAATAGATCGCTAAGGTATAGTGGTTTCTGGATTGAACTTCCATTTTTAATTTTATACAACTTTCACTTTTATTTACATTCTACTTCCATTTTTATTCAATTTACTTTTCTATTAAACTTCCTTTTTTATTTAATTTCCAAATAGATCGTTAATGTATAGTGGTTTCTGGAATGAACTTCCATTTTTAATTTTATGCAACTTCCATTTTTAATTTTATTTAACTTCCTTGTTTATTCAAGTTTCGTTTGTACTCAACTTCCTTTTTTATTTAATTTCCAACTAGATCGTTAAGGTATAGTGGTTTTTGGATTGAACTTCCATTTTTAATTTTATACAACTTTCATTTTTATTTTTATGCGACTACCATTTTAATTCAATTTATTTTTCTATTAAACTTCCTTTTTTATTTAATTTCCAAATAGATCGTTAAGGTACAGTGATTTTTGGATTGAACTTCCATTTTTAATTTTATGCGACTTTCATTTTTATTTTTATTCAACTTACATTTTTATTTAATTTACTTTTCTATTAAACTTCCTTTTTTTATTTAATTTCCAAATAGATCATTAAGGTATAGTGGTTTCTGGATTCAACTTCGTTATTTAATTTTCTGCAACTTTCATTTTTATTTTTATTCAACTTCCGTTTTTATTCAATTTACTTTTCTATTAAACTTCCTTTTTTATTTTATTTCCAAATAGATCGTTAAGGTATAGTGGTTGCCGGATTGAACTTCCAATTTAGTTTTATGCAACTTTCATTATTATTTTTATTCCACTTCCATTTTAATTCAATTAACTTTCCTATTAAACTTCCTTTTTTATTTAATTTCCAAATAGGTCATTAAGGTATAGTGGTTTCGGGAATGAACTTCCAGTTTTAATTTTCTGCAACTTCCATTTTTATTTTTATTTAACTACCTTTTTTATTCAAGTTTCTTTTCTATTAAACTTCCTTTTTTATTTAATTTCCAAATAGATCGTTATGGTATATTGGTTTCTGGAATGAACTTCCATTTTTAATTTCTGCAACTTCTATTTTTATTTTTATTTAATTTCCATTTTTATTCAAGATTCTTTTCTACTCAACCTCCCTTTTCATTTAATTTCCAAATAGATCGTTAAGGTATAGTGGTTTCTGAATTGAACTTCCATTTTTAATTTTATGCAACTTTCATTTTTATTTTTATTCTACTTCCATTTTTATTCAATTTACTTTCCTATTAAGCTTCAGTTTTTATTTAATTTCCAAGTATATCGTTAAGGTGTAGTGGTTTCTAGATTGAACTTCCATTTTTAATTTTATGCAACTTTCATTTTTATTTTTATTTTACTTCAATTTTTAATCAATTTACTTCTCTATTAAACTTCCTTTTTTATTTAATTTCCAAATAGATCGTTAAGGTATAGGGGTTTCTGGATTGAACTTCCAATTTTAGGTTTATGCAACTTTCATTTTTATTTATATTCAACTTCCGTTTTTATTCAATTTACTTTCCTATTAAACTTCCTTTTTTATTTAATTTCCAAATAGATCACTAAGGTATAGTGGTTTCTGAATTGAACTTCCATTTTTAATTTTATGCAACTTTCATTTTTATTTATATTCTACTTCCATTTTTATTTAATTTACTTTTCTATTAAACTTTCTTTTTTATTTAATTTCCAAATAGATCGTTAAGGTATAGTGGTTTCTGGAATGAACTTCCATTTTTAATTTTCTGCAACTTCCATTTTTATTTTTATTTAACTTCCATTTTTATTCAAGTTTCTTTTCTACTCAACTTCCTTTTTTTATTTAATTTCCAAATAGGTCGTTAAGGTATAGTGGTTTTTGGATTGAACTTCCGTTTTTAATTCTATGCAACTTTCAATTTATTTTTATTCAACTTCTATTTTTATTCAATTTACTATTCTATTAAGCTTCCTTTTTTATTTAATTTCCAAATAGATCGTTAAGGTATAGTGGTTTCTGGAATGAACTTCCATTTTTAATTTTCTGCAACTTCTGTTTTTATTTTTATTTAACTTCCATTTTTATTCAAGTTTCTTTTCTACTCAACTTCCTTTTTTATTTAATTTCCAAGTAGATCGTTAAGGTATAGTGGTTTTTGTATTGAACTTCTATTTTTAATTTTGGGCGACTTTCAATTTTATTTTTATTCAACTTACATTTTTATTCAATTTACTTTTCTATAAAACTTCCTTTTTTATTTAATTTCCAAATAGATCGTTAAGGTAAAGTGGTGTCTGGATTTAACTTCCACATTTAATTTTCTGCAACTTTCATTTTTATTTTTATTCAACTTCCATATTTATTCAATTTACTTTTCTATTACACTTCCTTTTTTATTTAATTTCCAAATAGATCGTTAAGGTATAGTGGTTTCTGGATTGAACTTCCAATTTTAGTTTTATGCAACTTTCATTTTAATTTTTATTCTACTTTCATTTTAATTCAATTAACTTTCCAATTAAACTTCCTTTTTTATTTAATTTCCAAATAGATCAGTAAGGTATAGTGGTTTCAGGAATGAACTTCCCTTTTTAATTTTCTGCAACTTCAATTTTTATTTTTGTTTAACTTCCTTTTTTATTCAAGTTTCTTTTCTACTCAACTTCCTTTTCTATTTAATTTCCAAATAGATCGTTAAGGTAAAGTGATTTCTTGATTTAACTTCCATATTTAATTTTATGCAACTTTCATTTTTATTTTTATTCAACTTCCATATTTATTTAATTTACTTTTCTATTAAACTTCCTTTTTTATTTAATTTCCAAATAGATCGTTAAGGTATAGTGGTTTCTGGATTGAACTTCCAATTTTAGTTTTTTGCAACATTCATTTTTATTTTTATTCTACTTCCATTTTAATTCAATTAACTTTCCTATTAAACTTCCTTTTTTATTTAATTTCCAAATAAATCGTTCAGGTATAGTGGTTTTTGGATTGAACTTCCATTTTTAATTTTATGCAACTTTCATTTTTATTTTTATTCGACTTCCATTTTCATTCAACTTACTTTTCTATTAAACTTTCTTTTTTATTTAATTTCCAAATAGATCGTTAAGGTATAGTGGTTTCTGGATTGAACTTCCATTTTTATTTTTATGCAACTTTCATTTTTATTTTTATTCTACATCCATTTTAATTCTATTTACTATCCTGTTAAACTTCCTTTTTTATTTAATTTCCAAGTAGATCGTTAAGGTATAGTGGTCTCTGGATTGAACTTCCATTTTTAACTTTATGCAACTTTCATTTTTATTTTTATTTTACTTCAATTTTTAATCAATTTACTTTTCTATTAAACTTCCATTTTTATTTAATTTCCAAATAGATCTTTAAGGTATAATGGTTTCTGGAATGAACTTCCATTTTTAATTTTCTGCAACTTCCATTTTTTTTTTTATTTAACTTCCGTTATTATTCAATTTACTTTTCTATTAAACTTCCTTTTTTATTTAATTTCCAAATAGATAGTTAAGGTATAGGGGTTTCTGGATTGAACTTCCATTTTAATTTTATGCAACTTCCATTTTTAATTTTATGCAACTTTCAATTTTGTTTTTATTCTACTTCCATTTTTACTCAATTTACTTTTCTATTAAACTTCCATTTTTATTTAATTTCCAAATAGATTGTCAAGGTATAGTGGTTTCTGGATTGAACTTCCATTTTTAATTTTATGCAACTTTCATTTTTATTTTTATTCTACTCCATTTTAATTCAATTTACTTTCCTATTAAACTTCATTTTTTACTTAATTTCCAAGTAGATCGTTAAGGTCTAGTGGTTTCTGGATCGAACTTCCATTTTTAATTTTATGCAACTTTCATTTTTATTTTAATTCTGCTTCCATTTTTAATCAATTTACTTTCCTATTAAACTTCATTTTTTATTTAATTTCCAAGTAGATCGTTAAGGTATAGTGGTTTCTGGATTGAACTTCCATTTTTAATTTTATGCAACTTTCATTTTTATTTTTATTTTACTTCAATTTTTAATCAATTTACTTTTCTATTAAAGTTCCTTCTTTATTTAATTTCCAAATAGATCGTTAAGGTATAGTGGTTTCTGGATTGAACTTCTATTTTTGATTTTATGTAACTTTCATTTTTATTTATATTCTACTTCAATTTTTATTGAATTTATTTTTCTATTAAACTTCCTTTTTTATTTAATTTCCAAATAGATCGTTAAGGTATAGTGGTTTCTGGAATGAACTTCTATTTTTAATTTTTTGCAACTTCCATTTTTATTTTTATTTAACTTCCTTTTTTATTCAAGATTCTTTTCTACTCAACTTCCTTTTTTATTTAATTTCCAAGTAGATCGTTAAGGAATAGTGGTTTCTGGGTAGAACTTCCATTTTTAATTTTAAGCAACTTTCATTTTTATTTTTATTCTACTTACATTTTTAATCAAGTTTCTTTTCTACTCAACTTCCTTTTTTATTTAATTTTCAAATAGATGATTCAGGTATAGTGGTTTCTGGATTGAACTTTCATTTTTAATTTTATGCAACTTTCATTTTTATTTTTATTCTAACTCCATTTTAATTCAATTTAATTTCCTATTAAACTTCCATTTTTATTTAATTTCGAAGTAGATCGTTAAGGTATAGTGGTTTCTGGATAGAACTTCCATTTTTAATTTTCTGCAACGTTCATTTTTATTTTTATTCTACTTCCATTTTTAATCAAGTTTCTTTTCTACTCAACTTCCTTTTTTATTTAATTTCCAAATAGATCATTAAGGTATAGTGGTCTCTGAAATGAACTTCCATTTTTAATTTTCTGCAACTTCCATTTGTATTTTTATTTAACTTACTTTTTTATTCAAGTTTCTTTTCTACTCAATTTCCTTTTTTATTTAATTTCCAAATAGATCGTTAAGGTATAGTGGTTTCTGGATTGAACTTCCAATTTTAGTTTTTTGCAACATTCATTTTTATTTTTATTCTACTTCCATTTTAATTCAATTAACTTTCCTATTAAACTTCCTTTTTTATTTAATTTCCAAATAAATCGTTCAGGTATAGTGGTTTTTGGATTGAACTTCCATTTTTAATTTTATGCAACTTTCATTTTTATTTTTATTCGACTTCCATTTTCATTCAACTTACTTTTCTATTAAACTTTCTTTTTTATTTAATTTCCAAATAGATCGTTAAGGTATAGTAGTTTCTGGATTGAACTTCCATTTTTATTTTTATGCAACTTTCATTTTTATTTTTATTCTTCATCCATTTTAATTCAATTTACTATCCTGTTAAACTTCCTTTTTTATTTAATTTCCAAGTAGATCGTTAAGGTATAGTGGTCTCTGGATTGAACTTCCATTTTTAACTTTATGCAACTTTCATTTTTATTTTTATTTTACTTCAATTTTTAATCAATTTACTATTCTATGAAACTTCCATTTTTATTTAATTTCCAAATAGATCGTTAAGGTATAGTGGTTTCTGGAATGAACTTCCATTTTTAATTTTCTGCAACTTCCATTTTTATTTTTATTTAACTTCCTTTTTTTATTCTAGATTCTTTTCTACTCAACTTCCTTTTTTATTTAATTTCCAAATAGATCGTTAAGGTATAGTGGTTTTTGGATTGAACTTCCATTTTTAATTTTATGCAACTTTCATTTTTATTTTTATTCAACTTCCATTTTCATTCAAATTACTTTTCTATTAACCTTCCTTTTTTATTTATTTTCCAAATAGATTGCTAAAGTATAGTGGTTTCTGGATTGAACTTCCATTTTTAATTTTATGCAACTTTCATTTTTATTTATATTCTACTTCCATTTTTATTCAATTTAATTTTCTATTAAACTTCCTTTTTTATTTAATTTTCAAATAGATCGTTAAGGTATAGTGGTTTCTGGAATGAACTTCCATTTTTAATTTGCTGCAACATCCATTTTTATTTTTATTTAACTTCCTTTTTTATTCAAGTTTCTTTTCTACTCAACTTCCTTTTTTATTTAATTTCCAAATAGATCGTTAAGGTATAGTGGTTTTTGGATTGAACTTCCATTTTTAATTTTATACAACTTTCATTTTTATTTTTATTCAACTACCATTTTTATTTAATTTACTTTTCAATTAAACTTCCTTTTTTATTTAATTTCCAAATAGATCGTTAAGGTATAGTGATTTTTGGATTGAACTTCCATTTTTAATTTTATGCGACTTTCATTTTTGTTTTTATTCAAGTTCCATTTTTATTCAATTTACTTTTCTATTAAACTTCCTTTTTTATTTAATTTCCAAATAGATCGTTAAGGTAAAGTGGTGTCTGGATTTAACTTCCACATTTAATTTTTTGCAACTTTCGTTTTTATTTTTATTCAACTTCCATATTTATTCAATTTACTTTTCTATTAAACTTCATTTTTTTATTTAATTTCCAAATAGATCGTTAAGGTATAGTGGTTTCTGGATTGAACTTCCAATTTTAGTTTTATGCAACTTTCACTTTTATTTTTGTTCTATTTCCATTTTAATTCAATTAACTTTCCTATTAAACTTCTTTTTTTATTTAATTTCCAAATAGATCAATAAGGTATAGTGGTTTCTGGACTGAACTTCCATTTTTTATTTTTATTTAACTTGCTTTTTTATTCAAGTTTCTTTTCTACTCAACTTCCTCTTTTATTTAATTTCCAAATAGATCGCTAAGGTATAGTGGTTTCTGGATTGAACTTCCATTTTTAATTTTATACAACTTTCATTTTTATTTATATTCTACTTCAATTTTTATTCAATTTACTTTTCTATTAAACTTCCTTTTGTATTTAATTTCCAAATAGATCGTTAAGGTATAGTGGTTTCTGGATGAACTTCCATTTTCAATTTTCTGCAACTTCCATTTTTAATTTTATTTAACTTCCTTTTTTATTCAAGTTTCTTTTCTACTCAACTTCCCTTTTTATTTAATTTCCAAATAGATCGTTAAGGCATAGTGGTTTTTGGATTGAACTTCCATTTTTAATTTTATACAACTTTCTTTTTTATTTTTATTCCACTACCATTTTTATTAAATTTACTTTTCTATTAATCTTCTTTTTTTATTTAATTTCCAAATAGATCGTTAAGGTATATTGATTTTTGGATTGAACTTCCATTTTTATTTTTATTCAACTTCCATTTTTATTCAATTTACTTTTCTATTAAACTTTCTTTTTTATTTAATTTCCAAATAGATCGTTATGGTAAAGTGGTGTCTGGATTTAACTTCCATATTTAATTTTTTGCAACTTTCGTTTTTATTTTTATTCAACTTCCATATTTATTCAATTTACTTTTCTATTAAACTTCCTTTTTTATTTAATTTCCAAATAGATCGTTAAGGTATAGTGATTTTTGGATTGAACTTCCATTTTTAATTTTATGCGACTTTCATTTTTATTTTTATTCAACTTCCATTTTTATTCAATTTACTTTTCTATTAAACTTCCTTTTTTATTTAATTTCCAAATAGATCGTTAAGGTAAAGTGGTTTCTGGAATTAACTTCCATTTTTAATTTTTTGCAACTTCCATTTTTATTTTTATTTAACTTCCTTTTTTATTCAAGAATCTTTTCTACTCAACTTTCTTTTTTATTTAATTTCCAAATAGATCGTTAAGGTATAGTGGTTTTTGGATTGAACTTCCACTTTTAATTTTCTGCAACTTCCATTTTTATTTTTATTTAACTTCCTTTTTTGTTCATGTTTCTTTTCTACTCGACTTCCTTTTTTATTTAATTTCCAAATAGATCGTTAAGGTATTGTGGCTTTTGAATTGAACTTCCATTTTTAATTTTATGCAACTTTCATTTTTATTTTTATTCAACTTCCATTTTAATTCAATTTACTTTCCTATTAAACTTCATTTTTTATTTAATTTCCAAATAGATCGCTAAGGTATAGTGTTTTCTGGATTGAATTTTCATTTTTAATTTTATGCAACTTTCATTTTTATTTTTATTTTACTTCAATTTTTAATCAATTTACTTTTCTCTTAAACTTCCTTTTTTATTTAATTTCCAAATAGATCGTTAAGGTATAGTAGTTTCTAGATTGAACTTCCAATTTTAGTTTTATGCGATTTTCATTTTTATTTTTATTCAACTTCCATTTTTATTCAATTTACTTTCCTATTAAACTTCCTTTTTTATTTAATTTCCAAATAGATCACTAAGGTATAGTGGTTTCTGGATTGAACTTCCATTTTTAATTTTATGCAACATTCATTTTTATTTATATTCTACTTCCATTTTTATTCAATTTACTTTTCTATTAAACTTCCTTTTTTATTTAATTTCCAAATAGATCGTTAAGGTATAGTGGTTTCTGGAATGAACTTACATTTTTAATTTTCTGCAACTTACATTTGTATTTTTATTTAACTTCCTTTTTTATTCAAGTTTCATTTCTACTTAACTTCCTTTTTTATTTAATTTCCAAATAGAACGTTAAGGTATAGTGGTTTTTGGATTGAACTTCCATTTTTAATTTTATGCAACTTTCATTTTTATTTTTATTCAACTTCCATTTTTATTCAATTTACTTTTCTATTAAAATTCTTTTTTATTTAATTTCTAAATAAATCGTTATGGTAAAGTGGTTTCTGGGTTGAACTTCCATATTTAATTTTTTGCAACTTTACTATTTATTTTTATTCAACTTCCATTTTTATTCAATTTACTTTTCAATTAAATTTCCTTTTTTATTTAATTTCCAAATAGATCGTTAAGGTATAGTGGTTTCTGGATTGGACTTCCATTTTTAATTTTATGCAACTTTCATTTTAATTTTTATTCTACTTCCATTTTAATTAAATTTACTTTCCGATTAGACTTCCTTTTTTATTTAATTTCCAAATAGATCGCTAAGGTGTAGTGGTTTTTGGATTGAACTTCCATTTTTAATTTTATACAATTTTCATTTTTATTTTTATTCAACTACCATTTTTACTCAATTTACTTTTCTATAAAACTTCCTTTTTTATTTAATTTCCAAATAGATCGTTTAGGTATAGTGGTTTTTGGATTGAACTTCCATTTTTAATTTTATGCAACTTTCATTTTTATTTTTATTCAACTTCCATTTTCATTCAAATTACTTTTCTATTAATCTTCCTTTTTTATTTATTTTCCAAATAGATTGCTAAAGTATAGTGGTTTCTGGATTGAACTTCCATTTTTAATTTTATGCAACTTTCATTTTTATTTATATTCTACTTCCATTTTTATTCAATTTACTTTTCTATTAAACTTCCTTTTTTATTTAATTTCCAAATAGATCGTTAAGGTATAGTGGTTTCTGGAATGAACTTCCATTTTTAATTTGCTGCAACATCCATTTTTATTTTTATTTAACTTCCTTTTTTATTCAAGTTTCTTTTCTACTCAACTTCCTTTTTTATTTAATTTCCAAATAGATCGTTAAGGTATAGTGGTTTTTGGATTGAACTTCCATTTTTAATTTTATACAACTTTCATTTTTATTTTTATTCAACTACCATTTTTATTCAATTTACTTTTGCAATTAAACTTCCTTTTTTATTTAATTTCCAAATAGATCGTTAAGGTATAGTGATTTTTGGATTGAACTTCCATTTTTAATTTTATGCGACTTTCATTTTTGTTTTTATTCAAGTTCCATTTTTATTCAATTTACTTTTCTATTAAACTTCCTTTTTTATTTAATTTCCAAATAGATCGTTAAGGTAAAGTGGTGTCTGGATTTAACTTCCACATTTAATTTTTTGCAACTTTCGTTTTTATTTTTGTTCAACTTCCATATTTATTCAATTTACTTTTCTATTAAACTTCGTTTTTTTATTTAATTTCCAAATAGATCGTTAAGGTATAGTGGTTTCTGGATTGAACTTCCAAATTCAGTTTTATGCAACTTTCACTTTTATTTTTGTTCTATTTCCATTTTAATTCAATTAACTTTCCTATTAAACTTCTTTTTTTATTTAATTTAAAAATAGATCAATAAGGTATAGTGGTTTCTGGAATGAACTTCCATTTTTAATTTTCTGCAACTTCCATTTTTTATTTTTATTTAACTTGCTTTTTTATTCAAGTTTCTTTTCTACTCAACTTCCTCTTTTATTTAATTTCCAAATAGATCGTTAAGGTATAGTGGTTTTTGGATTAAACTTCCATTTTTAATTTTATGCAACTTTCATTTTTATTTTTATTCAACTTCCATTATTATTCAATTTACTTTTCTATTAAACTTATTTTTTTATTTAATTTCCAAATAGATCGTTAAGGAATAGTGGTTTTTGGATTGAACTTCCATTTTTAATTTTATGCAACTTTCATTTTTATTTTTATTCTACTTCCATTTTAATTCAATTTACTTTCCTATTAAACTTCATTTTTTATTTAATTTCCAAGTAGATCGTTAAGGTATAGTGGTTTCTGGATTGAACTTCCATTTTTAATTTTATGCAACTTTCATTTTTATTTTTATTTTACTTCAATTTTTAATCAATTTACTTTTCTATGAAACTTCCTTTTTTATTTAATTTCCAAATAGATCGTTAAGGTATAGTAGTTTCTGGATTGAACTTCCAATTTTAGTTTTATGCGACATTCATTTTTATTTTTATTCAACTTCCATTTTTATTCAATTTACTTTCCTATTAAACTTCCTTTTCTATTTAATTTCCAAATTGATCACTAAGGTATAGTTGTTTCTGGATTGAACTTCCATTTTTAATTTTATGCAGCATTCATTTTTATTTATATTCTACTTCCATTTTTATTCAATTTACTTTTCTACTAAACTTCCTTTTTATTTAATTTCCAAATAGATCGTTAAGGTCTAGTGGTTTCTGGAATTAACTTCCATTTTTAATTTTTTGCAACTTCCATTTTTATTTTTATTTAACTTCCTTTTTTATTCAAGATTCTTTTCTTCTCAACTTCCTTTTTTATTTAATTTACCAGTGTATTGTTATGGTAAAGTGGCTTCTGCATTTAACTTCCACATTTAATTTTCTGCAACTTTCATTTTTATTTTTCTTCAACTTCCATATTTATTCAATTTACTTTTCTATTAAACTTCCTTTTTTATTTAATTTCCAAATAGATCGTTAAGGTATAGTGGTTTCCGGATTGAACTTCCAATTTAGTTTTAAGCAACTTTCATTTTTATTTTTATTCTACTTCCATTTTAATTCAATTAACTCTCCTATTAAACTTCCTTTTTTACTTAATTTCCAAATAGATCATTAAGGTATAGTGGTTTCTGGAATGAACTTCCATTTTTAATTTTCTGCATCTTCCATTTTTATTTTTATTTAACTTCCTTTTTTGTTCAAATTTCTTTTCTACTCAACTTCCTTTTTTATTTAATTTCCAAATAGATCGTTAAGGTATAGTGGTTTTTGGATTGAACTTCCATTTTTAATTTTATGCAACTTTCATTTTTATTTTTATTCAACTTCCATTTTTATTCAATTTACTGTTCTATTAAACTTCCTTTTTATTTAATTTCCAAATAAATCGTTAAGGTATAGTGGTTTTTGAATTGAACTTCCATTTTTAATTTTAAGCAACTTTCATTTTTATTTTTATTCTACTTCCATTTTAATTCAATTTACCTTCCTATTAAACTTCATTTTTTATTTAATTTCCAAATAGATCGTTAAGGTATAGTGGTTTTTTGATTGAACTTCCATTTTTAATTTTATGCAACTTTCATTTTTATTTATATTCTACTTCCATTTTTATTCAATTTACTTTTCTATTAAACTTCCTTTTTTATTTAATTTCCAAATAAATCGTTAAGGTATAGTGGTTTCTGAATTGAACTTCCATTTTTAATTTTATACAACTTTCATTTTTATTTTTATTCTACTTCCATTTTAATTCAATTTACTTTCCTATTAAACTTCATTTTTTATTTAATTTCCAAGTAGATCGTTAAGGTATAGTGGTTTCTGGATTGAACTTCCATTTTTAATTTGATGCAACTTTCATTTTTATTTATATTTTACTTCAATTTTTAATCAATTTACTTTTCTTTTAAACTTCCTTTTTTATTTAATTTCCGAGTAGATCGTTAAGGTATAGTGGTTTTTGGATTGAACTTCCATTTTTAATTTTTCTGCAACTTCCATTTTTTTTATTCAAGTTTCTTTTCTACTTAACTTCCTCTTTTATTTAATTTCCAAATAGATCGTTAAGGTATAGTGGTTTTTGGATTGAACTTCCATTTTTAATTTTATGCAACTTTCATTTTTATTTTTATTCAACTTCCATTTTTATTCAATTTACTTTTCTATTAAACTTCCTTTTTTATTTAATTTCCAAATAAATCGTTAAGCTATAGTGGTTTCTGAATTGAACTTCCATTTTTAATTTTATACAACTTTCATTTTTATTTTTATTCTACTTCCATTTTAATTCAATTTACTTTCCTATTAAACTTCATTTTTTATTTAATTTCCAAGTAGATCGTTAAGGTATAGTGGTTTCTGGATTGAACTTCCATTTTTAATTTTATGCAACTTTCATTTTTATTTATATTTTACTTCAATTTTTAATCAATTTACTTTTCTATTAAACTTCCTTTTTTATTTAATTTCCGAATAGATCGTTAAGGTATAGTAGTTTCTGGATTGAACTTTCAATTTTAGTTTTATGCGACTTTCATTTATATTTTTATTCAACTTCCATTTTTATTCAATTTGCTTAAATTAAACTTTCTTTTTTATTTAATTTCCAAATAGATCAATAAGGTATAGTGGTTTCTGGAATGAACTTCCATTTTTAATTTTATGCAACTTCCATTTTTATTTTTAATTAACTTCCCTTTTTATTCAAGATTCTTTTCTACTCAACTTCCTTTTTTATTTAATTTCCAAAGAGATCGTTAAGGTATAGTGGTTTTTGGATTGAACTTCCATTTTTAATTTTATGCAACTTTCATTTTTATTTTTATTCAACTTCTATTTTTATTCAATTTACTTTTCGATTAAACTTACTTTTTTATTTAATTTCCAAATAGATCGTTAAGGAATAGTGGTTTTTGGATTGACCTTTCATTTTTAATTTTATGCAACTTTCATTTTTATTTTTATGCAACTTCCATTTTTATTCAATTTACTTTTTTATTAAACTTCCTTTTTTCTTTAATTTCCAAATAGATCGTTAAGGTATAGTGGTTTCTGGATTGAACTTCCATTTTTAATTTTATGCAACTTTCATTTTTATTTTCATTCTACTTCCATTTTAATTCAATTTACTTTTCTATTAAACTTCCTTTTTCATTTTATTTCCAAATAGATCGTTAAGGTATAGTGGTTTCTGGATTGAACTTCCATTTTTAATTCTATGCAACTTTCATTTTTATTTTTATTCTACTTCCATTTAAATTCAATTTACTTTTCTATTAAATTTCCTTTTTAATTTAATTTCCAAATTGATCGTTAAGGTATAGTGGTTTTTGGATTGAACTTCCGTTTTTAATTTTATGCAACTTTCATTTTTATTTTTATTCAACTTCCATTTTTATTCAATTTTCTTTTCTATTAAACTTGCTTTTTTATTTAATTTCCAAATAGATCGTTAAGGTATAGTAGTTTCTGGATTGAACTTCCATTTTTCATTTTATGCAACTTTCATTTTTATTTTTATTCTACTTCCATTTAAATTCAATTTACTTTCCTATTAAACTTCATTTTTTATTTAATTTCCAAGTAGATCGTCAAGGTATAGTGGTTTGGGGATTGAACTTCCATTTTTAATTTTATGCAACTTTCATTTATATTTTTATTTTACTTCAATTTTTAATTAATTTACTTTTCTATTAAACTTCCTTTTTTATTTAATTTGCAAATAGATCGTTAAGGTATTGTAACGCCCTCGAAAATAAACCCATTAAATATATATAACATCAACATGCAATGTTAAAAAGGAAACAGTTCATTAAATATTCATCAGAGTCTTACTAAACAAAAGCATATACATGTAACATCAAAGTAAATGCCCTACAGGCTTACATCTTTCCAAGCCAACACTTGGACACAAAAGTATGAGTTCTAACTCAAATACAAATAAAGCCCTAGGCTTGTGTGTTTACATGTACTAACAAATGAAAGCAAATAACTTAAAATAGTCTTCAAAATCCAAGTCCTTCCAAACTAAGTCCTTGGAGGTAGCTTATCACCTGAACCTGAAAATGATGTTCCCATATAGGGTGAGCCACAGCCCAGTAGAAATATACTAAACCAAATATAAGCATTGAATAAAGCAATAGCATTCAATAGATGGTTAACCAAGATAATCAATTACATCATTATCCAATCTCATGACATTATTGTCAACGACACGTTTCACTTTTCAACATTATCAGAATGGTTCAGAACCTGGCCAAACTTACAACAGTGAATTATATATATATATATCTCGTATTCACATTCTTCCAATGTCAACAAACAAATGAGACTCAAGCTCAAATCAAAACACTTCATACTTCCAGATTGATACACATTTTAGTGCTGTATCAATAAAAACACTTCAATATAATTAAGCACACATAAAAGTGATGCTAATGGAGTCCATCCCCTATCTCCTCCCAAACAAAATCCGGTTTAGAGGTCCATCCCCTATCTTCCCCTAAACCGTGGAGTACATCCCCTATCTCCTCCCCCACAAAACAAAGTATGTAAACACATAACATATACACCACACAATCAATACACATAATGTCTGTATTAATTCAATAGTCAAAATTAATGACTCAACCAATGTGATTAGTTTCAGTTATACCTAATCCACATGCATTGTCTACAACAATCACGACTATCCTCCACCGATAGCCCAAAACAGTTATTTCTAGACTTGGAAATAAATATATCAACAATTCAATAGGCGAGTGATTTAAATTATCCAACTACACCATTTAATCAATAAATCCCCCAATTTCATGAATTTAACCAAATTCCCCAATTCCCTTAAATTAATTATACAAATTAATTAATTAATACAACTAAGGTTTTTCCCAAAATTATCAAAGTAACCCCAACATATCAATATACCAAAACTTAGAACAAAACTTATAAAATGGAGTAGGAGATCCATACCTCGAAGAAATAGCCCCAAAAGAGAAGATGGAGATGAAGACCCAAACTCCAAAGTGCTCCAAACTACCAACAATTCAGATTAAAACGAAGCCCTCGACTCACACACTCTTTTTAATGAAGGATCTAGGGTAGAAACACACCCTAAGTGGATCAAATCTAAGAGAGAAGGTGAGTAGGGTGAGAGAGAAGTCGGACCTTAGGGTTTGGAATCTAAAAAGAGGATGAAAAACTGATTAAAAACCCGCTGCTGCGTATATAAACTGAACAGGCTCGCTCGAGCGAAGACTTGGTCGCTCGAGCGACCAGACACAGAAAAGCTATGCTCGAGCCAAGGAAGCCTTGCTCGAGCCAACAACCCAGAAGCTCTCTCAAGCGAAGGAACTCTCGCTCGAGCGAAGAACAAACTAGCTCGCTCGAGCGAAGAAAAGCTCGCTCGATCCAAAAACCACTGCTATCAGGTCTTACTGCAAAACGCAATCCTCGCTCGAGCGAATAAACCCTGGCTCGAGCGACGGACCAAAACAAAGAGCTCGATCGAGCGAAGAACTGCTCACTCGAGCGAAGGGTCAAAATTCTGGGCAGCAACCCTTTGCTCCCAAGCTCAACCAACCTGCTACAAACCAGCCCAATGCATCCCCTAACTCAGAAATAGGAAATTAAAGGACGGTAACAGTCATAATACAATAGTAGTAGCTACGGATCCTAAGTCCGGATACAATAAACAAATGAGAAAAGACCAGGGTCGCTATAGGTATAGTAGTTTCTGATTGAACTTCTATTTTTAATTTTATGTAACTTTCATTTTTATTTATATTCTACTTCAATTTTTATTCAATTTATTTTTCTATTAAACTTCATTTTTTATTTAATTTCCAAATAGATCGTTAAGGTATAGTGGTTTCTGGAATGTACTTCTATTTTTAATTTTTTGCAACTTCCATTTTTATTTTTATTTAACTTCCTTTTTTATTCAAGATTCTTTTCTACTCAACTTCTTTTTTTATTTAATTTCCAAATAGATCGTTAAGGTATAGTGGTTTTTGGATTGAACTTCCATTTTTAATTTTATGCAACTTTCATATTTATTTTTATTCAACTTCCATTTTTTTTCAATTTACTTTTCTATTAAACTTCCTTTTTTATTTAATTTCCAAATAGATCGTTAAGGTATAGTGGTTTTTGGATTGAACTTCCATTTTAAATTTAATGCAACTTTCATTTTTATTTTTATTCAACTTCCATTTTAATTCAATTTACTTTTCTATTAAACTTCCTTTTTTATTTAATTTCCAAATAGATCGTTAAGGTATAGTGGTTTCTGGATTCAACTTCCATATTTAATTTTCTGCAACTTTCATTTTTATTTTTATTCAACTTCCATTTTTATTCAATTTACTTTTCTATTAAACTTCCTTTTTTATTTAATTTCTAAATAGATTGTTAAGATATAGTGGTTTCTGGATTGAACTTCCATTTTTAATTTTATGCAACTTTCATTTTTATTTTTATTCTACCTCCATTTTAATTCAATTTACTTTCCTATTAAACTTCCATTTTTGTTTAATTTCCAAGTAGATCGTTAAGGTATAGTGGTTTCTGGATAGAACTTCCATTTTTAATTTTATGCAACTTTCATTTTTATTTTTATTCTACTTCCATTTTTAATCAAGTTTCTTTTCTACTCAACTTCCTTTTTTATTTAATTTCCAAATAGATCATTAAGGTATAGTGGTTTCTGGAATGAACTTCCATTTTTTATTTTCTGCAACTTCCATTTTTATTTTTATTTAACTTACTTTTTTATTCAAGTTTCTTTCCTACTCAATTTCTTTTTTTATTTAATTTCCAAATAGATCGTTAAGGTATAGTGGTTTTTGGATTGAACTTTCATTTTTAATTTGATGCAACTTTCATTTTTATTTTTATTCAACTTTCATTTTTATTCAATTTACTTTTCTATTAAACTTCCTTTTTTTTTAAATTTCCAAATAGATCGTTAAAGTATAGTGGTTTCTGGAATGAACTTACATTTTTAATTTTCTGCAACTTCCATTTTTATTTTTATTTAACTTCCTTTTTTATTCAAGTTTCATTTCTACTCAACTTCCTTTTTTATTTAATTTCCAAACAGATCGTTAAGGTATAGTGGTTTTTGGATTGAACTTCCATTTTTAATTTTATGCAACTTTCATTTTTATTTTTATTCTACTTCCATTTTAATTCAATTTACTTTCCTATTAAACTTCCATTTTTCTTTAATTTCCAAGTAGATTGTTAAGGTATAGTGGTTTTTGGATAGAACTTCCATTTTTAATTTTATGCAACTTTCATTTTTATTTTTATTCTACTTCCATTTTTAATCAAGTTTCTTTTCTACTCAACTTCCTTTTTTATTTAATTTCCAAATAGATCATTAAGGTATAGTGGTTTCTGGAATGAACTTCCATTTTTTATTTTCTGCAACTTCCACTTTTATTTTTATTTAACTTACTTTTTATTCAAGTTTCTTTTCTACTCAATTTCTTTTTTTTTTTTAATTTCGAAATAGATCGTTAAGGTATAGTGGTTTTTGGATTGAACTTCCATTTTTAATTTGATGCAACTTTCATTTTTATTTTTATTCAACTTCCATTTTTATGCAATTTACTTTTCTATTAAACTTCCTTTTTTTTTTTAATTTCCAAATAGATCGTTAAGGTATAGTAGTTTCTGGATTGAACATCCATTTTTAATTTATGCAACTTTCATTTTTATTTTTATTCTACTTCCATTTTAATTCAATTTACTTTTCTATTAAACTTCCTTTTTTATTTAATTTCCAAATAGATCGTTAAGGTATAGTGGTTTCTGCATTGAACTTCCATTTTTAATTTTATGCAACTTTCATTTTTATTTTTATTCTACTTCCATTTTAATTCAATTTACTATCCTATTGAACTTCCTTTTTTATTTAATTTCCAAGTAGATCGTTAAGGTATATTGGTTTCTAGATTGAACTTCCATTTTTAATTTTATGCAACTTTCATTTTTATTTTTATTTTACTTCAATTTTTAATCAATTTACTTTTCTATGAAACTTCCATTTTTATTTAATTTCCAAATAGATCGTTAAGGTATAGTGGTTTCTGGAATGAACTTCCATTTTTAATTTTCTGCAACTTCCATTTTTATTTTTATTTAACTTCCTCTTTTATTCTAGATTCTTATCTACTCAACTTCCTTTTTTATTTAATTTCCAAATAGATTGTTAAGGTATAGTGGTTTTTGGATTGAACTTCCATTTTTAATTTGATACAATTTTCATTTTTATTTTTATTCAACTTCCATTTTTATTCAATTTACTTTTCCATTGAACTTCCTTTTTTATTTAATTTCCAAATAGATCGCTAAGGTATAGTGGTTTCTGGATTGAACTTCCATTTTTAATTTTATACAACTTTCATTTTTATTTATATTCTACTTCAATTTTTATTCAATTTACTTTTCTGTTAAACTTCATTTTTTATTTAATTTCCAAATAGATCGTTAAGGTATAGTGGTTTCTGGATGAACTTCCATTTTCAATTTTCTGCAACTTCCATTTGTAATTTTATTTAACTTCCTTTTTTATTCAAGTTTCTTTTCTACTCAACTTCCTTTTTTATTTAATTTCCAAATAGATCGTTAAGGCATAGTGGTTTTTGGATTGAACTTCCATTTTTAATTTTATACAACTTTCTTTTTTATTTTTATTCAACTACCATTTTTATTCAATTTACTTTTCTATTAATCTTCCTTTTTTATTTAATTTCCAAATAGATCGTTAAGGTATAGGGATTTTTGGATTGAACTTCCATTTTTAATTTTATGCGACTTTCATTTTTATTTTTATTCAACTTCCATTTTTATTCAATTTACTTTTCTATTAAACTTCCTTTTTTATTTAATTTCCAAATAGATCGTTAAGGTATATTGATTTTTGGATTGAGCTTCCATTTTTAATTTTATGCGACTTTCATTTTTATTTTTATTCAACTTCCATTTTTATTCAATTTACTTTTCTATTAAACTTCCTTTTTTATTTAATTTCCAAATAGATCGTTATGGTAAAGTGGTGTCTGGATTTAACTTCCATATTTAATTTTTTGCAGCTTTCGTTTTTATTTTTATTCAACTTCCATATTTATTCAATTTACTTTTCTATTAAACTTCCTTTTTTATTTAATTTCCAAATATATCGTTAAGGTATAGTGATTTTTGGATTGAACTTCCATTTTTAATTTTATGCGACTTTCATTTTTATTTTTATTCAACTTCCATTTTTATTCAATTTACTTTTCTATTAAACTTCCTTTTTTATTTAATTTCCAAATAGATCGTTAAGGTAAAGTGGTTTCTGGAATTAACTTCCATTTTTAATTTTTTGCAACTTCCATTTTTATTTTTATTTAACTTCCTTTTTTATTCAAGAATCTTTTCTACTCAACTTTCTTTTTTATTTAATTTCCAAATAGATCGTTAAGGTATAGTGGTTTCTGGAATGAATTTCCATTTTTAATTTTCTGCAACTTCCATTTTTATTTTTATTTAACTTCCTTTTTTATTCAAGTTTCTTTTCTACTCAACTTCTTTTTTTTATTTAATTTCCAAATAGATCGTTAAGGTATAGTGGTTTTTGGATTGAACTTCCACTTTTAATTTTCTGCAACTTCCATTTTTATTTTTATTTAACTTCCTTTTTTGTTCATGTTTCTTTTCTACTCGACTTCCTTTTTTATTTAATTTCCAAATAGATCGTTAAGGTATAGTGGTTTCTGGATTGGACTTCCATTTTTAATTTTATGCAACTTTCATTTTAATTTTTATTCTACTTCCATTTTAATTAAATTTACTTTCCGATTAGACTTCCTTTTTTATTTAATTTCCAAATAGATCGCTAAGGTGTAGTGGTTTTTGGATTGAACTTCCATTTTTAATTTTATACAATTTTCATTTTTATTTTTATTCAACTACCATTTTTACTCAATTTACTTTTCTATAAAACTTCCTTTTTTATTTAATTTCCAAATAGATCGTTTAGGTATAGTGGTTTTTGGATTGAACTTCCATTTTTAATTTTATGCAACTTTCATTTTTATTTTTATTCAACTTCCATTTTCATTCAAATTACTTTTCTATTAATCTTCCTTTTTTATTTATTTTCCAAATAGATTGCTAAAGTATAGTGGTTTCTGGATTGAACTTCCATTTTTAATTTTATGCAACTTTCATTTTTATTTATATTTTACTTCCATTTTTATTCAATTTACTTTTCTATTAAACTTCCTTTTTTATTTAATTTCCAAATAGATCGTTAAGGTATAGTGGTTTCTGGAATGAACTTCCATTTTTAATTTGCTGCAACATCCATTTTTATTTTTATTTAACTTCCTTTTTTATTCAAGTTTCTTTTCTACTCAACTTCCTTTTTTATTTAATTTCCAAATAGATCGTTAAGGTATAGTGGTTTTTGGATTGAACTTCCATTTTTAATTTTATACAACTTTCATTTTTATTTTTATTCAACTACCATTTTTATTCAATTTACTTTTGCAATTAAACTTCCTTTTTTATTTAATTTCCAAATAGATCGTTAAGGTATAGTGATTTTTGGATTGAACTTCCATTTTTAATTTTATGCGACTTTCATTTTTGTTTTTATTCAAGTTCCATTTTTATTCAATTTACTTTTCTATTAAACTTCCTTTTTTATTTAATTTCCAAATAGATCGTTAAGGTAAAGTGGTGTCTGGATTTAACTTCCACATTTAATTTTTTGCAACTTTCGTTTTTATTTTTGTTCAACTTCCATATTTATTCAATTTACTTTTCTATTAAACTTCGTTTTTTTATTTAATTTCCAAATAGATCGTTAAGGTATAGTGGTTTCTGGATTGAACTTCCAAATTCAGTTTTATGCAACTTTCACTTTTATTTTTGTTCTATTTCCATTTTAATTCAATTAACTTTCCTATTAAACTTCTTTTTTTATTTAATTTAAAAATAGATCAATAAGGTATAGTGGTTTCTGGAATGAACTTCCATTTTTAATTTTCTGCAACTTCCATTTTTTATTTTTATTTAACTTGCTTTTTTATTCAAGTTTCTTTTCTACTCAACTTCCTCTTTTATTTAATTTCCAAATAGATCGTTAAGGTATAGTGGTTTTTGGATTAAACTTCCATTTTTAATTTTATGCAACTTTCATTTTTATTTTTATTCAACTTCCATTATTATTCAATTTACTTTTCTATTAAACTTATTTTTTTATTTAATTTCCAAATAGATCGTTAAGGAATAGTGGTTTTTGGATTGAACTTCCATTTTTAATTTTATGCAACTTTCATTTTTATTTTTATTCTACTTCCATTTTAATTCAATTTACTTTCCTATTAAACTTCATTTTTTATTTAATTTCCAAGTAGATCGTTAAGGTATAGTGGTTTCTGGATTGAACTTCCATTTTTAATTTTATGCAACTTTCATTTTTATTTTTATTTTACTTCAATTTTTAATCAATTTACTTTTCTATGAAACTTCCTTTTTTATTTAATTTCCAAATAGATCGTTAAGGTATAGTAGTTTCTGGATTGAACTTCCAATTTTAGTTTTATGCGACATTCATTTTTATTTTTATTCAACTTCCATTTTTATTCAATTTACTTTCCTATTAAACTTCCTTTTCTATTTAATTTCCAAATTGATCACTAAGGTATAGTTGTTTCTGGATTGAACTTCCATTTTTAATTTTATGCAGCATTCATTTTTATTTATATTCTACTTCCATTTTTATTCAATTTACTTTTCTACTAAACTTCCTTTTTATTTAATTTCCAAATAGATCGTTAAGGTCTAGTGGTTTCTGGAATTAACTTCCATTTTTAATTTTTTGCAACTTCCATTTTTATTTTTATTTAACTTCCTTTTTTATTCAAGATTCTTTTCTTCTCAACTTCCTTTTTTATTTAATTTACCAGTGTATTGTTATGGTAAAGTGGCTTCTGCATTTAACTTCCACATTTAATTTTCTGCAACTTTCATTTTTATTTTTCTTCAACTTCCATATTTATTCAATTTACTTTTCTATTAAACTTCCTTTTTTATTTAATTTCCAAATAGATCGTTAAGGTATAGTGGTTTCCGGATTGAACTTCCAATTTAGTTTTAAGCAACTTTCATTTTTATTTTTATTCTACTTCCATTTTAATTCAATTAACTCTCCTATTAAACTTCCTTTTTTACTTAATTTCCAAATAGATCATTAAGGTATAGTGGTTTCTGGAATGAACTTCCATTTTTAATTTTCTGCATCTTCCATTTTTATTTTTATTTAACTTCCTTTTTTGTTCAAATTTCTTTTCTACTCAACTTCCTTTTTTATTTAATTTCCAAATAGATCGTTAAGGTATAGTGGTTTTTGGATTGAACTTCCATTTTTAATTTTATGCAACTTTCATTTTTATTTTTATTCAACTTCCATTTTTATTCAATTTACTGTTCTATTAAACTTCCTTTTTATTTAATTTCCAAATAAATCGTTAAGGTATAGTGGTTTTTGAATTGAACTTCCATTTTTAATTTTAAGCAACTTTCATTTTTATTTTTATTCTACTTCCATTTTAATTCAATTTACCTTCCTATTAAACTTCATTTTTTATTTAATTTCCAAATAGATCGTTAAGGTATAGTGGTTTTTTGATTGAACTTCCATTTTTAATTTTATGCAACTTTCATTTTTATTTATATTCTACTTCCATTTTTATTCAATTTACTTTTCTATTAAACTTCCTTTTTTATTTAATTTCCAAATAAATCGTTAAGGTATAGTGGTTTCTGAATTGAACTTCCATTTTTAATTTTATACAACTTTCATTTTTATTTTTATTCTACTTCCATTTTAATTCAATTTACTTTCCTATTAAACTTCATTTTTTATTTAATTTCCAAGTAGATCGTTAAGGTATAGTGGTTTCTGGATTGAACTTCCATTTTTAATTTGATGCAACTTTCATTTTTATTTATATTTTACTTCAATTTTTAATCAATTTACTTTTCTTTTAAACTTCCTTTTTTATTTAATTTCCGAGTAGATCGTTAAGGTATAGTGGTTTTTGGATTGAACTTCCATTTTTAATTTTTCTGCAACTTCCATTTTTTTTATTCAAGTTTCTTTTCTACTTAACTTCCTCTTTTATTTAATTTCCAAATAGATCGTTAAGGTATAGTGGTTTTTGGATTGAACTTCCATTTTTAATTTTATGCAACTTTCATTTTTATTTTTATTCAACTTCCATTTTTATTCAATTTACTTTTCTATTAAACTTCCTTTTTTATTTAATTTCCAAATAAATCGTTAAGCTATAGTGGTTTCTGAATTGAACTTCCATTTTTAATTTTATACAACTTTCATTTTTATTTTTATTCTACTTCCATTTTAATTCAATTTACTTTCCTATTAAACTTCATTTTTTATTTAATTTCCAAGTAGATCGTTAAGGTATAGTGGTTTCTGGATTGAACTTCCATTTTTAATTTTATGCAACTTTCATTTTTATTTATATTTTACTTCAATTTTTAATCAATTTACTTTTCTATTAAACTTCCTTTTTTATTTAATTTCCGAATAGATCGTTAAGGTATAGTAGTTTCTGGATTGAACTTTCAATTTTAGTTTTATGCGACTTTCATTTATATTTTTATTCAACTTCCATTTTTATTCAATTTGCTTAAATTAAACTTTCTTTTTTATTTAATTTCCAAATAGATCAATAAGGTATAGTGGTTTCTGGAATGAACTTCCATTTTTAATTTTATGCAACTTCCATTTTTATTTTTAATTAACTTCCCTTTTTATTCAAGATTCTTCTCTACTCAACTTCCTTTTTTATTTAATTTCCAAAGAGATCGTTAAGGTATAGTGGTTTTTGGATTGAACTTCCATTTTTAATTTTATGCAACTTTCATTTTTATTTTTATTCAACTTCTATTTTTATTCAATTTACTTTTCGATTAAACTTACTTTTTTATTTAATTTCCAAATAGATCGTTAAGGAATAGTGGTTTTTGGATTGACCTTTCATTTTTAATTTTATGCAACTTTCATTTTTATTTTTATGCAACTTCCATTTTTATTCAATTTACTTTTTTATTAAACTTCCTTTTTTCTTTAATTTCCAAATAGATCGTTAAGGTATAGTGGTTTCTGGATTGAACTTCCATTTTTAATTTTATGCAACTTTCATTTTTATTTTCATTCTACTTCCATTTTAATTCAATTTACTTTTCTATTAAACTTCCTTTTTCATTTTATTTCCAAATAGATCGTTAAGGTATAGTGGTTTCTGGATTGAACTTCCATTTTTAATTCTATGCAACTTTCATTTTTATTTTTATTCTACTTCCATTTAAATTCAATTTACTTTTCTATTAAATTTCCTTTTTAATTTAATTTCCAAATTGATCGTTAAGGTATAGTGGTTTTTGGATTGAACTTCCGTTTTTAATTTTATGCAACTTTCATTTTTATTTTTATTCAACTTCCATTTTTATTCAATTTTCTTTTCTATTAAACTT
The DNA here is from genome assembly GCF_055761805.1 of Camellia sinensis. Taxonomy (NCBI): domain Eukaryota; kingdom Viridiplantae; phylum Streptophyta; class Magnoliopsida; order Ericales; family Theaceae; genus Camellia; species Camellia sinensis. Next base: position 34,310,517 of record NW_028128987.1, read on the forward strand.
GCTTTTTTATTTAATTTCCAAATAGATCGTTAAGGTATAGTAGTTTCTGGATTGAACTTCCATTTTTCATTTTATGCAACTTTCATTTTTATTTTTATTCTACTTCCATTTAAATTCAATTTACTTTCCTATTAAACTTCATTTTTTATTTAATTTCCAAGTAGATCGTCAAGGTATAGTGGTTTGGGGATTGAACTTCCATTTTTAATTTTATGCAACTTTCATTTATATTTTTATTTTACTTCAATTTTTAATTAATTTACTTTTCTATTAAACTTCCTTTTTTATTTAATTTGCAAATAGATCGTTAAGGTATTGTAACGCCCTCGAAAATAAACCCATTAAATATATATAACATCAACATGCAATGTTAAAAAGGAAACAGTTCATTAAATATTCATCAGAGTCTTACTAAACAAAAGCATATACATGTAACATCAAAGTAAATGCCCTACAGGCTTACATCTTTCCAAGCCAACACTTGGACACAAAAGTATGAGTTCTAACTCAAATACAAATAAAGCCCTAGGCTTGTGTGTTTACATGTACTAACAAATGAAAGCAAATAACTTAAAATAGTCTTCAAAATCCAAGTCCTTCCAAACTAAGTCCTTGGAGGTAGCTTATCACCTGAACCTGAAAATGATGTTCCCATATAGGGTGAGCCACAGCCCAGTAGAAATATACTAAACCAAATATAAGCATTGAATAAAGCAATAGCATTCAATAGATGGTTAACCAAGATAATCAATTACATCATTATCCAATCTCATGACATTATTGTCAACGACACGTTTCACTTTTCAACATTATCAGAATGGTTCAGAACCTGGCCAAACTTACAACAGTGAATTATATATATATATATCTCGTATTCACATTCTTCCAATGTCAACAAACAAATGAGACTCAAGCTCAAATCAAAACACTTCATACTTCCAGATTGATACACATTTTAGTGCTGTATCAATAAAAACACTTCAATATAATTAAGCACACATAAAAGTGATGCTAATGGAGTCCATCCCCTATCTCCTCCCAAACAAAATCCGGTTTAGAGGTCCATCCCCTATCTTCCCCTAAACCGTGGAGTACATCCCCTATCTCCTCCCCCACAAAACAAAGTATGTAAACACATAACATATACACCACACAATCAATACACATAATGTCTGTATTAATTCAATAGTCAAAATTAATGACTCAACCAATGTGATTAGTTTCAGTTATACCTAATCCACATGCATTGTCTACAACAATCACGACTATCCTCCACCGATAGCCCAAAACAGTTATTTCTAGACTTGGAAATAAATATATCAACAATTCAATAGGCGAGTGATTTAAATTATCCAACTACACCATTTAATCAATAAATCCCCCAATTTCATGAATTTAACCAAATTCCCCAATTCCCTTAAATTAATTATACAAATTAATTAATTAATACAACTAAGGTTTTTCCCAAAATTATCAAAGTAACCCCAACATATCAATATACCAAAACTTAGAACAAAACTTATAAAATGGAGTAGGAGATCCATACCTCGAAGAAATAGCCCCAAAAGAGAAGATGGAGATGAAGACCCAAACTCCAAAGTGCTCCAAACTACCAACAATTCAGATTAAAACGAAGCCCTCGACTCACACACTCTTTTTAATGAAGGATCTAGGGTAGAAACACACCCTAAGTGGATCAAATCTAAGAGAGAAGGTGAGTAGGGTGAGAGAGAAGTCGGACCTTAGGGTTTGGAATCTAAAAAGAGGATGAAAAACTGATTAAAAACCCGCTGCTGCGTATATAAACTGAACAGGCTCGCTCGAGCGAAGACTTGGTCGCTCGAGCGACCAGACACAGAAAAGCTATGCTCGAGCCAAGGAAGCCTTGCTCGAGCCAACAACCCAGAAGCTCTCTCAAGCGAAGGAACTCTCGCTCGAGCGAAGAACAAACTAGCTCGCTCGAGCGAAGAAAAGCTCGCTCGATCCAAAAACCACTGCTATCAGGTCTTACTGCAAAACGCAATCCTCGCTCGAGCGAATAAACCCTGGCTCGAGCGACGGACCAAAACAAAGAGCTCGATCGAGCGAAGAACTGCTCACTCGAGCGAAGGGTCAAAATTCTGGGCAGCAACCCTTTGCTCCCAAGCTCAACCAACCTGCTACAAACCAGCCCAATGCATCCCCTAACTCAGAAATAGGAAATTAAAGGACGGTAACAGTCATAATACAATAGTAGTAGCAACGGATCCTAAGTCCGGATACAATAAACAAATGAGAAAAGACCAGGGTCGCTATAGGTATAGTAGTTTCTGATTGAACTTCTATTTTTAATTTTATGTAACTTTCATTTTTATTTATATTCTACTTCAATTTTTATTCAATTTATTTTTCTATTAAACTTCATTTTTTATTTAATTTCCAAATAGATCGTTAAGGTATAGTGGTTTCTGGAATGTACTTCTATTTTTAATTTTTTGCAACTTCCATTTTTATTTTTATTTAACTTCCTTTTTTATTCAAGATTCTTTTCTACTCAACTTCTTTTTTTATTTAATTTCCAAATAGATCGTTAAGGTATAGTGGTTTTTGGATTGAACTTCCATTTTTAATTTTATGCAACTTTCATATTTATTTTTATTCAACTTCCATTTTTTTTCAATTTACTTTTCTATTAAACTTCCTTTTTTATTTAATTTCCAAATAGATCGTTAAGGTATAGTGGTTTTTGGATTGAACTTCCATTTTAAATTTAATGCAACTTTCATTTTTATTTTTATTCAACTTCCATTTTAATTCAATTTACTTTTCTATTAAACTTCCTTTTTTATTTAATTTCCAAATAGATCGTTAAGGTATAGTGGTTTCTGGATTCAACTTCCATATTTAATTTTCTGCAACTTTCATTTTTATTTTTATTCAACTTCCATTTTTATTCAATTTACTTTTCTATTAAACTTCCTTTTTTATTTAATTTCTAAATAGATTGTTAAGATATAGTGGTTTCTGGATTGAACTTCCATTTTTAATTTTATGCAACTTTCATTTTTATTTTTATTCTACCTCCATTTTAATTCAATTTACTTTCCTATTAAACTTCCATTTTTGTTTAATTTCCAAGTAGATCGTTAAGGTATAGTGGTTTCTGGATAGAACTTCCATTTTTAATTTTATGCAACTTTCATTTTTATTTTTATTCTACTTCCATTTTTAATCAAGTTTCTTTTCTACTCAACTTCCTTTTTTATTTAATTTCCAAATAGATCATTAAGGTATAGTGGTTTCTGGAATGAACTTCCATTTTTTATTTTCTGCAACTTCCATTTTTATTTTTATTTAACTTACTTTTTTATTCAAGTTTCTTTCCTACTCAATTTCTTTTTTTATTTAATTTCCAAATAGATCGTTAAGGTATAGTGGTTTTTGGATTGAACTTTCATTTTTAATTTGATGCAACTTTCATTTTTATTTTTATTCAACTTTCATTTTTATTCAATTTACTTTTCTATTAAACTTCCTTTTTTTTTAAATTTCCAAATAGATCGTTAAAGTATAGTGGTTTCTGGAATGAACTTACATTTTTAATTTTCTGCAACTTCCATTTTTATTTTTATTTAACTTCCTTTTTTATTCAAGTTTCATTTCTACTCAACTTCCTTTTTTATTTAATTTCCAAACAGATCGTTAAGGTATAGTGGTTTTTGGATTGAACTTCCATTTTTAATTTTATGCAACTTTCATTTTTATTTTTATTCTACTTCCATTTTAATTCAATTTACTTTCCTATTAAACTTCCATTTTTCTTTAATTTCCAAGTAGATTGTTAAGGTATAGTGGTTTTTGGATAGAACTTCCATTTTTAATTTTATGCAACTTTCATTTTTATTTTTATTCTACTTCCATTTTTAATCAAGTTTCTTTTCTACTCAACTTCCTTTTTTATTTAATTTCCAAATAGATCATTAAGGTATAGTGGTTTCTGGAATGAACTTCCATTTTTTATTTTCTGCAACTTCCACTTTTATTTTTATTTAACTTACTTTTTATTCAAGTTTCTTTTCTACTCAATTTCTTTTTTTTTTTTAATTTCGAAATAGATCGTTAAGGTATAGTGGTTTTTGGATTGAACTTCCATTTTTAATTTGATGCAACTTTCATTTTTATTTTTATTCAACTTCCATTTTTATGCAATTTACTTTTCTATTAAACTTCCTTTTTTTTTTTAATTTCCAAATAGATCGTTAAGGTATAGTAGTTTCTGGATTGAACATCCATTTTTAATTTATGCAACTTTCATTTTTATTTTTATTCTACTTCCATTTTAATTCAATTTACTTTTCTATTAAACTTCCTTTTTTATTTAATTTCCAAATAGATCGTTAAGGTATAGTGGTTTCTGCATTGAACTTCCATTTTTAATTTTATGCAACTTTCATTTTTATTTTTATTCTACTTCCATTTTAATTCAATTTACTATCCTATTGAACTTCCTTTTTTATTTAATTTCCAAGTAGATCGTTAAGGTATATTGGTTTCTAGATTGAACTTCCATTTTTAATTTTATGCAACTTTCATTTTTATTTTTATTTTACTTCAATTTTTAATCAATTTACTTTTCTATGAAACTTCCATTTTTATTTAATTTCCAAATAGATCGTTAAGGTATAGTGGTTTCTGGAATGAACTTCCATTTTTAATTTTCTGCAACTTCCATTTTTATTTTTATTTAACTTCCTCTTTTATTCTAGATTCTTATCTACTCAACTTCCTTTTTTATTTAATTTCCAAATAGATTGTTAAGGTATAGTGGTTTTTGGATTGAACTTCCATTTTTAATTTGATACAATTTTCATTTTTATTTTTATTCAACTTCCATTTTTATTCAATTTACTTTTCCATTGAACTTCCTTTTTTATTTAATTTCCAAATAGATCGCTAAGGTATAGTGGTTTCTGGATTGAACTTCCATTTTTAATTTTATACAACTTTCATTTTTATTTATATTCTACTTCAATTTTTATTCAATTTACTTTTCTGTTAAACTTCATTTTTTATTTAATTTCCAAATAGATCGTTAAGGTATAGTGGTTTCTGGATGAACTTCCATTTTCAATTTTCTGCAACTTCCATTTGTAATTTTATTTAACTTCCTTTTTTATTCAAGTTTCTTTTCTACTCAACTTCCTTTTTTATTTAATTTCCAAATAGATCGTTAAGGCATAGTGGTTTTTGGATTGAACTTCCATTTTTAATTTTATACAACTTTCTTTTTTATTTTTATTCAACTACCATTTTTATTCAATTTACTTTTCTATTAATCTTCCTTTTTTATTTAATTTCCAAATAGATCGTTAAGGTATAGGGATTTTTGGATTGAACTTCCATTTTTAATTTTATGCGACTTTCATTTTTATTTTTATTCAACTTCCATTTTTATTCAATTTACTTTTCTATTAAACTTCCTTTTTTATTTAATTTCCAAATAGATCGTTAAGGTATATTGATTTTTGGATTGAGCTTCCATTTTTAATTTTATGCGACTTTCATTTTTATTTTTATTCAACTTCCATTTTTATTCAATTTACTTTTCTATTAAACTTCCTTTTTTATTTAATTTCCAAATAGATCGTTATGGTAAAGTGGTGTCTGGATTTAACTTCCATATTTAATTTTTTGCAGCTTTCGTTTTTATTTTTATTCAACTTCCATATTTATTCAATTTACTTTTCTATTAAACTTCCTTTTTTATTTAATTTCCAAATATATCGTTAAGGTATAGTGATTTTTGGATTGAACTTCCATTTTTAATTTTATGCGACTTTCATTTTTATTTTTATTCAACTTCCATTTTTATTCAATTTACTTTTCTATTAAACTTCCTTTTTTATTTAATTTCCAAATAGATCGTTAAGGTAAAGTGGTTTCTGGAATTAACTTCCATTTTTAATTTTTTGCAACTTCCATTTTTATTTTTATTTAACTTCCTTTTTTATTCAAGAATCTTTTCTACTCAACTTTCTTTTTTATTTAATTTCCAAATAGATCGTTAAGGTATAGTGGTTTCTGGAATGAATTTCCATTTTTAATTTTCTGCAACTTCCATTTTTATTTTTATTTAACTTCCTTTTTTATTCAAGTTTCTTTTCTACTCAACTTCTTTTTTTTATTTAATTTCCAAATAGATCGTTAAGGTATAGTGGTTTTTGGATTGAACTTCCACTTTTAATTTTCTGCAACTTCCATTTTTATTTTTATTTAACTTCCTTTTTTGTTCATGTTTCTTTTCTACTCGACTTCCTTTTTTATTTAATTTCCAAATAGATCGTTAAGGTATTGTGGTTTTTGAATTGAACTTCCATTTTTAATTTTATGCAACTTTCATTTTTATTTTTATCCAACTTCCATTTTTATTCAATTTACTTTTCGGTTAAACTTCCATTTTTATTTAATTTCCAAACAGATCGTTAAGGTATAGTGGTTTCTGGATTGAACTTCCAGTTTTAATTTTATGCAACTTTCATTTTTATTTTTATTCTACTTCCATTTTAATTCAATTTACTTTCCTATTAAACTTCCTTTTTCATTTAATTTCCAAATAGATCGCTAACGTATATTGGTTTCTGGATTGAACTTCCATTTTTAATTTTATGCAACTTTCATTTTTATTTTTATTCAACTTCCATTTTTATTCAATTTACTTTTCAATTAAACTTCCTTTCTTCTTTAATTTCCAAATAGATCGTTAAGTTAGAGTGGTTTCTGGAATGAACTTCCATTTTTAATTTTCTGCAACTTCCATTTTTATTTTTATTTAACTTCTATTTTTATTCAAGTTTCATTTCTACTCAACTTCCTTTTTTATTTAATTTCCAAATAGATCGTTAAGGTATAGTGGTTTTTGGATTGAACTTCCATTTTTAATTTTATGCAACTTTCATTTTTATTTTTATTCAACTTCCATTTTTATTCAATTTACTTTTCTATTAAACTTCCTTTTTTATTTAATTGCCAAATAGATCGTTAAGGTAAAGTGGTTTCTGGATTTAACTTCCATATTTAATTTTCTGCAACTTTCATTTTTATTTTTATTCAACTTCCATATTTATTCAACTTGATTTTCTATTAAACTTCCTTTTTTACTTAATTTCCAAATAGATCATTAAGGTATAGTGTTTTCTGGATTGAACTTCCAATTTTTGTTGTACGCAACTTTTATTTTTTTTTTTATTCTGCTTCCATTTTAATTCAATTAACTTTCCTATTAAACTTCCTTTTTTTATTTAATTTCCAAATAGATCACTAAGGTATTGTGGTTTCTGGATTGAATTTCCATTTTTAATTTTATGCAACTTTCATTTTTATTTATATTCTACTTCCATTTTTATTCAATTTACTTTTCTATTAAACTTCCTTTTTTATTTAATTTCCAAATAGATCGTTAAGGTATTGTTGTTTCTGGAATGAACTTCCATTTTTAATTTTATGCAACTTTCATTTTTATTTTTATTCAACTTCCATTTTTATTCAATTTACTTTTCTATTAAACTTCCTTTTTTATTTAATTTCCAAATAGATCGTTAAGGTAAAGTGGTTTCTGGATTTAACTTCCATATTTAATTTTCTGCAACTTTCATTTTTATTTTTATTCAACTTCAGTATTTATTCAATTTGATTTTCTATTAAACTTCATTTTTTACTTAATTTCCAAATAGATCGTTAAGGTGTAGTGTTTTCTGGATTGAACTTCCAATTTTAGTTGTACGCAACTTTTATTTTTATTTTTATTTTGCTTCCTTTTTAATTCAATTAACTTTCCTATTAAACTTCCTTTTTTTATTTAATTTCCAAATAGATCACTAAGGTATAGTGGTTTCTGGATTGAATTTCCATTTTTAATTTTATGCAACTTTCATTTTTATTCAGTTTACTTTTGTATTATACTTCCTTTTTTATTTAATTTCCAAATAGATCGTTAAGGTATATTGGTTTCTGGATAGAACTTCCATTTTTAATTTTATGCAACTTTCATTTTTATTTTTTTTCTACTTCCATTTTTAATCAATTTACTTTTCTGTTAAACTACCTTTTTTATCTAATTTCCAAATAGATCATTAAGGTATAGTGATTTTTGGAATGAACTTCCATTTTTAATTTTCTGCAACTTCCATTTTTATTTTTATTTAACTTCCTTTTTTATTCAAGTTTCTTTTCTACTCAACTTCCTTTTTTATTTAATTTCCAAATAGATCGTTAAGGTATAGTGGTTTTTGGATTGAACTTCCATTTTTAATTTTATGCAACTATCACTTTTATTTTTATTCAACTTCCATTTTTATTCAATTTACTTTTCTATTAAACTTCCTTTTTTATTTAATTTCCAAATAGATCGTTAAGGTATTATTGTTTCTGGAATGAACTTCCATTTTTAATTTTCTGCAACTTCCATTTTTATTTTTATTTAACTTCTTTTTTTATTCAAGATTCATTTCTACTCAACTTCCTTTTTTATTTAATTTCCAAATAGATCGTTAAGGTATAGTGGTTTTTGGATTGAACTTCCATTTTTAATTTTATGCAACTTTCAGTTTTATTTTTACTCAACTTCCATTTTTATCTAATTTACTTTTCTATTAAACTTCCTTTTTTATTTAATTTCCAAATAGATCGTTAAGGTATTATTGTTTTTGGAATGAACTTTCATTTTTAATTTTCTGCAACTTCCATTTTTATTTTTATTTAACTTCTTTTTTTATTCAAGTTTCTTTTCTACTCAACTTCCTTTTTTATTTAATTTCCAAATAGATCGTTAAGGTATAGTGGTTTTTGAATTGAACTTCCATTTTTAATTTTATGCAACTTTCAGTTTTATTTTTATTCAACTTCCATTTTTATTCAGTTTACTTTTCTATTAAACTTCCCTTTTTTTTTAATTTCCAAATAGATCGTTAAGGTATAGTGGTTTCAGGATTGAACTTCCATTTTTAATTTTCTGCAACTTCCATTTTTATTTTTATTTAACTTTCTTTTTTATTCAAGTTACTTTTCTACTCAACTTCCTTTTTTATTTAATTTCCAAATAGATCGTTAAGGTATAGTGGTTTTTGGATTGAACTTCCATTTTTCATTTTATGCAACTATCACTTTTATTTTTATTCAACTTCCATTTTTATCTAATTTACTTTTCTATTAAACTTCCTTTTTTATTTAATTTCCAAATAGATCGTTAAGGTATAGTTGTTTTTGGAATGAACTTCCATTTTTAATTTTCTGCAACTTCCATTTTTATTTTTATTTAACTTCTTTTTTTATTCAAGTTTCTTTTCTACTCAACTTCCTTTTTAATTTAATTTCCAAATAGATCGGTATGGTATAGTGGTTTTTGAATTGAACTTCCATTTTTAATTTTATGTAACTTTCAGTTTTATTTTTATTCAACTTCCATTTTTATTGAATTTACTTTTCTATTAAACTTCCTTTTTTATTTAATTTCCAAATAGATCGTTAAGGTAAAGTGGTTTCTGGACTGAACTTCCATATTTAATTTTCTGCAACTTTCATTTTTATTTTTATTCAACTTCCATTTTTATTCAATTTACTTTTCGTTTAAACTTCCTTTTTTATTTAATTTCCAAATAGATCGTTAAGGTATAGTGGTTTCTGGATTGAACTTCCAGTTTTAATTTTATGCAACTTTCATTTTTATTTTTATTCTACTTCCATTTTACTTGAATTTACTTTCCTATTAAACTTCCTTTTTCATTTAATTTCCAAATAGATCGCTAAGGTATAGTGGTTTCTAGATTGAACTTCCATTTTTAATTTTATGCAACTTTCATTTTTATTTTTATTCAACTTCCATTTTTATTCAATTTACTTTTCTATTAAACTTCCTTTCTTATTTAATTTCCAAATAGATCGTTAAGTTATATTGGTTTCTGGAATGAACTTCCATTTTTAATTTGCTGCAACTTCCATTTTTATTTTTATTTAACTTCCTTTTTTATTCAAGTTTCATTTCTACTCAACTTCCTTTTTTATTTAATTTCCAAATAGATCGTTAAGGTATAGTGGTTTTTGGATTGAATTTCCATTTTTAATTTTATGCAACTTTCATTTTTATTTTTATTCAACTTCCATTTTTATTCAATTTACTTTTCTATTAAACTTCCTTTTTTAATTAATTTCCAAATAGATCGTTAAGGTAAAGTGGTTTCTGGATTTAACTTCCATATTTAATTTTCTGCAACTTTCATTTTTATTTTTATTCAACTTCCATATTTATTCAATTTGATTTTCTATTAAACTTCATTTTTTACTTAATTTCCAAATAGATCGTTAAGGTATAGTGTTTTCTGGATTGAACTTCCAATTTTAGTTGTACGCAACTTTTATTTTTATTTTTATTCTGCTTCCATTTTAATTCAATTAACTTTCCTATTAAACTTCCTTTTTTTAATTAATTTCCAAATAGATCACTAAGGTATAGTGGCTTCTGTATTGAATTTCCATTTTTAATTTTATGCAACTTTTATTTTTATTTATATTCTACTTCCATTTTTATTCAATTTACTTTTCTATTAAACATCCTTTTTTTTCTAATTTCCAAATAGATCATTAAGGTATAGTGTTTTTTCGAATGAACTTCCATTTTTAATTTTCTGCAACTTCCATTTTTATTTTTATTTAACTTCCTTTTTTATTTAATTTCCAAATAGATCGTTAAGGTATAGTGATTTTTGGATTGAACTTCCATTTTTAATTTTATGCGACTATCACTTTTATTTTTGTTCAACTTCCATTTTTATTCAATTTACTTTTCTATTAAACTTCATTTTCTATTTAATTTCCAAATAGATCGTTAAGGTATTGTTGTTTCTGGAATGAACTTCCATTTTTAATTTTCTGCAACTTCCATTTTTATTTTTATTTAACTTCTTTTTTTATTCAAGTTTCTTTTCTACTCAACTTCCTTTTTTATTTAATTTCCAAATAGATCGTTAAGGTATAGTGGTTTTTGAATTGAACTTGCATTTTTAATTTAATGCAACTTTCGGTTTTATTTTTATTCAACTTCCATTTTTATTCAATTTACTTTTCTATTAAACTTCCTTTTTTATTTAATTTCCAAATAGATCGTTAAGGTAAAGTGGTTTCTGGATTGAACTTCCATATTTAATTTTCTGCAACTTTCATTTTTAATTTTATTCAACTTCCATTTTTATTCAATTTACTTGTCGGTTAAACTTCCTTTTTTATTTAATTTCCAAATAGATCGTTAAGGTATAGTGGTTTCTGGATTGAACTTCCAGTTTTAATTTTATGCAACTTTCATTTTTATTTTTATTCTACTTCCATTTTAATTCAATTTACTTTCCTATTAAACTTCCTTTTTCATTTAATTTCCAAATAGATCGCTAAGGTATAGTGGTTTCTGGATTGAACTTCCATTTTTAATTTTATGCAACTCTCATTTTTATTTTTATTCAACTTCCATTTTTATTCAATTTACTTTTCTATTAAACTTTCTTTTTTATTTAATTTCCAAATAGGTCGTTAAGGTATAGTGGTTTTTGGATTGAACTTCCATTTTTAATTTTATGCAACTTTCATTTTTATTTTTATTCAACTTCCATTTTTATTCAATTTACTTTTCTATTGAACTTCCTTTTTTATTTAATTTCCAAATAGATCGTTAAGGTATAGTGGTTTCTGGATTGAACTTCCATTTTTAATTTTATGCAACTTTCATTTTTATTTTTATTCTACTTCCATTTTAATTCAATTTACTTTCCTATTGAACTTCATTTTTTATTTAATTTCCAAGTAGATCGTTAAGGTACAGTGGTTTCTGGATTGAACTTCCATTTTTAATTTTATGCAACTTTCATTTTTATTTTTATTTTTATTTTTATTTTTATTTTTATTTTTATTTTACTTCAATTTTTAATCAATTTACTTTTCTATTAAACTTCCTTTTTTATTTAATTTCCAAATAGATCGTTAAGGTATAGTGGTTTCTGGATTGAACTCCAATTTTAGTTTTATGCAACTTTCTTTTTTATTTTTATTCAACTTCCATTTTTATTCAATTTATTTTCCTATTAAACTTCATTTTTTGTTTAATTTCCAAATAGATCACTAAGGTATAGTGGTTTCTAGATTGAACTTCCATTTTTAATTTTATGCAACTTTCATTTTTATTTATATTGTACTTCCATTTTTATTCAATTTACTTTTCTATTAAACTTCCTTTTTTATTTAATTTCCAAATAGATCGTTAAGGTAAAGTGGTTTATGGATTTAACTTCCATTTTTAATTTTCTGCGACTTCCATTTTTATTTTTATTTAACTTCCTTTTTTATTTAATTTCCAAATAGATCGTTAAGGTAGAGTGGTTTTTGGATTGAATTTCCATTTTTAATTTTATACAACTTTCATTTTTATTTTTATTCAACTACCATTTTTATTCAATTTACTTTTCTATTAAACTTCCTTTTTTATTTAATTTCCAAATAGATCGTTAAGGTATAGTGGTTTTTGGATTGATCTTCCGTTTTTAATTTTATGCAACTTTCAATTTATTTTTATTCAACTTGCATTTTTTTTTTCAATTTACTATTCTATTAAACTTCCTTTTTTATTTAATTTCCAAATAGATTGTTAAGGTATAGTGGTTTCTGGAATGAACTTCCATTTTGATTTTTCTGCAACTTCCATTTTTATTTTTATTTAACTTCTTTTTTTATTTAAGATTCTTTTCTAATGAACTTCGTTTTTTATTTAATTTCCAAATATATCGTTAATGTATAGTGGTTTTTGGATTGAACTTCCATTTTTAATTTTATGCAACTTTCATTTTTATTTTTATTCAACTTCCATTTTTATTCAATTTACTTTTCTATTAAACTTCCTTTTTTATTTAATTTCCAAATAGATCGTTAAGGTAAAGTGGTTTCTGGGTTGAACTTCCATATTTAATTTTCTGCAACTTTCATTTTTATTTTTATTCAACTTCCATTTTTATTCAATTTACTTTTCTGTTAAACTTCCTTTTTCATTTAATTTCCAAATGGATCGTTAAGGTATAGTGGTTTCTGAATTGAACTTCCAGTTTTAATTTTATGCAACTTTCATATTTGTTTTTCTTCTACTTCCATTTTAATTCAATTTACTTTCCTATTAAACTTCCTTTTTTATTTAATTTCCAAATAGATCGCTAAGGTATAGTGGTTTCTGGATTGAACTTCCATTTTTAATCTTATGCAACTTTCATTTTTATTTATATTCTACTTCTATTTTTATTCAATTTACTTTTCTATTAAACTTCCTTTTTTATTTAATTTCCAAATAGATCGTTAAGGTATAGTGGTTTCTGCAATGAACTTCCATTTTTAATTTTCTGCAACGTCCACTTGTATTTTTATTTAACTTCCTTTTTCATTCAAGTTTCATTTCTACTCAACTTCCTTTTTTATTTATTTTCCAAATAGATCGTTAAGGTATAGTGGTTTTTGGATTGAACTTCCATTTTTAATTTTATGCAACTTTCATTTTTATTTTTATTCAACATCCATTTTTATTCAATTTACTTTTCTATTAAACTTCCTTTTTTATTTAATTTCCAAATAGATCGTTAAGGTAAAGTGGTTTCTGTATTTAACTTCCATATTTAATTTTCTGCAATTTTCTTTTTTATTTTTATTCAACTTCCATATTTATTCAATTTACTCTTCTATTAAACTTCCTTTTTTGCTTAATTTCCAAATAGATCGTTAAGGTATAGTGGTTTCTGGATTGAACTTCCAATTTTAGTTTTATGCAGCTTTCATTCTTATTTTTATTCTACTTCCATTTTAATTCAATTAAATTTCCTATTAAACTTCCTTTTTTTATTTAATTTCCAAATCGATCACTAAGGTATAGTGGTTTCTGGATTGAACTTCCATTTTTAATTTTATGCAACTTTCATTTTTATTTATATTCTACTTCAATTTTTTTTTCAATTTACTTTTCTATTAAACTTCCTTTTTTATTTAATTTCCAAATAGATCGTTAAGGTGTAGTGATTTTTGGAATTAACTTCCATTTTTAATTTTCTGCAACTTCCATTTTTATTTTTATTTAACTTCCTTTTTTATTCAAGTTTCTTTTCTACTCAACTTCCTTTTTTATTTAATTTCCAAAAAGATCGTTAAGGTACAGTGGTTTTTGGATTGAACTTCCATTTTTAATTTTATGCAACTTTCACTTTTATTTTTATTCAACTTCCATTTTAATTCAATTTACTTGTCTATTAAACTTCCTTTTTTATTTAATTTCCAAATAGATCGTTAAGGTATAGTGGTTTCTGGAATGAACATCCATTTTTAATTTTCTGCAACTTCCATTTTTATTTTTATTTAACTTCCTTTTTTTTTCAAGTTTCTTTTCTACTCAACTTCCTTTTTTATTTAATTTCCAAATAGATCGTTAAGGTATAGTGGTTTTTGGATTGAACTTCCATTTTTAATTTTATGCAACTTTCACTTTTATTTTTATTCAACTTCCATTTTTATTCAATTTACTTGTCTGTTAAACTTCCTTTTTTATTTAATTTCCAAATAGATCGTTATGGTATAGTGGTTTCTGGAATGAACATCCATTTTTAATTTTCTGCAACTTCCATTTTTATTTTTATTTAACTTCCTATTTTTTTTCAAGTTTCTTTTCTACTCAACTTGCTTTTTTATTTAATTTCCAAATAGATCGTTAAGGTATAGTGGTTTTTGAATTGAAATTCCATTTTTAATTTTATGCAACTTTCATTTTTATTTTTGTTCAACTTCCATTTTAAGTCAATTTACTTTCCTGTTAAACTTCCTTTTTTATTTAATTTCCAAGTAGATCGCTAAGGTATTGTGGTTTCTAGATTGAACTTCCATTTTTAATTTTATGCAACTTTCATTTTTATTTTTACTCAACTTCCATTTTTATTCAATTTACTTTTCTATTAAACTTCCTTTTTTATTTAATTTCCAAATAGATCGTTAAGGTATAGTGGTTTCTGGATTGAACTTCCATTTTTAATTTTATGCAACTTTCATTTTTATTTTTATTCTACTTCCATTTTAATTCAATTTTCTTTCCTATGAAACTTCATTTTTTATTTAATTTCCAAGTAGATCGTTAAGGTATAGTTGTTTCTGGATTGAACTTCCATTTTTTAATTTTATGCAACTTTCATTTTTATTTTTATTCTACTTCCATTTTAATTCAATTTACTATCCTATTAAACTTCTTTTTTTAGTTAATTTCCAAATAGATCGTTAAGGTAAAGTGGTTTCTGGATTTAACTTCCACATTTAATTTTCTGCAACTTTCATTTTTATTTTTATTCAACTTCCATATTTATTCAATTTATTTTTCTATTAAACTTCCTTTTTTATTTAATTTCCAAATAGATCGTTAAGGTATAGTCGTTTCTGGATTGAACTTCCAATTTTAGTTTTATGCAACTTTCATTTTTATTTTTATTCTACTTCCATTTTAATTCAATTAACTTTCCTATTAAACTTCCTTTTTTATTTAATTTCCAAATAGATCATTAAGGTTTAGTGGTTTCTGGAATGAACTTCCATTTTTAATTTTCTGCAACTTCCATTTTTATTTTTATTTAACTTCCTTTTTTATTCAAGTTTCTTTTCCACTCAACTTCCTTTTTTATTTAATTTCCAAATCGATCGTTAAGGTATAGTGGTTTTCGGATTGAACTTCCATTTTTAATTTTATGCAACTTTCATTTTTATTTTTATTCAACTTCCATTTTTATTCAATTTACTTTTCTATTAAACTTCCTTTTTTTATTTAATTTCCAAATAGATCGTTAAGGTATAGTGGTTTCTGGATTGAACTTCCATTTTTAATTTTATGCAACTTTCATTTTTATTTTTATTCTACTTCCATTTTAATTCAATTTTCTTTCCTATGAAACTTCATTTTTTATTTAATTTCCAAGTAGATCGTTAAGGTATAGTTGTTTCTGGATTGAACTTCCATTTTTTAATTTTATGCAACTTTCATTTTTATTTTTATTCTACTTCCATTTTAATTCAATTTACTATCCTATTAAACTTCTTTTTTTATTTAATTTCCAAATAGATCGTTAAGGTATAGTGGTTTCTGGATTGAACTTTCAGTTTTAATATTATGCAACTTTCATTTTTATTTTTATTCTACTTCCATTTTAATTCAATTTACTTTCCTATTAAACTTCCTTTTTTATTCAATTTCCAAATAGGTCGCTAAGGTATAGTGGTTTCTGGATTGAACTTCCATTTTTAATTTAATGCAACTTTTATTTTTATTTATATTCTACTTCTATTTTTATTCAATTTACTTTTCTTCTAAACTTCCTTTTTTATTTAATTTCCAAATAGATCGTTAAGGTATAGTGGTTTCTGGAATGAACTTCTATTTTTAATTTTCTACAACTTTCATTTGTATTTTTATTCTATTTCCATTTTAATTCAATTTACTTTCTTATTAAACTTCATTTTTTATTTAATTTCCAAATAGATCGTTAAGGTATAGTGGTTTCTGGATTGAACTTCCACTTTTAATTTTATGCAACTTTCATTTTTATTTTTATTTCACTTCAATTTTTAATCAATTTACATTTCTATTAAACTTCCTTTTTTATTTAATTTGCAAATAGATCGTTAAGGTATAGTGGTTTCTGGATTGAACTTCCAATTTTAGTTTTATGCAACTTTCATTCTTATATTTATTCTACTTCCATTTTTATTCAATTTACTTTCCTATTGAACTTCCTTTTTTATTTAATTTCGAAATAGATCGTTAAGGTATAGTGGTTTCTGGATTGAACTTCCATTTTTAATTTTATGCAACTTTCACTTTTATTTATATTCTACTTCCATTTTTATTCAATTTACTTTTCTATTAAACTTCCTTTTTTATTTAATTTCCAAATAGATCGTTAAGGTATAGTGGTTTCTGGAATGAACTTCCATTTTTAATTTTCTGCAACTTCCATTTTTATTTTTATTTAACTTCCTTTTTTATTCAAGTTTCTTTTCTACTCAACTTCCTTTTTTATTTAATTTCCAAAAAGATCGTTAAGGTATAGTGGTTTTTGGATTGAACTTCCATTTTTAATTTTATGCAACTTTCACTTTTATTTTTATTCAACTTGCATTTTTATTCAATTTACTTGTCTATTAAACTTCCTTTTTTATTTAATTTCCAAATAGATCGTTAAGGTATAGTGGTTTTTGAATTGAACTTCCATTTTTAATTTTATGCAACTTCCATTTTAATTCAATTTACTTTCCTATTAAACTTCCTTTTTTATTTAATTTCCAAATAGATCGCTAAGGTATAGTGGTTTCTGGATTGAACTTCCATTTTTAATTTTATGCAACTTTCATTTTTATTTATATTCTACTTCCATTTTTAATCAATTTACTTTTCTATTAAACTTCATTTTTTATTTAATTCCCAAATAGATCGTTAAGGTATATGATTTCTGGATTGAACTACCTTTTTTAATTTTCTGCAACTTCCGTTTTTATTTTTATTTAACTTCCTTTTTTATTCAAATTTCTTTTCTACTCAACTTCCTTTTTTATTTAATTTCCAAATAGATCGTTAATGTCACGACCCCAAACCGCCCCTAGTAGTTTGGTGCCGTGATGGCCAGTAATCCGTAATTACCGAAGGCCAACTTTCAAAAACTTAACACAATCAGAGTATGGATATAGGGGCTCACAAAGGCGGAAGTAAATAATCAAATATACAAGTGGTCCATAAGAGCTGTGCATAGATCAAATGCAATGTCATTCGTCTTACAATTTGAATACAGCAAGCAAAATATGTGTTACATCTTGATCAAAAGGCTTCTCGAGCCGACATATACAAAATACAATAAATACAAGTCAAGAAGCATGATTTTCAAGATTTGCCGACATGCAATGAAAGGCATCGCCGACATAAGCACGAATCCAAAACAAGCTTTCAAACAGTCTAGGCGTCGCCGCCGTCCTGCTCATCACCTACATATATATAGAGAGGGGTGAGTACAAATACTCAGTGAATGGTACTAGAAATAAAGGTTTTGCATGAATATAGCCGAAGTCCTTAAAACGAACACATCAAACTTTACCAAGACATGGGATGAACCGTATTCATCTGTCAAAGATCACAAGTGTCGAGAGATGCTTACTGACATCGGCAAAACAAGGGATGAACCGTATTCATCATTCAAAGATCACAAGTGTCGAGAGATGCTTACTGACATCGGCAAAACAAGGGATGAACCGTATTCATCATCAATGGTACTGCGAAAGTTTATAGTCCTCCAGCACAAGGGACTTGTGTTACTTAGGCCCGTAGCCCGATTTAACAAGGACCGTATCCTTTTTTTTTTTTTTTTTTACTTAGTACTGCGAAAGTTTAGAGTCCTCCAGCACAAGGGACTTTCCAAGGATAATCATCAAAACAAGGCTTATACTCGATACATCAAAACAGGCTATTTATTCATGCTTAGCAAATACTTTCGTCAAAACAAAACAAAGCAAGATTTGTCAAAACAAGTGTAACATAGCTTTATTAGAAATACCACTCACCTAGTTCTTCAGGTATAGGCTCAAAGCAAATATCAAGGACCTACAATCACATGGCAAATCGCATTCTCAAAACAAGCTTTACATGCAAGCAAATGATCTCGGCATTCTCACCAGATCCAAATCAATGACAAAGCAAAACATGCTGGGAGTTTAAACACTGCTCCCGTCTCATGTAAACACACTGGGTACCAACCAGGCCCTTGCCGAGGTGTGGTTCCGAAGGCCTCATCAAACAAAGCGGGAAAAACCCTGGGTTTTCCCTTTGAAGAATATGAAGAACATGATGAACAAGACCATGAGAAAGATGAATGCAAGATCAAAACTTGTTACAAAATCTGAGATTTCATGCCAAGAGTTCAAAACATGGACCTGGGTACCCACACAAGAAAGTCATGTAAAAAAAAACACAAAAACATGATTCTTGTTTCAAACTTTTGGATCAAAACGAGGCTCTCCTCAAGAACACAGGAAAACCATTTTTCTCTTTTCAAAACCAACTTCAAATCAGTGCATGACATGCACAACAGATCCGATCATGCAATGCAGCTAGATCAATAACAGTAACAATCAAAGTAGATCAAGATTCTAACCTCAAAACTCGAATCCAACGGGTCAAACCACGAAGATCAAGCTTGGAAGACTTGCTCTCACTCAAGAACTTCTCTTCCTCCTCTCTAGAGCTTCTCTCTCTAAAACAAAGATTGGAAACCAAAAATGATTTGTTTCTAGGCCTGCCGGTTGCCTTAACAACAAGCTCGGACACGTGGCGCTACCGGGTTGGCTCAACTCAAAAAGGTGATTGATTGATAAGACAAGTCTCTGACAAAGCGTATGCAGCAAGCTGGGTAAGACACATCGGCAAGAAATGACATCGGCTCAAATCAAGGATCCGGCAACAGGATAACAAAACATCAGCTAGGGAGGACGACGCTTGACTAAGCTGTGCCACACCTTGGTCGGGGTGTGCCACATCTCGGCCTAGGCCATACCTGCCTGCGGACAAGGTTCACTAAGTACAAGACATCTCGGCAATAAATGCCCGAGGTGAAGGTGGGGGTTGACCAAGATCTCAAAACAGTTCTAAGTACAAAGGTTCAAGGGCGAGTTAAGCTCAAGATGACCTCGGCCACACACACACACACACCGAACAAGGAACAAAACCACGCAAGCAATGCAAACAAAACAAGACAAGCAAATCCTTCCAATTAACGTAACAAGGCAAGATCATGCAGGAATGTATGCAAGTATGACAAGAGTAAGGTGAGGGTTGTTACAGTTAAGGTATAGTGGTTTTTGGATTGAACTTCTATTTTTAATTTTATACAACTTTCATTTTTATTTTTATTCAACTACCATTTTTATTCAAATTAATTTTCTATTAAACTTCCTTTTTTATTTAATTTCCAAATAGATCGTTAAGGTATAGTTGTTTTTGGATTGAACTTCCATTTTCAATTTTATGCGACTTTCATTTTTATTTTTATTCAACTTCCATTTTTATTCAATTTACTTTTCTATTAAACTTCCATTTTTATTTAATTTCCAAATAGATCGTTAAGGTAAAGTGGTTTCTGGATTTAACTTCCACATTTAATTTTCTGCAACTTTCATTTTTATTTTTAATCAACTTTCATATTTATTAAATTTATTTTTCTATTAAACTTCCTTTTTTATTTAATTTCCAAATAGATCGTTAAGGTATATTGGTTTCTGGATTGAACATCCAATTTTAGTTTTATGCAAATTTCATTTTTATTTTAATTCTACTTCCATTTTAATTCAATTAACTTTCCTATTAAACTTCATTTTTTATTTAATTTCCAAATAGATCATTAAGGTTTAGTGGTTTCTGGAAAGAACTTCCATTTTTAATTTTCTGCAACTTCCATTTTTATTTTTATTTAACTTCCTTTTTTATTCATGTTTCTTTTCCACTCAACATCCTTTTTTATTTAATTTCCAAATAGATCGTTAAGGTATAGTGGTTTTCGTATTGAATTTCCATTTTTAATTTTATGCAACTTTCATTTTTATTTTTATTCAACTTCCATTTTTATTCAATTTACTTTTCTGTTAAACTTCCTTTTTTATTTAATTTCCAAATAGATCGTTAAGGTATAGTGGTTTCTGGATTGAACTTCCATTTTTAATTTTCTGCAACTTTCATTTTTATTTTTATTCTACTTCCATTTTAATTCAATTTACTTTCCTATTAAACTTCATTTTTTATTTAATTTCCAAGTAGATCATTAAGGTATAGTTGTTTCTGGATTGAACTTCCATTTTTAATTTTATGCAACTTTCATTTTTATTTTTATTCTACTTCCATTTCAATTCAATTTACTATCCTATTAAACTTCCTTTTTTATTTAATTTCCAAATAGATCGTTAAGGTATAGTGGTTTCTGGATTGAACTTCCAATTTTAGTTTTATGCAACTTCCATTTTTATTTTTATTCAACATCCATTTTTATTCAATTTACTTTCCTATTAAACTTCCTTTTTTATTTAATTTCCAAATAGATCACTAAGGTATAGTGGTTTCTGGATTGAACTTGCATTTTTAATTTTATGCAACTTTCATTTATATTTATATCCTACTTCCATTTTTATTCAATTTACTTTTCTATTAAACTTCCTTTTTTATTTAATTTCCAAATAGATCGTTAAGGTATAGTGGTTTCTGGAATGAACTTCCATTTTTAATTTTCTGCAACTTCCATTTTTATTTTTATTTAACTTCCTTTTTAATTCAAAGTTCTTTTTCTACTCAATTTCCTTTTTTATTTAATTTCCAAATAGATCGTTAAGGTATAGTGGTTTTTGGATTGAACTTCCATTTTTAATTTTATACAACTTTCATTTTTATTTTTATTCAACTACCATTTTTATTCAATTTACTTTTCTATTAAACTTCCTTTTTTATTTAATTTCCAAATAGATCGTTAAGGTATAGTGGTTTTTGGATTGAACTTCCATTTTTAATTTTATGCGACTTTCATTTTTATTTTTATTCAACTTCCATTTTTATTCAATTTACTTTTCTATTAAACTTCCTTTTTTATTTAATTTCCAAATAGATTGTTAATGTATAGTGGTTTTTGAATTGAACTTACAATTTTAATAATTCAACTTTCATTTTTATTTTTATTCTACTTCCATTTTAATTCAATTTACTTTCCTATTAAACTTCATTTTTTATTTAATTTCCAAGTAGATCGTTAAGGTATAGTGGTTTCTGGATAGAACTTCCATTTTTATTTTTATTTTACTTCAATTTTTAATCAATTTACATTTCTATTAAACTTCCTTTTTTATTTAATTTCCAAATAGATCGTTAAGATATAGTGGTTTCTGGATTGAACTTCCAATTTTAGTTTTATGCAACTTTTATTTTTATTTTTATTCAACTTCCATTTTTATTCAATTTACTTTCCTATTAAACTTCCTTTTTTATTTAATTTCCAAGAAGATCACTATGGTATAGTGGTTTCTGGATTGAACTTCCATTTTAAATTTTATGCAACTTTCATTTTTATTTATATCCTACTTCCATTTTTATACAATTTACTTTTCTATTAAACTTCCTTTTTTATTTAATTTCCAAATAGATCGTTAAGGTATAGTGGTTTCTGGATTGAACTTCCATTTTTAATTTTATGCAACTTTCATTTTTATTTTTTCTCAACTTCCATTTCAATTCAATTTACTTCCCTGTTACACTTCTTTTTTTATTTAATTTCCAAATAGATCGCTAAGGTATAGTGGTTTCTAGATTGAACTTCCATTTTTAATTTTATGCAACCTTCATTTTTATTTATATTCTACTTCCATTTTTAATCAATTTACTTTTCTATTAAACTTCATTTTTTATTTAATTTCCAAATAAATCGTTAAGGTATAGTGGTTTCTGGATTGAACTACCATTTTTAATTTTCTGCAACTTCCATTTTTATTTTTATTTAGCTTCCTTTTTTACTCTAGATTCTTTTCTACTCAACTTCCTTTTTTCTTTAATTTCCAAATAGATCGTTAAGGTATAGTGGTTTTTGGATTGAACTTTCATTTTTAATTTTATGCAACTTTCATTTTTATTTTTATTCAACTTCCTTTTTTATTTAATTTCCAAATAGATCGTTAAGGTATAGTGGTTTCTGGAATGAATTTCCATTTTTAATTTTTTGCAACTTCCATTTTTATTTTTGTTTAACTTCCTTTTTTATTCAAGTTTCTTTTCTACTCAACTTCCTTTTTTTATTTAATTTCCAAATAGATCGTTAAGGTATAGTGGTTTTTGGATTGAACTTCCGTTTTAAATTTTATGCAACTTTCAATTTATTTTTTTTCAACTTTCATTTTTATTTTATTTACTATTCTATTAAACTTCCTTTTTTATTTAATTTCCAAATAGGTCGTTAAGGTATAGTGGTTTCCGGAATGAACTTCCATTTTTAGTTTTCTGCAACTTCCATTTTTATTTTTTTTTAACTTCTTTTTTTATTCAAGATTCTTTTCTACTCAACTTCCTTTTTTATTTGATTTCCAAATAGATCGTTAAGGTATAGTGGTTTTTGGATTGAACTTCCATTTTTAATTTTAAGCAACTTTCATTTTTATTTTTATTCAACTTCCATTTTTATTCAATTTAATTTTCTGTTAAACTTCCTTTTTTATTTAATTTCCAAATAGATCGTTTAGGTATAGTGGTATCTGGATTGAACTTCCAGTTTTAATTTTATGCAACTTTCATTTTTATTTTTATTCTACTTCCATTTTAATTCAATTTACTTTCCAATTAAACTTCATTTTTTATTTAATTTCCAAATAGATCGCTAAGGTATAGTGGTTTCTGGATTGAACTTCCATTTTTAATTTTATGCAACTTTCATTTTTATTTATATTCTACTTCCATTTTTATTCAATTTACTTTTCTATTAAACATCCTTTTTTATTTAATTTCCAAATAGATCGTTAAGGTATATTGGTTTTTGGAATGAACTTCCATTTTTTATTTTATTTAACTTCCTTTTTTTATTCAAGTTTCATTTCTACTCAACTTCCTTTTTTATTTAATTTCCAAATAGATCGTTAAGGTATAGTGGTTGTTGGATTGAACTTCCATTTTTAATTTTATGCAACTTTCATTTTTATTTTTATTCAACTTCCATTTTTATTCAATTTACTTTTCTATTAAACTTCTTTTTTTATTTAATTTCCAAATAGATCGTTAAGGTAAAGTGGTTTCCAGATTTAACTTCCATATTTAATTTTCTACAACTTTCATTTTTATTTTTATTCAACTTCCATATTTATTCAATTTACTTTTCTATTAAACTTTCCTTTTTCACTTAATTTCCAAATAGATCACTAAGGTACAGTGGTTTCTGGATTGAACTTCCATTTTTAATTTTTTCCAACTTTCATTTTTATTTATATTCTACTTCCATTTTTATTCAATTTACTTTTCTATTAAATTTCCTTTTTTATTTAATTTCCAAATAGCTCGTTAAGGTGTAGCGGTTTCTGGAATGAACTTCCATTTTTAATTTTCTGCAACTTCCATTTTTATTTTTATTTAACTTCCTTTTTTATTCAAGTTTCTTTTCTACTCAACTTCCTTTTTTATTGAATATCCAAAAAGATCGTTAGGGTATAGTGGTTTTTAGATTGAACTTCCATTTTTAATTTTATGCAACTTTCACTTTTATTTTTATTCAACTTGCATTTTTATTCAATTTACTTGTATATTAAACTTCCTTTTTTATTTAATTTCCAAATAGATCGTTAAGGTATAGTGGTTTCTGGAATGAACATCCATTTTTAATTTTCTGCAACTTCTTTTTTTATTCAAGTTTCTTTTCTACCCAACTTCCTTTTTTATTTAATTTCCAAATAGATCGTTAAGGTATAGTGGTTTTTGAATAGAACTTCCATTTTTAATTTTATGCAAATTTCATTTTTGTTTTTGTTCAACTTCCATTTTAATTCAATTTACTTTCCTATTAAACTTCCTTTTTTATTTAATTTCCAAATAGATCGCTAAGGTATAGTGGTTTCTGGATTGAACTTCCATTTTTAATTTTATGCAACTTTCATTTTTATTTATATTCTACTTCCATTTTTAATCAATTTACTTTTCTATTAAACTTCATTTTTTATTTAATTTCCAAATAGATCGTTAAGGTATATGGTTTCTGGATTGAACTACCTTTTTTAATTTTCTGCAACTTCTATTTTTATTTTTATTTAACTTCCTTTTTTATTCAAATTTCTTTTCTGCTCAACTTCCTTTTTTATTTAATTTCCAAATAGATCGTTAAGGTATAATGGTTTTTGGATTGAACTTCCATTTTTAATTTTATGCAACTTTCATTTGTATCTATATCCTACTTCTATTTTTATTCAAGTTTCTTTTCTACTCAACTTCCTTTTTTATTTAATTTCCAAATAGATCGTTATGGTATATTGGTTTTTGAAATGAACTTCCATTTTTAATATTATGCAACTTTCATTTTTATTTTTGTTCAACTTCCATTTTAATTCAATTTACTTTCCTATTAAACTTCCTTTTTTATTTAATTTCCAAATAGATCGCTAAGGTATAGTGGTTTCTGGATTGAACTTTCATTTTTAATTTTATGCAACTGTCATTTTTATTTATATCCTACTTCCATTTTTATTCAATTTACTTTTCTATTAAACTTTCTTTTTTATTTAATTTCCAAACAGATCGTTAAGGTATAGTGGTTTCTAGATTCAACTTCCAATTTTAGTTTTATGCAACTTTTATTTTTATTTTTATTCAACTTCCATTTTTATTCAATTTACTTTCCTATTAAACTTCCTTTTTTATTTAATTTCCAAGAAGATCACTAAGGTATAGTGGTTTCTGGATTGAACTTTCATTTTTAATTTTATGCAACTTTCATTTTTATTTATATCCTACTTCCATTTTTATTCAATTTACTTTTCTATTAAACTTCCTTTTTTATTTAATTTCCAAATAGATCGTTAAGGTATAGTGGTTTCTGGATTGAACTACCATTTTTAATTTTATGCAACTTTCATTTTTATTGTTGTTCAACTTCCATTTTAATTCAATTTACTTTCCTGTTAAACTTCCTTTTTTATGTAATTTCCAAATAGATCGTTAAGGTATAGTGGTTTCTAGAATGAACCTCCATTTTTAATTTTCTGCAACTTCCATTTTTATTTTTATTTAACTTCATTTTTTATTCAAGTTTCTTTTCTACTCAACTTCCTTTTTCATTTAATTTCCAAATAGATCGTTATGGTATATTGGTTTTTGAATTGAACTTCCATTTTTAATTTTATGCAACTTTCATTTTTATTTTTGTTCAACTTCTATTTTAGTTCAATTTACTTTCCTATTAAACTTCCTTTTTTATTTAATTTCCAAATAGATCGCTAAGTTATAGTGGTTTCTGGATTGAACTGCCATTTTTAATTTTATGCAACTTTCATTTTTATTTATATTCTACTTCCATTTTTAATCAATATACTTTTCTATTAAACTTCATTTTTTATTTAATTTCCAAATAGATCGTTAAGGTATATGATTTCTGGATTGAACTCCCTTTTTTAATTTTCTGCAACTTCCATTTTTATTTTTATTTAACTTCCTTTTTTATTCAAATTTCTTTTCTACTCAACTTTCTTTTTTATTTAATTTCCAAATAGATCGTTAAGGTATAGTGGTTTTTGGATTGAATTTCCATTTTTAATTTTATGCAACTTTCATTTTTATTTATATCCGACTTCCATTTTTATTCAATTTACTTTTTTATTAAACTTCCTTTTTTATTTAATTTCCAAATAGATCGTTAAGGTATAGTGGTTTCTGGATTGAACTTCCATTTTTAATTTTATGTAACTTTCATTTTTATTTTTATTCAACTTCCATTTTTATTCAATTTACTTTCCTATTAAACTTCCTTTTTTATTTAATTTCCAAAAAGATCACTAAGGTATAGTGGTTTCTGGATTGAACTTCCATTTTTAATTTTATGCAACTTTCATTTTTATTTATATCCTACTTCCATTTTTATTCAATTTACTTTTCTATTAAACTTCCTTTTTTATTTAATTTCCAAATAGATCGTTAAGGTATAGTGGTTTCTAAATGGAACTTCCAATTTTAGTTTTATGCAACTTTTATTTTTATTTTTATTCAACTTCCATTTTTATTCAATTTACTTTCCTATTAAACTTCCTTTTTTATTTAATTTCCAAGAAGATCACTAAGGTATAGTGGTTTCTGGATTGAACTTCCATTTTTAATTTTATGCAACTTTCATTTTTATTTATGTCCTACTTCCATTTTTATTCAATTTACTTTTCTATTAAACTTCCTTTTTTATTTAATTTCCAAATAGATCGTTAAGGTATAGTGGTTTCTGGATTGAACTTCCATTTTTAATTTTATGCAACTTTCATTTTTATTTTTGTTCAACTTCCATATTAATTCAATTTACTTTCCTGTTAAACTTCCTTTTTTATTTAATTTCCAAATAGATCGTTAAGGTATAGTGGTTTCTGGAATGAACATCCATTTTTAATTTTCTGCAACTTCCATTTTTATTTTTATTTAACTTCCTTTTTTATTCATGTTTCTTTTCTACTCAACTTCCTTTTTTATTTAATTTCCAAATAGATCGTTATGGTATATTGGTTTTTGAATTGAACTTCCATTTTTAATTTTATGCAACTTTCATTTTTATTTTCTTTCAACTTCCATTTTAATTCAATTTACTTTCCTATTAAACTTCCTTTTTTATTTAATTTCCAAATAGATCGCTAAGGTATAGTGGTTTCTGGATTGAACTTCCATTTTTGTTTTTGTTCAACTTCCATTTTAATTCAATTTACTTTCCTATTAAACTTCCTTTTTTATTTAATTTCCAAATAGATCGCTAAGGTATAGTGGTTTCTGGATTGAACTTCCATTTTTAATTTTATGCAACTTTCATTTTTATTTATATTCTACTTCCATTTTTAATCAATTTACTTTTCTATTAAACTTCATTTTTTATTTAATTTCCAAATAGATCGTTAAGGTATATGGTTTCTGGATTGAACTACCTTTTTTAATTTTCTGCAACTTCTATTTTTATTTTTATTTAACTTCCTTTTTTATTCAAATTTCTTTTCTGCTCAACTTCCTTTTTTATTTAATTTCCAAATACATCGTTAAGGTATAATGGTTTTTGGATTGAACTTCCATTTTTAATTTTATGCAACTTTCATTTGTATCTATATCCTACTTCTATTTTTATTCAAGTTTCTTTTCTACTCAACTTCCTTTTTTATTTAATTTCCAAATAGATCGTTATGGTATATTGGTTTTTGAAATGAACTTCCATTTTTAATTTTATGCAACTTTCATTTTTATTTTTGTTCAACTTCCATTTTAATTCAATTTACTTTCCTATTAAACTTCCTTTTTTATTTAATTTCCAAATAGATCGCTAAGGTATAGTGGTTTCTGGATTGAACTTTCATTTTTAATTTTATGCAACTGTCATTTTTATTTATATCCTACTTCCATTTTTATTCAATTTACTTTTCTATTAAACTTTCTTTTTTATGTAATTTCCAAACAGATCGTTAAGGTATAGTGGTTTCTGGATTGAACTTCCAATTTTAGTTTTATGCAACTTTTATTTTTATTTTTATTCAACTTCCATTTTTATTCAATTTACTTTCCTATTAAACTTCCTTTTTTATTTAATTTCCAAGAAGATCACTAAGGTATAGTGGTTTCTGGATTGAACTTTCATTTTTAATTTTATGCAACTTTCATTTTTATTTATATCCTACTTCCATTTTTATTCAATTTACTTTTCTATTAAACTTCCTTTTTTATTTAATTTCCAAATAGATCGTTAAGGTATAGTGGTTTCTGGATTGAACTACCATTTTTAATTTTATGCAACTTTCATTTTTATTGTTGTTCAACTTCCATTTTAATTCAATTTACTTTCCTGTTAAACTTCCTTTTTTATGTAATTTCCAAATAGATCGTTAAGGTATAGTGGTTTCTGGAATGAACCTCCATTTTTAATTTTCTGCAACTTCCATTTTTATTTTTATTTAACTTCCTTTTTTATTCAAGTTTCTTTTCTACTCAACTTCCTTTTTCATTTAATTTCCAAATAGATCGTTATGGTATATTGGTTTTTGAATTGAACTTCCATTTTTAATTTTATGCAACTTTCATTTTTATTTTTGTTCAACTTCCATTTTAATTCAATTTACTTTCCTATTAAACTTCCTTTTTTATTTAATTTCCAAATAGATCGCTAAGTTATAGTGGTTTCTGGATTGAACTGCCATTTTTAATTTTATGCAACTTTCATTTTTATTTATATTCTACTTCCATTTTTAATCAATTTACTTTTCTATTAAACTTCATTTTTTATTTAATTTCCAAATAGATCGTTAAGGTATATGGTTTCTGGATTGAACTCCCTTTTTAAATTTTCTGCAACTTCCATTTTTATTTTTATTTAACTTCCTTTTTTATTCAAATTTCTTTTCTACTCAACTTTCTTTTTTATTTAATTTCCAAATAGATCGTTAAGGTATAGTGGTTTTTGGATTGAATTTCCATTTTTAATTTTATGCAACTTTCATTTTTATTTATATCCGACTTCCATTTTTATTCAATTTACTTTTTTATTAAACTTCCTTTTATATTTAATTTCCAAATAGATCGTTAAGGTATAGTGGTTTCTGGATTGAACTTCCATTTTTAATTTTATGTAACTTTCATTTTTATTTTTATTCAACTTCCATTTTTATTCAATTTACTTTCCTATTAAACTTCCTTTTTTATTTAATTTCCAAAAAGATCACTAAGGTATAGTGGTTTCTGGATTGAACTTCCATTTTTAATTTTATGCAACTTTCATTTTTATTTATATCCTACTTCCATTTTTATTCAATTTACTTTTCTATTAAACTTCCTTTTTTATTTAATTTCCAAATAGATCGTTAAGGTATAGTGGTTTCTAAATGGAACTTCTGTAACGCCCTCAAAATAATAACATTAAACCCATCAAACAAGACATGCGTTGACGTATAAACAAACCACCTTCTATTATTCATTAGCGTCTCATTACATAAGTATTACATGTTAACATCATAACAAAATGCCCTACGGGCTTACAGCTTTCCAAGTTAACACTTGGTTACAACAAAGAGTACTAACTCGATACACATTAAGCCCTTGGCTTGAAGTTACATGTAATACATCAAAAGTAAAACAACAAAACATGTCCGCCTCTAGCCTCCCAGCTATGTCCTTGGAGGTGGCATGCTTCCTGTACCTGAAAATGATGTTCCCATATAGGGTGAGCCACAGCCCAGTAGAAATACACTAAACCAACCATGAACAATGACTAAAACATTAGCAATTGATAGATGGCCAACACTGATACAATCACATAAATTTCATATTTATGTCTTACAACTTATGAGTCTAAGTTACCTTTCATTTTCCCTTTTTCAACAGATAAGCATGTCAGCTCTATCATCATTTCAACAGATATGTATAAAAACTATATCTCACATTCAGATAAGCATAAAAGCTATATCCACATTCTCAACAGATATGTATATCAACAATACCCACAGATAAGCATACAAGCTGTATCCACATTCTACAACAGATATGTATATCAACAATATCCACAGATAAGCATACAAGCTGTATCCATACTTCACAAAGATAAGCATATGAGCTCTATCTTCACTTCTCTAGACAAGCATATGAGCTCTGTCTACGGAGTTCATCCCCTATCTCCTCCCAATACCTATCCGGTTTAGAGGAACATCCCCTATCTTCCCCTAAACCGCGGAGTACATCCCCTATCTCCTCCTCTACACATAACGTATACAAACACAAAGGTTCTATATACAATCACATAATACATATAATTAATGTATTCTATCAACCGTCAAGTTCCATGACACATTTCATTGATTAGTTTCAGTTTACTTAATCATCAAGCATTGTCTACAACAATCACGACTATCCTCCACCGATAGCCCAAAGCAGTTATTTCTAAATAGAAAATAAATGCACAATGGATATTCAATCAACATTTCATTCCTTCATTCCTCTCAATTAATTATCCCAATTAATTAAACAATGTAATTAGGTCAATTCCCATAATTAACATTTCAACCCTTAGGTCCCATTTTCATCAATGATTCAACATTAATTCCATTTTCCATGCCAAACATGCATCTAGGTTTATTATGAATAAAACCCCAACTTTTGTAAAATTACACAAAAGCCCCAAACTTTCACAAAATCACCAAACCAAGCCCAACATCTCAAAATACCAAAATTTAAAGACAAAACCCATAGAGAGGAGTAGGTTATCCCTACCTCAAACCCGGAGCCTCAAAGGAGATGAAGATCAAAACCAAAATGCTCCAAACCTCGAAATTTTCTGATCAAAAGGAAGCCCTCGACGATCAACAACTTTTTTGTAAAGGCCAAAGATGAGCAAATCACTCCTAGTAGATCAAAACCTAGAGAGAAGGTAGAGTCTAGAGTGAGAGGCTCAACAATGGTGATTTTTAGAAAAGTAAGAGAGAGAAGAGAAAGCAAAAAGTGATTTGAAAAGTCACAATTTCGGGACTTTAACCCAGTCTACCGCTCGAGCGTAAAACACCCCGCTCGAGCGGCCACTCACAGACTTACGCTCGAGCGGCCAACCTCCCGCTCGAGCGCAGAATGCACTCGCTCAGCACTTTTGCAGAACCAGACCTCCGCTCGAGCTCCCAACCCTACGCTCGAGCGTAGAACACTGCACAACAAATACTGGATGGGTGTATTCCACGCTCGAGCGCCAACATCTACGCTCGAGCGGACAGGCCAAAAATCTGGGCAACTAGTTTTGGTTTCTAAACTCAACCAACCTGAAACAAACCCACCCAACACATCCCATAACTCAAATATGAAGTAAAGAGGATGCAAACAAGATAATAGTCAACTACCAACATCTACAGACACAAGTCTGGATCACTATACAACAAGGGTAAACCCGAGATCGCTATAACCTCCCCCCCTTAAAGAATTTCGTCCCCGAAATTAAGCACCAGTTTTCAAAACAAGTCTTCCTCCATTTTAAACAATGTTATATTTTAACATTCAACAATTCGACCCATTACCGGTCATCCCATCCCTTAAACAAGAGACATATCACAATATGTAAACAACATATGTACTTTCAACATGCATCAACATTATGCACTATCCTTCCAATTTCAACAATATGTTCAACAGATATAATGTTACCTTCAACTTCCATATGAGGCAAGTTCCAAAACATACTACCAATAATCAAAACATTCTCAATGTTTCACAACTTAAGACATATATAAAAGCTCTTAAGTTCAACAAAATGTAAAATTCAAATACAAGATTACATATCAATAAACAAGTCCGGATATTTCTCACGGACTTCCAACTCACGTTCCCAAGTGGCTTCCTCCACTCCGTGATGTTTCCACAAGACTTTCACCAAAGGAATGGTCTTGCCACGCAGGACCTGATCCCGCCTATCCAAGACCCGAACCGGTCTCTCCTCATACGAGGCATCCTCATCTACCTCTAAATCGCTCCAATCCAGCACATGTGATGGATCTGGCTCATACTTCCGAAGCATACTCACATGAAACACGTCATGCACCCCGGACAACTGCGGCGGTAAGGCTAACCGATAAGCAACCTCGCCAATCCTCTCAAGGATCTCAAAAGGACCAATAAACCGAGGGGATAATTTCCCACTCTTCCCAAACCTCATCAGGCCTCGCCTAGGTGATATTTTCAGAAAGACATGATCACCTACCTCAAACGCCAAAGGCCTCCTCCTACGGTCGGCATAACTCTTTTGTCGACTCTGGGCTGTAACAAGCCTCCTACGGATAAGCTCAACTTTCTCCGTCGTCTCCCTAACCAACTCCGGACCCCACAAAGGTGCATCACCCACCTCGGCCCAACAAACTGGAGACCTACACGGTCGGCCATACAAGGCCTCAAACGGTGCCATACCGATGCTAGACTGAAAACTGTTGTTGTAGGCAAACTCTACCAAGGGTAAGTGCCTCTCCCACGTCCCACTGAAGTCCAGGACACAACCCCGAAGCATATCCTCGAGGATCTGAATAGTACGCTCGGACTGCCCGTCAGTCTGAGGATGATAAGCCGTACTAAAGGTCAACTTAGTGCCCAAGGCACTCTGCAAACTCTGCCACAACCTAGCAGTAAAACGAGGGTCTCTATCTGAGACAATCGTCACTGGGACCCCGTGCAATCTCACTACGTCCCGAACATACAAATCGGCAAGATGATCCACCGAATCTCTCACGCGCATAGGAATAAAGTGCGCCGACTTAGTCAACCGGTCTACAACCACCCAAATAGCATCACTACCCCGTTGAGTCCTCGGAAGACCTACAACGAAGTCTATAGTGATATGCTCCCACTTCCACTCGGCAATAGGCAAGGGTTGCAACAAACCCGCTGGCCTCTGATGCTCGGCCTTCACTTGCTGGCAAGTAAGGCACTTCGATACGAAAACAGCCACATCTCTCTTCATACCCCGCCACCAAAACTGGCGACCCAAATCCTGATACATCTTAGTACCTCCCGGATGCACCGCAAGGCGCGAATGGTGAAACTCTCGGAGTACTTCCTCTCGGCAAGACTCCGGTACAAACAAACGGTCTTGGTATCTCACACTCAGGTCGGGATACACCGTCAAACCCTTCTCAACTTTCCCACTGGAGATCTTCTCTCGGAGGGATTCTACCTCAAGGTCACCTCTCTGTGCCTCTAACACTCTAGTCACAAGTGTAGGCTGCGCAACAACAGAAAACAAGGCCGCAGCCTCGACAGATTCGCCCAGTAGCAAATCAA
Source organism: Camellia sinensis (assembly GCF_055761805.1). Classification (NCBI taxonomy): domain Eukaryota; kingdom Viridiplantae; phylum Streptophyta; class Magnoliopsida; order Ericales; family Theaceae; genus Camellia; species Camellia sinensis. Next base: position 34,344,094 of record NW_028128987.1, read on the forward strand.
ACTCGCCAAGTGCTTCCAACATCTCCCATTCCCGGATGGCTATACAAGCTACATCACTAATGGTTTTCCTACTAAGGGCATCGGCCACAACATTGGCCTTTCCCGGATGATAATGTAACTCAAAATCATAATCCTCGATGAACTCCATCCATCTCCTCTGCCTCAAATTCAAGTCTCTCTGTGTAAACAGATACTTCAAACTCTTGTGATCCGAGAATACCTCGAACCTCACACCATAAAGGTAGTGCCTCCAGATTTTCAAGGCAAAGATCACAGCTGCTAATTCTAGGTCGTGTGTGGGGTAATTCTTCTCGTGTATTTTCAACTGACGTGAGCCATAAGCTACCACTTTCCCCTCTTGCATCAACACACAACCCAAACCCTCTCGTGAGGCATCACAATAAACCGCATAACCCAACCCTCTCTCCGGAATAATCAACACTGGAGCGGTGGTCAATCTAACTTTCAACTCTTGGAATGACCTTTCACAAGTCTCACTCCACACAAACTTGACTCCCTTCCGAGTCAGTCTAGTCAACGGTGACGCTAACCTGGAGAAATCTTTCACAAACCGACGGTAATACCCAGCTAATCCCAGAAAACTGCGGATCTCAAACACACTCTTAGGCTGTGCCCAATCTTGCACTGCCTCAACCTTGGATGTATCCACAGACACCCCTTCCCCGGATACCACGTGGCCTAAGAATTTGACTTCCCTCAGCCAGAACTCACACTTCCCAAACTTGGCATATAGCCTATGGGCTCTAAGTAACTCAAGCACCACTCTCAAGTGTGCCTCATGCTCCTCCTCAGAAGGCGAATAGATAAGGATGTCGTCCACGAAGACAACCACAAATCGGTCTAAGAACTCCCGGAAAATCCGGTTCATCAAGTCCATAAAGACTGCCGGTGCATTGGTAAGCCCAAATGGCATCACCAGAAACTCGTAATGGCCATACCGCGTACGGAATGCCGTTTTCGGAATATCCTCCTCCCTGACCCTCAACTGGTGGTAACCCGATCTCAAGTCTATCTTAGAGAAACAACGGGAACCCTTCAACTGGTCAAACAAATCATCTATACGGGGCATAGGGTACTTATTCTTAACCGTAGCCCGATTCAACTTCCGATAGTCAATACACAATCTTAAGGCACCATCTTTCTTTTTAACAAAGAGGGCCGGCGCTCCCCACGGTGAAACGCTAGGGCGAACAAAGCCCTTATCTAGCAATTCCTGGAGCTGAACTTTCAACTCAACCAACTCTGCTGGAGCAAAACGGTAAGGTGCCATAGAAATCGGCGCCGTACCCGGCACTAAATCAATAGAGAATTCTATCTCCCGGTGAGGTGGCAAACTAACAAGTTCTTCGGGAAAAACATCCGAATACTCACAAACCACCCTCGGCAACACAATCCGAGTCTCAACACACTCGCTACTCTCAAAACTAGCAAGTAAACCACTAAGCTCACTTCGCCCTCGCGAATCATACCCCGGTGGCAAAACACTACCAACCCGGTCTCCCAAGAAATGGAACCACTCCCCGCTCAAGGTACACAATGTAACCCTCTGGCGGTAGCAATCAATAACAGCCCGGTATGACGATAACCAGTCCATACCCAAAATAACATCAAAACCCTTCATGGGCATGACAACAAACGGAAAAGGAAGCCTATAGTCGGCGACCTCTATATCACAACCTCTAACACCCTGTTTCAGAATCAACTCACCACCCAAAGGCGATACCACACAAATAGGAGATGCTAACTGTGCTAACTCCAATTCCAAAACAGATGCAAATGCAGCAGATACAAAAGAATGAGATGCACCCGTGTCTATCAACACATTAGCAACCGAGTTGCAAAACAGAAAAGTACCTCTCACTACTGATGGAGCTGGTACTAAATCCTGCGCGGTAACAGCATACACGCGCCCCGTAGGCCCCTGGTCTACCTGCTCACCTCTCGGAGCAAAAGACTGCTGCACAGACTGGGATGACGAAGCTCCCGGATTGGCCCTCGAGGCCTGCACAGACTGAGCTGGCTGAAAACCCTGCGTCTGCCTAGAACCAGACGCTCCCGAAGTGGCACTCAACTGTGGGCAAAACCTCTTCATGTGCCCAGGTTGTCCACACTGATAACAAGTCAAGAGCTGCCCCCTGCCCAAACTCTGACTCTGCGGTCTAGCTGAAAAAGAAGCAGCTTTCTGACCCCCACCCTTCTGCGGGCAAACTGAAACCTTGTGACCCAACTGGCCACACTTGTAACAAGTGAATTCCCCCTGACCACCTCTCCCGGAGCCTGCACTCGGCACTGGGAAGGTCGATCTAGCAACACCACCCTGCGACTGCTGAGGGTTAGAACCCCTCTGCCTCCTGCCATCACTCTGACTATCCTGGCTCCTCTTGGAGCCTCTCTGACCCTCATCCTCCTCCTGCATCATAAGCTCCATATGAGCTGCAGCATCCACTAGGTGTCTATACTCTCGAATATAAGACCCACCAATTCTCAACTTGAGGCCCCGCCTCAACTTCCGCTCAAACTCATAGCAACGGCGTTCCTCAGACGCCACCAGTTCCGGTGCAAACCTGGACAGACTGGTAAAAGTAGCCTCAAACTCGGCCACTGACAAGCCCTGCTGATTAAGCCGGCTAAACTGATCCCTCAGCTTCTCTCTAGCTACTGCAGACAAAAACCTCTCCTGAAAAGCATTCACAAATGCCTCCCAAGTCCCACCAACACGAGCCTTCTCGTATTTCCACCATTGACCCGCATCTCCCTTCAGCTGGAAGGATGCCAAGGTCACTTTCAATGCTCCGTCCTCGATGCCAAGCATCTCAAACGTCTTCGTTGTCTGTTCGAGCCATTCATCTGCCTTAAGCGGCTCTTTAGGATCCCCGATAAACTCGTCCGGATTACACCGAAAGAACTCCCTCTTCAAGAAGGAAGGCCCTATCTCAGCTGCCTGATTCTCAGCCCTAAGAATACCCAAAGCTCCTGCTAACTCTCTGGCCAAGGCACCCATAGCCTGCTGACCTACTGGCTCGGCCACAGTGGCCTGTCCAACTCCCTCCTGCACTGCCGGAACCTCCTCCGGTAACGGTACTTCCTGCCTCGCAGGTCTACCACGCCTAGCACCCCTTCCTCGTCCTGACATCCTAATAAAGGCAACACAGAACGTTAGCACATTCACAAATGTGCCGAAACTAGACACTCACGTCCTAATGCATGGACAACTGTAATTCACTCCACATAAGCACATAAACACATAAGCACTTACGAATTTCATTTCCGGATAATGATAGTCCCGAGACGTTACTAGAGTTCCGGTTAGAAACAGCATTGATCAAGTGCTTTTCCAACAAGACTCCCAGAAACTCAAGGATCCAATCAACATCCTAGAAATTAAATCCCATACCCACATAGTCACATAAGCATGTTATCAATTAAGCACATAGCATATGATACTACATCTAAGTCTCTATCAAGCGAGACAAACCCATTGTGATCCTAATCACTTCCCACGTACCCAAAGTATTCGAACCCGGTACGCTCTGATACCAAGTTGTAACGCCCTCAAAATAATAACATTAAACCCATCAAACAAGACATGCGTTGACGTATAAACAAACCACCTTCTATTATTCATTAGCGTCTCATTACATAAGTATTACATGTTAACATCATAACAAAATGCCCTACGGGCTTACAGCTTTCCAAGTTAACACTTGGTTACAACAAAGAGTACTAACTCGATACACATTAAGCCCTTGGCTTGAAGTTACATGTAATACATCAAAAGTAAAACAACAAAACATGTCCGCCTCTAGCCTCCCAGCTATGTCCTTGGAGGTGGCATGCTTCCTGTACCTGAAAATGATGTTCCCATATAGGGTGAGCCACAGCCCAGTAGAAATACACTAAACCAACCATGAACAATGACTAAAACATTAGCAATTGATAGATGGCCAACACTGATACAATCACATAAATTTCATATTTATGTCTTACAACTTATGAGTCTAAGTTACCTTTCATTTTCCCTTTTTCAACAGATAAGCATGTCAGCTCTATCATCATTTCAACAGATATGTATAAAAACTATATCTCACATTCAGATAAGCATAAAAGCTATATCCACATTCTCAACAGATATGTATATCAACAATACCCACAGATAAGCATACAAGCTGTATCCACATTCTACAACAGATATGTATATCAACAATATCCACAGATAAGCATACAAGCTGTATCCATACTTCACAAAGATAAGCATATGAGCTCTATCTTCACTTCTCTAGACAAGCATATGAGCTCTGTCTACGGAGTTCATCCCCTATCTCCTCCCAATACCTATCCGGTTTAGAAGTACATCCCCTATCTTCCCCTAAACCGCGGAGTACATCCCCTATCTCCTCCTCTACACATAACGTATACAAACACAAAGGTTCTATATACAATCACATAATACATATAATTAATGTATTCTATCAACCGTCAAGTTCCATGACACATTTCATTGATTAGTTTCAGTTTACTTAATCATCAAGCATTGTCTACAACAATCACGACTATCCTCCACCGATAGCCCAAAGCAGTTATTTCTAAATAGAAAATAAATGCACAATGGATATTCAATCAACATTTCATTCCTTCATTCCTCTCAATTAATTATCCCAATTAATTAAACAATGTAATTAGGTCAATCCCATAATTAACATTTCAACCCTTAGGTCCCATTTTCATCAATGATTCAACATTAATTCCATTTTCCATGCCAAACATGCATCTAGGTTTATTATGAATAAAACCCCAACTTTTGTAAAATTACACAAAAGCCCCAAACTTTCACAAAATCACCAAACCAAGCCCAACATCTCAAAATACCAAAATTTAAAGACAAAACCCATAGAGAGGAGTAGGTTATCCCTACCTCAAACCCGGAGCCTCAAAGGAGATGAAGATCAAAACCAAAATGCTCCAAACCTCGAAATTTTCTGATCAAAAGGAAGCCCTCGACGATCAACAACTTTTTTGTAAAGGCCAAAGATGAGCAAATCACTCCTAGTAGATCAAAACCTAGAGAGAAGGTAGAGTCTAGAGTGAGAGGCTCAACAATGGTGATTTTTAGAAAAGTAAGAGAGAGAAGAGAAAGCAAAAAGTGATTTGAAAAGTCACAATTTCGGGACTTTAACCCAGTCTACCGCTCGAGCGTAAAACACCCCGCTCGAGCGGCCACTCACAGACTTACGCTCGAGCGGCCAACCTCCCGCTCGAGCGCAGAATGCACTCGCTCAGCACTTTTGCAGAACCAGACCTCCGCTCGAGCTCCCAACCCTACGCTCGAGCGTAGAACACTGCACAACAAATACTGGATGGGTGTATTCCACGCTCGAGCGCCAACATCTACGCTCGAGCGGACAGGCCAAAAATCTGGGCAACTAGTTTTGGTTTCTAAACTCAACCAACCTGAAACAAACCCACCCAACACATCCCATAACTCAAATATGAAGTAAAGAGGATGCAAACAAGATAATAGTCAACTACCAACATCTACAGACACAAGTCTGGATCACTATACAACAAGGGTAAACCCGAGATCGCTATAACTTCCAATTTTAGTTTTATGCAACTTTTATTTTTATTTTTATTCAACTTCCATTTTTATTCAATTTACTTTCCTATTAAACTTCCTTTTTTATTTAATTTCCAAGAAGATCACTAAGGTATAGTGGTTTTTGGATTGAACTTCCATTTTTAATTTTATGCAACTTTCACTTTTATTTTTATTCAACTGGCATTTTTATTCAATTTACTTGTATATTAAACTTCTTTTTTTATTTAATTTCCAAATAGATCGTTAAGGTATAGTGGTTTCTGGAATGAACATCCATTTTTAATTTTTTGCAACTTACATTTTTATTTTTATTTAACTTCCTTTTTTATTCAAGTTTCTTTTCAACCCAACTTCCTTTTTTTATTTAATTTCCAAATAGATCGTTAAGGTATAGTGGTTTTTGAATTGAACTTCCATTTTTAATTTTATGTAACTTTCATTTTTATTTTTATTCAACTTCCATTTTAATTCAATTTACTTTCCTATTAAACTTCCTTTTTTATTTAATTTCCAAATAGATCGCTAAGGTATAGTGGTTTCTGGATTGAACTTCCATTTTTAATTTTATGCAACTTTCATTTTTATTTATATTCTACTTCCATTTTTAATCAATTTACTTTTCTATTAAACTTCATTTTTTGTTTAATTTCCAAATAGATCGTTAAGGTATATGGTTTCTGGATTGAACTACCGTTTTTGATTTTCTGCAACTTCTATTTTTATTTTTATTTAACTTCCTTTTTTATTCAAATTTCTTTTCTGCTCAACTTCCTTTTTTATTTAATTTCCAAATAGATCGTTAAGGTATAGTGGTTTTTGGATTGAACTTCCATTTTTAATTTTATGCAACTTTCATTTGTATTTATATCCTACTTCTATTTTTATTCAATTTACTTTTCTATTAAACTTCCTTTTTTATTTAATTTCCAAATAGATCGTTAAGGTATAGTGGTTTCTGGATTGAACTTCCATTTTTAATTTTGTGCAACTTTCATTTTTATTTTTATTCAACTTCCATTTTTATTCAATTTACTTTCCTATTAAACTTCCTTTTTTATTTAATTTCCAAAAAGATCACTAAGGTATAGTGGTTTCTGGATTGAACTTCCATTTTTAATTTTATGCAACTTTCATTTTTATTTATATCCTACTTCCATTTTTATTCAATTTACTTTTCTATTAAACTTTCTTTTTTATTTAATTTCCAAACAGATCGTTAAGGTATATTGGTTTCTAGATTGAACTTCCAATTTTAGTTTTATGCAACTTTTATTTTTATTTTCATTCAACTTCCATTTTTATTCAATTTACTTTCCTATTAAACTTCCTTTTTCATTTAATTTCCAAGAAGATCACTAAGGTATAGTAGTTTCTGGATTGAACTTCCATTTTTAATTTTATGCAACTTTCATTTTTATTTATATCCTACTTCCATTTTTATTCAATTTACTTTTCTATTAAACTACCTTTTTTATTTAATTTCCAAATAGATCGTTAAGGTATAGTGGTTTCTGGATTGAACTACCATTTTTAATTTTATGCAACTTTCATTTTTATTTTTGTTCAACTTCCATTTTAATTCAATTTACTTTCCTGTTAAACTTCCTTTTTTATTTAATTTCCAAATAGATCGTTAAGGTATAGTGGTTTCTGGAATGAACATCCATTTTTAATTTTCTGCAACTTCCATTTTTATTTTTATTTAACTTCCTTTTTTATTCAAGTTTCTTTTCTATTCAACTTCCTTTTTTATTTAATTTCCAAATAGATCGTTATGGTATATTGGTTTTTGAATTGAACTTCCATTTTTAATTTTATGCAACTTTCATTTTTATTTTAGTTCAACTTCCATTTTAATTCAATTTACTTTCCTATTAAACTTCCTTTTTTATTTAATTTCCAAATAGATCGCTAAGGTATAGTGGTTTCTGGATTGAACTTCCATTTTTAATTTTATGCAACTTTCATTTTTATTTATATTCTACTTCCATTTTTAATCAATTTACTTTTCTATTAAACTTCATTTTTTATTTAATTTCCAAATAGACCGTTAAGGTTATGGTTTCTGGATTGAACTACTTTTTTAATTTTCTGCAACTTCCATTTTTATTTTTATTTAACTTCCTTTTTTATTCAAATTTCATTTCTACTCAACTTCCTTTTTTATTTAATTTCCAAATAGATCGTTAAGGTATAGTGGTTTCTGGATTGAACTTCCAATTTTAGTTTTATGCAACTTTCATTTTTATTTTTATTCAACTACCATTTCTATTCAATTTACTTTTCTGTTAAACTTCCTTTTTTATTTAATTTCCAAATAGATCGTTAAGGTATAGTGGTTTTTGGATTGAACTTTCATTTTTATTTTTAGTCAACTTCCATTTTTATTCAATTTACTTTTCTATTAAACTTCCTTTTTTATTTAATTTCCAAATAGATCGTTAAGGTATAGTGGTTTCTGGAATGAACATCCATTTTTAATTTTTTGCAACTTACATTTTTATTTTTATTTAACTTCCTTTTTTATTCAAGTTTCTTTTCAACCCAACTTCCTTTTTTTATTTAATTTCCAAATAGATCGTTAAGGTATAGTGGTTTTTGAATTGAACTTCCAATTTTAGTTTTATGCAACTTTCATTTTTATTTTTATTCTACTTCCATTTTAATTCAATTAACTTTCCTATTAAACTTCCTTTTTTTATTTAATTTCCAAATAGATCACTAAGGTACAGTGGTTTCTGGATTGAACTTCCATTTTTAATTTTATCCAACTTTTATTTTTATTTATATTCTACTTCCATTTTTATTCAATTTACTTTTCTATTAAATTTCCTTTTTTATTTAATTTCCAAGTAGCTCGTTAAGGTGTAGCGGTTTCTGGAATGAACTTCCATTTTTAATTTTCTGCAACTTCCATTTTTATTTTTATTTAACTTCCTTTTTTATTCAAGTTTCTTTTCTACTCAACTACCTTTTTTATTGAATTTCCAAAAAGATCGTTAAGGTATAGTGGTTTTTGGATTGAACTTCCATTTTTAATTTTATGCAACTTTCACTTTTATTTTTATTCAACTGGCATTTTTATTCAATTTACTTGTATATTAAACTTCTTTTTTTCTTTAATTTCCAAATAGATCGTTAAGGTATAGTGGTTTCTGGAATGAACATCCATTTTTAATTTTCTGCAACTTACATTTTTATTTTTATTTAACTTCCTTTTTTATTCAAGTTTCTTTTCTACCCAACTTCCTTTTTTTATTTAATTTCCAAATAGATCGTTAAGGTATAGTGGTTTTTGAATTGAACTTCCATTTTTAATTTTATGCAACTTTCATTTTTATTTTTATTCAACTTCCATTTTAATTCAATTTACTTTCCTATTAAACTTCCTTTTTTATTTAATTTCCAAATAGATCGCTAAGGTATAGTGGTTTCTGGATTGAACTTCCATTTTTAATTTTATGCAACTTTCATTTTTATTTATATTCTACTTCCATTTTTAATCAATTTACTTTTCTATTAAACTTCATTTTTTATTTAATTTCCAAATAGATCGTTAAGGTATATGGTTTCTGGATTGAACTACCGTTTTTGATTTTCTACAACTTCTATTTTTATTTTTATTTAACTTCCTTTTTTATTCAAATTTCTTTTCTGCTCAACTTCCTTTTTTATTTAATTTCCAAATAGATCGTTAAGGTATAGTGGTTTTTGGATTGAACTTCCATTTTTAATTTTATGCAACTTTCATTTGTATTTATATCCTACTTCTATTTTTATTCAATTTACTTTTCTATTAAACTTCCTTTTTTATTTAATTTCCAAATAGATCGTTAAGGTATAGTGGTTTCTGGATTGAACTTCCATTTTTAATTTTGTGCAACTTTCATTTTTATTTTTATTCAACTTCCATTTTTATTCAATTTACTTTCCTATTAAACTTCCTTTTTTATTTAATTTCCAAAAAGATCACTAAGGTATAGTGGTTTCTGGATTGAACTACCATTTTTAATTTTATGCAACTTTCATTTTTATTTATATCCTACTTCCATTTTTATTCAATTTACTTTTCTATTAAACTTTCTTTTTTATTTAATTTCCAAACAGATCGTTAAGGTATATTGGTTTCTAGATTGAACTCCAATTTTAGTTTTATGCAACTTTTATTTTTATTTTTATTCAACTTCCATTTTTATTCAATTTACTTTCCTATTAAACTTCCTTTTTTATTTAATTTCCAAGAAGATCACTAAGGTATAGTGGTTTCTGGATTGAACTTCCATTTTTAATTTTATGCAACTTTCATTTTTATTTATATCCTACTTCCATTTTTATTCAATTTACTTTTCTATTAAACTTCCTTTTTAATTTAATTTCCAAATAGATCGTTAAGGTATAGTGGTTTCTGGATTGAACTACCATTTTTAATTTTATGCAACTTTCATTTTTATTTTTGTTCAACTTCCATTTTAATTCAATTTACTTTCCTGTTAAACTTCCTTTTTTATTTAATTTCCAAATAGATCGTTAAGGTATAGTGGTTTCTGGAATGAACATCCATTTTTAATTTTCTGCAACTTCCATTTTTATTTTTATTTAACTTCCTTTTTTATTCAAGTTTCTTTTCTATTCAACTTCCTTTTTTATTTAATTTCCAAATAGATCGTTATGGTATATTGGTTTTTGAATTGAACTTCCATTTTTAATTTTATGCAACTTTCATTTTTATTTTTGTTCAACTTCCATTTTAATTCAATTTACTTTCCTATTAAACTTCCTTTTTTATTTAATTTCCAAATAGATCGCTAAGGTATAGTGGTTTCTGGATTGAACTTCCATTTTTAATTTTATGCAACTTTCATTTTTATTTATATTCTACTTCCATTTTTAATCAATTTACTTTTCTATTAAACTTCATTTTTTATTTAATTTCCAAATAGATCGTTAAGGTATATGGTTTCTGGATTGAACTACCTTTTTTAATTTTCTGCAACTTCCATTTTTATTTTTATTTAACTTCCTTTTTTATTCAAATTTCATTTCTACTCAACTTCCTTTTTTATTTAATTTCCAAATAGATCGTTAAGGTATAGTGGTTTTTGGATTGAACTTCCATTTTTAATTTTATACAACTTTCATTTTTATTTTTATTCAACTACCATTTTTATTCAATTTACTTTTCTATTAAACTTCCTTTTTTATTTAATTTCCAAATAGATCGTTAAGGTATAGTGGTTTTTGGATTGAACTTCCATTTTCAATTTTATGCGACTTTCATTTTTATTTTTAGTCAACTTCCATTTTTATTCAATTTACTTTTCTATTAAACTTCCTTTTTTATTTAATTTCCAAATAGATTGTTAAGGTATAGTGGTTTCTGGATTTAACTTCCACATTTAATTTTCTGCAACTTTCATTTTTATTTTTTTTCAACTTCCATATTTATTCAATTTACTTTTCTATTAAACTTCATTTTTTATTTAATTTCCAAATAGATCGTTAAGGTATAGTGGTTTCTGGATTGAACTTCCAATTTTAGTTTTATGCAACTTTCATTTTTATTTTTATTCTACTTCCATTTTAATTCAATTAACTTTCCTATTAAACTTCCTTTTTTATTTAATTTCCAAATAGATCATTAAGGTTTAGTGGTTTCTGGAATGAACTTCCATTTTTATTTTTATTTAACTTCCTTTTTTATTCATGTTTCTTTTCCACTCAGCATCCTTTTTTATTTAATTTCCAAATAGATCGTTAAGGTACAGTGGTTTTCGGATTGAACTTCCATTTTTAATTTTATGCAACTTTCATTTTTATTTTTAGTCAACTTCCATTTTTATTCAATTTACTTTTCTGTTAAACTTCCTTTTTTATTTAATTTCCAAATAGATCGTTAAGGTATAGTGTTTTCTGGATTGAACTTCCATTTTTAATTTTATGCAACTTTCATTTTTATTTTTATTCTACTTCCATTTTAATTCAATTTACTTTCCTATTAAAGTTCGTTTTTTATTTAATTTCCAAGTAGATCATTAAGGTATAGTTGTTTCAAGATTGAACTTCCATTTTTAATTTTATGCAACTTTCATTTTTATTTTTATTCTACTTCCATTTTAATTCAATTTGCTATCCTATTAAACTTCCTTTTTTATTTAATTTACAAATAGATCGTTAAGGTATAGTGGTTTCTGGATTGAACTTCTAATTTTAGTTTTATGCAACTTTCATTTTTATTTTTATTCAACATCCATTTTTATTCAATTTACTTTCCTATTAAACTTCCTTTTTTATTTAATTTCCAAATAGATCATTAAGGTATAGTGGTTTCTGGATTGAACTTCATTTTTAATTTTATGCAACTTTCATTTATATTTATATCCTACTTCCATTTTTATTCAATTTACTTTTCTATTAAACTTCCTTTTTTATTTAATTTCCAAATAGATCGTTAAGGTATAGTGGTTTCTGGAATGAACTTCCATTTTTAATTTTCTGCAACTTCCATTTTTATTTTTATTTAACTTCCTTTTTTATTCAAATTTCTTTTTCTACTCAATTTCCTTTTTTATTTAATTTCCAAATAGATCGTTAAGGTATAGTGGTTTTTGGATTGAACTTCCATTTTTAATTTTATACAACTTTCATTTTTATTTTTATTCAACTACCATTTTTATTCAATTTAATTTTCTATTAAACTTCTTTTTTTATTTAATTTCCAAATAGATCGTTAAGGTATAGTGGTTTTTGGATTGAACTTCCATTTTTAATTTTATGCGACTTTCATTTTTATTTTTATTCAACTTCCATTTTTATTCAATTTACTTTTCTATTAAACTTTGTAACGCCCTCAAAAATAATAACATTAAACCCATCAATCAAGACATGCGTTGACGTATAAACAAATCCACCTTCTATTATTCATTAGCGTCTCATTACATAAGTATTACATGTTAACATCATAACAAAATGCCCTACGGGCTTACAGCTTTCCAAGTTAACACTTGGTTACAACAAAGAGTACTAACTCGATACACATTAAGCCCTTGGCTTGAAGTTACATGTAATACATCAAAAGTAAAACAACAAAACATGTCCGCCTCTAGCCTCCCAGCTATGTCCTTGGAGGTGGCATGCTTCCTGTACCTGAAAATGATATTCCCATATAGGGTGAGCCACAGCCCAGTAGAAATACACTAAACCAACCATGGACAATGACTAAAAGATTAGCAATTGATAGTTGGTCAACACTGATACAATCACATAAATTACATATTTATGTCAACGACTTACAAGTCCCCTTTACTTTTCATTTTCCCTTTTTCAACAGATAAGCATGCTAGCTCTATCATCATTTCCACAGATATGTATAAAAACTATATCTCACATTCAGATAAGCATAAAAGCTATATCCACATTCTCAACAGATATGTATATCAACAATATCCACAGATAAGCATACAAGCTGTATCCACATTCTACAACAGATATGTATATCAACAATATCCACAGATAAGCATACAAGCTGTATCCACACTTCACAAAGATAAGCATATGAGCTCTATCTTCACTTCTCTAGACAAGCATATGAGCTCTGTCTACGGAGTTCATCCCCTATCTCCTCCCAATACCTATCCGGTTTAGAGGTACATCCCCTATCTTCCCCTAAACCGCGGAGTACATCCCCTATCTCCTCCTCTACACATAACGTATACAAACACAAAGGTTCTATATACAATCACTCAATACATATAATTAATGTATTCAATCAACCGTCAAGTTCCATGACACATTTCATTGATTAGTTTCAGTTTACTTAATCATCAAGCATTGGCTACAACAATCACGACTATCCTCCACCGATAGCCCAAAGCAGTTATTTCTAAAACAGAAAATAAATGCACAAATGGATATTCAATCAACATTTCATTTCCTCATTTCTCACCAATTAATTATCCCAATTAATTAAACAATGTAATTAGGCCATTTTCCATAATTACTATTTCAACCCTTAGGTCCCATTTTCATCAATTCCATTTCTCCATGCCAAACATGCATCTAGGTTTATTATGAATAAAACCCCAACCTTTGTAAAATTACACAAAAGCCCCAAACTTTCATAAAATTACCCAACCAAGCCCAACATCTCAAAATACCAAAATTTAAAGACAAAACCCATAGAGAGGAGTAGGTTATCCCTACCTCAAATTCGGAGTCCCAAAGGAGAAGACGACAAAACCCAACGTGCTCCAAAACCCGAGATTTTCAGATTAAAATGAAGCCCTCGACGATCAACAACTTTTTTTGTAAAGGCCAAAGGTGAGTAAATCACTCCTACTAGATCAAAACCTAGAGAGAAGGTAGAGTCTAGAGTGAGAGGCTCAACAATGGTGATTTTGGAAAAGTAAGAGAGAGAAGAGAAAGTGAAAAAGTGATTTAAAAAGTCACAACTTCGAAACTTAAACCCAGTCTTCCGCTCGAGCGTAAAACACCCCGCTCGAGCGGCCACTCACAGATTTCCGCTCGAGCGGCCAACCTCCCGCTCGAGCGCAGAATGCACTCGCCCAGCACTTTCGCAGAACCAGGCCTCCGCTCGAGCTCCCAACTCCCCGCTCGAGCGGCACTCACACAACCCCGCTCGAGCGGACAATCCCACGCTCGAGCGTACAACACTGCACAGGAAATACTGGATGGGTGTATTCCCCGCTCGAGCGCCAACACCTCCGCTCGAGCGGACAGGCCAAAAATCTGGGCAACTAGTTTTGGTTTCTAAACTCAACCAACCTGAAACAAATCCGCCCAACACATCCTATAACTCAAATACGAAGTAAAAGGATGTAAACACAATAATAACCAACTACCAACATCCACGGACACATGTCCGGATCACGGTATAACAAGGGTAAACCCGGGATCGCTATAAACTTCCTTTTTTATTTAATTTCCAAATAGATCATTAAGGTATAGTGGTTTTTGAATTGAACTTACAATTTTAATTATTCAACTTTCATTTTTATTTTTATTCTACTTCCATTTTAATTCAATTTACTTTCCTATTAAACTTCATTTTTTATTTAATTTCCAACTATATCGTTAAGGTATAGTGGTTTCTGGATAGAACTTCCATTTTTAATTTTATGCAACTTTCATTTTTATTTTTATTTTACTTCAATTTTTAATCAATTTACATTTCTATTAAAGTTCTTTTTTATTTAATTTCCAAATAGATCGTTAAGGTATAGTGGTTTCTGGATTGAACTTCCAATTTTAGTTTTATGCAACTTTTATTTTTATTTTTATTCAACTTCCATTTTTATTCAATTTACTTTCTTATTAAACTTCCTTTTTTATTTAATTTCCAAGAAGATCACTAAGGTATAGTGGTTTCTGGATTGAATTTCCAATTTTAGTTTTATGCAACTTTTATTTTTATTTTTATTCAACTTCCATTTTTATTCAATTTACTTTCCTATTAAACTTCCTTTTTTATTTAATTTCCAAATAGATCGTTAAGGTATAGTGGTTTCTGGATTGAACTTCCATTTTTAATTTTATGCAACTTTCATTTATATTTATATCCTACTTCCATTTTTATTCAATTTACTTTTCCATTATACTTCCTTTTTTATTTAATTTCCAAATAGATCGTTAAGGTATAGTGGTTTCTGGATTGAACTTCCATTTTTAATTTTATGCAACTTTCATTTTTATTTTTATTCTACTTCCATTTTAATTCAATTTACTTTCCTATTAAACTTCATTTTTTATTTAATTTCCAAGTAGATCATTAAGGTATAGTTGTTTCTGGATTGAACTTCCATTTTTAATTTTATGCAACTTTCATTTTTATTTTTATTCCACTTCCATTTTAATTCAATTTACTATCCTATTAAACTTCCTTTTTTTTTTAATTTCCAAATAGATCGTTAAGGTATAGTGGTTTCTGGATTGAACTTCCAATTTTAGTTTTATGCAACTTTCATTTTTATTTTTATTCAACATCCATTTTTATTCAATTTACTTTCCTATTAAACTTCCTTTTTTATTTAATTTCCAAATAGATCACTAAGGTATAGTGGTTTCTGGATTGAACTTCCATTTTTAATTTTATGCGACTTTCATTTATATTTATATCCTACTTCCATTTTTATTCAATTAACTTTTCTATTAAACTTCATTTTTTATTTAATTTCCAAATAGATCGTTAAGGTATCGTGGTTTCTGGATTGAACTTCCATTTTTAATTTTATGCAACTTTCATTTTTATTTTTGTTCAACTTCCATTTTAATTCAATTTACTTTCCTGTTAAACTTCCTTTTTTATTTAATTTCCAAATAGATCGCTAAGGTATAGTTGTTTCTGTATTGGACTTCCATTTTTAATTTTATGCAACTTTCATTTTTATTTATATTCTACTTCCATTTTTAATCAGTTTACTTTTCTATTAAACTTCATTTTTTATTTAATTTCCAAATAAATCGTTAAGGTATAGTGGTTTCTGGATTAACTACCATTTTTAATTTTCTGCAACTTCCATTTTTATTTTTATTTAGCTTCCTTTTTTACTCTAGATTCTTTTCTACTCAACTTCCTTTTTTCTTTAATTTCCAAATAGATCGTTAAGGTATAGTGGTTTTTGGATTGAACTTTCATTTTTAATTTTATGCAACTTTCATTTTTATTTTTATTCAACTTCCTTTTTTATTTAATTTCCAAATAGATCGTTAAGGTATAGTGGTTTCTGGAATGAATTTCCATTTTTAATTTTTTGCAACTTCCATTTTTATTTTTGTTTAACTTCCTTTTTTATTCAACTTTCTTTTCTACTCAACTTCCTTTTTTTATTTAATTTCCAAATAGATCGTTAAGGTATAGTGGTTTTTGGATTGAACTTCCGTTTTTAATTTTATGCAACTTTCAATTTACTATTCTATTAAACTTCCTTTTTTATTTAACTTCCAAATAGGTCGTTAAGGTATAGTGGTTTCCGAAATGAACTTCCATTTTTAATTTTCTGCAACTTCCATTTTTATTTTTGTTTAACTTCTTTTTTTATTCAAGATTCTTTTCTACTCAACTTCCTTTTTTATTTGATTTCCAAATAGATCGTTAAGGTATAGTGGTTTTTGGATTGAACTTCCATTTTAAATTTTAAGCAACTTTCATTTTTATTTTTCTTCAACTTCCATTTTTATTCAATTTACTTTTCTATTAAACTTCCTTTTTTTATTTAATTTCCAAATAGATCGTTAAGGTATAGTGGTTTCTGGAATGAACTTCCATTTTTAATTTTCTGCAACTTCCATTTTTATTTTTATTTAACTTCCTTTTTTTTTCATGTTTCTTTTCCACTCAGCTTCCTTTTTTTATTTAATTTCCAAATAGATCGTTAAGGTATAGTGGTTTTCGGATTGAACTTCCATTTTTAATTTTATGCAACTTTCATTTTTATTTTTATTCAACTTCCATTTTTATTCAATTTACTTTTCTGTTAAACTTCCTTTTTTATTTAATTTCCAAGTAGATCGTTAAGGTATAGTGGTTTCTGGATTGAACTTCCATTTTTAATTTTATGCAACTTTCATTTTTATTTTTATTCTACTTCCATTTTAATTCAATTTACTTTCCTATTAAACTTCATTTTTTATTTAATTTCCAAGTAGATCATTAAGGTATAGTTGTTTCTGGATTGAACTTCCATTTTTAATTTTATGCAACTTTCATTTTTATTTTTATTCCACTTCCATTTTGATTCAATTTTCTATCCTATTAAACTTCCTTTTTTATTTAATTTCCAAATAGATCGTTAAGGTATAGTGGTTTCTGAATTGAACTTCCAATTTTAGTTTTATGCAACTTTCATTTTTATTTTTATTCAACATCCATTTTTATTCAATTTACTTTCCTATTAAACTTCCTTTTTTATTTAATTTTCAAATAGATCACTATGGTATAGTGGTTTCTGGATTGAACTTCCATTTTTAATTTTATGCAACTTTCATTTATATTTATATCCTACTTCCATTTTTATTCAATTAACTTTTCTATTAAACTTCCTTTTTTATTTAATTTCCAAATAGATCGCTAAGGTATAGTTGTTTCTGGATTGAACTTCCATTTTTAATTTTATGCAACTTTCATTTTTATTTATATTCTACTTCCATTTTTAATCAATTTACTTTTCTATTAAACTTCATTTTTTATTTAATTTCCAAGTAAATCGTTAAGGTATAGTGGTTTCTGGATTGAACTACCATTTTTCATTTTCTGCAACTTCCATTTTTATTTTCATTTAGCTTCCTTTTTTAGTCTAGATTCTTTTCTACTCAACTTCCTTTTTTCTTTAATTTCCAAATAGATCGTTAAAGTATATTGGTTTTTGGATTGAACTTTCACTTTTAATTTTATGCAACTTTTGTTTTTATTTTTATTCAACTTCCATTTTTATTCAATTTACTTTTCTATTAAACTTCCTTTTTTACTTAATTTCCAAATAGATCGTTAAGGTATCGTGGTTTCTGGATTGAACTTCCATTTTTAATTTTGTGCAACTTTCATTTTTATTTATATTCTACTTCCATTTTTATTCAATTCACTTTTCTATTAAATTTTTTTTATTTAATTTCCAAATAGATCGTTAAGGTATAGTGGTTTCTGGAATGAACTTCCATTTTTAATTTTTTGCAACTTCCAATTTTATTTTTGTTTAACTTCCTTTTTTATTCAAGTTTCTTTTCTACTCAACTTCCTTTTTTTATTTAATTTCCAAAAAGATCGTTAAGGTATAGTGGTTTTTGGATTGAACTTCCGTTTTTAATTTTATGCAACTTTCAATTTACTATTCTATTCCTTTTTTAATTAATTTCCAAATAGTTCGTTAAGGTATAGTGGTTTCCGGAATGAACTTCCATTTTTAATTTTCTGCAATTTCCATTTTTATTTTTGTTTAACTTCTTTTTTTATTCAATATTCTTTTCTACCCAACTTCCTTTTTTGTTTGATTTCCAAATAGATCGTTAAGGTATAGTGGTTTTTGGATTGAACTTCCATTTTTAATTTTAAGCAACTTTCATTTTTATTTTTATTCAACTTCCTTTTTTATTTAATTTCCAAATAGATCGTTAAGGTATAGTGGTTTCCGGAATGAACTTCCATTTTTAATTTTCTGCAACTTCCATTTTTATTTTTGTTTAAATTCTTTTTTTATTCAAGATTCTTTTCTACTCAACTTCCTTTTTTATTTGATTTCCAAATTGATCGTTAAGGTATAGTGGTTTTTGGATTGAACTTCCATTTTTAATTTTAAGCAACTTTCATTTTTATTTTTATTCAACTTCCATTTTTATTCAATTTACTTTTCTATTAAACTTCCTTTTTTATTTAATTTCCAAATAGATCGTTAAGGTATAGTGGTTTCTGGAATGAACTTCCTTTTTTAATTTTCTGCAACTTCCATTTTTATTTTTATTTAACTTCCTTTTCTATTCATGTTTCTTTTCCACTCAGCTTCCTTTTTTATTTAATTTCCAAATAGATCGTTAAGGTATAGTGGTTTTCGGATTGAACTTCCATTTTTAATTTTATGCAACTTTCATTTTTATTTTTATTCAACTTCCATTTTTATTCAATTTACTTTTCTGTTAAACTTCCTTTTTTATTTAATTTCCAAATAGATCGTTAAGGTATAGTGGTTTCCGGATTGAACTTCTATATTTAATTTTATGCAACTTTCATTTTTATTTTTATTCTACTTCCATTTTAATTCAATTTACTTTCCTATTAAACTTCATTTTTTATTTAATTTCCAAGTAGATCATTAAGGTATAGTTGTTTCTGGATTGAACTTCCATTTTTAATTTTATGCAACTTTCATTTTTAATTTTATTCCACTTCCATTTTAATTCAATTTACTATCCTTTTAAACTTCCTTTTTTATTTAATTTCCAAATAGATCGTTAAGGTATAGTGGTTTCTGGATTGAACTTCCAATTTTAGTTTTATGCAACTTCCATTTTTATTTTTATTCAACATCTATTTTTATTCAATTTACTTTCCTATTAAACTTCCTTTTTTGTTTAATTTCCAAATAGATCACTAAGGTATTGTGGTTTCTGGATTGAACTTCCATTTTTAATTTTATGCAACTTTCATTTATATTTATATCCTACTTCCATTTTTATTCAATTAACTTTTCTATTAAACTTCCTTTTTTATTTAATTTCCAAATAGATCGTTAAGGTATAGTGGTTTCTGGAATGAACTTCCATTTTTAATTTTCTGCAAATTCCATTTTTATTTTTATTTAACTTCCTTTTTTATTTAATTTCCAAATAGATCGTTAAGGTATAGTGGTTTTTGGATTGAACTTCCATTTTTAATTTGATACTACTTTCATTTTTATTTTTATTCAACTACCATTTTTATTCAATTTACTTTTCTATTAAACTTCTTTTTTTTATTTAATGTCCAAATAGATCGTTAAGGTATAGTGGTTTTTGGATTGAACTTCCATTTTTAATTTTATGCGACTTTCATTTTTATTTTTATTCAACTTCCATTTTTATTCAATTTACTTTTCTATTAAACTTTCTTTTTTATTTAATTTCCAAATAGATCGTTAAGGTATAGTGGTTTTTGAATTGAACTTACGATTTCAATTATTCAATTTTCGTTTTTATTTTTATTCTACTTCCTTTTTAATTTAATTTACTTTCCTATTAAACTTCACTTTTTATTTAATTTCCAAGTATATTGTTAACGTATAGTGGTTTCTAGATAGAACTTCCATTTTTAATTTTATGCAACTTTCATTTTTATTTTTATTTTACTTCAATTTTTAATCAATTTACATTTCTATTAAACTTCCTTTTTTATTTAATTTCCAAATAGATCGTTAAGGTATAGTGGTTTCTGGATTGAACTTCCAATTTTAGTTTTATGCAACTTTTATTTTTATTTTTATTCAACTTCCATTTTTTTTCAATTTACTTTCCTATTAAACTTCCTTTTTCATTTAATTTCCAAGAAGATCACTAAGGTATAGTGGTTTCTGGATTGAAATTCCATTTTTAATTTTATGCAACTTTCATTTTCATTTATATCCTACTTCCATTTTTATTCAATTTACTTTTCTATTAAACTTCCTTTTTTATTTAATTTCCAAATTGATCGTTAAGGTATAGTGGTTTCTGGATTGAACTTCCATTTTTAATTTTATGCAACTTTCATTTTTATATTTGTTCAACTTCCATTTTAATTCAATTTACTTTCCTGTTAAACTTCCTTTTTTATTTAATTTCCAAATAGATCGCTGAGGTATAGTGGTTTCTGGATTGAACTTCCATTTTTAATTTTATGCAACTTTCATTTTTATTTATATTCTACTTCCATTTTTAATCAATTTACTTTTCTATTAAACTTCATTTTTTATTTAATTTCCAAATAAATCGTTAAGGTATAGTGGTTTCTGGATTGAACTACCATTTTTATCTTCTGCAACTTTCATTTTTATTTTCATTTAGCTTCCTTTTCTACTCTAGATTCTTTTCTACTCAACTTCCTTTTTTCTTTAATTTCCAAATAGACCGTTAAGGTATAGTGGTTTTTGGATTGAACTTTCGTTTTTAATTTTATGCAACTTTTATTTTTATTTTTATTCAACTTCCATTTTTATTCAATTTACTTTTCTATTAAACTTCCTTTTTTATTTAATTTCCAAATAGACCGCTAAGGTATCATGGTTTCTGGGTTGAACTTCCATTTTTAATTTTGTGCAACTTTCATTTTTATTTATATTCTACTTCCATTTTTATTCAATTTACTTTTCTATTAAATTTTTTTTTATTTAATTTCCAAATAGATCGTTAAGGTATAGTGGTTTCTGGAATGAACTTCCATTTTTAATTTTTTGCAACTTCCATTTTTATTTTTGTTTAACTTCGTTTTTTATTCAAGTTTCTTTTCTACTCAACTTCCTTTTTTTATTTAATTTCCAAATAGATCGTTAAGGTATAGTGGTTTTTGGATTGAACTTCCGTTTTTAATTTTATGCTTTATTCAATTTACTATTCTATTAAACTTCCTTTTTTATTTAATTTCCAAATAGGTCGTTAAGGTATAGTGGTTTCCGGAATGAACTTCCATTTTTAATTTTCTGCAACTTCCATTTTTATTTTTGTTTAACTTCTTTTTTTATTCAAGATTCTTTTCTACTCAACTTCCTTTTTTATTTGATTTCCAAATAGATCGTTAAGGTATAGTGGTTTTTGGATTGAACTTCCATTTTTAATTTTAAGCAACTTTCTTTTTTATTTTTATTCAACTTCCATTTTTATTCAATTTACTTTTCTATTAAACTTCCTTTTTTATTTTATTTCCAAATAGATCGTTAAGGTATAGTGGTTTCTTGAATGAACTTCCATTTTTAATTTTCTGCAACTTCCATTTTTATTTTTATTTAACGTCCTTTTTTATTCGAGTTTCTTTTCTACTCAACTTCCTTTTTTATTTAATTTCCCAATAGATCGTTAAGGTAAAGTGGTTTCTGGATTGAACTTCCATATATAATTTTCTGCAACTTCCATTTTTATTTTTATTCAACTTCCATTTTTATTCAATTTACTTTTCTGTTAAACTTCCTTTTTTATTTAATTTCCAAATAGATCGTTAAGGTATAGTGGTTTCTGGATTGAACTTCCAGTTTTAATTTTATGCAACTTTCATTTTTATTTTTATTCTACTTCCATTTTAATTCAATTTACTTTCCTATTAAAATTCCTTTTTTATTTAATTTCCAAATAGATCGCTAAGGTATAGTGGTTTCTGGATTGAACTTCCATTTTTAATTTTATGCAACTTTCATTTTTATTTTTATTTTACTTCCATTTTTATTCAATTTACTTTTCTATTAAACATCCTTTTTTATTTAATTTCCAAATAGATCGTTAAGGTATTGTGGTTTTTGGAATGAACTTCCATTTTTTATTTTATTTAACTTCCTTTTTTATTCAAGTTTCATTTCTACTCAACTTCCTTTTTTATTTAACTTCCAAATAGATCGTTAAGGTATAGTGGTTTTTGGATTGAACTTCCATTTTTAATTTTATGCAACTTTCATTTTTATTTTTATTCAACTTCCATTTTTATTCAATTTACTTTTCTATTAAACTTCCTTTTTTATTTAATTTCCAAATAGATCGTTAAGGTAAAGTGGTTTCCAGATTTAACTTCCATATTTACTTTTCTACAACTTTCATTTTTATTTTTATTCAACTTCCATATTTATTCAATTTACTTTTCTATTAAACTTTCTTTTTTACTTAATTTCCAAATAGGTCGTTAAGTTATAATGGTTTCTGGGTTGAACTTCCAATTTTAGTTTTATGCAACTTTCATTTTTATTTTTATTCCACTTCCATTTTAATTCAATTAACTTTCCTATTAAACTTCCCTTTTTTATTTAATTTCCAAATAGATCACTAAGGTATAGTGGTTTCTGGATTGAACTTCCATTTTTAATTTTATCCAACTTTCATTTTTTTTTATATTCTACTTCCATTTTTATTCAATTTACTTTTCTATTAAATTTCCTTTATTATTTAATTTCCAAATAGATCGTTAAGGTATAGCGGTTTCTGGAATGAACTTCCATTTTTAATTTTCTGCAACTTCCATTTTTATTTTTATTTAACTTCCTTTTTTATTCAAGTTTCTTTTCTACTCAACTTCCTTTTTTATTGAATTTCCAAATAGATCGTTAAGGTATAGTGGTTTTTGGATTGAACTTCCATTTTTAATTTTACGCAACTATCACTTTTATTTTTATTCAACTTCCATTTTTGTTCAATTTACTTTTCTATTAAACTTCCTTCTTTATTTAATTTCCAAATAGATCGTTAAGGTATAGTTGTTTCTGGAATGAACTTCCATTTTAATTTTCTGCAACTTCCATTTTTATTTTTATTTAACTTCCTTTTTTATTCAAGTTTCATTTCTACTCAACTTCTTTTTTTATTTAATTTCCAAATAGATCGTTAAGGTATAGTGGTTTTTGGATTGAACTTCCATTTTTAATTTTATGCAACTTTCATTTTAATTTTTATTCAACTTCCATTTTTATTCAATTTACTTTTCTATTAAACTTCGTTTTTTATTTAATTTCCAAATATATCGTTAAGGTAAAGTGGTTTCTGGATTTAACTTCCATATTTAATTTTCTGCAACTTCCATTTTAATTTTTATTTAACTTCCTTTTTTATTCAAGTTTCTTTTCTACTCAACTTCCTTTGTCATTTAATTTCCAAAAATATCGTTAAGGTATAGTGGTTTTTGGATTGAACTTCCATTTTTAATTTTAGGCAACTTTCATTTTTATTTATATTCTACTTTCATTTTTAATCAATTTACTTTTCTATTAAACTTTCTTTTTTTATTTAATTTCCAAATAGATCGTTAAGGTATGGTGGTTTCTGTAATGAACTTCCATTTTTAATATTATGCAACTTTCATTTTTATTTATATTCTACTTCCATTTTTAATCAATTTACTTTTCTATTAAACTTCCTTTTTTATTTAATTTCCAAATATATCGTTAAGGTATAGTGGTTTTTGGAATGAACTTCCAATTTTAATTTTCTGCAACTTCCATTTTTATTTTTATTTAACTTCCTTTTTTATTCAAATTTCTTTTCTACTCAACTTCCTTTTTTATTTAATTTCCAAATAGATCGTTAAGGTATAGTGGTTTTTGGATTGAACTTCCATTTTTAATTTTACACAACTTTCATTTTTATATTTATTCAACTACCATTTTTATTCAATTTACTTTTCTATTAAAGTTCCTTTTTTATTTAATTTTCAAATAGATCGTTAAGGTATAGTGGTTTTTGGATTGAACTTCCATTTTTAATTTTATGCAACTTTTATTTTTATTTGTATTCTACTTTCATTTTTAATCAATTTACTTTTCTATTAAACTTCCTTTTTTTATTTAATTTCCAAATAGATCGTTAAGGTATGGTGGTTTCTGGAATGAACTTCCATTTTTAATTTTATGCAACTTTCATTTTTATTTATATTCTACTTCCATTTTTAATCAATTTACATTTCTATTAAACTTCCTTTTTTATTTAATTTCCAAATAGATCGTTAAGGTATAGCGGTTTCTGGAATGAACTTCCATTTTTAATTTTCTGCAACTTCCATTTTTATTTTTATTTAACTTCCTTTTTTATTCAAATTTCTTTTCTACTCAACTTCATTTTTTATTTAATTTTCAAATAGATCGTTATGGTACAGTGGTTTTTGGATTGAACTTCCATTTTTAATTTTATACAACTTTCATTTTTATATTTATTCAGCTACCATTTTTATTCAATTTACTTTTCTATTAAAGTTCATTTTTTATTTAATTTTCAAATAGATCGTTAAGGTATAGTGGTTTTTGGATTGAACTTCCATTTTTAATTTTATGCGATTTTCGTTTTTATTTTTATTCAACTTCCATTTTTATTCAATTTAGTTTTCGATTAAACTTCCTTTTTTATTTAATTTCCAAATAGATCGTTAAGGTAAAGTGGTTTCTGGATTTAACTTCCACATTTAATTTTCTGCAACTTTCATTTTTATTTTTATTCAACTTCAATATTTATTCAATTTACTTTTCTATTAAACTACCTTTTTTATTTAATTTCCAAATAGATCGTTAAGGTATAGTGGTTTCTGGATTGAACTTCGAATTTTAGTTTTATGCAACTTTCATTTTTATTTTTATTCTACTTCCATTTTAATTCAATTAACTTTCCTACTAAACTTCCTTTTTTATTTAATTTCCAAATAGATCATTAAGGTATAGTGGTTTCTGGAATGAACTTCCAATTTTAATTTTCTGCAACTTCCATTTTTATTTTTATTTAACTTCCTTTTTTATTCAAGTTTCTTTTCTACTCAACTTCCTTTTTTATTTAATTTCCAAATAGATCGTTAAGGTATAGTGGTTTCTGGATTGAACTTCCATTTTTTATTTTCTGCAACTTCCATTTTTATTTATATTCTACTTCCGTTTTTATTCAATTTACTTTCCTATTAAACTTCCTTTTTTACTTAATTTCCAAATAGATCGTTAAGGTATAGTGGTTTCTGGATTGAACTTCCAATTTTAGTTTTATGCAACTTTCATTTTTATTTTTATTCTACTTCCATTTTAATTCAATTAACTTTCCTATTAAACTTCCTTTTTTAATTTAATTTCCAAATAGATCACTAAGGTATAGTGGTTTCCGGATTGAACTTCCATTTTTAATTTTATGCAACTTTCATTTTTATTTATATTCTACTTCCATTTTTATTCAATTTACTTTTCTATTAAACTTCCTTTGTTATTTAATTTCCAAATAGATCGTTAAGGTATAGTGGTTTCTAGAATGAACTTCAATTTTTAATTTTCTGCAACTTCCATTTTTATTTTTATTTAACTTCCTTTTTTATTCAAGTTTCTTTTCTACTCAACTTCCTTTGTCATTTAATTTCCAAAAATATCGTTAAGGTATAGTGGTTTTTGGATTGAACTTCCATTTTTAATTTTATGCAACTTTCATTTTTATTTATATTCTACTTTCATTTTTAATCAATTTACTTTTCTATTAAACTTCCTTTTTTTATTTAATTTCCAAATAGATCGTTAAGGTATGGTGGTTTCTGGAATGAACTTCCATTTTTAATTTTCTGCAACTTCCATTTTTATTTTTATTTAACTTCCTTTTTTATTCAAGTTTCATTTCTACTAAACTTCTTTTTTTATTTAATTTCCAAATACATCGTTAAGGTAAAGTGGTTTTTGGATTGAACTTCCATTTTTAATTTTATGCAACTTTCATTTTTATTTATATTCTACTTCCATTTTTGTTCAATATACTTTTCTGTTAAACTTCCTTTTTTTATTTAATTTCCAAATAGATCGTTACGGTATAGTGGTTTTTGGAATGAACTTCCATTTTTATTTTTATTTAACTTCCTTTTTTATTCAAGTTTCATTTCTACTCAACTTCCTTTTTTATTTAATTTCCAAATAAATCGTTAAGATATAGCCGTTTTTGGATTGAACTTCCATTTTTAATTTTATGCAACTTTCATTTTTATTTTTATTCAACTTCCATTTTTATTCAATTTACTTTTCTGTTAAACTTCCTTTTTTATTTAATTTCAAAATAGATCGTTAAGGTATAGTGGTTTCTGGATTGAACTTCCTGTTTTAATTTTATGCAACTTTCATTTTTGTTTTTATTCAACTTCCATATTTATTCAAATTACTTTTCTATTAAACTTCCTTTTTTACTTAATTTCCAAATAGATCGTTAAGGTATAGTGGTTTCTGGATTTAACTTCCATATTTAATTTTCTGCAACTTTCATTTTTATTTTTAATCTACTTTCATTTTAATTCAATTTACTATCCTATTAAACTTCCCTTTTTATTTAATTTCCAAGTAGATCGTTGAGGTATAGTGGTTTCTGGAATGAACTTCCATTTTTAATTTTATGTAACTTTCATTTTTATTTTTATTTAACTTCAATATTTAATCAATTTACTTTTCTATTAAACTTCCTTTTTTATTTAATTTCCAAATAGATCGTTATGGTTTAGTGGTTTCTGGAATGAACTTCCATTTTTAATTTTCTGCAACTTCCATTTTTATTTTTATTTAACTTCCTTTTTTATTCAAGTTTCTTTTCTACTCAACTTCCTTTGTCATTTAATTTCCAAAAATATCGTTAAGGTATAGTGGTTTTTGGATTGAACTTCCATTTTTAATTTTACGCAACTTTCATTTTTATTTATATTCTACTTTCATTTTTAATCAATTTACTTTTCTATTAAACTTCCTTTTTTTATTTAATTTCCAAATAGATCGTTAAGGTATGGTGGTTTATGGAATGAACTTCCATTTTTAATTTTATGCAACTTTCATTTCTATTTATATTCTACTTCCATTTTTAATCAATTTACTTTTCTATTAAACTTCCTTTTTTATTTAATTTCCAAATAGATCGTTAAGGTATAGTGGTTTCTGGAATTAACTTTCATTTTTAATTTTCTGCAACTTCCATTTTTATTTTTATTTAACTTCCTTTTTTATTCAAATTTCTTTTCTACTCAACTTCCTTTTTTATTTAATTTCCAAATAGATCGTTAAGGTATAGTTGTTTTTGGATTGAACTTCCATTTTTAATTTTACACAACTTTCATTTTTATATTTATTCAACTACCATTTTTATTCAATTTACTTTTCTATTAAAGTTCCTTTTTTATTTAATTTTCAAATAGATCGTTAAGGTATAGTGGTTTTTGGATTGAACTTCCATTTTTAATTTTCTGCGACTTTCATTTTTATTTTTATTCAACTTCCATTTTTATTCAATTTAGTTTTCTATTAAACTTCCTTTTTTATTTAATTTCCAAATAGATCGTTAAGGTAAAGTGGTTTCTGGATTTAACTTCCACATTTAATTTTCTGCAACTTTCATTTTTATTTTTATTCAACTTCAATATTTATTCAATTTACTTTTCTATTAAACTACCTTTTTTATTTAATTTCCAAATAGATCGTTAAGGTATAGTGGTTTCTGGATTGAACTTCGAATTTTAGTTTTATGCAACTTTCATTTTTATTTTTATTCTACTTCCATTTTAATTCAATTAACTTTCCTACTAAACTTCCTTTTTTATTTAATTTCCAAATAGATCATTAAGGTATAGTGGTTTCTGGAATGAACTTCCAATTTTAATTTTCTGCAACTTCCATTTTTATTTTTATTTAACTTCCTTTTTTATTCAAGTTTCTTATCTACTCAACTTCCTTTTTTATTTAATTTCCAAATAGATCGTTAAGGTAAAGTGGTTATTGGATTGAACTTCCATATTTAATTTTCTGCTACTTCCATTTTTATTTTTATTCAACTTCCATTTTTATTCAATTTACTTTTCTGTTAAACTTCCTTTTTTATTTAATTTCAAAATAGATCGTTAAGGTATAGTGGTTTCTGGATTGAACTTCCTGTTTTAATCTTATGCAACTTTCATTTTTGTTTTTATTCTACTTCCATTTTAATTCAATTTACTTTCCTATTAAACTTCCTTTTTTGTTTAATTTCCAAATAGATCGCTAAGGTATATTGGTTGCTGGATTGAACTTCCATTTTTAATTTTATGCAACTTTCATTTTTATTTATATTCTGCTTCCATTTTTATTCAATTTACTTTTCTATTAAACTTCCTTTTTTATTTAATTTCCAAATAGATTGTTAAGGTATAGTGGTTTCTGGATTGAACTTCCATTTTTAATTTTCTGCAACTTCCATTTTTATTTTTGTTTAACTTCCTTTTTTATTCAAGTTTCTTTTCTACTCAACTTCCTTTTTTTATTTAATTTCCAAATAGATCGTTAAGGTATAGTGGTTTTTGGATTGAACTTCCATTTTTAATTTTATGCAACTTTCATTTTTATTTTTATTCAACTTCCATTTTTATTCAATTTACTTTTCTATTAAACTTCCTTTTTTATTTAATTTCCAAATAGATCGTTAAGGTAAAGTGGTTTCTGGATTTAACTTTCATATTTAATTTTCTGCAACTTTTATTTTTATTTTTATTCAACTTCCATATTTATTCAATTTACTTTTCTATTAAACTTCCTTTTTTACTTAATTTCCAAATAGATCGTTAAGGTATAGTGGTTTCTGGATTGAACTTCCAATTTTAGTTTTATGCAACTTTCATTTTTATTTTTATTCTACTTCCATTTTAATTCAATTAACTTTCCTATTAAACTTCCTTTTTTTATTTAATTTCCAAATAGATCACTAAGGTATAGTGGTTTCCGGATTGAACTTCCATTTATAATTTTATGCAACTTTTACTTTTATTTATGTTCTACTTCCATTTTCATTCAATTTACTTTTCTATTAAACTTCCTTTGTTATTTAATTTCCAAATAGATCGTTAAGGTATAGTGGTTTCTAGAATGAACTTCCATTTTTAATTTTCTGCAACTTCCATTTTTATATTTATTTAACTTCCTTTTTTATTCAAGTTTCTTTTCTACTCAACTTCCTTTGTCATTTAATTTCCAAAAATATCGTTAAGGTATAGTGGTTTTTGGATTGAACTTCCATTTTTAATTTTATGCAACTTTCATTTTTATTTATATTCTACTTTCATTTTTAATCAATTTACTTTTCTATTAAACTTCCTTTTTTTATTTAATTTCCAAATAGATCGTTAAGGTGTGGTGGTTTCTGGAATGAACTTCCATTTTTAATTTTATGCAACTTTCATTTTAATTTATACTCTACTTCCATTTTTAATCAATTTACTTTTCTATTAAACTTCCTTTTTTATTTAATTTCCAAATAGATCGTTAAGGTATAATGGTTTCTGGAATGAACTTCCATTTTTAATTTACTGCAACTTCCATTTTTATTTTTATTTAACTTCCTTTTTTATTCAAATTTCTTTTCTACTCAACTTCCTTTTTTATTTAATTTCCAAATAGATCGTTAAGGTATAGTGGTTTTTGGATTGAACTTCCATTTTTAATTTTACACAACTTTCATTTTTATATTTATTCAACTACCATTTTTATTCAATTTAGTTTTGTATTAAACTTCCTTATTTATTTAATTTTCTAATAGATCGTTAAGGTATAGTGGTTTTTGGATTGAACTTCCATTTTTAATTTTATGCGACTTTCATTTTTATTTTTATTCAACTTCCATTTTTATTCAATTTACTTTTCTATTAAACTTCCTTTTTTATTTAATTTCCAAATAGATCGTTAAGGTATATTGGTTTCTGGATTTAACTTCCACATTTAATTTTCTGCAACTTTCATTTTTATTTTTATTCAACTTCCATATTTATTCAATTTACTTTTCTATTAAACTACCTTCTTTATTTAATTTCCAAATAGATCGTTAAGCTATTGTGGTTTCTGGATTGAACTTCGAATTATAGTTTTATGCAACTTTCATTTTTATTTTTATTCTACTTCCATTTTAATTCAATTAACTTTCCTATTAAACTTCCTTTTTTATTTAATTTCCAAATAGATCATTAAGGTATAGTTGTTTCTGGAAAGAACTTCCAATTTTAATTTTCTGCAACTTCCATTTTTATTTTTATTTAACTTCCTTTTTTATTCAAGTTTCTTTTGAACTCAACTTCCTTTTTTTATTTAATTTCCAAATAGATCGTTAAGGTAAAGTGGTTTTTGGATTGAACTTCCATATTTAATTTTCTGCTACTTCCATTTTTATTTTTATTCAACTTCCATTTTTATTCAATTTACTTTTCTGTTAAACTTCCTTTTTTATTTAATTTCAAAATAGATCGTTAAGGTATAGTGGTTTCTGGATTGAACTTCCTGTTTTAATTTTATGCAACTTTCATTTTTATTTTTATTCTACTTCCATTTTAATTCAATTTACTTTCCTATTAAACTTCCTTTTTTATTTAATTTCCAAATAGATCGCTAAGGTATAGTGGTTTCTGGTTTGAACTTCCATTTTTAATTTTATGCAACTTTCATTTTTATTTATATTCTACATCCATTTTAATTCAATTTACTTTTCTATTAAACTTCCTTTTTTATTTAATTTCAAAATAGATCGCTAAGGTATAGTGGTTTCTGGATTGAAGTTCCATTTTTAATTTTATGCAACTTTCATTTTTTTTATATTCTACTTCCATTTTTATTCAATTTACTTTTCTATTAAACTTCCTTTTTTATTTAATTTCCAAATAGATCGTTAAGGTATAGTGGTTTCTGGATTGAACTTCCATTTTTTATTTTCTGCAACTTCCATTTTTATTTATATTCTACTTCCGTTTTTATTCAATTTACTTTTCTATTAAACTTCCTTTTTTACTTAATTTCCAAATAGATCGTTAAGGTATAGTGGTTTCTGGATTGAACTTCCAATTTTAGTTTTATGCAACTTTCATTTTTATTTTTATTCTACCATTTTAATTCAATTAACTTTCCTATTAAACTTCCTTTTTTAATTTAATTTCCAAATAGATCACTAAGGTATAGTGGTTTCCGGATTGAACTTCCATTTTTAATTTTATGCAACTTTCATTTTTATTTATATTCTACTTCCATTTTTATTCAATTTACTTTTCTATTAAACTTCCTTTGTTATTTAATTTCCAAATAGATCGTTAAGGTATAGTGGTTTCTAGAATGAACTTCAATTTTTAATTTTCTGCAACTTCCATTTTTATTTTTATTTAACTTCCTTTTTTATTCAAGTTTCTTTTCTACTCAACTTCCTTTGTCATTTAATTTCCAAAAATATCGTTAAGGTATAGTGGTTTTTGGATTGAACTTCCATTTTTAATTTTATGCAACTTTCATTTTTATTTATATTCTACTTTCATTTTTAATCAATTTACTTTTCTATTAAACTTCCTTTTTTTATTTAATTTCCAAATAGATCGTTAAGGTATGGTGGTTTCTGGAATGAACTTCCATTTTTAATTTTCTGCAACTTCCATTTTTATTTTTATTTAACTTCCTTTTTTATTCAAGTTTCATTTCTACTAAACTTCTTTTTTTATTTAATTTCCAAATACATCGTTAAGGTAAAGTGGTTTTTGGATTGAACTTCCATTTTTAATTTTATGCAACTTTCATTTTTATTTATATTCTACTTCCATTTTTGTTCAATATACTTTTCTGTTAAACTTCCTTTTTTTATTTAATTTCCAAATAGATCGTTAAGGTATAGTGGTTTTTGGAATGAACTTCCATTTTTATTTTTATTTAACTTCCTTTTTTATTCAAGTTTTATTTCTACTCAACTTCCTTTTTTATTTAATTTCCAAATAAATCGTTAAGATATAGCCGTTTTTGGATTGAACTTCCATTTTTAATTTTATGCAACTTTCATTTTTATTTTTATTCAACTTCCATTTTTATTCAATTTACTTTTCTGTTAAACTTCCTTTTTTATTTAATTTCAAAATAGATCGTTAAGGTATAGTGGTTTCTGGATTGAACTTCCTGTTTTAATTTTATGCAACTTTCATTTTTGTTTTTATTCAACTTCCATATTTATTCAAATTACTTTTCTATTAAACTTCCTTTTTTACTTAATTTCCAAATAGATCGTTAAGGTATAGTGGTTTCTGGATTTAACTTCCATATTTAATTTTCTGCAACTTTCATTTTTATTTTTAATCTACTTTCATTTTAATTCAATTTACTATCCTATTAAACTTCCCTTTTTATTTAATTTCCAAGTAGATCGTTGAGGTATGGTGGTTTCTGGAATGAACTTCCATTTTTAATTTTCTGCAACTTCCATTTTTATTTTTATTTAACTTCCTTTTTTATTCAAGTTTCATTTCTACTAAACTTCTTTTTTTATTTAATTTCCAAATACATCGTTAAGGTAAAGTGGTTTTTGGATTGAACTTCCATTTTTAATTTTATGCAACTTTCATTTTTATTTATATTCTACTTCCATTTTTGTTCAATATACTTTTCTGTTAAACTTCCTTTTTTTATTTAATTTCCAAATAGATCGTTAAGGTATAGTGGTTTTTGGATTGAACTTCCATTTTTAATTTTCTGCAACTTTCATTTTTATTTTTATTCAACTTCCATATTCATTCAATTTACTTTTCTATTAAACTTCCATTTTTATTTAATTTCCAAATAGATCGTTAAGGTATAGTGGTTTCTGGATTGAACTTCCAATTTTAGTTTTATGCAACTTTCATTTTTATTTTTATTCTACTTCCATTTTAATTCAATTAACTTTCCTATTAAACTTCCTTTTTTATTTAATTTCCAAATAGATCGTTAAGGTATAATGGTTTCTGGAATGAACTTCCATTTTTAATTTTCTGCAACTTCCATTTTTATTTTTATTTAACTTCCTTTTTTATTTTAGATTCTTTTCTACTCAACTTCCTTTTTTATTTAATTTCCAAATAGATCGTTAAGGTATAGTGGTTTTTGGATTGAACTTCCATTTCTAATTTTCTGCAACTTTCATTTTTATTTTTATTCAACTTCCATATTCATTCAATTTACTTTTCTATTAAACTTCCTTTTTTATTTAATTTCCAAATAGATCGTTAAGGTATAGTGGTTTCTGGATTGAACTTCCAATTTTAGTTTTATGCAACTTTCATTTTTATTTTTATCCTACTTCCGGTCATCCCATCCCTTTAACAGGAGGCATTTCACAATATGTAAACAACATATGTACTTTCAACATGCATCAACATTACGCATTTCCTTTCCAATTTTAACAATGTATTCAACATATATAATGTTACATTCAACTTCCATACGAGGCAAGTTCCAAAACATACTTCCAATAAACCAAAACGTTTTCAATGTTTCACAACTTAAGACATATATAAAAGTTCTTAAGTTCAATAATAGTTCAAAATTTAAACACAAGATTACATATCAACAAACAAGTCCGGATATTTCTCACGGACTTCCAACTCACGTTCCCAAGTGGCTTCCTCCACTCCGTGATGTTTCCACAAGACTTTCACCAAAGGAATGGTCTTGCCACGCAGGACCTGATCTCGCCTATCCAAGACCCGAACCGGTCTCTCCTCATACGAGGCATCCTCATCTACCTCTAAGTCGGTCCAATCCAATACATGTGATGGATCTGGCTCATATTTCCAAAGCATACTCACATGAAACACGTCATGAACTCCGGACAACTGCGGCGGTAAAGCTAGCCGATAAGCAACCTCGCCAATCCTCTCAAGGATCTCAAAAGGACCAATAAATCGAGGGGATAACTTCCCACTCTTCCCAAACCTCATTTTTATGCAACTTTCATTTTTATTTATATTCTACTTCCATTTTATTCAATTTACTTTTCTGTTAAACTTCCTTTTTTATTTAATTTCCAAATAGATCGTTAAGGTATAGTGGTTTCTGGAATGAACTTCCATTTTTAATTTTCTGCAACTTCCATTTTTATTCAAGCTTCATTTCTACTCAACTTCCTTTTTTATTTAATTTCCAAATAGATCGTTAAGGTATAGTGGTTTTTGGATTGAACTTCCATTTTTAATTTTATGCAACTTTCATTTTTATTTTTACTCAACTTCCATTTTTTTCAATTTACTTTCCTATTTAACTTCATTTTTTATTTAATTTCCAAATAGATCGTTAAGGTATAGTGGTTTGTGGATTGAACTTCCACTTTTAATTTTATGCAACTTTCATTTTTATTTTTACTCAACTTCCATATTTGTTCAATTTACTTTCCTATTTAACTTCATTTTTTATTTAATTTCCAAATAGATCGTTAAGGTATAGTGGTTTGTAGATTGAACTTCCATTTTTAATTTTATGCAACTTTCATTTTTATTTTTATTCAACTTCCATTTTTATTCAATTTACTTTTCTATTAAACTTCCTTTTTTATTTAATTTCCAAATAGATCGTTAAGGTAAAGTGGTTTCTGGATTGAACTTCCATATTTAATTTTCTGCAACTTTCATTTTTATTTTTATTCAACTCCCATTTTTATTTAATTTACTTTTCTGTTAAACTTCCTTTTTTATTTAATTTCCAAATAGATTGTTAAGGTATAGTGGTTTCTGAATTGAACTTCCATTTTTAATTTTATGCAACTTTCATATTTATTTTTATTCTACTTCCATTTTAATTCAATTTACTTTCCTATTAGACTTCATTTTTTATTTAATTTCCAAATAGATTGTTAAGGTATAGTGGTTTCTGAATTGAACTTCCATTTTTAATTTTATTCAACTTTCATTTTTACTTTTATTCAACTTCCATTTTAATTCAATTTACTTTCTTATTAAACTTCCTTTTTTATTGAATTTCCAAATAGATCGCTAAGGTATAGTGGTTTCTGGATTGAACTTCCCTTTTCAATTTTATGCAACTTTCATTTTTATTTATATTCTAATTCCATTTTTATTCAATTTACTTTTCTATTAAACTTCTTTTTTTATTTAATTTCCAAATAGATCGTTAAGGTATAGTGCTTTCTGGAATGAACTTCCATTTTTAATTTTCTGCAACTTCCATTTTTATTTTTATTTAACTTCCTTTTTTATTCAATTTACTTTTCTGTTAAACTTGCTTTTTAATTTAATTTCCAAATAGATCGTTAAGGTATAGAGGTTTTTGGATTGAACTTCCATTTTTAATTTTATGCAACTTTCATTTTTATTTTTATTCTACTTCCATTTTAATTCAATTTACTTTCATATTAAACTTCCTTTTTTATTTAATTTCCAAATAGATTGTTAAGGTATAGTGGTTTCTGAATTGAACTTCCATTTTTAATTTTATGCAACTTTCATTTTTATTTTTATTCAACTTCCATTTTTATTAAATTTCCTATTCAATTAAACTTCCTTCTTTATTGAATTTCCAAATAGATCGTTAAGGTAAAGTGGTTTCTGGTTTGAACTTCCATATTTAATTTTCTGCAACTTTCATTTTTATTTTTATTCAACTTCCATTTTTATTCAATTTACTTTTCGGTTAAACTTCCTTTTTTATTTAATTTCCAAATACATTGTTATGGTATAGTGGTTTCTGAATTGAACTTCCATTTTTAATTTTATGCAACTTTCATTTTTATTTTTATTCTACTTCCATTTTAATTCAATTTACTTTCCTATTGAACTTCCTTTTTTATTTAATTTCCAAACAGATCACTACGTTATAGTGGTTTCTGGATTGAAGTTCCATTTTCAATTTTATGCAACTTTCATTTTTATTTATATTCTACTTCCATTTTTATTCAATTTACTTTTCTACTAAACTTCCTTTTTTATTTAATTTCCATATAGATCGTTAAGGTATAGTGGTTTCTTGAATGAACTTCCATTTTCAATTTTCTGCAAGTTCCATTTTTATTATTATTTAACTTCCTTTTTTTATTCAAGTTTCTTTTCTACTCAACATCCTTTTTTATTTAATTTCCAAATAGATCGTTAAGGTATAGTGGTCTTTAGATTGAACTTCTATTTTTAATTTTATGCAACTTTCATTTTTATTTTTATTCAACTTCCATTTTTATTCAATTTACTTTTCTATTAAACTTCCTTTTTTATTTAATT
The DNA here is from genome assembly GCF_055761805.1 of Camellia sinensis. Lineage (NCBI taxonomy): Eukaryota > Viridiplantae > Streptophyta > Magnoliopsida > Ericales > Theaceae > Camellia > Camellia sinensis. The sequence continues at coordinate 34,380,852 of NW_028128987.1, forward strand.
TCCAAATAGATCGTTAAGGTAAAGTGGTTTCTGGATTGAACTTCCATATTTAATTTTCTACAACTTCCATTTTTATTCAATTTACTTTTCTGTTAAACTTCCTTTTTTATTTAATTTCCAAATAGATTGTTTAGGTATTCTGAATTGAACTTCCATTTTTAATTTTATGCAACTTTCACCTTTATTTTTATTATACTTCAATTTTAATTCAATTTACTTTCCTATTAAACTTCCTTTTTTATTTAATTTCCAAATAGATCGCTAAGGTATAGTGGGTTCTGGATTGAACTTCCATTTTCAATTTTATGCAACTTTCATTTTTATTTATATTCTACTTCCATTTTTATTCAATTTACTTTTCTATTAAACTTCCTTTTTTATTTAATTTCCAAATAGATCGTTAAGGTATAGTGGTTTCTGGAATGAACTTCCATTTTTAATTTTCTGCAACTTCCATTTTTATTTTTATTTAACTTCCTTTTTTATTCAAGCTTCATTTCTACTCAACTTCCTTTTTTATTTAATTTCCAAATAGATCGTTAAGGTATAGGGGTTTTTGGATTGAACTTCTATTTTTAATTTTATGCAACTTTCATTTTTATTTTTATTCAACTTCCATTTTTATTCAATTTACTTTTCTATTAAACTTCCTTTTTTCTTTAATTTCCAAATAGATCGTTAAGGTAAAGTGGTTTCTGGATTGAACTTCCATATTTAATTTTCTGCAACTTTCATTTTTATTTTTATTCAACTTCCATTTTTATTTAATTTACTTTTCTGTTAAACTTCCTTTTTTATTTAATTTCCAAATAGATTGTTAAGGTATAGTGGTTTCTGAATTGAACTTCCATTTTTAATTTTATGCAACTTTCATTTTTATTTTTATTCTACTTCCATTTTAATTCAATTTACTTTCCTATTAAACTTCCTTTTTTATTTAATTTCCAAATAGATCGTTAAGGTATAGTGGTTTCTGAATTGAACTTCTATTTTTAATTTTATGCAACTTTCATTTTTATTTTTATTCAACTTCCATTTTTATTCAATTTACTTTTCTATTAAACTTCCTTTTTTATTTAATTTCCAAATAGATCGTTAAGGTAAAGTGGTTTCTGGATTGAACTTCCATATTTAATTTTCTGCAACTTTCATTTTTATTTTTATTCAACTTTCATTTTTATTCAATTTACTTTTCTGTTAAACTTCCTTTTTTATTTAATTTCCAAATAGATTGTTAAGGTATAGTGGTTTCTGAATTGAACTTCCACTTTTAATTTTATGCAACTTTCATTTTTATTTTTATTCTACTTCCATTTTAATTCAATTTACTTTCCTATTAAACTTTCTTTTTTATTTAATTTCCAAATAGATTGTTAAGGTATAGTGATTTCTGAATTGAACTTCCATTTTTAATTTTATGCAACTTTCATTTTTATTTTTATTCAACTTCCATTTTTATTCAATTTACTTTTCTATTAAACTTCCTTTTTTATTGAATTTCCAAAATAGATCGTTAAGGTAAAGTGGTTTCTGGTTTGAACTTCCATATTTAATTTTCTGCAACTTTCATTTTTATTTTTATTCAACTTCCATTTTTATTCAATTTACTTTTCTGTTAAACTTCCTTTTTTATTTAATTTCCAAATACATTGTTATGGTATAGTGGTTTCTGAATTGAACTTCCATTTTTAATTTTATGCAACTTTCATTTTTATTTATATTCTACTTCCATTTTTATTCAATTTACTTTTCTATTAAACTTCCTTTTTTATTTAATTTCCATATAGATCGTTAAGGTATACTGGTTTCTTGAATGAACTTCCATTTTCAATTTTCTGCAAGTTCCATTTTTATTATTATTTAACTTCCTTTTTTTATTCAAGTTTCTTTTCTACTCAACATCGTTTTTTATTTAATTTCCAAATAGATCGTTAAGGTATAGTGGTTTTTGGATTGAACTTTTATTTTTAATTTTATGCAACTTTCATTTTTATTTTTATTCAACTTCCATTTTTATTCAATTTACTTTTCTATTAAACTTCTTTTTTTATTTAATTTCCAAATAGATCGTTAAGGTAAAGTGGTTTCTGGATTGAACTTCCATATTTAATTTTCTACAACTTCCATTTTTATTTAATTTACTTTTCTGTTAAACTTCCTTTTTTATTTAATTTCCAAATAGATTGTTAAGGTATAGTGGTTTCTGAATTGAACTTCCATTTTTAATTTTATGCAACTTTCACTTTTATTTTTATTCTACTTCCATTTTAATTCAATTTACTTTCCTATTAAACTTCCTTTTTTATTTAATTTCCAAATAGATTGTTAAGGTATAGTGGTTTCTGAATTGAACTTCCATTTTTAATTTTATGCAACTTTCATTTTTACTTTTATTCTACTTCCATTTTAATTCAATTTACTTTCCTATTAAACTTCCTTTTTTATTTAGTTTCCAAATAGATCGCTAAGGTATAGTAGTTTCTGGATTGAACTTCCATTTTTATTTTTATTTAACTTCCTATTTTATTCAATTTACTTTTCTGTTAAACTTCCTTTTTTATTTAATTTCCAAATAGATCGTTAAGGTATAGTGGTTTTTGGATTGAACTTCTATTTTTAATTTTATGCAACTTTCATTTTTATTTTTATTCAACTTCCATTTTTATTCAATTTACTTTTCTATTAAACTTCCTTTTTTGTTTAATTTCCAAATAGATCGTTAAGGTAAAGTGGTTTCTGGATTGAACTTGCATATTTAATTTTCTACAACATCCATTTTTATTCAATTTACTTTTCTGTTAAACTTCCTTTTTTATTTAATTTCCAAATAGATTGTTAAGGTATAGTGGTTTCTGAATTGAACTTCCATTTTTAATTTTATGCAACTTTCACTTTTATTTTTATTCTACTTCCATTTTAATTCAATTTACTTTCCTATTAAACTTCCTTTTTTATTTAATTTCCAAATAGATTGTTAAGGTATAGTGGTTTCTGAATTGAACTTCCATTTTTAATTTTATGCAACTTTCATTTTTACTTTTATTCTACTTCCATTTTAATTCAATTTACTTTCTTATTAAACTTCCTTTTTTATTTAATTTCCAAATAGATCGCTAAGGTATATTGGTTTCTGGATTGAACTTCCCTTTTCAATTTTATGCAACTTTCATTTTTATTTATATTCTAATTCCATTTTTATTCAATTTTCTTTTCTATTAAACTTCTTTTTTTATTTAATTTCCAAATAGATCGTTAAGGTATAGTGGTTTCTGGAATGAACTTCCATTTTTAATTTTCTGCAACTTCCATTTTTATTTTTATTTAACTTCCTATTTTATTCAATTTACTTTTCTGTTAAACTTCCTTTTTTATTTAATTTCCAAATAGATCGTTAAGGTATAGTGGTTTTTGGATTGAACTTCCATTTTTAATTTTATGCAACTTTCATTTTTATTTTTACTCAACTTCCATTTTTGTTCAATTTACTTTCCTATTTAACTTCATTTTTTATTTAATTTCCAAATAGATCGTTAAGGTATAGTGGTTTGTGGATTGAACTTCCATTTTTAATTTTATGCAACTTTCATTTTTATTTTTATTCAACTTCCATTTTTATTCAATTTACTTTTCTATTAAACTTCCTTTTTTATTTAATTTCCAAATAGATCGTTAAGGTAAAGTGGTTTCTGGATTGAACTTCCATATTTAATTTTCTGCAACTTTCATTTTTATTTTTATTCAACTACCATTTTTATTTAATTTACTTTTCTGTTAAACTTCCTTTTTTATTTAATTTCCAAATAGATTGTTAAGGTATAGTGGTTTCTGAATTGAACTTCCATTTTTAATTTTATGCAACTTTCATATTTATTTTTATTCTACTTCCATTTTAATTCAATTTACTTTCCTATTAGACTTCCTTTTTTATTTAATTTCCAAATAGATTGTTAAGGTATAGTGGTTTCTGAATTGAACTTCCATTTTTAATTTTATTCAACTTTCATTTTTACTTTTATTCAACTTCCATTTTAATTCAATTTACTTTCTTATTAAACTTCCTTTTTTATTGAATTTCCAAATAGATCGCTAAGGTATAGTGGTTTCTGGATTGAACTTCCCTTTTCAATTTTATGCAACTTTCATTTTTATTTATATTCTAATTCCATTTTAATTCAATTTACTTTTCTATTAAACTTCTTTTTTTATTTAATTTCCAAATAGATCGTTAAGGTATAGTGGTTTCTGGATTGAACTTCCATTTTTAATTTTCTGCAACTTCCATTTTTATTTTTATTTAACTTCCTATTTTATTCAATTTACTTTTCTGTTAAACTTCCTTTTTTATTTAATTTCCAAATAGATCGTTAAGGTATAGTGGTTTTTGGATTGAACTTCCATTTTTAATTTTATGCAACTTTCATTTTTATTTTTACTCAACTTCCATTTTTGTTCAATTTACTTTCCTATTTAACTTCATTTTTTATTTTATTTCCAAATAGATCGTTAAGGTATAGTGGTTTGTGGATTGAACTTCCATTTTTAATTTTATGCAACTTTCATTTTTATTTTTATTCAACTTCCATTTTTATTCAATTTACTTTTCTATTAAACTTCCTTTTTTCTTTAATTTCCAAATAGATCGTTAAGGTAAAGTGGTTTCTGGATTGAACTTCCATATTTAATTTTCTGCAACTTTCATTTTTATTTTTATTCAACTTCCATTTTTATTTAATTTACTTTTCTGTTAAACTTCCTTTTTTATTTAATTTCCAAATAGATTGTTAAGGTATAGTGGTTTCTGAATTGAACTTCCATTTTTAATTTTATGCAACTTTCATATTTATTTTTATTCTACTTCCATTTTAATTCAATTTACTTTCCTATTAGACTTCCTTTTTTATTTAATTTCCAAATAGATTGTTATGGTATAGTGGTTTCTGAATTGAACTTCCATTTTTAATTTTATTCAACTTTCATTTTTATTTTTATTCAACTTCCATTTTTATTCAATTTCCTATTCTATTAAACTTCCTTTTTTATTGAATTTCCAAATAGATCGTTAAGGTAAAGTGGTTTCTGGTTTGAACTTCCATATTTAATTTTCTGCAACTTTCATTTTTATTTTTATTCAACTTCCTTTTTTATTCAATTTACTTTTCTGTTAAACTTCCTTTTTTATTTAATTTCCAAATACATTGTTATGGTATAGTGGTTTCTGAATTGAACTTCCATTTTTAATTTTATGCAACTTGCATTTTTATTTTTATTCTACTTCCATTTTAATTCAATTTACTTTCCTATTAAACTTCATTTTTTATTTAATTTCCTAACAGATCGCTAAGGTATAATGGTTTCTGGATTGAACTTCCATTTTCAATTTTATGCAACTTTCATTTTTATTTATATTCTAATTCCATTTTTATTCAATTTACTTTTCTATTAAACTTCCTTTTTTATTTAATTTCCATATAGATCGTTAAGGTATAGTGGTTTCTTGAATGAACTTCCATTTTCAATTTTCTGCAAGTTCCATTTTTATTATTATTTAACTTCCTTTTTTTATTCAAGTTTCTTTTCTACTCAACATCCTTTTTTATTTAATTTCCAAATAGATCGTTAAGGTATAGTGGTTTTTGGATTGAACTTCTATTTTTAATTTTATGCAACTCTCATTTTTATTTTTATTCAACTTCCATTTTTATTCAATTTACTTTTCTATTAAACTTCCTTTTTTATTTAATTTCCAAATAGATCGTTATGGTAAAGTGGTTTCTGGATTGAACTTCCATATTTAATTTTCTACAACTTCCATTTTTATTCAATTTACTTTTCTGTTAAACTTCCTTTTTTATTTAATTTCCAAATAGATTGTTAAGGTATAGTGGTTTCTGAATTGAACTTCCATTTTTAATTTTATGCAACTTTCACTTTTATTTTTATTCTACTTCCATTTTAGTTCAATTTACTTTCCTATTAAACTTCCTTTTTTATTTAATTTCCAAATAGATCGCTAAGGTATATTGGGTTCTGGATTGAACTTCCATTTTCAATTTTATGCAACTTTCATTTTTATTTATATTCTACTTCCATTTTTATTCAATTTACTTTTCTATTAAACTTCCTTTTTTATTTAATTTCCAAATAGATCGTTAAGGTATAGTGGTTTTTGGAATGAACTTCCATTTTTAATTTTCTGCAACTTCCATTTTTATTTTTATTTAACTTCCTTTTTTATTCAAGCTTCATTTCTACTCAACTTCCTTTTTTATTTAATTTCCAAATAGATCGTTAAGGTATAGTGGTTTTTGGGTTGAACTTCCATTTTAAATTTTATGCAACTTACATTTTTATTTTTACTCAACTTCCATTTTTGTTCAATTTACTGTCCTATTTACCTTCATTTTTTATTTAATTTCCAAATAGATCGTTAAGATATAGTGGTTTGTGGATTGAACTTCCATTTTTAATTTTATGCAACTTTCATTTTTATTTTTATTCAACTTCCATTTTTATTCAATTTACTTTTCTATTAAACTTCCTTTTTTATTTAATTTCCAAATATATCGTTAAGGTAAAGTGGTTTCTGGATTGAACTTCCATATTTAATTTTCTGCAACTTTCATTTTTATTTTTATTCAACTTTTATTTTTATTCAATTTACTTTTCTGTTAAACTTCCTTTTTTATTTAATTTCCAAATAGATTGTTAAGGTATAGTGGTTTCTGAATTGAACTTCCATTTTTAATTTTATGCAACTTTCATTTTTATTTTTATTCTACTTCCATTTTAATTCAATTTACTTTCCTATTAAACTTCCTTTTTTATTTAATTTCCAAATAGATCGCTAAGGTATAGTGGTTTCTGGATTGAACTTCCATTTTCAATTTTATGCAACTTTCATTTTTATTTATATTCTACTTCCATTTTATTCAATTTACTTTTCTATTAAACTTCCTTTTTTATTTAATTTCCAAATAGATCGTTAAGGTATAGTGGTTTCTGGAATGAACTTCCACTTTTAATTTTCTGCAACTTCCTTTTTTATTTTTATTTAACTTCCTTTTTTATTCAAGCTTCATTTCTACTCAACTTCCATTTTTATTTAATTTCCTAATAGATCGTTAAGGTATAGTGGTTTTTGGATTGAACTTCTATTTTTAATTTTATGCAACTTTCATTTTTATTTTTACTCAACTTCCATTTTTTTCAATTTACTTTCCTATTTAACTTCATTTTTTATTTAATTTCCAAATAGATCGTTAAGGTATAGTGGTTTCTGGAATGAATTTCCATTTTTAATTTTATGCAACTTTCATTTTTATTTATATTCTACTTCCATTTTATTCAATTTACTTTTCTATTAAACTTCCTTTTTTATTTAATTTCCAAATAGATCGTTAAGGTATAGTGGTTTCTGGAATGAACTTCCATTTTTAATTTTCTGCAACTTCCTTTTTTATTTTTATTTAACTTCCTTTTTTATTCAAGCTTCATTTCTACTCAACTTCCATTTTTATTTAATTTCCAAATATATCGTTAAGGTATAGTGGTTTTTGGATTGAACTTCTATTTTTAATTTTATGCAACTTTCATTTTTATTTTTACTCAACTTCCATTTTTATTCAATTTACTTTTCTTTTAAACTTCCTTTTTTATTTAATTTCCAAATAGATCGTTAAGGTAAAGTGGTTTCTGGATTGAACTTCCATATTTAATTTTCTGCAACTTTCATTTTTATTTTTATTCAACTTCCATTTTTATTCAATTTACTTTTCTGTTAAACTTCCTTTTTTATTTAAATTCCAAATAGATTGTTAAGGTATAGTGGTTTCTGAATTGAACTTCCATTTTTAATTTTATGCAACTTTCATTTTTATTTTTATTCTACTTCCATTTTAATTCAATTTACTTTCCTATTAAACTTCCTTTTTTATTTAATTTCCAAATAGATTGTATAGCGATCCCGGGTTTTACCCTTGTTGTACAGTGATCCGGACATGTGTCCGTGGATGTTGGTAGTTGTTATTATCGTGTTTACATTCCTTTTACTTCATATTTGAGTTACAGGATGTGTTGGGCAGGTTTGTTACAGGTTGGTTGTGTTTGGGAACCAAGTGTTGCTGCCCAGATTTTTTGACCTTCGCTCGAGCGAGGAGTTTGTCGCTCGAGCGAGAGTTGAGTTGTGTCTGGTGGGTCGAGCCAGAGTGGCTCGCTCGAGCGAGCGGTTGCACCTGGTTCTGGACCTGAAAGTTGCCATTCTTGGCTCGAGCGAGCTTCCTTCGCTCGAGCGGTCTGGGTTTTTCTTCGCTCGATCGAGAACTTCTTGGCTCGAGCGAGAGTTTCTGTGTCTGGTCACTCGAGCGACTAAGGCTTCGCTCGAGCGAGCGTGTTTTATATCAGCGGACAGCAGCGTTTTTGAACTTAACATTTGCACTTCCTTTTTCTTCCAAAACCTAAATCCGAGCCTCTCTCACTCTAAACTTACACTCTCTCTAAGATTTGATCTCCCTAGGGTGTGAATCTAGCCTAGGGCCTTTGTTAAAAAGATAGAGGGTGTTGAGAGCTTCGTTTTAATCTGAAAATGTTTGGATTTGGAGCACGTTGATCTTCGAGTCTTCATCTCCTTTTTGGCTAAAACTTCAAGGTAGGGATATCCTACTCCTCTCTATGGATTTTGTCTTTAAATTTTAGTATTTTGAGATGTTGGGCTTGGTTTGGTAATTTGGTGAAAGTTTGGGGCTTTTGTGTAATTTTACAAAAGTTGGGGTTTTATTCATAATAAACCTAGATGCATGTTTGGGAATAGAGAAATGGAATTAATGTTGAATCATTAATGAAAATGGGACCTAAGGGTTGAAATGGTAATTATGGAAAATGGTCCAATTACATTGTTTGATTAATTGGGATAATTAATTGGAAGAAATGAGGAAATGAAATGTTGATTGAATATCCATTTGTGCATTTATTTTCTGTATAGAAATAACTGCTTTGGGCTATTGGTGGAGGATAGTCGTGATTGTTGTAGACAATGCATGATGATTAGGCAAACTGAAACTAATCAATGGAATGTGTCATGGAATTTGACTGTTGTTAGAATACATTAATTGTATGTATTGAGTGATTGTATATAGAACCAATGTGTTTGTATACGTTGTGTGTAGAGGAGGAGATGGGGGATGTACTCCGCGGCTTAGGGGAAGATAGGGGATGTACCTCTAAACCGGATAGTGTTGGGAGAAGATAGGGGATGAACTCCGTAGATACAGCTCATATGCTTGTCTAGAGAAGTGAAGATAAAGCTCATATGCTTATCTGAATGTGGGATATTGTTGTTATACATATCTGTTGTGAAATGTGGATAGAGCTCTTATGCTTATCTGAATGTGGGATATTGTTGATATACATATCTGTTGTGAAATGTGGATATAGCTTATACGCTTATCTGTAAATGTGAGATATAGTTTTTATACATATCTGTCAAAATGATGATAGAGCTAACATGCTTATCTGTTGAAAAAGGGAAAATGAAAAATAACTTGGACTCTTAAGTCGTATGACATAAAATGTGATTTATGTGAATGTATCAGTGTTAGGCATCTATCAATTGCTAATGTTTTAGTCATTGTCCATGGTTGGTTTAGTGTATTTCTACTGGGCTGCGGCTCACCCTATATGGGAATATCATTTTCAGGTACAGGTAGCATGCCACCTCCAAGGACTTAGCTTGGGAGGCTAGTGGCGGACATGTTTTGTCGTTTTACTTTTGATGTATTACATGTAACTTCAAGCCTAGGGCTTAATGTGTAAACGAGTTAGTACTCTTTTGTTGTAACCAAGTGTTAACTTGGAAAGCTGTAAGCCCGTAGGGCATTTTGTTTTGATGTTAACATGTAATACTTATGTAATGAAACTCTAATGAATAAAAGAATGTGGTTAGTTTATATGACAATGCATGTCTTAATTGATGGGTTTAATGTTTCTATTTTGAGGGCGTTACAACTTGGTATCAGAGCGTACCGGGTTCGAATACTTTGAGTACGTGGGAAGTGATTAGTATCACAATGGGTTTGTCTCGCTTGGTAGAGACTTAGATGTAGTATCATATGCTATGTGCTTACATGATAACATGCTTATGTGACTATGTGGGTATGGGATTTAATTTCTAGGATGTTGATTGGATCCTTGAGTTTCTGGGAGTCTTGTTGGAAAAGCACTTGATCAATGCTGTTTCTAACCGGAACTCTAGTAACGTCTCGGGACTATCATTATCCGGAAATGAAATTCGTAAGTGCTTATGTGTTTATGTGCTTATGTGGAGTGAACTACAGTTGTCCATGCATTAGGACGTGAGTGTTTAGTTTCGGCACATTTATGAATGTGCTAACGTTCTGTGTTGCCTTTATTAGGATGTCAGGACGAGGAAGAGGAGCTAGGCGTGGTAGACCTGCGAGGCAGGAGGTACCGTCACCGGAGGAAGTTCCAGCAGTGCAGGAGGGAGTTGGTCAGGCTAATGTGGCCGAGCCAGTGGGTCAGCAGGCTATGGGTGCCTTGGCTAGAGAGATAGCAGGAGCTTTGGGTATTCTTAGAGCTAGGAATCAGGCAGCTGAGACAGGGCCTTCTTTCTTGAAGAGGGAGTTTTTCCGGTCTAATCCGGATGAGTTTGTCGGGGATCTGAAGGAGCCACTGAAGGCTGATGAATGGTTAGAGCAAATGAGTAAGACGTTCGAGATGCTTGGCATCGAGGACGGAGCACTGAAAGTGACCTTGGCATCCTTCCAGCTGAAGGGAGATGCGGGTCAATGGTGGAAGTACGAGAAGGCTCGTGTTGGTGGTACTTGGGAGGCATTTGTGAATGCTTTTCAGGAGAGGTTTTTGTCTGCTGCAGCTAGGGAGAAGCTGAGGGATCAGTTTAGCCGGCTTAAACAGCAGGGCTTGTCAGTGGCCGAGTTTGAGGCTACTTTTACTAGTCTGTCCAGGTTTGCACCGGAACTGGTGGCGTCTGAGGAACGCCGTTGCTATCAGTTTGAGCAGAAGTTGAGGCGGGGCCTCAAGTTGAGAGTTGGTGGGTCATACATTCGAGAGTATAGACACCTGGTAGATGCCGCTGCTCATATGGAGATTATGATGCAGGAAGAGGAGGAAGAACAGAGGGGCTCCAAGAGGAGCCAGGATAGTCAGAGTGATGGCAGGAGACAGAAGGGTTATAACCCTCAGCAGTCTCAGGGTGCAGTCTCTAGATCGACCTTTCCAGTGCCGAGTGCAGGCTCGGGGAGAGGCAGTCAGGGGGAGTTTACTTGTTATAAGTGTGGCCAGCTGGGTCACAAGGTTTCTGTTTGCCCGCAGAAGGGTGGAGGTCAGAAAGTTGCTTCTTCTTCAGCTAGACCGCAGAGTCAGAGTTTGGGCAGGGGGCAGCCCTTGTCTTGTTATCAGTGTGGACAGCCTGGGCACCTGAAGAGGTTTTGCCCGCAGTTGAGTGCCACTTCGGGGGCGTCTGGTTCTAGGCAGACGTAGGGTTTTCAGCCAGCTCAGTCTGTGCAGGCCTCAAGGGCCAATCCGGGAGTTTCGTCATCCTAGTCTGTGCAGCAGTCTTTTGCTCCGAGAGGTGAGCAGGTAGACCAGGGGCCTACGGGGCGCGTGTATGCTGTTACCGCGCAGGATTTAGTACCGGCTCCATCAGTGGTGAGAGGTACTTTTCTGTTTTGCAACTCGGTTGCTAGTGTGTTGATAGACACGGGTGCATCTCATTCTTTTGTATCTGCTGCATTTGCATCTGTTTTGGAATTGGAGTTAGCACAGTTAGCATCTCCTATTTGTGTGGTATCGCCTTTGGGTGGTGAGTTGGTTCTGAAACAGGGTGTTAGAGGATGTGATATAGAGGTCGCCGACTATAGGCTTCCTTTTCCGTTTGTTGTCATGCCCATGAAGGGTTTTGATGTTATTTTGGGTATGGACTGGCTATCGTCATACCGGGCTGTTATTGATTGCTACCGCCAGAGGGTCACGTTATGTACCTTGAGCGGGGAATGGTTCCATTTCTTGGGAGACCGGGTTGGTAGTGTTTTGCCACCGGGGTATGATTCGCGAGGGCGAAGTGAGCTTAGTGGTCTACTTGCTAGCTTTGAGAGTAGTGAGTATAGTGAGACCCAGATTGAGTTGCCGAGGGTGGTTTGTGAGTATTCGGAGGTCTTTCCCGAAGATCTTGTTAGTTTGCCACCTCACCGAGAGATAGAGTTCTCTATTGATTTAGTGCCTGGCACGGCGCCAATTTCTATGGCACCTTACCGTTTTGCTCCAGCAGAGTTGGTTGAGTTGAAAGTTCAGCTCCAGGAATTGCTAGATAAGGGTTTTGTTCGCCCTAGTGTTTCGCCGTGGGGAGCACCGGCCCTCTTTGTTAAAAAGAAAGATGGTGCCTTGAGATTGTGTATTGACTACCGGAAGTTGAATCGAGCTACGGTTAAGAATAAGTACCCTATGCCCCATATAGATGATTTGTTTGACCAGTTGAAGGGTTCCCGTTGTTTCTCTAAGATAGACTTGAGATCGGGTTACCACCAGCTGAGGGTCAGGGAGGAGGATATTCCTAAGACGGCATTCCGTACGCGGTATGGCCATTACGAGTTTCTGGTGATGCCATTCGGGCTTACCAATGCACCGGCAGTCTTTATGGACTTGATGAACCGGATTTTCCGGGAGTTCTTAGACCGATTTGTGGTTGTCTTCGTGGACGACATTCTTATTTATTCGTCTTCTGAGGAGGAGCACGATGAACACTTGAGAGTGGTGCTTGAGTTACTTAGAGCCCATAGGCTGTATGCCAAGTTTGGGAAGTGTGAGTTCTGGCTGAGGGAAGTTAAATTCTTAGGCCACGTGGTATCCGGAGAAGGGGTGTCTGTTGATACATCCAAGGTTGAGGCAGTGCAAGATTGGGCACAGCCTAAGAGTGTGTTTGAGACCCGCAGTTTTCTGGGATTAGCTGGGTATTACCGTCGGTTTGTGAAAGATTTCTCCAAGTTAGCGTCACCGTTGACTAGACTGACTCGGAAAGGAGTCAAGTTTGTGTGGAGTGAGACTTGTGAAAAGTCGTTCCAAGAGCTGAAAGTTAGATTGACCACCGCTCTGGTGTTGATTATTCCGGAGAGGGGGTTGGGTTATGCGGTTTATTTTGATGCCTCACGAGAGGGTTTGGGTTGTGTGTTGATGCAAGAGGGGAAAGTGGTAGCTTATGGCTCACGTCAGTTGAAAATACACGAGAAGAATTACCCCACGCATGACCTAGAGTTAGCAGCTGTGATCTTTGCCTTGAAAATTTGGAGGCACTACCTTTATGGTGAGAAGTTTGAGGTGTTCTCGGACCACAAGAGTTTGAAGTATCTGTTTACACAGAGAGACTTGAATTTGAGGCAGAGGAGGTGGATGGAGTTTATCGAGGATTATGATTTTGAGTTGCATTATCATCCGGGAAAGGCCAATGTTGTGGCCGATGCCCTTAGTAGGAAATCCATTGGTGATGTAGCTAGTATAGCCATCCGGGAATGGGAGATGTTGGGAGCACTTGGTGAGTTTGATTTGCTACTGGGCGAATCTGTTGAGGCTGCGGCCTTGTTTTCTGTTGTTGCGCAGCCTACGCTTGTGATTAGAGTGTTAGAGGCACAGAGAGGTGACCTTGAGGTAGAATCCCTCCGAGAGAAGATCTCCAGTGGGAAAGTTGAGAAGGGTTTGACGGTGTATCCCGACCTGAGTGTGAGATACCGAGACCGTTTGTTTGTACCGGAGTCTTGCCGAGAGGAAGTACTCCGAGAGTTTCATCATTCGCGCCTTGCGGTGCATCCGGGAGGTACTAAGATGTATCAGGATTTGGGTCACCAGTTTTGGTGGCGGGATATGAAGAGAGATGTGGCTGTTTTCGTATCGAAGTGCCTTACTTGCCAGCAAGTGAAGGCCGAGCATCAGAGGCCAGCGGGTTTGTTGCAACCCTTGCCTATTGCCGAGTGGAAGTGGGAGCATGTCACTATGGACTTCGTTGTAGGTCTTCCGAGGACTCAGCGGGGTAGTGATGCTATTTGGGTGGTTGTAGACCGGTTGACTAAGTCGGCGCACTTTATTCCTATGCGCGTGAAAGATTCGGTAGACCATCTTGCTGACTTGTATATTCGGGACGTAGTGAGATTGCACGGGGTCCCAGTGATGATCGTCTCAGATAGAGATCCTCGTTTTACTGCTAGGTTGTGGCAGAGTTTGCAGAGTGCCTTGGGCACTAAGTTGACCTTTAGTACGGCCTATCATCCTCAGACTGACGGACAGTCCGAGCGTACTATTCAGATCCTCGAGGATATGCTTCGGGGTTGTGTCCTGGACTTCAGTGGGACGTGGGAGAGGCACTTGCCATTGGTAGAGTTTGCCTACAACAACAGTTTTCAGTCTAGCATCGGTATGGCACCGTTTGAGGCCTTGTATGGCCGACCGTGTAGGTCTCCAGTTTGTTGGGCCGAGGTGGGTGATGCACCTTTGTTGGGTCCGGAGTTGGTTAGGGAGACGACGGAGAAAGTTGAGCTTATCCGTAGGAGGCTTGTTACAGCCCAGAGTCGTCAGAAATCTTATGCCGACCGTGGGAGGAGGCCTTTGGCGTTTGAGGTAGGTGATCATGTCTTTCTGAAGATATCACCTAGGCGAGGCTTGATGAGGTTTGGGAAGAGTGGGAAGTTATCCCCTCGGTTTATTGGTCCTTTTGAGATCCTTGAGAGAGTTGGCGAGGTTGCCTATCGGTTAGCCTTACCGCCGCAGTTGTCCGGAGTGCATGACGTGTTTCATGTGAGTATGCTTCGGAAGTATGAGCCAGATCCATCACATGTGTTGGATTGGACCGATTTAGAGGTAGATGAGGATGCCTCGTATGAGGAGAGACCGGTTCGGGTCTTGGATAGGCGGGATCAGGTCCTGCGTGGCAAGACTATTCCTTTGGTGAAAGTCTTGTGGAAACATCACGGAGTAGAGGAAGCTACTTGGGAACGTGAGTTGGAAGTCCGCGACAAATATCTGGACTTGTTTGTTGATATGGGATCTTGTATTTAATTTTGAGAAATTGTTGAACTTAAGAGCTTTTATATATGTCTTAAGTTGTGAAACATTGAAAATGTTTTGGTTTATTGGAAGTATGTTTTGGAACTTGCCTCATATGGAAGTTGAATGTAACATTGTATATGTTGAATATATTGTTGAAATTGGAAAGATAGTGCATAATGTTGATGCATGTTGAAAGTACATATGTTGTTTTACATATTGTGAAATGTCTCTTGTTAAAGGGATGGGATGACCGGTAATGGGTCGAATTGTTGAATGTTAGAATTGTAACATTGTCTAAAATGGAGGAAAACCTGTTTTTTGAAAACTTGTGCTTAATTTCGGGGACGAAATTCTTTAAGGGGGGGAGGTTATAGAGATCCCGGGTTTTACCCTTGTTGTACAGTGATCCGGACATGTGTCCGTGGATGTTGGTAGTTGTTATTATCGTGTTTACATTCCTTTTACTTCATATTTGAGTTACAGGATGTGTTGGGCAGGTTTGTTACAAGTTGGTTGTGTTTGGGAACCAAGTGTTGCTGCCCAGATTTTTGGACCTTCGCTCGAGCGAGAGTTGAGTTGTGTTTGGTGGGTCGAGCCAGAGTGGCTCGCTCGAGCGAGCGGTTGCACCTGGTTCTGGACCTGAAAGTTGCCATTCTTGGCTCGAGCGAGCTTCCTTCGCTCGAGCGGTCTGGGTTTTTCTTCGCTCGATCGAGAACTTCTTGGCTCGAGCGAGAGTTTCTGTGTCTGGTCGCTCGAGCGACTAAGGCTTCGCTCGAGCGAGCGTGTTTTATATCAGCGGACAGTAGCGTTTTTGAACTTAACATTTGCACTTCCTTTTTCTTCCAAAACCTAAATCCGAGCCTCTCTCACTCTAAACTTACACTCTCTCTAAGATTTGATCTCCCTAGGGTGTGAATCTAGCCTAGGGCCTTTGTTAAAAAGATAGAGGGTGTTGAGAGCTTCGTTTTAATCTGAAAAAGTTTGGATTTGGAGCACGTTGATCTTCGAGTCTTCATCTCCTTTTTGGCTAAAACTTCAAGGTAGGGATATCCTACTCCTCTCTATGGATTTTGTCTTTAAATTTTAGTATTTTGAGATGTTGGGCTTGGTTTGGTAATTTGGTGAAAGTTTGGGGCTTTTGTGTAATTTTACAAAAGTTGGGGTTTTATTCATAATAAACCTAGATGCATGTTTGGGAATAGAGAAATGGAATTAATGTTGAATCATTAATGAAAATGGGTCCTAAGGGTTGAAATGGTAATTATGGAAAATGGCCCAATTACATTGTTTGATTAATTGGGATAATTAATTGGAAGAAATGAGGAAATGAAATGTTGATTGAATATCCATTTGTGCATTTATTTTCTGTATAGAAATAACTGCTTTGGGCTATCGGTGGAGGATAGTCGTGATTGTTGTAGACAATGCATGATGATTAGGCAAACTGAAACTAATCAATGGAATGTGTCATGGAATTTGACTGTTGTTAGAATACATTAATTGTATGTATTGAGTGATTGTATATAGAACCAATGTGTTTGTATACGTTGTGTGTAGAGGAGGAGATGGGGGATGTACTCCGCGGCTTAGGGGAAGATAGGGGATGTACCTCTAAACCTGATAGTGTTGGGAGAAGATAGGGGATGAACTCCGTAGATACAGCTCATATGCTTGTCTAGAGAAGTGAAGATAAAGCTCATATGCTTATCTGAATGTGGGATATTGTTGTTATACATATCTGTTGTGAAATGTGGATAGAGCTCTTATGCTTATCTGAATGTGGGATATTGTTGATATACATATCTGTTGTGAAATGTGGATATAGCTTATACGCTTATCTGTAAATGTGAGATATAGTTTTTATACATATCTGTCGAAATGATGATAGAGCTGACATGCTTATCTGTTGAAAAAGGGAAAATGAAAAGTAACTTGGACTCTTAAGTCGTATGACATAAAATGTGATTTATGTGAATGTATCAGTGTTAGCCATCTATCAATTGCTAATGTTTTAGTCATTGTCCATGGTTGGTTTAGTGTATTTCTACTGGGCTGTGGCTCACCCTATATGGGAATATCATTTTCAGGTACAGGTAGCATGCCACCTCCAAGGACTTAGCTTGGGAGGCTAGCGGCGGACATGTTTTGTCGTTTTACTTTTGATGTATTACATGTAACTTCAAGCCTAGGGCTTAATGTGTAAACGAGTTAGTACTCTTTTGTTGTAACCAAGTGTTAACTTGGAAAGCTGTAAGCCCGTAGGGCATTTTGTTTTGATGTTAACATGTAATACTTATGTAATGAAACTCTAATGAATAAAAAAATGTGGTTAGTTTATATGACAATGCATGTCTTAATTGATGGGTTTAATGTTTCTATTTTGAGGGCGTTACAGATTGTTAAGTTATAGTGGTTTCTGAATTGAACTTCCATTTTTAATTTTATGCAACTTTCATTTTTATTTTTATTCAACTTCCATTTTTATTCAATTTCCTATTCTATTAAACTTCCTTTTTTATTGAATTTCCAAATAGATCGTTAAGGTAAAGCGGTTTCTGGTTTGAACTTCCATATTTAATTTTCTGCAACTTTCATTTTTATTTTTATTCAACTTCCATTTTTATTCAATTTACTTTTCTGTTAAACTTCCTTTTTTATTTAATTTCCAAATAGATTGTTATGGTATAGTGGTTTCTGAATTGAACTTCCATTTTTAATTTTATGCAACTTTCACTTTTATTTTTATCCTACTTCCATTTTAATTCAATTTACTTTTCTATTAAACTTCCTTTTTTATTTAATTTCCAAACAGATCGCTAAGGTATAGTGGTTTCTGGATTGAACTTCCATTTTCAATTTTATGCAACTTTCATTTTTATTTATATTCTACTTCCATTTTTATTCAATTTACTTTTCTATTAAACTTCCTTTTTTATTTAATTTCCATATAGATCGTTAAGGTATAGTGGTTTCTTGAATGAACTTCCATTTTCAATTTTCTGCAAGTTCAATTTTTATTATTATTTAACTTCCTTTTTTTATTCAAGTTTCTTTTCTACTCAACATCCTTTTTTATTTAATTTCCAAATAGATCGTTAAGGTATAGTGGTTTTTGGATTGAACTTCTATTTTTAATTTTATGCAACTTTCATTTTTATTTTTATTCAACTTCCATTTTTATTCAATTTACTTTTCTATTAAACTTCCTTTTTTATTTAATTTCCAAATAGATCGTTAAGGTAAAATGGTTTCTGGATTGAACTTCCATATTTAATTTTCTACAACTTCCATTTTTATTCAATTTACTTTTCTGTTAAACTTCCTTTTTTATTTAATTTCCAAATAGATTGTTAAGGTATAGTGGTTTCAGAATTGAACTTCCATTTTTAATTTTATGCAACTTTCATTTTTATTTTTATTCTACTTCCATTTTAATTCAATTTACTTTCCTATTAAACTTCCTTTTTTATTTAATTTCCAAATAGATCGCTAAGGTATAGTGGTTTCTGGATTGAACTTCCATTTTCAATTTTATGCAACTTTCATTTTTATTTATATTCTACTTCCATTTTTATTCAATTTACTTTTCTATTAAACTTCCTTTTTTATTTAATTTCCAAATAGATCGTTAAGGTATAGTGGAATGAACTTCCATTTTTAATTTTCTGCAACTTCCATTTTTATTTTTATTTAACTTCCTTTTTTATTCAAGCTTCATTTCTACTCAACTTCCTTTTTTATTTAATTTACAAATAGATCGTTAAGGTATAGTGGTTTTTGGATTGAACTTCCATTTTAAATTTTATGCAACTTTCATTTTTATTTTTACTCAACTTCCATTTTTGTTCAATTTACTGTCCTATTTAACTTCATTTTTTATTTAATTTCCAAATAGATCGTTAAGGTATAGTGGTTTGTGGATTGAACTTCCATTTTTAATTTTATGCAACTTTCATTTTTATTTTTATTCAACTTCCATTTTTATTCAATTTACTTTTCTATTAAAGTTCCTTTTTTATTTAATTTCCAAATATATCGTTAAGGTAAAGTGGTTTCTGGATTGAACTTCCATATTTAATTTTCTGCAATGTTCATTTTTATTTTTATTCAACTTCCATTTTTATTCAATTTACTTTTCTGTTAAACTTCCTTTTTTATTTAATTTCCAAATAGATTGTTAAGGTATAGTGGTTTCTGAATTGAACTTCCATTTTTAATTTTATGCAACTTTCATTTTTATTTTTATTCTACTTCCATTTTAATTTAATTTACTTTCCTATTAAACTTCCTTTTTTATTTAATTTCCAAATAGATCGCTAAGCTATAGTGGTTTCTGGATTGAACTTCCATTTTCAATTTTATGCAACTTTCATTTTTATTTATATTCTACTTCCATTTTATTCAATTTACTTTTCTGTTAAACTTCCTTTTTTATTTAATTTCCAAATAGATCGTTAAGGTATAGTGGTTTCTGGATTGAACTTCCATTTTCAATTTTATGCAACTTTCATTTTTATTAATATTCTACTTCCATTTTATTCAATTTACTTTTCTGTTAAACTTCCTTTTTTATTTAATTTCCAAATAGATCGTTAAGGTATAGTGGTTTCTGGAATGAACTTCCATTTTTAATTTTCCGCAACTTCCATTTTTATTTTTATTTAACTTCCTTTTTTATTCAAGCTTCATTTCTACTCAACATCCTTTTTTATTTAATTTCCAAATATATCGTTAAGGTATAGTGGTTTTTGGATTGAACTTCCATTTTTAATTTTATGCAACTTTGATTTTTATTTTTACTAAACTTTCATTTTTTTCAATTTACTTTCCTATTTAACTTCATTTTTTATTTAATTTCCAAATAGATCGTTAAGGTATAGTGGTTTGTGGATTGAACTTCCACTTTTAATTTTATGCAACTTTCATTTTTATTTTTATTCCACTTCCATTTTTATTCAATTTACTTTTCTATTAAACTTCTTTTTTTATTTAATTTCCAAATAGATCGTTAAGGTAAAGTGGTTTCTGGATTGAACTTCCATATTTAATTTTCTGCAACTTTCATTTTTATTTTTATTCAACTTCCATTTTTATTCAATTTACTTTTCTGTTAAACTTCCTTTTTTATTTAATTTCCAAATAGATTGTTAAGGTATAGTGGTTTCTTAATTGAACTTCCATTTTTAATTTTATGCAACTTTTATTTTTATTTTTATTCTACTTCCATTTTAATTCAATTTACTGTCCTATTAAACTTCCTTTTTTTATTTAATTTTCAAATAGATCGTTAAGGTAAAGTGGTTTCTGGATTGAACTTCCATATTTAATTTTCTGCAACTTTCATTTTTATTTTTATTCAACTTCCATTTTTATTCAATTTACTTTTCTGTTAAACTTCCTTTTTTATTTAATTTCCAAATAGATTGTTAAGGTATAGTGGTTTCTGAATTGAACTTCCATTTTTAATTTTATGCAACCTTCATTTTTATTTTTATTCTACTTCCATTTTAATTCAATTTACTTTCCTATTAAACTTCCTTTTTTATTTAATTTCCAAATAGATCGCTAAGGTATAGTGGTTTCTGGATTGAACTTCCCTTTTCAATTTTATGCAACTTTCATTTTTATTTATATTCTAATTCCATTTTTATTCAATTTACTTTTCTATTAAACTTCTTTTTTTATTTAATTTCCAAATAGATCGTTAAGGTATAGTGGTTTCTGGAATGAACTTCCATTTTTAATTTTCTGCAACTTCCATTTTTATTTTTATTTAACTTCCTTTTTTATTGAAGCTTCATTTCTACTCAACTACCTTTTTTATTTAATTTCCAAATAGATCGTTAAGGTACAGTGGTTTTTGGATTGAACTTCTATTTTTAATTTTATACAACTTTCATTTTTATTTTTACTCAACTTCCATTTTTGTTCAATTTACTTTCCTATTTAACTTCATTTTTTATTTAATTTCCAAATAGATCGTTAAGGTATAGTGGTTTGTGGATTGAACTTCCATTTT
This sequence comes from Camellia sinensis, assembly GCF_055761805.1. Classification (NCBI taxonomy): domain Eukaryota; kingdom Viridiplantae; phylum Streptophyta; class Magnoliopsida; order Ericales; family Theaceae; genus Camellia; species Camellia sinensis. Next base: position 34,401,931 of record NW_028128987.1, read on the forward strand.
TAATTTTATGCCACTTTCATTTTTATTTTTATTCAACTTCCATTTTTATTCAATTTACTTTTCTATTAAAGTTCCTTTTTTATTTAATTTCCAAATAGATCGTTAAGGTAAAGTGGTTTCTGGATTGAACTTCCATATTTAATTTTCTGCAACTTTCATTTTTATTTTTATTCAACTTCCATTTTTATTCAATTTACTTTTCTGTTAAACTTCCTTTTTTATTTAATTCCCAAATAGATTGTTAAGGTATAGTGGTTTCTGAATTGAACTTCCATTTTTAATTTTATGCAACTTTCATTTTTATTTTTATTCTACTTCCATTTTAATTCAATTTACTTTCCTATTAAACTTCCTTTTTTATTTAATTTCCAAATAGATTGTTAAGGTATAGTGGTTTCTGAATTGAACTTCCATTTTTAATTTTAAGCAACTTTCATTTTTATTTTTATTCAACTTCCATTTTTATTCAATTTCCTATCCTATTAAACTTCCTTTTTTTATTGAATTTCCAAATAGATCGTTAAGGTAAAGCGGTTTCTGGTTTGAACTTCCATATTTAATTTTCTGCAACTTTCATTTTTATTTTTATTCAACTTTCATTTTTATTCAATTTACTTTTCTGTTAAACTTCCTTTTTTATTTAATTTCCAAATAGATTGTTATGGTATAGTGGTTTCTGAATTGAACTTCCATTTTTAATTTTATGCAACTTTCATTTTTATTTTTATTCTACTTCCATTTTAATTCAATTTACTTTCCTATTAAACTTCCTTTTTTATTTAATTTCCAAACAGATCGCTAAGGTATAGTGGATTCTGGATTGAACTTCCATTTTCAATTTTCTGCAACTTTCATTTTTATTTATATTCAACTTCCATTTGTATTCAATTTACTTTTCTATTAAACTTCCTTTTTTATTTAATTTCCATATAGATCGTTAAGGTATAGTGGTTTCTGGAATGAACTTCCATTTTTAATTTTCTGCAACTTCCATTTTTATTTTTATTTAACTTCCTTTTTTAATCAAGTTTCATTTCTACTCAACTTCCTTTTTTATTTAATTTCCAAATAGATCGTTAAGGTATAGTGGTTTTTGGATTGAACTTCCATTTTTAATTCTATGCAACTTTCATTTTTATTCATATTCTACTTCCATTTTTATTCATTTTACTTTTCTATTAAACTTTCTTTTTTATTTAATTTCCAAATTGATCATTAAGGTATAGTGGTTTCTGGATTGAACTTCCATTTTTAATTTTATGCAACTTTCATTTTTATTCATATTCTACTTCCATTTTTATTCAATTTACTTTTCTATTAAACTTTCTTTTTAAATTAATTTCCAAATAGATCGTTGAGGTATAATGGTTTCTGGAATGAACTTCCATTTTTAATTTTCTGCAGCTTCCATTTTTATTTTTATTTAACTTCCTTTTTTATTCAAGTTTATTTTCTACTCAATTTCCTTTTTTATTTAATTTCCAAATAGATCGTTAAGGTATAGTGGTTTCTGGATTGAACTTCCAAATTTAATTTTCTGCAACTTCCATTTTTATTCAATTTACTTTTATATTAAACTTCCTTTTTTATTTAATTTGCACACAGATTGTTAAGGTATAGTGGTTTCTGAATTGAACTTCCAGTTTTTGTTTTATGCAACTTTCCTTTTTATTTTTATTCTACTTCCATTTTTATTCAATTTACTTTTCTATTAAACATCCTTTTTTATTTAATTTCCAATTAGATTGTTAAGGTATAGTGGTTTCTTGAATGAACTTCCATTTTCAATTTTCTGCAACTTCCATTTTTATTATTATTTAACTTCCTTTTTTTATTCAAGTTTCTTTTCTTCTTAACTTCCTTTTTTATTTAATTTCCAAATAGATCGTTAAGGTATTGTGGTTTTTGGTTTGAACTTCCAATTTTAATTTTATGCAACTTTCATTTTTATTTTTATTCAACTTCCATTTTTATTCAATTTACTTTTCTATTAAACTTTCTTTTTTATTTAATTTCCAAATAGATCGTTAAGTTGAAGTGGTTTCTGAATTGAATTTCCATATTTAATTTTCTGCAACTTTCATTTTTATTTTTATTCAACTTCAATTTTTATTCAATTTACTTTTCTGTTAAACTTCCTTTTTTATTTAATTTCCAAATAGATTGTTAAGGTATAGTGGTTTCTGAATTGAACTTCCATTTTTAATTTTATGCAACTTTCATTTTTATTTTTATTCTACTTCCATTTTAATTCAATTTACTTTCCTATTAAACTTCCTTTTTTATTTAATTTCCAAATAGATCGCTAAGGTACAGTGGTTTCTGGATTGAACTTCCATTTTCAATTTTATGCAACTTTCAATTTTATTTATATTCTACTTCCATTTTTATTCAATTCACTTTTCTATTAAACTTCCTTTTTTATTTAAATTCCAAATAGATCGTTAAGGTATAGTGGTTTCTGGAATGAACTTCCATTTTTAATTTTCTACAACTTTCATTTTTATTTTTATTTAACTTCCTTTTTTATTCAAGCTTTATTTCTACTCAACTTCCTTTTTTTATTTAATTTCCAAATAGATCGTTAAGGTATAGTGGTTTTTGGATTCAACTTCCATTTTTAATTTTATGCAACTTTCATTTTTATTTTTACTCAACTTCCATTTTTGTTCAATTTACTTTCCTATTTAACTACCTTGTTTATTTAATTTCCAAATAGATCTTTAAGGTATAGTGGTTTTTGGATTGAACTTCCATTTTTAATTTTATGCAACTTTCATTTTTATTTTTATTCAACTTCCATTTTTATTCACTTTAATTTTCTATTAAACTTCCTTTTTTATTTAGTTTCCAAATAGATCGTTAAGGTAAAGTGGTTTTTGGATTGAATTTCCATTTTTAATTTTATGCAACTTTCATTTTTATTTTTATTCAACTTCCATTTTTATTCAATTTACTTTTCTATTAAACTTCCTTTTTTATTTAGTTTCCAAATATATCGTTAAGGTAAAGTGGTTTCTGGATTGAACTTCCATATTTAATTTTCTGCAACTTTCATTTTTATTGTTATTCAACTTCCATATTTATTTCATTTACTTTTCTATTAAACTTCCTTTTTTACTTAATTTCCAAATAGATCGTTAAGGTATAGTGGTTTCTGGATTGTACTTCCAATTTTAGTTTTATGCAACTTTTATTTTTATTTTTATTCTACTTCCATATTAATTCAATTAACTTTCCAATTAAACTTTCTTTTTTTATTTAATTTCCAAATATATCACTAAGGTATAGTGGTTTCTGGATTGAACTTTCATTTTTAATTTTATGCAACTTTCATTTTTATTTATATTCTACTTCCATTTTTATTCAATTTACTTTTATAGTAAACTTTCTTTTTTATTTAATTTCCGAATAGATCGTTAAGGTATAGTGGTTTCTAGAATGAACTTCCATTTTTAATTTTCTGCAACTTCCATTTTTATTTTTATTTAACTTCCATTTTTATTCAAGTTTCTTTTCTATTCAACTTCCTTTTTTATTTAATTTCCAAATAGATCGTTAAGGTATAGTGGTTTTTGGATTGAACTTCCATTTTTAATTTTATACAACTTTCACTTTTATTTTTATTCAACTTCCATTTTTATTCAATTTACTTTTCTATTAAACTTCCTTTTTTATTTAATTTCCTAATAGATCGTTAAGGTATTGTGGTTTCTGGAATGAATTTCCATTTTTAATTTTCTGCAACTTCCATTTTTATTTTTATTTAACTTCCTTTTTTATTCAAGTTTCTTTTCTACTCAGCTTCCTTTTTTATTTAATTTTCAAATAGATCGTTAAGGTATAGTGGTTTTTGAATTGAACTGCCATTTTTATTTTTATGCAACTTTCATTTTTATTTTTATTCGACTTCCATTTTAATTCAGTTTACTTTCCTATTAAACTTCTTTTTTTATTTAATTTCCAAATAGATCGGTAAGGTATAGTGGTTTCTGGATTGAACTTCCTTTTTTAATTTTATGCAACTTTCATTTTTATTTATATTCTACTTCCATATTTTTTCAGTTTACTTTTCTATAAAACTTCCTTTTTTATTTAATTTCCAAATAGATCGTTAAGGTATAGTGGTTTTTTGAATGAACTTCCATTTTCAATTTTCTGCAACTTCCATTTTTATTTTTATTTAACTTTCTTTTTTATTCAAGTTTCTTTTCTACTCAACTTTCTTTTTTTATTTAATTTCCGAATAGATCGTTAAGGTATAGTGGTTTTTGGATTGAACTTCCATTTTTAATTTTTTGCTACTTTCATTTTTATTTTTATTCAACTTCCATTTTTATTCACTTTACTTTTCTATTAAACTTCCTTTTTTATTTACTTTCCAAATAGATCGTTAAGGTAAAGTGGTTTTTGGATTGAACTTCCATTTTTAATTTTATGCAACTTTCATTTTTATTTTTATTCAACTTCCATTTTTATTCAATTTACTTTTCTATTAAACTTCCTTTTTTATTTAGTTTCCAAATAGATCGTTAAGGTAAAGTGGTTTCTGGATTGAACTTCCATATTTAATTTTCTGCAACTTTCATTTTTATTTTTATTCAACTTCCATATTTATTTCCTTTACTTTTCCATTAAACTTCCTTTTTTACTTAATTTCCAAATAGATCGTTAAGGTATAGTGGTTTCTGGATTGTACTTCCAATTTTAGTTTTATGCAACTTTTATTTTTATTTTTATTCTACTTCCAATTTAATTCAATTAACTTTCCAATTAAACTTCCTTTTTTTATTTAATTTCCAAATATATGACTAAGGTATAGTGGTTTCTGGATTGAACTTTCATTTTTAATTTTATGCAACTTTCATTTTTATTTATGTTCTACTTCCATTTTTATTCAATTTACTTTTCTAGTAAACTTCCTTTTTTATTTAATTTCCAAGTAGATCGTTAAGGTATAGTGGTTTCTAGAATGAACTTCCATTTTTAATTTTCTGCAACTTCCATTTTTATTTTTATTTAACTTCCATTTTTATTCAAGTTTCTTTTCTACTCAACTTCCTTTTTTATTTAATTTCCAAATAGATCGTTAAGGTATAGTGGTTTTTGGATTGAACTTCCATTTTTAATTTTATGCAACTTTCACTTTTATTTTTATTCAACTTCCATTTTTATTCAATTTACTTTTCTATTAAACTTCCTTTTTTATTTAATTTCCTAATAGATCGTTAAGGTATAGTGGTTTCTGGAATGAATTTCCATTTTTAATTTTCTGCAACTTCCATTTTTATTTTTATTTAACTTCCTTTTTTATTCAAGTTTCTTTTCTACTCGACTTCCTTTTTTATTTAATTTTCAAATAGATCGTTAAGGTATAGTGGTTTTTGAATTGAACTGTCATTTTTATTTTTATGCAACTTTCATTTTTATTTTTATTCGACTTCCATTTTAATTCAATTTACTTTCCAATTAAACTTCTTTTTTTATTTAATTTCCAAATAGATCGGTAAGGTATAGTGGTTTCTGGATTGAACTTCCTTTTTTAATTTTATGCAACTTTCATTTTTATTTATATTCTACTTCCATTTTTTTTCAATTTACTTTTCTATAAAACTTCCTTTTTTATTTAATTTCCAAATAGATCGTTAAGGTATAGTGGTTTTTTGAATGAACTTCCATTTTCAATTTTCTGCAACTTCCATTTTTATTTTTATTTAACTCCCTTTTTTATTCAAGTTTCTTTTCTACTCAACTTTCTTCTTTTATTTAATTTCCAAATAGATCGTTAAGGTATACTGGTTTTTGGATTGAACTTCCGTTTTTAATTTTATGCAACTTTAAATTTATTTTTATTCAACTTCCATTTTTATTCAATTTACTATTCTATTAAACTTCCTATTTTATTTAATTTCCAAATACATCGTTAAGGTATAGTGGTTTCTGGATTGAACTTCCATATTTAATTTTCTGCAACTTTCATTTTTATTTTTATTCAACTTCCATTTTTATTCAATTTACTTTTCTATTAAACTTCATTTTTTATTTAGTTTCCAAATAGATCGTTAAGGTAAAGTGGTTTCTGGATTGAACTTCCATATTTAATTTTCTGCAACTTTCATTTTTATTTTTATTCAACTTCCATATTTATTTCATTTACTTTTCAATTAAACATCGTTTTTTATTTAATTTCCAAATCGATTGTTAAGGTATAGTGGTTTCTTGAATGCACTTCCATTTTTAATTTTCTGCAACCTCCATTTTTATTTTTATTTAACTTCCTTTTTCGTTCAAGTTTCTTTTCCACTCAACTTCCTTTTTTATTTAATTTCCAAATAGATCGTTAAGGTATAGTGGTTTTTGGATTGAACTTCCGTTTTTAATTTTATGCAACTTTCATTTTTATTTTTATTCAACTTCAATTTTTATTCAATTTACTTTTCTATTAAAGTTCCTGTTTTATTTAACTTCCAAATATATCGTTAAGGTATAGTGGTTTCTGGATTGAACTTCCATATTTAATTTTCTGCAACTTTAATTTTTATTTTTATTATACTTCCATTTTTATTCAATTTACTTTTCTATTAAACTTCCTTTTTTATTTACTTTCCAAATAGATCGTTGAGGTATAGTGGTTTCTGGATTGAACTTCCACTTTTAATTTTATGCAACTTTCATTTTTATTTTTATTCTTCTTCCATTTTAATTCAATTTACTTTCCTATTAAACTTCCTTTTTTATTTAATTTCCAAGTAGATCGTTAAGGTATAGTGGTTTCTGGATTGAACTTCCATTTTTATTTTTATGCAACTTTCATTTTTATTTTTTTTCTTCTTCCATTTTAAGTCAATTTACTTTTCTATTAAACTTCCTTTTTTATTTAATTTCCAAATAGATCGTTAAGGTATAGTGGTTTTTCGATTGAACTTTCATTTTTAATTTTATGCAACTTTCATTTGTATTTTTATTCAATTTATTTTTCTATTAAACTTCCCTTTTTATTTAATTTCCAAATAGATCGTTAAGGTATAGTGGTTTTTGGATTGAACTTCCATTTTTAATTTTATGTGACTTTCATTTTTATTTTTATTCAACTTCCATTTTTAATCAATTTACTTTTCTATAAAACTTCCTTTTTTATTTAATTTCCAAATAGATCGTTAAGGTAAAGTGGTTTCTGGATTTAACTTCCATATTTAATTTTCTGCAACTTTCATTTTCATTTTTATTCAACTTCCATATTTATTTCATTTACTTTTCTATTAAACTTCCTTTTTTACTTAATTTCCAAATAGATCGTTAAGGTATAGTGGTTTCTGGATTGTACTTCCAATTTTAGTTTTATGCAACTTTCATTTTTATTTTTATTCTACTTCCATTTTAATTCAATTAACTTTCCTATTAAACTTCCTTTTGTTATTTAATTTCCAAATATATCACTAAGGTATAGTGGTTTCAGGATTGAACTTCCATTTTTAATTTTATGCAACTTTCATTTATATTCTACTTCCATTTTTATTCAATTTACTTTTCTTTTAAACTTCCTTTTTTATTTAATTTCCAAATAGATCGTTAAGGTATAGTGATTTCTGGAATGAACTTCCATTTTTAATTTTCTGCAACTTCCATTTTTATTTTTATTTAACTTCCTTTTTTATTCAAGTTTCTTTTCTACTCAACTTCCTTTTTTATTTAATTTCCAAATAGATCGTTAAAGTATAGTGGTTTTTGGATTGAACTTCCATTTTTAATTTTATGCAACTTTTACTTTTATTTTTATTCAACATCCATTTTTATTCAATTTACTTTTCTATTAAACTTTCTTTTTTATTTAATTTCCTAAAGATCGTTAAGGTATTGTGGTTTCTGGAATGAATTTCTATTTTTAATTTTCTGCAACTTCCATTTTTATTTTTATTTAACTTCCTTTTTTATTCACGTTTCTTTTCTACTCAACTTCCTTTTTTATTTAATTTCCAAATAGATCGTTAAGGTATAGTGGTTTTTGAATTGAACTGCCATTTTTTATTTTATGCAACTTTCATTTTTATTTTTATTCGACTTCCATTTTAATTCAATTTACTTTCCTGTTAAACTTCCTTTTTTATTTAATTTCCAAATAGATCGCTTAGGTATAGTGGTTTCTGGATTGAACTTCCATTTTTAATTTTATGCAACTTTCATTTTTATTTATATTCTACTTCCATTTTTTTTAAATTTACTTTTCTATAAAACTTCCTTTTTTATTTAATTTCCAAATAGATCGTTAAGGTATAGTGGTTTCTGGAATGAACTTCCACTTTTAATTTTCTGCAACTTCTATTTTTATTTTTATTTAACTTCATTTTTTATTCAAGTTTCTGTTCTACTCAACTTCTTTTTTTTATTTAATTTCCAAATAGATCGTTAAGGTATAGTGGTTTTTGGATTGAATTTCCATTTTTAATTTTATTCAACATTCAATTTATTTTTATTGAACTTCCATTTTTATTCATTTTACTATTCTGTAAAACTTCCTTTTTTATTTAATTTCCAAATAGATCGTTATGTATAGTGGTTTCTGGATTGAATTTCCTTATTTAATTTTCTGCAACTTTCATTTTTATTTTTATTCAACATCCATTTTTATTCAATTTAATTTTCTATTAAACATCCTTTTTTATTTAATTTCAAAATACATCGTTAAGGTATAGTGGTTTCTGGATTGAACTTCCAATTTTAATTTTATGCAACTTTCATTTTTATTTTTATTTAACTTCCATTTTTATTCGATTTACTTTTCTATTAAACTTCATTATTTGTTTAATTTCCGAGTAGATCGTTAAGGTATAGTGGTTTTTGGATTGAACTTCCATTTTTAATTTTATACAACTATCATTTTTATTTTTCCTTAACATCCATTTTTATTCAATTTACTTTTCTATTAAACTTCCTTTTTCATTTAATTTCCAAATAGATCGTTAAGGTATAGTGGTTACTGGATTGAACTTCCACTTTTAATTTTTTGCAACTTTCCTTTTTATTTTTATTCTACTTTCATTTTTATTCAATTTACTTTTCTATTAAACTTCCTTTTTTATTTAATTTCCAAATAGATCGTTAAGGTATATTGGTTTCTGGATTGAACTTCTACTTTTAATTCAATGCAACATTCATTTTTATTTTTATTCTACTTCCATTTTTGTTCAACTTACGTTTCAATTAAACTACCTTTTTTATTAAAATTCTAAATAGATCGTTAAGGTATAGTGGTTTCTTGAATGAACTTCCATTTTTAATTTTCTGTAACTTCCAATTTTATTTTTATTTAACTTCCTCTTCTATTCGGGTTTCTTTTCTACTCAACTTCCTTTTTTATTTAATTTCCAAATAGATCGTTAAGGTATACTGGTTTTTGGATTGAACTTCTGTTTTTAATTTTATGCAACTTTCATTTTTATTTTTATTCAACTTCCATTTTTATTCAATTTACTATTCTATTAAACTTCCTTTTTTATTTAATTTCCAAATAGATCGTTAAGCTATACTGGTTTTTGGATTGAACTTCCGTTTTTAATTTTATGCAACTTTCATTTTTATTTTTATTCAACTTCTATTTTTATTCAATTTACTATTCTATTAAACTTCCTTTTTTATTTAATTTCAAAATAGATCGTTAAGGTATAGTGGTTTCTGGATTGATCTTCCATATTTCATTTTCTGCAACTTTCATTTTTATTTTTATTTAACTTCCATTTTTATTCAATTTACTTTTCTATTAAACTTCCTTTTTTATTTAATTTCCAAATACATCGTTAAGGTATAGTGGTTTCTGGATTGAACTTCCAATTTTAATTTTATGCAACCTTCAATTTTTTTTTATTTGACTTCCATTTTTATTCGATTTACTTTTCTATTAAACTTCATTATTTGTTTAATTTCCGAGTAGATCGTTAAGGTATAGTGGTTATTGGATTGAACATCCATTTTTAATTTTATGCGACTTTCATTTTTATTTTTCTTAAACTTCCTTTTTTATTTAATTTCCAAATAGATCGTTAAGTTAAAGTGGTTTCTGGATTGAACTTCCACTTTTTATTTTATGCAACTTTCCTTATTATTTTTATTTAACTTCCTTTTATATTCAAGTTTCTTTTCTACTCAACTTCCTTTTTTATTTAATTTCCAAATAGATCGTTAAGGTATAGTGGTTTCTGGATTTAACTTCCATTTTTAATTTTCTGCAACTTTCAATTTTATTTTTATTCAACTTCCATATTTATTCAATTTACTTTTCTATTAAACTTCCTTTTTTATTTAATTTCCAAATAGATCGCTAAGGTATAGTGGTTTCTGGATTGAACTTCCATTTTTAATTTTATGCAACTTTCATTTTTATTTTTTTTCTTCTTCCATTTTAAATCAATTTACTTTTCTATTAAACTTCCTTTTTTATTTAATTTCCAAATAGATCGTTAAGGTATAGTGGTTTCTGGCATGAACTTCCATTTTTAATTTTCTGCAACTTCCATTTTTATTTTAATTTAACTTCCTTTTATATTCAAGTTTCTTTTCTACTCAACTTCCTTTGTTATTTAATTTCCAAATAGATCGTTAAGGTATAGTGGTTTTTGGATTGAATTTCCATTTTTAATTTTATGCAACTTTCATTTTTATTTTTATTTTTATTCAACTTCCATTTTTATTCAATTTACTTTTCTATTAAACTTCCTTTTTTATTTAATTTCCAAATAAATCGTTAAGGTAACTGCTTTTTGGATTGAACTTCCATATTTAATTTTATGCAATTTTCATTTTTATTCAATTTACTTTTCAATTAAACTTCGTTTTTTAGTTAATTTCCAAATAGATCGTTAAGGTATAGTGGTTTCTGGATTGAACTTCCGTTTTTAATTTTATGCAACTTTCACTTGAATTTTTATACTACTTCCATTTTAATTAAATTTACTTTCCTATTAAATTTCCTTTTTTATTTAATTTCCAAATAGATCGCTAAGGTATAGTGGTTTCTGGATTGAACTTCATTTTTAATTTTATGCAACTTTCATTTTTATTTATATTCTACTTCCATTTTTATTCAATTTACTTTTCTATTAAACTTCCTTTTTTATTTAATTTCCAAATAGATCGTTTAGGTACAGTGGTTTCTGGAATGAACTTCCTTTTTTAATTTTCTGCAGCTTCCATTTTTATTTTTATTTAAATTCCTTTTTTATTCAAGTTTCTTTTCTACACAACTTCTTTTTTTTATTTAATTTCCAAATAGATCGTTGAGGTATAGTGGTTTTTGGATTGAACTTCCATTTTTAATTTTATGCAACTTTCACTTTTATTTTTATTCAACTACCATTTCTATTCAATTTACTTTTCTATTAAACTTCCTTTTTTATTTAATTTCCAAATAGATCGTTAAGGTCTTCTGGATTGAACTTCCACTTTTTATTTTATGCAACTTTCCTTTTTATTTTTATTCTACTTCCATTTTTATTCCATTTACTTTTCTATTAAACATCGTTTTTTATTTAATTTCCAAATAGATTGTTAAGGTATAGTGGTTTCTTGAATGAACTTCCATTTTTATTTTTATTTAACTTCCTTTTTCATTCAAGTTTCTTTTCTACTCAACTTCCTTTTTTATTTAATTTCTAAATAGATCGTTAAGGTATACTAGTTTTTGGATTGAACTTCCGTTTTTAATTTTATGCAACTTTCATTTTTATTTTTATTCAACTTCCATTTTTATTCAATTTACTATTCTATTAAACTTCCTTTTTTATTTAATTTCCAAATAGATCGTTAAGGTATAGTGGTTTCTGGATTGAACTTCCATATTTCATTTTCAGCAACTTTCATTTATATTTTTATTCAACTTCCATTTTTATTCAATTTACTTTTCTATTAAACTTCTTTTTTTATTTAATTTCCAAATACATCGTTAAGGTATAGTGGTTTCTGGATTGAACTTCGAATTTTAATTTTATGCAACCTTCAATTTTTTTTTTTATTTTACTTCCATTTTTATTCGATTTACTTTTCTATTAAACTTCATTATTTGTTTAATTTCCAAGTAGATCGTTAAGGTATAGTGGTTATTGGATTGAACTTCCATTTTTAATTTTATGCAAATTTCATTTTTATTTTTCTTTAACTTCCATTTTTATTCAATTTACTTTTCTATTAAACTTCATTTTTTATTTAATTTCCAAATAGATCGTTAAGGTATAGTGGTTTCTGGATAGAACTTCCACTTTTTATTTTATGCAACTTTCCTTTTTATTTTTATTCTACTTCCATTTTTATTCAATTTACTTTTCTATTAAACATCGTTTTTTATTTAATTTCCTAATAGATTGTTAAGGTATAGTGGTTTCTTGAATGAACTTCCATTTTTAATTTTCTGCAACTTCCATTTTTATTTTTATTTAACTTCCTTTTTCATTCAAGTTTCTTTTCTACTCAACTTCCTTTTCTATTTAATTTCCAAATAGATCGTTAAGGTATACTGGTTTTTGGATTGAACTTTCGTTTTTAATTTTATGCAACTTTCATTTTTATTTTTATTCAACATCCATTTTTATTAAATTTACTATTCTATTAAACTTCCTTTTTTATTTAATTTCCAAATAGATCGTTAAGGTATAGTGGTTTCTGGATTGAACTTCCATTTTTAATTTTATGCAACTTTCATTTTTATTTATATTCTACTTCCATTTTTATTCAATTTACTTTTCTATTAAACTTCCTTTTTTATTTAATTTCCAAGTAGATCGTTAACGTATAGTGGTTTCTGGATTGAACTTCCATTTTTAATTTTATGCAACTTTCATTTTTATTTTTATTTTACTTCCATTTTTTATCAATTTATTTTTTTATCATACTTCCTTTTTTATTTAATTTCCAAATAGATCATTAAGGTATAGTGGTTTCTGGAATGAACTTCCATTTTTAATTTTCTGCAACTTCCATTTTTATTTGTATTCAACTTCCATTTTTATTCAATTTACTTTTCTATTAAACTTTCTTTTTCATTTAATTTGCACACAGATCGTTAAGGTATAGTGGTTTCTGGATTTAACTTCCACTTTTTATTTTATGCAACTTTCCTTTTTATTTTTATTCAATTTACTTTTCTATTAAACATCTTTTTTTATTTAATTTCCAAATAGATTGTTAAGGTATAGTGGTTTCTTGAATGAACTTCCATTTTTATTTTTATTTGACTTCCTTTTTCATTCAAGTTTCTTTTCTACTCAACTTCCTTTTTTATTTAATTTCTAAATAGATCGTTAAGGTATACTAGTTTTTGGATTGAACTTCCGTTTTTAATTTTATGCAACTTTCATTTTTATTTTTATTCAACTTCCATTTTTATTCAATTTACTATTCTATTAAACTTCCTTTTTTATTTAATTTCCAAATAGATCGTTAAGGTATAGTGGTTTCTGGATTGAACTTCCATATTTCATTTTCAGCAACTTTCATTTATATTTTTATTCAACTTCCATTTTTATTCAATTTACTTTTCTATTAAACTTCTTTTTTTATTTAATTTCCAAATACATCGTTAAGGTATAGTGGTTTCTGGATTGAACTTCGAATTTTAATTTTATGCAACCTTCAATTTTTTTTTTTATTTTACTTCCATTTTTATTCGATTTACTTTTCTATTAAACTTCATTATTTGTTTAATTTCCAAGTAGATCGTTAAGGTATAGTGGTTATTGGATTGAACTTCCATTTTTAATTTTATGCAAATTTCATTTTTATTTTTCTTTAACTTCCATTTTTATTCAATTTACTTTTCTATTAAACTTCATTTTTTATTTAATTTCCAAATAGATCGTTAAGGTATAGTGGTTTCTGGATAGAACTTCCACTTTTTATTTTATGCAACTTTCCTTTTTATTTTTATTCTACTTCCATTTTTATTCAATTTACTTTTCTATTAAACATCGTTTTTTATTTAATTTCCTAATAGATTGTTAAGGTATAGTGGTTTCTTGAATGAACTTCCATTTTTAATTTTCTGCAACTTCCATTTTTATTTTTATTTAACTTCCTTTTTCATTCAAGTTTCTTTTCTACTCAACTTCCTTTTCTATTTAATTTCCAAATAGATCGTTAAGGTATACTGGTTTTTGGATTGAACTTTCGTTTTTAATTTTATGCAACTTTCATTTTTATTTTTATTCAACATCCATTTTTATTAAATTTACTATTCTATTAAACTTCCTTTTTTATTTAATTTCCAAATAGATCGTTAAGGTATAGTGGTTTCTGGATTGAACTTCCATTTTTAATTTTATGCAACTTTCATTTTTATTTATATTCTACTTCCATTTTTATTCAATTTACTTTTCTATTAAACTTCCTTTTTTATTTAATTTCCAAGTAGATCGTTAACGTATAGTGGTTTCTGGATTGAACTTCCATTTTTAATTTTATGCAACTTTCATTTTTATTTTTATTTTACTTCCATTTTTTATCAATTTATTTTTTTATCATACTTCCTTTTTTATTTAATTTCCAAATAGATCATTAAGGTATAGTGGTTTCTGGAATGAACTTCCATTTTTAATTTTCTGCAACTTCCATTTTTATTTGTATTCAACTTCCATTTTTATTCAATTTACTTTTCTATTAAACTTTCTTTTTCATTTAATTTGCACACAGATCGTTAAGGTATAGTGGTTTCTGGATTTAACTTCCACTTTTTATTTTATGCAACTTTCCTTTTTATTTTTATTCAATTTACTTTTCTATTAAACATCTTTTTTTATTTAATTTCCAAATAGATTGTTAAGGTATAGTGGTTTCTTGAATGAACTTCCATTTTTAATTTTCTGCAACTTCCATTTTTATTTTTACTTAACTTCCTTTTTTATTCAAGTTTCTTTTCTACTCAACTTCCTTGTTAATTTAAATTCCAAATAGATCGTTAAGGTATAGTGGTTTTTGGAATGAACTTCCACTTTTAATTTTATGTAACTTTCATTTTTATTTTTTTTCAACTTCCATTTTATGCAATTTACTTTTCTATTAAACTCCCTTTTTTATTCAATTTCCAAATAGATTGTTAAGGTATAGTGGTTTCGGGATTGAACTTCCATATTTAATTTTATGCAACTTTCATTTTTATTTTTATTCCACTTCCATTTTTATTCAATTTACTTTTCTATTAAACTTCCTTTTTTATTTAATTTCCAAATAGATTGTTAAGGTATAGTGGTTTCTGGATTGAACTTCTATTTTTAATTTTATGCAACTTTCATTTTTATTTTTATTCTACATCCATTTTAATTCAATTTACTTTCCTATTAAACTTCCTTTTTTATTTAATTTCCAAGTAGATCGTTAACGTATAGTGGTTTCTGGATTGAACTTCAATTGATAATTTTATGCAACTTTCATTTTTATTTTTATTTTACTTCCATTTTTAATCAATTTACTTTTCTATTAAACTTTCTTTTTTATTTAATTTCCAAATAGATCGGTAAGGTATAGTGGTTTCTGGAATGAACTTCCATTTTTAATTTTCTGCAACTTCCATTTTTATTTTTATTTAACTTCCTTTTTAATTCAAGATTCTTTTCAACTCAACTTCCTTTTTTATTTAATTTCCAATTAGATCGTTAAGGTATAGTGGTTTTTGGGTTGAACTTCCATTTTTTATTTTATGCAACTTTCATTTTTATTTTTATTCAACTTCCATTTTAATTCAATTTACTTTTCTATTAAACTTCCTTTTTTATTTAATTTCCAAATAGATCGTTAAGGTAAAGTGGTTTCTGGATCGAACTTCCATATTTAATTTTCTGCGACTTTCATTTTTATTTTTATTCAACTTCCATTTTTATTCAATTTACTTTTCTGTTAAACTTCCTTTTTTATTTAATTTCCAAATAGATTGTTAAGGTATAGTGGTTTCTGAATTGTACTTTCATTTTTAATTTTATGCAACTTTCATTTTTGTTTTTATTCTACTTCCATTTTAATTCAATTTACTTTCCTATTAAACTTCCTTTTTTATTTAATTTCCAAATAGATCGTTAAGGTGTAGTGGTTTCTGGAATGAACTTCCATTTTTAATTTTCTGCAACTTCCATTTTTATTCAAGCTTCATTTCTACTCAACTTCCTTTTTTATTGAATTTCCAAACAGATCGTTAGGGTATTGTGGTTTTTGGATTGAACTTCCATTTTTAATTTTACGCAACTTTCATTTTTATTTTTCCTCAACTTCCATTTTTGTTCAATTTACTTTCCTATTTAACTTCCTTTTTTATTTAATTTCCAAATAGATCGTTAAGGTATAATGGTTTTTGGATTGGACTTCCATTTTTAATTTTATGCAACTTTAATTTTTATTTTTATTCAACTTCCATTTTTATTCAATTCACTTTTCTATTAAACTTCCTTTTTTATTTAATTTCCAAATAGATCGTTAAGGTAAAGTGGTTTCTGGATTGAACTTCCATATTTAATTTTTTGCAACTTTCATTTTTTTTTTTATTCAACTTCCATTTTTATTCAATTTACTTTTCTGTTAAACTTCCTTTTTTATTTATTTTCCAAATAGATTGTTAATGTATAGTGGTTTCTGAATTGAACTTCCATTATTAATTTTATGCAACTTTCATTTTTATTTTTATTCTACTTCCATTTTAATTCAATTTACTTTCCTATTAAACTTCCTATTTTATTTAATTTCCAAATAGATCGCCAAGGTATAGTGGTTTCTGGATTGAACTTCCATTTTCAATTTTATGCAACTTTAATTTTTATTTATATTCTACTTCCATTTTTATTCAATTTACTTTTCTATTAAACTTCCTTTTTTATTTAATTTCCAAATAGATCGTTAAGGTATAGTGGTTTCTGGAATGAACTTCCGTTTTTAATTTTCTGCACCTTCCATTTTTATTTTTATTTAACTTCCTTTTTTATTCAAGTTTCATTTCTACTCGACTTCCTTTTTTATTTAATTTCGAAATAGATCGTTAAGGTATAGTGGTTTTTGGATTGAACTTCCATTTTTAATTTTATGCAACTTTCATTTTTATTTTTACTCAACTTCCATTTTTGTTCAATTTACTTTCCTATTTAACTTCCTTTTTTATTTAATTTCCAAATAGATCGTTAAGGTATAGCGGTTTTTGGATTGAACTTCCATTTTTAATTTTATGCAACTTTAATTTTTATTTTTATTCAACTTCCATTTTTATTCAATTCACTTTTCTATTAAACTTCCTTTTTTATTTAATTTCCAAATAGATCGTTAAGGTAAAGTGGTTTATGGATTGAACTTCCATATTTAATTTTCTGCAACTTTCATTTTTATTTTTATTCAACTTCCATTTTTATTCAATTTACTTTTCTGTTAAACTTCCTTTTTTGTTTAATTTCCAAATAGATTGTTAAGGTATAGTGGTTTCTGAATTGAACTTCCATTTTTAATTTTATGCAACTTTCATTTTTATTTTTATTCTACTTGCATTTTAATTCAATTTACTTTCCTATTAAACTTCCTTTTTTATTTAATTTCCAAATAGATCGCTAAAGTATAGTGGTTTCTTGATTGAACTTCCATTTTCAATTTTATGAAACTTTCATTTTTATTTATATTCTACTTCCATTTTTATTCAATTTACTTTTCTATTAAAGTTCCTTTTTTATTTAATTTCCAAATAGATCGTTAAGGTATAGTGGTTTCTGGAATGAACTTCCATTTTTAATTTTCTGCAACTTCCATTTTTATTTTTATTCAACTTCCATTTTTGTTCAATTTACTTAACTTCCTTTTTTATTTAATTTCCAAATAGATCGTTAAGGTATAGTGGTTTTTGGATTGAACTTCCATTTCTAATTTTATACAACTTTCATTTTTATTTTTATTCAACTTCCATTTTTATTCAGTTTACTTTTCTATTAAACTTCCTTTTTTATTTGATTTTCAAATAGATCGTTAAGGTATAGTGGTTTCGGGATTGAACTTCCGCTTTTAATTTTCTGCAACTTAATTTTTTATTTTTATTCAACTTCCATTTTTATTCAATTTACTTTTCTATTAAACTTCCTTTTTTATTTAATTTCCAAATTGATCGTTAAGGTATAGTGGTTTCAGGATTGAACTTCCATATTTAATTTTATGCAACTTTCATTTTTATTATTATTCAACTTCCATTTTTATTCAATTTCCAAATAGATCGTTAAGGTATAGTGGTTTCAGGATTGAACTTCCATATTTAATTTTATGGAACTTTCATTTTTATTTTTATTCAACTTCCATTTTTACTCAATTTACTTTACTATTAAACTTCCTTTTTTATTTGATTTCCGAATAGATCGTTAAGGTATAGTGGTTTCGGGATTGAACTTCCGCTTTTAATTTTCTGCAACTTTCCTGTTTATTTTTATTCAACTTCCATTTTTATTCAATTTACTTTTCTATTAAACTTCCTTTTTTATTTAATTTCAAATCGATCGTTAAGGTATAGTGGTATCTGGATTGAACTTCCATTTTTAATTTTATGCAACTTTCATTTTTATTTTTATTTTTATTCTACTTCCATTTTAATTCAACTTACTTTCCTATTAAACTTCCTTTTTTATTTGATTTCCAAGTAGGTCGTTAAGGTATAGTGGTTTTTGGATTGAACTTCCACTTTTAATTTTATGCAACGTTCATTTTTATTTTTATTTTACTTCCATTTTTAATCAATTTACTTTTCTATTAAACTTCCTTTTTTATTTAATTTCCAAATAGATCGTTGAGGTATAGTGGTTTCTGGAATGAACTTCCATTTTTAATTTTCTGCAACTTCCATTTTTATTTTTATTCAACTTCCATTTTTATTCAATTTACTTTTCTATTAAACTTCCTTTTTCATTTAATTTGCGCACAGATCGTTAAGGTATAGTGGTTTCTGGATTGAACTTGCACTTTTTATTTTATGCAACTTTCCTTTTTATTTTTATTCTACTTCCATTTTTATTCAATTTATTTTTCTATTAAACATCTTTTTTTATTTAATTTCCAAATAGATTGTTATGGTATAGTGGTTTCTCTAATGAACTTCCATTTTTAATTTTCTGCAACTTCCATTTTAATTTTTATTTAACTTCCTTTTTTATTCAAGTTTCTTTTCTACTCAACTTCCTTTTTTATTTAATTTTCAAATAGAACGTTAAGGTATAGTGGTTTTGGATTGAACTTCCATTTTTAATTTTATGCCACTTTCATTATTATTTTTATTCAACTTCCATTTTATGCAATTTACTTTTCTATTAAACTTCATTTTTTATTTAATTTCCAAAATAGATCGTTAAGGTATAGTGGTGTCTAGATTGAACTTCCATATTTAATTTTCTGCAACTTTCATTTTTATTTTTATTCAACTTCCATTTTCATTCAATTTACTTTTCTATTAAACTTCCTTTTTTATTTAATGTCCAATTAGATAGTTAAGATAAAGTGGTTTCTGGATCGAACTTCCATATTTAATTTTCTGCAACTTTCATTTTTATTTTTATTCAACTTCCATTTTTATTCAATTTACTTTTCAGTTAAACTTCCTTTTTTATTTATTTTCCAAATAGATTGTTAAGGTATAGTGGTTTCTGAATTGAACTTCCATTTTCAATTTTATGCAACTTTCATTTTTATTTTTATTCTACTTCCATTTTAATTCAATTTACTTTCCTATTAAACATCCTTTTTTATTTAATTTCCAAATAGATCGCTAAGGTATAGTGGTTTCTGGATTGAACTTCCATTTTCAATTTTATGCAACTTTCATTTTTATTTATATTCTACTTCCATTTTTATTCAATTTACTTTTCTATTAAACTTCCTTTTTTATTTAATTTCCAAATAGATCGTTAAGGTATAGTGGTTTCTGGAATGAACTTCCATTTTTAATTTTCTGCACCTTGCATTTTTATTTTTATTTAACTTCCTTTTTTATTCAAGTTTCATTTCTACTCGACTTCCTTTTTTATTTAATTTCCAAATAGATCGTTAAGGTATAGTGGTTTTTGTATTGAACTTCCATTTTTAATTTTATGCCACTTTCATTTTTACTTTTATTCAACTTCCATTTTTGTTCAATTTGCTTTCCTATTTAACTTCATTTTTTATTTAATTTCCAAATAGATCGTTAAGGTATAGTGGTTTTTGGAATGTACTTCCATTTTTAATTTTCTGCAACTTCTATTTTTATTTTTATTTAACTTCCTTTTTTATTCAAGATTCTTTTCTACTCAACTTCCTTTTTTATTTAATTTCCAATTAGATCGTTAAGGTATATTGGTTTTTGGTTTGAATTTCCATTTTTAATTTTATGCAACTTTCATTTTTATTTTTATTCAACTTCCATTTTCATTCAATTTACTTTTCTATTAAACTTCCTTTTTTATTTAATTTCCAATTAGATAGTTAAGGTAAAGTGGTTTCTGGATCGAACTTCCATATTTAATTTTCTGCAACTTTCATTTTTATTTTTATTCAACTTCCATTTTTATTCAATTTACTTTTCTGTTAAACTTCCTTTTTTATTTATTTTCTAAATAGATTGTTAAGGTATAGTGGTTTCTGAATTGAACTTCCATTTTCAATTTTATGCAACTTTCATTTTTATTTTTATTCTACTTCCATTTTAATTCAATTTACTTTCCTATTTATAGCGATCCCGGGTTTACCCTTGTTATACCGTGATCCGGACATGTGTCCGTGGATGTTGGTAGTTGGTTATTATTGTGTTTACATCCTTTTACTTCGTATTTGAGTTATAGGATGTGTTGGGCGGATTTGTTTCAGGTTGGTTGAGTTTAGAAACCAAAACTAGTTGCCCAGATTTTTGGCCTGTCCGCTCGAGCGGGGAATACACCCATCCAGTATTTCCTGTGCAGTGTTGTACGCTCGAGCGTGGGATTGTCCGCTCGAGCGGGGTTGTGTGAGTGCCGCTCGAGCGGGGAGTTGGGAGCTCGAGCGGAGGCCTGGTTCTGCGAAAGTGCTGGGCGAGTGCATTCTGCGCTCGAGCGGGAGGTTGGCCGCTCGAGCGGAAATCTGTGAGTGGCCGCTCGAGCGGGGTGTTTTACGCTCGAGCGGAAGACTGGGTTTAAGTTTCGAAGTTGTGACTTTTTAAATCACTTTTTCACTTTCTCTTCTCTCTCTTACTTTTCCAAAATCACCATTGTTGAGCCTCTCACTCTAGACTCTACCTTCTCTCTAGGTTTTGATCTAGTAGGAGTGATTTACTCACCTTTGGCCTTTACAAAAAAGTTGTTGATCGTCGAGGGCTTCATTTTAATCTGAAAATCTCTGGTTTTGGAGCACGTTGAGTTTTGTCATCTTCTCCTTTGGGACTCCGAATTTGAGGTAGGGATATCCTACTCCTCTCTATGGGTTTTGTCTTTAAATTTTGGTATTTTGAGATGTTGGGCTTGGTTTGGTAATTTTGTGAAAGATTGGGACTTTTGTGTAATTTTACAAAAGTTGGGATTTTATTGATAACAAACCTAGATGCATGTTTGGCATAGAAGAATGGAATTGATGTTGAATCATTGATGAAAATAGGACCTAAGGGTTGAAATGGTAATTATGGAAAATGGCCTAATTACATTGTTTAATTAATTGAGATAATTAATTGTGAGAAATGAGGAATGAAATGTTGATTGAATATCCATTTGTGCATTTATTTTCTGTTTAGAAATAACTGCTTTGGGCTATCGGTGGAGGATAGTCGTGATTGTTGTAGACAATGCTTGATGATTAAGTAAACTGAAACTAATCAATGAAATGTGTCATGGAACTTGACGGTTGATAGAATACATTAATTATATGTATTGTGTGATTGTATATAGAACCTTTGTGTTTGTATACGTTATGTGTAGAGGAGGAGATAGGGGATGTACTCCGCGGTTTAGGGGAAGATAGGGGATGTACCTCTAAACCGGATAGGTATTGGGAGGAGATAGGGGATGAACTCCGTAGACAGAGCTCATATGCTTGTCTAGAGAAGTGAAGATAGAGCTCATATGCTTATCTTTGTGAAGTGTGGATACAGCTTGTATGCTTATCTGTGGATATTGTTGATATACATATCTGTTGAGAATGTGGATATAGCTTTTATGCTTATCTGAATGTGATATAGTTTTTATACATATCTGTGGAAATGATGATAGAGCTAGCATGCTTATCTGTTGAAAAGGGAAAATGAAAAGTAAATGGGACTGGTAAGTCGTTGACATAAATATGTAATTTATGTGATTGTATCAGTGATGACCAACTATCAATTGCTAATGTTTTAGTCATTGTCCATGGTTGGTTTAGTGTATTTCTACTGGGCTGTGGCTCACCCTATATGGGAACATCATTTTCAGGTACAGGAAGCATGCCACCTCCAAGGACATAGCTGGGAGGCTAGTGGCGGGCATAGTTTTGTTGTTTTACTTTTGATGTATTATATGTAACTTCAAGCCAAGGGCTTAATGTGTATCGAGTTAGTACTCTTTGTTGTAACCAAGTGTTAACTTGGAAAGCTGTAAGCCCGTAGGGCATTTTGTTATGATGTTAACATGTAATACTTATGTAATGAGACGCTATTGAATAATAGAAGGTGGATGTGTTTATACGTCAACGCATGTCTTATTTGATGTGTTTAATGTTTTTTTTGAGGGCGTTACAACTTGGTATCAGAGCGTACCGGGTTCGAATACTTTGGGTACGTGGGAAGTGATTAGTATCACAATGGGTTTGTCTCGCTTGATAGAGACTTAGATGTAGTATCATATGTGATGTGCTTAAATGCTAACATGCTTATGTGACTATGTGGGTATGGGATTTAATTTCTAGGATGTTGATCGGATCCTTGAGTTTCTGGGAGTCTTGTTGGAAAAGCACTTGATCAATGCTGTTTCTAACCGGAACTCTAGTAACGTCTCGGGACTATCATTATCCGGAAATGAAATTCGTAAGTGCTTATGTGTTTTATGTGCTTACGTGGAGTGAATTATTGTTGTCCATGCATTAGGACGTGAGTGTCTAGTTTCGGCACATTTGTGAATGTGCTAACGTTCTGTGTTGCCTTTATTAGGATGTCAGGACGAGGAAGGGGTGCTAGGCGTGGTAGACCTGCGAGGCAGGAAGTACCGTTACCGGAGGAGGTTCCGGCAGTGCAGGAGGGAGTTGGTCAGGCCAATGTGGCCGAGCCAGTGGGTCAGCAGGCTATGGGTGCCTTGGCCAGAGAGTTAGCAGGAGCTTTGGGTATTCTTAGGGCTGAGAATCAGGCAGTTGAGGCAGGGCCTTCCTTCTTGAAGAGGGAGTTCTTTCGGTGTAATCCGGACGAGTTTATCGGGGATCCTAAAGAGCCGCTTAAGGCAGATGAATGGCTCGAACAGACAACGAAGACGTTTGAGATGCTTGGCATCGAGGACGGAGCACTGAAAGTGACCTTGGCATCCTTCCAGCTGAAGGGAGATGCGGGTCAATGGTGGAAGTACGAGAAGGCTCGTGTTGGTGGGACTTGGGAGGCATTTGTGAATGCTTTTCAGGAGAGGTTTTTGTCTGCAGTGGCTAGAGAGAAGCTGAGGGATCAGTTTAGCCGGCTTAATCAGCAGGGCTTGTCAGTGGCCGAGTTTGAGGCTACCTTTACTAGTCTGTCCAGGTTCGCACCTGAACTGGTGGCGTCTGAGGAACGCCGTTGTTATGAGTTTGAGCGGAAGTTGAGGCGGGGCCTCAAGTTGAGAGTTGGTGGGTCCTATATCCGGGAGTATAGACACCTAGTGGACGCTGCAGCTCATATGGAGCTTATGATGCAGGAGGAGGATGAGGGGCAGAGAGGCTCCAAGAGGAGCCAAGATAGTCAGAGTGATGGCAGGAGGCAGAGGGGTTCTAACCCTCAGCAGTCGCAGGGTGGTGTGGCTAGATCGACCTTCCCAGTGCCGAGTGTAGGCTCAGGGAGAGGTGGTCAGGGGGATTTCACTTGTTACAAGTGTGGCCAGTTGGGTCACAAGGTTTCTGTTTGCCCGCAGAAGGGTGGAGGTCAGAAAGCTGCTTCTTCTTCAGCTAGACCGTAGAGTCAGAGTCTGGGCAGGGGGCAGCTCTTGACTTGTTATCAGTGTGGACAACCTGGGCACATGAAGAGGTTTTGCCCACAGTTGTGTGCCACTTCGGGAGCGTCTGGTTCTAGGCAGACGCAGGGTTTTCAGCCAGCTCAGTCTGTGCAGGCCTCGAGGGCCAATCCGGGAGTTTCGTCATCCCAGTCTGTGCAGCAGTCTTTTGCTCCGAGAGGTGAGCAGGTAGACCAGGGGCCTACGGGGCGCGTGTATGCCGTTACCGCGCAGGATTTAGTACCGGCTCCATCAGTAGTGAGAGGTACTTTTCTGTTTTGCAACTCAGTTGCTAATGTGTTGATAGACACGGGTGCATCTCATTCTTTTGTATCTGCTGCATTTGCATCTGTTTTGGAATTGGAGTTAGCACAGTTAGCATCTCCTATTTGTGTGGTATCACCTTTGGGTGGTGAGTTGATTCTGAAACAGGGTGTTAGAGGATGTGATATAGAGGTCGCCGACTATAGGCTTCCTTTTCCGTTTGTTGTCATGCCCATGAAGGGTTTTGATGTTATTTTGGGTATGGACTGGCTATCGTCATACCGGGCTGTTATTGATTGCTACCGCCAGAGGGTTACATTGTGTACCTTGAGCGGGGAGTGGTTCCATTTCTTGGGAGACCGGGTTGGTAGTGTTTTGCCACCGGGGTATGATTCGCGAGGGCGAAGTGAGCTTAGTGGTTTACTTGCTAGCTTTGAGAGTAGCGAGTGTGTTGAGACTCGGATTGTGTTGCCGAGGGTGGTTTGTGAGTATTCGGATGTCTTTCCCGAAGATCTTGTTAGTTTGCCACCTCACCGAGAGATAGAGTTCTCTATTGATTTAGTGCCTGGTACGGCGCCGATTTCTATGGCACCTTACCGTTTTGCTGCAGCAGAGTTGGTTGAGTTGAAAGTTCAGCTCCAGGAATTGCTAGATAAGGGCTTTGTTCGCCCTAGCGTTTCACCGTGGGGAGCGCCGGCCCTCTTTGTTAAAAAGAAAGATGGTGCCTTGAGATTGTGTATTGACTATCGGAAGTTGAATCGGGCTACGGTTAAGAATAAGTACCCTATGCCCCGTATAGATGATTTGTTTGACCAGTTGAAGGGTTCCCGTTGTTTCTCTAAGATAGACTTGAGATCGGGTTACCACCAGTTGAGGGTCAGGGAGGAGGATATTCCGAAAACGGCATTCCGTACGCGGTATGGCCATTATGAGTTTCTGGTGATGCCATTTGGGCTTACCAATGCACCGGCAGTGTTTATGGACTTGATGAACCGGATTTTCCGGGAGTTCTTAGACCGATTTGTGGTTGTCTTCGTGGACGACATTCTTATCTATTCGCCTACTGAGGAGGAGCATGAGGCACACTTGAGAGTGGTGCTTGAGTTACTTAGAGCCCATAGGCTGTATGCCAAGTTTGGGAAGTGTGAGTTCTGGCTGAGGGAAGTCAAATTCTTAGGCCACGTGGTATCCGGGGAAGGGGTGTCTGTTGATACATCCAAGGTAGAGGCAGTGCGAGATTGGGCACAGCCTAAGAGTGTGTTTGAGATCCGCAGTTTTCTGGGATTAGCTGGGTATTACCGTCGGTTTGTGAAAGATTTCTCCAGGTTAGCGTCACCGTTGACTAGACTGACTCGGAAGGGAGTCAAGTTTGTGTGGAGTGAGACTTGTGAAAAGTCGTTCCAAGAGTTGAAGGTTAGATTGACCACCGCTCCGGTGTTGATTATTCCGGAGAGAGGGTTGGGTTATGCGGTTTATTGTGATGCCTCACGAGAGGGTTTGGGCTGTGTGTTGATGCAAGCGGGGAAAGTGGTAGCTTATAGCTCACGTCAGTTGAAAATACACGAGAAGAATTACCCCACACACGACCTAGAGTTAGCAGCTGTGATCTTTGCCTTGAAAATCTGGAGGCACTACCTTTATGGTGAGAGATTCGAGGTATTCTCGGATCATAAGAGTTTGAAGTATCTGTTTACACAGAAAGACTTGAATTTGAGGCAGAGGAGATGGATGGAGTTCATCGAGGATTATGATTTTGAGTTGCATTATCATCCGGGAAAGGCCAATGTTGTGGCCGATGCCCTTAGTAGGAAAACCATTAGTGATGTAGCTTGTATAGCCATCCGGGAATGGGAGATGTTGGGAGCACTTGGCGAGTTTGATTTGCTACTGGGCGAATCTGTTGAGGTTGCGGCCTTGTTTTCTGTTATTGCGCAGCCTACACTTGTGACTAGAGTGTTAGAGGCACAGAGAGGTGACCTTGAGGTAGAATTTCTCCGAGAGAAGATCTCCAGTGGGAAAGTTGAGAAGGGTTTGACGGTGTATCCCGACCTGAGTGTGAGATACCGAAACCGTTTGTTTGTACCGGAGTCTTGCTGAGAGGAAGTACTCCGAGAGTTTCACCATTCGCGCCTTGCGGTGCATCCGGGAGGTACTAAGATGTATCAGGATTTGGGTCGCCAGTTTTGGTGGCGGGGTATGAAGAGAGATGTGGCTGTTTTCGTATCGAAGTGCCTTACTTGCCAGCAAGTGAAGGCCGAGCATCAGAGGCCAGCGGGTTTGTTGCAACCCTTGCCTATTGCCGAGTGGAAGTGGGAGCATGTCACTATGGACTTCGTTGTAGGTCTTCCGAGGACTCAGCGGGGTAGTGATGCTATTTAGGTGGTTGTAGACCGGTTGACTAAGTCGGCGCACTTTATTCCTATGCGCGTGAGAGATTCGGTAGATCATCTTGCCGATTTGTACATTCGGGATATAGTGAGATTGCACGGGGTCCCAGTGACGATCGTCTCAGATAGAGATCCTCGTTTTACTGCTAGGTTGTGGCAGAGCTTGCAGAGTGCCTTGGGCACTAAGTTGACCTTTAGTACGGCTTATCATCCTCAGACTGACGGGCAGTCCGAGCGTACTATTCAGATCCTCGAGGATATGCTTCGGGGTTGTGTCCTTGACTTCAGTGGGACGTGGGAGAGGCACTTGCCATTGGTAGAGTTTGCCTACAACAACAGTTTTCAGTCTAGCATCGGTATGGCACCGTTTGAGGCCTTGTATGGCCGACCGTGTAGGTCTCCAGTTTGTTGGGCCGAGGTGGGTGATGCACCTTTGTTGGGTCCGGAGTTGGTGAGGGAGACGACGGAGAAAGTTGAACTTATCCGTAGGAGGCTTGTTACAGCCCAGAGTCGACAAAAGAGTTATGCCGACCGTAGAAGGAGGCCTTTGGCGTTTGAGGTAGGTGATCATGTCTTTCTGAAGATATCACCTAGGCGAGGCTTGATGAGGTTTGGGAAGAGTGGGAAGTTATCCCCTCGGTTTATTGGTCCTTTTGAGATCCTTGAGAGGATAGGTGAGGTTGCTTATCGGTTAGCCTTACCGCCGCAGTTGTCCGGAGTACATGACGTGTTTCATGTGAGTATGCTTCGGAAGTATAAGCCAGATCCATCACATGTGTTGGATTGGACCGATTTAGAGGTAGATGAGGATGCCTCGTATGAGGAGAGACCGGTTCGGGTCTTGGATAGGCGGGATCAGGTCCTGCGTGGCAAGACCATTCCTTTGGTGAAAGTCTTGTGGAAACATCACGGAGTGGAGGAAGCCACTTGGGAACGTGAGTTGGAAGTCCGAGAGAAATATCCGAACTTGTTTGTTGATATGTGATCTTGTATTTAAAGTTTGCATGTTGTTGAACTTAAGAGCTTTTATATATGTCTTAAGTTGTGAAACATTGAAAATGTTTGGTTTATTGGAAGTATGTTTTGGGAACTTGCCTCATATGGAAGTTGAATGTAACATTATATATGTTGATTATAATGTTGACATTGGAAAGTTAGTGCATAATGTTAATGCATGTTGAAAATACATATGTTGTTTACACATTGGGATATATCTCTTGTTAAAGGGATGGGATGACCGGTAATGGGTCGAATTGTTGAATGTTCTAGTGTAACATTGTTTAAAAAAAAAACTTGTTTTGAAAACTTGTGCTTAATTTCGGGGACGAAATTCTTTAAGGGGGGGAGGTTATAGCGATCCCGGGTTTACCCCTGTTATACCGTGATCCGGACATGTGTCCGTGGATGTTGGTAGTTGGTTATTATTGTGTTTACATCCTTTTACTTCGTATTTGAGTTATAGGATGTGTTGGGCGGATTTGTTTCAGGTTGGTTGAGTTTAGAAACCAAAACTAGTTGCCCAGATTTTTGGCCTGTCCGCTCGAGCGGAGGTGTTGGCGCTCGAGCGGGGAATACACCCATCCAGTATTTCCTGTGCAGTGTTGTACGCTCGAGCGTGGGATTGTCCGCTCGAGCGGGGTTGTGTGAGTGCCGCTCGAGCGGGGAGTTGGGAGCTCGAGCGGAGGCCTGGTTCTGCGAAAGTGCTGGGCGAGTGCATTCTGCGCTCGAGCGGGAGGTTGGCCGCTCGAGCGGAAATCTGTGAGTGGCCGCTCGAGCGGGGTGTTTTACGCTCGAGCGGAAGACTGGGTTTAAGTTTCGAAGTTGTGACTTTTTAAATCACTTTTTCACTTTCTCTTCTCTCTCTTACTTTTCCAAAATCACCATTGTTGAGCCTCTCACTCTAGACTCTACCTTCTCTCTAGGTTTTGATCTAGTAGGAGTGATTTACTCACCTTTGGCCTTTACAAAAAAGTTGTTGATCGTCGAGGGCTTCATTTTAATCTGAAAATCTCTGGTTTTGGAGCACGTTGAGTTTTGTCGTCTTCTCCTTTGGGACTCCGAATTTGAGGTAGGGATATCCTACTCCTCTCTATGGGTTTTGTCTTTAAATTTTGGTATTTTGAGATGTTGGGCTTGGTTTGGTAATTTTGTGAAAGATTGGGACTTTTGTGTAATTTTACAAAAGTTGGGATTTTATTGATAACAAACCTAGATGCATGTTTGGCATAGAAGAATGGAATTGATGTTGAATCATTGATGAAAATGGGACCTAAGGGTTGAAATGGTAATTATGGAAAATGGCCTAATTACATTGTTTAATTAATTGAGATAATTAATTGTGAGAAATGAGGAATGAAATGTTGATTGAATATCCATTTGTGCATTTATTTTCTGTTTAGAAATAACTGCTTTGGGCTATCGGTGGAGGATAGTCGTGATTGTTGTAGACAATGCTTGATGATTAAGTAAACTGAAACTAATCAATGAAATGTGTCATGGAACTTGACGGTTGATAGAATACATTAATTATATGTATTGTGTGATTGTATATAGAACCTTTGTGTTTGTATACGTTATGTGTAGAGGAGGAGATAGGGGATGTACTCCGCGGTTTAGGGGAAGATAGGGGATGTACCTCTAAACCGGATAGGTATTGGGAGGAGATAGGGGATGAACTCCGTAGACAGAGCTCATATGCTTGTCTAGAGAAGTGAAGATAGAGCTCATATGCTTATCTTTGTGAAGTGTGGATACAGCTTGTATGCTTATCTGTGGATATTGTTGATATACATATCTGTTGAGAATGTGGATATAGCTTTTATGCTTATCTGAATGTGAGATATAGTTTTTATACATATTTGTGGAAATGATGATAGAGCTAGCATGCTTATCTGTTGAAAAGGGAAAATGAAAAGTAAATGGGACTGGTAAGTCGTTGACATAAATATGTAATTTATGTGATTGTATCAGTGATGACCAACTATCAATTGCTAATGTTTTAGTCATTGTCCATGGTTGGTTTAGTGTATTTCTACTGGGCTGTGGCTCACCCTATATGGGAACATCATTTTCAGGTACAGGAAGCATGCCACCTCCAAGGACATAGCTGGGAGGCTAGTGGCGGGCATAGTTTTGTTGTTTTACTTTTGATGTATTATATGTAACTTCAAGCCAAGGGCTTAATGTGTATCGAGTTAGTACTCTTTGTTGTAACCAAGTGTTAACTTGGAAAGCTGTAAGCCCGTAGGGCATTTTGTTATGATGTTAACATGTAATACTTATGTAATGAGACGCTATTGAATAATAGAAGGTGGATGTGTTTATACGTCAACGCATGTCTTATTTGATGTGTTTAATGTTTTTTTTGAGGGCGTTACACTATTAAACTTCCTTTTTTATTTAATTTCCAAATAGATCGCTAAGGTATAGTGGTTTCGGGATTGAACTTCCATTTTCAATTTTATGCAACTTTCATTTTTATTTATATTCTACTTCCATTTTTATTCAATTTACTTTTCTATTAAACTTCCTTTTTTATTTAATTTCCAAATAGATCGTTAAGGTATAGTGGTTTCTGGAATGAAGTTCCATTTTTAATTTTCTGCAACATCCATTTTTATTTTTATTTAACTTCCTTTTTTATTCAAGATTCTTTTGTAACCAGCTTCCTTTTTTATTTAATTTCCAATTAGATCGTTAAGGTATAGTGGTTTTTGGATTGAATTTCCATTTTTAATTTTATGCAACTTTCATTTTTGTTTTTGTTCCACTTCCATTTTTATTCAATTTACTTTTCTATTAAACTTCCTTTTTTATTTAATTTCCAAATAGATCGTTTAGGTAAAGTGGTTTCTGGATTGAACTTCCATATTTAATTTTTTGCAACTTTCATTTTTATTCTTATTCAACTTCCATTTTTATTCAATTTACTTTTCTGTTAAACTTCCTTTTTTATTTAATTTCCAAATAGATCGTTAAGGTATAGTGGTTTCTGGATTGAACTTCTATTTTTAATTTTATGCAACTTTCTTTTCTATTTTTATTCTACTTCCATTTTAATTCAATTTACTTTCCTATTAAATTTCCTTTTTTGTTTAATTTCCAAACAGATCGCTAAGGTATAGTGGTTTCTGGAATGAACTTCCATTTTTAATTTTCTGCACCTTGCATTTTTATTTTTATTTAACTTCCTTTTTTATTCAAGTTTCATTTCTACTCGACTTCCTTTTTTATTTAATTTCCAAATAGATCATTAAGGTATAGTGGTTTTTGGATTGAACTTCCATTTTTAATTTTATGCCACTTTCATTTTTACTTTTATTCAACTTCCATTTTTGTTCAATTTGCGTTCCTATTTAACTTTCTTTTTTATTTAATTTCGAAATAGATCGTTAAGGTATAGTGGTTTTTGGATTGAACTTCCATTTCTAATTTTATGCAACTTTCATTTTTATTTTTATTCAACTTCCATTTTCATTCAATATACTTTTCTATTAAACTTCCTTTTTTAATTGATTTCCAAATAGATCGTTAAGGTATAGTGGTTTCGGGATTGAACTTCCGCTTTTAATTTTCTGCAACTTACCTTTTTATTTTTATTCAACTTCCATTTTTATTCAATTTACTTTTCTATTGAACTTCCTTTTTTATTTAATTTCCAAATAGATCGTTAAGGTATAGTGGTTTCAGGATTGAACTTCCGTATTTAATTTTATGCAACTTTCATTTCTATTATTATTCAAATTCCATTTTTATTCAATTTCCAAATAGATCGTTAAGGTATAGTGGTTTCTGGAATGAACATCCATTTTTTATTTTCTGCAACTTCCATTTTTATTTTTATTTAACTTCGTTTTTTATTCAAGTTTCCTTTCTACTCGACTTCCTTTTTTATTTAATTTCCAAATAGATCGTTAAGTTATAGTGGTATTTGGATTGAACTTCCATTTTTAATTTTATGCAATTTTCATTTTTATTTTTACTCAACTTCCATTTTTGTTCAATTTACTTTCCTATTTAACTTCCTTTTTTATTTAATTTCCAAATAGATCGTTAAGGTATAGTGGTTTTTGGATTGAACTTTCATTTTTAATTTTATGCAACTTTAATTTTTATTTTTATTCAACTTCCATTTTTATTCAATTCACTTTTCTATTAAACTTCTCTTTTTATTTAATTTCCAAATAGATCGTTAAGGTAAAGTGGTTTCTGGATTGAACTTCCATATTTAATTTTCTGCAACTTTCATTTTTATTTTTATTCAACTTCCATTTTTATTCAATTTACTTTTCTGTTAAACTTCCTTTTTTATTTAATTTCCAAATAGATTGTTAAGGTATAGTGGTTTCTGAATTGAACTTCCATTTTTAATTTTATGCAACTTTCATTTTTATTTTTATTCTACTTCCATTTTAATTCAAATTACTTTCCTATTAAACTTCCTTTTTTATTTAATTTCCAAATAGATCGCTAAGTTATAGTGGTTTCTTGATTGAACTTCCATTTTCAATTTTATGCGACTTTCATTTTTATTTATATTCTACTTCAATTTTTATTCAATTTACCTTTCTGTTAAACTTCCTTTTTTATTTAATTTCCAAATAGATCGTTAAGGTATAGTGGTTTCTGGAATGAACTATCCTTTTTAATTTTCTTCAACTTCCATTTTTATTTTTATTTAACTTCCTTTTTTATTTAATTTCCAAATAGATCGTTAAGGTATAGTGGTTTTTGGATTGAACTTCCATTTTTAATTTTATGCAACTTTCATTTTTATTTTTATTCAACTTCCATTTTTGTTCAATTTACTTTCTTTTTTATTTAATTTCCAATTAGATCGTTATGGTATAGTGGTTTTTGGATTGAACTTCCATTTCTAATTTTATGCAACTTTCATTTTTATTTTTATTCTACTTCCATTTTAATTCAATTTACTTTCCTATTAAACTTCCTTTTTTATTTAATTTCCAAATAGATCGCTAAGGTATAGTGGTTTCTGGATTGAACTTCCATTTTCAATTTTATGCAACTTTCATTTTTATTTATATTCTACTTCCATTTTTATTCAATTTACTTTTCTATTAAACTTCCTTTTTTATTTAATTTCCAAATAGATCGTTAAGGTATAGTGGTTTCAGGATTGAACTTCCATTTTTAATTTTATGCAACTTTCATTTTTATTTTTATTCAACTTCCATTTTTATTCAATTTACTTTTCTATTAAACTTCCTTTTTTATTTGATTTCCGAATAGATCGTTAAGGTATAGTGGTTTCGGGATTGAACTTCCGCTTTTAATTTTCTGCAACTTTCCTTTTTATTTTTATTCAACTTCCATTTTTATTCAATTTACTTTTCTATTAAACTTCCTTTTTTATTTAATTTCCAAACAGATCGTTAAGGTATAGTGGTTTCGGGATTGAACTTCCATATTTAATTTTAAGCAACTTTCATTTTTATTTTTATTCAACTTCCATTTTTATTCAATTTACTTTTCTATTAAACTTCCTTTTTTATTTAATTTCCAAATAGATCGTTAAGGTATAGTGGTTTCGGGATTGAACTTCCGCTTTTAATTTTCTGCAACTTAACTTTTTATTTTTATTCAACTTCCATTTTTATTCAATTTACTTTTCTATTAAACTTCATTTTTTATTTAATTTCCAAATTAATCGTTAAGGTATAGTGGTTTCAGGACTGAACTTCCATATTTAATTTTATGCAACTTTCATTTTTATTTTTATTTTACTTCCATTTTTAATCAATTTACTTTTCTATTAAACTTCCTTTTTTATTTAATTTCCAAACAGATCGTTGAGGTATAGTGGTTTCTGGAATGAACTTCCATTTTTAATTTTCTGCAACTTTCATTTTTATTTTTATTCAACTTCCATTTTTATTATATTTACTTTTCTATTAAACTTCCTTTTTCATTTAATTTGCACAAAGATCGTTAAGGTATAGTGGTTTCTGGATTGAACTTGCACTTTTTATTTTATGCAACTTTCCATTTTTTTTTTCTACTTCCATTTTTATTCAATTTACTTTTCTATTAAACATCTTTTTTTATTTAATTTCCAATTAGATTGTTATGGTATAGTGGATTCTCTAATGAACTTCCATTTTTAATTTTCTGCAACTTCCATTTTTATTTTTATTTAACTTCCTTTTTTATTCAAGTTTCTTTTCTACTCAACTTCCTTTTTTATTTAATTTCCAAATAGATCGTTAAGGTATAGTGGTTTTTGGATTGAACTTCCATTTTTAATTTTATGCCACTTTCATTTTTATTTTTATTCAACTTCCATTTTATGCAATTTACTTTTCTATTAAACTTCCTTTTTTATTTAATTTCCAAATAGATTGTTAAGGTATAGTGGTTTCTAGATTGAACTTCCATATTTAATTTTCTGTCACTTTCATTTTTATTTTTATTCAACTTCCATTTTTATTCAATTTACTTTTCTGTTAAACTTCTTTTTTTATTTAATTTCCAAATAGATCGTTAAGGTATAGTGGTTTCTGGATTGAACTTCCATTTTTAATTTTATTCTACTTTCATTTTTATTTTTATTCTACTTCCATTTTAATTCAATTTACATTCCTATTAAACTTCCTTTGTTATTTAATTTCCAAATAGATCGCTAAGGTATAGTAGTTTCTAGATTGAACTTCCATTTTTAATTTTATGCAACTTTCATTTTTATTTATATTCTACTTCCATTTTTATTCAATTTACTTTTCTATTAAACTTCATTTTTTATTTAATTTCCAATTAGATCGTTAAGGTA
The DNA here is from genome assembly GCF_055761805.1 of Camellia sinensis. Lineage (NCBI taxonomy): Eukaryota > Viridiplantae > Streptophyta > Magnoliopsida > Ericales > Theaceae > Camellia > Camellia sinensis. Next base: position 34,436,478 of record NW_028128987.1, read on the forward strand.
TAGTGGTTTCTGGAATGAAGTTCCATTTTTAATTTTCTGCAACATCCATTTTTATTTTTATTTAACTTCCTTTTTTATTCAAGATTCTTTTCTAACCAACTTCCTTTTTTATTTAATTTCCAATTAGATCGTTAAGGTATAGTGGTTTTTGGATTGAATTTCCATTTTTAATTTTATGCAACTTTCATTTTTGTTTTTATTCCACTTCCATTTTTATTCAATTTACTTTTCTATTAAACTTCCTTTTTTATTTAATTTCCAAATAGATCGTTTAGGTAAAGTGGTTTCTGGATTGAACTTCCATATTTAATTTTTTGCAACTTTCATTTTTATTATTATTCAACTTCCATTTTTATTCAATTTACTTTTCTGCTAAACTTCCTTTTTTATTTAATTTCCAAATAGATCGTTAAGGTATAGTGGTTTCTGGATTGAACTTCTATTTTTAATTTTATGCAACTTTCTTTTCTATTTTTATTCTACTTCCATTTTAATTCAATTTACTTTCCTATTAAATTTCCTTTTTTGTTTAATTTCCAAACAGATCGCTAAGGTATAGTGGTTTCTGGATTGAACTTCCATTTTTAATTTTATGCAACTTTCATTTTTATTTATATTCTACTTCAATTTTTATTCAATTTACTTTTCTATTAAACTTCCTTTTTTATTTAATTTCCAAATAGGTCGTTAAGGTATCGTGGTTTCTGGAATGAACTTCCATTTTTAATTTTCTGCAACTTCCATTTTCATTTTTATTTAACTTCCTTTTTTATTCAAGTTTCATTTCTACTCAACTTCCTTTTTTATTTAATTTCCAAATAGATCGTTAAGGTATAGTGGTTTTTGGATTGAACTTCCATTTTTAATTTTATGCAACTTTCATTTTTATTTTTGTTCAACTTCCATTTTTGTTCATTTTACTTTCCTATTAAACTTCCTTTTTTATTTAATTTCCAAATAGATTGTTAAGGTGTAGTGGTTTTTGGAATGAACTTCCATTTTTAATTTTATGCAACTTTCATTTTTATTTTCATTCAACTTCCATTTTTATTGAATTTACTTTTCTATTAAACTTTCTTTTTTATTTGATTTCCAAATAGATCGTTAAGGTATAGTGGTTTCGGGATTGAACTTCCGCTTTTAATTTTCTGCAACTTTCCTTTTTAATTTTATTCAACTTCTATTTTTATTCAATTTACTTTTCTATTAAACTTCCTTTTTTATTTAATTTCCAAATAGATCGTTAAGGTATAGTGGTTTCAGGATTGAACTTCCATATTTAATTTTATGCAACTTTCAATTTTATTTTTATTCAACTTCCATTTTTATTCAATTTTCTTTTCTATTAAACTTCCTTTTTTATTTAATTTCCCAATAGATCGTTAAGGTATAGTGGTTTCTGGATTGAACTTCCATTTTTAATTTTATGCAACTTTCATTTTTATTTTTATTCTACTTCCATTTTAATTCAATTTACTTTCCTATTAAACTTCCTTTTTTATTTAATTTCCAAGTAGATCGTTAAGGTATAGTGGTTTCTGGATTGAACTTCCATTTTTAATTTTATGCAACTCTCATTTTTATTTTTATTTTACTTCCATATTTAATCAATTTACTTTTCTATTAAACTTCCTTTTTCATTTAATTTCCAAATAGATCGTTAAGGTATAGTGGTTTCTGGAATGAACTTCCGTTTTTAATTTTCTGCAACTTCCATTTTTATTTTTATTCCACTTCAATTTTTATTCCATTTACTTTTTTATTAAACTTCATTTTTTATTTAATTTGCACACAGATCGTTAAGGTATAGTGGTTTCTGGATTGAACTTCCATTTTTAATTTTATGCAACTTTCATTTTTATTTTTATTTAACTTCCATTTTTATTCAATTTACTTTTCTATTAAACTTCCTTTTTTATTTAATTTCCAAATTGATCGTTAAGGTATAGTGGTTTCTGGATTCAACCTCCATATTGAATTTTATGCAACTTTCATTTTTATTTTTATTCAACTTCCATTTTTATTCAATTTACTTTCCTATTAAACTTCCTTTGTTATTTAATTTCCAAATTGATCGCTAAGGTATAGTGGTTTCTGGATTGAACTTCCATTTTTAATTTTATGCAACTTTCATTTTTATTTATATTCTACTTCCATTTTTATTCAATTTACTTTTCTATTAAACTTCCTTTTTTATTTAATTTCCAAATAGATCGTTAAGGTATAGTGGTTTCTGGAATGAACTTCCATTTTTAATTTTATGCAACTTTCTTTTCTATTTCTATTCTACTTCCATTTGAATTCAATTTACTTTCCTATTAGATTTCCTTTTTTGTTTAATTTCCAAATAGATCACTAAGGTATAGTGGTTTTTGGATTGAACTTCCATTTTTAATTTTATGCAACTTTCATTTTTATTTTTATTCAACTTCCATTTTTATTCAATTTATTTTTCTCTTAAACTTCCTTTTTTATTTAATTTCCAAATAGATCGTTAAGGTAAAGTGGTTTCTGGATTGAACTTCCATATTTAATTTTTTGCAACTTTCATTTTTATTTTTATTTATAGCAACCCCGGTCTTTTCCCATTTGATTATTGTATCCGGACTTGGGTTCCGTTTATTCTGTCATTGTATATTTGTTGTTGTCGTCCTTTATTTTCTCATTTGGAGTTATAGGATGTGTTGGGCAGGTTTGTTTCAGGTTGGTTGGGTTCGTAAACCAAGTGTTGCTATCCAGCTTTTGGGTTGGTCGCTCGAGCCAGGATTCGGTCGCTCGAGCGAGGTTTGTTTTTGTGTCTTCTGGCTCGATCCAGATTTGCTTCGCTCGAGCGAGCGATTGCGTCTGGTTTAGACCTGAGGGCAGTGCTTATTCGCTCGAGCGAGATTTTCTTCGCTCGAGCGAGCGAGGTGTATGTTTTCGAGTTCCTCGCTCGAGCGAGCATTCTGTCGCTCGAGCGTGATGCTAGGTTGCAGACCTGAAGCATTGTAGTTTTGGCTCGAGCAAGCTGTTCTTTACTCGAGCGAGGTTTTCGTGTGTCTGGTCGCTTGAGCGACCAAGTCTTCGCTCGAGCGAGCCTGCCAGGTTTAAATAGGCAGCAGCGTGTTTCAGATCAGTTTTTCATACACTTTCATATTCCAAAACCCTAGTTACGAGTTCTCTCTCCCTCTACACACCTTCTCTCTTAAGATTGATCTACTTAGAGTGAGTTTCTACCTTAGATCCTTTATTAAAAAGATAGGGTAAGTCGAAGGCTTCCATTTAATCTGAACATTTAGTGATTTGGGGCACATTGGAATTTGGGTATTCATCTCTGTCTTCTCCATTCGGGTTATTTTCTTTGAGGTAGGGATTTCCTACTCCATCTTATAAGTTTTGTTCTAAGTTTTAGTATTTTGATATGTGGGGGTACTTTGGTAATTTTGGAAAAAACCCTAGTTGTATTAATGAATTAATTTGTATAATTAATTTAAGGAAATTGGGGAAATATGGATAAATTCATGGAATTGAGGAATACATTGATTAAATGGTGTAGTTGGATAATTTAAATCACTCGCCTATTGAATTGTTGATATATTTATTTTCAGTTTAGAAATAACTGTTTTGGGCTATCGGTGGAGGATAGTCGTGATTGTTGTAGACACTGTATGTGGATTAGGGATAACTGAAACTAATCATTGATTAAGTCATCAATTTTGACTGCTGAATTAATACAGACGTTATGTGTATTGATTGTGTTGTATATGTTATGTGTTTACATACATTGTTTTGTGTGGGAGGAGATAGGGGATGTACTCCACGGTTTAGGGGAAGATAGGGGATGGACTCCATTAGCATCACTTTTATGTGTGCTTATTTATATTGAAGTGTTTTTATTGATACAGCACTAAAATGTGTATCAAATTGGAAGTATGAAGTGTTTTGATTTGAGCCTGAGTCTCATCTGTTTGTTGACATTGGAAGAATGTGAATATGATATATATATATAGTTCACTGTTGTAAGTTTGGCCAGGTGCTGAGCCATATTGATAAAGTTGGAAAGTAAAACGTGTCTTAGACAATAGTGTCATGAGACTGTAAAATGATGTAATTGATTATCTTGGTTATCCATCTATTGAATGTTATTGCTTTAATCAATGTTTATATTTGGTTTAGTATATTTTTACTGGGCTGTGGCTCACCCTATATGGGAACATCATTTTCAGGTTCAGGTGATAAGCTACCTCCAAGGACCTAGCTTGGAAGGACTTGGATCTTGAAGACTATTTTTAGTTATTTGTTTTTATTTGTTAGTACATGTAAACACTCAAGCCTAGGGCTTTATTTGTATTTGAGTTAGAACTCATACTTTTGTGTCCAAGTGTTGGCTTGGAAAGATGTAAGCCCGTAGGGCATTTAATTTGATGTTACATGTAATGTTTTTAGTTTGTAAGACTCTGATGAATGTTATAATTAATTGTTTCCTTTTTAACATTGCATGTTGATGATATATATATATTTAATGGGTTTATTTCTGAGGGCGTTACAACTTGGTATCAGAGCGTACCGGGTTTGAATACTTTGGGTACGTGGGAAGTGATTAGTATCACAATGGGTTCGTCTCGTTTGATAGAGACTTAGTGTAAGGTCATATGTTTATGTGATTATGTGGGTATGGAATGTAGTTCCTAGGATGTTGATTGGACCCTTGAGTTTCTAGTAGTCTTGTTGGAAAGGCACTTGATCACTGCTGCTTCCAACCGGAACTATAGTAACGCATTGGGACTATCATTATCCGGGAATGAAATTCGTAGGTGCTTATGTGATTATGTGCTTACGTGGAATGAATTATTGTTGTCCAATGCATTAGGACTCGAGTGTTTAGCTTCAGCACATTTATTAATGTGCTAACGTCTTTGTTTCCTTTATTAGGATGTCAGGACGAGGACGAGGACGCGGTAGGCGTGGTAGGCCGGGTAGGCAGGAGGTGCCTGTGCCAGAGGAGATTCCAGCAGTTCAGGAGGGAATTGGCCAGGCCAATGTAGCCGAGCCAGTAGGCCAGCAGGCTATGGGCGCTCTAGCCCGAGAGATAGCAGGGGCATTCAGGGAGTCAGTAGGCATTCTCAGAGCTGAGAATCAAGCTCGGGATGCTGCTGCAGATGCAGGACCTTCCTTTCTGAAGAGGGAGTTCTTCCGGTCTAATCCGGATGAATTTGTGGGTGATCCTAAAGAGCCGCTTAAGGCAGATGAATGGCTCAAACAGACAACGAAGATGTTTGAGATGCTTGGCATCGAAGACGAGGGGTTGAAAGTGACCTTGGCATCTTTCCAGTTGAAAGGGGATGCGGGTCAGTGGTGGAAGTTTACTAAGGGTCGTATAGGAGGTACATGGGAGGCTTTTGTGAATGCTTTCCAGGAAAAGTTCTTATCTCCAGCAGTTAGGGAGAAGCTGAGAGACCAGTTCTGCCAGCTTAAGCAGTCGAGTTCTTTAGTGGCCGAGTTTGAGGCTGCATTTACTAGTTTGTCCAGGTTTGCACCTGAGTTGGTGGCGTCTGAGGAACGCCGTTGTATTGAGTTCGAGAAGAAGTTGAGGCGTGGCCTCAAGCTGAGAGTTGGGGGAACTATGATTCGGGATTATGGGCGCATGGTTGATGCTGCAGCCCACATGGAAATCATGATGCAGGAGGAGGAGGAAGGACAGAAGGGCTCCAAGAGGAGTCAGGATGGTCAGAGTGATGGTAGGAGACAGAAGGGTTTTAATCCTCAGCAGTCTCAGGGTAGCTTTTCTAGATCGACTTTTCCTGTGCCGAGTGCTAGTTCAGGAAAAGGCAGTCAGGGAGACATCACTTGCTTCAAGTGTGGTCAGCTGGGCCACAAGTCTCCAGTTTGTCCTCAGAGGGGAGGAATGCAGAGAGCAGCATCTTCTTCGACTCGATCTCAGAGCCAGAGTCAGGGGAGAGGCCAGCCACTCTCGTGTTATCAGTGTGGTTAGCCAGGGCATATGAAGAGGTATTGCCCGCAGTTGGGTGGCACACCTGGTGCATCTGGTTTGAGGCAGATTCAGGGTCAGCAGCCAGCTCAGTCGGGTCAGGCCTCGAGGGCCAATCAGGGGGCTTCATCGTCCCAGTCGGTGCACCAGTCTTATGCTCCTAGGGGTGAGCAAGTTGATCAGAGGTCGTCTGGGCGCGTGTATGCTGTTACTGCGCAGGATCTCGTACCGGCTCCATCGGTTGTGAGAGGTACCTTCTTGTTTTGCAACTCGGTTGCTAGTGTTTTGATTGATACGGGTGCATCTCATTCCTTTGTGTCTGCTGCATTTGCATCTGTTTTGGAGTTAGAGTTAGCACAGTTAGCATCTCCTATTTGTGTAGTGTCACCTCTTGGGGGTGAATTGATTTTGAAACAAGGTGTTAGGGGTTGTGATATAGAGGTTGATTATCATAGAATCCCATTTTCCTTTGTAGTTATGCCTATGAGGGGCTTCGATGTTATTTTGGGTATGGACTGGTTATCGTCATACCGGGCAGTTATTGATTGCTACCGCCAGAGGGTCACTTGTTGTACCGTGAGCGGAGAGTATTTTCATTTTCTGGGGGACCGGGTTGGTGATGTGTTGCCACCGGGGTATGTTCCGCGAGGACGGAGTGAGCTTAGTGGTCTACTTGCTAACCTTTCGATTAGTGAGGATGATGAGACTCAGATTGTGTTCCCAAGGGTGGTTTGTGAGTACTCGGACGTCTTTCCCGAGGATCTTGTTGGTTTGCCACCGCATCGAGAGATTGAATTCTCTATTGACCTAGTGCCCGGCACGGCGCCGATTTCTATGGCACCTTATCGTTTTGCCCCAGCCGAGTTAGTTGAGTTGAAGATTCAGCTCCAGGAGTTACTAGACAAGGGCTATATACGTCCTAGTGTTTCGCCGTGGGGAGCACTGGCCCTCTTTGTTAAAAAGAAAGGTGGTGCTTTGAGACTTTGTATAGATTACCGGAAATTGAATTTGGCTACGGTTAAGAATAAGTACCCTATGCCTCGTATAGATGATCTGTTCGATCAGTTGAAAGGTTCCCGTTGTTTCTCGAAGATAGACTTGAGATCGGGTTATCATCAGTTAAGAGTCAGGGAGGAGGATATTCCGAAGATGGCATTCTGTACACGGTATGGCCACTATGAGTTTCTGGTGATGCCATTTGGGCTCACCAATGCACCGGCAGTTTTTATGGATTTGATGAACCGAATATTCTGGGAATTTTTAGATTGTTTTGTAGTCGTCTTCGTGGACGACATCCTTATCTATTCACCTTCTGAGGAGAAGCACAAGGAACACTTGAGAGTGGTGCTTGAGTTACTTAGAGCCCATAAGCTTTATGCTAAGTTTGGGAAGTGTGAGTTCTGGCTAGAAGAGGTCAAGTTCTTAGGCCATGTCGTTTCTGGGGAAGGAGTGTCTGTTGATACATCCAAGACTGAGGCGGTGCAAGATTGGGCACAGCCTAAGAGTGTGTTTGAGATCTGCAGTTTTTTGGGGTTAGCTGGGTATTATCGTCGGTTTGTGAAAGATTTCTCCAGATTAGCTTCGCCTTTGACTAGATTGACTCGGAAGGGAGTCAAATTTGTATGGAGTGAGACTTGTGAAAAGTCGTTTCAAGAGTTGAAAGTTAGACTGACCACCGCTCCAGTATTGATTATTCCAGAGAGAGGGTTGGGTTATGCAGTCTATTGTGACGCCTCACGAGAGGGTCTGGGTTGTATGTTAATGCAAGAAGGGAAAGTAGTTGCCTATGGCTCACGTCAGTTAAAAATTCACGAGAAGAATTACCCTACGCATGATTTAGAGTTAGCAGTTGTGATATTTACCTTGAAGATTTGGAGGCATTATCTTTATGGTGAGAGGTTCGAGGTATTCTCGGATCATAAGAGTCTGAGATATTTGTTTACACAGAAAGACTTGAACTTGAGGTAGAGGAGGTGGATGGAGTTCATAGAGGATTTTGACTTTGAGTTGCATTATCATCCGGGAAAGGCCAATGTGGTGGCCGATGCCCTTAGCAGGAAACCTGTCGGTGACATAGCTAGTATAGCCATTCGAGAATGGGAGATGTTGGGTGCACTTGGGGAGTTTGATTTACTTCTGGGCTAATACGTTGAGGCTGCGGCCTTGTTTTCAGTTGTTGCACAGCCTACACTTGTGACTCGAGTTTTAGAGGCTCAGAAGGGTGACCTTGAGGTAGAATCCCTCCGTGAGAAGATTTCCGGTGGGAAGGTTGAGAAGGGTTTGACGGTGTATTCCGACCTGAGTGTGAGATACCGAGACCGTCTGTTTGTGCCGGAGTCTTGCCGAGAGGAGGTACTCCGAGAGTTCCATCATTCACGCCTTGCAGTACATCCGGGAGGCACTAAGATGTATCGGGATTTGGGTCGCCAGTTTTGGTGGCGAGGTATGAAGAGAGATGTGGCAGCTTTCGTATCTAAGTGCCTTACTTGTCAGCAAGTGAAGGCCGAACATCAGAGGCCAGCGGGTTTGTTGCAACCCTTGCCTATTGCCGAGTGGAAGTGGGAACACGTCACTATGGACTTCGTTGTGGGTCTTCCGAGGACTCAGCGGGGTAGTGATGCTATTTGGGTGGTTGTAGACCGGTTGACTAAGTCGGCGCACTTCATTCCTATGCGCGTAAGAGATTCGGTAGATCATCTTGCCAACTTGTACATTCGGGACATAGTGAGGTTGCACGGGGTCCCAGTGACGATCGTCTCAGATAGAGATCCTCGTTTTACTGCTAGGTTGTGGCAGAGTTTGCAGAGTGCCTTAGGTACTAAGTTAACCTTTAGCACGGCTTATCATCCTCAGACTGACGGGCAGTCCGAGCGTACTATTCAGATCCTTGAGGATATGCTTCAAGGTTGTGTTCTAGACTTTAGTGGGTCGTGGGAGAGGCACTTGCCATTGGTAGAGTTTGCCTACAACAATAGTTTCCAGTCTAGTATCGGTATGGCACCATTTGAGGCCTTGAATAGCCGACCATGTAGATCTCCTGTTTGTTGGGCCGAGGTGGGTGATGCACCTCTGTTGGGTCCGGAGTTGGTGAGGGAAACGACGGAGAAAGTTGAGTTTATCCGTAAGAGGCTTGTTACAGCACAGAGTCGTCAGAAATCTTATGCCGACCGTAGGAGGGGACCTTTGGTGTTTGAGGTGGGTGATCATGTCTTTCTGAAGATATCACCTAGACGGGGATTGATGAGGTTTGGGAAGAGCGAGAAGTTGTCCCCTCGGTTCATTGGCCCTTTTGAGATCCTTGAGAGGATTGGCGAGGCTGCTTATCGTTTAGCTTTACCACCACAGTTGTCCGGAGTACATGACGTGTTTCATGTGAGTATGCTTCGGAAGTATGAGCCGGATCCATCACATGTGTTGGATTGGACCGATTTAGTGGTTGATGAGGATGTCTCGTATGAGGAGAGACCGATTCGGGTCTTGGATAGGCGGGATCAAGTTTTGCGAGGCAAAACCATCCCTTTGGTCAAAGTTTTGTGGAAACATCACGGAGTTGAGGAAGCCACTTGGGAACGTGAGTTGGAAGTTCGCGAAAAATACCCGGACATGTTTATCGATTTGTAATCTTGTATTTAGATTTTGTAATATTGTTGAACTTAAGAGCCTTACATATGTCTTAAGTTGTAAAACATTGAGTATGTTTTGGTAAATGGGTGTATCTTGAAACTTGCTTCATTATAGAAGTTTAGTGTAACATTGCATATGTTGATTACATTGTTGAATGAGTTGTATATATCATGCAATTGAATATGATATGGGAATTGCTAACATTGAAAGGAATAATGCATAATAGTAATGCAGGCTGAAATATATGTTGTTTTATATACACATTATGAGATGCTTCTTGATAAGAGATGAAATGACCAGTTTTGGTCAAGTTGTTTACTATTGAATTGTCATATGATAAAAAAAAAAAAAAAAAAAAAACCTGTTTTCAAAAACTTATGCTTAATTTCGGGGACGAAATTCTTTTAAGGGGGGGAGGTTATAGCGACCCCGGTCTTTTCCCATTTGATTATTGTATCCGGACTTGGGTTCCATTTATTCTGTCATTGTATATTTGTTGTTGTCGTCCTTTATTTTCTCATTTGGAGTTATAGGATGTGTTGGGTAGGTTTGTTTCAGGTTGGTTGGGTTCGTAAACCAAGTGTTGCTGTCCAGTTTTTGGGTTGGTCGCTCGAGCCAGGATTCGGTCGCTCGAGCGAGGTTTGTTTTTGTGTCTTCTGGCTCGATCCAGATTTGCTTCGCTCGAGCAAGCGATTGCGTCTGGTTTAGACCTGAGGGCAGTGCTTATTTGCTCGAGCGAGATTTTCTTCGCTCGAGCGAGCGAGGTGTATGTTTTTGAGTTCCTCGCTCGAGCGAGCATTCTGTCGCTCGAGCGTGATGCTAGGTTGCAGACCTGAAGCATTGTAGTTTTGGCTCGAGCGAGCTGTTCTTTGCTCGAGCGAGGTTTTCGTGTGTCTGGTCGCTCGAGCGACCAAGTCTTCGCTCGAGCGAGCCTGTCAGGTTTAAATAGGCAGCAACGTGTTTCAGATCAGTTTTTCATACACTTTCATATTCCAAAACCCTAGTTACGAGTTCTCTCTCCCTCTACACACCTTCTCTCTTAGGATTGATCTACTTAGAGTGAGTTTCTACCTTAGATCCTTTATTAAAAAGATAGAGTAAGTCGAAGGCTTCCATTTAATCTGAACATTTAGTGATTTGGGGCACATTGGAATTTGGGTATTCATCTCTGTCTTCTCCATTCGGGTTATTTTCTTTGAGGTAGGGATTTCCTACTCCATCTTATAAGTTTTGTTCTAAGTTTTAGTATTTTGATATGTGGGGGTACTTTGGTAATTTTGGAAAAAACCCTAGTTGTATTAATGAATTAATTTGTATAATTAATTTAAGGAAATTGGGGAAATATGGATAAATTCATGGAATTGAGGAATACATTGATTAAATGGTGTAGTTGGATAATTTAAAACACTCGCCTATTGAATTGTTGATATATTTATTTTTAGTTTAGAAATAACTGTTTTGGGCTATCGGTGGAGGATAGTCGTGATTGTTGTAGACACTGCATGTGGATTAGGGATAACTGAAACTAATCATTGATTAAGTCATCAATTTTGACTGTTGAATTAATACAGACATTATGTGTATTGATTGTGTTGTATATGTTATGTGTTTACATACATTGTTTTGTGTGGGAGGAGATAGGGGATGTACTCCACGGTTTAGGGGAAGATAGGGGATGGACCTCTAAACCGGATTTTGTTTGGGAGGAGATAGGGGATGGACTCCATTAGCATCACTTTTATGTGTGCTTATTTATATTGAAGTGTTTTTATTGATACAGTACTAAAATGTGTATCAAATTGGAAGTATGAAGTGTTTTGATTTGAGCCTGAGTCTCATCTGTTTGTTGACATTGGAAGAATGTGAATATGATATATATATATATGAAGTGTTTTGATTTGAGCCTGAGTCTCATCTGTTTGTTGACATTGGAAGAATGTGAATATGATATATATATATATAGTTCACTGTTGTAAGTTTGGCCAAGTGCTGAGCCATATTGATAAAGTTGGAAAGTAAAACGTGTCTTAGACAATAGTGTCATGAGACTGTAAAATGATGTAATTGATTATCTTGGTTATCCATCTATTGAATGTTATTGCTTTAATCAATGCTTATATTTGGTTTAGTATATTTCTACTGGGCTGTGGCTCACCCTATATGGGAACATCATTTTCAGGTTCAGGTGATAAGCTACCTCCAAGGACCTAGCTTGGAAGGACTTGGATCTTGAAGACTATTTTTAGTTATTTGTTTTTATTTGTTAGTACATGTAAACACTCAAGCCTAGGGCTTTATTTGTATTTGAGTTAGAACTCATACTTTTGTGTCCAAGTGTTGGCTTGGAAAGATGTAAGCTCGTAGGGCATTTAATTTGATGTTACATGTAATGTTTTTAGTTTGTAAGACTCTGATGAATGTTATAATTAATTGTTTCCTTTTTAACATTGCATGTTGATGATATATATATATATATATAATGGGTTTATTTCTGAGGTCGTTACATTATTCCACTTCCATTTTCATTCAATTTACTTTTCTGTTAAACTTCCATTTTTATTTAATTTCCAAATAGATCGTTAAGGTATAGTGGTTTTTGGATTGAACTTCCATTTTTAATTTTCTGCAACTTTCATTTTTATTTTTATTCTACTTCCATTTTAATTCAATTTACTTTCCTATTAAACTTCCTTTTTATTTAATTTCCAAATAGATCGCTAAGGTATAGTGGTTTCTGGATTGAACTTTCATTTTTAATTTTTTGCAACTTTCATTTTTATTTATATTCTACTTCCATTTTCATTCAATTTACTTTTCTATTAAACTTTCCTTTTTATTTAATTTCCAAATAGATCGTTAAGGTATAGTGGTTTCTAGAATGAACTTCCATTTTTAATTTCCTGCAACTTCCATTTTCATTTTTATTTAACTTCCTTTTTTATTCAAGTTTCATTTCTACTCAACTTCCTTTTTTATTTAATTTCCAAATAGAACGTTAAGGTTTGGTTTCTGGATTGAACTTCCATATTTAATTTTCTGCAACTTTCATTTTTATATTTATTCAACTTCCATTTTTATTCAATTTACTTTTCTATTAAACTTTCTTTTTAATTTAATTTCCAAATAGATCGTTAAAGTATAGTAGTTTTTGGATTGAACTTCCAATTTTAATTTTATGCAACTTTCATTTTTATTTTTATTCTACTTCCATTTTATGCAATTTACTTTTCTATTAAACTTCCATTTTTATTTAATTTCCAAATAGATCGTTAAGGTATAATGGTTTCTGGATTGAACTTCCATATTTAATTTTCTGCAACTTTCATTTTTATTTTTATTCAACTTCCATTTTTATTTAATTTACTTTTCTGTTAAACTTCCTTTTTTATTTAATTTCCAAATAGATCGTTAAGGTATAGTGGTTTCTGGATTGAACTTCCATATTTAATTTTCTGCAACTTTCATTTTTATTTTTATTCAACTTCCATTTTTATTCAATTTACTATTCTATTAAACTACCTTTTTTATTTAATTTCCAAATAGATCGTTAAGGTATAGTGGTTTCTGGATTGAACTTCCATTTTTAATTTTATGCAACTTTCATTTTTATTTTTATTCTACTTCCATTTTTATTCAATTTACTTTCCCAGTAAACTTCCTTTTTTATTTAATTTCCAAGTAGATCGTTAAGGTATAGTAGTTTCTGGAATGAACTTCCATTTTTAATTTTCTGCAACTTCCATTTTTATTTTTATTTAACTTCCTTTTTTATTCAAGTTTCATTTCTACTCAACTTCCTTTTTTATTTAATTTCCAAATAGATCATTAAGGTATAGTGGTTTTTGGATTGAACTTCCATTTTTAATTTTATGAAACTTTCAATTTTATTTTTATTCAACTTCTATTTTTGTTCAATTTACTTTTCTATTAAACTTCCTTTTTTATTTCATTTCCAAATAGATCGTTAAGGTATAGTGGTTTCTGGATTGAACTTTCATATTTAATTTTCTGTAACTTCCATTTTTATTTTTATTCAACTTCCAATTTTATTTAATTTACTTTTCTATTGAACTTCCTTTTTTATTTAATTTCCAAACAGATCGTTATGGTATAGTGGTTTCTGGATTGAACTTCCATTTTTAATTTTCTGCAACTTTCATTTTTATTCTACTTCCATTTTTATTCAATTTACTTTTCCATTAAACTTCCTTTTTTATTTAATTTGCAAACAGATCATTAAGGTATAGTGGTTTCAGGATTGAACTTCCACTTTTTATTTTATGCAACTTTCCTTTTTATTTTTATTCAACTTCCATTTTTATTCAATTTACTTTTCTATTAAACTTCCTTTTTTATTTAATTTCCAAATAGATCGTTAAGGTATAGTGGTTTCTGGATTAAACTTCCATATTTAATTTTCTGCAACTTCCATTTTTATTTTTATTCAACTTCCATTTTTATTCAATTTACTTTTCTACTAAACTTCCTTTTTTATTTAATTTCCAAATGGATCGTTAAAGTATAGTGGTTTTTGGATTGAACTTCCACTTTTAATTTTATGCAACTTTCATTTTTATTTTTATTCTACTTCCATTTTATGCAATTTATTGTTCTATTAAACTTCCTTTTTTTATTTAATTTCCAAATAGATCGTTAAGGTATAGTGGTTTCTGCATTGAACTTCCATATTTAATTTTTTGCAACTTTCATTTTTATTTTTATTCTACTTCCATTTTAATTCAATTTACTTTTCTATTAAACTTCCTTTTTTATTTAATTTCCAAATAGATCGTTAAAATATAGTGTTTTCTGGATTGAACTTCCATATTTAATTTTCTGCGACTTCCAATTTTATTTTTATTCAACTTCCATTTTTATTTAATTTACTTTTCTATTAAACTTCCTTTTTTATTTAATTTCCAAATAGATCGTTAAGGTATAGTGGTTTCTGGATTGAACTTCCACTTTTAATTTTCTGCAACTTCCATTTTTGTATTTATTCAACTTCCATTTTTATTCAATTTACTTTTCTATTAAACTTCCGTTTTTATTTAATTTGCAAACAGATCGTTAAGGTATAGTGGTTTCAGGATTGAACTTCCACTTTTTATTTTATGCAACTTTCCTTTTTATTTTTATTCAGCTTCCATTTTTATTCAATTCACTTTTCTATTAGACATCCTTTTTTATTTAATTTCCAAATAGATCGTTAAGGTATAGTGGTTTCTTGAATGAACTTCCATTTTTACATTTCTGCAACTTCTAGTTTTATTTTTATTTGACTTCCTTTTTTATTGAAGTTTCTTTTCTACTGAACTTCCTGTTTTATTTAATTTACAAATAGATCGTTACGGTATAGTGGTTTTTGGATTGAACTTCCATATTTAATTTTCTGCAACTTCCATTTTTATTCAATTTACTTTTCTATTAAACTTCCTTTTTTATTTAATTTCCAAGTAGATCGTTAAGGTATAGTGGTTTCTGGATTGAACTTCCACTTTTAATTTTCTGCAACTTCCATTTTTGTAGTTATTCAACTTCCATTTTTATTCAATTTACTTTTCTATTAAACTTCCTTTTTTATTTAATTTCCAAATAGATCGTTAAGGTATAGTGGTTTCTGGATTGAACTTCCATATTTAATTTTCTGCAACTTCCACTTTTATATTTATTCAACTTCCATTTTTATTCAATTTACTTTTCTATTAAACTTTTTTTTTAATTTGATTTCCAAATAGATCGTTAAAGTATAGTGATTTTTGGATTGAATTTCCAATTTTAATTTTATGCAACTTTCATTTTTATTTTTATTCTACTTCCATTTTATGCAATTTACTTTTCTATTGAACTTCCTTTTTTATTTAATTTCCAAACAGATCGTTAAGGTATAATGGTTTCTGGATTGAACTTCCATATTTAATTTTATGCAACTTTCATTTTTATTTTTATTCAACTTCCATTTTTATTCAATTTACTTTTCTATTAAACTTCCTTTTTTATTTAATTTCCAAATAGATCGTTAAGGTATAGTGGTTTCTGGATTGAACTTCCACTTTTTATTTTATGCAACTTTCCTTTTTATTTTTATTCTACTTCCATTTTTATTCAATTTTCTTTTCTATTAGACATCCTTTTTTATTTAATTTCCAAATAGATCGTTAAGGTATAGTGGTTTCTTGAATGAACTTCCATTTTTACATTTCTGCAGCTTCTAGTTTTATTTTTATTTGACTTCCTTTTTTATTCAAGTTTCTTTTCTACTCAACCTCCTTTTTTATTTAATTTCCAAATAGATCGTTAAGGTATAGTGGTTTTTGGATTGAACTTCTATTTTTAATTTTATGCAACTTTCATTTTTATTTTTATTCAACTTCCATTTTTATTCAATTTACTTTTCTATTAAACTTTCTTTTTTATTTAATTTCCAAATAGATCGTTGAGGTATAGTGGTTTCTGGATTGAACTTCCATATTTAATTTTCTGCAACTTTCATTTTTATTTTTATTCAACTTCCATTTTATGCAATTTACTTTTCTATTAAACTTCCTTTTTTATTTAATTTCCAAATAGATTGTTAAGGTATAGTAGTTTCTGGATTGAACTTCCATATTTAATTTTCTGCAGCTTTCATTTTTATTTTTATTCTACTTCATTTTAATTCAATTTACTTTTCTATTAAACTTCATTTTTTATTTAATTTCCAAATAGATTGTTAAGGTATAGTGGTTTCTGGATTGAACTTTCATATTTAATTTTCCGCAACTTCCATTTTTATTTTTATTCGACTTCCATTTTTATTAAATTTACTTTTCTATTAAACTTCCTTTTTTATTTAATTTCGAAATAGATCGTTAAGGTATATTGGTTTCTGGATTGAACTTCCATATTTAATTTTCTGCAACTTTCATTTTTATATTTATTCAACTTCCATTTTTATTCAATTTACTTTTCTATTAAACTTTCTTTTTAATTTAATTTCCAAATAGATCGTTAAAGTATAGTAGTTTTTGGATTGAACTTCCAATTTTAATTTTATGCAACTTTCATTTTTATTTTTATTCTACTTCCATTTTATGTAATTTACTTTTCTATTAAACTTCCTTTTTTATTTAATTTCCAAATAGATCGTTAAGGTATAATGGTTTCTGGATTGAACTTCCATATTTAATTTTATGCAACTTTCATTTTTATTTTTATTCAACTTCCATTTTTATTCAATTTACTTTTCTGTTAAACTTTCTTTTTAATTTAATTTCCAAATAGATCGTTAAGGTATAGTGATTTTGTCATGCCCCCAAACCGCCCGTGGTAGTTTGGTGCCGTGATGGCCAGTAATCCGAGATTACCGAAGGCCAACTTTCAAAAGTTTAACACAATCAGAGTATAATAAACGGGGCTCACAAATGTGGAAGCAATAAATCAAAATACAAGTGGTCCAGAAGAGCAGTGCATAAGTCCAATGAAATGGCATACATCTTTACAACTTGAATACAACAAAGCAAAATACGTATTACATCTTGATCAAAAGGCTTCTCGAGCCGACATATACAAAATGACAATGAATACAAGCCAAGAAGCATGATTTTCAAGATTCGCCGACATAAAAGAAATGACATCGCCGACGTGAATATAAACAAAGCCAACAAAATCATGGATCCAAAACAGGCTTTCAAAAATACATTCTAGGCGTCGCCGACGTCCTGCTCATCACCTACATATATATAGAGAGGGTGAGCTTGGATACTCAGTGAATGGTACTAGTAATAAATGTTTTGCATGAATATAGCCGAAGTCTTTCAAAACAAAAACATGCCAAAACCATACGAATATTAGCCGAGATCCTTTCGAAGCAAAACACATCAAAACTTTATTAAAACAAGAGATGAACCGTATTCATCTATCAAGTCTTACAAGTCTCAAGGGATGCCCACTGGCATCGGCAAAACACAAATCAAGCTTTCCGAACAAACAAGTCCACGCGGTAAACCGTCAGTGGCGAAACAAGGACTGCACGATCCGTAATCGATTAGCCAAAGGTACTGCGAAAGTTTATAGTCCTCCAGCACAAGGGACTTGTGTTACTTAAGCCCGTAGCTCTTTTTAACACGATGGTCATGTGTTACTTAGGCCCGTAGCCCGTTTTAACACGATAGTCTTTCCAAGAAAGGACCGTATCCTTTTATACTTAGTGCTGCGAAAGTTTAGAGTCCTCCAGCACAAGGGACTTTTATACTTGGTACTGCGAAAGTTTAGAGTCCTCCAGTACAAGGGACTTTTCAAGAATGACATCAAAACAAAGCTTATGCTTGATACATCAAAATAGAGCTATTCATTCATGCTTAACAAATACTTTCATCAAAACAAAGCAAAACAAGATTTATCAAAACAGTATAACATAGCTTTATTAAAAATACCACTCACATAGATCTCCTCGGGTGTAGGCTCAAAGCAAAGATCAAGGACCTACAATCACATGGCAATCACATTCTCAAAACAAGCTTTATATGCATGCAAATGATCCCGGCACTCTCACCAGATCCAAGTCAATGACAAAGCAAAACATGCTGGGAGTTTAAACACTGCTACCATCTCATGAAAACACACTGGGTACCAACCAGGTCTTTGCCGAGGTCCCACACCTCCTTGCCGAGGTGTGGTCCCGATGGCCTCATTCAAAAGCAAAGTCGAGAAAACTTGGGCTTCCCTTTGAAGAACATGGAGAACATGATGAACATGATCATGAGGAAGATGAATGCAAGATCATAACTTGTTACAAAAATCTGAGATTTCATGCCATGAGTTCAAAACATGGACTTGGGTACCCATACAAGAAGGTCATGCAAGAACAAACACAAAAACATGGTTTTTGCTCCAAACTTTCGGATCAAAATGAGACTTTCTTCAAGAACATGTGAATACTATCTTTCTCATTCGAAACCAACTTCAGATCGATGCATGGCATGCAAAACAGATTCGATCATGCAATGCAGCTAGGTGATCAATAAGAACAACAAGAGTAGGTTAAGATTCTAACCTCAAAACTCGAATCCAACGGTTCAAACCTTAAAGATCAAGCTTGGAAGATCTATTCTCACTCAAGAACTTCTCCTCACTCAAGAACTTCTCCTCTTTTCTCTAGAGCTTCTCTCTCTAAAGGCAAAGATTTGTGACAAAATGATTTGTTTCTAGGTCTGCCGGCTGTCTTAACAATCAGCTCGGACACGTGGCGCTACCGGGTTGGTTCAACTCAAAAGGTGATTGATCGATAAGACAAGTCTATGACAAAGCGTATGCAGCAAGCTAAGGCAAGACACATTGGCAAGTAATGACATCGGCTAAAGTTAAAGCTTCGGCAACAGAGTAACAAAGACATCGGCTAGAGAGGACGACACTTGACTAAGCTGTGCCACATCTTGACCGGGGTGTGCCACACCTCGGTCTAGGCCATACTTGCCCAAGGACAAGGATCACTAAGTGCAAAACATCTCGGCAACATGCCCGGGTGAAGATGGGGGTCGACCAAGTGGTTCCAAAACAGTTCTAAGTACAAAGGTTCAGAGGTGAACTAAGCTCAAGATGACCTCGGCTACACACCAAGTAAGGAACAAAATCATGCAAGCAACACTTAAATAAAACAAGGCAAGGCAAAACTTGCAAATCAACATAACAAGACAAGATCATGCATGAATGTATGCAAGTATGACAAGGGTAAGGTGAGGGTTGCTACAGCCTACCCCCCTTAAAGAAGTTTGGTCCCCAAACTTAATTTACCTTGCTCTATAAACAACTCCGGATAACGGATCCTCACATCCTCTTCCTTTTCCCACGTGGCCTCTGTGCCATAATGCTTCTTCCATTCGACCTTTGCCATTGGTATCGATTTGTTTCTCAACTGCCTCACTTGCCTGTCAATAATCCTCATTGGTTTCTCCTCGTAGCCCAAATCCTCATTAATCGAAATCCCAGAATGATCGATTATATGTAGTGGATCTCGGATATACTTCCTCAACATCGAAACATGAAACACATTGTGGACTTGGCTTAAATCTGGCGGCAAAGCAAGTCTGTAGGCAACGGGGTTAATTCTCTCAAGAATTTCAAACTGTCCAGTATATCGGGGTGCTAATTTACCTTTCTTTCCAAATCTTGAAACTCCTGTCATCGGCGAGATTTTCAAAAATACATGATCCCCAACCTCGAATTCTAGCTCCCTCCTCCTCTGGTTGGCATAACTCTTCTGTCGACTCTGCGCGGTTCTAATCCTCTGCTGAATGAGCTTAATCTTTCCTGTCATTCCCTAAACTAACTCAGGCCAATCAAAGCTATATCTCCCACCTCGGTCCAACATATCGGCGACCTGCACTCCCTTCCATACAAAGCTTCGTACGGCGCCATTCTAATGCTGGCTTGATAACTGTTGTTGTATGCGAATTCTACTAATGGCAGATGCGATTCCCAACTTCCCTTGAAATCCAGTACGCACATTCTGAGCATGTCCTCAAATGTCTGAATGGTTCTTTCCGTTTGCCCATCAGTCTGGGGGTGAAAAGCTGTGCTAAACCTCAACTCAGTCCCCAAGGCCCCTTGCAGGCT
This sequence comes from Camellia sinensis, assembly GCF_055761805.1. NCBI lineage: Eukaryota > Viridiplantae > Streptophyta > Magnoliopsida > Ericales > Theaceae > Camellia > Camellia sinensis. The sequence goes on from NW_028128987.1 coordinate 34,456,663, forward strand.
CTGCCAAAATCTAGAAACGAATTTTGAATCTCGGTCTGATACAATGGATACCGGCACACCATGAAGTCTAATAATCTCATTCATATACAGTTCGGCAAGTCGGTCGGCATTGAACGTAGTTTTAACTGGCAAGAAGTGTGCTGACTTAGTTAACCTGTCAACGATAACCCAAATTGAATCCATACCTCTTTGCGTCCTCGGCAAACCCACCACAAAATCCATGGAGATGTGTTCGCATTTCCACTCAGGAATTGACAAGGGTTGTAGCAGTCCTGCTGGTCTCTGGTGTTCTGCCTTCACTTGCTGACAACACAGGCACTGCAATACGAACTCAGCTATTTCTCTCTTCATATTTGGCCACCAGAAGGTCCGCTTCACATCTTGATACATCTTGGTGCTTCCTGGATGGACGGCAAATTTGGAGTTGTGGGCTTCTTGCAAAATCTTCCTTTTCAACTCTGGGATGTCAGCCACACATAACCTTCCTTCAAACTTGAGCACTTGATTTTCGATGGTATACCCTGATCTCGGCTTTGTGACAATCTCCTCAGCTACTTTCTTGAAGAATTTATCCTCCATCTGTCTTGTCTTTACCTCATCAACAATAGTCGGCTCCACTGCTATCATGGTCAAACACGCCAAATTTCCATCTGACTTCCTGCTTAAAGCGTCGGCCACGCTGTTAGCTTTACCTGGGTGGTATTGAATTTGCATATCATAGTCTTTCAACAACTCAAGCCACCTTCTCTGTCTCAAATTCAATTCTTTCTGAGTGAACAGGTACTTTAAACTCTTATGATCTATAAAAATCTGACAAGAAGCTCCATACAAATAGTGACGCCAAATCTTCAAAGCAAATACCACGGCCGCTAATTCTAAATCATGGGTAGGATAGTTCTTCTCATGGGGTTTCAACTGACGAGATGCATAAGCTATAACTTTACCCCCTTGCATTAACACACAACCCAAGCCCTTATGTGAAGCATCGCTATAGATATGAAACTCTTCGTTACCTGATGGAAGTACGAGTACTGGTGCTGTAACTAACCTCGTCTTCAGTTCCTGGAAAGCTGACTCCTAATCTTTAGTCCATTCATACAGTGTTCCCTTCTTAGTCAATTGCGTCAATGGAATTGCAATCCTTGAGAAATCCTTCACAAACTTCCTGTAATAACCTGCCAAACCCAGAAAACTACGAATCTCGGACACATTAGTCGGCCTCAGCCAATTTACTACGGCCTCAATTTTGCTAGGATCAACCGAGATACCCTCTTCATTAATCACATGACCCAAGAATGAGATAGTAGGAAGCCAAAACTCACACTTGTTAAATTTAGCATACAATTTCCGGTCTCTCAAAATCTGTAATGTAAGTCTCAAATGATTTTCATGTTCGGCTTTACTCTTAGAATAGATCAATATATCATCAATGAAGACAACTACAAACTCATCTAAATATGGCTTGAAGACTCTGTTCATTAAATCCATAAATGCGGCAGGGGCATTGGTCACTCCAAAAGGCATTACTAAAAACTCGTAGTGGCCATATCTTGTCCGAAAAGCAGTCTTCTCAACATCTTCGGCTTTAACTTTAAGCTGGTGGTAACCCGACCTAAGGTCAATCTTAGAAAAGACTCGTGCTCCTTGTAATTGGTCAAGCAAATCATCAATCCTAGGTAATGGGTACTTGTTCTTAATGGTGACCTTATTAAGTTCTCTGTAATCGATACAAAGACGGAGTGTGCCATCCTTTTTCTTAACAAATAAAACAGGTGCCCCCCATGGTGAAGTGCTCGGCCTAATAAATCCCTTATCCAACAATTCTTGTAATTGCAGTTTCAATTCCCTAAGTTCAGCTGGGGCCATCCTGTAGGGTGTTTTGGAGATCGGCTGTGTTCCCGACATGATGTCAACAGTAAACTCTATTTCTCTATCGGCTAAGTGGCCAGGCAATTCGTTTGGGAAGACGTCGGGGAATTCACTATCAACTGGGATGTTGGCTAAATTAACATTTCCATTCTGATCACCCAGTACACTACACAAGTAGCCTCGACACCTTTCTGAATTAACTTATAGGCCTTAATGGACGAAATCAAGTAAGGTGGGGGCACTATCCCTTTACCCTGAAAAGTAACCTCGGCTAGGTTTGGGGGTCTCAGTGTGACACTTTTCGAAACACAGTTAATAGATGCATGATTTGCGACTAACCAATCCATTCCCAGTATAACATCAAAATGAGTTATGTCCAGAGGCATTAAATCTACTAACAATTCAACATTCTCAATCACAACAACATATGCTCTATAAATGGATACAACAATCATAGATCTCCCGGATGGGGCAGACACAGATAACACATAATCAAGGGGCGCTAGTTCTCTATTAATTTTCTCGGCAAACTTAGCAGATACAAACGAATGCGTAGAACCCGAATCAATCAACACATAGGCATTTTGGGAGCAAATTAGGAGTATACCTGACACCACTGTCTCAGCATTCTGAGTGTCCCCTGGTACTAGCGCAAACACTCTGCCCTGTCTCATCTGCCCTTTTCCAACATTACCCTTCTGGACGGAACCCGAGGTATTCTCACCTTTCTTGTTGTTATCAGCCTTTGTCTTAGGGCAATCTTTCACATAACGACCCATTTCTCCACATTCATAACAAGCTCCGGACGTCCGACGACAGACCCCGAAATGTTGCTTCCCACAATCCGAACACGTCAGTTTAGCATTGCCTTCCTGCCTTAGGTTACCAGTACTGCCCATGTTCGTCTTCCTCTTGGTGCCCAGCGGTGCTCGGCGATTGTCATAGTTCTGTCTCTTTCGCTGGTTCTCCCCCGAGCTCTGGTATCGATTCAGGTTAGCTTCGGCTAAAATGGCTTTGTCCAACACTTCGGCGTAGGTCGGCATATTATGCAAGTTAACCCAGTCTTGAATCAGTCCGCGAAGCCCACTCTCGAACTTCCTAGCCGTCATATATTCATCGTTGGCCATGTGAGGTGCAAACCTCGCCAATTCAGTAACAGCGCGGTCGTATTCCGCCACTGTTCGGTTGCCTTGCATCAAAGTCTAAAATTCAGTAGCCTTACGGTTTCGAACACTTAGGGGAAAGTGTTTGTTGTAGAACAACTCTAAGAACCGGGTCTAGGTCAGATCTGGATTGCTTTCTCGAACCATCATCTACCATCTGCGAGCATCATCATCATCTAAGGTGAATGCTGCGAACGTCACCTTCTGAGCGTCGGTGCTAGAAAAGATCTCGAACAATTTTTCCATTTCCAATACCCACGCCTCAGCCTTCATTGGCTCTATACCCCCAGAGAATCTCGGTGGTTTCATTTTCTTGAACTCCCTGATCAAAGCTATTGTGCCATCCCCATATAAGGCTGGCTGCGGAGGAACTTGCGGCACTGGAGGAGGTGGAGGCGGGACTACATTTCGGCCGTTGGTCTGCTCGGCCTGAGTCAATGTAGCACTAGCGTGCTGCTGTCTTGTTTGCCTCAACTCGCGGGCCAAACCTTCAACTAATCTTTCCAGTCTGTCCAATCTGTCTTTGGGCTGATCCCGACCAATTGGAGATCTACCTCTCCACATGATGCTATGAGCATGCAAAGTGTGACTTTAAAACAAATAAGCGAATAACCACGTAGGCAAGTAACAAATAGGCATGTCAAGACAATGCACACCTCATTCAAATAGCAAGCACCATGATGCAATCCTAACATCTTTCTAAGGGAAATCCTATGCTCTTTAGGACCTAAAGTGTGTGAATAACATATACTGAGGAACTTGTGCTCTGATACCATTCTGTCACGCCCCCAAACCGCCCCTAGTAGTTTGGTGCCGTGATGGCCAGTAATCTGAGATTACTGAAGGCCAACTTTCAAAAGTTTAACACAATCAGAGTATAATAAACGGGGCTCACAAATGCGGAAGCAATAAATCAAAATACAAGTGGTCCAGAAGAGCAGTGCATAAGTCCAATGAAATGGCATACATCTTTACAACTTGAATACAACAAAGCAAAATACGTATTACATCTTGATCAAAAGGCTTCTCGAGCCGACATATACAAAATGACAATGAATACAAGCCAAGAAGCATGATTTTCAAGATTCGCCGACATAAAAGAAATGACATCGCCAACGTGAATATAAGCAAAGCCGACAAAATCATGGATCCAAAACAGGCTTTCAAAAACACATTCTAGGCGTCGCCGACATCCTGCTCATCACCTACATATATATAGAGAGGGTGAGCTTGGATACTCAGTGAATGGTACTAGTAATAAATGTTTTGCATGAATATAGCCGAAGTCTTTCAAAACAAAAACATGCCAAAACCATACGAATATTAGCCGAGATCCTTTCGAAGCAAAACACATCAAAACTTTATCAAAACAAGAGATGAACCGTATTCATCTATCAAGTCTTACAAGTCTCAAGGGATGCCCACTGGCATCAGCAAAACACAAATCAAGCTTTCCGAACAAACAAGTCCACGCGGTAAACCGTCAGTGGCGAAACAAGGACTGCACGATCCGTAATCGATTAGCCAAAGGTACTGCGAAAGTTTATAGTCCTCCAGCACAAGGGACTTGTGTTACTTAAGCCCGTAGCTCTTTTTAACACGATGGTCATGTGTTACTTAGGCCCGTAGCCCGTTTTAACACGATAGTCTTTCCAAGAAAGGACCGTATCCTTTTATACTTAGTGCTGCGAAAGTTTAGAGTCTTCCAGCACAAGGGACTTTTATGCTTGGTACTGTGAAAGTTTAGAGTCCTCCAGTACAAGGGACTTTTCATGTAACGCCCTCAAAATAATAACATTAAACCCATCAAATAAGACATTCATTGACATATGAAATAACCATAACCTTCTATTCATCAGAGTTTCATTACAAATGTTTTACATGTTAACAACAAAAGCAAAATGCCCTACGGGCTTACAGCTTTCCAAGTTAACACTTGGTTACAACAAAAGAGTGCTAACTCATCTACACATTAAGCTCTCGGCTTGAATATACATGTAATACATCAAAAGGAACTAAAACAACAACAATCTGCTCACCTCTAGCCTCCCAAGCTATGACCTTGGAGGTGGCATGCTACCTGTACCTGAAAATGATATTCCCATAAAGGGTGAGCCACAGCCCAGTAGAAATGCACTAAACCAACCATGAACAATGACTAAAAGATTAGCAATTCATAGATGGCCAACACTGATACATCCACATAATTCACATTTTATGTCATCCGACTTATAAGTCCAAGTTACTTTTCATTTTCCCTTTTTCAACAGATAAGCATATTAGCTCTACCATCATCTCAATAGATATGTATAAAAACTATATCCCACATTCACAGATAAGCATATAAGCTATATCCCCATTCTCAACAGATATGTATAACAACAATATCCCACATTCACAGATAAGCATAAGCTGTATCCACACTTCACAAAGATAAGCATATTAGCTCTATCTTCACTTCTCTAGACAAGCATATGAGCTGTATCTACGGAGTTCATCCCCTATCTTCTCCCAATACTATCCGGTTTAGAGGTACATCCCCCATCTTCCCCTAAACCGCAGAGTACATCCCCCATCTCCTCCTCTACATATAACGTATACAAACACATTGGTTCTATATACAATCACTCAATACATACAGTTAATGTATTCTATCAACCGTCAATTTCCATGACACATTCCATTGATTAGTTTCCGTTTGCCTAATCATCATGCATTGTCTACAACAATCACGACTATCCTCCACCGATAGCCCAAAGCAATTATTTCTAAACAGAAAATAAATGCACAATTGGATATTCAATCAACATTTTATTTCGGTGAGTGATAAATAATTCAACTACACCCTTTAACCCCATGCATTCCTAATCTCAACAATTCCAGTTCCTTTCCTCATTTCTCACAATTAATTATCCCAATTAATCAATCAATGTAATTAGGTCATTTTCCATAATTAGCATTACAACCCTTAGATCCCATTTTCATCAATGATTCAACATTTATTCCATTTCTCTATGCCAAACATGCATCTAGGTTTATTATAAATAAAACCCCAACTTTTGTAAAATAACACAAAAGCCCCAAACCTTCACAAAATTACCCAACCAACCCCAACATCTCAAAATACCAAAATTTAAAGACAAAATCCATAGAGAGGAGTAGGATATCCCTACCTCAAATCCGGAGTCCCAAGAGAGAAGATGACAAAACCCAACGTGCTCCAAAACTCGAAATTTTCAGATTAAAATGCAGCCCTCGACGATCAATAACTTTTTTGTAAAGGCCAAAGGTGAGAAAATCACTCTTACTAGATCAAAACCTAGAGAGAAGGTAGAGTTCTAGAGTGAGAGGCTCAACAATGGTGTTTTTGGAAAAGTATGAGAGAGAAGAGAAAGTGAAAAAGTGATTTGAAAAGTCAAAACATGGAACTTAAACTCAGTCGCCCCGCTCGAGCGTCACTCACAGACTCCTGCTCGAGCGTCAACCATCCCGCTTGAGCGGCGGATGCACACTCCCAGAACTTTTACAGAACCAAGTCTCCGCTCGAGCTTCCAACTACCCGCTCGAGCGGCACTCACACAACCCTGCTCGAGCGGCCAATCCTACGCTCGAGCGTCCAACACTGCACAGGAAATACTGGATGGGTGTAATTCCCGCTCGAGCGCCAAAACCCCCGCTCGAGCGGACAGGTCAAAATCTGGGCAACTAGTTTTGGTTTCTAAACTCAACCAACCTGTAACAAACCTGCCCAACACATCCCATAACTCAACTACAAAGTAAAAAGGATGTAAACAAGATAATAATCAACTACCAACCTCCACGGACACATGTCCGGATCACTATACAACAAGGGTAAATCCGGGATCGCTATAACCTCCCCCCCTTAAAGAATTTCGTCCCCGAAATTAAACACAAGTTTTCAAAACAGGTTTTCCTCCATTTTAAACAATGTTACACCTTAACATTCAACAATTCGACCCATTACCGGTCATCCCATCCTTTTAGCAGGAGGCATTTCACAATATGTAAACAACATATGTACTTTCAACATGCATCAACATTACGCATTTCCTTTCCAATTTTAACAATGTATTCAACATATATAATGTTGCATTCAACTTCCATACAAGGCAAGTTCCAAAACATACTTCCAATAAACCAAAACATTTTCAATGTTTCACAACTTAAGACATATATAAAAGTTCTTAAGTTCAATAATAGTTCAAAATTTAAATACAAGATTACATACCAACAAACAAGTCCGGATATTTCTCACGGACTTCCAAGTCACGTTCCCAAGTGGTTTCCTCCACTCCGTGATGTTTCCACAAGACTTTCACCAAAGGAATGGTCTTGCCACGCAGGACCTGATCCCGCCTATCCAAGACCCGAACCGGTCTCTCCTCATACGAGGCATCCTCATCTACCTCTAAATCGGTCCAATCCAATACATGTGATGGATCTGGCTCATACTTCCGAAGCATACTCACATGAAACACGTCATGAACTCCGGACAACTACGGCGGTAAAGCTAACCGATAAGCAACCTCGCCAATCCTCTCAAGGATCTCAAAAGGACCAATAAATCGAGGGGATAACTTCCCACTCTTCCCAAACCTCATCAAGCCTCGCCTAGGTGATATCCTCAGAAAGACATGATCACCTACCTCAAACGCCAAAGGCCTCCTCCTACGGTCGGCATAACTCTTTTGGCGACTCTGGGCTGTAACAAGCCTCCTACGGATAAGCTCAACTTTCTCCGTCGTCTCCCTAACCAACTCCGAACCCAACAAAGGTGCATCACCCACCTCGGCCCAACACATTGGAGACCTACACGGTCGGCCATACAAGGCCTCAAACGGTGCCATACCGATACTAGACTGAAAACTGTTGTTGTAGGCAAACTCTACCAAAGGTAAGTGCCTCTCCCACGTCCCACTGAAGTCCAGGACACAACCCCGAAGCATATCCTCAAGGATCTGAATAGTACGCTCGGACTGCCCGTCAGTCTGAGGGTGATAAGCCGTACTAAAGGTCAACTTAGTGCCCAAGGCACTCTGCAAACTCTGCCACAACCTGGCAGTAAAACGAGGATCTCTATCCGAGACGATCGTCACTGGGACCCCGTGCAATCTCACTATGTCCCGAATATACAAGTCGGCAAGATGATCTACCGAGTCTCTCACGCGCATAGGAATAAAGTGCGCCGACTTAGTCAACCGGTCTACAACCACCCAAATAGCATCACTACCCCGCTGAGTCCTCGGAAGACCTACAACGAAGTCCATAGTGACATGCTCCCACTTCCACTCGGCAATAGGCAAGGGTTGCAACAAACCCGCTGGCCTCTGATGCTCGGCCTTCACTTGCTGGCAAGTAAGGCACTTCGATACGAAAACAGCCACATCTCTCTTCATACCCTGCCACCAAAACTGGCGACCCAAATCCTGATACATCTTAGTGCCTCCCGAATACACCGCAAGACGTGAATGGTGAAACTCTCGGAGTACTTCCTCTCGGCAAGACTCCGGTACAAACAAACGGTCTCAGTATCTCACACTCAGGTCAGGATACACCGTCAAACCCTTCTCAACTTTCCCACTGGAGATCTTCTCTCGGAAGGACTCTACCTCAAGGTCACCTCTCTGTGCCTCTAACACTCTAGTCACAAGTGTAGGCTGTGCAACAACTGAAAACAAGGCCGCAGCCTCAACAGATTCGCCCAGTAGCAAATCAAACTCGCCAAGTGCTCCCAACATCTCCCATTCCCGGATGGCTATACAAGCTACATCGCCAATGGATTTCCTACTAAGGGCATCGGCCACAACATTGGCCTTTCCCAGGTGATAGTGTAACTCAAAATCATAGTCCTCAATGAACTCCATCCATCTCCTCTGTCTCAAATTCAAGTCTCTCTGTGTAAACAGATATTTCAAACTCTTGTGGTTCGAGAACACCTCGAATTTCTCACCATAAAGGTAGTGCCTCCAGATTTTCAAGGCAAAGATCACAGCCGCTAACTCTAGGTCGTGTGTAGGGTAATTCTTCTCGTGTATTTTCAACTGACGTGAGCCATAAGCTACCACTTCCCCCTCTTGCATCAACACACAACCCAAACCCTCTCGCGAGGCATCGCAATAAATCACATAACCTAACCCTCTCTCCGGAATAATCAGAACCGGAGCGGTGGTCAATCTAACTTTTAGCTCTTGGAACGACTTTTCACAAGTCTCACTCCACACAAACTTGACTCCCTTCCGAGTCAATCTAGTCAACGGTGACGCTAACCTGGAGAAATCTTTCACAAACCGGCGGTAATACCCAGCTAATCCCAGAAAACTGCGAATCTCAAATACATTCTTAGGCCGTGCCCAATCTTGCACTGCCTCTACCTTAGATGTATCAACAGACACCCCTTCCCCGGATACCACGTGGCCTAGGAATTTGACTTCTCCTAGCCAGAACTCACATTTCCCAAACTTGGCATACAGCCTATGGGCTCTAAGAAACTCAAGCACCACTCTCAAGTGTTCCTCATGCTCCTCCTCCGAAGGTGAATAGATAAGAATGTCGTCCACGAAAACGACTACGAATCGATCCAAGAATTCCCGGAAGATCCGGTTCATCAAGTCCATAAAGACTGCCGGTGCATTGGTAAGCCCAAAAGGCATCACCAGAAACTCATAATGGACATACCGCGTACGGAATGCCGTCTTAGGAATATCCTCCTCCCTGACCCTCAACTGATGGTAACCCAATCTCAAGTCTATCTTAGAGAAACAACGGGAACCCTTCAACTGGTCAAACAAATCATCTATACGGGGCATAGGGTACTTATTCTTCACCGTAGCCCGATTCAACTTCCGGTAGTCTATACACAATCTCAAGGCACCATCTTTCTTCTTAGCAAAGAGGGCCGGTGCTCCCCACGGCGAAACACTAGGGCGAACAAAACCCTTATCTAGCAATTCCTGGAGCTGAACTTTCAACTCAACCAACTCTACTGGAGCAAAACGATAAGGTGCCATAGAAATCGGCGCCGTGCCGGGCACTAAATCAATGGAGAACTCGATCTCCCTATGAGGTGGCAAACTAATCAGATCCTCGGGAAAGACGTCCGAGTACTCACAAACTACCCTCGGCAAAACAACCTGGGTTTCATCACACTCACCACTGTCAAAGCTAGCAAGTAGACCACTAAGCTCACTTCGCCCTCGCGAATCATACCCCGGTGGCAAAACACAACCAACCCGGTCTCCCAAGAAATGGAACCACTCCCCGCTCAAGGTACATAACGTGACCCTCTGGCGGTAGCAATCGATAACAACCCGGTATGACGATAGCCAGTCCATACCCAAAATAACATCAAAACCCTTCATGGGCATGACAACAAACGGAAAAGGAAGCCTATGGTCGACGACCTCTATATCACAACCTCTAACACCTTGTTTCAAGATCAACTCACCACCTAAAGGCGATACCACACAAATAGGAGATGCTAACTGTGCTAACTCCAATTCCAAAACAGATGCAAATGCAGCAGATACAAAAGAATGAGATGCACCCGTGTCAATCAACACACTAGCAACCGGGTTGCAAAACAGAAAAGTACCTCTCACTACCGACGGAGCCGGTACCAAATCCTGCGTGGTAACAGCATACACGCGCCCTGTGGGCCCCTGATCCCCCTGCTCACCTCTAGGAGCATACGACTGCTGTACTGACTGGGATGACGAAGCCCCCTGGTTGGCCCTCGAGGCCTGCACAGACTGAGCTGGTTGAAATCCCTGCGTCTGCCTGGAACCAGATGCTCCCGAAGTGGCACTCAACTGCGGGCAAAACCTCTTCAGGTGCCCAGGCTGTCCACACTGATAACAAGACAAGGGCTGCCCTCTGCCCAAACTCTGACTCTGCGGTCTAGCTGAAGAAGAAGCAACTCTCTGACCCCCACCCTTCTGCGGGCAAACTGAAACCTTGTGACCCAGCTGGCCACACTTGAAACAAGCAAACTCCCCCTGATTGCCTCTCCCCGAGCCTGCACTCGGCACTGGAAAGGTCGATCTAGAAACTGCACCCTGAGGCTGCTGAGGGTTATAACCCTTCTGCCGCCTGCCATCACCCTGACCATCCTGGCTCCTCTTGGAGCCCTTCTGCTCTTCCTCCTCTTCCTGCATCATAATCTCCATATGAGCAGCAGCATCTACCAGGTGTCTATACTCTCAGATGTAAGATCCACCAACTCTCAACTTGAGGCCCCACCTCAACTTCCTCTCAAACTCATAGCAACGGCATTCCTCAGACGCCACCAGTTCAGGTGCAAACCTGGACAGACTGGTAAAAGTAGCCTCAAACTCGGCCACTGACAAGCCCTGCTGTTTAAGCCGGCTAAACTGATCCCTCAGCTTCTCCCTAGCTGCTGCAGACAAAAACCTCTCCTGAAAAGCATTCACAAACGCCTCCCATGTACCCCCAACATGAGCCTTCTCGTACTTCCACCATTGACCCGCATCTCCCTTCAGCTGGAAGGATGCCAAGGTCACTTTCAGTGCTCCGTCCTCGATGCCAAGCATCTCGAACGTCTTACTCATTTGCTCTAGCCACTCATCTGCCTTCAGTGGCTCCTTCGGATCCCCGGTAAACTCATCCGGATTTGACCGGAAAAACTCCCTCTTCAAGAAAGAAGGCCCTGCCTCAGCTGCCTAATTCCCAGCTCTAAGAATACCCAAAGCCCCTGCTATCTCTCGTGCCAAGGCACTCATAGCCTATTGACCCGCTGGCTCGGCCACATTGGCCTGGCCAACTCCCTCCTGCACTACCGGAACCTCCTCCGGTAATGGTACTTCCTGCCTCGCAGGCCTACCACGCCTAGCACCTCTTCCTCGTCCTGACATCCTAATAAAGGTAATACAGAACGTTAGCACATTCACAAATGTGCCGAAACTAAACACTCACGTCCTAGTGTATGGACAACTGTAATTCACTCCACGTAAGCACATAAGCACATAAACACATAAGCACTTACGAATTTCGTTTCCGGATAATGATAGTCCCGAGGCGTTACTAGAGTTCCGGTTAGAAACAGCATTGATCAAGTGCTTTTCCAACAAGACTCCCAGCAACCCAAGGATCCAATCAACATCCTAGAAACTAAATCCCATACCCACATAGTCACATAAGCATGTTATCAATTAAGCACATAGCATATGACACTACATCTAAGTCCCTATCAAGTGAGACAAACCCATTGTGATCCTAATCACTTCCCACGTACCCAAAGTATTCGAACCCGGTACGCTCTGATACCAAGTTGTAACGCCCTCAAAATAATAACATTAAACCCATCAAATAAGACATTCATTGACATATGAAATAACCATAACCTTCTATTCATCAGAGTTTCATTACAAATGAATTACATGTTAACAACAAAAGCAAAATGCCCTACGAGCTTACAGCTTTCCAAGTTAACACTTGGTTACAACAAAAGAGTGCTAACTCATCTACACATTAAGCTCTCGGCTTGAATATACATGTAATACATCAAAAGGAACTAAAACAACAACAATCTGCTCGCCTCTAGCCTCCCAAGCTATGACCTTGGAGGTGGCATGCTACCTGTACCTGAAAATGATATTCCCATAAAGGGTGAGCCACAGCCCAGTAGAAATGCACTAAACCAACCATGAACAATGACTAAAAGATTAGCAATTGATAGATGGCCAACACTGATACATCCACATAATTCACATTTTATGTCATCCGACTTATAAGTCCAAGTTACTTTTCATTTTCCCTTTTTCAACAGATAAGCATATTAGCTCTACCATCATCTCAACAGATATGTATAAAAACTATATCCCACATTCACAGATAAGCATATAAGCTATATCCCCATTCTCAACAGATATGTATAACAACAATATCCCACATTCACAGATAAGCATATAAGCTGTATCCACACTTCACAAAGATAATCATATTAGCTCTATCTTCACTTCTCTAGACAAGCATATGAGCTGTATCTACGGAGTTCATCCCCTATCTTCTCCCAATACTATCTGGTTTAGAGGTACATCCCCCATCTTCCCCTAAACCGCGGAGTACATCCCCCATCTCCTCCTCTACACATAACGTATACAAACACATTGGTTCTATATACAATCACTCAATACATACAGCTAATGTATTCTATCAACCGTCAATTTCCATGACACATTCCATTGATTAGTTTCCGTTTGCCTAATCATCATGCATTGTCTACAACAATCACGACTATCCTCCACCGATAGCCCAAAGCAATTATTTCTAAATAGAAAATAAATGCACAATTGGATATTCAATCAACATTTTATTTCGGTGAGTGATAAATAATTCAACTACACCCTTTAACCCCATGCATTCCCAATCTCAACAATTCCATTTCCTTTCCTCATTTCTCACAATTAATTATCCCTATTAATCAATCAATGTAATTAGGTCATTTTCCATAATTAGCATCACAACCCTTAGATCCCATTTTCATCAATGACTCAACATTTATTCCATTTCTCTATGCCAAACATGCATCTAGGTTTATTATAAATAAAACCCCAACTTTTGTAAAATAACACAAAAGCCCCAAACCTTCACAAAATTACCCAACCAACCCCAACATCTCAAAATACCAAAATTTAAAGACAAAATCCATAGAGAGGAGTAGGATATCCCTACCTCAAATCCGGAGTCCCAAGAGAGAAGATGACAAAACCCAATGTGCTCCAAAACTCGAAATTTTCAAATTAAAATGCAGCCCTCGACGATCAACAACTTTTTTGTAAAGGCCAAAGGTGAGCAAATCACTCTTAATAGATCAAAACCTAGAGAGAAGGTAGAGTTCTAGAGTGAGAGGCTCAACAATGGTGTTTTTGGAAAAGTAGGAGAGAGAAGAGAAAGTGAAAAAGTGATTTGAAAAGTCAAAACACGGAACTTAAACTCAGTCGCCCCGCTCGAGCGTCAAACACCCCGCTCGAGCGTCACTCACAGACTCCCGCTCGAGCGTCAACCATCCCGCTCGAGCGGCGGATGCACACTCCCAGAACTTTTACAGAACCAGGTCTCCGCTCGAGCTTCCAACTACCCGCTCGAACGGCACTCACACAACCCCGCTCGAACGGCCAATCCCACGCTCGAGCGTCCAACACTGCACAGGAAATACTGGATGGGTGGAATTCCCGCTCGAGCGCCAAAACCCCCGCTCGAACGGACAGGTCAAAATCTGGGCAACTAGTTTTGGTTTCTAAACTCAACCAACCTGTAACAAACCTGCCCAACACATCCCATAACTCAACTACAAAGTAAAAAGGATGTAAACAAGATAATAATCAACTACCAACCTCCACGGACACATGTCCGGATCACTGTACAACAAGGGTAAATCCGGGATCGCTATATTTCAAGAATGACATCAAAACAAGGCTTATACTTGATACATCAAAACAGAGCTATTCATTCATGCTTAACAAATACTTTCATCAAAACAAAGCAAAACAAGATTTATCAAAACAGTATAACATAGCTTTATTAAAAATACCACTCACATAGATCTCCTCGGGTGTATGCTCAAAGCAAAGATCAAGGACCTACAATCACATGGCAATCACATTCTCAAAACAAGCTTTATATGCATGCAAATGATCCCGGCACTCTCACCAGATCCAAGTCAATGACAAAACAAAACATGCTAGGAGTTTAAACACTGCTACCGTCTCATGAAAACACACTGGGTACCAACCAGGTCTTTGCCGAGGTCCCACACCTCCTTGCCGAGGTGTGGTCCCGATGGCCTCATTCAAAAGCAAAGTCGGGAAAACCTGGGCTTCCCTTTGAAGAACATGGAGAACATGATGAACATGATCATGAGGAAGATTAATGCAAGACCATAACTTGTTACAAAAATCTGAGATTTCATGCCATGAGTTCAAAACATGGACTTGGGTACCCATACAAGAAGGTCATGCAAGAACAAACACAAAAACATGGTTTTTGCTCCAAACTTTCGGATCAAAATGAGACTTTCTTCAAGAACATGTGAATACTATCTTTCTCTTTCGAAACCAACTTTAGATCGATGCATGACATGCAAAACAGATTCGATCATGCAATGCAGCTAGGTGATCAATAAGAACAACAAGAGTAGGTTAAGATTCTAACCTCAAAACTCGAATCCAACGGTTCAAACCTTAAAGATCAAGCTTGGAAGATCTATTCTCACTCAAGAACTTCTCCTCCTTCCTCTAGAGCTTCTCTCTCTAAAGGCAAAGATCTGTGACAAAATGATTTGTTTCTAGGTCTGCCGGCTATCTTAACAATCAGCTCGGACACGTGGCGCTACCGGGTTGGTTCAACTCAAAAGGTGATTGATCGATAAGACAAGTCTATGACAAAGCGTATGCAGCAAGCTAAGGCAAGACACATCGGCAAGCAATGACATCGGCTAAAGTTAAAGCTTCGGCAACAGAGTAACAAAGACATCGGCTAGGGAGGACGACACTTGACTAAGCTGTGCCACACCTTGGCCGGGGTGTGCCACACCTCGGTCTAGGCCATACCTGCCCAAGGACAAGGATCACTAAGTGCAAAACATCTCGGCAACATGCCCGGGTGAAGATGGGGGTCGACCAAGTGGTTCCAAAACAGTTCTAAGTACAAAGGTTCAGAGGTGAACTAAGCTCAAGATGACCTCGGGTACACACCATGTCACGACCCCAAACCGCCCCTAGTAGTTTGGTACCGTGATGGCCAATAATCCGAGATTACCGAAGGCTAACTTCAAAAAATTTTAACACAATCAGAGTATAACAAACGGGGCTCACAAATGCGGAAGCAATAAATCAATATACAAGTGGTCCATAAGAGCAGTGCATAAGTCCAATGAAATGGCATACATCTTTACAACTTGAATACAACAAAGCAAAATATATATTACATCCTGATCAAAAGGCTTCTCGAGCCGACATATACAAAATGACAGTGAATACAAGCCAAGAAGCATGATTTTCAAGATTCGCCGACATAAAAGAAACGACATTGCCGACGTGAATACAAACAAAGCCGACAAAATCATGGATCCAAAACAAGCTTTCAAAAATACATTCTAGGCGTCGCCGACGTCCTGCTCATCACCTACATATATATAGAGAGGGTGAGCTTGGATACTCAGTGAATGGTACTAGTAATAAAGGTTTTGCATGAATATAGCCGAAGTCTTTCAAAACAAAACATGCCAATACCATGCGAATATTAGCAGAGATCTTTCAAAGCAAAACACATCAAAACTATATCAAAACAACAGATGAACCGTGTTCATATATCAAGTCTTACAAGTCTCAAGGGATGCTCACTGGCATCGGCAAAACACAACCCAAGCTTTCCGAACAAACGAGTCCACGCGGTAAACCGTTAGTGGCAAAACAAGGACTGCACGATCCGTAATCGATTAGTCAAAGGTACTGCGAAAGTTTATAGTCCTCCAGCGTAAGGGACTTGTGTTACTTAAGCCCGTAGCTCTTTTTAACACGATGGTCTTGTGTTACTTAGGCCCGTAGCCCGTTTTAACACGATAGTCTTCCCAAGAAAGGACCGTATCCTTTTATACTTAGTGCTGTGAAAGTTTAGAGTCCTCCAGCACAAGGGACTTTTATACTTGGTACTGCGAAAGTTTAGAGTCCTCCAGTACAAGGGACTTTTCAAGAATGACATCAAAACAAAGCTTATACTTGATACATCAAAACAGAGCTATTCATTCATGCTTAACAAATACTTTCATCAAAACAAAGCAAAACAAGATTTATCAAAACAGTATAACATAGCTTTATTAAAAATACCACTCACATAGATCTCCTCGGGTGTAGGCTCAAAGCAAAGATCAAGGACCTACAATCACATGGCAATCACATTCTCAAAACAAGCTTTACATGCATGCAAATGATCCCGGCACTCTCACCAGGTCCAAGTCAATGACAAAGCAAAACATGCTGGGACTTTAAACACTGCTACCGTCTCATGAAAACACACTGGGTACCAACCAGGTCTTTGCCGAGGTCCCACACCTCCTTGCCGAGGTTTGGTCCCGATGGCCTCATTCAAAAGCAAAGTCGGGAAAACCTGGGCTTCCCTTTGAAGAACATGGAGAACATGATGAACATGATCATGAGGAAGATGAATGCAAGGTCATAACTTGTTACAAAAATCTGAGATTTCATGCCATGAGTTCAAAACATGGACCTGGGTACCCATACAAGAAGGTCATGCAAGAACAAACACAAAAACATGGTTTTTGCTCCAAACTTTCGGATCAAAATGAGACTTTCTTCAAGAACATGTGAATACTATCTTTCTCTTTCGAAACCAACTTCAGATCGATGCATGACATGCAAAACAGATTCGATCATGCAATGCAGCTAGGTGATCAATAAGAACAACAAGAGTAGGTTAAGATTCTAACCTCAAAACTCGAATCCAACGGTTCAAACCTTAAAGATCAAGCTTGGAAGATCTATTCTCACTCAAGAACTTCTCCTTTCTCTAGAGCTTCTCTCTCTAAAGGCAAAGATTTGTGACAAAATGATTTGTTTCTAGGTCTGCCGGCTGTCTTAACAATCAGCTCGGACACATGGCGCTACCGGGTTGGTTCAACTCAAAAGGTGATTGATCGATAAGACAAGTCTATGACAAAGCGTATGCAGCAAGCTAAGGCAAGACACATCGGCAAGTAATGACATCGGCTAAAGTTAAAGCTTCAGCAACAGAGTAACAAAGACATCGGCTAGGGAGGACGACACTTGACTAAGCTGTGCCACACCTTGGCCGGGGTGTGCCACACCTCGGTCTAGGCCATACCTGCCCAAGGACAAGGATCACTAAGTGCAAAACATCTCGGCAACATGCCCGGGTGAAGATGGGGGTCGACCAAGTGGTTCCAAAACAGTTCTAAGTACAAAGGTTCAGAGGTGAACTAAGCTCAAGATGACCTCGGCTACACACCATGTCGCGACCCCAAACCGCCCCTAGTAGTTTGGTACCATGATGGCCAGTAATCCGAGATTACCGAAGGCCAACTTCAAAAAATTTTAACACAATCAGAGTATAACAAACGGGGCTCACAAATGCGGAAGCAATAAATCAATATACAAGTGGTCCATAAGAGCAGTGCATAAGTCCAATGAAATGGCATACATCTTTACAACTTGAATACAACAAAGCAAAATATGTATTACATCCTGATCAAAAGGCTTCTCGAGCCGACATATACAAAATGACAGTGAATACAAGCCAAGAAGCATGATTTTCAAGATTCACCGACATAAAAAAAACGACATTGCCGACGTGAATACAAACAAAGCCGACAAAATTATGGATCCAAAACAAGCTTTCAAAAATACATTCTAGGCGTCGCCGACGTCCTGCTCATCACCTACATATATATAGAGAGGGTGAGCTTGGATACTCAGCGAATGGTACTAGTAATAAAGGTTTTGCATGAATATAGCCAAAGTCTTTCAAAACAAAACATGCCAATACCATGCGAATATTAGCCGAGATCTTTCAAAGCAAAACACATCAAAACTTTATCAAAACAAGAGATGAACCGTGTTCATATATCAAGTCTTACAAGTCTCAAGGGATGCTCACTGGCATCGGCAAAACACAACCCAAGCTTTCCGAACAAACGAGTCCACGCGGTAAACCGTCAGTGGCAAAACAAGGACTGCACGATCCATAATCGATTAGTCAAAGGTACTGCGAAAGTTTATAGTCCTCCAGCATAAGGGACTTGTGTTGCTTAAGCCCGTAGCTCTTTTTAACACGATGGTCTTGTGTTACTTAGGCCCGTAGCCCGTTTTAACATGATAGTCTTCCCAAGAAAGGACCGTATCCTTTTATACTTAGTGCTGCAAAAGTTTAGAGTCCTCCAGCACAAGGGACTTTTATACTTGGTACTGCGAAAGTTTAGAGTCCTCCAGTACAAGGGACTTTTCAAGAATGACATCGAAACAAGACTTATACTTGATACATCAAATAGAGCTATTCATTCATGCTTAACAAATACTTTCGTCAAAACAAAGCAAAGCAAGATTTATCAAAACAGTATAACATAGCTTTATTAAAAATACCACTCACATAAATCTCCTCGGGTGTAGGCTCAAAGCAAGGATCAAGGACCTACAATCACATGGCAATCACATTCTCAAGACAAGCTTTATATGCATGCAGATGATCCCGGCATTCTCGCCAGATCCAAGTCAATAACAAAGCAAAACATGCTGGGAGTTTAAACACTGCTCCCGTCTCATGAAAACACACTGGGTACCAACCAGGTCTTTGCCGAGGTCCTACACCTCCTTGCCGAGGTGTGTTCCGATGGCCTCATTCGAAAACAAAGTCGGGAAAACCTGGGTTCCCCTTTGAAGAACATGATGAACATGATGAATATGATCATGAGGAAGATGAATGCAAGATCATAACTTGCTACAAAAATCAGAGATTTCATGCCATGAGTTCAAAACATGGACCTGGGTACCCATACAAGAAGATCATGCAAGAACAAACACAAAACGTGGTTCTTGTTCCAAACTTTCGGATCAAAACGAGACTTTTCTTCAAGAACACATGAATACCATCTTTCTCTCCCGAAACCAACTTCAAGTCGATGCATGATATGCAAAACAAATTCGATCATGCAATGCAGCTAGATGATCCAAAAGAACAACAAGAGTAGGTTAAGATTCTAACCTCAAAACTCGAATCCAACGGTTCAAACCTCGAAGATCAAGCTTGGAAGTTCTATTCTCACTCATGAACTCCTCCTCTTTTCTCTAGAGCTTCTCCCTCTAAAGGCAAAGATTTGAGACAAAATGATTTGTTTCTAGGTCTGCCGGCTGTCTTAACAATTAGCTCGGACACATGGCGCTACTGGGTTGGTTCAACTCAAAAGGTGGTTGATTGATAAGACAAGTCTATGACAAAGCATATGCAGCAAGCTAAGGCCAGACACATCGGCAAGTAATGACATCGGCTATAGCTAAAGCTTCAGCAACAGAGCAACAAAGACATCGGTTAAGGAGGACGACACTTGACTAAGTTGTGCCACACCTTGGCCGGGGTGTGCCACACCTCGGTCTAGGCCATACCTGCCCAAGGACAAGGATCACTAAGTGCAAAACATCCCGGCAAACATGCCCAAGGTGAAGATGGGGGCCGACCAAGTGGTTCCAAAACAATTCTAAGTACAAAGGTTCAGAGGTGAACTAGGCTCAAGATGACCTCGGCTACACACCAAGCAAGGAACAAAATCATGCAAGCAATACTTAAACAAAACAAGGCAAGGGAAAACTTGCAAAACAACATAGCAAGACAAGATCACGCATGAATGTATGCAAGTATGACAAGAGTAAGGTGAGGGTTGCTACAGTCTACCACCCTTAAAGAAGTTTGGTCCCCAAACTTAAATTACCTTGCTCTATAAGTAATTCTGGATGGCGGATTCTCACATCCTCTTCCTTTTCCCAGGTGGCTTCTGTGGCTCCTTCCATTCGACCTTTACCATTGGTATCGATTTGTTTCTCAACTGCCTCACCTGCCTGTCAATAATCCTCATTGGTTTCTCCTCGTAGCCCAAATCCTCATTAACCGTAATCCCAGAATGATCAATTATATGTAGTGGATCTCGGATGTACTTCCTCAACATCGAAACATGAAACACATTGTGGACTTGGCTTACATCTGGCGGCAAAGCAAGTCTGTTGGCAATGGGGTTAATTCTCTCAAGAATCTCAAACGGTCCAATATACCGGGGTGCTAATTTACCTTTCTTTCCAAATCTTGAAACTCCTTTCATTGGTGAAACTTTCAGGAATACATGATCCCCAACTTCGAATTCTAACTCATTCCTTCTCTGGTCGGCGTAGCTCTTTTGTCGGCTCTGGGCAGTTTTAATCCTCTGTTGGATAAGTTTAATCTTCTCTGTTGTTACTTGAATCAATTCAGGACCAAGCAGAGCTCTGTCCCCAATTTCGGTCCAACATATCGGCGACCTACACTTTCTTCCGTACAAAGCTTCATATGGCGCCATGCCAATGCTAGCTTGATAACTGTTGTTGTAAGCGAATTCCACTAAGGGCAAGTGCGCTCCCCAACTTCCTAGGAAGTCCAATACACAAAGTCTAAGCATATCTTCAAGTGTCTGAATTGTCCTCTCTGTCTGCCCATCCGTCTAGAGATGAAAAGCTGTACTAAATCTCAGCTCGGCTCCGAAAGCCCTCTGTAGACTCTGCCAAAATCTAGAAACAAATTTAGGATCTTGGTCTGCCACAATCGACATCGGCACTCCATGAAGTCTAACAATCTCGTTCAAATATAACAAGGCAAGTTGATCGGCGTTGAAGGTAGTCTTAACAGGTAAAAAGTGCGCTGACTTAGTTAATCTATCAACAACAACCCAAATCGTATCCATACCTTTCGGTGTCTTCGGCAAACCAATCACGAAATCCATGGAGATGTGTTCCCATTTCCACTCAGGAATCGGCAAAGGTTGAAGAAGTCCTGCCGGTCTTTGATGTTCTGCTTTCACTTGTTGACAATGCAAACACTGGGACACAAATTCGGCTATTTCTCTTTTCATATTTGGCCACCAAAACGTCTGTTTCACATCCTGATACATCTTAGCGTTCCCTGGATGGACAGCAAACTTGGAACCGTGAGCTTCCTGCAAAATTCTCCTTTTCAACTCTGGGATGTCGGCCACACATAACCTTCCTTCAAACTTAAGCACTTGATTTTCGATGGTATACCCTGATCTCGGCTTTGTGACAATCTCCTCGGCTACTTTCTTGAAGAATTTATCCTCCATCTGTCTTGTCTTTACCTCACCAACAATAGTCGGCTCCATTGCTATCATGGTCAAACACGCCAAATTTCCATCTGACTTCCTGCTCAAAGCGTCGGCTACACTGTTAGCTTTACCTAGGTGATATTGAATTTGCATATCATAGTCTTTCAACAACTCAAGCCACCTTCTCTACCTCAAATTCAATTCCTTCTGAGTGAATAGGTACTTTAAACTCTTATGATCTGTAAAAACCTGACAAGAAGCTCTATACAAATAGTGACGCCAAATCTTTAAAGCAAATACGACGGGTGCTAACTCCAAATCATGGGTAGGATAGTTCTTCTCATGGGGTTTTAACTGACGAGATGCATAAGCTATAAACTTATCCCCTTGCATTAACACACAACCCAAGCCCTTATGTGAAGCATCGCTATAGATATGAAACTCTTCGTTACCTGATGGAAGTACGAGTACTGGTGCTGTAACTAACCTCGTCTTCAGTTCCTGGAAAACTGACTCCCGATCTTTAGTCCATTCATACAGTGTTCCCTTCTTAGTCAATTGCGTCAATGGAATTGCAATCCTTGAGAAATCCTTCACAAACTTCCTGTAATAACCTGCCAAACCCAGAAAACTACGAATCTCGGACACATTAGTCGGCCTCGGCCAATTTACTACGGCCTCAATTTTGCTAGGATCAACCGAGATACCCTCTTCATTAATCACATGACCCAAGAACGAGATAGTAGGAAGCCAAAACTCACACTTGTTAAACTTAGCATACAATTTCCGGTTTCTCAAAATCTGTAAGGCAAGTCTCAAATGATTTTCATGTTCAGTTTTACTCTTGGAATAGATCAATATATCATCGATGAAGACAACTACAAACTCATCTAAGTATGGCTTGAAGACTCTGTTCATCAAATCCATAAATGCAGCAGGGGCATTGGTCACTCCAAAAGGCATTACTAAAAACTCGTAGTGGCCATATCTTGTCTGAAAAGTAGTCTTCTCAACATCTTCGGCTTTAACTTTAAGTTGGTGGTAACCAGACCTAAGGTCAATCTTAGAAAAGACTCGTGCTCCTTGTAATTCATCAAGCAAATCATCAATCCTAGGTAATGGGTACTTGTTCTTAATGGTGACCTTATTAAGTTCTCTGTAATCGATGCAAAGGCGGAGGGTGCCATCCTTTTTCTTAACAAATAAAACAGGTGCTCCCCATGGTGAAGTGCTTGGCCTAATAAATCCCTTATCCAACAATTCTTGTAATTGTAGTTTCAATTCCCTAAGTTCAGCTGGGGCCATCCTGTAGGGTGTTTTGGAGATCGGCTGGGTTCCCGGCATGACATCAACAGTAAACTCTATCTCTCTATCGGCTAAGTGGCCAGACAATTCGTTCGGGAAGACGTCGGGGAATTCATTAACAAATGGGATGTCGGCTAAATTAACATTTCCATTCTGGTCACTCAGTATACTACACAAGTAGCCTCGACACCCTTTCTGAATTAACTTATAGGCTTTAATGGACGAAATCAAGTAAGGTGGGGGCGCTATCCCTTTACCCTGGAAAATAACCTCGGCTAGGTTTGGGGGTCTCAGTATGACACTTTTCGAAACACAATTAATAGATGCATGATTCGCGACTAACCAATCCATTCCCAGTATAACGTCAAAATGAGTTATGTCCAGAGGCATTAAATCTACTAACAATTCAACATTCCCAATCACCACAACACATGCTCTATAAATGGATGCAACAATCATAGATCTCCCAGATGGAGTAGACACAGATAATACATAATCAAGGGGTTCTAGTTCTCTATTAATCTTCTCGGTAAACTTAGCAGATATAAACGAATGCGTAGAACCCGAATCAATCAACACATAGGCATTTTGGGAGCAAATTAGGAGCATACCTGACACCACTGTCTCAGCATTCTGAGTGTCCCCTGGTACTAGCGCAAACACTCTGCCCTGTCTCATCTGCCCTTTTCCAACATTACCCTTCTGGACGGAACCCGAGGTATTCTCACATTTCTTGTTGTTATCAGCCTTTGTCTTAGGGCAATTTCTCACATAATGACCCATTTCGCCACATTCATAACAAGCTCCAAACGTCCAACGACAGACCCCGAAATGTTGCTTCCCACAATCCGAACACGTCGGTTTAGCACTACTTTCCTGCCTTAGGTTACCAGCACTGCCCATGTTCGTCTTCTTTTTGGTGCCCAGTTGTGCTCGGCGATTGTCATAGTTCTGTCTCTTTCGCTGGTTCTCCCCCGAGCTCTGGTATCGATTCAGGTTAGCTTCGGCCAGAATGGCTTTGTCCAACACTTCGGCGTAAGTCGGCATATTATGCAAGTTAACCCGGTCTTGAATCGGTCCGCGATGCCCACTCTCGAACTTCCTGGCCTTCATGTATTCATCGTTGGCCACGTGAGGTGCAAACCTCGCCAATTCAGTAAAAGCGCGGTCGTATTTCGCCACTGTTCGGCTGCTTTGCGTCAAGGTCTGAAATTCGGTAGCCTTGCGGTTTCGAGCACTTAGGGGGAATTGTTTGTTGTAGAACAACTCTAAGAATCAGGTCCAGGTCAGATCTGGATTGCTTTCTCGAACCATCATCCACCATCTGCGAGCGTCATCATCTAAGGTGAATGCTGCCAACGTCACCTTCTGAGCGTCGGTGCTAGGAAAGATCTCGAACAACTTTTCCATTTCCAATACCCATGCCTCAGCCTTCATTGGCTCTATACCCCCAGAGAATCTCGGTGGTTTCATTTTCTTGAACTCCCTGATCAAAGCTATTGTGCCATCCCCATATAAGGCTGGCTGTGGAGGAACTTGCGGCACTGGAGGAGGTGGGGGCGGAACTACATTTCGGCCGTTGGTCTGCTCGGCCTGAGTCGACGTAGTACTAGCGTACTACTGTCTTGTTTGCTTCAACTCGCAGGCCAAACCTTCAACTAATCTTTCCAGTCTGTCTATTCTGTCTTCGGGCTGATCCCGGCCAATTGGAGGTCTACCTCTCCTCATGATGCTATGAGCATGCAAAGTGTGACTTTAAAACAAATAAGCAAACAACCACGTAGACAAGTAACAAATAAGCATGTCAAGACAATGCACACCTTGTTCAAATAGCAAGCACCATGATGCAATCCTAACATCTTTCTAAGGGAAATCCTATGCTCTTTAGGACTCAAAGTGTGTGAATAACGTATACTGAGGAACTTGTGCTTTGATACCATTCTGTCACGACCCCAAACAGCCCCTAGTAGTTTGGTGCCGTGATGGCCAGTAATCCAAGATTACCGAAGGCCAACTTCAAAAAATTTTAACACAATCAGAGTATAACAAACGGGGCTCACAAATGCGGAAGCAATAAATCAATATACAAGTGGTCCATAAGAGCAGTGCATAAGTCCAATGAAATGGCATACATCTTTACAACTTGAATACAACAAAGCAAAATATATATTACATCCTGATCAAAAGGCTTCTCGAGCCGACATATACAAAATGACAGTGAATACAAGCCAAGAAGCATGATTTTCAAGATTCGCCGACATAAAAGAAACGACATTGCCGACGTGAATACAAACAAAGCCGACAAAATCATGGATCCAAAACAAGCTTTCAAAAATACATTCTAGGCGTCGCCGATGTCCTGCTCATCACCTACATATATATAGAGAGGGTGAGCTTGGATACTCAATGAATGGTACTAGTAATAAAGGTTTTGCATGAATATAGCCGAAGTCTTTCAAAACAAAACATGCCAATACCATGCGAATATTAGCCGAGATCTTTCAAAGCAAAACACATCAAAACTTTATCAAAACAAGAGATGAACCGTGTTCGTATATCAAGTCTTACAAGTCTCAAGGGATGCTCACTGGCATCGGCAAAACAAAACCCAAGCTTTCCGAACAAATGAGTCCACGCGGTAAACCGTCAGTGGCAAAACAAGGACTGCACGATCCGTAATCGATTAGTCAAAGGTACTGCGAAAGTTTATAGTCCTCCAGCACAAGGGACTTGTGTTACTTAAGCCCGTAGCTCTTTTTAACACGATGGTCTTGTGTTACTTAGGCCCGTAGCCCGTTTTAACACGATAGTCTTCCCAAGAAAGGACCGTATCCTTTTATACTTAGTGCTGTGAAAGTTTAGAGTCCTCCAGCACAAGGGACTTTTATACTTGGTACTGCGAAAGTTTAGAGTCCTCCAGTACAAGGGACTTTTCAAGAATGACATCGAAACAAGACTTATACTTGATACATCAAACAGAGCTATTCATTCATGCTTAACAAATACTTTCGTCAAAACAAAGCAAAGCAAGATTTATCAAAACAGTATAACATAGCTTTATTAAAAATACCACTCACATAGATCTCCTCGGGTGTAGGCTCAAAGCAAGGATCAAGGACCTACAATCACATGGCAATCACATTCTCAAGACAAGCTTTATATGCATGCAGATGATCCCGGCATTCTCACCAGATCCAAGTCAATAACAAAGCAAAACATGCTGGGAGTTTAAACACTGCTCCCGTCTCATGAAAACACACTGGGTACCAACCAGGTCTTTGCTGAGGTCCTACACCTCCTTGCCGACGTGTGGTCCGATGGCCTCATTCAAAAACAAAGTCGGGAAAACCTGGGTTCCCCTTTGAAGAACATGATGAATATGATCATGAGGAAGATGAATGCAAGATCATAACTTGCTACAAAAATCAGAGATTTCATGCCATGAGTTCAAAACATGGACCAGGGTACCCATACAAGAAGATCATGCAAGAACAAACACAAAACGTGGTTCTTGTTCCAAACTTTCGGATCAAAACGAGACTTTTCTTCAAGAACACATGAATACCATCTTTCTGTCCAGAAACCAACTTCAAATCGATGCATGATATGCAAAACAAATTCGATCATGCAATGCAGCTAGATGATCCAAAAGAACAACAAGAGTAGGTTAAGATTCTAACCTCAAAACTCGAATCCAACGGTTCAAACCTCGTAGATCAAGCTTGGAAGATCTATTCTCACTCACGAACTCATCCTCTTTTCTCTAGAGCTTCTCCCTCTAAAGGCAAAGATTTGAGACAAAATGATTTGTTTCTAGGTCTGCCGGCTGTCTTAACAATCAGCTCGGACACATGGCGCTACTGCGTTGGTTCAACTCAAAAGGTGATTGATTGATAAGACAAGTCTATGACAAAGCGTATGCAGCAAGCTAAGGCCAGACACATCGGCAAGTAATGACATCGGCTATAGCTAAAGCTTCGGCAATAGGGCAACAAAGACATCGGCTAAGGAAGACGACACTTGACTAAGTTGTGCCACACCTTGGCCGGGGTGTGCCACACCTCGGTCTAGGCCATACCTGCCCAAGGACAAGGATCACTAAGTGCAAAACATCTCGGCAAACATGCCCGAGGTGAAGATGGGGGCCGACCAAGTGGTTCCAAAACAGTTCTAAGTACAAAGATTCAGAGGTGAACTAGGCTCAAGATGACCTCGACTACACACCAAGCAAGGAACAAAATCATGCAAGCAATACTTAAACAAAACAAGGCAAGGGAAAACTTGCAAAACAACATAACAAGACAAGATCACGCATGAATGTATGCAAGTATGACAAGAGTAAGGTGAGGGTTGCTACACACCAAGTAAGGAACAAAATCATGCACGCAACACTTAAAAAAAACATGGCAAGGCAAAACTTGCAAATCAACATAACAAGACAAGATTATGCATGAATGTATGCAAGTATGACAAGGGTAAGGTGAGAGTTGCTACAAGTTTCTGGATTAAACTTCCACTTTTTATTTTATGCAACTTTCCTTCTTATTTTTATTCAACTTCCATTTTTATTCAATTTACTTTTGTATTAAACTTCATTTTTTATTTAATTTCCAAATAGATCGTTAAGGTATAGTGGTTTCTGGACTGAGCTTCCATATTTGATTTTCTGCAACTTCCATTTTTATTTTTATTCAACTTCCATTTTTATTCAATTTAGTTTTCTACTAAACTTCCTTTTTTATTTAATTTCCAAATAGATCGCTAAAGTATTGTGATTTTTGGATTGAACTTCCACTTTGAATTTTATGCAACCTTCATTTTTATTTTTATTCTACTTCCATTTTATGCAATTTACTTTTCTATTAAACTTCCTTTTTTATTTAATTTCCAAATAGATCGTTAAGGTATAGTGGTTTCTGGATTGAACTTCCATATTTAATTTTCTGCAACTTTCATTTTTATTTTTATTCTACTTCCATTTTAATTCAATTTACTTTTCTATTAAACTTCCTTTTTTATTTAATTTCCAAAAAGATTGTTAAAATATAGTGTTTTCTGGATTGAACTTCCATATTTAATTTTCTGCAACTTCCATTTTTATTTTTATTCAACTTCCATTTTTATTTAATTTACTTTTCTATTAAATTTCCTTTTTTATTTAATTTCCAAATAGATCGTTAAGGTATAGTGGTCTCTGGATTGAACTTCCATATTTAATTTTCTGCAACTTTCATTTTCATTTTTATTCTACATCCATCTTTATTCAATTTACTTTTCCATTAAACTTCCTTTTTTATTTAATTTGCAAACAGATCGTTAAGGTATAGTGGTTTCTAGATTGAACTTTCACTTTTTATTTTATGCAACTTTCCTTTTTATTTTTATTCGACTTCCATTTTTATTCAATTTACTTTTCTATTAGACATCCTTTTTTATTTAATTTCCAAATAGATCGTTATGGTATAGTGGTTTCTTAATTGAACTTCCATTTTTACATTTCTGCAACTTCTAGTTTTATTTTTATTTGACTTCCTTTTTTATTCAAGTTTCTTTTCTACTCAACTTCCTTTTTTATTTAATTTCCAAATAGATCGTTAAGGTATAGTGGTTTCTGGATTGAACTTCCATATTTAATTTTCTACAACTTCCATTTTTATATTTATTCAACTTCCTTTTTAATTTAATTTCGAAATAGATCGTTAAAGTATAGTGGTTTTTGCATTGAACTTCCAATTTTAATTTTATGCAACTTTCATTTTTTTTTTATTCTAATTCCATTTTATGCAATTTATTTTTCTATTAAACTTCCTTTTTTATTTAATTTCTAAA
This sequence comes from Camellia sinensis, assembly GCF_055761805.1. NCBI lineage: Eukaryota > Viridiplantae > Streptophyta > Magnoliopsida > Ericales > Theaceae > Camellia > Camellia sinensis. The sequence goes on from NW_028128987.1 coordinate 34,485,697, forward strand.
CAGATCGTTAAGGTATAATGGTTTCTGGATTGAACTTCCATATTTAATTTTCTGCAACCTTCATTTTTATTTTTATTCAACTTCCATTTTTATTCAATTTACTTTTCTATTAAACTTCATTTTTTATTTAATTTCCAAATAGATCGTTAAGGTATAGTGGTTTCTGGATTGAACTTCCATATTTGATTTTCTGCAACTTCCATTTTTATTTTTATTCAACTTCCATTTTTATTTAATTTACTTTTCTATTAAATTTCCTTTTTTATTTAATTTCCAAATAGATCGTTAAGGTATAGTGGTTTCTGGATTGAACTTCCATATTTAATTTTCTGCAACTTTCATTTTCATTTTTATTCTACTTCCATCTTTATTCAATTTACTTTTCCATTAAACTTCCTTTTTTATTTAATTTGCAAACAGATCGTTAAGGTATAGTGGTTTCTGGATTGAACTTCCACTTTTTATTTTATGCAACTTTCCTTTTTATTTTTATTCGACTTCCATTTTTATTCAATTTACTTTTCTATTAGACATCCTTTTTTATTTAATTTCCAAATAGATCGTTATGGTATAGTGGTTTCTTGATTGAACTTCCATTTTTACATTTCTGCAACTTCTAGTTTTATTTTAATTTGACTTCCTTTTTTATTCAAGTTTCTTTTCTACTCAACTTCCTTTTTTATTTAATTTCCAAATAGATCGTTAAGGTATAGTGGTTTCTGGATTGAACTTCCATATTTAATTTTCTGCAACTTCCATTTTTATTTTTGTTCAACTTCCATTTTTATACAATTTACTTTTCCATTAAACTTCCTTTTTTATTTAATTTCCAAATATATCGTTAAGGTATAGTGGTTTCTGGATTGAACTTCCATATTTAATTTTCTACAACTTCCATTTTTATATTTATTCAACTTCCTTTTTAATTTAATTTCGAAATAGATCGTTAAAGTATAGTGGTTTTTGCATTGAACTTCAATTTTAATTTTATGCAACTTTCATTTTTTTTTATTCTAATTCCATTTTATGCAATTTATTTTTCCATTAAACTTCCTTTTTTATTTAATTTCCAAATAGATCGTTAAGGTATAATGGTTTCTGGATTGAACTTCCGTATTTAATTTTATGCAACTTTCATTTTTAATTTTATTCAACTTCCATTTTTATTCAATTTACTTTTCTATTAAACTTCCTTTTTTATTTAATTTCCAAATAGATCGTTAAGGTATAGTGGTTTCTGGATTGAACTTCCATTTTTAATTTTATGCAACCTTCATTTTTATTTTTATTCTACTTCCATTTTAATTCAATTTACTTTTCTGTTACACTTCCTTTTTTATTTAGTTTCCAAATAGATCGTTTAGGTATAGTGGTTTCTGGATTGAACTTCCATATTTAATTTTCTGCAACTTCCATTTTTATTTTTATTCAACTTCAATTTTTATTTAATTTACTTTTCTATTAAACTTCCTTTTTTATTTAATTTCCAAATAGATCGTTAAAATATAGTGGTTTTTGGATTAAACTTCCATTTTTAATTTTATGCAACTTTCATTTTTATTTTTATTCTACTTCCATTTTATGCAATTTACTTTTCAATTAAACTTCCTTTTTTATATAATTTCCAAATAGATCGTTAGGGTATAGTGGTTTCGAGATTGAACATCCATATTTAATTTTCTGCAATTTTCATTTTTATTTTTATTTTTATTCAACTTCCATTTTTATGCAATTTACTTTTCTATAAAACTTCCTTTTTTATTTAATTTCCAAACAGATCGTTAAGGTTTAGTGGTTTCGGTATTGAACTTCCATATTTAATTTTCTGCAACATTCATTTTTATTTTTATTCTACTTCAATTTTTATTCAATTTAATTTTCTATTAAACTTTCTTTTTTTATTTAATTTCCAAATAGATTGTTAAGGTATAGTGGTTTCTGGATTAAACTTCTATATTTAATTTTCTGCAACTTCCATTTTTATTCAATTTACTTTTCAATTAAACTTCCTTTTCTATTTAATTTCCAAATAGATCGTTAAGGTATAGTGGTTTTTGGATTGAACTTCCATTTTTAATTTTATGCAACTTTCATTTTTATATTTATTCTACTTACATTTTATGCAATTTACTTTTCTATTAAACTTCCTTTTTTATTTAATTTCCAAATAGATCGTTACGGTATAGTGGTTTCGGGATTGAACTTCCATATTTAATTTTCTGCAACTTCCATTTTTATTTTGATTCAACTTCCATTTTTATTCAATTTACTTTTCCATTAAACTTCCTTTTTTATTTAATTTCCAAATAGATCGTTAAGGTATAGTGATTTTTGGATTGTACTTCCATATTTAATTTTCTGCAACTGACATTTTTATTTTTATTAAACTTCCATTTTTATTCAATTTACTTTTCTATTAAACTTCCTTTTTTATTTAATTTCCAAATAGATCGTTAAAGTATAGTGGTTTTTGCATTGAACTTCCATTTTTAATTTTATGCAACTTTCATTTTTATTTTTATTTTTATTCAACTTCCATTTTATGCAATTTATTTTTCTATTAAACTTCCTTTTTTATTTAATTTCCAAATAGATCGTTAAGGTATAGTGGTTTCTATATTGAACTTCCATATTTAATTTTCGGCAACTTTCATTTTTATTTTTACTAAACTTCTATTTTTATACAGTTTACTTTTCTATTAAACTTCCTTTTTATTTAATTTCCAAATAGATCATTAAGGTATAGTGGTTTCTAGATTGAACTTCAATATTTAATTTTCTGCCACTTTCATTTTTATTTTTATTCAACTTCCATATTTATTCAATTTACTTTTCTATTAAACTTCCTTTTTTTATTTAATTTCCAAATAGATCGTTAAGGTATAGTGGTTTCTAGATTGAACTTCCATATTTAATTTTCTGCAAATTTCATTTTTATTTTTATTCAACTTCCATTTTTATTCAATTTACTTTTCTATGAAACTTCCTCTTTTATTTAATTTGCAAACAGATCGTTAAGGTATAGTGGTTTCTGGATTGAACTTCCACATTTTATTTTATGCAACTTTCCTTTTTATTTTTATTCAACTTCCATTTTTATTCAATTTACATTTCTATTAAACATCCTTTTTTATTTAATTTCCAAATAAATCGTTAAGATATAGTGGTTTCTGGATTGAACTTCCATTTTTAATTTTATGCAACTTTCATTTTCATTTTTATTCTACTTCCATTTTAATTCAATTTACTTTCCTATGAAACTTCTTTTTTTATTTAATTTCCATGTAGATCGTTATGGTATAGTGGTTTCTGGATAGAACTTCCATTTTTTTTTTAGGCAACTTTCTTTTTTATTTTTATTCTACTTCCATTTTTAATCAATTTACTTTTCTATTAAACTTCCTTTTTTATTTAATTTCCAAATAATCGTTAAGGTATAGTCGTTTCTGGATTGAACTTCCATTTTTAATTTTCTGCAACTTCTATTTTTATTTTTATTCAACTTCCTTTTTTATTTAATTTCCAAATAGATCGTTAAGGTATAGTGGTTTTTGGATTGAACTTCCATTTTTAATTTTATGCAACTTTCATTTTTATTTTTATTGGACTTCCATTTTTATTCAATTTACTTTTCTATTAAACTTCCTTTTTTATTTAATTTCCAAATAGATCGTTAAGGTATAGTGTTTTTTGGATTGAACTTCCGTTTTTAATTTTATGCAACTTTCATTTTTATTGCTATTCAACTTCCATTTTTATTCAATTTAATTTTCTATTAAACTTCCTTTTTTATTTAATTTCCAAATAGATCGTTAAGGTATAGTGGTTTTTGTATTGAACTTCCATATTTAATTTTCTGCAACTTACATTTTTATTTTTATTCAACTTCCATTTTTATTCAATTTACTTTTCTATTAAACTTACTTTTTTATTTAATTTCCAAATAGATCGTTAAAGTATAGTGGTTTTTCGATTGAACTTCCATTTTTAATTTTATGCAACTTTCATTTTTATTTTTATTCTACTTCCATTTTATGCAATTTACTTTTCTATTGAACTTCCTTTTTTATTTAATTTCCAAATATATCGTTAAGGTATAGGGGTTTCTGGATTGAACTTCCATATTTAATTTTCTGCAAATTTCATTTTTATTTTTATTCAACTTCCATTTTTATCCAATTTACTTTTCTATGAAACTTCCTCTTTTATTTAATTTGCAAACAGATCGTTAAGGTATAGTGGTTTCTGAATTGAACTTCCATTTTTAATTTTCTACAACTTCTATTTTTATTTTTATTCAACTTCCTTTTTTATTCAAGTTTCTTTTCTACTCAACTTCCTTTTTTATTTAATTTCCAAATAGATCGTTAAGGTATATTGGTTTTTGGATTGAACTTCCATTTTTAATTTTATGCAACTTTCTTTTTTATTTTTATTGGACTTCCATTTTTATTCAATTTACTTTTCTATTAAACTTCCTTTTTTATTTAATTTCCAAATAGATCGTTAAGGTATAGTGTTTTTTGGATTGAACTTCCGTTTTTAATTTTATGCAACTTTCATTTTTATTGTTATTCAACTTCCATTTTTATTCAATTTAATTTTCTATTAAACTTCCTTTTTTATTTAATTTCCAAATAGATCGTTAAGGTATAGTGGTTTCTGGATTGAACTTCCATATTTAATTTTCTGCAACTTAAATTTTTATTTTTATTGGACTTCCATTTTTATTCAATTTACTTTTCTATTAAACTTCCTTTTTTATTTAATTTCCAAATAGATCGTTAAAGTATAGTGGTTTTTGGATTGAACTTCCATTTTTAATTTTATGCAACTTTCATTTTTATTTTTATTCTACTTCCATTTTATGCAATTTACTTTTCTATTGAACTTCCTTTTTTATTTAATTTCCAAATATATCGTTAAGGTATAGTGGTTTCTGGATTGAACGTCCATATTTAATTTTCTGCAAATTTCATTTTTATTTTTATTCAACTTCCATTTTTGTTCAATTTACTTTTCTATGAAACTTCCTCTTTTATTTAATTTGCAAACAGATCGTTAAGGTATAGTTTTATAGCGACCCCGGTCTTTTCTCTTTAGATTATTGTATCCGGACTTAGGTTCCGTGGATCCTGTCATTACTTATTGGTTGTTGTTGTCCTTTAATCTCTTAGTATTTGAATTATAGGTTGTGTTGGGCGGGTCTGTTTCAGGTTGGTTGATTGTTGATGCCAATAGGTGATGCCCAGATTTTGGCCTTCACGCTCGAGCGGAGGTTTTAACGCTCGAGCGGGCCCTTCGTTGTTGCTTCTCCGCTCGAGCGGGAGTTTTGACGCTCGAGCGGGATTTTCCATCTCCCAGTATTTGGCTCTGCAGTTCTTCCGCTCGAGCGTTAGTTTTTACGCTCGAGCGTGATCCCTTGTTTTTGCTTCTCCGCTCGAGCGGGGAGTTTGACGCTCGAGCGGGTGCAGCGCCTGCAAAACTTCTGAAAGGGTGCAATCGACGCTCGAGCGGCTTTCTTCACGCTCGAGCATGATTCTGTGTCTTACGCTCGAGCGGGGATTTCTACGCTCGAGCGTAGAGTCGACTACATCAGTCCGTGATTTCACTTTTCTGATCACTTTTTGACCTACCTTTTCATCTCTTAACTTTTAAAAACCGCCCCTTGAGAGTCTCTCTCTCTACTCTTACCTTCTCTCCAAGATTTGATCTATTTCCGGTGGTCTTCTACCCTAGTTCCTTTGGAAGAAAGGTAGAGCTTCATGAGATCTTTCTTTTAATCTGAAAAAAGAGAGGATTTGGAGCACTTTGGATTTTGGGTCATCATCTCCATCTTCTCTATTTTAGTTGTGATCTTCAAGGTAGGGATTTCCTACTCTATTCTATAAGCTTTGTTCTAAGTTTTGGTATTTTAAGATGTTGAGGTCACTTAGATAATTTTGGGAAAAACCCTAGTTGTATTAATTAATTAATTTGTAAAATTAATTTAAGGGAATTGGGGAATTTGGTTAAATTCATGAAATTGATGAATTCATAGATTAAATGGTGTAGTTGGATGATTTAAATCACTCACCTATTAAATTGTTGATATATTTATTTCCAGTCTAGAAATAACTGTTTTGGGCTATCGGTGGAGGATAGTCATGATTGTTGTAGACATTGCATGTGGATTAGGAATAACTGAAACTAATCACATTGGTTAAGTCATTAATTTGACTATTGAATTAATACTGAAAATACGTGTATTGGTTGAGCATTGCATTTGCATATTGTGTGGGAGGAGATAGGGGATGTACTCCACGGTTTAGGGGAAGATAGGGGATGGACCTCTAAACCGGATTTTTGTTTGGGAGGAGATAGGGGATGGACTCCATTAGCACCATTTTTATGTGTGCTTATTATATTGAAGTGTTTTTACATGATTATTGATACAGCACTAAAATGTGTATCAAATGGGAAGTATGAAGTGTTTTGATATGAGCATGAGTCTCATTTGTTTTGTTGATATTGGAAGTAATGTGATTATGTTATATAATTCACTGTTGTAAGTTTGGCCAGGTTCTGAGCCATGTTGATAATAATGGAAAGTGAAATGTGTCTTAGACATTAGTGTTATGAGACTGTTTAATAATAAAATAGATTATCTTGATTAACCATCTATTGAATGCTATAGCTTTATTCAATGCTTATATTTGGTTTAGTATTTTTCTACTGGGCTGTGGCTCACCCTTTATGGGAACATCATTTTCAGGTTCAGGTGATAAGCTACCTCCACGGACTTAGCCTGGAAGGATTTGATGTTTGGGATGTTGAAGACTTGTCTTTAGTTATATGTTTTATTTTGTTATTTTTGGGATTTCATGTAAACATTCAAGCCTAGGGCTTAACTTGTAAATGAGTTAGTACTCATCCTTTTTGTGTCCAAGTGTTAGCTTGGAAAGATGTAAGCCCTTAGGGCATTTATTTTGATGTTGCAGGATGTTACAAGTAAAGTCTGTCAATAAGAATACTCTGATGACTAACTCAAATGATTCATTTTCTTTTATAAATGCATGTTAATGTTATGGTTATTATGGGTTTATTTTGAGGGCGTTACAAGTTTTTTCTGGATTGAACTTGCACTTTTTATTTTATGAAACTTTCCTTTTTATTTTTATTCAACTTCCATTTTTATTCAATTTACTTTTCTACTCAACTTCCTTTTTTATTTAATTTCCAAATAGATCGTTAAGGTATAGTGGTTTTTGGATTAAACTGCTATTTTTAATTTTATGCAACTTTTATTTTTATTTTTATACGACTTCCATTTTTATTCGAATTACTTTTCTATTAAACTTCATTTTTTATTTAATTTCCGAGTAGATCGTTCTGGTATAGTGGTTTTTGGATTGAACTTCCATTTTTAATTTTATGCAACTTTCTTTTTTATTTTTATTCTACTTCAATTTTTGTTCAATTTACTTTTCTGTTAAACTTCCTTTTTTATTTAATTTCCAAATAGATAGTTGAGGTATAGTGGTTTCGGGATTGAACTTCCGTTTTTAATTTTCTGCAACTTTGCTTTTTATTTTTAGTCAACTTCCATTTTTATTCAATTTACTTTTCAATTAAACTTCCTTTTTTATTTAATTTCCAAATAGATCGTTAAGGTATAGTGGTTTCTGGATTGAACTTCCATATTTAATTTTCTGCAACTTCTATTTTTATTTTTATTCAACTTCCATTTTTATTCAATTTACTTTTCTAATAAACTTCCTTTTTTATTTAATTTCCAAATAGATCGTTAAAGTATAGTGGTTTTTGGATTGAACTTCCACTTTGAATTTTATGCAACCTTCATTTTTATTTTTATTCTACTTCCATTTTATGCAATTTACTTTTCAATTAAACTTCCTTTTTTATTTAATTTCCAAATAGATCGTTAAGGTATAGTGGTTTCTGGATTGAACTTCCATATTTAATTTTCTTCAACTTTCATTTTTATTTTTATTCTACTTCCATTTTAATTCAATTTACTTTTCTATTAAACTTCCTTTTTTATTTAATTTCCTAAAAGATCGTTAAAATATAGTGTTTTCTGGATTGAACTTCCATATTTAATTTTCTGCAACTTCCATTTTTATTTTTATTCAACTTCCATTTTTATTTAATTTACTTTTCTATTAAACTTCCTTTTTTTTTTTAATTTCCCAATAGATCATTAAGGTATAGTGGTTTCTGGATTGAACTTCCATATTTAATTTTCTGCAACTTTCATTTTCATTTTTATTCTACTTCCATCTTTATTCAATTTACTTTTCCATTAAACTTCCTTTTTTATTTAATTTGCAAACAGATCGTTAAGGTATAGTGGTTTCTTGATTGAACTTCCACTTTTTATTTTATGCAACTGTCCTTTTTATTTTTATTCAACTTCCATTTTTATTCAATTTACTTTTCTATTAGGCATCCTTTTTTATTTAATTTCCAAATAGATCGTTATGGTATAGTGGTTTCTTGAATGAACTTCCATTTTTACATTTCTGCAACTTCTACTTTTATTTTTATTTGACTTCCTTTTTTATTCAAGTTTCTTTTCTACTCAACTTCCTTTTTTATTCAATTTCCAAATAGATCGTTAAGGTATAGTGGTTTCTAGATTGAACTTCCATATTCAATTTTCTGCAACTTCTATTTTTATTTTTATGCAACATCCATTTTTATTCAATTTACTTTTCTATTAAAGTTCCTTTTTTATTTAATTTCCAAATAGATTGTTAAGGTATAGGGGTTTCTGGATTGAACTTCCATATTTAATTTTCTGCAACTTCCATTTTCATGTTTATTCAACTTCCATTTTTATTCAATTTATTTTTCCGTTAAACTTCCCTTTTAATTTAATTTCGAAATAGATCGTTAAAGTATAGTGGTTTTTGGATTGAGCCTCCAATTTTAATTTTATGCAACTTTCATTTTTATTTTTATTTTATTTCCATTTTATGCAATTTACTTTTCTATTAAACTTTCTTTTTTATTTAATTTCCAAATAGATCGTTAAGGTATAGTGGTTTCTGGATTGAACTTCCATATTTAATTTTCTGCAACTTTCATTTTTATTTTTATTCTACTTCCATTTTAATTCAATTTACTTTTCTATTGAACTTCCTTTTTTATTTAATTTCCAAAAAGATCGTTAAAATATAGTGTTTTCTGGATTGAACTTCCATATTTAATTTTCTGCAACTTCCATTTTTATTTTTATTCAACTTCCATTTTTATTTAATTTACTTTTCTATTAAACTTCCTTTTTTTTTTTAATGTCCAAATAGATCGTTAAGGTATAGTGGTTTCGGGATTGAACTTCCATATTAAATTTTCTGCAACTTTCATTTTCATTTTTATTCTACTTCCATCTTTTTTCAATTTACTTTTCCATTAAACTTCCTTTTTTATTTAATTTGCAAACGGATCGTTAAGGTATAGTGGTTTCTGGATTGAACTTCCATATTTAATTTTCTGCAACTTTCATTTTTATTTTTATTCTACTTCCATTTTAATTCAATTTACTTTTCTATTAAACTTCCTTTTTATTTAATTTCCAAAAAGATCGTTAAAATATAGTGTTTTCTGGATTGAACTTCCATATTTAATTTTCTGCAACTTCCATTTTTATTTTTATTCAACTTCCATTTTTATTTAATTAACTTTTCTATTAAACTTCTTTTTTTTTTTTAATTTCCAAATAGATCGTCAAGGTATTGTGGTTTCTCGATTGAACTTCCATATTTAATTTTCTGCAACTTTCATTTTCATTTTTATTCTACTTCCATCTTTATTCAATTCACTTTTCCATTAAACTTTCTTTTTTATTTATTTTGCAAACAGATCGTTAAGGTATAGTGGTTTCTGGATTGAACTTCCACTTTTTATTTTATGCAACTTTCCTTTTTATTTTTATTCAACTTCCATTTTTATTCAATTTACTTTTCTATTAGACATCCTTTTTTCTTTAATTTCCAAATAGATCGTTATGGTATAGTGATTTCTTGAATGAACTTCCATTTTTACATTTCTGCAACTTCTAGTTTTATTTTTATTTGACTTCCTTTTTGAATCAAGTTTCTTTTCTACTCAACTTCCTTTTTTATTTATTTTCCAAATAGATCGTTAAGGTATAGTGGTTTCTGGATTGAACTTCCATATTTAATTTTCTGCAACTTCCATTTTTATTCAATTTACTTTTTCTATTAAACTTCCTTTTTTTTTTTAATTTCCAAATAGATCGTTAAGGCATAGTGGTTTCTGGATTGAACTTCCATATTTAATTTTCTGCAACTTCCATTTTTATTCAATTTACTTTTCTGTTAAACTTCCCTTTTAATTTAATTTCGAAATAGATCGTTAAAGTATAGTGGTTTTTGGATTGAACTTCCAATTTTAATTTTATGCAACTTTCATTTTTATTTTTCTTCTAATTCCATTTTATGCAATTTACTTTTCTATTAAACTTCCTTTTTTTTTTAATTTCCAAATAGATCGTTAAGGTATAACGGTTTCTGGATTGAACTTCCATATTTAATTTTATGCAACTTCTATTTTTAATTTTATTCGACTTCCAGTTTTATTCAATTTACTTTTCTATTAAACTTCCTTTTTTATTTAATTTCCAAATAGATCGTTGAGGTATAGTGGTTTCTGGATTGAACTTCCATATTTAATTTTCTGCAACTTCCATTTTTATTTTTATTCAACTTCCATTTTTATTCAATTTACTTTTCTATTAAACTTCCTTTTTTATTTATTTTCCAAATAGATCGTTAAAGAATAGTGGTTTTTGGATTGAACTTCCATTTTTAATTTTATGCAACTTTCATTTTTATTTTTATTCTTCTTCCATTTTATGCAATTTACTTTTCTATTGAACTTCTTTTTTATTTAATTTCCAAATAGATCGTTAAGGTATTGTGGTTTCTGGATTGAACTTCCACATTTAATTTTCTGCAACTTTCATTTTTATTTTTATTCAACTTCCGTTTTTATTCAATTTACTTTTCTATCAAACTTCCTCTTTTATTTAATTTGCAAACAGATCGTTAAGATACAGTGGTTTCTGGATTGAACTTTCACTTTTTATTTTTTGTAACTTTCCTTTTTATTTTTATTCAACTTCCATTTTTATTCAATTTACTTTTCTATTAAACATCCTTTTTTATTTAATTTCCAAATAAATCGTTAAGGTATAGTGGTTTCTTCAATGAACTTCAATTTTTACATTTCTGCAACTTCTAGTTTTATTTTTATTTAACTTCTTTTTTTTTATTGAAGTTTCTTTTCTACTCAACTTCCATTTTTATTTAATTTCCAAATAGATCGTTAAGGTATAGTGGTTTTTGGATTAAACTGCCATTTTTAATTTTATGCAACTTTCATTTTTATTTTTATTCAACTTCGATTTTATTCGATTTACTTTTCTAGTAAACTTCATTTTTTATTTAATTTCCGTGTAGATCGCTAAGGTATAGTGGTTTTTGGATTGAACTTCCATTTTTAATTTTCCGCAACTTTCTTTTTTATTTTTATTCTACTTCAATTTTTTTCAGTTTACTTTTCTGTAAAACTTCCTTTTTTATTTAATTTCCAAATAGATCGTTAAGGTATAGTGGTTTCGGGATTGAACTTCCGCTTTTAATTTTCTGCAACTTTACTTTTTATTTTTATTCAACTTCCATTTTTATTCAATTTATTTTTCTATTAAACTTCCTTTTTTATTTAATTTCCAAATAATCGTTCAGGTATAGTAGTTTCTGGATTGAAGTTCCATATTTAATTTTCTGCAACTTTCATTTTTATTTTTATTCAAATTCCATTTTTGTTCAATTTACTTTTCTATTAAACTTCCTTTTTTGATTTAATTTCCAAATTGATCGTTAAGGTATAGTGGTTTCTGGATTAAACTTCTATATTTAATTTTCTGCAACTTCCATTTTTATTTTTATTCAACTTCCATTTTTATTCAATTTACTTCTCAATTAAACTTCCTTTTCTATTTAATTTCCAAATAGATCGTTAAAGTATAGTGGTTTTTGGATTGAACTTCCATTTTTAATTTTATGCAACTTTCATTTTTATTTTTATTCTACTTACATTTTATGCAATTTACTTTTCTATTAAACTTCCTTTTTTATTTAATTTCCAAATAGATCATTAAGGTATAGTGGTTTCGGGATTGAACTTCCATATTTAATTTTCTGCAACTTCCATTTTTATTTTTATTGAACTTCCATTTTTATTCAATTTACTTATCCGTTAAACTTCCTTTTTTATTTAACTTCCAAATAGATCGTTAAGGTATAGTGGTTTCCGGATTGAACTTCCATATTTAATTTTCTGCAACTTACATTTTTATTTTTATTCAACTTCCATTTTTATCCAATTTACTTTTCTATTAAACTTCCTTTTTTATTTAATTTACAAATAGATCGTTAAAGTATAGTGGTTTTTGGATTGAACTTCCATATTTAATTTTCTGCAACTTACATTTTTATTTTTATTCAACTTCCATTTTTATCCAATTTACTTTTCTATTAAACTTCCTTTTTTATTTAATTTCCAAATAGATCGTTAAAATATAGTGGTTTTTGGATTGAACTTCCATTTTTAATTTTATGCAACTTTCATTTTTATTTTTATTCTACTTCCATTTTATGCAATTTACTTTTCTATTGAACTTCCTTTTTTATTTAATTTCCAAATAGATCGTTAAGGTATAGTGGTTTCTGGATTGAACATCCATATTTAATTTTCTGCAAATTTCATTTTTATTTTTATTCGACTTCCATTTTTATTCAATTTACTTTTCTATGAAACTTCCTCTTTTATTTAATTTGCAAACAGATCGTTAAGGTATAGTGGTTTCTGGATTGAACTTCCACTTTTTATTTTATGCAACTTTCCTTTTTATTTTTATTCAACTTCCATTTTTATTCAATTTACTTTTCTATTGAACATCCTTTTTTATTTCATTTCCAAATAAATCGTTAAGGTATAGTGGTTTCTGGATTGAACTTCCACTTTTTATTTTATGCAACTTTCATTTTTATTTTTATTCTACTTCCATTTTAATTCAATTTACTTTCCTATGAAATTTCCTTTTTTATTTAATTTCCATGTAGATTGTTATGGTATAGTGGTTTCTGGATAGAACTTCCATTTTTAATTTTAGGCAACTTTCATTTTTATTTTTATTCTACTTCCATTTTTAATCAATTTACTTTTCTATTCAACTTACTTTTTTGTTTAATTTCCAAATAATCGTTCAGGTATAGTGGTTTTTGGATTGAACTTCCATTTTTAATTTTCTGCAACATCTATTTTTATTTTTATTCAACTTCCTTTTTTATTCAAGTTTCTTTTTTACTCAACTTCCTTTTTTTTTTAATTTCCAAATAGATCGTTAAGGTATAGTGGTTTTTAGATTGAACTTCCATTTTTAATTTTATGCAACTTTCATTTTTATTTTTATTTGACTTCCATTTTTATTCAATTTACTTTTCTATTAAACTTCCTTTTTTATTTAATTTCCAAATAGATCGTTAAGGTATAGTGTTTTTCGGATTGAACTTCCATTTTTAATTTTATGCAACTTTCATTTTTATTTTTGTTCAACTTCCATTTTTATTCAATTTACTTTTCCGTTAAACTTCCTTTTTTATTTAATTTCCAAATAGATCGTTAAGGTATAGTGGTTTCTGGATTGAACTTCCATATTTAATTTTCTGCAACTTACATTTTTTATTTTTATTCAACTTCCATTTTTATTCAATTTACTTTTCTATTGAACTTTTCTATTCAATTTAAATTTTTATTTTTATTTTAGATTGAACTTACATTTTTATTCAATTTACTTTTCTATTAAATAAAAAAGGAAGTTCAATAGAAATGTAAATTGAATAAAAATGGAAGTTTAATAAAAATAAAAATGAAAGGTGCATAAAATTAAAAATGGAAGTTCAATCCAAAACCACTATACCTTAACAATCTATTTGGAAATTAAATAAAATGGAAGTTGAGTAGAAAAGAAACTTGAATAAAAAAGGAAGTTAAATAAAAATAAAAATGGAAATTACAGAAAATTAAAAATGGAAGTTCATTCCAGAAACCAGTATACCTTAACGATCTATTTGGAAATTAAATAAAAAAGGAAGTTCAATAGAAAAGTAAATTGAATAAAAATGGAAGTTAAATAAAAATAAAAATGGAAGTTGCAGAAAATTAAAAATGGAAGTTCATTCCAGAAACCAGTATACTTTAACGATCTATTTGGAAATTAAATAAAAAAGGAAGTTTAGTAGAAAAGTAAATTAAATAAAAATGGAAGTTAAATAAAAATAAAAATGGAAGTTGCAGAAAATTAAAAATGGAAGTTCAATCCAGAAACCACTATACCTTAACGATCTATTTAGAAATTAAATAAAAAAGGAAGTTTATTAGAAAAGGAAATTGAATAAAAACGGAAGTTGAATAAATAAAAAAATGAATGTTGCAGAACATTAAATATGGAAGTTCAATCCAGAAACCACTTTACCTTAACGATCTATTTGGAAATTAAATAAAAAAGGAAATTTAATAGAAAAGTAAATTGAATAAAAATGGAAGTTGAATAAAAATAAAAATGAAAGTTGCATAAAATTAAAAATGGAAGTTCAATCCAAAAACCACTCTACCTTAACAATCTATTTGGAAATTAAATAAAAAAGGAAGTCGAGTAGAAAAGAATCTTGAATAAAAAAGGTAGTTAAATAAAAATAAAAATGGAAGTTGCAGAAAATTAAAAATGGAAGTTCATTTCAGAAACCACTATACCTTAACGATCTATTTGGAAATTAAATAAAAAAGGAAGTTTAATAGAAAAGTAAATTGATTAAAAATGGAAGTAAAATAAAAATAAAAATGAAAGTTGCATAAAATTAAAAATGGAAGCTCAATTCAGAAACCACTATACCTTAACGATCTACTTGGAAATTAAATAAAAAAAGAAGTCTAATAGGAAAGTAAATTGAATTAAAATGGAAGTAGAATAAAAATAAAAATGAAAGTTGCATAAAATTAAAAATGGAAGTTCAATCAAAAAACCACTATACCTTAACGATCAATTTGGAAATTAAATAAAAAAGGAAGTTTAATAGAAAAGTAAATTGAATAAAAATAAAAATGAAAGTTGCATAAAATTAAAAATGGAAGTTCAATCCAAAAACCACTATACCTTAACGATCTATTTGGAAATTAAATAAAAAAGAAAGTTGAGTAGAAAAGAAACTTGAATAAAAAAAGAAGTTGAATAAAAATAAAAATGAAAGTTGCAGAAAATTACATATGGAAGTTCAATCCAGAAACCACTAGACCTTAACGATCTATTTGGAAATTAAATAAAAAAGGAAGTTTAACAGAAAAGTAAATTGAATAAAAATGGAAGTTGAATCAAAATAAAAACGAAAGTTGCAGAAAATTAAATATGGAAGTTCAATCCAGAAACCAGGTTACCTTAACGATATATTTGGAAATTAAATAAAAAAAAAAGTTTAATAGAGAAGTAAATGGAATAAAAATGGAAGTAGGATATAAATAAAAATGAAAGTTGCATAAAATTAAAAATGGAAATTCAATTCAAAAACCACTATACCTTAACGATCTATTTGGAAATTAAATAAAAAAGGAAGTTGAGTAGAAAAGAAACTTGAATAAAAACGGAAGTTAAATAAAAATAAAAATAGAAGTTGCAGAAAATTAAAAATGGAAGTTCATTCCAGAAACCAATATACCTTAATGATCTATTTGGAAATTAAATAAAAAAGGAAGTTTAATAGAAAAGTAAATTGATTAAAAATGGAAGTAGAATAAAAATAAAAATGGAAGTTGCATAAAATTAGAAATGGAAGTTCTATCCAGAAACCACTATACCTTAACGATCTATTTGGAAATTAAATAAAAAAGGAAGTTTAATAGAAAAGTAAATTGATTAAAAATGGAAGCAAAATAAAAATAAAAATGAAAGTTGCATAAAATTAAAAATGGAAGTTCAATCCAGAAACCACTATACCTTAACGATCTACTTGGAAATTAAATAAAAAATGAAGTTTAATAGGAAAGTAAATTGAATTAAAATGGAAGTAGAATAAAAATAAAAATGAAAGTTGCATAAAATTAAAAATGGAAGTTCAATCCAGAAACCAATATACCTTAACGACCTATTTGGAAATTAAATAAAAAAGGAAGTTTAATAGAAAAGTAAACTGAATAAAAATAGAAGTTGAATAAAAATAAAAATGAAAGTTGCAGAAAATTAATTATGGAAGTTCAATCCAGAAACCACTATACCTTAACGATCTATTTGGAAATTAAATAAAAAAAGAAGTTTAATAGAAAAGTAAATTGAAAAAAAATGGAAGTTGAATAAAAATAAAAATGACAGTTGCATAAAATTAAAAATGGAAGTTCAATCCAAAAACCACTATACCTTAACGATCTATTTGGAAATTAAATAAAAGAGGAAGTTTAATAGAAAAGTAAATTGAATAAAAATGGAAGTTGAATAAAAATAAAAATGAAAGTTGCATAAAATTAAAATGGAAGTTCAATCCAAAAACCACTATACCTTAACGATCTATTTGGAAATTAAATGAAAAAGAAAGTTGAGTAGAAAAGAAACTTGAATAAAAAAATAAGTTGAATAAAAATGAAAATGAAAGTTGCAGAAAATTAAATATGGAAGTTCAATCCAGAAACCACTAGACCTTAACGATCTATTTGGAAATTAAATAAAAAAGGAAGTTTAACAGAAAAGTAATTGAATAAAAATGGAAGTTGAATCAAAATAAAAACAAAAGTTGCAGAAAATTAAATGTGGAAGTTTAATCCAGAAACCACGTTACCTTAACGATATATTTGGAAATTAAATAAAAAAAAAGTTTAATAGAAAAGTAAATGGAATAAAAATGGAAGTAGGATATAAATAAAAATGAAAGTTGCATAAAATTAAAAATGGAAGTTCAATTCAAAAACCACTATACCTTAACGTTCTATTTGGAAATTAAATAAAAAAGGAAGTTGAGTAGAAAAGAAACTTGAATAAAAAAGGAAGTTAAATAAAAATAAAAATAGAAGTTGCAGAAAATTAAAAAAGGAAGTTCATTCCAGAAACCAATATACCTTAATGATCTATTTGGAAATTAAATAAAAAAGGAAGTTTAATAGAAAAGTAAATTGATTAAAAACGGAAGTAGAATAAAAATAAAAATGGAAGTTGCATAAAATTAGAAATGGAAGTTCTATCCAGAAACCACTATACCTTAACGATCTATTTGGAAATTAAATAAAAAAGGAAGTTTACTAGAAAAGTAAATTGAATAAAAATGGAAGTTGAATAAAAATAAAAATGAAAGTTGCAGAAAATTAAAAATGGAAGTTCATTCCAGAAACCACTATACCTTAACGATCTATTGGGAAATTAAATAAAAAAGGAAGTTTAATAGAAAAGTAAATTGATTAAAAATGGAAGTGAAATAAAAATAAAAATGAAAGTTGCATAAAATTAAAGGTGGAAGTTCATTCCAGAAACCACTATACCTTAACGATCTATTTGGAAATTAAATAAAAAACGAAGTTTAATAGAAAAGTAAACTGAATAAAAATGGAAGTTGAATAAAAATAAAAATGAAAATTGCAGAAAATTAAATATGGAAGTTCAATCTAGAAGCCACTATACCTTAAAGATCTATTTGGAAATTAAATAAAAAAGGAAGTTTAATAGAAAAGTAAATTGAATATAAATGGAAGTTGAATAAAAATAAAAACGAAAGTTGCATAAAATTAAAAATGAAAGTTCAATCCAGAAACCACTATACCTTAACGATCTATTTGGAAATTAAATAAAAAAGGAAGTTTAACAGAAAAGTAATTGAATAAAAATGGAAGTTGAATAAAAATAAAAATGAAAGTTGCAGAAAATTAAATATGGAAGTTCAATCCAGAAACCACTTTACCTGAACGATCTATTTGGAAATTAAATAAAAAGGAAGTTTAATAGAAAAGTAAATTGAATAAAAATGGAAGCTGAATAAAAATAAAAATGAAAGTTGCGTAAAATTAAAAATGGAAGTTCAATCCAAAAACCACTATACCTTAACGATCTATTTGGAAATTAAATAAAAAAGAAAGTTGAGTAGAAAAAAATCTTGAATAAAAAAGGAAGTTAAATAAAAATAAAAAAGGAAGTTGCAGAAAATTAAAAATGGTAGTTCATTCCAGAAACCACTATACCTTAACGATCTATTTGGAAATTAAATAAAAAAGGAAGTTTAATAGAAAAGTAAATTGATTAAAAATGGATGTAAAATAAAAATAAAAATGAAAGTTGCATAAAATTAAAAATGGAAGTTCAATCCAGAAACCACTATACCTTAACGATCTACTTGGAAATTAAATAAAAAATGAAGTTTAAAAGGAAAGTAAATTGAATTAAAATGGAAGTAGAATAAAAATAAAAATGAAAGTTGCATAAAATTAAAAATGGAAGTTCAATCCAGAAACCACTATACCTTAACGACCTATTTGGAAATTAAATAAAAAAGGAAGTTTAATAGAAAAGCAAACTGAATAAAAATAGAAGTTGAATAAAAATAAAAATGAAAGTTGCAGAAAGTTAAATATGGAAGTTCAATCCAGAAACTACTGTACCATAACGATCTATTTGGAAATTAAATAAAAAAAAGAAGTTTAATAGAAAAATAAATTGAAAAAAAATGGAAATTGAATAAAAATAAAAATGACAGTTGCATAAAATTAAAAATGGAAGTTCAATCCAAAAACCACTATACCTTAACGATCTATTTGGAAATTAAATAAAAAAGGAAGTTTAATAAAAAAAAGTAAATTGAATAAAAATGGAAGTTGAATAAAAATAAAAATGAAAGTTGCATAAAATTAAAAATGAAAGTTCAATCGAAAAATCACTATACCTTAACGATCTACTTGGAAATTAAATAAAAAATGAAGTTTAAAAGGAAAGTAAATTGAATTAAAATGGAAGTAGAATAAAAATAAAAATGAAGGTTGCAGAAAATTAAATATGGAAGTTCAATCCCGAAACCACTATACCTTAACGATCTATTTGGAAATTAAATAAAAAAGAAACTTTAATAGAAAAGTAAATTGAATAAAAATGGAAGTTGAATAAAAATAAAAATGACAGTTGCGTAAAATTAAAAATGGAAGTTCAATTCAAAAACCACTATACCTTAACGATCTATTTGGAAATTAAATAAAAAAGGAAGTTTAATAGAAAAGTAAATTGAATAAAAATGGAAGTAGGATATAAATAAAAATGAAAGTTGCATAAAATTAAAAATGGAAGTTCAATTCAAAAACCACTATACCTTAACGATCTATTTGGAAATTAAATAAAAAAGGAAGTTGAGTAGAAAAGAAACTTGAATAAAAAAGGAAGTCAAATAAAAATAAAAATAGAAGTTGCAGAAAATTAAAAATGGAAGTTCATTCCAGAAACCAATATACCTTAATGATCTATTTGGAAATTAAATAGAAAAGGAAGTTTAATAGAAAAGTAAATTGATTAAAAACGGAAGTAGAATAAAAATAAAAATGGAAGTTGCATAAAATTAGAAATGGAAGTTCTATCTAGAAACCACTATACCTTAACGATCTATTTGGAAATTAAATAAAAAAGGAAGTTTAATAGGAAAGTAAATTGAATTAAAATAGAAGTAGAATAAAAATAAAAATGAAAGTTACATAAAATTAAAAATGGAAGTTCAATCCAGAAACAACTATACCTTAACGATCTATTTGAAATTAAATAAAAAAGGAGGTTTAATAGAAAAGTAAATTGAATAAAAATGGAAGTTGAATAAAAATAAAAATGGAAGTTGCAGAAAATTAAATATGGAAGTTCAATCCAGAAACCACTATACCTTAACGATCTATTTGGAAATTAAATAAAAAAGGAAGTTTAATAGAAAAGTAAATTGAATAAAAATGAAAGTTGAATAAAAATAAAAATGACAGTTGCATAAAATTAAAGATGGAAGTTCAATCCAAAACCACTATACCTTAACGATCTATTTGGAAATTAAATAAAAAAAGAAGTTTAATCGAAAAGTAAATTGAATAAAAATAGAAGTTGAATAAAAATAAAAATGAAAGTTGCATAAAATTAAAAATGGAAGTTCAATTCAAAAACCACTATACCTTAACAATCTATTTGGAAATTAAATAAAAAAGAAAGTTGAGTAGAAAAGAAACTTGAAAAAAAAGGAAGTTAAATAAAAATAAAAATGGAAGTTACAGAAAATTAAAAATGGAAGTTCATTCCAGAAACCACTATATCTTAATGATCTATTTGGAAATTAAATAAAAAAAGGAAGTTTAATAGAAAAGTAAATTGATTAAAAATGGAAGTAGAATAAAAATAAAAATGGAAGTTGCATAAAATTAGAAATGGAAATTCTATCCAGAAACCACTATACCTTAACGATCTACTTGGAAATTAAATAAAAAAGAAAGTTTAATAGGAAAGTAAATTGAATTAAAATGGAAGTAGAATAAAAATAAAAATGAAAGTTACATAAAATTAAAAATGGAAGTTCAATCCAGAAACCACTATACCTTGAATGAACTTCCAATTTTATTTTTATTTGACTTCCTTTTCTATTCAAGTTTCTTTTCTACTCAACTTCCTTTTTTATTTAATTTTCAAATAGATCGTTAAGGTATAGTGGTTTTTGGATTGAACTTCCATTTTTAATTTTATGCGACATTCATTTTTATTTTATTCAACTTCCATTTTTATTCAATTTACTTTTCTTTTAAACTTCCTTTTTTATTTAATTTCCAAATAGATCGTTAAGGTAAAGTGGCTTCTAGATTGAACTTCCATATTTAATTTTCTGCAACTTTCATTTTTATTTTTATTCAACTTCCATTTTTATTCAATTTACTTTTCTATTAAACTTCCTTTTTTATTTAATTTCCAAATAGATCGTTAAGGTATAGTGGTTTCTGGATTGAACTTCCATTTTTAATTTTATGGAACTTTCGTTTTTATTTATATTCTACTTCAATTTTTATTCAATTTACTTTTCTATTAAACTTTATTTTTTATTTAATTTCCAAATAGATCGTTAAAATATAGTGGTTTCTAGAATAAACTTCCATTTTTAATTTTCTGCAACTTCCATTTTTATTTTTATTTAACTTCCTTTTTTATTCAAATTTCTTTTCTACTCAACTTCCTTTTTTATTTAATTTCCAAATAGATCGTTAAGGTATAGCGGTTTTTGGATTGAACTTCCATTTTTAATTTTATGCAACTTTCATTTTTATTTTTAATCAACTTCCATTTTTATTTAATTTACTTTTCTTTTAAACTTCCTTTTTTATTTAATTTCCAAATAGATCGTTAAGGTTTAGTGGTTTCTGGATTGAACTTCCATTTTTAATTTTATGCAACTTCCATTTTTATTTTTACTCTACTTCCATTTTTAGTTAATTTACTTTTCTATCAAACTTCTTTTTTTATTTAATTTCCAAATAGATCGTTAAGGTATAGTGGTTTCTTGAATGAACTTCCAATTTTATTTTTATTTAACTTTCTTTTCTATTCAAGTTTCTTTTCTACTCAACTTCCTTTTTTATCTAATTTCCAAATAGATCGTTAAGGTATAGTGGTTTTTGGATTGAACTTCCATTTTTAATTTTATGCAACTTTGATTTTTATTTTTATTCAACTTTCATTTTTATTCAATTTACTTTTCTATTAAACTTGCTTTTTTTTTTTAATTTCCAAATAGATCGTTAAGGTATAGTGGTTTCTGGATTGAACTTCCATTTTTAATTTTATGCAACTTTCATTTTTATTTTTATTCTACTTCCATTTTAATTCAATTTACTTTCCCATTAAACTTCCTTTTTTATTTAATTTCCAAATAGATCGTTAAGGTATAGTGGTTTCTGGATTGAACTTCCATTTTTAATTTTATGCAAGTTTCATTTTTATTTTTATTCAACTTCCATTTTTATTCAATTTACTTTTTTTTAAACTTCCTTTTTTATTTAATTTCCAAATAGATCGTTAAGGTATACTGCTTTCTTGAATGAACTGCCATTTTTAATTTTCTGCAACTTCCATTTTTATTCAATTTTCTTTTCTATTAAACTTCCTTTTTTATTTTATTTCCAATAGATCGTTAAGGTATAGTGGTTTCTGGATTCAACTTCCACTTTTAGTTTAATGTAACTTTCCTTTTTATTTTTATTCTACTTCCATTTTTATTCAATTTACTTTTCTATTAAACATCCTTTTTCATTTAATTTCCAAATAGATCGTTAAGGTATAGTGGCTTCTTGAATGAATTTCCATTTTTAATTTTCGGCAACTTCCAGTTTTATTTTTATTTAACTTCCTTTTTTATTCAAGTTTTTTTTCTACTCAACTTCCTTTTTTATTTAATTCCGAAATAGATCGTTAAGGTATAATGGTTTTTGGATTGAACTTCCATTTTTAAATTTATGCAACTTTCATTTTTATTTTTATTCAACTTCCATTTTTATTTAATTTACTTTTCTTTTAAACTTCCTTTTTTATTTAATTTCCAAATAGATCGTTAAGGTGTAGTGGTTTCTGGATTGAACTTCTATTTTTAATTTTATGCAACTTTCATTTTTATTTTTACGCTACTTCCATTTTTAGTCAATTTACTTTTCTATTAAACTACCTTTTTTATTTAACTTCCATATAGATCGTTAAGGTATAGTGGTTTTTTGAATGAAATTCCAATTTTATTTTAATTTAATTTCTTTTTCTATTCAAGTTTCTTTTCTACTCAACTCCTTTTTTATTTAATTTCCAAATATATCGTTATGGTATAGAGGTGTTTGGTTTGAACTTCCATTTTTAATTTTATGCAACTTTCATTTTTATTTTTTTTCAACTTCCATTTTTATTCAATTTACTTTCCCATTAAACTTCTTTTTTTATTTAATTTTCAAATAGATCGTTAAGGTATAGGGGTTTCTTGATTGAACTTCCATTTTTAATTTTATGCAACTTTAATTTTTATTTTTATTCTACTTCCATTTTAATTCAATTTACTTTCCTATTAAACTTCCTTTTGTATTTAATTTCCAAATAGATCGTTAAGGTATAGTGGTTTTTTGAATGAACTTCCATTTTTAAATTTCTGCAACTTCCATCATTATTTTTATTTAACTTCATTTTTTATTCAAGTTTCTTTTCTACTCTACTTCCTTTTTTATTTAATTTTCAAATAGATCGGTAAGGTGTAGTGGTTTTTGGATTGAACTTCCATCTTTAATTTTATGCGACTTTCATTTTTATTTTTATTCAACTTCCATTTTTATTCAATTTACTTTTCTACTAAACTTCATTTTTTATTTAATTTCCAAGTAGATCGTTAAGGGATAATGGTTTCTGGATTGAACTTCCATGTTTAATTTTCTGCAACTTTCATTTTTATTTTTATTCAACTTCCATTTTTATTCAATTTACTTTTCTATTAAACTTCCTTTTTTTATTTAATTTCCAAATAGATCGTTAAGGTATAGTGGTTTCTGGATTGAACTTCCATATTTAATTTTCTGCAACTTTCATTTTTATTTTTATTTAACTTCCTTTTTCATTCAAGTTTCTTTTCTACTCAACTTCCTTTTTTATTTAATTTCAAAATAGATCGTTAAGGTATAGTGTTTTTCGGATTGAACTTCCATTTTTAATTTTATGCAACTTTCATTTTTATTTTTATTCAACTTCCATTTTTAATCAATTTACTTTTCTGTTAAACTTCTTTTTTAATTTAATTTCCAAATAGATCGTTAAGGTAGAGTGGTTTCTGGATTGAACTTCCATTTTTAATTTTATGCAACTTTCATTTTTATTTTTATTCTACTTCCATTTTAATTCAATTTACTTTCCTATTAAACTTCCTTTTTTATTTAATTTCCAAGTAGATCGTTATGGTATTGTGGTTTCTGGATTGAACTTCCATTTTTAATTTTATGCAACTTTCATTTTTATTTTTATTCTACTTCCATTTTTAATCAATTTACTTTTCTATTAAACTTCATTTTTTATTTAATTTCCAAATAGATCGTTAAGGTATAGTGGTTTCTGGATTGAACATCCATTTTTAATTTTATGCAACTTTCATTTTTATTTTTATTCTACTTCCATTTTTAATCAATTTACTTTTCTGTTAAACTTCTTTTTTAATTTAATTTCCAAATAGATCGTTAAGGTAGAGTGGTTTCTGGATTGAACTTCCATTTTTAATTTTATGCAACTTTCATTTTTATTTTTATTCTACTTCCATTTTAATTCAATTTACTTTCCTATTAAACTTCCTTTTTTATTTAATTTCCAAGTAGATCGTTAAGGTATTGTGGTTTCTGGATTGAACTTCCATTTTTAATTTTATGCAACTTTCATTTTTATTTTTATTCTACTTCCATTTTTAATCAATTTACTTTTCTATTAAACTTCATTTTTTATTTAATTTCCAAATAGATCGTTAAGGTATAGTGGTTTCTGGATTGAACATCCATTTTTAATTTTATGCAACTTTCATTTTTATTTTTATTCTACTTCCATTTTAATTCAATTTACTTTCCCGTTAAACTTCATTTTTTATTTAATTTCCAAATAGATCGTTAAGGTATAGTGGTTTCTGGAATGAACTTCCATTTTTAATTTTCTGCAACTTCCATTTTTATTTTTATTTAACTTCCTTTTTTATTCATGTTTCTTTTCTACTCAACTTCCTTTTTTATTTAATTTCCAAATAGATCGTTAAGGTATAGTGGTTTTTGGATTGAACATCCATTTTTAATTTTTTGCAACTTTTATTTTTATTTTTATTCAACTTCCATTTTTATTCAATTTACTTTTCTATAAAACTTCATTTGTTATTTAATTTCCAAATAGATCGTTAAGGTATATTGGTTTCTGGATTGAATTTCCATATTTAATTTTCTTCAACTTTCATTTTTATTTTTATTTAACTTCCATTTTTATTCAATTTACTTTTCTATTGAACTTCCTTTTTTATTTAATTTGCAAACATATCGTTAAGGTATAGTGGTTTCTGGATTGAACTTCCACTTTTTATTTTATGCAACTTTCATTTTTATTTTTATTCTACTTCCATTTTTATTCAATTTACTTTTCTATTAATGTAACGCCCTCAAAATAATAGCATTAACCCATCAATATAGACATGCATTGATATATAAAAGTTCCACTTTCTTCTATTCATCATAGTTTCATTACCAAAAGTATTACATGTTAACAACAAAAGCAAATGCCCTAAAGGCTTACAGCTTTCCAAGTTAACACTTGGTTACAACAAAAGAGTGCTAACTCATTTACACATTAAGCCCTTGGCTTGAATATACATGTAATACATCAAAGAAATAACAACAAAAGTTCGCTCGCCTCTAGCCTCCCAAGCTACATCCTTGGAGGTGGCATACTACCTGTACCTGAAAATGATATTCCTATATAGGGTGAGCCACAGCCCAGTAGAAATACACTAAACCAAATATGAACAATGACTAAAAGATTAGCAGTTGATAAATGGCCAACACTGATACTTTCTCTTATCACACTTTACAGTTTTATGACATACAAGTCCATGTTACAATCCATTTTTCCAATTTCTTTTAATTTCTCAATTTATAACCATGGCTCAGAACCTGGCCAAACAACTCATCAACACTTTCCCATTTCATAACAGATAAGCATACTAGCTATATCACACACCAACAGATAGGCATACTAGCTATATTATCACTTCCATAGATATGCATAAGAGCACTATCACACTTCCAATGACAAGCATATGAGCTCTGTCAACACATTAACAGATAAGCATATGAGCTCTATCTATGGAGTCCATCCCCTATCTCCTCCCAACAACATCTGGTTTAGAGGTCCATCCCCTATCTTCCCCTAAATCGTGGAGTACGTCCCTTATCTCCTCCAACACAACACAATGCATATAAACAATAATTATACACATCATCACACAACACATAAACTTAATGTATTCTTTCAACAGTCATACTCAATGACACATTCCAGTGATTAGTTCCCGTTTGCCTAATCATCATGCATTGTCTACAACAATCAAGAC
Source organism: Camellia sinensis (assembly GCF_055761805.1). Classification (NCBI taxonomy): domain Eukaryota; kingdom Viridiplantae; phylum Streptophyta; class Magnoliopsida; order Ericales; family Theaceae; genus Camellia; species Camellia sinensis. The sequence goes on from NW_028128987.1 coordinate 34,511,901, forward strand.
TATCCTCCACCAATAGCCCAAAGCAGTTATTTCTATACAGAAAATAAATACAACAATGGATATATAATCAACATTTCAACTAGGTGAGTGATAAATGATCCAACTACACCCTTTAACCCATTCCCTTTCCAATTTCCACATTTTCAAATCAATTCCTCATTTCCCATAATTAATTCTACAAATTAATTAACCAATGTAATTAGGGCATTTTCCATAATTAACATTACAACCCTTAGGTTCCATTTTCATTAATGTTTCAACATTAATTCCACTTTTCCATGCCAAACATGCATTTAGGTTTTATATAAATAAAAACCCCAACTTTTTGTAAAATTACACAAAGGCCCAAACTCTCTCGAAATTACCCAACAACCCCCAACATATCAAAATGCAAAAATTTAAAGACAAAGCTCATAGTAAGGAGTAGGTTATCCCTACCTCAAAGTTAGAGCTCGGATGAAAAAGAGACCAAAACCAAAATGCTCCAAAGTCCAAGATTTTCGGATCAAAACGACGCCCTCGACGATCAACACGACTTTAACAAAGGCCGAAGAGAAGGAGGACACTCTAACTAGATCAAACCCTAGAGAGTAGGGAGTTTCTAGATAGAGAGGCTCTCAAAAGTGGTTTTTAGAAAAAGTAGGAGAGAGGAAGAAAAGCAAAAAGTGATTTAAAATCACCAGCGGATAACTCATATACGTATGACCCGCTCGAGCAGAGAACACAACGCTCGAGCGCCAAGAACAAAAATCTGAACACGCACGAGCGCAATAAGGCCCGCTCGAGCGCCAAGACACAAGAATAAAGCACTTTCGCTCGAGCGCGAAAACCAGTTCGCTCGAGCGTAGATTTCCACCTCCCAGAACTTATACCCAGAAAGTACTACCCGCTCGAGCGCCTCCGCTCGAGCGTAAACAAACCTGCTCGAGCGTAAAAATCACATCTGCAGAAGTTTTGCAGGAACACGAAATACTGGAGGAGTGCACTCCCCGTTCGAGCGCAAGGAGACCCGCTCGAGCGGATCGCCTAAAAACTGAACAAGAAGGAATTGAAACCAAGGCCTAACCAACCTGTAACAACCCTGCTCAAAACATCCTAAAACTCAATCAAGTGGAATTAAAGGACGACAACAAGATAGATACCACTACCAACTTCACGGAACCGAGTCCGGAATACAACAGAACAGTAAAGTGACAACCGGGATCGCTATAACCTCCCCCCCTTAAAGAATTTCGTCCCCGAAATTAAACACAAGTTTTTCAAAAACAGGTTTTCTCCATTCTCAACAATATTACGACATAATATTAAACACTTCGACCCATTACCGGTCAATTCCATCTCTTTTCAAGAGGCATTTCACAACATATATTACAAGTGCATTATCAACATGCAATTTTCTTCCATTTTCAACATACATGGTTCACAGTTCATATCATAATCAATATACATGATACAACTCCAATTCTACAATATAGCCAACATATGCAATATCATAATCAACCCCCATATCAAGGCAAGTTCTACAACGTACATCCATTAATACCAAAACATTGCCGATGTTTTACAACTTAAGACATATATAAAGCTCTTAAGTCAACAACATTACAAAATCTAAATACAAGATTATTCATCAATAAACAAGTCCGGATATTTCTCTCGGACCTCCAACTCACGTTCCCAAGTGGCTTCCTCCACTCCATGATGTTTCCACAAAACCTTTACCAAGGGAATGGTCTTACCTCGCAAGACTTGATCCCGCCTATCCAAGACCCGCACCGGTCTCTCCTCATACGAGGCATCCTCATCTACCTCCAAGTCGGTCCAATCTAACACATGGGATGGATCCGGCTCATACTTCCGAAGCATACTAACATGAAAGACGTCATGAACCCCAGACAACTGTGGTGGCAAAGCCAAACGATAAGCAACCTCGCCAATCCTCTCAAGGATCTCAAAAGGCCCAATAAATCGAGGGGATAACTTTCCACTCTTCCCAAACCTCATCAATCCCCGTCTAGGTGATATCTTCAGGAAGACATGATCACCTATCTCAAACGCCAAAGGCCTCCTCCTACGGCCAGCATAAGATTTCTAACGACTCTGGGCTGTAACAAGCCTCCTACGGATAAGCTCAACTTTCTCCGTCGTCTCTCTAACCAACTCCGGACCCAACAAAGGTGCATCACCCACCTCGGCCCAACAAACTGGAGACCTACACGGTCGGCCATACAAGGCCTCAAACGGTGCCATACCGATGCTAGACTAAAAATTGTTGTTGTAGGCAAACTCCACCAACGGTAAGTGCCTCTCCCACGTCCCACTAAAGTCAAGGACACAACCCCAAAGCATATCCTCAAGGATCTGAATAGTACACTCAGACTGCCCATTAGTCTGAGGATGATAAGCCGTACTAAAGGTCAACTTAGTACCCATGGCACTCTGCAAACTCTGCCACAACCTAGCAGTAAAACGAGGATCTCTATCTGAGACGATCGTCACTGGGACCCCGTGCAATCTCACTATGTCCTGAATATACAAGTCGGCGAGATGATCTACCGAATCTCTCACACGCATGGGAATGAAGTGCACTGACTTAGTCAACTGGTCTACAACCACCCAAATAGCATCACTGCCCCGCTGAGTCCTCGGAAGACCTACAACGAAGTCCATAGTGACATGCTCCCACTTCCACTCGGCAATAGGCAAGGGTTGCAACAAACCCGCTGGCCTCTGATGCTCGGCCTTTACTTGCTAGCAAGTAAGGCACTTAGACACGAAAGCTGCCACATCTCTCTTCATACCCCGCCACCAAAACTGGCGACCCAAATCCCGATACATCTTAGTGCCTCCCGGATGCACCGCAAGGCGTGAATGATGGAACTCTCGGAGTACTTCCTCTCGGCAAGACTCCGACACACACAGACGGTCTCGGTATCTCACGCTTAGGTCGGGATACATCGTCAAACCCTTCTCCCCCTTACCATTTGAGATCTTCTCTCGGAGGGATTCTACCCCAAGGTCACCTCTCTGTGCCTCTAACACTCTAGTCACAAGTGTAGGCTGTGCAACAACAGAAAACAAGGCCGCAGCCTCAACAGATTCGCCCAAATGCAAATCAAACTCGCCAAGTGCACCCAACATCCCCTATTCCCGGATGGCTATACAAGCTACATCACTAATGGATTTCCTACTAAGGGCATCGGCCACAACATTGGCCTTCCCCGGGTGATAGTGCAACTCGAAATCATAGTCCTCAATGAACTCCATCCATCTCCTCTACCTCAAATTCAAGTCTCTCTGCGTAAACAGATACTTCAAACTCTTGTGGTCCGAGAACACCTCGAACCTCTCACCGTAAAGGTAGCGCCTCCAAATCTTCAAGGCAAAGATCACTGCCGCTAACTCTAAGTCGTGTGCAGGGTAATTCTTCTCGTGAATTTTCAACTGACGTGAGCCATAAGCTACCACTTTCCCCTCTTGCATCAACACACAACCCAAACCCTCTCGTGAGGCATCACAATAAACCGCGTAACCCAACCCTCTCTCCGGAATAATCAAAACCGGAGCGGTGGTCAATCTAACCTTCAACTCTTGGAACGACTTTTCACAAGTCTCACTCCACACAAATTTGACTCCCTTCTGAGTCAATCTAGTCAACGGCGAAGCTAGCCTGGAGAAATCTTTCACAAACCAACGGTAATACCCAGCTAATCCCAGAAAACTGCGGATCTCAAACACACTCTTAGGCTGTGCCCAATCCTGCACTGCCTCAACCTTGGATGCATCAACGGACACCCCTTTCCCGGATACTACATGGCCTAAGAATTTGACTTCCCTCAGCCAGAACTCACACTTCCCAAACTTGGCATACAGCCTATGGGCTCTAAGCAACTCAAGCACCACTCTCAAGTGTTCCTCGTGCTCTTCCTCTGAAGGCGAATAGATAAGAATGTCGTCCACGAAAACGACTACAAATCGATCCAAGAATTCCCGGAAGATCTGGTTCATCAAGTCCATAAAGACTGTCGGTGCATTGGTAAGCCCAAATGGCATCACCAAAAACTCATAATGGCCATACCGCGTACAGAATGCCGTCTTAGGAATATCCTCCTCCCTGACCCTCAACTGGTGGTAACCCGATCTCAAGTCTATCTTAGAGAAACAACGGGAACCCTTCAACTGGTCAAACAGATCATCTATTCGGGGCATAGGGTACTTATTCTTGACCGTAGCCCGATTCAACTTCCGGTAGTCGATACACAATCTCAAGGCACCATCTTTCTTTTTAACAAAGAGGGCCGGTGCTCCCCACGGCGAAACACTAGGGCGAACAAAACCCTTATCTAGCAATTCCTGGAGCTAAACTTTCAACTCAACCAACTCTGCTGGGGCAAAACGGTAAGGTGCCATAGAAATCGGCGCCGTGCCGGGCACTAGATCAATAGAGAACTCTATCTCTCGGTGAGGTGGCAAACTAACAAGGCCCTCGGGAAAGACATCCGAATACTCACAAACCACCCTCGGCAACACAAGCTGGGTCTCATCACACTCACCACTCTCAAAGCTAGCAAGTAGACCACTAAGCTCACTCCGCCCTCGCGAATCATACCCCGGTGGCAAAACACTACCAACCTGGTCTCCCAAGAAATGGAACCACTCCCCGCTCAGGGTGCATAACGTGACCCTCTAGCGGTAGCAATCGATAACAGCCCGGTATGACGATAGCCAGTCCATACCCAAAATAATATCAAAACCCTTCATGGGCATAACTACAAAAGGAAAAGGAAGCCTATGGTCGGCGACCTCTATATCACAACCTCTAACACCTTGTTTCAAGACCAACTCACCACCAATAGGCGATACCACACAAATAAGAGATGCTAACTGTGCCAACTCCAATTCCAAAACAGATGCAAATGCAGCAGATACAAAAGAATGAAATGCACCCGTGTCAATCAACACATTAGCAACCGAGTTGCAAAACAGAAAAGTACCTCTCACTACTGATGGAGCCGGTACTAGATCCTGCGCGGTAACAGCATACACGCGCCCCGTGGGCCCCTAATCCACCTGCTCACCCCTCGGAGCATACGACTGCTACACTGATTGAGATGACGAAGCTCCCAGATTGGCCCTCGAGGCCTGCACAGACTGAGCTGGCTGATAACTCTGCGTCTGCCTAGAACCAGACGCTCCTGAAGTAGCACTCAACTGCGGGCAATACCTCTTCAAGTGCCCAGGCTGACCACACTGATAGCAAGACAAGGGCTGCCCCCTGCCCAAACTCTGACTCTGGGTCTAGCTGAAGAAGAAGTAGCTCTCTGACCTCCGCCCTTCTACGGGCAAACCGAAGACTTGTGACCCAGCTGGCCACACGCAAAACAAGTCAAGCCTCCCTGACTACCTCTCCCCGAGCCTGCACTCGGCACCGGAAAGGTTGATCTAGCAACTCCACCCTGAGACTGCTGAGGGTTATAACCCCTCTGTCTCCTACCATCATCCTGACCCTCCTGGCCCTGCTTGGAGCCTCTATGCTTCTCCTCGTCTTCCTCCTACATCATAAGCTCCATATGAGCTGCAGCATCCACTAAGTGTCTATACTCTCGGATGTAAGACCCACCAACCCTCAGCTTGAGGCCCCGCCTCAACTTCCGTTCAAACTCATAGCAACGGCGTTCTTCGGACGCCACCAACTCAGGTGCAAACCTGGACAAACTAGTAAAAGTGGCCTCAAACTCTGCCACAGACATACCTTGCTGATTAAGCCAGCAAAACTAATCCCTCAACTTCTCCCTAGCAACTGCAAATAAGAACCTCTCCTGGAAAGCATTCACAAACGCCTCCCATGTACCACCAACACGAGCCTTCTCGTATTTCCACCATTGACCTGCATCTCCCTTCAGCTGGAAAGATGCCAAGGTCACTTTTAATGCTCTGTCCTCGATGCCAAGCATCTTGAACATCTTACTCATCTGTTCTAGCCACTCGTCAGCCTTCAGTGGTTCCTTAGGGTCTCCAACAAACTCGTCCGGATTAGAACGGAAGAACTCCCTCTTCAAGAAAGAAGGCCCTGCCTCAGCTGCCTGATTCCCTGCTCTGAGAATATCCAAAGCTCCTGCTATCTCTCGGGCCAAGGCACTCATAGCCTGCTGACCCGCTGGCTCAGCCACATTGGCCTGACCAACTCCCTCCTGCACTGCCAGAAGCTCCTCCGGTAACGGCACTTCCTGCCTCGCAGGCCTACCACGCCTAGCACCTCTTCCACGTCCTGACATCCTAATAAAGGTAATACAGAACGTTAGCACATTCACAAATGTGCCAAAACTAAACACTCACGTCCTAATGCATGGACAACTGTAATTCACTCCACGTAAGCACATAAACACATAAGCACTTACGAATTTCATTTCCGGATAATGATAGTCCCGAGGCGTTACTAGAGTTCCGGTTAAAAACGGCGTTGATCAAGTGCCTTTCCAACAAGACTCCCAGAAACCCAAGGATCCAATCAACATCCTAGAAATTAAATCCCATACCCATATAAACACATAAGCATGTTATCAATTAAGCACATAGCATATAACACTACATCTAAGTCTCTATCAAGCGAGACAAACCCATTGTGATACTAATCACTTCCCACATACCCAAAGTATTCGAACCCGGTACGCTCTGATACCAAGTTGTAACGCCCTCAAAATAATAGCATTAACCCATCAATATAGACATGCATTGATATATAAAAGTTCCACTTTCTTCTATTCATCAGAGTTTCATTACCAAAAGTATTACATGTTAACAATAAAAGCAAATGCCCTAAAGGCTTACAGCTTTCCAAGTTAACACTTGGTTACAACAAAAGAGTGCTAACTCATTTACACATTAAGCCCTTGGCTTGAATATACATGTAATACATCAAAGAAATAACAACAAAAGTCCGCCCGCCTCTAGCCTCCCAAGCTACGTCCTTGGAGGTGGCATACTACCTGTACCTGAAAATGATATTCCCATATAGGGTGAGCCACAGCCCAGTAGAAATACACTAAACCAAATATGAACAATGACTAAAAGATTAGCAGTTGATAGATGGCCAACACTGATACTTTCTCTTATCACACTTTACAGTTTTATGACATACAAGTCCATGTTACAATCCATTTTTCCAATTTCTTTTAATTTCTCAACTTATAACCATGGCTCAGAACCTGGCCAAACAACTCATCAACACTTTCCCATTTCATAACAGATAAGCATACTAGCTATATCACACACCAACAGATAAGCATACTAGCTATATCATCACTTCCATAGATATGCATAAGAGCACTATCACACTTCCAATGACAAGCATATGAGCTCTGTCAACACATTAATAGATAAGCATATGAGCTCTATCTATGGAGTCCATCCCCTATCTCCTCCCAACAACATCCGGTTTAGAGGTCCATCCCCTATCTTCCCCTAAACCGTGGAGTACATCCCCTATCTCCTCCAACACAACACAATGCATATAAACAATAATTATACACATCATCACACAACACATAAACTTAATGTATTCTTTCAACAGTCATACTCAACGACACATTCCAGTGATTAGTTCCCGTTTGCCTAATCATCATGCATTGTCTACAACAATCAAGACTATCCTCCACCGATAGCCCAAAGCAGTTATTTCTATACAGAAAATAAATACAACAATGGATATATAATCAACATTTCAACTAGGTGAGTGATAAATGATCCAACTACACCCTTTAACCTCTTCCCTTTCCAATTTCCACATTTTCAAATCAATTCCTCATTTCCCATAATTAATTCTACAAATTAATTAACCAATGTAATTAGGGCATTTTCCATAATTAACATTACAACCCTTAGGTTCTATTTTCATTAATGTTTCAACATTAATTCCACTTTTCCATGCCAAACATGCATTTAGGTTTTATATAAATAAAAACCCCAACTTTTGTAAAATTACACAAAGGCCCAAACTCTCCCGAAATTACCCAACAACCCCCAACATATCAAAATGCAAAAATTTAAAGACAAAGCTCATAGTAAGGAGTAGGTTATCCCTACCTCGAAGTTAGAGCTCAGATGGAAAAGAGACTAAAACCAAAATGCTCCAAAGCCCAAGATTTTCGGATCAAAACGACGCCCTCGACGATCAACACGACTTTAACAAAGGCCGAAGAGAAGGAGGACACTCTAACTAGATCAAACCCTAGAGAGAAGGGAGTTTCTAGAGAGAGAGGCTCTCAAAAGTGGTTTTTAGAAAAAGTAAGAGAGAGGAAGAAAAGTAAAAAGTGATTTAAAATCACCCAGCGGATAACTCATATACGTATGACCCGCTCGAGCGGAGAACACAACGCTCGAGCGCCAAGAACAAAAATCTGAACACGCTCGAGCGCAATAAGACCCGCTCGAGCGCTAAGACACAAGAATAAAGCACTTCCGCTCGAGCGCGAAAACCAGTCCGCTCGAGCGTAGATTTCCACCTCCCAGAACTTATACCCAGAAAGTACTACCCGCTTGAGCGCCACCAAACCCGCTCGAGCGCCACTGCTCGAGCGTAAACAAACCCGCTCGAGCGTAAAAATCACATTTGCAGAAGTTTTGCAGGAACACGAAATATCGGAGGAGTGCACTCCCCGCTCGAGCGCAAGGAGACCCGCTCGAGCGGATCGCCTAAAAACTGAACAAGAAGGAATTCAAACCAAGGCCTAACCAACCTGTAACAACCCTGCTCAAAACATCCTAAAACTCAATCAAGTGGAATTAATGGACAACAACAAGATAGATACCACTACCAACTTCACGGAACCGAGTCCGGAATACAACAGAACAGTAAAGGGACAACCGGGATCGCTATAATCAAACATCCTTTTTTATTTAATTTCCAAACAGATCGTTAAGGTATAGTGGTTTTTTGAATGAACTTCCATTTTTAATTTTCTGCCACTTCCAGTTTTATTTTTATTTAACTTTCTTTTTTATTCAAGTTTCTTTCCTACTCAACTTCCTTTTTTATTTAATTTTCAAATAGATCGTTAAGGTGTAGTGGTTTTTGGATTGAACTTCCATTTTTAATTTTATGCAACTTTCATTTTTATTTTTAATCAACTTCCTTTTTTATTCAATTTACTTTTCTTTTAAACTTCCTTTTTTATTTAATTTCCAAATAGATCATTAAGGTGTAGTGGTTTCTGGATTGAACTTCTATTTTTAATTTTATGCAACTTTCATTTTTCTTTTTATTATAATTCCATTTTTAGTCAATTTACTTTTCTATTAAACTTCCTTTTTTATTTAATTTCCATATAGATCGTTAAGGTATAGTGGTTTCTTGAATGAACTTCCCATTTTATTTTTATTTAACTTCCTTTTCTATTCAAGTTTCTTTTCTACTCAACTTCCTTTTTTATTTAATTTCCAAATAGATGGTTAAGGTAAAGTGGTTTTTGGATTGAACTTCTATTTTTAATTTTATGCAACTTTCATTTTTATTTTATTCAATTTAGTTTTCTATTAAACTTCATTTTTTATTTAATTTCCAAATATATCGCTAAGGTAAAGTGGTTTCTGGATTGAACTTCCATATTTAATTTTCTGCAACTTTCATTTTTATTTATATTCTACTTCCATTTTTACTCAATTTACTTTTCTATTAAACTTCCTTTTTTATTTAATTTCCAAATAGATCGTTAAGGTATAGTGGTTTCTGGATTGAACTTTCATTTTTAATTTTATGCAACTTTCATTTTTATTTATATTCTACTTCCATTTTCATTCAATTTACTTTTTTAATAAACTTCCTTTTTTATTTAATTTCCAAATAGATCGTTAAAGTATAGTGGTATCTGGAATGAACTTCCACTTTTAATTTTCTGCAACTTCCATTTTTATTTTTATTTAACATCCTTTTTTATTCAGGTTTCTTTTCTACTCAACTTCCTTTTTTATTTAATTTCCAAATAGATCGTTAAGGTATAGTGGTTTTTGGAATGAACATCCATTTTTAATTTTATGCAACTTTCATTTTTATTTTTATTCAACTTCCATATTTATTCAATTTACTTTTCTATAAAACTTCCTTTTTTATTTAATTTCCAAATAGATTGTTAAGGCATAGTCGATTCTGGATTGAATTTCCATATTTAATTTTCTCCAACTTTCATTTTTATTCTTATTTAACTTCCATTTTTGTTCAATTTACTTTTCTATTAAACTTTCTTTTTTATTTAATTTGCAAACAGATCGTTAAGGTATAGTGGTTTCTGGATTGAACTTCTACTTTTTATTTTATGCAACTTTCATTTTTATTTTTATTCAATTTACTTTTCTATTAAACATCCTTTTTTATTTAATTTCCAAATAGATCGTTGAGGTATAGTGGTTTCTTGAATGAACTTCCATTTTTAATTTTCTGCAACTTCCAGTTTTATTTTTATTTAATTTTCTTTTTTATTCAAGTTTCTTTTCTACTCAACTTCATTTTTTATTTAATTTCTAAATAGATCGTTAAGGTGTAGTGGTTTTTGGATTGAACTTCCATTTTTAATTTTATGCAACTTCCATTTTCATTTTTAATCAACTTCCATTTTTATTCAATTTACTTTTCTTTTAAACTTTCTTTTTTATTTAATTTCCAAATAGATCGTTAAGGTGTAGTGGTTTCTGGATTGAACTTCTATTTTTAATTTTATGCAACTTTCATTTTTATTTTTATTCTAATTCCATGTTTAGTCAATTTACTTTTCTATTAAACTTCCTTTTTTATTTAATTTCCATATAGATCGTTAAGGTATAGTGGTTTCTAGAATGAACTTCCAACTTTATTTTTATTTAACTTCCTTTTCTATTCAAGTTTCTTTTCTACTCAACTTCCTTTTTTATTTAATTTCCAAATAGATGGTTAAGGTAAAGTGGTTTTCGGATTGAACTTCCATTTTTTATTTTATGCAACTTTCATTTTTATTTTATTCAACTTCCATTTTTATTCAATTTACTTTTCTATTAAACTTCCTTTTTTATTTAATTTCCAAATAGATCGTTAAGGTATAGTGGTTTCTGGATTGAACTTCCATATTTAATTTTCTGCAACTTTCATTTTTATTTTTGTTCAACTTCCATTTTTATTCAATTTACTTTTCTATTAAACTTCCTTTTTTATTTAATTTCCAAGTAGATCGTTAAAGTATAGTGGTTTCTGGAATGAACTTCCATTTTTAATTTTCTGCAACTTCCATTTTTATTTTAATTTAACTTCCTTTTTTATTCAAGTTTCTTTTCTACTCAACTTCCTTTTTTTATTTAATTTCCAAATAGATCGTTAAGGTATAGTGGTTTTTGGATTGAACTTCCATTTTTCATTTTATGCAACTTTCATTTTTATTTTTATTCTACTTCAATTTTAATTCAATTTACTTTCCTATTAAACTTCCTTTTTTATTTAATTTCTAAATAGATCGTTAAGGTATAGTGGTTTCTGGATTGAACTTCCATTTTTAATTTTATGCAACTTTCATTTTTATTTTTATTCTACTTCCATTTTTTGTCAATTTACTTTTCTATTAAACTTCCTTTTTTATTTAATTTTCAAATAGATCGTTCGGGTATAGTGGTTTCTGGATTGAACTTCCACTTTTTATTTTATGCAACTTTCCTTTTTATTTTTATTCAACTTTCATTTTTATTCAATTTACTTTTCTATTAAACACCCTTTTTTATTTAATTTCCACATAGATCGTTAAGGTATAGTGGTTTCTTGAATGGACTTCCATTTTTACATTTCTGCAACTTTCAGTTTTATTTTTATTTAACTTCCTTTTTATTCAAGTTTCTTTTCTACTCAACTTCCTTTTTTATTTAATTTCCAAATAGATCGTTAAGGTATAGTGGTTTTTGGATTGAACTTCCATTTTTCATTTTATGCAACTTTCATTTTTATTTTTATTCTACTTCAATTTTAATTCAATTTACTTTCCTATTAAACTTTCTTTTTTATTTAATTTCCAAATAGATCGTTAAGGTATAGTAGTTTCTGGATTGAACTTCCATTTTTAATTTTATGCAACTTTCATTTTTATTTTTATTCTACTTCAATTTTAATTCAATTTACTTTCCTATTAAACTTCCTTTTTTATTTAATTTCCAAATAGATCGTTAAGGTATAGTCGTTTCTGGATTGAACTTCCATTTTTAATTTTATGTAACTTTCATTTTTATTTTTATTCAACTACCATTTTTATTCAATTTACTTTTCTATTAAACTTCCTTTTTTATTTAATTTCCAAATAGATCGTTAAGGTATAGTGTTTTCTTGAATGAATTGCCATTTTTAATTTTCTGCAACTCCCATTTTTATTTTTATTCTACTTCCATTTTTATTCAATTTTCTTTTCTATTAAACTTCCTTTTTTATTTAATTTCCAAATAGATCGTTAAGGTATAGTGCTTTCTAGATTGAACTTCCACTTTTAATTTTATGCAACTTTCCTTTTTATTTTTATTCTACTTCCATTTTTATTCAATTTACTTTTCTATTAAACATCCTTTTTTATTTAATTTCAAAATAGATTGTTAAGGTATAGCGGTTTCTTGAATGAACTTCCATTTTTAATTTTCTGCAACTTCCATTTTTATTTTTATTTAGCTTCCTTTTTCATTCATGTTTCTTTTCTACTCAACTTCCTTTTTTATTTAATTTGCAAACAGATCGTTAAGGTATAGTGGTTTCTGGATTGAACTTCCCCTTTTTATTTTATGCAACTTTCCTTTTTATTTTTATTCTACTTCTATTTTTATTCAATTTACTTTTCTATTAAACATCCTTTTTTATTTAATTTCCAAAAAGATCGTTAAGGTATAGTGGTTTCTTGAATGAACTTCCATTTTTAATTTTCTACAACTTCCATTTTTATATTTATTTAACTTCCTTTTTCATTCATGTTTCTTTTCTACTCAACTTCCTTTTTTATTTAATTTCCAGATAGATCGTTAAGGTATACTGGTTTTTGGATTGAACTTCCATTTTTAATTTTATGCAACTTTCATTTTTATTTTTATTCAACATCCATTTTTATTCAATTTACTTTTCTATTAAACTTTCTTTTTTATTTAATTTCCAAGTAGATCGTTAAGGTATAGTGGCTTCTGGATTGAACTTTCATATTTAATTTTCTGCAACTTTACTTTTTATTTTTATTCAACTTCCATTTTTATTCAATTTACTTTTCTATTAAACTTCCTTTTTTATTTAATTTCCAAATAGATCGTTAAGGTATAGTGGTTTCTGGATTGAACTTCCATTTTTAATTTTACGTATCTTTCATTTTTATTTTTATTCTACTTCCATTTTTTGTCAATTTACTTTTCTATTAAACTTCCTTTTTTATTTAATTTTCAAATAGATCGTTCGGGTATAGTGGTTTCTGGATTGAACTTCCACTTTTTATTTTATGCAACTTTCCTTTTTATTTTTATTCAACTTTCATTTTTATTCAATTTACTTTTCTATTAAACACCCTTTTTTATTTAATTTCCACATAGATCGTTAAGGTATAGTGGTTTCTTGAATGGACTTCCATTTTTACATTTCTGCAACTTTCAGTTTTATTTTTATTTAACTGCCTTTTTATTCAAGTTTCTTTTCTACTCAACTTCCTTTTTTATTTAATTTCCAAATAGATCGTTAAGGTATAGTGGTTTTTGGATTGAACTTCCATTTTTCATTTTATGCAACTTTCATTTTTATTTTTATTCTACTTCAATTTTAATTCAATTTACTTTCCTATTAAACTTTCTTTTTATTTAATTTCCAAATAGATCGTTAAGGTATAGTGGTTTCTGGATTGAACTTCCATTTTTAATTTTATGCAACTTTCATTTTTATTTTTATTCTACTTCAATTTTAATTCAATTTACTTTCCTATTAAACTTCCTTTTTTATTTAATTTCCAAGTGGATCGTTAAAGTATAGTGGTTTCTGGAATGAACTTTCATTTTTAATTTTCTGCAACTTCCATTTTTATTTTAATTTAACTTCCTTTTTTATTCAAGTTTCTTTTCTACTCAACTTCCTTTTTTATTTAATTTCCAAATAGATCGCTAAGGTATAGTGGTTTTTGGATTGAACTTCCATTTTTCATTTTATGCAACTTTCATTTTTATTTTTATTCTACTTCAGTTTTAATTCAATTTACTTTCCTATTAAACTTTCTTTTTTATTTAATTTCCAAATAGATCGTTAAGGTATGGTGGTTTCTGGATGGAACTTCCATTTTTAATTTTATGCAACTTTCATTTTTATTTTTATTCTACTTCCATTTTTTGTCAATTTACTTTTCTATTAAACTTCCTTTTTTATTTAATTTTCAAATAGATCGTTCGGGTATAGTGGTTTCTGGATTGAACTTCCACTTTTTATTTTATGCAACTTTCCTTTTTATTTTTATTCAACTTTCATTTTTATTCAATTTACTTTTCTATTAAACACCCTTTTTTATTTAATTTCCACATAGATCGTTAAGGTATAGTGGTTTCTTGAATGGACTTCCATTTTTACATTTCTGCAACTTTCAGTTTTATTTTTATTTAACTTCCTTTTTATTCAAGTTTCTTTTCTACTCAACTTCCTTTTTTATTTAATTTCCAAAGAGATCGTTAAGGTATAGTGGTTTTTGAATTGAACTTCCATTTTTAATTTTATGCAACTTTCATTTTTATTTTTATTCAACTTCCATTTTTATTCAATTTACTTTTCTATTAAACTTTCTTTTTTATTTAATTTCCAAGTAGATCGTTAAGGTATAGTGGCTTCTGGATTGAACTTTCATATTTAATTTTCTGCAACTTTACTTTTTATTTTCATTCAACTTCCATTTTTATTCAATTTACTTTTCTATTAAACTTCCTTTTTTATTTAATTTCCAAATAGATCGTTAAGGTATAGTGGTTTCTGGATTGAACTTCCATTTTTAATTTTACGTATCTTTCATTTTTATTTTTATTCTACTTCCATTTTTTGTCAATTTACTTTTCTATTAAACTTCCTTTTTTATTTAATTTTCAAATAGATCGTTCGGGTATTGTAACGCCCTCAAAATAACAACATTAAACCCATCCAGATATAGAGACATGCATTGATACATAATTATCCACATTCATCTATTCATCTATTTATCAGAGTATTTCATTACAAAAGTATTACATGGTTACAACAGAAGCAAATGCCTTACGGGCTTACAGCTTTCCAAGTTAACACTTGGTTACAAAAGAGAGTGCTAGCTTAAATACACATTAAGTCTTAGGCTCAAATCTATATGAAATACAATCAAGAAAGAATAAAGCGACAAAGGGATGTCTGCCTCTAGCCTCCCAAGCTAAGTCCTCAGAGGTGGCATGCTACCTGTACCTGAAAATGATGTTCCCATATAGGGTGAGCCACAGCCCAGCAGAAATATACTAAACCAACTATGAACAATGCCTAAACGATTAGCAACTGATAGGTGGTCAATACTTACACTTCCATTTTCATCTTATTACAATTCCATGACAGCCAAGTCTATGTTACAATTCACTTTCCATTTCTTATTCAACTTTGAGTTTGAAAACAAGGCTCAGTACTCTGGCCAAAACATTTGATGAGACTATAGTTCATCACTAGAACACTTTCGAAATCCAAGGTGGATACACATTTTGGTGTTGTATCAATAACACATAAATTACTTCCATACTTCGCAAACGATGATGATATACATTTTAGCGTTATATCAAATCAAACAACCTTTTCAATAGATAAACATATGAGCTATATCACTACTTCAACAGATAAGCATATGAGCTATATCAATATTACCACAGATAAGCGTATGAGCTATATCTACACTTCACTAGACAAGCATATGAGCTGTATCTATACTTCACAAAGATAAGCATATGAGCTGTATCTATACTTCAC
This sequence comes from Camellia sinensis, assembly GCF_055761805.1. Classification (NCBI taxonomy): domain Eukaryota; kingdom Viridiplantae; phylum Streptophyta; class Magnoliopsida; order Ericales; family Theaceae; genus Camellia; species Camellia sinensis. Next base: position 34,527,865 of record NW_028128987.1, read on the forward strand.
AAAGATAAGCATATGAGCTGTATCAATATTCCAATAACCGGTTTAGAGGTACATCCCCCATCTTCCCCTAAACCATTAACCGGTTTAGAGGTACATCCCCCATCTTCCCCTAAACCGTGGAGTACATCTCCCATCTCCTCCCATACACAAGTAATGCATATAAACACAGAATCACATATGCAATCAATCAATACATAAAATTAATGTATTCTATCAACCGTCTACACATAATGCATATAAACACATTGGTCACATGCACAATCCACAGATACATAAAGTTAATGTATTCTATCAACCGTCTACACATAATGCATATAAACACATTGGTCACATGCACAATCCACAGATACATAAAGTTAATGTATTCTATCAACCGTCATACTCTATGACACATCCAATTGATTAGTTTTAGTTTGCCTAATCATCATGCATTGTCTACAACAATCATCACTACCCTCCACCGGTAGCCCAAAGCAATTATTTCTAAACAGGAAATAAGTGCACAAATGGATATTCAATCAACATTTCATTTCGGTGAGTGATAAATAATTCAACTACACCCTTTAACCCCATACATTCCCACTCTCAACATTCCTATTTCAAAATCTCACTTCTCACGATTAATTAACCCAATTAATCAAACAATATAATTAGAGCATTTCCCATAATTAACATTACAACCCTTAAGGTCCCATTTTCATCAATGTCCTAACATTAATCTCATTTCTCTATGCCTAACATGCATATAGGTTTATATATTTAAAAACCCAACTATTGTAAAATTACACAAAGGCCCAAACTTTCTCAAAATTACCCAACAACCCCCAACATATCAAAATGCTAAAATTCAAAGACAAAGTTTATAAGATGGAGTAGGTTATCCCTACCTCAAATAATGGGACCCAACGAAGGAGGTGAAGAAACGGAAGTGCTCCAAATCCCGAAATTTTCAGATTAAAAGGTAGCCCTCGACGATCAACACAACTTTTGTAAAGGCCCAAGGTGAGAAAACAACTTCTACTAGATCAAATCTAAGAGAGAAGTTAGGGTTTTTTGTGAGAGGACCTCTCAAAATAGCTTTTTGGAAAAGTAAGAGAGAGAAAGGATGTTGAAAAGTGAACAAAAAAGGTGATTTCACGAACTGATATAAAACAGGTCCGCTCGAGCGTACAACACCCCGCTCGAGCGTCAGACACAGGTTCACGCTCGAGCGTCCAAATATCCGCTCGAGCGCCGGATGCACTCTCCCAGAATTTTCTGCAGACGACGAAAATGCTGAGAGGAGGAACTTCACGCTCGAGCGTCCAATCTGCCGCTCGAGCGGAAAGGCAACAACAAAAACCCGCTCGAGCGTCAAATCGACGCTCGAGCGTAGAGACCAAAACCTGGGCAAAAATTCTAAGTTTTAAAACACAACCAACTTATTCCCAACTTGCCCAACACAACCCAAAACTCTAACACAAAGAGTAAGGGATAGAAATGAGAATAAAACAACAACGAATCCACGGAACCGAGTCCGGATTACGGTTAAACAATAGCAGGGAATACCGGGATCGCTATAGGTATAGTGGTTTCTGGATTGAACTTCCACTTTTTATTTTATGCAACTTTCCTTTTTATTTTTATTCAACTTTCATTTTTATTCAATTTACTTTTCTATTAAACACCCTTTTTTATTTAATTTCTACATAGATCGTAAAGGTATAGTGGTTTCTTGAATGGACTTCCATTTTTACATTTCTGCAACTTTCAGTTTTATTTTTATTTAACTTCCTTTTTATTCAAGTTTCTTTTCTACTCAACTTCCTTTTTTATTTAATTTCCAAATAGATCGTTAAGGTATAGTGGTTTTTGGATTGAACTTCCATTTTTCATTTTATGCAACTTTCATTTTTATTTTTATTCTACTTCAATTTTAATTCAATTTACTTTCCTATTAAACTTTCTTTTTTATTTAATTTCCAAATAGATCGTTAAGGTATAGTGGTTTCTGGATTGAACTTCCATTTTTAATTTTATGCAACTTTCATTTTTATTTTTATTCTACTTCAATTTTCATTCAATTTACTTTCCTATTAAACTTCCTTTTTTATTTAATTTCCAAATATATCGTTAAGGTATAGTGGTTTCTGGATTGAACTTCCATTTTTAATTTTATGTAACTTTCATTTTTGTTTTTATTCAACTACCATTTTTATTCAATTTACTTTTCTATTAAACTTCCTTTTTTATTTAATTTCCAAATAGATCGTTAAGGTATAGTGTTTTCTTGAATGAATTGCCATTTTTAATTTTCTGCAACTCCCATTTTTATTTTTATTCTACTTCCATTTTTATTCAATTTTCTTTTCTATTAAACTTCCTTTTTTATTTAATTTCCAAATAGATCGTTAAGGTATAGTGCTTTCTAGATTGAACTTCCACTTTTAATTTTATGCAACTTTCCTTTTTATTTTTATTCTACTTCCATTTTTATTCAATTTACTTTTCTATTAAACATCCTTTTTTATTTAATTTCAAAATAGATTGTTAAGGTATAGCGGTTTCTTGAATGAACTTCCATTTTTAATTTTCTGCAACTTCCATTTTTATTTTTATTTAGCTTCCTTTTTCATTCAAGTTTCTTTTCTACTCAACTTCCTTTTTTATTTAATTTGCAAACAAATCGTTAAGGTATAGTGGTTTCTGGATTGAACTTCCCCTTTTTATTTTATGCAACTTTCCTTTTTATTTTTATTCTACTTCTATTTTTATTCAATTTACTTTTCTACTAAACATCCTTTTTTATTTAATTTCCAAATATATCGTTAAGGTATAGTGGTTTCTTGAATGAACTTCCATTTTTATATTTTTTTAACTTCCTTTTTCATTCATGTTTCTTTTCTACTCAACTTCCTTTTTTATTTAATTTCCAGATAGATCGTTAAGGTATACTGGTTTTTGGATTGAACTTCCATTTTTAATTTTATGCAACTTTCATTTTTATTTTTATTCAACTTCCATTTTTATTCAATTTACTTTTCTATTAAACTTTCTTTTTTATTTAATTTCCAAGTAGATCGTTAAGGTATAGTGGCTTCTGGATTGAACTTTCATATTTAATTTTCTGCAACTTTACTTTTTATTTTCATTGAAATTCCATTTTTATTCAATTTACTTTTCTATTAAACTTCCTTTTTTATTTAATTTCCAAATAGATCGTTAACGTATAGTGGTTTCTGGATTGAACTTCCATTTTTAATTTTACGTATCTTTCATTTTTATTTTTATTCTACTTCCATTTTTTGTCAATTTACTTTTCTATTAAACTTCCTTTTTTATTTAATTTTCAAATAAATCGTTCGGGTATAGTGGTTTCTGGATTGAACTTCCACTTTTTATTTTGTGCAACTTTCCTTTTTATTTTTATTCAACTTTCATTTTTATTCAATTTACTTTTCTATTAAACACCCTTTTTTATTTAATTTCCACATAGATCGTTAAGGTATAGTGGTTTCTTGAATGGACTTCCATTTTTACATTTCTGCAACTTTCAGTTTTATTTTTATTTAACTTCCTTTTTATTCAAGTTTCTTTTCTACTCAACTTCCTTTTTTATTTAATTATCAAAATAGATCGTTAAGGTATAGTGGATTTTGGATTGAACTTCCATTTTTCATTTTATGCAACTTTCATTTTTATTTTTATTCTACTTCAATTTTAATTCAATTTACTTTCCTATTAAACTTTCTTTTTTATTTAATTTCCAAATAGATCGTTAAGGTATAGTGGTTTCAGGATTGAACTTCTATTTTTAATTTTATGCAACTTTCATTTTTATTTTTATTCTACTTCAATTTTCATTCAATTTACTTTCCTATTAAACTTCCTTTTTTATTTAATTTCCAAATATATCGTTAAGGTATAGTGGTTTCTGGATTGAACTTCCATTTTTAATTTTATGTAACTTTCATTTTTGTTTTTATTCAACTACCATTTTTATTCAATTTACTTTTCTATTAAACTTCCTTTTTTATTTAATTTCCAAATAGATCGTTAAGGTATAGTGCTTTCTTGAATGAATTGCCATTTTTAATTTTCTGCAACTCCCATTTTTATTTTTATTCTACTTCCATTTTTATTCAATTATCTTTTCTATTAAACTTCCTTTTTTATTTAATTTCCAAATAGATCGTTAAGGTATAGTGCTTTCTAGATTGAACTTCCACTTTTAATTTTATGCAACTTTCCTTTTTATTTTTATTCTACTTCCATTTTTATTCAATTTACTTTTCTATTAAACATCCTTTTTTATTTAATTTCAAAATAGATTGTTAAGGTATAGCGGTTTCTTGAATGAACTTCCATTTTTAATTTTCTGCAACTTCCATTTTTATTTTTATTTAGCTTCCTTTTTCATTGAAGTTTCTTTTCTACTCAACTTCCTTTTTTATTTAATTTGCAAACAAATCGTTAAGTTATAGTGGTTTCTGGATTGAACTTCCCCTTTTTATTTTATGCAACTTTCCTTTTTATTTTTATTCTACTTCTATTTTTATTCAATTTACTTTTCTATTAAACATCCTTTTTTATTTAATTTCCAAATATATCGTTAAGGTATAGTGGTTTCTTGAATGAACTTCCATTTTTATATTTATTTAACTTCCTTTTTCATTCATGTTTCTTTTCTACTCAACTTCCTTTTTTATTTAATTTCCAGATAGATCGTTAAGGTATACTGGTTTTTGGATTGAACATCCATTTTTAATTTTATGCAACTTTCATTTTTATTTTTATTCAACTTCCATTTTTATTCAATTTACTTTTCTATTAAACTTTCTTTTTTATTTAATTTCCAAGTAGATCGTTAAGGTATAGTGGCTTCTGGATTGAATTTTCATATTTAATTTTCTGCAACTTTACTTTTTATTTTTATTCAACTTCCATTTTTATTCAATTTACTTTTCTATTAAACTTCCTTTTTTATTTAATTTCCAAATAGATCGTTAAGGTATAGTGGTTTCTGGATTGAACTTTCATTTCTAATTTTACGTATCTTTCATTTTTATTTTTATTCTACTTCCATTTTTTGTCAATTTACTTTTCTATTAAACTTCCTTTTTTATTTAATTTTCAAATAGATCGTTCGGGTATCGTCGTTTCTGGATTGAACTTCCACTTTTTATTTTATGCAACTTTCCTTTTTATTTTTATTCAACTTTCATTTTTATTCAATTTACTTTTCTATTAAACACCCTTTTTTATTTAATTTCCACATAGATCGTTAAGGTATAATGGTTTCTTGAATGGACTTCCACTTTTACATTTCTGCAACTTTCAGTTTTATTTTTATTTAACTTCCTTTTTCATTCAAGTTTCTTTTCTACTCAACTTTCTTTTTTATTTAATTTCCAAATAGATCGTTAAGGTATAGTGGTTTTTGGATTGAACTTCCATTTTTAATTTTATGCAACTTTCATTTTTATTTTTATTCAACTTTCACTTTTATTCGATTTACTTTTCTATTAAACTTCATTTTTTATTTAATTTCCAAGTTGATCGTTAAGGTATAGTGGTTTTTGGATTGAACTTCCATTTTTAATTTCTTGCAACTTTCATTTTTATTTTTATTCTACATCCATTTTTATTCAATTTACTTTTCTATGAAACTTCCTTTTTTATTTAATTTCCAAATAGATCATTAAGGTATAGTGGTTTCCGGATTGAACCTCCACTTTTAATTTTATGCAACTTTCCTTTTTATTTTTATTCTACTTCCATTTTTAAACAATTTACTTTTCTATTAAACTTCCTTTTTTATTTAATTTCCAAATAGATCGTTAAGGTATAGTGGTTTCTGGATTGAACTTCCGTATTTAATTTTCTGCAACTTTCATTTTTATTTTTACTCAACTTCCATTTTTATTCAAGTTTCTTTTCTATTAAACTTCCTTTTTATTTAATTTCCAAATAGATCGTTAAGGTGTAGTGGTTTCTGGATTGAACTTCCATATTTAATTTTCTGCAACTTTAATTTTTATTTTTATTCAACTTCCATTTTTATTCAATTTACTTTTCTATTAAACTTCCTTTTTTATTTAATTTCCAAATAGATCGTTAAGGTATAGTGGTTTCTGGATTGAACTTCCATATTTAATTTTATGTAACTTTCATTTTTATTTTTATTCTACTTCCATTTTTATTCAATTTAATTTTCTGTTAAACTTCCTTTTTTATTTAATTTGCAAACAGATCGTTAAGGTATAGTGGTTTCCGGATTGAACTTCCCCTTTTTATTTTATGCAACTTTCATTTTTATTTTTATTCGACTTCCATTTTTAATCAATTAACTTTTCTATTAAACATCCTTTTTTATTTAATTTCCAAATAGATCGTTAAGGTATAGTGGTTATTGGATTGAACTTCCATTTTTAATTTTATGCAACTTTCGTTTTTATTTTTATTCAACTTCCATTTTTATTCAATTTACTTTTCTATTAAACTTTCTTTTTTATTTAATTTCCATATAGATCGTTAAGGTAAAGTGGTTTCTGGATTGAACTTCCATATTTAACTTTCTGCAAATTTCATTTTTATTTTTATTCAACTTCTATTTTTATTCAATTTACTTTTCTATTAAGCTTCTTTTTTTATTTAATTTCGAAATAGATCGTTAAGGTATAGTGGTTTCTTGATTGAACTTCCATTTTTAATTTTATGCAACTTTCATTTTTATTTTTATTCTACTTCTATTTTAATTCAATTTACTTTCCTATTAAACTTCATTTTTTATTTAATTTCCAAATAGATCGCTAAGGTATAGTGGTGTCTGGATTGAACATCCACTTTTAATTTTATGCAACTTTCATTTTTATTTATATTCTACTTCCATTTTTATTCAATTTACTTTTCTATTAAACTTCCTTTTTGACTTAATTTCCAAATAGATCGTTAAGATATAGTGGTTTCTGGAATGAACTTCCATTTTTATTTTTCTGCAACTTCCATTTTTATTTTTATTTAACTTCCCATTTTATTCAGGTTTTTTTTCTACTCAACTTCCTTTTTTATTTAATTTCCAAATAGATCGTTATGGTATAGTGGTTTTTGGATTGAACATCCATTTTTAATTTTATGCAACTTTCATTTTTATTTTTATTCAACTTCCATTTTTATCCAATTTACTTTTTTATTAAACTTCATTTTTTATTTAATTTCCAAATAGATCGTTAAGGTATAGTGGTTTCTGGACTGAATTTTCATATTTAATTTTCTGGAACTTTCATTTTTATTTTTATTCAACTTCCATTTCAATTCAATTTACTTTTCTATTAAACTTCATTTTTTATTTAATTTGCAAACAGATCGTTAAGGTATAGTGGTTTCTGGATTGAACTTCCACTTTTTATTTTATCCAACTTTCATTTCTATTTTTATTCTACTTCTATTTTTATTCAAATTACTTTTCTGTCAAACATCCTTTTTTATTTAAGTTCCAAATAGATCGTTAAGGTATAGTGGTTTCTTGAATGAATTTCCATATTTAATTTTCTGTAACTTCTATTTTTATTTTTATTTAATTTCCCTTTTTATTCAAGTTTCTTTTCTACTCAACTTCCTTTTTTATTTAATTTCCAAATAGATCGTTAAGGTATAGTGGTTTCTGGATTGAACTTCCATTTTTAATTTTATGCAACTTTAATTTTTATATTTATTCTACTTCCATTTTAATTCAATTTACTTTCCTATTAAGCTTCCTTTTTTATTTAACTTCAAAGTAGATCGTTAAGGTATAGTGGTTTCTGGATTGAACTTCCATTTTTAATTTTATGCAACTTTCATTTTTATTTTTATTCTACTTCCATTTTTAATAAATTTACTTTTCTATTAAGCTCACTTTTTTATTTAATTTCCAAATAGATCGTTAAAGTATAGTGGTTTCTCAAGTGAACTTCCATTTTTAATTTTCTGCAACTTCCAATTTTATTTTTATTTAACTTCCTTTTTTATTCAAGTTTCTTTTCTACTCAAATTCCTTTTTTATTTAATTTCCAAATAGATCGTTAAGGTATAGTGGTTTTTGGATTGAACTTCCATTTTTAATTTTATGCAACTTTCATTTTTATTTTTATTCAACTTCCATTTTTATTCAATTTACTTTTCTATTAAACTTCCTTTTTTATTTAATTTCCAAATAGATCGCTAAGGTAAAGTGGTTTCTGGATTGAACTTCCATATTTAATTCCCTGCAACTTTCATTTTTATTTTTATTCAACTTCCATTTTTATTCAATTTACTTTTCTAATAAACTTCCTTTTTTATTTAATTTCCAAATAGATCGTTAAGGTATAGTGGTTTCTGGATTGAACTTCCATTTTTATTTATATTCTACTTCCATTTTTATTCAATTTACTTTTCTATTAAACAACTTTTTTTATTTAATTTCCAAATAGATCGTTAAAGTATAGTGGTTTCTCAAGTGAACTTCCATTTTTAATTTTCTGCAACTTCCAATTTTATTTTTATTTAACTTCCTTTTTTATTCAAGTTTCTTTTCTACTCAAATTCCTTTTTTATTTAATTTCCAAATAGATCGTTAAGGTATAGTGGTTTTTGGATTGAACTTCCATTTTTAATTTTATGCAACTTTCATTTTTATTTTTATTCAACTTCCATTTTTATTCAATTTACTTTTCTATTAAACTTCCTTTTTTATGTAATTTCCAAATAGATCGCTAAGGTAAAGTGGTTTCTGGATTGAACTTCCATATTTAATTTCCTGCAACTTTCATTTTTATTTTTATTCAACTTCCATTTTCATTCAATTTACTTTTCTTATAAACTTCCTTTTTTATTTAATTTCCAAATAGATCGTTAAGGTATAGTGGTTTCTGGATTGAACTTCCATTTTTAATTTTATGCAACTTTCATTTTTATTTATATTCTACTTCCGTTTTTATTCAATTTACTTTTCTATTAAACAACTTTTTTTATTTAATTTCGAAATAGATCATTAAAGTATAGTGGTTTCTGGAATGAACTTCCATTTTTAATTTTCTGCAACTTCCATTTTTATTTTTATTTAACTTCCTTTTTTATTCAAGTTTCTTTTCTACTCAACTTCCTTTTTTATTTAATTTCCAAATAGATCGTTAAGGTATAGTGGTTTTTGGATTGAACTTCCATTTTTAATTTTATGCAACTTTCATTTTTATTTTTATTCTACTTCAATTTTCATTCAATTTACTTTACTATTAAACTTCCTTTTTTATTTAATTTCCAAATAGATCGTTAAATTATAGTGGTTTCTGGATTGAACATTCATTTTAATTTTATGCAACTTTCATTTCTATTTTTATTCAACTTCCATTTTTATCCAATTTACTTTTCTATTAAACTTCATTTTTTATTTAATTTCCAAATAGATCGTTAAGGTATAGTGGTTTCTGGACTGAATTTTCATATTTAATTTTCTGCAACTTTCATTTTTATTTTTATTCTACTTCAATTTTAATTCAATTTACTTTCCTATTAAACTTCCTTTTTTATTTAATTTCCAAATAGATCGTTAAGGTATAGTGGTTTCTGGATTGAACTTCCATTTTTAATTTTATGCAACTTTCATTTTTATTTTTGTTCAACTTTCATTTTTATTCGATTTACTTTTCTATTAAACTTCATTTTTTATTTAATTTCCAAGTAGATCGTTAAGGTATAGTGGTTTTTGGATTTAACTTCCATTTTTAATTTCTTGCAACTTTCATTTTTATTTTTATTCAACTTCCATTTTTATTCAAGTTTCTTTTCTACTCAACTTCCTTTTTTATTTAATTTCCAAATAGATCGTTAAGGTATAGTGGTTTCTGGATTGAACTTCCACTTTTAATTTTATGCAACTTTCCTTTTTATTTTTATTCAACTTCCATTTTTATTCAATTTACTTTTCTATTAAACATCCTTTTTTATTTAATTTCCAAATAGATCGTTAAAGTATAGTGGTTTCCTGAATGAACTTCCATTTTTAATTTTCTGCAACAACCAGTTTTATTTTTATTTAACTTCCTTTTTTATTCAAGTTTCCTTTCTACTCAACTTCCTTTTTTATTTAATTTGCAAACAGATCCTTAAGGTATAGTGGTTACGGGATTGAACTTCCCCTTTTTATTTTATGCAACTTTCCTTTTTATTTTTATTCTACTTCCATTTTTATTCAATTTACTTTTCTATTAAACATTCTTTTTTATTTAATTTCCAAATAGATCGTTAAGGTATAGTGGTTTCTTGAATGAACTTCCATTTTTATTTTTCTACAACTTCCATTTTTATTTTTATTTAACTTCCTTTTTCATTCAAGTTTCCTTTCTACTAAACTTCCTTTTTTTTATTTAATTTGCAAACAGATTGTTAAGGTATAGTGGTTTCCGGATTGAACTTCCCCTTTTTATTTCAGGCAACATTCCTTTTTATTTTTATTCTACTTCTATTTTTATTCAATTTACTTTTCTATTAAACATCCCTTTTTATTTAATTTCCAAATAGATCGTTAAGGTATAGTGGTTTCTTGAATGAACTTCCATTTTTAATTTTCTACAACTTCCGTTTTTAAATTTATTTAACTTCCTTTTTCATTCATGTTTCTTTTCTACTCAACTTCCTTTTTTATTTAATTTCCAAATAGATCGTTAAGGTATAGTGGTTTTTGGATTGAACTTCCATTTTTAATTTTATGCAACTTTCATTTTTATTTTTATTCAACTTCCATTTTTATCCAATTTACTTTTCTATTAAACTTTCTTTTTTATTTAATTTCCAAGTAAATCGTTAAGGTATAGTGGTTTCTGGATTGAACTTCCATATTTAATTTTCTGCAACTTTAGTTTTTATTTTTATTCAACTTCCATTTTTATTCAATTTACTTTTCTATTAAACTTCCTTTTTTATTTAATTTCCAAATAGATCGTTAAGGTATAGTGGTTTCTGGATTGAACTTCCATTTTTAATTTTATGCATCTTTCATTTTTATTTTTATTCTACTTCCATTTTTTTTCAATTTACTTTTCTATTAAACTTCCTTTTTCATTTAATTCTCAAATAGATCGTTCGGGTATAGTCGTTTCTGGATTGAACTTCCACTTTTTATTTTATGCAACTTTCCTTTTTATTTTTAATCAACTTTCAATTTTATTCAATTTACTTTTCTATTTAACATCCTTTTTTATTTAATTTCCACATAGATCGTTAATGTATTGTGGTTTCTTGAATGGACTTTCATTTTTACATTTCTACGTCTTTCAGTTTTATTTTTATTTAACTTCCTTTTTTATTCAAGTTTCTTTTCTACTCAACTTCCTTTTTTATTTAATTACCAAATAGATCGTTAAGGTATAGTGGTTTTTGGATTGAACTTCCATTTTTAATTTTATGCAACTTTCATTTTTATTTTTGTTCAACTTTCATTTTTATTCGATTTACTTTTCTATTAAACTTCATTTTTTATTTAATTTCCAATTAGATCGTTAAGGTATAGTGGTTTTTGGATTGAACTTCCATTTTTAATTTCTTGCAACTTTCATTTTTATTTTTATTCAATTTACTTTTCTATGAAACTTCCTTTTTTATTTAATTTCCAAATAGATCGTTAAGGTATAGTGGCTTCTGGATTGAACTTCCACTTTTAATTTTATGCAACTTTCCTTTTTATTTTTATTCAACTTCCATTTTTATACAATTTACTTTTCTATTAAACTTCCTTTTTTATTTAATTTCCAAATAGATCGTTAAGGTATAGTGGTTTCTGGATTGAACTTCCGTATTTAATTTTCTGCAACTTTCATTTTTATTTTTACTCAACTTCCATTTTTATTCATGTTCCTTTTCTATTAAACTTCCTTTTTTATTTAATTTCCAAATAGATCGTCAAGGTGTAGTGGTTTCTGGATTGAACTTCCATATTTAATTTTATGCAACTTTCCTTTTTATTTTTATTCAACTTCCATTTTTATTCAATTTACTTTTCTATTAAACTTCCTTTTTTATTTAATTTCCAAATAGATCATTAAGGTATAGTGGTTTCTTGAATGGAGTTCCATTTTAACATTTCTGCAACTTTCAATTTTATTTTTATTTAACTTCCTTTTTTGTTGAAGTTTCTTTTCTACTCAACTTCTTTTTTTATTTAATTTCCAAATAGATCGTTAAGGTATAGTGGTTTTTGGATTGAACATCCATTTTTAATTTTATGCAACTTTCATTTTTATTTTTATTCAACTTTCATTTTTATTCGATTTACTTTTCTATTAAACTTCATTTTTTATTTAATTTCCAAGTAGATCATTAAGGTTTAGTGGTTTTTGGAATGAACTTTCATTTTTAATTTCTTGGAACTTTCATTTTTATTCTTATTCAACTTCCATTTTTATTCAATTTACTTTTCTATTAAACTTCCTTTTTTATTTAATTTCGAAATAGATCGTTAAGGTATATCTATTTGGAAATTAAATAAAAAGGAAGTTTAACAGAAATGTAAATTGAATAAAAATGGAATTAGAATAAAAATAAAGATGAAATTTGCATAAAATTAAAAATGAAAGTTCAATCCAAAAACCACTAAATCTTAACAATCTATTTAGAAATTAAATAAAAAAGGAGGTTGTGTTGAAAAGAAACTTGAATAAAAAAGGAAGTTGAATAAAAATTAAAATGAAAGTTGCAGAAAATTAAATGTGGAAGTTCAATCCAGAAACCGCTATACCTTAACGATCTATATATGAATTAAATAAAAAAGGAAGTTTAATAGAAAAGTAAATTGAATAAAAATGGATGCAGAATAAAAATAAAAATGAAAGTTGCATAAAATTAAAAATGGAAGTTCAATCCAGAAACCACTATACCTTAACGATCTATTTGGAAATTAAATAAAAAAGGAAGTTTAATAGAAATGTAAGTTGAATAAAAATGGAAGTTGAATAAAAATAAAAATGGTGGTTGCAGAAAATCAAAAATGGAAGTTCATTCCGGAAACCACTATACCATAATGATCTATTTGTAAATTAACTAAAAAAGGAAGTTTAACTGAAAAGTAAATTGAATAAAAATGGAAGTTGTATAAAAATTAAAATGAAAGTTGCATAAAATTAAAAATGGAAGTACAATCCAAAAACCACTATACCTTAACGATCTATTTGGAAATTAAATAAAAAAGGAAGTTTAATAGAAAAGTAAATTGAATAAAAATGGAAGTAGAATAAAAATAAAAATGAAAGTTGCAAAAAATTAAATATGGAAGTTCAATCCAGAAAACACTATATCTTAACGATCTATTAGGAAATTAAATAAAAAAGGCAGTTTAATAGAAAAGTAAATTGAATAAAAATGGAAGTTGAATAAAAATAAAAATGAAAGTTGCAGAAAATTAAATATGGAAGTTCAATCCAGAAACCACTATACCTTAACGATCTATTTGGAAATTAAATAAAAAAGGAAGTTTAATCGAAAAGTAAATTGAATAAAAATGGATGTAGAAAAAAAAAAAAATGAAAGTTGCATAAAAGAAAAAATGGAAGTTTAATCCGGAAACCACTATAACTTAACGATCTATTTGGAAAATAAATAAAAAAGGAAGTGTAATAGAAAAATAAATTGAATAAAAATGGAAGTTGAATAAAAATAAAAATTAACGTTGCAGAAAATTAAATATGGAAGTTCAATCCAGAAACCACTATACCTTAACGATTTATTTGGAAATTAAATAAAAAACGAAGTTTAATAGAAAAATAAATTGAATAAAAATGGAAGTTGAATAAAAATAAAAATTAAAGTTGCATAAAATTAAAAATGGAAGTTCAATCCAAAAACCACAATACCTTAACGATCTATTTGGAAATTAAATAAAAAAGGAGTTGAGTAGGAAAGAAACTTGAATAAAAAAGGAAGTTAAATAAAAATAAAAATGGAAGTTGCAGAAAATTTAAAATGGAAATTCATTCAAGAAACCACTATACCTTAACGATCTATTTAGAAATTAAATAAAAAAGGAAGTTTAATAGAAAAGTAAATTGAATAAAAATGGATGTAGAATAAAAATAAAAATGAAAGTTGCATAAAATTGAAAAAGGAAGTTCAATCCAGAAACCACTATACTTTAACGATCTATTTGGAAATTAAATAAAAAATGAAGTTTAATAGAAAAGTAAATTGAATAAAAATGGAAGTTGAGTAAAAATAAAAATGAAAATTGCATAAAATTAAAAATGGAAGTTTAGTCCAAAAACCACTAGACCTTAACGATCTATTTGAAAATTAAATAAAAAAGGAAGTTTAATAGAAAAGTAAATTGAATAAAAATGGAAGTAGAATAAAAATAAAAATGAAAGTTGCAGAAAATTAAATATGGAAGTTCAATCCAGAAACCAATATACCTTAAAGATCTATTTGGAAATTAAATAAAAAAGGAAGTTTAATAGAAAAGTAAATTGAATAAAAATGGAAGTTGAATAAAAATAAAATTGAAAGTATGCATAAAAATAAAAATGGAAGTTCAATCCAAAAAGCACTATACCTTAACGATCTATTTGGAAATTAAATAAAAAAGGAAGTTGAGTAGAAAAGAAACTTGAATAAAAATGGAAGTTAAATAAAAATAAAAATGGAAGTTGCAGAAAATTAAAAATAGAAGTTCATGAGAAAAACCTCTATACCTTAACGATCAATTTGGAAATTAAATAAAAAAGGAAGGTTAAGATAAAAGTAAATTGTATTAAAATGGAAGTAGAATAAAAATAAAAATAAAAATGAAAGTTGAGGAAAATTAAATTTGAAAGTTCAATACAGAAACCACTATACCATAACGATCTATTTGGAAATTAAATAAAAAAGGTAGTTTAATAGAAAAGTAATTGAATGAAAATGGAAGTAGAATAAAAATAAAAATGAAAGTTCAATCCAGAAACCACTATACCTTAACGATCTATTTGGAAATTAAATAAAAAAGGAAGTTTATTAGAAAAGTAAATTGAATAAAAATTGAAGTTGAATAAAAATAAAATTGAAAGTATGCATAAAAATAAAAATGGAAGTTCAATCCAAAAACCACTATACCTTAACGATCTATTTGGAAATTAAATAAATAAGGAAGTTGAGTAGAAAAGAAACTTGAATAAAAATGGAAGTTAAATAAAAATAAAAATGGAAGTTCATGAGAAAAACCTCTATACCTTAACGATCTATTTGGAAATTAAATAAAAAAGGAAGTTTAATAGAAAAGTAAATTGAATAAAAATGGAAGTAGAATAAAAATAAAAATAAAAATGAAAGTTGAGGGAAATTAAATATGGAAGTACAATACAGAAACCACTATGCATTAACGATCTATTTGGAAATTAAATAAAAAATGAAGTTTAATAGAAAAGTAAATTGAATAAAAATGGAAGTAGAATAAAAATAAAAATGAAAGTTGCAGAAAATTAAATATGGAATTTCAATCCAGAAACCACTATACCTTAACGATCTATTAGGAAATTAAATAAAAAAGGAAGTTTAATAGAAAAGTAAATTGAATAAAAATGGAAGTTGAATAAAAATAAGAATGAAAGTTGCAGAAAATTAAATATGGAAGTTCAATCCAGAAACCACTATACCTTAACGATCTATTTGGAAATTAAATAAAAAAGGAAGTTTAATCGAAAAGTAAATTGAATAAAAATAGATGTAGAATAAAAATAAAAATGAAAGTTGCATAAAAGAAAAAATGGAAGTTTAATCCAGAAACCACTATAACTTAACGATCTATTTGGAAAATAAATAAAAAAGGAAGTGTAATAGAAAAATAAATTGAATAAGAATGGAAGTTGAATAAAAATAAAAATGAATGTTGTAGAAAATTAAATATGGAAGTTCAATCCAGAAACCACTATACCTTAACGATCTATTTGGAAATTAAATAAAAAAAGGAAGTTTAATAGAAAAGTAAATTGAATAAAAATGGAAGTTGAATGAAAATAAAAATGAAAGTTGCATAAAATTAAATATGGAAGTTCAATCCAAAAACCACAATACCTTAACGATCAATTTGGAAATTAAATAAAAAAGGAAGTTGAGTAGCAAAGAAACTTGAATAAAAAAGGAAGTTAAATAAAAATAAAAATGGAAGTTGCAGAAAATTAAAAATGGAAATTCATTCAAGAAACCACTATACCTTAACGATCTATTTAGAAATTAAATAAAAAAGGAAGTTTAATAGAAAAGTAAATTGAATAAAAATGGATGTAGAATAAAAATAAAAATGAAAGTTGCATAAAATTAAAAAAGGAAGTTCAATTCAGAAACCACTATACCTTAACGATCTATTTGGAAATTAAATAAAAAAGGAAGTTTAATAGAAAAGTAAATTGAATAAAAATGGAAGTTGAGTAAAAATAAAAATGAAAATTGCATAAAATTAAAAAAGGAAGTTTTGTCCAAAAACCACTATACCTTAACGATCTATTTGGAAATTAAAAAAAAAAGGAAGTTTAATAGAAAAGTAAATTGAATAAAAATGGAAGTAGAATAAAAATAAAAATGAAGGTTGCAGAAAATTAAATATGGAAGTTCAATCCAGAAACCACTATACCTTAACGATCAATTTGGAAATTAAATAAAAAAGGAAGTATAATAGAAAAGTAAATTGAATAAAAATGGAAGTTGAATAAAAATAAAATTGAAAGTATGCATAAAAATAAAAATGGAAGTTCAATCCAAAAACCACTATACCTTAACGATCTCTTTGGAAATTAAATAAAAAAGGAAGTTGAGTAGAAAAGAAACTTGAATAAAAATGGAAGTTAAATAAAAATAAAAATGGAAGTTTATGAGAAAAACCTCTATACCTTAACAATCTATTTGGAAATTAAATAAAAAAGGAAGTTTAATAGAAAAGTAAATTGAATAAAAATGGAAGTAGAATAAAAATTAAAATAAAAATGAAAGTTGAGGGAAATTAAATATGGAAGTACAATACAGAAACCACTATACCTTAACGATCTATTTGGAAATTAAATAAAAAAGAAGTTTAATAGAAAAGTAAATTGAATAAAAATGGAAGTAGAATAAAAATAAAAATGAAAGTTGCAGAAAATTAAATATGGAAGTTCAATCCAGAAACCACTATACCTTAACGTTCTATTAGGAAATTAAATAAAAAAGGAAATTTAATAGAAAAGTAAATTGAATAAAAATGGAAGTTGAATAAAAATAAGAATGAAAGTTGCAGAAAATTAAATATGGAAGTTCAATCCAGAAACCACTATACCTTAACGATCTATTTGGAAATTAAATAAAAAAGGAAGTTTAATCGAAAAGTAAATTGAATAAAAATAGAAGTAGAATAAAAATAAAAATAAAAATGAAAGTTGAGGGAAATTAAATATGGAAGTACAATACAGAAACCACTATGCATTAACGATCTATTTGGAAATTAAATAAAAAATGAAGTTTAATAGAAAAGTAAATTGAATAAAAATGGAAGTAGAATAAAAATAAAAATGAAAGTTGCAGAAAATTAAATATGGAATTTCAATCCAGAAACCACTATACCTTAACGATCTATTAGGAAATTAAATAAAAAAGGAAGTTTAATAGAAAAGTAAATTGAATAAAAATGGAAGTTGAATAAAAATAAGAATGAAAGTTGCAGAAAATTAAATATGGAAGTTCAATCCAGAAACCACTATACCTTAACGATCTATTTGGAAATTAAATAAAAAAGGAAGTTTAATCGAAAAGTAAATTGAATAAAAATAGATGTAGAATAAAAATAAAAATGAAAGTTGCATAAAAGAAAAAATGGAAGTTTAATCCAGAAACCACTATAACTTAACGATCTATTTGGAAAATAAATAAAAAAGGAAGTGTAATAGAAAAATAAATTGAATAAGAATGGAAGTTGAATAAAAATAAAAATGAATGTTGTAGAAAATTAAATATGGAAGTTCAATCCAGAAACCACTATACCTTAACGATCTATTTGGAAATTAAATAAAAAAAGGAAGTTTAATAGAAAAGTAAATTGAATAAAAATGGAAGTTGAATGAAAATAAAAATGAAAGTTGCATAAAATTAAATATGGAAGTTCAATCCAAAAACCACAATACCTTAACGATCAATTTGGAAATTAAATAAAAAAAGAAGTTGAGTAGCAAAGAAACTTGAATAAAAAAGGAAGTTAAATAAAAATAAAAATGGAAGTTGCAGAAAATTAAAAATGGAAATTCATTCAAGAAACCACTATACCTTAACGATCTATTTAGAAATTAAATAAAAAAGGAAGTTTAATAGAAAAGTAAATTGAATAAAAATGGATGTAGAATAAAAATAAAAATGAAAGTTGCATAAAATTAAAAAAGGAAGTTCAATCCAGAAACCACTATACCTTAACGATCTATTTGGAAATTAAATAAAAAAGGAAGTTTAATAGAAAAGTAAATTGAATAAAAATGGAAGTTGAGTAAAAATAAAAATGAAAATTGCATAAAATTAAAAAAAGGAAGTTTAGTCCAAAAACCACTATACCTTAACGATCTATTTGGAAATTAAAAAAAAAAGGAAGTTTAATAGAAAAGTAAATTGAATAAAAATGGAAGTAGAATAAAAATAAAAATGAAGGTTGCAGAAAATTAAATATGGAAGTTCAATCCAGAAACCACTATACCTTAACGATCAATTTGGAAATTAAATAAAAAAGGAAGTATAATAGAAAAGTAAATTGAATAAAAATGGAAGTTGAATAAAAATAAAATTGAAAGTATGCATAAAAATAAAAATGGAAGTTCAATCCAAAAACCACTATACCTTAACGATCTCTTTGGAAATTAAATAAAAAAGGAAGTTGAGTAGAAAAGAAACTTGAATAAAAATGGAAGTTAAATAAAAATAAAAATGGAAGTTTATGAGAAAAACCTCTATACCTTAACAATCTATTTGGAAATTAAATAAAAAAGGAAGTTTAATAGAAAAGTAAATTGAATAAAAATGGAAGTAGAATAAAAATTAAAATAAAAATGAAAGTTGAGGGAAATTAAATATGGAAGTACAATACAGAAACCACTATACCTTAACGATCTATTTGGAAATTAAATAAAAAAGAAGTTTAATAGAAAAGTAAATTGAATAAAAATGGAAGTAGAATAAAAATAAAAATGAAAGTTGCAGAAAATTAAATATGGAAGTTCAATCCAGAAACCACTATACCTTAACGTTCTATTAGGAAATTAAATAAAAAAGGAAATTTAATAGAAAAGTAAATTGAATAAAAATGGAAGTTGAATAAAAATAAGAATGAAAGTTGCAGAAAATTAAATATGGAAGTTCAATCCAGAAACCACTATACCTTAACGATCTATTTGGAAATTAAATAAAAAAGGAAGTTTAATCGAAAAGTAAATTGAATAAAAATAGAAGTAGAATAAAAATAAAAATAAAAATGAAAGTTGAGGGAAATTAAATATGGAAGTACAATACAGAAACCACTATGCATTAACGATCTATTTGGAAATTAAATAAAAAATGAAGTTTAATAGAAAAGTAAATTGAATAAAAATGGAAGTAGAATAAAAATAAAAATGAAAGTTGCAGAAAATTAAATATGGAATTTCAATCCAGAAACCACTATACCTTAACGATCTATTAGGAAATTAAATAAAAAAGGAAGTTTAATAGAAAAGTAAATTGAATAAAAATGGAAGTTGAATAAAAATAAGAATGAAAGTTGCAGAAAATTAAATATGGAAGTTCAATCCAGAAACCACTATACCTTAACGATCTATTTGGAAATTAAATAAAAAAGGAAGTTTAATCGAAAAGTAAATTGAATAAAAATAGATGTAGAATAAAAATAAAAATGAAAGTTGCATAAAAGAAAAAATGGAAGTTTAATCCAGAAACCACTATAACTTAACGATCTATTTGGAAAATAAATAAAAAAGGAAGTGTAATAGAAAAATAAATTGAATAAGAATGGAAGTTGAATAAAAATAAAAATGAATGTTGTAGAAAATTAAATATGGAAGTTCAATCCAGAAACCACTATACCTTAACGATCTATTTGGAAATTAAATAAAAAAAGGAAGTTTAATAGAAAAGTAAATTGAATAAAAATGGAAGTTGAATGAAAATAAAAATGAAAGTTGCATAAAATTAAATATGGAAGTTCAATCCAAAAACCACAATACCTTAACGATCAATTTGGAAATTAAATAAAAAAAGAAGTTGAGTAGCAAAGAAACTTGAATAAAAAAGGAAGTTAAATAAAAATAAAAATGGAAGTTGCAGAAAATTAAAAATGGAAATTCATTCAAGAAACCACTATACCTTAACGATCTATTTAGAAATTAAATAAAAAAGGAAGTTTAATAGAAAAGTAAATTGAATAAAAATGGATGTAGAATAAAAATAAAAATGAAAGTTGCATAAAATTAAAAAAGGAAGTTCAATCCAGAAACCACTATACCTTAACGATCTATTTGGAAATTAAATAAAAAAGGAAGTTTAATAGAAAAGTAAATTGAATAAAAATGGAAGTTGAGTAAAAATAAAAATGAAAATTGCATAAAATTAAAAAAAGGAAGTTTAGTCCAAAAACCACTATACCTTAACGATCTATTTGGAAATTAAAAAAAAAAAGGAAGTTTAATAGAAAAGTAAATTGAATAAAAATGGAAGTAGAATAAAAATAAAAATGAAGGTTGCAGAAAATTAAATATGGAAGTTCAATCCAGAAACGACTATACCTTAACGATCAATTTGGAAATTAAATAAAAAAGGAAGTATAATAGAAAAGTAAATTGAATAAAAATGGAAGTTGAATAAAAATAAAATTGAAAGTATGCATAAAAATAAAAATGGAAGTTCAATCCAAAAACCACTATACCTTAACGATCTCTTTGGAAATTAAATAAAAAAGGAAGTTGAGTAGAAAAGAAACTTGAATAAAAATGGAAGTTAAATAAAAATAAAAATGGAAGTTTATGAGAAAAACC
Organism: Camellia sinensis; assembly: GCF_055761805.1. Taxonomy (NCBI): domain Eukaryota; kingdom Viridiplantae; phylum Streptophyta; class Magnoliopsida; order Ericales; family Theaceae; genus Camellia; species Camellia sinensis. Next base: position 34,548,855 of record NW_028128987.1, read on the forward strand.
TCTATACCTTAACGATCTATTTGGAAATTAAATAAAAAAGGAAGTTTAATAGAAAAGTAAATTGAATAAAAATTGAAGTAGAATAAAAATTAAAATAAAAATGAAAGTTGAGGGAAATTAAATATGGAAGTACAATACAGAAACCACTATACCTTAACGATCTATTTGGAAATTAAATAAAAAAGAAGTTTAATAGAAAAGTAAATTGAATAAAAATGGAAGTAGAATAAAAATAAAAATGAAAGTTGCCGAAAATTAAATATGGAAGTTCAATCCAGAAACCACTATACCTTAACGTTCTATTAGGAAATTAAATAAAAAAGGAAATTGAATAGAAAAGTAAATTGAATAAAAATGGAAGTTGAATAAAAATAAGAATGAAAGTTGCAGAAAATTAAATATGGAAGTTCAATCCAGAAACCACTATACCTTAACGATCTATTTGGAAATTAAATAAAAAAGGAAGTTTAATCGAAAAGGAAATTGAATAAAAATAGAAGTAGAATAAAAATAAAAATAAAAATGAAAGTTGAGGGAAATTAAATATGGAAGTACAATACAGAAACCACTATGCATTAACGATCTATTTGGAAATTAAATAAAAAATGAAGTTTAATAGAAAAGTAAATTGAATAAAAATGGAAGTAGAATAAAAATAAAAATGAAAGTTGCAGAAAATTAAATATGGAATTTCAATCCAGAAACCACTATACCTTAACGATCTATTAGGAAATTAAATAAAAAAGGAAGTTTAATAGAAAAGTAAATTGAATAAAAATGGAAGTTGAATAAAAATAAGAATGAAAGTTGCAGAAAATTAAATATGGAAGTTCAATCCAGAAACCACTATACCTTAACGATCTATTTGGAAATTAAATAAAAAAGGAAGTTTAATCGAAAAGTAAATTGAATAAAAATAGATGTAGAATAAAAATAAAAATGAAAGTTGCATAAAAGAAAAAATGGAAGTTTAATCCAGAAACCACTATAACTTAACGATCTATTTGGAAAATAAATAAAAAAGGAAGTGTAATAGAAAAATAAATTGAATAAGAATGGAAGTTGAATAAAAATAAAAATGAATGTTGTAGAAAATTAAATATGGAAGTTCAATCCAGAAACCACAATATCTTAACGATCTATTTGGAAATTAAATAAAAAAAGGAAGTTTAATAGAAAAGTAAATTGAATAAAAATGGAAGTTGAATGAAAATAAAAATGAAAGTTGCATAAAATTAAATATGGAAGTTCAATCCAAAAACCACAATACCTTAACGATCAATTTGGAAATTAAATAAAAAAGGAAGTTGAGTAGCAAAGAAACTTGAATAAAAAAGGAAGTTAAATAAAAATAAAAATGGAAGTTGCAGAAAATTAAAAATGGAAATTCATTCAAGAAACCACTATACCTTAACGATCTATTTAGAAATTAAATAAAAAAGGAAGTTTAATAGAAAAGTAAATTGAATAAAAATGGATGTAGAATAAAAATAAAAATGAAAGTTGCATAAAATTGAAAAAGGAAGTTCAATCCAGAAACCACTATACCTTAACGATCTATTTGGAAATTAAATAAAAAAGGAAGTTTAATAGAAAAGTAAATTGAATAAAAATGGAAGTTGAGCAAAAATAAAAATGAAAATTGCATAAAATTAAAAAAGGAAGTTTAGTCCAAAAACCACTATACCTTAACTATCTATTTGGAAATTAAAAAAAAAAGGAAGTTTAATAGAAAAGTAAATTGAATAAAAATGGAAGTAGAATAAAAATAAAAATGAAGGTTGCAGAAAATTAAATATGGAAGTTCAATCCAGAAACCACTATACCTTAACGATCAATTTGGAAATTAAATAAAAAAGGAAGTATAATAGAAAAGTAAATTGAATAAAAATGGAAGTTGAATAAAAATAAAATTGAAAGTATGCATAAAAATAAAAATGGAAGTTCAATCCAAAAACCACTATACCTTAACGATCTCTTTGGAAATTAAATAAAAAAGGAAGTTGAGTAGAAAAGAAACTTGAATAAAAATGGAAGTTAAATAAAAATAAAAATGGAAGTTTATGAGAAAAACCTCTATACCTTAACGATCTATTTGGAAATTAAAAAAAAAAGGAAGTTTAATAGAAAAGTAAATTGAATAAAAATTGAAGTAGAATAAAAATTAAAATAAAAATGAAAGTTGAGGGAAATTAAATATGGAAGTACAATACAGAAACCACTATACCTTAACGATCTATTTGGAAATTAAATAAAAAAGAAGTTTAATAGAAAAGTAAATTGAATAAAAATGGAAGTAGAATAAAAATAAAAATGAAAGTTGCCGAAAATTAAATATGGAAGTTCAATCCAGAAACCACTATACCTTAACGTTCTATTAGGAAATTAAATAAAAAAGGAAATTGAATAGAAAAGTAAATTGAATAAAAATGGAAGTTGAATAAAAATAAGAATGAAAGTTGCAGAAAATTAAATATGGAAGTTCAATCCAGAAACCACTATACCTTAACGATCTATTTGGAAATTAAATAAAAAAGGAAGTTTAATCGAAAAGGAAATTGAATAAAAATAGATGTAGAAAAAAAATAAAAATGAAAGTTGCATAAAAGAAAAAATAGAAGTTTAATCCAGAAGCCACTATAACTTAACGATCTATTTGGAAAATAAATAAAAAAGGAAGTGTAATACAAAAATAAATTGAATAAAAATGGAAGTTGGATAAAAATAAAAATGAATGTTGTAGAAAATTAAATATGGAAGTTCAATCCAGAAACCACTATACCTTAACGATCTATTTGGAAATTAAATAAAAAAGGAAGTTTAATCGAAAAGTAAATTGAATAAAATGGATGTAGAATAAAAATAAAAATGAAAGTTGCATAAAATTAAAAAAGGAAGTTCAATCCATAAACCACTATACCTTAACGATCTATTTGGAAATTAAATAAAAAAGGAAGTTTAATAGAAAAGTAAATTGAATAAAAATGGAAGTTGAGTAAAAATAAAAATGAAAATTGCATAAAATTAAAAATGGAAGTTTAGTCCAAAAACCACTATACCTTAACGATCTATTTGGAAATTAAAAAAAAAAGGAACTTTAATTGAAAAGTAAATTGAATAAAAATGGAAGTAGAATAAAAATAAAAATGAAGGTTGCAGAAAATTAAATATGGATGTTCAATCCAGAAACCACTATACCTTAATGATCAATTTTGAAATTAAATAAAAAATGAAGTATAATAGAAAAGTAAATTGAATAAAAATGGAAGTTGAATAAAAATAAAATTGAAAGTACGCATAAAAATAAAATTGGAAGTTCAATCCAAAAACCATTGTACCGTAACGATCTATTTGGAAATTAAATAAAAAAGGAAGTTGAGTAGAAAAGATACTTGAATAAAAATGGAAGTTAAATAAAAATAAAAATGGAAGTTGCAGAAAATTAAAAATGGAAGTTCATGAGAAAAACGTCTATACCTTAACGATCTATTTGGAAATTAAATAAAAAAAGAAGTTTAATAGAAAAGTAAATTGAATTAAAATGGAAGTAGAATAAAAATAAAAATAAAAATGAATGTTGAGGAAAATTAAATATGGAAGTTCAATACAGAAACCACTATACCATAACGATCTATTTGGAAATTAAATAAAAAAGGTAGTTTAATAGAAAAGTAAATTGAATAAAAATGGAAGTAGAATAAAAATAAAAACGAAAGTTGCAGAAAATTAAATATGGAAGTTCAATCCAGAAACCACAATACCTTAACGATCTATTTGGAAATGAAATAAAACAGGAAGTTTATTAGAAAAATAAATTGAATAAAAATGGAAGTTGAATAAAAATAAAATTGAAAGTATGCATAAAAATAAAAATGGAAGTTCAATCCAAAAACCACTATACCTTAATGATCTATTTGGAAATTAAATAAAAAAGGAAGTTGAGTAGAAAAGAAATTTGAATAAAAATGGAAGTTAAATAAAAATAAAAATGGAAGTTCATGAGAAAAACCTCTATACCTTAACGATCTATTTGGAAATTAAATAAAAAAAGGAAGTTTAATAGAAAAGTAAATTGAATAAAAATGGAAGTAGAATAAAAATAAAAATGAAAGTTGCAGAAAATTAAATATGGAAGTTTAATCCAGAAACCACTATACCTTAACGATCTATTTGGAAATTAAATAAAAAAGGAAGTTTAATAGAAAAGTAAATTGAATAAAAATGGAAGTTGAATAAAAATAAAATTGAAAGTATGCATAAAAATAAAAATGGAAGTTCAATCCAAAAACCACTATACCTTAACAATCTATTTGGAAATTAAATAAAAAAGGAAGTTGAGTAGAAAAGAAAGTTGAATAAAAATGGAAGTTAAATAAAAATAAAAATGGAAGTTGCAGAAAAATAAAAATGGAAGTTCATGAGAAAAACCTCTATACCTTAACGATCTACTTGGAAATTAAATAAAAAAGGAAGTTTAATAGAAAAGTAAATTGAATTAAAATGGAAGTAGAATAAAAATAAAAATAAAAATGAAAGTTGAGGAAAATTAAATATGGAAGTTCAATACAGAAACCACTATACCTTAACGATCTATTTGGAAATTAAATAAAAAAGGAAGTTTAATAGAAAAGTAAATTGAATAAAAATGGAAGTAGAATAAAAATAAAAATGAAAGCTGCAGAAAATTAAATATGGACGTTCAATGCAGAAACCACTATACCTTAACGATCTATTAGGAAATTAAATTAAAAAGGAAGTTTAATAGAAAAGTAAATTGAATAAAAATGGAAGTTGAATAAAAATAAGAATGAAAGTTGCAGAAAATTAAATATGGAAGTTCAATCCAGAAACCACTATACCTTAACGATCTATTTGGAAATTAAATAAAAAAGGAAGTTTAATCGAAAAGTAAATTGAATAAAAATGGATGTAGAATAAAAATAAAAATGAAAGTTGCATAAAAGTAAAAGTGGAAGTTTAATCCAGAAACCACTATACCTTAACGATCTATTTGGAAAATAAATAACAAACGAAGTGTAATAGAAAAATAAATTGAATAAAAATGGAAGTTGAATAAAAATAAAAATGAACGTTGTAGAAAATTAAATATGGAAGTTCAATCCAGAAACCACTATACATTAACGATCTATTTGGAAATGAAATAAAAAAGGAAGTTTAATAGAAAAGTAAATTGAATAAAATGGAAGTTCAATAAAAATAAAAATGAAAGTTGCAAAAAATTAAAAATGGAAGTTCAATCCAAAAACCACAATACCTTATCGATCTATTTGGAAATTAAATAAAATGGGAATTTGAGTAGGAAAGAAACTTGAATAAAAAAGGAAGTTAAATAAAAATAAAAATGGAAGTTGCAGAAAATTAAAAATTGAAATTCATTCAAGAAACCATTATACCATAACGATCTATTTAGAAATTAAATGAAAAAGGAAATTTAATAGAAAAGTAAATTGAATTAAAATGGAAGTAGAATAAAAATAAAAATAAAAATGAAAGTTGAGGAAAATTAAATATGGAAGTTCAATACAGAAACCACTATACCTTAACGATATATTTGGAAATTAAATAAAAAAGGAAGTTTAATAGAAAAGTAAATTGAATAAAAATGGAAGTAGAACAAAAATAAAAATGAAAGTTGCAGAAAATTAAATATGGAAGTTCAATCCAGAAACCACTATACCTTAACGATCTATTTGGAAATTAAATAAAAAAGGAAGTTTAATAGAAAAGTAAATTGAATAAAAATGGAAGTTGAATAAAAATAAAATTAAAAGTATGCATAAAAATAAAAATGGAAGTTCAATCCAAAAACCACTATACCTTAACGATCTATTTGGAAATTAAATGAAAAAGGAAGTTAAATAAAAATAAAAATGGAAGTTGCAGAAAATTAAAAATGGAAGTTCATGAGAAAAACCTCTGTACCTCAACGATCTATTTGGAAATTAAATAAAAAAGGAAGTTTAATTGAAAAGTAAATTGAATTAAAATGGAAGTAGAATGAAAATAAAAATAAAAATGAAAGTTGAGGAAAATTAAATATGGAAGTTCAATACAGAAACCACTATACCTTAACGATCTATTTGGAAATTAAATAAAAAAGGAAGTTTAATAGAAAAGTAAATTGAATAAAATTGGAAGTTGAATAAAAATTAAAATGAAAGTTGCAGAAAATTAAATATGGAAGTTCAATCCAGAAACCACTATACCTTAACGATCTATTTGGAAATTAAATAAAAAAGGATGTTTAATAAAAAAGTAAATTGAATAGAAATGGAAGTTGAATAAAAATAAAAATGAAAGTTGCAGAAAATTAAATATGGAAGTTCAATCCCGAAACCACTATACCTTAACGATTTATTTCGTAATTAAGTAAAAAAAGATGTTTAATAGAAAATTAAAGTGAATAAAAATGGAAGTTGAATAAAAATAAAAGTGAAAGCTACATAAAATTTAAAATGGAAGTTCAATCCAAAAACCACTATACCTTAACGATCTATTTGGAAATTAAATAAAAAAGGAAGTTGAGTAGAAAAGAAAATTGAATAAAAATGGATGTTAAATAAAAATAAAAATGGAAGTTGCAGAAAATTAAAAATGGAAGTTCATTCCATAAACCACTATACCATAACGATCTATTTGGAAATTAAATAAAAAATGAAGTTTAATAGAAAAGTAAATTGAATAAAAATGGAAGTAGAATAAAAATAAAAAGGAAAGTTGCATAAAATTACAAATAGAAGTTCAATCCAAAAACCACTATACCTTAACGATCTAGTTGGAAATCAAATAAAAAAGGAAGTTGAGTAGAAAAGAAACCTGAATAAAAATGGAAGTTAAATAAAAATAAAAATGGAAGTTGCAAAAAATTAAAAATGGAAGTTCATTCCAAAAACCACTATACCTTAACGATCTATTTGCAAATTATATAAAAAAGGAAGTTTAATAGAAAAGTAAATTGACTAAAAAGGGAAGTTGAATAAAAATTAAAATGAAAGTTGCAGAAAATTAAATATGGAAGTTCAATCCAGAAACCACTATACCTCAACGATCTATTTGGAAATTAAATAAAAAAGTAAATTGAATTAAAATGGATGTAGAATAAAAATAAAAATGAAAGTTGCATAAAATTAAAAATGGAAGTTCAATCCAAAAACCACTATACCTTAATGATCTATTTGGAAATTAAATAAAAAAGGAAGTTTAATAGAAAAGTAAATTGACTAAAAAGGGAAGTTGAATAAAAATTAAAATGAAAGTTGCAGAAAATTAAATATGGAAGTTCAATCCAGAAACCACTATACCTTAACGATCTATTTGGAAATTAAATAAAAAAGGAAGTTTAATAGAAAAGTAAATTGAATAAAAATAGATGTAGAAAAAAAATAAAAATGAAAGTTGCATAAAATTAAAAATGGAAATTCAATCCAAAAACCACTATACCTTAACGATCTATTTGGAAATTAAATAAAAAAGGAAGTTTATTAGAAAAGTAAATTGAATAAAAATAAAAATGAATGTTGCAGAAAATTAAATATGGAAGTTCAATCCAGAAACCACTATACCATAACGATCTATTTGGAAAATAAATAGAAAGGAAGTTTAATAGAAAAGTAAATTGAATATAAATGAACGTTGCAGAAAATTAAATATGGAAGTTCAATTCAGAAACCACTATACCATAACGATCTATTTGGAAATTAAATAAAAAAGGATGTTTAATAGAAAAGTTAATTGAATAAAAATGGAAGTTAAGTAAAAATAAAAATGAAAGTTGCATAAAATTAAAAGTGGAAGTTCAATCCAGAAACCACTATACCTTAACGATCTATTTAGAAATTAAATAAAAAAGGAAGTTTAATAGAAAAGTAAATTGAATAAAAATGGATGTAGAATAAAAATAAAAATGAAAGTTGCATAAAATTAAAAATGGAAGTTCAATCCAGAAACCACTATACCTCAACGATCTATTAGGAAATTAAATAAAAAAGGATGTTTAATAGGAAAGTAAATTGAATAAAAATGAAAGTTGAATAAAAAAAAAATGACAGTTGCATAAAATTAAAAATGGAAGTTCAATCCAAAAACCACTATACCTTAACGATCTATTTGGAAATTAAATAAAAAAGGAAGTTGAGTTGAAAAGAAACTTGAATAAAAATGGAAGTTAAATAAAAATGAAAATGGAAGTCGCAGAAAATTAAAAATGGAAGTTCATTCCAGAAACCACTATACCATAACGATCTATTTGGAAATTAAATAAAAAAGGAAGTTTAATAGAAAAGTAAATTGAATAAAAATGGAAGTAGAATAAAAATAGAAAGGAATGTTGCATAAAATTAAAAATAGAAGTTCAATCCAAAAACCACTATACCTTAACGATCTATTTGGAAATCAAATAAAAAAGGAAGTTGAGTAGAAAAGAAACTTGAATAAAAATGGAAGTTAAATAAAAATAAAAATGGAAGTTGCAGAAAATTAAAATTGGAAGTTCATTCCAAAAACCAGTATACCTTAACAATCTATTTGTAAATTATATAAAAAAGGAAGTAAAATAGAAAAGTAAATTGACTAAAAAGGGAAGTTGAATAAAAATTAAAATGAAATTTGTAGAAAATTAAATATGGAAGTTCAATCCAGAAACCACTATGCCTTAACGATCTATTTAGAAATTAAATAAAAAAGGAAGTTTAATAGAAAAGTAAATTGAATAAAACTGGATGTAGAATAAAAATAAAAATGAATATCGCATAAAAATAAAAATGGAAGTCAATCCAAAAACCACTATACCTTAACGATCTATTTGGAAATTAAATAAAAAAGAAGTTTAATAGAAAAGTAAATTGAATAAAAATGGAAGTTGAATAAAAATAAAAATGAAAGTTGCAAAAAATTAAATATGGAAGTTCAATCCAGAAACCACTATACCATAAACATCTATTTGGAAATTAAATAAAAATAAAGTTTAATAGAAATGTAAATTGAATAAAAATGAAAGTTGAATAAAAATAAAAATGAACGTTGCAGAAAATTAAATATGGAAGTTCAATCCAGAAACCACTATACCTTAACGGTCTATTTTGAAATTAAATAAAAAAGGATGCTTAATAAAAAAGTAAATTGAATAAAAATGGAAGTTGAGTAAAAATAAAAATGAAAGTCGCATAAAATTAAAAATGGAAGTTCAATCCAGAAACCACTATACCATAACGATCTATTTGGAAATTAAATAAAAAAAGGAAGTTTAATAGAAAAGTAAATTGAATAAAAATGAAAGTTGAATAAAAATAAAAATGAAAGTTGCATAAAATTAAAAATAGAAGTTCATTCCAGAAACCACTATACCTTAACGATCTATTTGTAAATTAAATAAAAAAGGAAGTTTAATAGAAAAGTAAATTGAATAAAAATGGAAGTTGAACAAAAATAAAAATGAAAGTTGCAGAAAATTAAATATGGAAGTTCAATCCAGAAACCACTGTACCTTAACGATCTATTTAGAAATTAAATAAAAACGGAAGTTTAATAGAAAAGTAAATTGAATAAAAATGGATGTAGAATAAAAATAAAAATGAAAGTTGCATAAAATTAAAAATGGAAGTTCAATCCAAAAACCACTATACCTTAACGATCTATTTGAAAATTAAATAAAAATAAGAAGTGTAAGAGAAAAGTAAATTGAATAAAAATGGAAGTTGAATAAAAATAAAAAGAAAGTTGCAGAAAATTAAATATGGAAGTTCAATCCAGAAACGACTATACCATATCGATCTATTTGTAAATTAAATAAAAGGGAAGTGTAATAGAAAAGTAAATTGAATAAAATGAAAGTTGAATAAAAATAAAAATGAACGTCGCATGAAATTAAAAACTGAAGTTCAATCCAGAAACCACTATACCTTAACGATCTATTTGGAAATTAAACAAAAAAGGATGTTTAATAGAAAAGTAAATTGAATAAAAATGGAAGTTGAGTAAAAATAAAAATGAAAGTCGCATAAAATTAAAAATGGAAGTTCAATCCAGAAACCACTATACCTTAACGATCTATTTCGAAATTAAATAAAAAAAGGAAGTTTAATAGAAAAGTAAATTGAATAAAAATGGAAGTTAAATAAAAATAAAATGAAAGTTGCATAAAATTAAAAATGGAAGTTCATTCGAGAAACCACTATGCCTTAACGATCTATTTGTAAATTGAATAAAAATGGACGTTGAATAAAAATAGAAGTTCAATCCAGAAACCACTATACCATAACGATCTATTTGGAAAATAAATAGAAAGGAAGTTTAATAGAAAAGTAAATTGAATAAAAATGAACGTTGCAGAAAATTAAATATGGAAGTTCAATTCAGAAACCACTATACCATAACGATCTATTTGGAAATTAAATAAAAAAGGATGTTTAATAGAAAAGTTAATTGAATAAAAATGGAAGTTAAGTAAAAATAAAAATGAAAGTTGCATAAAATTAAAAGTGGAAGTTCAATCCAGAAACCACTATACCTTAACGATCTATTTAGAAATTAAATAAAAAAGGAAGTTTAATAGAAAAGTAAATTGAATAAAAAAGGATGTAGAATAAAAATAAAAATGAAAGTTGCATAAAATTAAAAATGGAAGTTCAATCCAGAAACCACTATACCTCAACGATCTATTAGGAAATTAAATAAAAAAGGATGTTTAATAGGAAAGTAAATTGAATAAAAATGAAAGTTGAATAAAAAAAAAATGACAGTTGCATAAAATTAAAAATGGAAGTTCAATCCAAAAACCACTATACCTTAACGATCTATTTGGAAATTAAATAAAAAAGGAAGTTGAGTTGAAAAGAAACTTGAATAAAAATGGAAGTTAAATAAAAATGAAAATGGAAGTCGCAGAAAATTAAAAATGGAAGTTCATTCCAGAAACCACTATACCATAACGATCTATTTGGAAATTAAATAAAAAAGGAAGTTTAATAGAAAAGTAAATTGAATAAAAATGGAAGTAGAATAAAAATAGAAAGGAATGTTGCATAAAATTAAAAATAGAAGTTCAATCCAAAAACCACTATACCTTAACGATCTATTTGGAAATCAAATAAAAAAGGAAGTTGAGTAGAAAAGAAACTTGAATAAAAATGGAAGTTAAATAAAAATAAAAATGGAAGTTGCAGAAAATTAAAAATGGAAGTTCATTCCAAAAACCAGTATACCTTAACAATCTATTTGTAAATTATATAAAAAAGGAAGTAAAATAGAAAAGTAAATTGACTAAAAAGGGAAGTTGAATAAAAATTAAAATGAAATTTGTAGAAAATTAAATATGGAAGTTCAATCCAGAAACCACTATACCTTAACGATCTATTTAGAAATTAAATAAAAAAGGAAGTTTAATAGAAAAGTAAATTGAATAAAACTGGATGTAGAATAAAAATAAAAATGAAAATCGCATAAAAATGAAAATGGAAGTCAATCCAAAAACCACTATACCTTAACGATCTATTTGGAAGTTAAATAAAAAAGAAGTTTAATAGAAAAGTAAATTGAATAAAAATGAAAGTTGAATAAAAATAAAATTGAACTTTGCAAAAAATTAAATATGGAAGTTCAATCCAGATACCACTATACCTTAACGATCTATTTGGAAATTAAACAAAAAAGGATGTTTAATAGAAAAGTAAATTGAATAAAAATGGAAGTTGAGTAAAAATAAAAATGAAAGTTGCATAAAATTAAAAATGGAAGTTCAATCTAGAAACCGCTATACCTTAACGATCTATTTCGAATTTTAATAAAAAAAAATTAGTTTAATAGAAAAGAAAATTGAATAAAAATGGTAGTTGAATAAAAATAAAAATGAAAGTTGCATAAAATTAAAAATGAAAGTTCATTCCAGAAACCACTATAGCTTAACGATCTATTTGTAAATTAAATAAAAAAGGAAGTTTAATAGAAAAGTAAATTGAATAAAATTAAAAATTAAAGTTGCAGAAAATTAAATATGGAAGTCCAATCCAGAAACTACTGTACCTTAACGATCTATTTAGAAATTAAATAAAAAAGGAAGTTTAATAGAAAAGTAAATTGAATAAAAATAGATGTAGAATAAAAATAAAAATGAAAGTTGCAGAAAATTAAAAATGGAAGTTCAATCCAGAAACCACTATACCTTAACGATTTATTTGGAAATTAAATAAAAAAGAAATTTTAATAGAAAAGTAAATCGAATAAAAGTGGAAGTAGAATAAAAATAAAAAGGAAAGTTGCAGAAAATTAAAAGTGGAAGTTCAATCCAGAAACCATTATACCTTAACAATCTATTTGGAAATTAAATAAAAAAGGAAGTTTAATAGAAAAGTAAATTGAATAAAAATGGAAGTTGAATAAAAATAAAAATAAAAACGAAAGTTGAAGAAAATTAAATATGGAAGTTCAATCCAGAAACCAATATACCTTAACGATCTATTTGGAAATTAAATAAAAAAGGAAGTTTAATAGAAAAGTAAATTGAATAAAAATGGAAGTTGAATAAAAATAAAAATGAAAGTTGTAGAAAATTAAATATGGAAGTTCAATCCAGAAACCACTATACCTTAACGAGCTATTTGGAAGTTAAATAAAAAAGGAAGTTTAATACAAAAGTAAATTGAATAAAAATGGAAGTTGAATAAAAATAAAAATGAAAGTTGCATAAAATTAAAAATGGAAGTTCAATCCAAAAACCAGTATACCTTAACGATCTATTTGGAAATTAAATAAAAAAGGAAGTTGAGTAGAAAAGAAACTTGAATAAAAAAGGAAGTTAAATAAAAATAAAAATGGAAGTTGCAGAGAATTAAAAATGGATGTTCATTCCAGAAACCACTATACCTTAACGATTTGTTTGTAAATTATATAAAAAAGGAAGTTTAACAGAAAAGTAAATTGAATAAAAGTGGATGTAGAATAAAAATAAAAAAGAAAGTTGTATAAAATTAAAAATGGAAGTTCAATCCAAAAACCACTATACCTTAACGATCTATTTGGAAATTAAATAAAAAAGGAAGTTTAATAGAAAAGTAAATTGAATAAAAATGGAAGTTGAATAAAAATAAAAATGAAAGTTGTAGCAACTCTCACCTTACTCTTGTCATACTTGCATACATTCATGCGTGATCTTGTCTTGTTATGTTGTTTTGCAAGTTTTCCCTTGCCTTGTTTTGTTTAAGTATTGCTTGCATGATTTTGTTCCTTGCTTGGTGTGTAGCTGAGGTCATCTTGAGCCTAGTTCACCTCTGAACCTTTGTACTTAGAATTGTTTTGGAACCACTTGGTCGGCCCCCATCTTCACCTCGGGCATGTTTGCCGAGATGTTTTGCACTTAGTGATCCTTGTCCTTGGGCAGGTATGGCCTAGACCGAGGTGTGGCACACCCCGGCCAAGGTGTGGCACAACTTAGTCAAGTGTCGTCCTCCTTAGCCGATGTCTTTGTTGCCCTGTTGCCGAAGCTTTAGCTATAGCCGATGTCATTACTTGCCGATGTGTCTGGCCTTAGCTTGCTGCATACGCTTTGTCATAGACTTGTCTTATCAATCAATCACCTTTTGAGTTGAACCAACCCAGTAGCGCCACGTGTCCGAGCTGATTGTTAAGACAGCCGACAGACCTAGAAACAAATCATTTTGTCTCAAATCTTTGCCTTTAGAGGGAGAAGCTCTAGAGAAAAGAGGAGGAGTTCGTGAGTGAGAATAGATCTTCCAAGCTTGATCTTCGAGGTTTGAACCGTTAGATTCGAGTTTTGAGGTTAGAATCTTAACCTACTCTTGTTGTTCTTTTGGATTATCTAGCTGCATTGCATGATCGAATTTGTTTTGCATATCATGCATCGATTTGAAGTTGGTTTCGGGAGAGAAAGATGGTATTCATGTGTTCTTGAAGAAAAGTCTTGTTTTGATCCGAAAGTTTGGAACAAGAACCACGTTTTGTGTTTGTTCTTGCATGATCTTCTTGTATGGGTACCCAGGTCCATGTTTTGAACTCATGGCATGAAATCTCTAATTTTTGTAGCAAGTCATGATCTTGCATTCATCTTCCTCATGATCATATTCATCATGTTCATCATGTTCTTCAAAGGGGAACCCAGGTTTTCCAGACTTTGTTTTTGAATGAGGCCATCGGACCACACCTTGGCAAGGAGGTGTAGGACCTCGGCAAAGACCTGGTTGGTACCCAGTGTGTTTTCATGAGACGGGAGCAGTGTTTAAACTCCCAGCATGTTTTGCTTTGTTATTGACTTGGATCTGGTGAGAATGCCGGGATCATCTGCATGCATATAAAGCTTGTCTTGAGAATGTGATTGCCATGTGATTGTAGGTCCTTGATCCTTGCTTTGAGCCTACACCCGAGGAGATCTATGTGAGTGGTATTTTTAATAAAGCTATGTTATACTGTTTTGATAAATCTTGCTTTGCTTTGTTTTGACGAAAGTATTTGTTAAGCATGAATGAATAGCTCTGTTTGATGTATCAAGTATAAGTCTTGTTTCGATGTCATTCTTGAAAAGTCCCTTGTACTGGAGGACTCTAAACTTTCGCAGTACCAAGTATAAAAGTCCCTTGTGCTGGAGGACTCTAAACTTTCGCAGCACTAAGTATAAAAGGATACGGTCCTTTCTTGGGAAGACTATCGTGTTAAAACGGGCTACGGGCCTAAGTAACACAAGACCATCGTGTTAAAAAGAGCTACGGGGTTAAGTAACACAAGTCCCTTGTGCTGGAGGACTATAAACTTTCGCAGTACCTTTGACTAATCGATTACGGATCGTGCAGTCCTTGTTTTGCCACTGACAGTTTACCGCGTGGACTCGTTTGTTCGGAAAGCTTGGGTTGTGTTTTTTCGATGCCAATGAGCATCCCTTGAGACTTGTAAGACTTGATATATGAACACGGTTCATCTCTTGTTTTGATAAAGTTTTGATGTGTTTTGCTTTGAAAGAACTCGGCTAATATTCGCATGGTTTTGGCATGTTTTGTTTTGAAAGACTTCGGCTATATTCATGCAAAACCTTTATTACTAGTACCATTCACTGAGTATCCAAGCTCACCCTCTCTCTATATATATAGGTGATGAGCAGGACGTCGACGACGCCTAGAATGTATTTTTGAAAGCTTGTGTTGGATCCATGATTTTGTCGGCTTTGTTTGTATTCACGTCGGCAATGTCGTTTCTTTTATGTCGGCGAATCTTGAAAATCATGCTTCTTGGCTTGTATTCACTGTCATTTTGTATATGTCGGCTCGAGAAGCCTTTTGATCAGGATGTAATACATATTTTGCTTTGTTGTATTCAAGTTGTAAAGATGTATGCCATTTCATTGGACTTATGCACTGCTCTTATGGACCACTTCTATATCGATTTATTGCTTCCGCATTTGTGAGCCCCGTTTGTTATACTCTGATTGTGTCAAAATTTTTTGAAGTTGGCCTTCGGTAATCTCGGATTACTGGGCATCACGGCACCAAACTACTAGGGGCGGTTTGGGGTCGTGACAAAAGTTACAGAAAATTAAATATGGAAGTTCAATCCAGAAACCACTATACCATAACGATCTATTTGGAAATTAAATAAAAAGGAAGTTTAATAGAAAAGTAAATTGAATAAAAATGAAAGTTGAAGAAAAATAAAAATGAACGTTGCAGAAAATTAAATATGGAAGTTCAATCCCGAAACCACTATACCTTAACGATCTATTTGGAAATTAAATAAAAAAAGATGTTTAAAAGAAAAGTAAATTGAATAAAAATGGAAGTTGAGTAAAAATAAAAATGAAAGTTGCATAAAATTAAAAATGAAAGTTCAATCTAGAAACCACTATATCTTAACGATCTATTTGGAAATCAAATAAAAAAATGAAGTTTAATAGAAAAGTAAATTGAATAAAAATGAAAGTTGAATAAAAATAAAAATGAAAGTTGCATAAAATTAAAAGTGGAAGTTCAATTCAGAAACCACTATACCTTAACAATCTATTTGGAAATTAAATAAAAAAGGAAGTTTAATAGAAAAGGAAATTGAATAAAAATGGAAGTAGAATAAAAATAAAAATAAAAATGAAAGTTGAAGAAAATTAAATATGGAAGTTCAATCGAGAAACCAATATACCTTAACGATCTATTTGGAAATTAAATAAAAAAGAAAGTTTCATAGAAATGTAAATTGAATAAAAATGGAAGTTGAATAAAAATAAAAATGAAAGTTGCAGAAAATTAAAAATGGAAGTTCATTCCAGAAACCATTATACCTTAACGATCTATTTGGAAATTAAATAAAAAAGAAAATTTAATAGAAAAGTAAATTGAATAAAAATGGAAGAAGAATAAAAATAAAAAGGAAAGTTGCATAAAATTAAAAATAGAAGTTCAATTCAAAAACCACTATACCTTCACGACCTATTTGGAAATCAAATAAAAAAGGAAGTTGAGTAGAAAAGAAACTTGAATAAAAATGGAAGTTAAATAAAAATAAAAATGGAAGTTCATTCCAAAAACCACTATACCTTAACGATCTATTTGTCAATTATATAAAAAAGGAAGTTTAATAGAAAAGTAAATTAACTAAAAAGGGAAGTTGAATAAAAATTAAAATGAAAGTTGCAGAAAATTAAATATGGAAGTTCAATCCAGAAACTACTATACCTTAACGATCTATTTGGAAATTAAATAAAAAAGGAAGTTTAATAGAAAAGTAAATTGAATAAAAATGGATGTAGAATAAAAATAAAAATGAAAGTTGCATAAAATTAAAAATGAAAGTTCAATCCAAAAACAACTATACCTTAACGATCTATTTGGAAATTAAATAAAAAAGGAAGTTTATTAGAAAAGTAAATTGAATAAAAATGGAAGTTGAATAAAAATAAAAATGAAAGTTGCAGATAATTAAATATGGAAGTTCAATCCAGAAACCACTATACCATAACGATCTATTTGGAAATTAAATAAAAAGGAAGTTTAATAGAAAAGTAAATTTAATAAAAATAAAAATCAACGTTGCAGAAAATTAAATATGGAAGTTCAATCCAGAAACCACTATACCTTAACGTTCTATTTTGAAATTAAATAAGAAAGGATGTTTAATAGAAAAGTAAATTGAATAAAAATAGAAGTTAAGTAAAAATAAAAATGAAAGTTGTATAAAATTAAAAATGGAAGTTCAATCCAGAAACCACTATACCTTAACGATCTATTTGGAAATCAAATAAAAAAAGGAAGTTTAATAGAAAAGTAAATTGAATAAAAATGGAAGTTGAATAAAAATAAAAATGAAAGTTGCATAAAATTAAAAATGGAAGTTCATTCCAGAAACCACTATACCTTAACGATCTATTTGTAAATTAAATAAAAAAGGAAGTTTAATAGAAAAGTAAATTGAATAAAAATGGAAGTTGAATAAAAATAAAAATGAAAGTCGCAGAAAATTAAATATGGAAGTTTAATCCAGAAACCACTGTACCTTAACGATCTATTTAGAAATTAAATAAAAAAGGAAGTTTAATAGAAATGTAAATTGAATAAAAATGGAATTAGAATAAAAATAAAAATGAAAGTTGCATAAAATTAAAAATGGCAGTTCAATCCAAAAACCACTATACCTTAACAATCTATTTAGAAATTAAATAAAAAAGGAGGTTGTGTAGAAAAGAAACTTGAATAAAAAAGGAAGTTGAATAAAAATAAAAATGAAAGTTGCCGAAAATTAAATATGAAAGTTCATTCCAGAAACAACAATAACTTAACGGTCTATATAGAAATTAAATAAAAAAGGAAGTTTAATAGAAAAGTAAATTGAATAAAAGTGGATGTAGAATAAAAATAAAAATGAAAGTTGCAAATAATTAAAAATGGAAGTTCAATCCAGAAACCACTATACCTTAACGATCTTTTGGAAATTAAATAAAAAAGGATGTTTAATAGAAAAGTAAATTGAATAAAAATGGAAGTTGAATAAAAATAAAAATGAAAGTTGCATAAAATTAAAAATGGAAGTTCAATCCAGAAACCATTATACTTTAACGATCTATTTGGAAATTAAATAAAAAAGGAAGTTTAATAGAAAAGTAAATTGAATAAAAATGGAAGTTGAATAAAAATAAAATTGAAAGTATGCATAAAAATAAAAATGGAAGTTCATTCCAGAAACCACTATACCTTAACGATCTATTTGGAAATTAAATAAAAAAGGAAGTTGAGCAGAAAAGAAACTTGAATAAAAATGGAAGTTAAATAAAAATAAAAATTGAAGTTGAAGTTGCAGAAAATTAAAAATGGAAGTTCATAAGAAAAACCTCTATATCTTAACGATCTATTTGGAAAGTAAAAAAAAAAAGGAAGTTTAATAGAAAAGTAAATTGAATTAAAATGGAAGTAGAATAAAAATAAAAATAAAAATGAAAGTTGAGGAAAATTAAATATGGAAGTTCAATACAGAAACCACTATACCTTAACGATCTATTTGGAAATTAAATAAAAAAGGAAGTTTAATAGAAAAGTAAATTGAATAAAAATGAAAGTTGCAGAAAATTAAATATGGAAGTTCAATCTAGAAACCACTATACCTTAATGATCTATTTGGAAGTTAAATAAAAAAGGATGTTTAATAGAAAAATAAATTGAATAAAAATGGAAGTTGAGGAAAATTAAATATGGAAGTTCAATCCGGAAATCACTATAGTTTAACGATCTATTTGGAAATTAAATAAAAAGGGAAGTTTAATGGAAAAGTAAATTGACTAAAAATGAAAGTTGAATAAAAATAAAACAGAACGTTGCAGAAAATTAAATATGGAAGTTCAATCCAGAAACCACTATACCTTAATGATCTATTTGGAAATTAAACAAAAAAGAAAGTTTAATAGAAAAGTAAATTGAATAAAAATGGAAGTTGAATAAAAATAAAAATGAAAGTTGCAGAAAATTAAATATGGAAGTTCAATCTAGAAACCACTATACCTTAATGATCTATTTGGAAATTAAATAAAAAAGGATGTTTAATAGAAAAGTAAATTGAATAAAAATGGAAGTTGAGGAAAATTAAATATGGAAGTTCAATCCAGAAACCACTATACCTTAACGATCTATTTGGAAATTAAATAAAAAGGGAAGTTTAATGGAAAAGTAAATTGACTAAAAATGAAAGTTGAATAAAAATAAAAAAGAACGTTGCAGAAAATTAAATATGGAGGTTCAATCCAGAAACCACTATAACTTAACGATCTACTTGGAAATTAAATAAAAAAGAATGTTTAATAGAAAAGCAAATTGAATAAAAATAGAAGTTGAATAAAAATAAAAATGAAAGTTGCATAAAATTAAAAATGGAAGTTCAATCCAAAAACCACTATATTTTAACGATCTATTTGGAAATTGCATAAAAAAGGAAGTTTAAAATAAAAGTAAATTGAATGAAAATGGAAGTTGAATAAAAATAAAAATGAACGTTGCAGAAAATTAAATATGGAAGTTCAATCCGGAAACCACTATACCTTAACGATCTATTTGGAAATTAAATAAAAAAAGATGTTTAATAGAAAAGTTAATTGAATATAAATGGAAGTTGAATAAAAATAAAAATGAAAGTTGCATAAAATTAAAAATAAAAGTTCAATCCAAAAACGACTATACCTTAACGATCTATTTGGAAATTAAACAAAAAGGGAAGTTGAGGAGAAAAGAAAGTTGAATAAAAATGGAAGTTTAATAAAAACAAAAATGGAAGTTGCAGAAAATTAAAAATGGAAGTTCATTAGAAAAACCACTATACCTTAACGATCTATTAGGAAATTAAATAAAAAAGGAAATTTAATGGAAAAGTGAATTGAATTAAAATGGAAGTAGAAAAAAATAAAAATAAAAATGAAAGTTGAAGAAAATTAAAAATGGAAGTTCCGTCCAGAAACCACTATACCTTAACGATCTATTTGGAAATTAA
This sequence comes from Camellia sinensis, assembly GCF_055761805.1. Lineage (NCBI taxonomy): Eukaryota > Viridiplantae > Streptophyta > Magnoliopsida > Ericales > Theaceae > Camellia > Camellia sinensis. The sequence continues at coordinate 34,568,826 of NW_028128987.1, forward strand.
ATAAAAAAGGAAGTTGAGTAGAAAAGAAACTTGAATAAAAAAGGAAGCAAAATAAAAATAAAAATATAAGTTGCAGAAAATTAAAAATGGAAGTTCATTCCAGAAACCACTATACCTTAACGATCTATTTGGAAATTAAATAAAAAAGGAAGTTGAGTAGAAAAGAAACTTGAATAAAAAAGGAAGCAAAATAAAAATAAAAATACAAGTCGCAGAAAATTAAAAATGGAAGTTCATTCCAGAAACCACTATACCTTAACGATCTATTTGGAAATTAAATAAAAAAGGAAGTTGAGTAGAAAAGAAACTTGAAAAAAAAAGGAAGCAAAATAAAAATAAAAATACAAGTCGCAGAAAATTAAAAATGGAAGTTCATTCCAGAAACCACTATACCTTAACGATCTATTTGGAAATTAAATAAAAAAGGAAGTTTAATAGAAAGGTAAATTGAATAAAAATGGAAGTAGAATAAAAATATAAAGGAAAGTTGCATAAAATTAAAAATAGAAGTTCAATCCAGAAACCACTATACCTTAACGGTCTGTTTGGAAATTAAATAAAAAAGGAAGTTTAATAGAAAAGTAAATTGAATAAAAATGGAAGTAGAAAAAAATAAAAATGAAAGTTGTAGAAAATTAAATATGGAAGTTCAATCCAGAAACCATTATACCTTAACGATCTATTTGGAAAGTGAACAAAAAAGGAAGTTTAATAGAAAAGTAAATTGAATAAAAATGGAAGTTGAATAAAAATGAAAATGAAAGTTGCAGAAAAATAAATATGGAAGTTCAATCCAGAAACCACTGTACCTTAACGATCTATTTGGAAATTAAATAAAAAAGTAAGTTTAATAGAAAAGTAAATTGAATAAAAATGGAAGTTGAGTAAAAATAAAAATGAAAGTTGCATAAAATTAAAAATGGAAGTTTAATCCAAAAATCACTATACCTTAACGATCTATTTGGGAATTAAATAAAAAAGGAAGTTGAGTTGAAAAGAAACTTGAATAAAAAAGGAAGCAAAATAAAAATTAAAATATAAGTCGCTGAAAATTAAAAATGGAAGTTCATTCAAAAACCACTATACCTTAACGATCTATTTGGAAATTAAATAAAAAAGGAAGTTTAATAGAATGGTAAATTGAATAAAAATGGAAGTAGAATCAAAATATAAAGGAAAGTAGTATAAATTAAAAATAGAAGTTCAATACGAAAACCACTACACCTTAACGATCTAATTGGAAATCAAATAAAAAAGGAAGTTGAGTAGAAAAGAAACTTGAATAAAAAAGGAAGTTAAATAAAAATAAAAACGGAAGTTCATTCCAGAAACCACTATACCATAACGATCTATTTGTAAATTATATAAAAAAGGACGTTTAATAGAAAAGTAAATTGAATAAAAATGGAAGTTGAATAAAAATATAAATGAAAGTTGCAGAAAATTAAATATGGAAGTTCAATCCAGAAACCACTATACCTTAACGATCTATTTGGAAATCAAATAAAAAAGGAAGTTGAGTAGAAAAGAAACTTGAATAAAAAAAGAAGTTAAATAAAAATAAAAATGGAAGTTGCAGAAAATTAAAAATGGAAGTTCATTCCAGAAACCACTACACCATAACGATCTATTTGGAAATTAAATAAAAAAGGAAGTTTAATAGAAAAGTAAATTGAATAAAAATGGAAGTTGAATAAAAATAAAAATGAAAGTTGCATAAGATTAAAAATGGAAATTCATTCCAGAAACCACTATACCTTAACGATCTATTTGTAAATTAAATAAAAAAGGAAGTTTAATAGAAAAGTAAATTAAATAAAAGTGGAAGTTGAATAAAAATAAAAATGAAAGTTGCAGAAAATTAAATATGGAAGTTCAATCCAGAAACCAATGTACCTTAACGATCTATTTGGAAATTAAATTAAAAAGGAAGTTTAATAGAAAAGTAAATTGAATAAAAATGGATGTAGAATAAAAATAAAAATAAAAGTTGCGTAAATTTAAAAATGGAAGTTCAATCCAGAAACCACTATACCTTAACGATCTATTTGGAAATTAAATAAAAAATGAAGTTAAATAGAAAAGTAAATTGAATAAAAATGGAAGTTGAATAAAAATAAAAATGAATGTTGCAAAAAATTAAAACTGGAAGTTTAATCCAAAAACCACTATACCTTAACGATGTACTTGGAAATTAAATAAAAAAGGAAGATGAGTATAAAAGAAACTTGAATAAAAAAGGAAGCTAAATAAAAATAAAAATGGAAGTTGCAGAAAATTAAAAATGGAAGTTCATTCCAGAAAGCACTATACCATAACGATCTATTTGTAAATTATATAAAAAAGGAAGTTTAATAGAAAAGTAAATTGAATAAAAATGGAAGTTGAATAAAAATAAAAATGAAAGTGGCATAAAATTAATAATGGAAATTCATTCCAGAAACCACTATACCTTAACAATCTATTCTTAAATTTAATAAAAAATGAAGTTTAATAGAAAAGTAAATTAAATAAAAATGGAAGTTGAATAAAAATAAAAATGAAAGTTGCAGAAAATTAAATATGGAAGTTCAATCCAGAAACCACTGTACCTTAACGATCTATTTGGAAATTAAATAAAAAAGGAAGTTTAATAGAAAAGTAAATTGAATAAAAATGGAAGTAGAATAAAAATAAAATTGAAAGTTGCAGAAAATTAAATATGGAAGTTCAATCCGGAAACGACAATACCTTCACGATCTATTTGGAAAGTAAACAAAAAAGGAAGTTTAATAGAAAAGTAAATTGAATAAAAATGGAAGTTGAATAAAAATGAAAATGAAAGTTGCAGAAAAATAAAAATGGAAGTTCAAACCAGAAACCACTGTACCTTAACGATCTATTTGGAAATTAAATAAAAAAGGAAGTTTAATAGAAAAGTAAATTAATAAAAATGGAAGTTGAGTAAAAATAAAAATGAAAGTCGCATAAAATTAAAAATGAAAGTTTAATCCAAAAACCACAATACCTTAACAATCTATTTGGAAATTAAATAAAAAAGGAAGTTGAGTTGAAAAGAAACTTGAATAAAAAAGGAAGCAAAATAAAAATAAAAATAGAAGTTGCAGAAAAAAAAAAGATGGAAGTTCAATCCAGAAACCACTACACCTTAACGATCTATTAGGAAATTAAATAAAAATGAAGTTTAATAGAAAGGTAAATTGAATAAAAATGGAAGCAGAATAAAAATATAAAGGAAAGTTGCAAAAAATTAAAAATAGAAGTTCAATCCAAAAACTACTATACCTTAACGATCTATTTGGAAATCAAATATAAAAGGAAGTTGAGTAGAAAAGAAACTTGAATAAAAAAGGAAGTTAAATAAAAATGAAAATGGAAGTTGCAGAAAATTAAAAATGGAAGTTCATTCTAGAAACCACTATACCATAATGATCTATTTGTAAATTATATAAAAAAAGGAAGTTTAATAGAAAAGTAAATTGAGTAAAAATGGAAATTGAATAAAAATAAAAATGAAAGTTGCAGAAAATTAAAAAAGGAAGTTCAATCCAGAAACCACTATACCATAACGATCTATTTGGAAATTAAATAAAAAAGGAAGTTTAATAGAAAAGTAAATTGAATAAAAATGGAAGTTGAATAAAAATAAAAATGAAAGTGGCATAAAATTAAAAATGGAAATTCATTCCAGAAAATCACTATAAACAATCTATTTGTAAATTAAATAAAAAAGGAATTTTAATAGAAAAGTAAATTAAATAAAAATGGAAATTGAATAAAAATAAAAATGAAAGTTGCAGAAAATTAAATATGAAAGTTCAATCCAGAAACCACTGTACCTTAACGATCTATTTGGAAATTAAATAAAAAAGGAAGTTTAATAGAAAAGTAAATTGAATAAAAATGGAAGTTGAATAAAAATAAAAATGAAAGTGGCATAAAATTAAAAATGGAAATTCATTCCAGAAAATCACTATACCTTAACAATCTATTTGTAAATTAAATAAAAAAGGAATTTTAATAGAAAAGTAAATTAAATAAAAATAGAAATTGAATAAAAATAAAAATGAAAGTTGCAGAAAATTAAATATGGAAGTTCAATCCAGAAACCACTGTACCTTAACGATCTATTTGGAAATTAAATAAAAAAGGAAGTTTAATAGAAAAGTAAATTGAATAAAAATGGATGTAGAATAAAAATAAAAATGAAAGTTGCATAAAATTAAAAATGGAAATTCAATCCAGAAACCATTATACCTTAACGATCTATGTGGAAATTAAATAAAAAAGGAAGTATAATAGAAAAGTAAATTGAATAAAAATGGAAGTTGAATAAAAATGTAAATGAAAGGTAAAGAAAATTAAAAATAGAAATTCATTCAAGAAACCACAATACCTTAACGATCTATTTAGAAATTAAATAAAAAAGGAAGTTTAATAGAAAAGTAAATTGAATAAAAATGGATGTAGAATAAAAAGAAAATTGAAAGTTGCATAAAATTAAAAATGGAAGTTCAATCCAGAAACCACTATACCTTAACGATCTATTTGGAAAATAAATGAAAAAGGAAGTGTAATAGAAAAGTAAATTGAATAAACATGGAAGTTGAATAAAAATAAAAATGAACGTTGTAGAAAATTAAATATGAAAGTTCAATCCAGAAACCACTATACCTTAACGATCTATTTGGAAATTAAATAAAAAAGGAAGTTTAATAGAGAAGTGAATTGAATAAAAATGGAACCAGAATAAAAATAAAAAGGAAAGTCGCACAAAATTAAAAGTGAAAGTTCAATCCAGAAACAACTATAACTTAACGATCTGTTTGGAAATTAAATAAAAAAGGAAGTTTAATAGAAAAGTAAATTGAATAAAAATGGAAGCAGAATAAAAATAAAAAAGAAAGTTGCAGAAAATTAAATATGGAAGTTCAATCCATAAACCACTATACCTTAACAATCTATTTGGAACGTGAACAAAAGAGGAAGTTTAATAGAAAAGTAAATTGAATAAAAATGGAAGTTGAATAAAAATGAAAATGAAAGTTGCAGAAAAACAAATATGGAAGTTCAATCCAGAAACCGCTGTACGTTAACGATCTATTTGGAAATTAAATAAAAAAGGAAGTTTAATAGAAAAGTAAATTGAATAAAAATGGAAGTTGAGTAAAAATAAAAATGAAGTTGTATAAAATTAAAAATGGAAGTTTATTCCAAAAATCAATATACCTTAACGATCTATTTGGAAATTAAATAAAAAAGGAAGTTGAGTAGAAAAGAAACTTGAATAAAAAAGGAAGCAAAATAAAAATAAAAATATAAGTTGCAGAAAATTAAAAATGGAAGTTCATTCTAGAAACCACTATACCTGAACGATCTATTTGGAAATTATATAAAAAAGGAAGTTTAATAGAAAAGTAAATTGAATAAAAATGGAAGTTGAATAAAAATAAAAATGAAAGTTGCAGAAAATTAAAAATGGAAGTTCAATCCAGAAACCACTATACCTTAACGATCTATTTGGAAATTAAATAAAAAAGGAAGTTTAATAGAAAAGTAAATTGAATAAAAATGGAAGTTGCATGAAAATAAAAATGAAAGTGGCATAAAATTAAAAACGGAAATTCATTCCAGAAAACACTATAACTTAACGATCTATTTGGAAATTAAATAAAAAAGGAAGTTTAATAGAAAAGTAAATTAAATAAAAATGGAAGTTGAATAAAAATAGAAATGAAAGTTGCAGAAAATTAAATATGGAAGTTCAATCCAGAAACCACTGTACCTTAACGATCTATGTAGAAATTAAATAAAAAAGGAAGTTTAATCGGAAAGTAAATTGAATAAAAATGGATGTAGAATAAAAATGAAAATGAAAGTTGCATAAAATTAAAAATGGAAATTCAATCCAGAAACCACTATACCTTAACGATCTATTTGGAAATTAAATAAAAGAGGAAGTATAATAGAAAAGTAAATTGAATAAAAATGGATGTAGAATAAAAATAAAAATGAAAGTTGCATAAAATTAAAAATGAAAGTTCAATCCAAAAACAACTATACCTTAACGATCTATTTGGAAATTAAATAAAAAAGGAAGTTTATTAGAAAAGTAAATTGAATAAAAATGGAAGTTGAATAAAAATAAAAATGAAAGTTGCATAAATTTAAAAGTAGAAGTTCAATCCAGAAACCACTATACCTTAACGGTCTGTTTGGAAATTAAATAAAAAAGGAAGTTTAATAGAAAAGTAAATTGATTAAAAATGGAAGTAGAATAAAAATAAAAATGAAAGTTGTAGAAAATTAAATATGGAAGTTCAATCCAGAAACCATTATACCTTAACGATCTATTTGGAAAGTGAACAAAAAAGGAAGTTTAATAGAAAAGTAAATTGAATAAAAATGGAAGTTGAATAAAAATGAAAATGAAAGTTGCAGAAAAATAAATATGGAAGTTCAATCCAGAAACCACTGTACCTTAACGATCTATTTGGAAATTAAATAAAAAAGTAAGTTTAATAGAAAAGTAAATTGAATAAAAATGGAAGTTGAGTAAAAATAAAAATGAAAGTTGCATAAAATTAAAAATGGAAGTTTAATCCAAAAATCACTATACCTTAACGATCTATTTGGGAATTAAATAAAAAAGGAAGTTGAGTTGAAAAGAAACTTGAATAAAAAAGGAAGCAAAATAAAAATAAAAATATAAGTCGCAGAAAATTAAAAATGGAAGTTCATTTAAGAAACCACTATACCTTAACGATCTATTTGGAAATTAAATAAAAAAGGAAGTTTAATAGAAAGGTAAATTGAATAAAAATGGAAGTAGAATCAAAATATAAAGGAAAGTAGCATAAAATTAAAAATAGAAGTTCAATACGAAGACCACTACACCTTAACGATCTAATTGGAAATCAAATAAAAAAGGAAGTTGAGTAGAAAAGAACTTGAATAAAAAAGGAAGTTAAATAAAAATAAAAACGGAAGTTCATTCCAGAAATCACTATACCATAACGATCTATTTGTAAATTATATAAAAAAGGACGTTTAATAGAAAAGTAAATTGAATAAAAATGGAAGTTGAATAAAAATATAAATGATAGTTGCAGAAAATTAAATATGGAAGTTCAATCCAGAAACCACTATACCTTAACGATCTATTTGGAAATCAAATAAAAAAGGAAGTTGAGTAGAAAAGAAACTTGAATAAAAAAAGAAGTTAAATAAAAATAAAAATGGAAGTTGCAGAAAATTAAAAATGGAAGTTCATTCCAGAAACCACTACACCATAACGATCTATTTGGAAATTAAATAAAAAAGGAAGTTTAATAGAAAAGTAAATTGAATAAAAATGGAAGTTGAATAAAAATAAAAATGAAAGTTGCATAAAATTAAAAATGGAAATTCAATCCAGAAACCACTATACCTTAACGATCTATTTGGAAATTAAATAAAAGAGGAAGTTTAATAGAAAAGTAAATTGAATAAAAATAGATGTAGAATAAAAATAAAAATGAAAGTTGCAGAAAATTAAAAATGGAAGTTCAATCCAGAAACCACTATACCTTAACGATTTATTTGGAAATTAAATAAAAAAGAAATTTTAATAGAAAATTAAATCGAATAAAAGTGGAAGTAGAATAAAAATAAAAAGGAAAGTTGCAGAAAATTAAAAGTGGAAGTTCAATCCAGAAACCATTATACCTTAACAATCTATTTGGAAATTAAATAAAAAAGGAAGTTTAATAGAAAAGTAAATTGAATAAAAATGGAAGTTGAATAAAAATAAAAATAAAAACGAAAGTTGAAGAAAATTAAATATGGAAGTTCAATCCAGAAAACAATATACCTTAACGATCTATTTGGAAATTAAATAAAAAAGGAAGTTTAATAGAAAAGTAAATTGAATAAAAATGGAAGTTGAATAAAAATGAAAATGAAAGTTGCAGAAAAATAAATATGGAAGTTCAATCCAGAAACCACTGTACCTTAACGATCTATTTGGAAATTAAATAAAAAAGTAAGTTTAATAGAAAAGTAAATTGAATAAAAATGGAAGTTGAGTAAAAATAAAAATGAAAGTTGCATAAAATTAAAAATGGAAGTTTAATCCAAAAATCACTATACCTTAACGATCTATTTGGGAATTAAATAAAAAAGGAAGTTGAGTTGAAAAGAAACTTGAATAAAAAAGGAAGCAAAATAAAAATAAAAATATAAGTCGCAGAAAATTAAAAATGGAAGTTCATTTAAGAAACCACTATACCTTAACGATCTATTTGGAAATTAAATAAAAAAGGAAGTTTAATAGAAAGGTAAATTGAATAAAAATGGAAGTAGAATCAAAATATAAAGGAAAGTAGCATAAAATTAAAAATAGAAGTTCAATACGAAGACCACTACACCTTAACGATCTAATTGGAAATCAAATAAAAAAGGAAGTTGAGTAGAAAAGAACTTGAATAAAAAAGGAAGTTAAATAAAAATAAAAACGGAAGTTCATTCCAGAAATCACTATACCATAACGATCTATTTGTAAATTATATAAAAAAGGACGTTTAATAGAAAAGTAAATTGAATAAAAATGGAAGTTGAATAAAAATATAAATGATAGTTGCAGAAAATTAAATATGGAAGTTCAATCCAGAAACCACTATACCTTAACGATCTATTTGGAAATCAAATAAAAAAGGAAGTTGAGTAGAAAAGAAACTTGAATAAAAAAAGAAGTTAAATAAAAATAAAAATGGAAGTTGCAGAAAATTAAAAATGGAAGTTCATTCCAGAAACCACTACACCATAACGATCTATTTGGAAATTAAATAAAAAAGGAAGTTTAATAGAAAAGTAAATTGAATAAAAATGGAAGTTGAATAAAAATAAAAATGAAAGTTGCATAAAATTAAAAATGGAAATTCATTCCAGAAACCACTATACCTTAACGATCTATTTGTAAATTAAATAAAAGTGGAAGTTGAATAAAAATAAAAATGAAAGTTGCAGAAAATTAAATATGGAAGTTCAATCCAGAAACCAATGTACCTTAACGATCTATTTGGAAATTAAATTAAAAAGGAAGTTTAATAGAAAAGTAAATTGAATAAAAATGGATGTAGAATAAAAATAAAAATAAAAGTTGCGTAAAATTAAAAATGGAAGTTCAATCCAGAAACCACTATACCTTAACGATCTATTTGGAAATTAAATAAAAAATGAAGTTAAATAGAAAATTAAATTGAATAAAAATGGAAGTTGAATAAAAATAAAAATGAATGTTGCAAAAAATTGAAACTGGAAGGTTAATCCAAAAACCACTATACCTTAACGATGTACTTGGAAATTAAATAAAAAAGGAAGTTGAGTACAAAAGAAACTTGAATAAAAAAGGAAGCTAAATAAAAATAAAAATGGAAGTTGCAGAAAATTAAAAATGGAAGTTCATTCCAGAAAGCACTATACCATAACGATCTATTTGTAAATTATATAAAAAAGGAAGTTTAATAGAAAAGTAAATTGAATAAAAATGGAAGTTGAATAAAAATAAAAATGAAACTGGCATAAAATTAATAATGGAAATTCATTCCAGAAACCACTATACCTTAACAATCTATTCTTAAATTTAATAAAAAATGAAGTTTAATAGAAAAGTAAATTAAATAAAAATGGAAGTTGAATAAAAATAAAAATGAAAGTTGCAGAAAATTAAATATGGAAGTTCAATCCATAAACCACTGTACCTTAACGATCTATTTGGAAATTAAATAAAAAAGGAAGTTTAATAGAAAAGTAAATTGAATAAAAATAGAAGTAGAATAAAAATAAAATTGAAAGTTGCAAAAAATTAAATATGGAAGTTCAATCCAGAAACGACAATACTTTAACGATCTATTTGGAAAGTAAACAAAAAAGGAAGTTTAATAGAAAAGTAAATTGATTAAAAACGGAAGTTGAATAAAAATTAAAATGAAAGTTGCAGAAAAATAAAAATGGAAGTTCAAACCAGAAACCACTGTACCTTAACGATCTATTTGGAAATTAAATAAAAAAGGAAGTTTAATAGAAAAGTAAACTAATAAAAATGGAAGTTGAGTAAAAATAAAAATGAAAGTCGCATAAAATTAAAAATGAAAGTTTAATCCAAAAACCACTATACCTTAACGATCTATTTGGAAATTAAATAAAAAAGGAAGTTGAGTAGAAAAGAAACTTGAATAAAAAAGGAAGCAAAATAAAAATAAAAATACAAGTCGCAGAAAATTAAAAATGGAAGTTCATTCCAGAAACCACTACACCTTAACGATCTATTTGGAAATTAAATAAAAAAGGAAGTTGAGTAGAAAAGAAACTTGAATAAAAAAGGAAGCAAAATAAAAATAAAAATAGAAGTTGCAGAAAAAAAAAAGATGGAAGTTCAATCCAGAAACCACTATACCTTAACGATCTATTAGGAAATTAAATAAAAAGGAAGTTTAATAGAAAGGTAAATTGAATAAAAATGGAAGCAGAATAAAAATATAGAGGAAAGTTGCAAAAAATTAAAAATAGAAGTTCAATCCAAAAACCACTATACCTTAACGATCTATTTGGAAATCAAATATAAAAGGAAGTTGAGTAGAAAAGAAACTTGAATAAAAAAGGAAGTTAAATAAAAATGAAAATGGAAGTTGCAGAAAATTAAAAATGGAAGTTCATTCCAGAAACCACTATACCATAACGATCTATTTGTAAATTATATAAAAAAGGAAGTTTAATAGAACAGTAAATTGAGTAAAAATGGAAATCGAATAAAAATAAAAATGAAAGTTGCAGAAAATTAAATATGGAAGTTCAATCCAGAAACCACTGTACCTTAACGATCTATTTGGAAATTAAATAAAAAAGGAAGTTTAATAGAAAAGTAAATTGAATAAAAATGGAAGTTGAATAAAAATAAAAATGAAAGTGGCATAAAATTAAAAATGGAAATTCATTCCAGAAAATCACTATACCTTAACAATCTATTTGGAAATTAAATAAAAAAGGAATTTTAATAGAAAAGTAAATTAAATAAAAATGGAAATTGAATAAAAATAAAAATGAAAGTTGCAGAAAATTAAATATGGAAGTTCAATCCAGAAACCACTGTACCTTAACGATCTATTTGGAAATTAAATAAAATAGGAAGTTTAATAGAAAAGTAAATTGAATAAAAATGGATGTAGAATAAAAATAAAAATGAAAGTTGCATAAAATTAAAAATGGAAATTCAATCCAGACACCATTATACCTTAACGATCTATGTGGAAATTAAATAAAAAAGGAAGTATAATAGAAAAGTAAATTCCCGAAAAATGGAAGTTGAATAAAAATATAAATGAAAGGTAAAGAAAATTAAAAATAGAAATTCATTCAAGAAACCACTATACCTTAACGATCAATTTAGAAATTAAATAAAAAAGGAAGTTTAATAGAAAAGTAAATTGAATAAAAATGGATGTAGAATAAAAAGAAAAATGAAAGTTGCATAAAATTAAAAATGGAAGTTCAATCCAGAAACCACTATACCTTAACGATCTATTTGTAAATTAAATAAAAAAGGAAGTTTAATAGAAAAGTAAATTGAATAAAAATAAAAATGAAAGTTGCATAAAATTAAAAATGGAAGTTCAATCCAAAAACCACTATACCTTAACGATTTATTTAGAAATTAAATAAAAAAGAAAGTTTAATAGAAAAGTAAATTGAATAAAAATGGAAGTTGAATAAAACTAAAAATGAAAGTTGCATAAAATTAAAAATGGAAGTTCAATCCAAAAACCACTCTACCTTAACGATCTATTTGGAAATCAAATAAAAAAAGAAGTTAAATAAAAATAAAAATGGAAAATGCAGAAAATTAAAAATGGAAGTTCATTCCAGAAACCACTTTACCTTAACGAGCTATTTGGAAATTAAATGAAAAAGGAAGTTTAATAGAAAAGTAAACTGAATAAAAATGGAAGTTGAATAAAAATAAAAAAGAAAGTTGCAGAAAATTAAATATGGAAGTTCAATCCAGAAACCACTATACCTTAACGTTCTATTTTGAAATTAAATAAAAAAGTAAGTTTAATATAAAAGTAAATTGAATAAAAATGGAAGTTAAATAAAAATAAAAATGAAAGTTGCATAAAATTAAAAATGGAAGTTCAATACCAAAACCACTATACCTTAACGATCTATTTGGAAATTATATAAAAAAGATAGTTTAACAGAAAAGTAAATTGAATAAAAATGGAAGTTGAATAAAAATAAAAATGAAAGTTGCATAAAATTAAAAATGGAAGTTCAATCCAAAAACCACTATACCTTAACGATCTATTTGGAAATTAAATAAAAAAGTATGTTTAATAGAAAAGTAAACTGAATAAAAATGGAAGTTGAATAAAAATAAAAATGAAATTTGCAAAAAATTAAATATGGAAGTTCATTCAAGAAACCACTATACCTTAACGATCTATTTGGAAATTAAATATAAAAGGAAGTTTAATAGAAAAGAAATTTGAATAAAAACGGAAGTTAAATAAAAATAAAAATGAAAGTTGCAGAAAATTAAAAATAGAAGTTCATTCCAGAAACCACTATACCTTAACGATCTGTTTGGAAATTAAATAAAAAAGGAAGTTTAATAGAAAAGTAAATTGAATAAAAATGAAAGTAGAATATAAATAAAAATGAAAGTTGCATAAAATTAAAAATGGAAGTTCAATCTAGAAACCACTATACCTTAGTGTTCTAATTGGAAATTAAATAAAAAAGGAAGTTTAATAGGAAAGTAAATTGAATAAAAATGGAAGTTGAATAAAAATAAAAATGAAAGTTGCATAAAACTAAAATTGGAAGTTCAATCCAGACACCACTATACCTTAACGATCTATTTGGAAATTTAATAAAAAAGGAAGTTTAATAGAAAAGTAAATCGATTAAAAATTGAAGTAAAATAAAAATAAAAATGAAAGTTGCATAAAATTAAAAATGGAAGTTCAATCCAGAAACCACTATACCTTAACGATCTACTTGGAAATTAAATAAAAAAGGAAGTTTAATAGGAAAGTAAATTGAATTAAAATGGAAGTGGAATAAAAATAAAAATGAAAGTTGCATAAAATTAAAAATGGAAGTTCAATCCCGAAACCACTATACCTTAACGATCTATTTCGAAATTAAATAAAAAAGGAAGTTTAATACAACAGTAAATTGAATAAAAAGGGAAGTTGAATAAAAATAAAAATGAAAGTTGCATAAAATTAAAAATGGAAGTTCAATCCAAAAACCACTATACCTTAACGATCTATTTGGAAATTAAATAAAAAAGGAAGTTGAGTAGAAAAAAACTTGAATAAAAAAGGAAGTTAAATAAAAATAAAAATAGAAGTTGCAGAAAATTAAAAATGGAGGTTCATTTCAGAAACCACTATACCTTAATGATCTATTTGGAAATTAAATAAAAAAGGAAGTTTAATAGGAAAGTTAATTGAATTAAAATGAAAGTAGAATAAAAATAAAAATGAAAGTTGCATAAAACTAAAATTGAAGTTCATTGCAGAAACCACTATACCTTAACGATCTATTTGGAAATTCAATAAAAAAGGAAGTTTAATAGAAAAGTATATTGATTAAAAATGGAAGTAGAATAAAAATAAAAACGAAAGTTGCATAAAATTAAAAACGGAAGTTCTGTCCAGAAACCACTATACCTTAACGATCTACTTGGAAATTAAATAAAAAAGGAAGTTTAATAGGAAAGTAAATTGAATTAAAATGGAAGTAGAATAAAAATAAAAATGAAAGTTGCATAAAATTAAAAATGGAAGTTCATTCCAGAAACCACTATACCTTAACGATCTATTTGGAAATTAAATAAAAAAGGAAGTTTAATAGGAAAGTAAATTGAATAAAAATGGAAGTAGAATAAAAATAAAAATGAAAGTTGCAGAATATTAAAAATGGAAGTTCAATCCGGAAACCACTATACCTTAACGATCTATTTGGAAATTAAATAAAAAAGAAAGTTTAATAGAAAAGTAAACTGAATAAAAATGGAAGTTGAATAAAAATAAAAATGAAAGTTGCAGAAAATTAAATATGGAAGTTCAATCCAGAAACCACTATACCTTAACGATCTATTTGGAAATTAAATAAAAAAGTAAGTTTAATAGAAAAGTAAATTGAATAAAAATGGAAGTTGAATAAAAATAAAAATGAAAGTTGCAGAAAATTAAATACGGAAGTTCAATCCAAAAACCACTATACCTTAACGATCTATTTGGAAATTAAATAAAAAAGGAAGTTGAGTAGAAAAGAAACTTGAATAAAAAAGGAAGTTAAATAAAAATAAAAATAGAAGTTGTAGAAAATTAAAAATAGAAGATCATTCCAGAAACCACTATACCTTAATGATCTATTTCGAAATTAAACAAAAAAGGAAGTTTAATAGGAAAGTTAATTGAATTAAAATGGAAGTAGAATAAAAATAAAAATGAAAGTTGCATAAAATTAAAAATAGAAGTTGAATCCAGAAACCACTATACCTTAACGATCGATTTGGAAATTAAATAAAAAAGGAAGTTTAATAGAAAAGTAAGTTGAATAAAAATGGAAGTTGAATAAAAATAAAAATGAAAGTTGCCGAAAATTAAATATGAAAGTTCAATCCAGAAACCACTATAACTTAACGATCTATTTGGAAATTATATAAAAAAGATAGTTTAATAGAAAAGTAAATTGAATAAAAATGGAAGTTGAATAAAAATAAAAATGAAAGTTGCATAAAATTAAAAATGGAAGTTCAATCCAAAAACCACTATACCTTAACGATCTATTTGGAAATTAAATAAAAAAGTAAGTTTAATAGAAAAGTAAACTGAATAAAAATGGAAGTTGAATAAAAATAAAAACGAAATTTGCAAAAAATTAAATATGGAAGTTCATTCAAGAAACAACTATACCTTAACGATCTATTTGGAAATTAAATATAAAAGGAAGTTTAATAGAAAACAAATTTGAATAAAAACGGAAGTTAAATAAAAATAAAAATGAAAGTTGCAGAAAATTAAAAATAGAAGTTCATTCCAGAAACCACTATACCTTAACGATCTGTTTGGAAATTAAATAAAAAAGGAAGTTTAATAGAAAAGTAAATTGAATAAAAATGAAAGTAGAATATAAATAAAAATGAAAGTTGCATAAAATTAAAAATGGAAGTTCAATCTAGAAACCACTATACCTTTGTGTTCTAATTGGAAATTAAATAAAAAAGGAAGTTTAATAGGAAAGTAAATTGAATAAAAATGGAAGTTGAATAAAAATAAAAATGAAAGTTGCATAAAACTAAAATTGGAAGTTCAATCCAGACACCACTATACCTTAACGATCTATTTGGAAATTAAATAAATAAGGAAGTTTAATAGAAAAGTAAATCGATTAAAAATTGAAGTAAAATAAAAATAAAAATGAAAGTTGCATAAAATTAAAAATGGAAGTTCAATCCAGAAACCACTATACCTTAACGATCTACTTGGAAATTAAATAAAAAAGGAAGTTTAATAGGAAAGTAAATTGAATTAAAATGGAAGTGGAATAAAAATAAAAATGAAAGTTGCATAAAATTAAAAATGGAAGTTCAATCCAGAAACCACTATACCTTAACGATCTATTTCGAATTTAAATAAAAAAGGAAGTTTAATACAACAGTAAATTGAATAAAAAGGGAAGTTGAATAAAAATAAAAATGAAAGTTGCATAAAATTAAAAATGGAAGTTCAATCCAAAAACCACTATACCTTAACGATCTATTTGGAAATTAAATAAAAAAGGAAGTTGAGTAGAAAAAAACTTGAATAAAAAAGGAAGTTAAATAAAAATAAAAATAGAAGTTGTAGAAAATTAAAAATGGAGGTTCATTTCAGAAACCACTATACCTTAATGATCTATTTGGAAATTAAATAAAAAAGGAAGTTTAATAGGAAAGTTAATTGAATTAAAATGAAAGTAGAATAAAAATAAAAATGAAAGTTGCATAAAACTAAAATTGAAGTTCATTCCAGAAACCACTATACCTTAACGATCTATTTGGAAATTCAATAAAAAAGGAAGTTTAATAGAAAAGTATATTGATTAAAAATGGAAGTAGAATAAAAATAAAAACGAAAGTTGCATAAAATTAAAAACGGAAGTTCTGTCAAGAAACCACTATACCTTAACGATCTACTTGGAAATTAAATAAAAAAGGAAGTTTAATAGGAAAGTAAATTGAATTAAAATGGAAGTAGAATAAAAATAAAAATGAAAGTTGCATAAAATTAAAAATGGAAGTTCATTCCAGAAACCACTATACCTTAACGATCTATTTGGAAATTAAATAAAAAAGGAAGTTTAATAGGAAAGTAAATTGAATAAAAATGGAAGTAGAATAAAAATAAAAATGAAAGTTGCAGAATATTAAAAATGGAAGTTCAATCCGGAAACCACTATACCTTAACGATCTATTTGGAAATTAAATAAAAAAGAAAGTTTAATAGAAAAGTAAACTGAATAAAAATGGAAGTTGAATAAAAATAAAAATGAAAGTTGCAGAAAATTAAATATGGAAGTTCAATCCAGAAACCATTATACCTTAACGATCTATTTGGAAATTAAATAAAAAAGTAAGTTTAATAGAAAAGTAAATTGAATAAAAATGGAAGTTGAATAAAAATAAAAATGAAAGTTGCAGAAAATTAAATACGGAAGTTCAATCCAAAAACCACTATACCTTAACGATCTATTTGGAAATTAAATAAAAAAGGAAGTTGAGTAGAAAAGAAACTTGAATAAAAAAGGAAGTTAAATAAAAATAAAAATAGAAGTTGTAGAAAATTAAAAATAGAAGATCATTCCAGAAACCACTATACCTTAATGATCTATTTCGAAATTAAACAAAAAAGGAAGTTTAATAGGAAAGTTAATTGAATTAAAATGGAAGTAGAATAAAAATAAAAATGAAAGTTGCATAAAATTAAAAATAGAAGTTGAATCCAGAAACCACTATACGTTAACGATCGATTTGGAAATTAAATAAAAAAGGAAGTTTAATAGAAAAATAAGTTGAATAAAAATGGAAGTTGAATAAAAATAAAAATGAAAGTTGCCGAAAATTAAATATGAAAGTTCAATCCAGAAACCACTATAACTTAACGATCTATTTGGAAATTATATAAAAAAGATAGTTTAATAGAAAAGTAAATTGAATAAAAATGGAAGTTGAATAAAAATAAAAATGAAAGTTGCATAAAATTAAAAATGGAAGTTCAATCCAAAAACCACTATACCTTAACGATCTATTTGGAAATTAAATAGAAAAGTAAGTTTAATAGAAAAGTAAACTGAATAAAAATGGAAGTTGAATAAAAATAAAAATGAAATTTGCAAAAAATTAAATATGGAAGTTCATTCAGGAAACCACTATACCTTAACGATCTATTTGGAAATTAAATATAAAAGGAAGTTTAATAGAAAACAAATTTGAATAAAAACGGAAGTTAAATAAAAATAAAAATGAAAGTTGCAGAAAATTAAAAATAGAAGTTCATTCCAGAAACCACTATACCTTAACGATCTGTTTGGAAATTAAATAAAAAAGGAAGTTTAATAGAAAAGTAAATTGAATAAAAATGAAAGTAGAATATAAATAAAAATGAAAGTTGCATAAAATTAAAAATGGAAGTTCAATCTAGAAACCACTGTACCTTAGTGTTCTAATTGGAAATTAAATAAAAAAGGAAGTTTAATAGGAAAGTAAATTGAATAAAAATGGAAGTTGAATAAAAATAAAAATGAAAGTTGCATAAAACTAAAATTGGAAGTTCAATCCAGACACCACTATACCTTAACGATCTATTTGGAAATTAAATAAAAAAGGAAGTTTAATAGAAAAGTAAATCGATTAAAAATTGAAGTAAAATAAAAATAAAAATGAAAGTTGCATAAAATTAAAAATGGAAGTTCAATCCAGAAACCACTATACCTTAACGATCTACTTGGAAATTAAATAAAAAAGGAAGTTTAATAGGAAAGTAAATTGAATTAAAATGGAAGTGGAATAAAAATAAAAATGAAAGTTGCATAAAATTAAAAATGGAAGTTCAATCCAGAAACCACTATACCTTAACGATCTATTTCGAAATTAAATAAAAAAGGAAGTTTAATACAACAGTAAATTGAATAAAAAGGGAAGTTGAATAAAAATAAAAATGAAAGTTGCATAAAATTAAAAATGGAAGTTCAATCCAAAAACCACTATACCTTAACGATCTATTTGGAAATTAAATAAAAAAGGAAGTTGAGTAGAAAAAAACTTGAATAAAAAAGGAAGTTAAATAAAAATAAAAATAGAAGTTGCAGAAAATTAAAAATGGAGGTTCATTTCAGAAACCACTATACCTTAATGATCTATTTGGAAATTAAATAAAAAAGGAAGTTTAATAGGAAAGTTAATTGAATTAAAATGAAAGTAGAATAAAAATAAAAATGAAAGTTGCATAAAACTAAAATTGAAGTTCATTGCAGAAACCACTATACCTTAACGATCTATTTGGAAATTCAATAAAAAAGGAAGTTTAATAGAAAAGTATATTGATTAAAAATGGAAGTAGAATAAAAATAAAAACGAAAGTTGCATAAAATTAAAAACGGAAGTTCTGTCCAGAAACCACTATACCTTAACGATCTACTTGGAAATTAAATAAAAAAGGAAGTTTAATAGGAAAGTAAATTGAATTAAAATGGAAGTAGAATAAAAATAAAAATGAAAGTTGCATAAAATTAAAAATGGAAGTTCATTCCAGAAACCACTATACCTTAACGATCTATTTGGAAATTAAATAAAAAAGGAAGTTTAATAGGAAAGTAAATTGAATAAAAATGGAAGTAGAATAAAAATAAAAATGAAAGTTGCAGAATATTAAAAATGGAAGTTCAATCCGGAAACCACTATACCTTAACGATCTATTTGGAAATTAAATAAAAAAGAAAGTTTAATAGAAAAGTAAACTGAATAAAAATGGAAGTTGAATAAAAATAAAAATGAAAGTTGCAGAAAATTAAATATGGAAGTTCAATCCAGAAACCACTATACCTTAACGATCTATTTGGAAATTAAATAAAAAAGTAAGTTTAATAGAAAAGTAAATTGAATAAAAATGGAAGTTGAATAAAAATAAAAATGAAAGTTGCAGAAAATTAAATACGGAAGTTCAATCCAAAAACCACTATACCTTAACGATCTATTTGGAAATTATATAAAAAAGATAGTTTAATAGAAAAGTAAATTGAATAAAAACGGAAGTTGAATAAAAATAAAAATGAAAGTTGCATAAAATTAAAAATGGAAGTTCAATCCAAAAACCACTATACCTTAACGATTTATTTGGAACTTAAATAAAAAAGGAAGTTTAATAGAAAAGTAAATTGAATAAAAATGGAAGTTGAATACAAATAAAAATGAAAGTTGCATAAAATTAATAATGGAAGTTCAATCCAGGAACCACTATACCTTAACGATCTATTTGGAAATTAAATATAAAAGGAAGTTCAATAGAAAAGAAATTTGAATAAAAACGGAAGTTGAATAAAAATAAAAATGAAAGTTGCATAAAATTAAAAATGGAAGTTCATTCCAGAAACCACTATACCTTAACGATCTGTTTGGAAATTAAATAAAAAAGAAAGTTTAATAGAAAAGTAAGTTGAATAAAAATGGAAGTTGAATAAAACTAAAAATGAAAGTTGCATAAAATTAAAAATGGAAGTTCAATCCAAAAACCACTATACCTTAGTGTTCTATTTGGAAATTAAATAAAAAAGGAAGTTTAATAGGAAAGTAAATTGAATAAAAATGGAAGTTGAATAAAAATAAAAATGAAAGTTGCATAAAACTAAAATTGGAAGTTCAATCCAGACACCACTATACCTTAACGATCTATTTGGAAATTAAATAAAAAAGGAAGTTTAATAGAAAAGTAAATCGATTAAAAATTGAAGTAAAATAAAAATAAAAATGAAAGTTGCATAAAATTAAAAATGGAAGTTCAATCCAGAAACCACTATACCTTAACGATCTACTTGGAAATTAAATAAAAAAGGAAGTTTAATAGGAAAGTAAATTGAATTAAAATGGAAGTGGAATAAAAATAAAAATGAAAGTTGCATAAAATTAAAAATGGAAGTTCAATCCAGAAACCACTATACCTTAACGATCTATTTCGAAATTAAATAAAAAAGAAAGTTTAATACAACAGTAAATTGAATAAAAAGGGAAGTTGAATAAAAATAAAAATGAAAGTTGCATAAAATTAAAAATGGAAGTTCAATCCAAAAACCACTATACCTTAACGATCTATTTGGAAATTAAATAAAAAAGGAAGTTGAGTAGAAAAAAACTTGAATAAAAAAGGAAGTTAAATAAAAATAAAAATAGAAGTTGCAGAAAATTAAAAATGGAGGTTCATTTCAGAAACCACTATACCTTAATGATCTATTTGGAAATTAAATAAAAAAGGAAGTTTAATAGGAAAGTTAATTGAATTAAAATGAAAGTAGAATAAAAATAAAAATGAAAGTTGCATAAAACTAAAATTGAAGTTCATTCCAGAAACCACTATACCTTAACGATCTATTTGGAAATTCAATAAAAAAGGAAGTTTAATAGAAAAGTATATTGATTAAAAATGGAAGTAGAATAAAAATAAAAACGAAAGTTGCATAAAATTAAAAACGGAAGTTCTGTCCAGAAACCACTATACCTTAACGATCTACTTGGAAATTAAATAAAAAAGGAAGTTTAATAGGAAAGTAAATTGAATTAAAATGGAAGTAGAATAAAAATAAAAATGAAAGTTGCATAAAATTAAAAATGGAAGTTCATTCCAGAAACCACTATACCTTAACGATCTATTTGGAAATTAAATAAAAAAGGAAGTTTAATAGGAAAGTAAATTGAATAAAAATGGAAGTAGAATAAAAATAAAAATGAAAGTTGCAGAATATTAAAAATGGAAGTTCAATCCGGAAACCACTATACCTTAACGATCTATTTGGAAATTAAATAAAAAAGAAAGTTTAATAGAAAAGTAAACTGAATAAAAATGGAAGTTGAATAAAAATAAAAATGAAAGTTGCAGAAAATTAAATATGGAAGTTCAATCCAGAAACCACTATACCTTAACGATCTATTTGGAAATTAAATAAAAAAGTAAGTTTAATAGAAAAGTAAATTGAATAAAAATGGAAGTTGAATAAAAACAAAAATGAAAGTTGCAGAAAATTAAATACGGAAGTTCAATCCAAAAACCACTATACCTTAACGATCTATTTGGAAATTAAATAAAAAAGGAAGTTGAGTAGAAAAGAAACTTGAATAAAAAAGGAAGTTAAATAAAAATAAAAATTGAAGTTGTAGAAAATTAAAAATAGAAGATCATTCCAGAAACCACTATACCTTAATGATCTATTTCGAAATTAAACAAAAAAGGAAGTTTAATAGGAAAGTTAATTGAATTAAAATGGAAGTAGAATAAAAATGAAAATGAAAGTTGCATAAAATTAAAAATAGAAGTTGAATCCAGAAACCACTATACCTTAATGATCGATTTGGAAATTAAATAAAAAAGGAAGTTTAATAGAAAAGTAAGTTGAATAAAAATGGAAGTTGAATAAAAATAAAAATGAAAGTTGCCGAAAATTAAATATGAAAGTTCAATCCAGAAACCACTATAACTTAACGATCTATTTGGAAATTAAATAGAAAATGAAGTTTAATAGAAAAGTAAATGGAATAAAAACGGAAGTTGAATAAAAATAAAAATGAAAGTTGCATAAAATTAAAAATGGAAGTTCAATCCAAAAACCACTATACCTTAACGATTTATTTGGAACTTAAATAAAAAAGGAAGTTTAATAGAAAAGTAAATTGAATAAAAATGGAAGTTGAATAAAAATAAAAATGAAAGTTGCATAAAATTAATAATGGAAGTTCAATCCAAGAACCACTATACCTTAACGATCTATTTGGAAATTAAATAAAAAAGGAAGTTCAATAGAAAAGTAAATTGAATAAAAATGGAAGTTGAATAAAAATAAAAATGAAAGTTGCATAAAATTAAAAATGGAAGTTCATTCCAAAAACCACTATACCTTAACGATTTATTTAGAAATTAAATAAAAAAGAAAGTTTAATAGAAAAGTAAGTTGAATAAAAATGGAAGTTGAATAAAACTAAAAATGAAAGTTGCATAAAATTAAAAATGGAAGTTCAATCCAAAAACCACTATACCTTAACGATCTATTTGGAAATTAAATAAAAAAGGAAGTTAAATAAAAATGAAAATGGAAAATGCAGAAAATTAAAAATGGAAGTTCATTCCAGAAACCACTATACCTTAACGAGCTATTTGGAAAATAAATGAAAAAGGAAGTTTAATAGAAAAGTAAACTGAATAAAAATGGAAGTTGAATAAAAATAAAAATGAAAGTTGCAGAAAATTAAATATGGAATTTCAATCCAGAAACCACTATACCTTAACGATCTATTAGGAAATTAAATAAAAAAGTAAGTTTAATAGAAAAGTAAAGTGAATAAAAATGGAAGTTGAATAAAAATAAAAATGAAAGTTGCAGAAAATTAAGTACGGAAGTTCAATCCAAAAACCACTATACCTTAACGATCTATTTGGAAATTAAATAAAAAAGGAAGTTGAGTGGAAAAGAAATTTGAATAAAAAAGGAAGTTAAATAAAAATAAAAATGGAAGTTGCAGAAAATTAAAAATGGAAGATCATTCCAGAAACCACTATACCTTAATGATCTATTTCGAAATTAAACAAAAAAGGAAGTTTAATAGGAAAGTTAATTGAATTAAAATGGAAGTAGAATAAAAATAAAATTGAAAGTTGCATAAAATTAAAAATGGAAGTTAAATCCAAAAACCACTATACCTTAACGATCTATTTGGAAATTAAATAAAAAAGGAAGTTTGAGAGAAAAGTAAATTGATTAAAAATGGAAGTAGAATAAAAATAAAAATGAAAGTTGTATAAAATTAAAAATAGAAGTTCTATCCAGAAACCACTATACCTTAACGATCTACTTGGAAATTAAATAAAAATGGAAGTTTAATAGGAAAGTAAATTGAATTAAAATGGAAGTAGAATAAAAATAAAAATGAAAGTGCATAAAATTAAAAATAGAAGTTGAATCCAGAAACCACTATACCTTAACGATCGATTTGGAAATTAAATAAAAAAGGAAGTTTAATAGAAAAGTAAGTTGAATAAAAATGGAAGTTAAATAAAAATAAAAATGAAAGTTGCAGAAAATTAAATATGAAAGTTCAATCCAGAAACCATTATAACTTAACGATCTATTTGGAAATTAAATAGAAAAGGAAGTTTAATAGAAAAGTAAATTGAATAAAAATGGAAGTTGAATAAAAATAAAAATGAAAGTTGCATAAAATTAAAAATGGAAATTCAATCCAAAAATCACTATACCTTAACGATTTATTTGGAACTTAAAAAAAAAAGGAAGTTTAATAGAAAAGTAAATTGAATAAAAATGGAAGTTGAATAAAAATAAAAATGAAAGTTGCATAAAATTAAAAATGGAAGTTCAATCCAAAAACCACTATACCTTAACGATCTATTTGGAAATTAAATAAAAAAGGAAGTTCAATAGAAAAGTAAATTGAATAAAAATGGAAGTTGAATAAAAATAAAAATGAAAGTTGCATAAAATTAAAAATGGAAGTTCATTCCAAAAACCACTATACCTTAACGATTTATTTAGAAATTAAATAAAAAAGAAAGTTTAATAGAAATGTAAGTTGAATAAAAATGGAAGTTGAATAAAACTAAAAATGAAAGTTGTATAAAATTAAAAATGGAAGTTCAATCCAAAAACCACTTTACCTTAACGATCTATTTGGAAATTAAATAAAAAACGAAGTTAAATAAAAATAAAAATGGAAAATGCAGAAAAGTAAAAATGGAAGTTCATTCCAGAAACCACTATACCTTAACGAGCTATTTGGAAATTAAATGAAAAAGGAAGTTTAATAGAAAAGTAAACTGAATAAAAATGGAAGTTGAATAAAAATAAAAATGAAAGTTGCAGAAAATTTAATATGGAAGTTCAATCCAGAAACCACTATACCTTAACGATCTATTTGGAAATTAAATAAAAAAGTAAGTTTAATAGAAATGTAAATTGAATAAAAATGGAAGTTAAATAAAAATAAAAATGAAAGTTGCATAAAATTAAAAATGGAAGTTCTATACCAAAACCACTATACCTTAACGATCTATTTGGAAATTAAATAAAAAAGATAGTTTAATAGAAAAGTAAATTGAATAAAAATGGAAGTTGAATAAAAATAAAAATGAAAGTTGCATAAAATTAAAAATGGAAGTTCAATCCAAAAACCACTATACCTTAACGATCTATTTGGAAATTAAATAAAAAAGGAAGTTTAATAGAAAAGTAAACTGAATAAAAATGGAAGTTGAATAAAAATAAAAATGAAAGTTGCAGAAAATTAAATATGGAAGTTCAATCAAGAAACCACTATACCTTAACGATCTATTTGGAAATTAAATATAAAAGGAAGTTTAATGGAAAAGAAATTTGAATAAAAAAGGAAGTTAAATAAAAATAAAAATGGAAGTTGCAGAAAATTAAAAATGGAAGTTCATTCCAGAAACCACTATACCTTAACGATCTGTTTGGAAATTAAATAAAAAAGGAAGTTTAATAGAAAAGTAAATTGAATAAAAATGGAAGTAGAATATAAATAAAAATGAAAGTTGCATAAAATTAAAAATGGAAGTTCAATCCAGAAACCACTATACCTTAGTGTTCTAATTGGAAATTAAATAAAAAAGGAAGTTTAATAGGAAAGTAAATTGAATAAAAATGGAAGTTGAATACAAATAAAAATGAAAGTTGCACAAAACTAAAATTGGAAGTTCAATCCAGAAACCACTATACCTTAACGATCTATTTGGAAATTAAATAAAAAAGGAAGTTTAATAGAAAAGTAAATTGATTAAAAATTGAAGTAAAATAAAAATAAAAATGAAAGTTGCATAAAATTAAAAATGGAAGTTCAATCCAGAAACCACTATACCTTAACGATCTACTTGGAAATTAAATAAAAAAGGAAGTATAATAGGAAAGTAAATTGAATTAAAATGAAAGTGGAATAAAAATAAAAATGAAAGTTGCATAAAATTAAAAATGGAAGTTCAATCCAGAAACCATTATACCTTAACGATCTATTTCGAAATTAAATAAAAAAGGAAGTTTAATAGAACAGTAAATTGAATAAAAAGGGAAGTTGAATAAAAATAAAAATGAAAGTTGCATAAAATTAAAAATGGAAGTTCAATCCAAAAACCACTATACCTTAACGATCTATTTGGAAATTAAATAAAAAAGGAAGTTGAGTAGAAAAGAAACTTGAATAAAAAAGGAAGTTAAATAAAAATAAAAATGGAAGTTGCAGAAAATTAAAAATGGAGGTTTATTTCAGAAACCACTATACCTTAATGATCTATTTGGAAATTAAATAAAAAAGGAAGTTTAATAGGAAAGTTAATTGAATTAAAATGAAAGTAGAATAAAAATAAAAATGAAAGTTGCATAAAACTAAAATTGAAGTTCATTCCAGAAACCACTATACCTTAACGATCTATTTGGAAATTCAATAAAAAAAGAAGTTTCATAGAAAAATATATTGATTAAAAATGGAAGTAGAATAAAAATAAAAATGAAAGTTGCATAAAATTAAAAATGGAAGTTCTGTCCAGAAACCACTATACCTTAACGATCTACTTGGAAATTAAATAAAAAAGGAAGTTTAATAGGAAAGTAAATTGAATTAAAATGGAAGTAGAATAAAAATAAAAATGAAAGTTGCATAAAATTAAAAATGGAAGTTCATTCCAGAAACCACTATACCTTAACGATCTATTTGGAAATTAAATAAAAAAGGAAGTTTAATAGAAAAGTAAATTGAATAAAAATGGAATTTGAATAAAAATAAAAATGAAAGTTGCAGAAAATTAAAAATGGAAGTTCAATCCGGAAACCACTATACCTTAACGATCTATTTGGAAATTAAAGAAAAAAGGAAGTTTAATAGAAAAGTAAACTGAATAAAAATGGAAGTTGAATAAAAATAAAAATGAAAGTTGCAGAAAATTAAATATGGAAGTTCAATCCAGAAACCACTATACCTTAACGATCTATTTGGAAATTAAATAAAAAAGTAAGTTTAATAGAAAAGTAAATTGAATAAAAATGGAAGTTGAATAAAAATAAAAATGAAAGTTGCAGAAAATTAAATACGGATGTTCAATCCGAAAACCACTATACCTTAACGATCTACTTGGAAATTAAATAAAAAAGGAAGTTTAATAGGAAAGTAAATTGAATTAAAATGGAAGTAGAATAAAAATAAAAATGAAAGTTGCATAAAATTAAAAATGGAAGTTGAATCCAGAAACCACTATACCTTAACGATCTATTTGGAAATTAAATAAAAAAGGAAGTTTAATAGAAAAGTAAGTTGAATAAAAATGGAAGTTGAATAAAAATAAAAATGAAAGTTGCAGAAAATTAAATGCCCTATGGGCTTACATCTTTCCAAGCCAACACTTGGACACAAAATTATGAGTTCTAACTCAAATACAAATAAAGCCCTAGGCTTGAATGTTTATCAAATAAAAACAAATAACTAAAGATAGTCTTCAAAATCCAAATCCTTCCAAGCTAAGTCCTTGGAGGTAGCTTATCACCTGGACCTGAAAATGATGTTCCCATAAAGGGTGAGCCACAGCCCAGTAGAAATATACTAAACCAAATATAAGCGTTGAATAAAGCAATAGCATTCAATAGATGGTTAACCAAGATAATCAATTATATCATTAAACTGTCTCATGACACTAATGTCTAAAACACGTTTTACTTTCCAACATTATCAATATGGCTCAGAACCTGGCCAAACTTACAACAGTGAACTATATATATATATATATCATATTCACATTCTTCCAATGTCAACAAACAAATGAGACTCAGGCTCAAATCAAAACACTTCATACTTCCAGTTTGATACACATTTTAATGATGTATCAATAAAAATACTTCAATATAAATAAGCACACATAAAAGTGATGCTAATGGAGTCCATCCCCTATCTCCTCCCAAACAAAAATCCGGTTTAGAGGTCCATCCCCTATCTTCCCCTAAACCGTGGAGTATATCCCCTATCTCCTCCCCACACAAAACAATGTATGTAAATACATAACATATACAACACAATCAATACACATAATGTCTGTATTAATTCAGCAGTCAAAATTGATGACTTAATCAATGATTAGTTTCAGTTATCCCTAATCCACATGCAGTGTCTACAACAATCACGGCTATCCTCCACCGATAGCCCAAAACAGTTATTTCTAAACTGAAAATAAATATATCCACAATTCAATAGGCAAGTGATTTAAATTATCCAACTACACCATTTAATCAATGAATTCCTCAATTCCATGAATTTAACCATATTTCCCCAATTTCCTTAAATTAATTATACAAATTAATTTATTAATACAACTAGGGTTTCTCCCAAAATTACCAAAGTACCCCCAACATATCAAGATACTAAAACTTAGAACAAAACTTATAAGATGGAGTAGGAAATCCCTACCTCGAAGAAAATAACCCGAATGGAGAAGATAGAGATGAATACCCAAATTCCAATGTGCTCCGAATCACCAAATGTTCAGATTAAATGGAAGCCCTCGACTCACTCTATCTTTTTAATAAAGGATCTAAGGTAGAAACTCACTCTAAGTAGATCAATCATAAGAGAGAAGGTGTGTAGAGGGAGAGAGAACTCGTAACTAGGGTTTTGGAATATGAAAGTGTATGAAAAACTGATCAGAAACACGCTGCTGCCTATTTAAACCTGACAGGCTCGCTCGAGCGAAGACTTTGTCGCTCGAGCGACCAGACAAACGAAAACCTCGTTCGAGCAAAGAACAGCACGCTCGAGCCAAAACTACAATGCTTCAGGTCTGCAACCCAGCATCACGCTCGAGCGACAGAATGCTCGCTTGAGCGAGGAACTCGAAAACATACACCTCGCTCGCTCGAGCGAATAAGCACTGCCCTCAGGTCTAACCCAGACGCAATCGGTCGCTCGAGCGAAGCAAATCTGGATCGAGCCAGAAGACACAAAAACAAACCTCGCTCGAGCGACCGAATCCTGGCTCGAGCGACCAACCCAAAAACTGGACAGCAACACTTGGTTTACGAACCCAACCAACCTGAAAAAAACTTGCCCAACACATCCTATAACTCCAAATGAGAAAATAAAGGACGACAACAACAATCATTCAATGACAGAATAAACGGAACCTAAGTCCGGATACAATAATCAAATGGGAAAAGACCGGGGTCGCTAAAATGGAAGTTCATTCCAGAAACCACTATACCTTAACGATCTATTTGGAAATTAAATAAAAAAGGAAGTTTAATAGGAAAGTAATTGAATAAAAATGGAAGTAGAATAAAAATAAAAATGAAAGTTGCATAAAATTAAAAATGGAAGTTCAATCCGGAAACCACTATACCTTAACGATCTATTTGGAAATTAAATAAAAAAGGAAGTTTAATAGAAAAGTAAACTGAATAAAAATGGAAGTTGAATAAAAATAAAAATGAAAGTTGCAGAAAATTAAATATGGAAGTTCAATCCAGAAACCACTATACCTTAACGATCTATTTGGAAATTAAATAAAAAAGTAAGTTTAATAGAAAAGTAAATTGAATAAAAATAGAAGTTGAATAAAAATAAAAATGAAAGTTGCAGAAAATTAAATATGGAAGTTCAATCCAAAAACCACTATACCTTAACGATCTATTTGGAAATTAAATAAAAAAGGAAGTTGAGTAGAAAAGAAACTTGAATAAAAAAGGAAGTTAAATAAAAATAAAAATGGAAGTTGCAGAAAATTAAAAATGGAAGATCATTCCAGAAACCACTATACCTTAACGATCTATTTGGAAATTAAATAAAAAGGAAGTTTAATAGAAAAGTAAATTGAATAAAAATGGAAGTAGAATATAAATAAAAATGAATGTTGCATAAAATTAAAAATGGTAGTTCAATCCAGAAACCACTATACCGTAGTGATCTATTTGGAAATTAAATAAAAAAGGAAGTTTAATAGGAAAGTAAATTGAATAAAAATGGAAGTTGAATAACAATAAAAATGAAAGTCGCATAAAACTAAAATTGGAAGTTCAATCAGGAAACTACAATACCTTAACGATCTATTTGGAAATTAAATAAAAAAGGAAGTTTAATAGAAAAGTAAATTGATTAAAAATTGAAGTAAAATAATAATAAAAATGAAAGTTGCATAAAATTAAAAATGGAAGCTCAATCCAGAAACCACTATACCTTAACGATCTACTTGCAAATTAAATAAAAAATGAAGTTTAATAGGAAAGTAAATTGAATTAAAATGGAAGCTGAATAAAAATAAAAATGAAAGTTGCAGAAAATTAAATATGGAAGTTCAATCCAGAAACCACTATACCTTAACGATCTATTTTGAAATTAAATAAAAAAGTAAGTTTAATAGAAAAGTAAATTGAATAAAAATAGAAGTTGAATAAAAATAAAAATGAAAGTTGCAGAAAATTAAATATGGAAGTTCAATCCAAAAACCACTATACCTTAACGATCTATTTGGAAATTAAATAAAAAAGGAAGTTGAGTAGAAAAGAAACTTGAATAAAAAAGGAAGTTAAATAAAAATAAAAATGGAAGTTGCAGAAAATTAAAAATGGAAGATCATTCCAGAAACCACTATACCTTAACGATCTATTTGGAAATTAAATAAAAAGGAAGTTTAATAGAAAAGTAAATTGAATAAAAATGGAAGTAGAATATAAATAAAAATGAATGTTGCATAAAATTAAAAATGGAAGTTCAATCCAAAAAACACTATACCTTAGTGATCTATTTGGAAATTAAATAAAAAAGGAAGTTTAATAGGAAAGTAAATTGAATAAAAATGGAAGTTGAATAACAATAAAAATGAAAGCCGCATAAAACTAAAATTGGAAGTTCAATCCAGAAACTACAATACCTTAACGATCTATTTGGAAATTAAATAAAAAAAGAAGTTTAATAGAAAAGTAAATTGATTAAAAATTGAAGTAAAATAATAATAAAAATGAAAGTTGCATAAAATTAAAAATGGAAGCTCAATCCAGAAACCACTATACCTTAACGATCTACTTGCAAATTAAATAAAAAATGAAGTTTAATAGGAAAGTAAATTGAATTAAAATGGAAGTTGAATAAAAATAAAAATGAAAGTTGCATAAAATTAAAAATGGAAGTTCAATTCAAAAACCACTATACCTTAACGATCTATTTGGAAATTAAATAAAAAAGGAAGTCGAGTAGAAAAGAAACTTGAATAAAAAAGGAAGTTAAATAAAAATAAAAATGGAAGTTGCAGAAAATTAAAAGTGGAAGTTCATTACAAAAACCACTATACCTTAACGATCTATATGGAAATTAAATAAAAAAAAGAAGTTGAGTAGAAAAGAAACTTGAATAAAAAAGGAAGTTAAATAAAAATAAAAATGGAGTTGCAGAAAATTAAAAATGGAAGTTCATTCCAAAAACCACTATACCTTAACGATCTATTTGGAAATTAAATAAAAAAGGAAGTTGAGTAGAAAAGAATCTTGAATAAAAAAGGAAGTTAAATAAAAATAAAAATGGTCGTTGCAAAAAATTAAAAATGGAAGTTAATTCCAGAAACTGCTATACCTTAACGATCTATTTGGAAATTAAATAAAAAGGAAGTTTAATAGAAAAGTAAATTGAATAAAAATGGAAGTAGAATATAAATAAAAATGAATGTTGCATAAAATTAAAAATGGAAGTTCAATCCAGAAACCAGTATACCTTAGTGATCTATTTGGAAATTAAATAAAAAAGGAAGTTTAATAGGAAAGTAAATTGAATAAAAATTGAAGTTGAATAAAAATAAAAATGAAAGTCGCATAAAACTAAAATTGAAAGTTCAATCCAGAAACTACTACACCTTAACCATCTATTTGGAAATTAAATAAAAAAGGAAGTTTAATAGAAAAGAAAATTGATTAAAAATTGAAGTAAAATAAAAATAAAAATGAAAGCTGCATAAAATTAAAAATGGAAGTTCAATCCAGAAACCACTATACCTTAACGATCTACTTGCAAATTAAATAAAAAGTGAAGTTTAATAGGAAAGTAAATTGAATTAAAATGGAAGTTGAATAAAAATAAAAATAAAATTTGCATAAAATTAAAAATAGAAGTTCAATTCAAAAACCACTATACCTTAACGATCTATTTGGAAATTAAATAAAAAAGCAAGCCGAGTAGAAAAGAAACTTGAATAAAAATGGAGGTTAAATAAAAATAAAAATGGAAGTTGCAGAAAATTAAAAGTGGAAGTTCATTCCAAAAACCACAATACCTTAACGATCTATTTGGAAATTAAATAAAAAAAAAGAAGTTGAGTAGAAAAAAAACATGAATAAAAAAGGAAGTTAAATAAAAATAAAAATGGAAGTTGCAGAAAATTAAAAATGGAAGTTTATTCCAGAAACCACTATACCTTAACGATCTATTTGGAAATTAAATAAAAAAGGAAGTTGAGTAGAAAAGAATCTTGAATAAAAAAGGAAGTTAAATAAAAATAAAAATGGAAGTTGCAAAAAATTAAAAATGGAAGTTAATTCCAGAAACCACTATACCTTAACGATCTATTTGGAAATTAAATAAAAGAGCAAGTTTAATAGAAAAGTAAATTGAATAAAAATGGAAGTTGAATAAAAATAAAAATGAAAGTCGCATAAAATTAAAAATGGAAGTTCAATCCAAAAATCACTATACCTTAACGATCTGTTTGGAAATTAAATAAAAAGGAAGTTTAATAGAAAAGCAAAATGAATAAATATGGAAGTTGAATAAAAATAAAAACGAAAGTTGCAAAAAATTAAATGTGGAAGTTAAATCCAGACTCCACTTTACCTTAACGATCTATTTGGAAATTAAATAAAAAAAGAAGTTTAATAGAAAAGTAAATTGAATAAAAATGTAAGTTGAATAAAAATAAAAATGAAAGTCGCATAAAATTAAAAATGGAAGTTCAATCCAAAAATCACAGTACCTTAACGATCTATTTGGAAATTAAATAAAAAAGGAAGTTTAATAGAAAAGTTAATTGAATAAAAATGGAAGTTGAATAAAAATAAAAATCAAAGTCGCATAAAATTAAAAATGGAAGTTCAATCCAAAAATCACTATACCTTAACGATCTATTTGGAAATTAAATAAAAAAGGAAGTTTAATAAAAAAGTAAATTGAATAAAAATGGTAGTTGAATAAAAATAAAAATGAAAGTTGTATAAAATTAAAAATGGAAGTTCAATCCAAAAACCACTATACCTTAACGATCTATTTGGAAATTAAATAAAAAAGGAAGTTGAGTAGAAACGAAACTTGAATAAAAAAGGAAGTTAAATAAAATTAAAAATGGAAGTTTTATAAAATTAAAAATGGAAGTTCATTCCAGAAACCACTATACCTTAACGATCTATTTGGAAATTAAATAAAAAAGGAAGTTTAATAGAAAAGTAAATTGAATAAAAATGGAAGTAGAATGTAAATAAAAGTGAAAGTTGTATAAAATTAAAAATGGAAGTTCAATCTAGAAACCACTATACCTTAGCGATCTATTTGGAAATTAAATAAAAAAGGAAGTTTAATAGAAAAGTAAATTGAATAAAAATGGAAGTTGAATAAAAATAAAAATGAAAGTTGCACAAAATTAAAAATGGAAGTTCAATCCAAAAACCACTATACCTTAACGATCTATTTGGAAATTAAATAAAAAAGGAAGTTGAGTAGAAAAGAATCTAGAATAAAAAAGGAAGTTAAATAAAAATAAAAATGGAAGTTGCAGAAAATTAAAAATGGAAGTTCATTCCAGAAACCAGTATACCTTAACGATCTATTTGGAAATTAAACAAAAATGGAAGTTTCATAGAAAAGTAAATTGATTAAAAATTGAAGTAAAATAAAAATAAAAATGAAAGTTGCATAAAATTAAAAATGCAAGTTCAATCCAGAAACCACTATACCTTAACGATCTATTTGGAAATTAAATAAAAAAGGAAGTTTAATAGAAAAGTAAATTGAATTAAAATGGAAGTAGAATAAAAATAAAAATTAAAGTTGCATAAATTAAAAATGGAAGTTCAATCCAGAAACCACTATACCTTAACTATCTATTTGGAAATTAAATAAAAAAGGAAGTTTAATAGAAAAGTAAATAGAATAAAAATGGAAGTTGAATAAAAATAAAAATGAAAGTTGCATCAAATTAAAAATGGAAGTTCAATCCAAAAACCACTATACATTAACGATCTATTTGGAAATTAAATAAAAAAGGAAATTGAGTAGAAAAGAAACTTGAATAAAAAAGTAAGTTAAATAAAAATAAAAATGGAAGTTGCAGAAAATTAAAAATGGAAGTTCATTCTAGAAACCACTATACCTTAATGAACTATTTGAAAATTAAATAAAAAAGGAAGTTAAGTAGAAAAGAAACTTGATTAAAAATGGAAGTAGAATAAAAATAAAAATGAATGTTGCAGAAAATTAAAAATGGAAGTTCTATCCAGAAACCACTATACCTTAACGATCTTCATGGAAATTAAATAAAAATGGAAGTTTAATAGGAAAGTAAATTGAATTAAAATGGAGGTCGAATAAAAATAAAAACGAAAGTTGCATAAAATTAAAAATGGAAGTTCAATCTAGAAACCACTATACCTTAACGATCTATTTGGCAATTAAAAAAAAAAGGAAGTTTAATAGAAAAGTAAATTGAATAAAAATGGAAGTTGAATAAAAATAAAAATGAATGTTGCAGAAAATTAAGTATGGAAGTTGAATCCAGAAACCACTATACCTTAACGATCTATTTGGAAATTAAATAAAAAAGGAAGTTTAATAGAAAAGTAAATTGAATTAAAATGGAAGTTGAATAAAAATAAAAATGAAAGTTGCATAAAATTAAAAATGGAAGTTCAATCCAAAAACCACTATACCTTAACGATCTATTTGGAAATTAAAGAAAAAAGGAAGCTTAATAGAAAAGTAAATTGAAAAAAAATGGAAGTTGAATAAAAATAAAAATGAAAGTTGCATAAAATTAAAAAAGGAAGTTCAATCCAAAAACCACTATACCTTAACGATCTATTTGGAAATTAAATAAAAAAGCAAGTTGAGTAGAAAAGAATCTTGAAAAAAAAGGAAGTTAAATAAAAATTAAAATGGAAGTTGCAAAAAATTAAAAATGGAAGTTAATTCCAGAAACCACTATACCTTAACGATCTATTTGGAAATTAAATAAAAAGGAAGTTTAATAGAAAAGTAAATTGAATAAAAATGGAAGTAGAATATAAATAAAAATAAATGTTGCATAAAATTAAAAATTGAAGTTCAATCCAGAAACCACTATACCTTAGTGATCTATTTGGAAATTAAATAAAATAGGAAGTTTAATAGGAAAGTAAATTGAATAAAAATGGAAGTTGAATAAAAATAAAAATGAAAGTCGCATAAAAATAAAATTGGAAGTTCAATCCAGAAACTACTATACCTTAACGATCTATTTGGAAATTAAATAAAAAAGGAAGTTTAATAGAAAAGTAAATTGATTAAAAATTGAAGTAAAATAAAAATAAAAATGAAAGTTGCATAAAATTAAAAATGGAAGCTCAATCCGGAAAGCACTATACCTTAACGATCTACTTGGAAATTAAATAAAAAATGAAGTTTAATAGGAAAGTAAATTGAATTAAAATGGAAGTTGAATAAAAATAAAAATGAAAGTTGCATAAAATTAAAAATGGAAGTTCAATTCAAAAACCACTACACCTTAACGATCTATTTGGAAATTAAATAAAAAAGGAAGTCGAGTAGAAAGGAAACTTGAATAAAAATGGAAGTTAAATAAAAATAAAAATGGAAGTTGCAGAAAATTAAAAGTGGAAGTTCATTCCAAAAACTACTATACCTTAACGATCTATTTCGAAATTAAATAAAAAAAAGAAGTAGAGTACAAAAGAAACTTGAATAAAAAAGGAAGTTAAATAAAAATAAAAATGGAAGTTGCAGAAAATTAAAAATGGAAGTTCATTCCAGAAACCACTATACCTTAACGATCTATTTGGAAATTAAATAAAAAAGGTAGTTTAATAGAAAAGTAAATTGAATAAAAAGGGAAGTTGAATAAAAATAAAAATGAAAGTTGCATAAAATTAAAAATGGAAGTTCAATCGAAAAACCACTATCCCTTAACGATCCATTTGGAAATTAAATAAAAAAGGAAGTTTAATAGAAAAGTAAATTGAATAAAAATGGAAGTTGAATGAAAATAAAAATGAAAGTTGCATAAAATTAAAAATGAAAGTTCAATCTAGAAACCACTATACCTTAGTGTTCTATTTGGAAATTAAATAAAAATGGAATTTTAATAGGAAAGTTAATTGAATTAAAATGGAAGTAGAATAAAAATAAAAATGAAAGTAGCATAAAATTAAAACAGGAAGTTCAATCCAGAAACCACTATACCTTAACGATCTATTTGGAAATTAAATAAAAAAGGAAGTTGTGTAGAAAAGAATCTTGAATAAAAAAGGAAGTCAAATAAAAATAAAAATGGAAGTTGCAGAAAATTAAAAATGGAAGTTCATTCCAGAAACCACTATACCTTAACGATCTATTTGGAAATTAAATAAAAAATGAAGTTTTATAGAAAAGTAAATTGATTAAAAATTGAAGTAAAATAAAAATAAAAATGAAAGTTGCATAAAATTAAAAATTGATGTTCAATCCAGAAACCACTATACCTTAACGATCTACTTGGAAATTAAATAAAAAAGGAAGTTTAATAGGAGAGTAAATTGAATTAAAATGGAAGTAGAATAAGAATAAAAATGAAAGTTGCATAAAATTAAAAATGGAAGTTCAATCCAGAAACCACTTCACCTTAACGATCTATTTGGAAATTAAATAAAAAAGGAAGTTTAATAAAAAAGTAAATTGAATAAAAATGGAAATTGAATAAAAATAAAAATGAAAGTTGCATAAAATTAAAAATGGAAGTTCAATCCGAAAACCACTATACCTTAACGATCTATTTGGAAATTAAATAAAAAAGGAAGTTGGGTAGAAAAGAAACGTGAATAAAAAAGGAAGTTAAATAAAAATAAAAATGGAAGTTGCCGAAAATTAAAAATGGAAGTTCATTCCGCAAACCACTATATCTTAATGATCTATTTGGAAATTAAATAAAAAAGGAAGTTTAATAGAAAAGTAAATTGATTAAAAATGGAAGTAGAATAAAAATAAAAATGAAAGTTGCATAAAATTAAAAATGGAAGTTCTATCAAGAAACCAATATACCTTAACGATCTACTTGGAAATTAAATAAAAAAAGGAAGTTTAATAGGAAAGTAAATTGAATTAAAATGGAAGTAGAATAAAAATAAAAATGAAAGTTGCATAAAATTAAAAATGGAAGTTCAATCCAGAAACCACTATACCTTAACGATCTACTTGGAAATTAAATAAAAAAGGAAGTTTAATAGGAAAGAAAATTGAATTAAAATGGAAGTAGAATAAAAATGAAAGTTGCATAAAATTAAAAATGGAAGTTCAATCCAGAAACCACTATACCTTAACGATCTATTTGGAAATTAAATAAAAAAGGAAGTTTAATAGAAAAGTAAGTTGAATAAAAATGGAAGTTGAATAAAAATAAAAATGAAAGTTGCAGAAAATTAAATCTGGAAGTTCAATCCAGAAACCACTATCCCTTAACGATCTATTTGGAAATTAAATAAAAAAAGAAGTTTAATAGAAAAGTAAATTGAATAAAATTGGAAGTTGAATAAAAAGAAAAATGAAAGTTGCATCAAATTAAAAATGGAAGTTCAATTCAAAAATCACTATACCTTAACGATTTATTTGGAAATTAAATAAAAAGGAAGTTTAATAGAAAAGTAAATTGAATAAAAATGGAAGTTGAATAAAAATAAAAATGAAAGTTGTATAATGTTAAAAATGGAAGTTCAATCCAAAAACCACTATACCTTAATGATCTATTTGGAAATTAAACAAAAAAGGAAGTTGAGTAGAAAAGAAACTTGAATAAAAAAGGAAGTTAAATAAAAAATAAAAATGAAAGTTGCAGAAAATTAAAAATGGAAGTTCATTCCAGAAACCACTATACCTTAACGATCTATTTGGAAATTAAATAAAAGAGGAAGTTTAATAGAAAAGTAAATTAAATAAAAATGGAAGTAGAATATAAATAAAAATGAAAGTTGCATAAAATTAAAAATGGGAGTTCAATCCAGAAACCACTATACCTTAGCGATCTATTTGGAAATTAAATAAAAAAGAAGTTTAATAGGAAATTAAATTGAATTAAAATGGAAGTAGAATAAAAAATAAAATTGAAAGTTGCATAAAATTAAAAATGGATGTTCAATCCAGAAACCACTATACCTTAACGATCTATTTGGAAATTAAATAAACATGAAAGTTTAACAGAAAAGTAAATTGAATAAAAATGGAAGTTGAATAAAAATAAAAATGAAAGTTACATAAAATTAAAAATGGAAGTTCAATCCAAAAAGCACCATACCTTAACAATCTATTTGGAAATTAAATAAAAAAGGAAGTTGAGAAGAAATGAATCTTGAATAAAAAAGGAAATTAAATAAAAATAAAAATGGAAGTTGCAGAAAATTAAAAATGGAAGTTCATTCCAAAAACCACTATACCTTAAAGATCTATTTGGAAATTAAATAAAAAAGGAAGTTTAATAGGAAAGTAAATTGAATAAAAATGGAAGTAGAATAAAAATAAAAATGAAAGTTGCATAAAATTAAAAATGGAAGTTCAATCTAGAAACCACTATACCTTAACGATTTATTTGGAAATTAAATAAAAAAGGAAGTTTAATAGAAAAGTAAACTGAATAAAAATGGAAGTTGAATAAAAATAAAAATGAAAGTTGCAGAAAATTAAATATGGAAGTTCAATCCAGATACCACTATACCATAACAATCTATTTGGAAATTAAATAAAAAAGTAAGTTTAATAGAAAAGTAAATTGAATAAAAATGGAAGTTGAAAAAAAATAAAAATGAAAGTTGCATAAAATTAAAAATGGAAGTTCAATCCAGAAACCACTTTACCTTAACGATCTATTTGGAAATTATATAAAAAAGGAAGTTTAATAGAAAAGTAAATTGATTAAAAATGGAAGTAATATAAAAATAAAAATGAAAGTTGCATAAAATTAAAAGTGGAAGTTCAATCCAGAAACTACTATACCTTAATGATCTACTTGGAAATTAAATAAAAAAAGAAGTTTAATAGGAAAGTAAATTGAATAAAAATGGAAGTTGAATAAAAATAAAAATGAAAGTTGCATAAAATTAAAAATGGAAGTTCAATCCAAAAACTACTATACCTTAACGATCTATTTGGAAATTAAATAAAAAAGGAAGTTGAGTAGAAAAGAAACTTGAATAAAAAAGGAAGTTAAGTAAAAATAAAAATGGAAGTTGCAGAAAATTAAAAATGGAAGTTCATTCCAGAAACCACTATACCTTAAGGATCTATTTGGAAATTAAATAAAAAAGGTAGGTTAATAGATAGTAAATTAAATAAAAATGGAAGTACAATATAAATAAAAATGAAAGTTGCATAAAATTAAAAATGGAAGTTCAATCCAGAAACCACTATACCTTTGCGATCTATTTGGAAATTAAATAAAAAGGAAGTTTAATAGGAAAGTAAATTGAATTAAAATGGAAGTAGAATAAAAATAAAAATGAAAGTTGCATAAAATTAAAAATGGATGTTCAATCCAGAAACCACTATACCTTAACGATCTATTTGGAAATGAAATAAAAAAGAAAGTTTAACAGAAAAGTAAATTGAATAGAAATGGAAGTTGCATAAAAATAAAAATGAAAGTTGCATAAAATTAAATATGGATGTTCAATCCAGATACCACTATACCATAACGATCTATTTGGAAATTAAATAAAAAAGTAAGTTTAATAGAAAAGTAAATTCAATAAAAATGGAAGTTGAATAAAAATAAAAATGAAAGTTGCAGAAAATTAAATATGGAAGTTCAATCCAGAAACCACTTTGCCTTAGCGATCTATTTGGAAATTAAATAAAAAAGGAAGTTTAGTAGCAAAGTAAATTGAATAAAATTGGAAGTTGAATAAAAATAAAAATGAAAGTTGCATAAAATTAAAAATGGAAGTTCAATCCAGAAACCACTATA
Source organism: Camellia sinensis (assembly GCF_055761805.1). Lineage (NCBI taxonomy): Eukaryota > Viridiplantae > Streptophyta > Magnoliopsida > Ericales > Theaceae > Camellia > Camellia sinensis. The sequence goes on from NW_028128987.1 coordinate 34,608,350, forward strand.
CCTTAACGATCTATTTGGAAATTAAATAGAAAAGGAAGTTTAATAGAAAAGTAAATTGAATAAAAATGGAAGTTGAATAAAAGTAAAAATGAAAGTTGCATAAAATTAAAAATGGAAGTTCAATACAAAAACGACTATACCTTAACGATATATTTGGAAATTAAATAAAAAAGGTAGTTTAATAGAAAAGTAAATTGAATAAAAATGGAAGTTGAATAAAAATAAAAATGAAAGTTACATAAAATTAAAAATGGAAGTTCAATCCAAAAACCACTATACCTTAATGATCCATTTGGAAATTAAATAAAAAAGGAAGTTGAGTAGAAAATAAACTTGAATAAAAAATGAAGTTAAATAAAAATAAAAATGGAAGTTGCAGAAAATTAAAAATGGAAGTTCATTCCAGAAACCACTATACCTTAACGATCTATTTGGAAATTAAATAAAAAAGGAAATTTAATAGAAAAGTAAATTAAATAAAAATGGAAGTAGAATATAAATAAAAATGAAAGTTGCATAAAATTAAAAATGGAAGTTCAATCCAGAAACCACTTTACCTTAACGATCTATTTGGAAATTAAATAAAAAAGGAAGTTTAATAGAAAAGTAAATTGAATAAAAATGGAAGTTGAATAAAAATAAAAATGAAAGTTGCATAAAATTAAAAATGGAAGTTCAATTCAGAAACCACTATACCTTAACGATCGATTTGGAAATTAAATAAAAAAGGAAGTTTAATAGAAAATAAATTGAATAAAAATGGAAGTTGAATGAAAACAAAAATGAAAGTTGCATAAAATTAAAAATGAAGGTTCAATCTAGAAACCACTATACCTTAGTGATCTATTTGGAAATTAAATGAAAAAGGAAGTTTAATAGGAATGTTAATTGAATTAAAATGGAAGTAGAATAAAAATAAAAATGAAAGTTGCATAAAACTAAAATTGAAAGTTCAATCCAGAAACCACTATACCTTAACGATCTATTTGGAAATTAAGTAAAAAAGGAAGTTTAATAGAAAAGTAAATTGAATAAATATGGAAGTTGAATAAAAATAAAAATGAAAGTTGCAGAAAATTAAATATGGAAGTTAAATCCAAAAACCACTTTACCTTAACGATCTATTTGGAAATTAAATAAAAAAGGAAGTTTAATAGAAAAGTAAATTGAATAAAAATGGAAGTAAAATGAAAATAAAAATGAAAGTTGCAGAAAATTAAATATGGAAGTTCAATCCAGAAACTACTATATCTTAACGATCTATTTGGAAATTAAATAAAAAAGTAAGTTTAATGGAAAAGTAAATTGAATAGAAATGGAAGTTGAATAAAAATAAAAATGAAAGTTGCATAAAATGAAAAATGGAAGTTCAATACAAAAACCACTATACCTTAACGATCTATTTGGAAATTAAATAAAAAAGGTAGTTTAATAGAAAAGTAAATTGAATAAAAATGGAAGTTGAATAAAAATAAAAATGAAAGTTGCATAAAATTAAAAATGGAAGTTCAATCCAAAAACCACTATACCTATAGCGACCCCAGTCTTGTCCCATTTGATTATTGTATCCGGACTTAGGTTCCGTAGATTCTGTCATTGTATAATTGTTGTTGTTGTCCCTTATTTCTCATTTGGACCTATAGGATGTGTTGGGCAGGTTTGTTTCAGGTTGGTTGGGTTTAGAAACCAAGTGTTGCTGTCTAGAATTTTGGATCTTCGCTCGAGCGAGGAGTTTTTCGCTCGAGCGAGCTATTGTTTTTGGTTCTTCGCTCGAACCGGGGTTTGGTAGCTCGAGCGAGAGTTTGCGTCTGATTTGGACCTGTAGCTTTGCATTCTTGGCTCGAGCGAGCTTTTCTTCGCTCGAGCGAGTTGGTTCGTTCTTCGCTCGAGCGATAGTTCCTTCGCTCGAGCGTGTGTCTGGTTGCAGACCTGAGGGTTTGAGTTCTTCGCTCGAGCGAGTTTTCTTCGCTAGAGCGAGCTTTTGGGTTGTTGGCTCGAGCAAGGCTTCCTTGGCTCGAGCGTAGATTTTCTGTGTCTGGTCGCTCGAGCGACCAAGTCTTCGCTCGAGCGAGCCTGTCAGGTTTAAATAGGCAGCAGCGTGTTTCAGATCTGTTTTTCATACACTTTCATATTCCAAAACCCTAGTTACGAGTTTTCTCTCCCTATACACACCTTCTCTCTTAGGATTGGTCTACTTAGGATGTGTTTCTACCCTAGATCCTTCATTAAAAAGAGTGTGTAAGTCGAGGGCTTCGTTTTAATCTGAATTGTTGGTTGTTTGGAGCACTTTGAAGTTTGGGTCTTCATCTCCACCTTCTCTTTTGGGGCTATTTCTTCGAGGTAGGGATTTCCTACTCCATTCTATAAGCTTTGTTCTAAGTTTTGGTATTTTGATATGTTGGGGATACTTTGGTAATTTTGGGAAAAACCCTAGTTGTATTATTAAATTAATTTGTATAATTTATTCATGGAATTGGAAAAAGAGGGTTAAATTCATGGAATTGGGGAATTCATTGATTAAATGGCGTAGTTGGATAATTTGAATCATTTGTCCATTGAATTGTTGACATAGTTATTTTCAGTGTAGAAATAACTGTTTTGGGCTATCGGTGGAGGATAGTCGTGCTTGTTGTAGACACTGCATGTGGATTAGGGATAACTGAAACTAATCACATTGGTTGAGTCATTCATTTTGACTGCTGAATTAATACAGACATTATGTGTATTGATTGTGTGTTGTATATGTTATATGTTTGCATACATTGTTTTGTGTGGGAGGAGATAGGGGATGTACTCCACGGTTTAGGGAAAGATAGGGGATGGACCTCTAAACCGGATTTTGTTTGGGAGGAGATAGGGGATGGACTCCATTAGCATCACTTTTATGTGTGCTTATTTATATAGAAGTGTTTTATTGATACAGCACTAAAATGTGTATCAATCTGGAAGTATGAAGTGTTTTGATTTGAGCTTGAGTCTCATTTGTTTGTTGACATTGGAAGAATGTGAATATGATTTATATAATTCACTGTTATAAGTTTGGCCAGGTTCTGAGCCATATTGATAAAATTGGAAAGTAAAACGTGTCCTAGGCAATAGTGTCATGAGACTGTAAAATGAAGTAATTGATTATCTTGGTTAACCATCTGTTGAATGCTATTGCTTTATTCATTGCGTATATTTGGTTTAGTATATTTCTACTGGGCTGTGGCTCACCCTTCATGGGAACATCATTTTCAGGTTCAGAGGATAAGCTACCACCAAGGACTTAGCTTGGAAGGACTTGGATTTTGAAGACTAGTTTTAGTTATTTGTTTTTTTTTATTTGTTAGTACATGTAAACACTCAAGCCTAGGGCTTTATTTATATTTGAGTTAGAACTCATATTTTTGTGTCCAAGTGTTGGCTTGGAAAGATGTAAGCCGGTAGGGCATTTACTTGATGTTACATGTAATGCTTTGTTTAGTAAGACTTTGATGGTTATTATAATGAATTATTAAAGTGCTTTCTTTAAATAATGCATTTAATGATATATATATATATATATAATGGGTTAATTTTGAGGGCGTTACAACTTGGTATCAGAGCGTACCGGGTTTGAATACTTTGGGTACGTGGGAAGTGATTAGTATCACATTGGGTTCGTCTCGTTTGATAGAGACTTAGTGTAATGTTATATGCTTATGTGATAACATGTTTATGTGATTATGTGGGTATGGAATGTAGTTTCTAGGATGTTGATTGGACCTTTGAGTTTCTTGTAGTCTTGTTGGAAAGGCACTTGATCACTGCTGCTTCCAACCGGAACTATAGTAACGCATTGGGACTATCATTATCCGGGAATGAAATTCGTAGGTGCTTATGTGATTATGTGCTTACGTGGAATGAATTATTGTTGTCCCATGCATTAGGACGCGAGTGTTTAGCTTCGGCACATTTATTAATGTGCTAACGTCTTTGTTTCCTTCATTAGGATGTCAGGACGAGGACGAGGACGCGGTAGGAGTGGTAGGCCAAGTAGGCAGGAGGTGCCTGTGCCAGAGGAGATTCCGGCAGTTCAGGAGGGTATTGGCCAGGCCAATGTGGCCGAGCCAGTGGGCCAGCAGGCTATGGGCGCTCTAGCCCGAGAGATAGCAGGGGCATTCAGGGAGTCAGTAGGCATTCTCAGAGCTGAGAATCAAGCTCAGGTTGTTGTTGCGGATGCAGGACCTTCCTTTCTGAAGAGGGAGTTTTTCCGGTCTAATCCGGATGAATTTGTTGGTGATCCTAAAGAGCCACTTAAGGCCGATGAATGGCTCGAACAGACAACGAAGACGTTTGAGATGCTTGGGATCGAAGACGAGGGGTTGAAAGTGACCTTGGCATCTTTCCAGTTGAAGGGGGATGCGGGTCAGTGGTGGAAGTTTACTAAGGGTCGTATAGGAGGTACATGGGAAGCTTTTGTGAATGCTTTCTAGGAAAAGTTCTTATCTCCAGCAGTTAGGGAGAAGCTGAGAGACCAGTTCTGCCAGCTTAAGCAGTCGAGTTCTTCAGTGGCCGAGTTTGAGGCTACATTTACTAGCTTGTCCAGGTTTGCACCTGAGTTGGTGGCGTCTGAGGAACGCCGCTGTATTGAGTTTGAGAAGAAGTTGAGGCGTGGCCTCAAGCTGAGAGTTAGGGGAACTATGATTCGGGATTATGGGCGTATGGTTGATGCTGCAGCCCACATGGAGATCATGATGCAGGAGGAGGAGGAAGGACAGAAGGGCTCCAAGAGGAGTCAGGATGGTCAGAATGATGGTAGGAGACAGAAGAGTTTTAATCCTCAGCAGTCTCAGGGTAGCTTTTCTAGATCGACTTTTCCTGTGCCTAGTGCTAGTTCGGGGAAAGGCAGTCAGGGAGGCATTACCTGTTTCAAGTGTGGCCAGTTGGGCCACAAGTCTCCAGTTTGTCCTCAGAGGGGAGGAGTGCAGAGAGCAGCATCATCTTCGGCTCGATCTCAGAGCCAGAGTCAGGGTAGAGGCCAGCCACTCTCGTGTTATCAGTGTGGTCAGCCAGGGCATATGAAGAGGTATTGCCCGCAGTTGGGTGGCACATCTGGTGCATCTGGTTTGAGGCAGAATCAGGGTTAGCAGCCAGCTCAGTCGGGTCAGGCCTCGAGGGCCAATCAGGGGGCTTCATCGTCCCAGTCGGTGCAGCAATCTTATGCTCCTAGGGTTGAGCAGGTTGATCAGAGGTCGTCTGGGCACGTGTATGCTGTTACCGCGCAGGATCTTGTGCCGACACCATCAGTTGTGAGAGGTACCTTCTTGTTTTGCAACTCGGCTGCTAATGTTTTGATTGATACGGGTGCATCTCATTCCTTTGTGTCTGCTGCATTTGCATCTGTTTTGGAGTTGGAGTTAGCACAGTTAGCATCTCCTATTTGTGTAGTGTCACCTCTTGGGGGTGAATTGATCTTGAAACAAGGTGTTAGGGGTTGTGATATAGAGGTTGATTATCATAGAATCCCATTTTCCTTTGTAGTTATGCCTATGAGGGGTTTCGATGTTATTTTGGGTATGGACTAGTTATCGTCATACCGGGCAGTTATTGATTGCTACCGCCAGAGGGTCACTTGTTGTACTGTGAGCGGAGAGTATTTTCATTTTCTGGGGGACCGGGTTGGTAATGTGTTGCCACCGGGGTATGTTCCGCGAGGACGAAGTGTGCTTAGTGGTCTACTTGCTAACCTTTCGATTAGTGAGGATGATGAGACTCAGATTGTGTTGCCAAGGGTGGTTTGTGAGTATTCGGACGTCTTTCCCGAGGATCTTGTTGGTTTGCCACCGCATCGAGAGATTGAATTCTCTATTGACTTAGTGCCCGGCACGGCGCCGATTTCTATGGCACCGTATCGTTTTGCCCCAGCCGAGTTAGTTGAGTTGAAGATTCATCTCCAGGAGTTGCTAGATAAGGGCTTTATACGTCCTAGTGTTTCACCGTGGGGAGCACCGGCTCTCTTTGTTAAAAAGAAAGGTGGTGCATTGAGACTTTGTATAGATTATCGGAAGTTAAATCGGGCTACGGTTAAGAATAAGTACCCTATGCCTCGTATAGATGATCTGTTCGATCAGTTGAAGGGTTCCCGTTGTTTCTCGAAGATAGACTTGAGATCGGGTTATCATCAGTTAAGAGTCAGGGAGGAGGATATTCCGAAGACGGCATTCCGTACGCGGTATGGCCACTATGAGTTTCTGGTGATGCCATTTGGGCTCACCAATGCACCGGCAGTTTTTATGGATTTGATGAACCGGATATTCCGGGAATTTTTAGATCGTTTTGTAGTCGTATTTGTGGACGACATCCTTATCTATTCACCTTCTGAAGAGAAACACAAGGAACACTTGAGAGTGGTGCTTGAGTTACTTAGAGCCCATAAGCTTTATGCTAAGTTTGGGAAGTGTGAGTTCTGGTTAGAAGAGGTCAAGTTCTTAGGCCATGTAGTTTCTGGGGAAGGAGTGTCTGTTGATACATCCAAGACTAAGGCGGTGCAAGATTGGGCACAGCCTAAGAGTGTGTTTGAGATTCGCAGTTTTCTGGGGTTAGCTGGGTATTATCGTCGGTTTGTGAAAGATTTCTCCAGATTAGCTTCGCCTTTGACTAGATTGACTCGGAAGGGAGTCAAATTTGTATGGAGTGAGACTTGTGAAAAGTCGTTTCAGGAGTTGAAAGTTAGACTGACCACCGCTCCAGTACTGATTATTCCAGAGAGAGGGTTGGGTTATGCAGTCTATTGTGACGCCTCACGAGAGGGTCTGGGTTGTGTGTTAATGCAAGAAGGGAAAGTAGTTGCCTATGGCTCACGTCAGTTGAAAATTCACGAGCAGAATTACCCTACGCATGATCTAGAGTTAGCAGCTGTGATTTTTGCCTTGAAGATTTGAAGGCATTATCTTTACGGTGAGAGATTCGAGGTATTCTCGGATCATAAGAGTCTGAAATATTTGTTTACACAGAAAGACTTGAACTTAAGGCAGAGGAGTTGGATGGAGTTCATAGAGGATTATGACTTTGAGTTGCATTATCATCCGGGAAAGGCCAATGTGGTGGCCGATGCCCTTAGCAGGAAACCTATTGGTGACATAGCTAGTATAGCCATCCGAGAATGGGTGATGCTGGGTGCACTTGGGGAGTTTAATTTCCTTCTGGGCAAATCTGTTGAGGCTGCGGCCTTGTTTTCTGTTGTTGCACAGCCTACACTTGTGACTCGAGTGTTAGAGGCTCAGGGGGGTGACCTTGAGGTAGAATCCCTCCGTGAGAAGATTTCCAGTGGAAAGGTTGAGAAAGGTTTGACGGTGTATCCCGACCTCAGTGTGAGATACCAAGACCGTCTGTTTGTGTCGGAGCCTTGTCGAGAGGAGGTACTCCGAGAGTTTCATCATTCACGCCTTGCGGTGCATCCGGGAGGCACTAAGATGTATCGGGATTTGGGTCGCCAGTTTTGGTGGCGGGGTATGAAGAGAGATGTGGCAGCTTTCGTATCTAAGTGCCTTATTTGTCAGCAAGTGAAGGCCGAACATCAGAGGCCAGCGGGTTTGTTGCAACCCTTGCCTATTGCCGAGTGGAAGTGGGAGCACGTCACTATGGACTTCGTTGTGGGCCTTCCGAGGACTCAGCGGGGTAGTGATGCTATTTGGGTGGTTGTAGACCGGTTGACTAAGTCGGCACACTTCATTCCTATGCGCGTGAGAGATTCAATCGATCAACTTGCCGATTTGTACATTCGGGACATAGTGAGATTACACGGGGTTCCAGTGACAATCGTCTCAGATAGAGATCCTCGTTTTACTGCTAGGTTGTGGCAGAGTTTGCAGAGTGCCTTAGGCACTAAGTTGACCTTTAGCACGGCTTATCATCCACAGACTGACGGTCAGTCCGAGCGTACTATTCAGATCCTTGAGGATATGCTTCGGGGTTGTGTTCTAGACTTTAGTGGGTCATGGGAGAGGCACTTGCCGTTGGTGGAGTTTGCCTACAACAACAGTTTCCAGTCTAGTATCGGTATGGCACCGTTTGAGGCCTTGTATGGCCGACCGAGTAGATCTCCTGTTTGTTGGGCCGAGGTGGGGGATGCACCTCTGTTGGGTCCGGAGTTGGTGAGGGAAACGACGGAGAAAGTTGAGCTTATCCGTAAGAGGCTTGTTACAGCACAGAGTCGTCAGAAATCTTATGCAGACCGTAGGAGGAGACCTTTGGTGTTTGAGTTGGGTGATCATGTCTTTCTGAAGATATCACCTAGGCGGGGTTTGATGAGGTTTGGGAAGAGTGGGAAGTTGTCCCCTCGGTTCATTGGTCCTTTTGAGATCCTTGAGAGGATTGGCGAGGCTGCTTATCGTTTAGCTTTACCACCGCAGCTGTCCGGAGTACATGACGTGTTTCATGTGAGTATGCTTCGGAAGTATGAGCCGGATCCATCACATGTATTGAATTGGACCGATTTAGTGGTTGATGAGGATGTCTCGTATGAGGAGAGACCGGTTCGGGTCTTAGATAGGCGGGATCAAGTTTTGCGAGGCAAAACCATCCCTTTGGTCAAAGTTTTGTGGAAACATCACGGAGTGGAGGAAGCCACTTGGGAACGTGAGTTGGAAGTTCGTGAAAAATACCCGGACATGTTTATCGATTTGTAATCTTGTAATTTAGATTTTGTAATATTGTTGAACTTAAGAGCTTTATATATGTCTTAAGTTGTAAAATATTGAGTTTGTATTGGTAAATGGGTGTATCTTGAAACTTGCTTCATTATAGAAGTTTAGTGTAATATTGCATCTGTTGAGTACATTGTTGAACGGGTTGTATATATCATGCGATTGAATATGATATGGGAATTGTTAACATTGAAAGGAATAATGCATTATAATGATACAGGTTTAGATATATGTTGTTTTATATATATAATGTGAGATGCTTCTTGATAAGAGATGAAATGACCAGTTTTGGGTCAAGATGTTTACTAATGAATTGTCATGTTAAAAAAAAAGAGAGAATCTGTTTTCAAAAAAAAAAAAACTTATGCTTAATTTCGGGGACGAAATTCTTTGAAGGGGGGGAGGTTATAGCGACCCCGGTCTTGTCCCATTTGATTATTGTATCCGGACTTAGGTTCCGTAGATTCTGTCATTGTATAATTGTTGTTGTTGTCCCTTATTTCTCATTTGGACCTATAGGATGTGTTGGGCAGGTTTGTTTCAGGTTGGTTGGGTTTAGAAACCAAGTGTTGCTGTCCAGAATTTTGGATCTTCGCTCGAGCGAGGAGTTTGTCGCTCGAGCGAGCTATTGTTTTTGGTTCTTCGCTCGAACCGGGGTTTGGTAGCTCGAGCGAGAGTTTGCGTCTGATTTGGACCTGTAGCTTTGCATTCTTGGCTCGAGCGAGCTTTTCTTCGCTCGAGCGAGTTGGTTCGTTCTTTGCTCGAGCGATAGTTCCTTCGCTCGAGCGTGTGTCTGGTTACAGACCTGAGGGTTTGAGTTCTTCGCTCGAGCGAGTTTTCTTCGCTAGAGCGAGCTTTTGGGTTGTTGGCTCGAGCAAGGCTTCCTTGGCTCGAGCGTAGATTTTCTGTGTCTGGTCGCTCGAGCGACCAAGTCTTCGCTCGAGCGAGCCTGTCAGGTTTAAATAGGCAGCAGCGTGTTTCAGATCTGTTTTTCATACACTTTCATATTCCAAAACCCTAGTTACGAGTTTTCTCTCCCTATACACACCTTCTCTCTTAGGATTGGTCTACTTAGGATGTGTTTCTACCCTAGATCCTTCATTAAAAAGAGTGTGTAAGTCGAGGGCTTCGTTTTAATCTGAATTGTTGGTTGTTTGGAGCACTTTGAAGTTTGGGTCTTCATCTCCACCTTCTCTTTTGGGGCTATTTCTTCGAGGTAGGGATTTCCTACTCCATTCTATAAGCTTTGTTCTAAGTTTTGGTATTTTGATATGTTGGGGATACTTTGGTAATTTTGGGAAAAACCCTAGTTGTATTATTAAATTAATTTGTATAATTTATTCATGGAATTGGAAAAAGAGGGTTAAATTCATGGAATTGGGGAATTCATTGATTAAATGGCGTAGTTGGATAATTTGAATCATTTGTCCATTGAATTGTTGACATAGTTATTTTCAGTGTACACTACAACAAAAGTGGCCTTTGGTGACAGATTGATTTTGTCTCCAAACATCAAAATTTCGTCACTAAAGTGATCTGTGACGAAAAAAATTTGTCACCATGTTCGTGTCCTATACGTCGTCACAAAAAGTACCTGGTGACGAAAAGTAGTTTCGTCACCTATTTTTCATTTTTGGCGACGAAATGTTTCGTCTCCAAATGTTGAATTTTTCGTCCTCTAAAACACCAATTTCGTCGCCAAAACTAAATAATATTTTATTTTAATTGTTTTTTGCGACGAAATATTTCGTCACCAAATATATTTTAGTGACGAAAGTTTTCCTCACCAATGATATAGATTAAGGTGACAAAAAATTTCGTCACTAAAATGAGCCAAAAAAAAAATTTATTCAATGACAAAACATTTTGTCACCAAATATTTCAATTTAGCGACGAAATATTCAACAAATATGACAAAATTATTTGTTTCGTACTATATCATTAGTGACAAAATTATTCGTCATGTTTTTTGAAAACTAATAGCAACATTTTTTATTTCGTCACTAATAAAAATTAAAATTTTTGAAAATATAGGTACTATTTTCTTCTGAAATTTTTTCTTTTCAGTAACAATTCCCTGCGCATTTCAATAACCTGTTCAATAAAATATCTATTACAAATCAATACAAAAATCTGTTCATTTTCATAAACATCACAATCGAATTTTAGCACTATCCACAAAAATATAATATGAACTGCATACAGATTATAACACGTCTCCTAATATCCACAAAAAACATGTCTACTAATATCCACAAAAATATAATATCAACCGTATGCAGATTACGAAACACATCTCCTAATATCCAACAAAAAACATGTCTACTAATATTAATAAAAATAAAATATCAAGGGCGGATTAAACACGTCCATATTCTACCATCGGCCCTCCAAATTACCAAACACGTCCATATCAAATCTCGAATCTGCAAAAAAATGAAACACAAAAAAAAAAAATGTCAGTTAGACAATTATTATCTTATCCATAACATATACAATTTAACATGCATTTTTGGACTTAGTTTTCAAACCGGGAGTCCCGTACTAGTTCCGTAAGTTTTCACAACTCACATTGGTCCATCCCGAGGTGTTTGAGGTGTTTCCCGGGCTGTCTCGTGGCTGTTGCACGATTTTGGCCCCCGAAGGCCTATTTTCAAACTTAAGTGTGAAAAAGTGCATTTTTGGACTTAGTTGTCAAATCGGGAGTCCCGTGCTAGTTCCATAAGTTTTCACAACTCACATTGGTCCATCCCGAGGTGTTTTAGGTGTTTCTCGGGCCGTCTCGTGGTTGTTGCACGATTTTGGCCCTCGAAGGCCTATTTTCAAGCTTAAGTATAAAAAAGTACATTTTTGGACTTAATTTTCAAACCGGGAGTCCCGTGCTAGTTCCGTTAGTTTCCACAACTCACATTGGTCCCTCCCGAGGTGTTTGAGGTGTTCCCCGGGCCATCTCGTGGCTGTTGCACGATTTTGGCACCCAAAGACCTATTTTCAAGCTTAAGTGTGGAAAAGTACATTTTTTGACTTAGTTTTCAAACAAGGAGTCCCGTGCTAGTTTCGTAAGTTTCGACCACTCACATTGGTCTGTCCCAAGGTGTTTGAGGTGTTTTCGGGGCCGTCTCGTGGCTGTTGCACGATTTTGGCTCCCGAAGGCCTATTTTCAAGCTTAAGTGTGGAAAAGTGCATTTTTTAACTTAGTTTTCAAACCGGGAGTCCCGTGCTAGTTCCGTAAGTTTTCACAACTCACATTGGTCCGTCCCGTGGTGTTTGAGGTGTTTTCCGGACCATCTCGTGGCTGTTGCACGATTTTGGCCCCCCGAAGACCTATTTTCAAGCTTAAGTGTGGAAAAGTGCATTTTTAGACTTAGTTTTCAAACCGAGAGTCCCGTGTTAGTTCCGTAAGTTTCCACAACTCACATTTGTCCTTCCTGAGGTGTTTGAGGTGTTTTTCGGGCCGTCTCGTGGCTGTTGCACGATTTTGGCTCCCGAAGGCCTATTTTCAAGCTTAAGTGTGGAAAAATGCATTTTTGGACTTAGTTTCAAACCGGGAGTCACGTGCTAGTTCCGTAAGTTTCCATAACTCACATTGGTCCTAGACTATCACATCATTTTTTATTCCAACCACTCATAATCGGCTACCTATGTACACAGAATTTGTACTATGAAAATTAATCCAAAAGTGAGGTATTCTGTGTAGATTTAAAGTTAGTGTGATGTGAACCACACCTAAAATGAATGTAATCCATTGATGTAATTTTCTAAATACTTTTCGAGGTAATTTTTTTAGGTACATAGCATGAAGCATGTTTAGTGAAGCTTGTTGCAAGCTAAAAACTAATAATAATCATAAAGCAGAAGTTTAAATTATTTGTGCCTCATAAGCTGCAAGTAAAAGTTGCATCTACATTAATTTTTTTTCAAGAAAGCTATAAGCAGCCCCATGAATGATCAGGATCAAAATGGCATGGTGATCCCAGACTGCAGAATAATTTACCCATATATTACTACAGTGGGGAAGTGAGAAATATGTCGGTTTTTCCAATGCTTTGAGACTTTGGGACAAACCTCATCAACACAATGAGACATCAGCAGCTAGTTCTGATAAGATTCCAGCTACAAAAGCATCTCCGGCTCCTGTGGTGTCCACCGCATCCACCTTTAAACCTTTAACTCTGCCACTGAACTCCTGAAAGAATGTATAAAACTCCAACAGTTACTGTTCTTGACTCAGAAAGATATAATGGAGCCCAGCCATGCAGAAAAATTGGGACATTAGGATCACAAAAACAACAACAACAAAAAAAAAGAAGGAAAAGAAAAAGAAAAATTGCATTTGCCAAGCATATCATCTCAAAATAAATTGGCTTATATGACAGATTGACCAAAAAGTGAGATCCATATATAACATCTCTAGTGGCTTTTGAAGAATCACAGTTGATATTTTGAAGGTCAAGAGGTACACCTCAGAAATGCAATTTGATGATGAACTTTATTGTCCCCATACTCACTTCAAAAGAAGAATCCTTTTAGTTTTGTTTCAAAAAAGAAAAAATCTCTTTACTTTCGTTTCCTAAAGCAAGGAAAATATGTCAAAATGCAAGGTGAACGGAATGTAATGATCTCTTCAGCCCAAGTGCATCTATCTTCATCCCACTGCAGTATGACTGAATATTTTCACTCATCAAAGGTAAATGGAACATGCTAAATAAACAATTAAGAAACCAAAAAGAGTACAGTGTTTCAGCATAGCTTATTCCACAAAATGATATATATTTGGAGGAATATTACCTTCGTGTAATACCTGCAACCGTCTGGGCCTTCAGTGACAAGGAGCAAAGTAAGATTTGGATGAAACAATTTACGAACAACAGCATCATCATATGGATCCTCCCCTTGTGTTAAAAATGATATCTCTTCTTCACTTATCTAATAAGTAATTTAAACAGAATCATCAGAAATGCAGTTTCCATTTACATTATTGCATTGTGACATTTATCCATTTATGCATTTAACATGAAGAATACCTTAATAATATCAGCGATCTCCCATATACTCAAAATTCCTTCTCTGGCACTCTCGGCAGATGACCACAATGGCAGCCTCAGATTGGGGTCGTAAGGCAAAATCACACCAGCATCTTTTGCAGCTTTTGCTGCTGCAATATGGGCTAACTTGCATGGTTCTGTAATCAAACTTATGGAACCATAATGAACAATTTTTGCCCGCCAGAGGGTGTTATAAATTACTAGATTTTTTTACACAATTGAACATATAATAAAAACACAATTATGTGTATTGTGGTACGAACATAATCATATATATCCAGAAGCAGACTCCAAATATGGGCAGATAAACTGTAAATACTTCAAAAACTGAAGCCCTTTATGACATAAATGCTCAGAGGCATAGACAGAGGGAAGAGGAGCAAGAGGGGAGGCATAATCTGAGTCCCTTTTGAAGAAAATGACTTGGTAGACAACAACTGAAATAAAAACAAAGTGGGTTTATAATATTTAGTTCCTCCTCATTGTTTCCCTTTTATTTAGTTATCAAAATACTCCTCAATTACCTTCCTAATTAAATCGTAATCAAGTTCAGTTTCTTGAAGCAGCATATCAGCACTAGGATTGCAGTAAAACATGAACTCACGCTCCCCATCATTTCTCAGTGTCACAAATGCTAAAGCAGTTCGGGCACCAGGGTCAAAGCGCATTCCTTCATTGTTTACATTATTTTCCTTTAAAATATCAGCAAGCATGTATCCAAATTCATCTTCACCCACCTGTGCACATTGCTTAAAACATGAATGATCATAGTAACAGGAGAAACAATTGTTTTTCCTTTTCCAATTAGCTCAAGTAATAAGCACATGACATGCAATTCTCAGAAACCAATTTCGAGACAAAATTTAGGTTGATGCTCTAAAGATAATAGATATTGCATTTCATACAGAGTTATATTCAGTACAATTTAATAAACAGTTCAAAGCTTAAAAGATCTTCCAGGTGAGTAGCATTTCAGATTCAGGAATAAACAACTGACAGCTTTTGGTAATGGTAGATAACAACTTCTTCTAAATGGAAGCCACGAGGATGACTTGGTTTGGAATGGATAAATGAATCCATGGATATTCATGATGCATCTATATTTTCTCACAGGCAAGTTGCATAAATACCAGACACTCTAGCAGTAGAGCTCCAATATCGAATGATTCAAAAAAATGTACAAATACAGAACAAGTACGTAGGGTGATCAGATTATGTTTTAATCAATTTTAATGGGCAGAACTCCATACTATTGAACTAGCTAACTGGGACCATGCTACATAGGCACAACAGAGGCTACATTTGATGTATCACAGCAGTGAATATATTTTTGAAGTGAACAACAAAATTCTTACGTGTGGGCGTGTTTTACAATTCTTGTATTTTTGCTGTTCTCTATTTTTCGCGTCTCACCAATCCTAGTTATGAGTTTCGGATTCCTAACACATGCAAGGATGTAACACAAACACATCAATGTGCTTATACCACCAACTAAAGACATTATGTGCAGTAGAAACTTGCAATTTGAAAAAAGAAAAAGAAAAAGCAAAAAATATCTGATATTGAGAGAAGGTTAGTTGTATTATCTGTCATGGAAAAGCTCTGTGCTGGTGTTGGAAATGTGGGGTAAGGGAGGGATTGGGCCATGGACTTTATGTCCCATTGAAGGAATCTAACAAAAAAATGTGACAGAAGTGTTTTGCCTAGCATGCTAATAATTCAATGACTTTATAAAAATCACATATATCAGCAAAAAATAGTGATTTTTATATGGTTCAAAATTAATGATTTAAGCTTAAGGAAAGGTACGGGAGTTTTTGCCAAACCTCCACTCATTATATTGAAGACCCTACAACCAAAAGGTGCATCAAATAACATCACAACAATCAATGGTGGAGCCAAGAAATTAATTCAACGGGTCACTATATATTACACTCGCAAAAGTTTTCTATCCAAAATCAACAACAATAAGATAATACTAATTTTTTAAGCTAATATTAAGCATAAAAATCTAAATTTTCATTACAAAAGTTTTAAAATATTAGCAGATTAGGAAGTTAGTACTACTAAACATTCGATGCTTCTCTTAAAGCTTGAACCCCAAAACCTCCCTCTAGAAACTTAGAGGTACAACGACTTGAGCTATGCTTAAGTTCTTTTACAAATTTTCATCTTTCGAAAACTTTCCATAGTAGTATCATTATTAATGCCATCATTTTTTTCCCCATATATACACAACTAAAATCACTTATTTTTAACACAATTCACAAGAAGTCAAAATCCCTAATTTTAGCACAAATTGAAATCTTTAATTTTAACTCAACCAAACACATCATTTTTAGTAT
Source organism: Camellia sinensis (assembly GCF_055761805.1). NCBI lineage: Eukaryota > Viridiplantae > Streptophyta > Magnoliopsida > Ericales > Theaceae > Camellia > Camellia sinensis. The sequence continues at coordinate 34,624,409 of NW_028128987.1, forward strand.
CAATGGAGTAGGCACGTACCTAATAGAAAATGGGAGGCGTATCCTGACACCCCCCCCCCCCCGGGGACCCTTCGTACATCACCCCTGACACCAATAGTTGTTAAATAAAATATTTCACATACCACATGACTTTTGAAGATGAAATAGGAAAAAATCAATGAAAAAATAAGTCTGAACAAGGGAGAATGTTGCAAGATTAACATTTTCCTTGATTTCCTCAGTTTGAAAATGAACACCTGTAACCTTAAATCTGACCCTTTATATATATTTACACTTCATAGGTGAAATAACAAAGCTTGTTTTTTTCCAAGGCAACGAAACATCACATATTGAATATCAAGGGAGAGGCCAAGAGCACAATATGGAACTAGTGACCAGTCACCACCAGTAAGGCAATAAAATCACACCTCAAAGTAGTAGCAGTTATGAGAAAAAAAAGGTATTGAACAATTAATAACACGACTACTTTTACACCTATTGAACAAGAAAAAAAAGGTAGGTATTTGTAATCACACATAAGGAAATACCCCAAAAGCAGTTCTACAAGTATCAATCCCACAACACAGACTAAAAGGATTAGTTTCACCTTTAGAAAGGCAGAGCTGCAAAGGACCTTAATTATTCCTCATCTAAAAGGCTCACACAACGTCATCTGTTTCTGAATTGGACAATTCAGGCACCCTTGATTCAGCTAACCAAGGATCTCTGCCTCCTTCCTCCATCTATTCTAATTAAATCAAATACCCTCTGCTGTTTGTCACCTTCCTGAAGCCAATATAATGACCTCCATCTATTCATAGCTATTGTTTCCATGAATTGATTAGTACTAACAAGAATACTTCCCTATTTATTTGTTGGCATCACTAGTTAAATTAGTGTTTACTAATATATGCATCACTAGTTAAATTTTTAGATTTTCTATTGTGTTTCACTACGCAACGATACAAACTGAATACATAGTTATAGTTGCATTATTTTACATTTTAGAGTGTTTATGTACTTGTGTAATTGATGTATGTGTCATGTATCATATCCAAAGTTTGTGTTGCTGTCTCTGTATGTATGCTACTTAGACCACAAGAAATGCACAGAATCAAAAGCAAAGGAAAATTTGGACTTAAATTTAAAAAAGTGAGCTATATTGATCCTTGTAATCTAGTGAACCACTTGCAATAATAATAACCTTTGTCTAGAATATTACTCGCAAAGCTATTACAAAGAATAGGTGTGACTTTTTTATCATTATGATCATTGAGAGCCATTTGTCATCTTGTTCATCTAAAGATGTTGAGATATAACTTGGGGTTTCCTACTTAGATAATTTTCTGTACAATTGTGCCAGTCAATAAATATGTCAAATCATATGTCCCTCTTGCCAATACAATTGTGTTAATCAGACGTTCAAACCAATCTTTCTACATATCATTTGCTGCAAAATTTCATATTGTTCCCAAAAACATTGGACAAAGCAGATGAAGATACGCATTTTTTTAAGGCAAAAGATAAACCCTCTCACACGAACCATGGTTTCCCAAACAAGTTACTACCAATCATGAACATTTCACAAGGCATATTCCCCCCCCCCCCCGATTAAATGGAACCCGTTTTATGGTGAATCAAACCTATTGGATGACTTGGATTTTACAGAGAGCAAACTAGCAATCAGGAACAGAACCAAAATGAAAAAGAGAAGCAGCATCAGTCAGGAACACCTGTCTACCAAAGGTTCCTCTAGAGGACGGGTAACTAACCAAAGTTTAAAAGAATATACCTGAATATGTGAAGCAGCTGCTGAAACTCGGAGTCGCCAGGGAATAAAGCTTGTCTCCTTGCCATTTCAGTTGTAACGACCTACAGATCAAGGTTAAGTGAAATTTTTCCCAGGAAAATAAACTGATGTTCTTGAGCTTAGTAGTTGCCACCAAAGCAAGAATAGACAGTTTCTTTTACAGCAGGGTTTAGACGAAGGATCATTTTTGAGTTTGTATCATTTTGTTATACTTGTGCTCAGAGAAAAACGGATGCAGTAAAAAGTGACTAAAAAGATTAAATTCCTTGATCCGTACTGATTTGTTGATCACAGCTGGTGTGGTGTCCGGGCAATAGGAGCTAAAGGGTGATGGACACACAATATCCAATAATGTGAAAGCTACAATAGAAATTGATGAATGTTTTTTAGGGGCAATTAGAGACTTCATTGTAAAATCCCCAAACCTAATGTCTAGATAGCAGTCTCAAAACAACTAAATTGCAATCCACAGAAAGTATATGGTGGACCATGGAATTGAAGGGTGTTACCAAAAATGCAACCCACAGACCACATATCCACGGCAGTTGAGTAATGAGTTGATCCTAACAAAACCTCTGGAGCTCTGTACGAAAGAGTAACAATCTGTGGAACAAAAAAAATAACAGATGCAACAAACAGAAAAATTAAAGAGCATAAATGCATAGGGAATGAAACTGAGATTCATCCACCGGACAATTGACATGTACAAATTGATAAATCAGATTTTATAATTATCCAATCCTGCTGCTCAACAAAAATAAAATAAAAAAATAAACAAAACAATGAAGAAAAAATTAGCCATTGTGGCATTTTATCAAACACATAGTAGACCCATAATCAGAAGCATGAGACTTTACTGTGTGTAGAATCACCAATAATTCATTCACTTCAATGATTATATTGGGTAGAATATAAATATCATAATTAGAATACATAACATGTTAATCATTCTATTTTCTATGTTTTTCCCCCAAATTAAAATCATTCAAGTTGTTCATAGAACCTTTAAAGCAGAGAAGTTTTGGAGATGTTAGAAGGAACGAATGGAATGACTTTAATCTCAACTTAACAATGAATTCCATTTACGCATACATGTCCGAAGACAAAGTGAGGGTAGAGAATGAGAAACCCAGAGACCTGAACAGAGAGAGGGGTAGAGAAAGAGAGAGAGAGAGACAACAAACTGACCTGGAACTCACGGTGGTGCTGTCGCTTGATGTCGGTGCAGGATGAACTCACGGTGTGGAGGACGAACCGTCCTGACAATGGAGGATGAACTCACGGTGGTGGATGAACCGTCCTCACGGTGGAGTATGAACTGACGATGGTTCTCTGTTACAGCTTTGTGAAGGAACTATAGATAGATTAGGGTACAAAGTTCTAATCAAGGAGATGAAAAGTTTTTTTGGACTGAAATTTTGATATTATTCAATTTAGGCGCTAAATCAAAAAAAAATTTGGCGCTGTAATTTTGGATGCATGTAAAGACATAGAAAAATATGAAAAAAAATAAAAATAAATCATAATTGGATAGTAATGTGAAAGTATTCCCACTAAAAAATAAATTTAGGTATTTTATGAATTTTTTTAGTTATCAAATTTGCAATTTGTTGTAGTGAGAGAGAGATATAAAAGGAAAATTGATAAACACACACACACAAAAAAAAAAGGAGGAAAAAATTAGTAGTCTATTTTTTTTCATTACAATCCAATTTGTCAAAATTTTCCATCCAAAATTAGTGACAAAATAATTTCCTCACTAAAAGGTCTCAAAATATTAAAAATTATTAGTAACAGAAATATATTTCTCACCAAATAATCTTAAAATATTTAAAATCAAGTTTTTTTTTTAAAAAAAATATAAAATTAATTATGACGAAAATATATTCCTCACTAATAATTTTATAATTAATGACAAATTTTTTTCTCACCCAAAGTTTTAAAATTTTGACGCCACTTGGAGGTTGGAAAAGTGAGAAGAGAGAAGAGAGAAGAAGGAGCTCAGAAAGGCGAGAAGAGGGCAGGGGAGAGAGAGTGAGGTGAAAACAGGGCGCGCGAGACAGAGAGAGAGAGCGCCGGCTGGTGACGTGAGGGTTGACCGATGTGATAAAGATGAACGGACGGTGTGATGGAGATATATGGGTGAGGGAGTGACAGAAAGAGATATCTGTGGTTCAATTTTATTTTTTATTGATTTTAAGCATTTGGAGACGAAATTTGGTTTTCCTCTCTAAAAATAATACATTTGGAGGCGAAATTATTTCCTCTCTAAAATTTTTTACAATGGCGATGAAAAATTTCGTCTCCAAAATGGCACCTAATCTTCTGCCAAATTTTGCAAGGGCGGGAAATTGTTTTGTGACGAAAAATAAAATTTAGAGACGAATAAAATTTTCGTCACCTATTGTTTTGTTTGATTTTAAGCATTTGGTGACGAAATTTGATTTTCGTCTCTAAAAATAGTACAATTGGAGACGAAATCTTATTTTCATCACTAAAACATGCATATTTGGAGACGAAATATTTTTTCGTCACGCGTTTTCGTCACCATAGACCTCTTTTGTTGTAGTGGTAGAAATAACTGTTTTGGGCTATCGGTGGAGGATAGTCGTGCTTGTTGTAGACACTGCATGTGGATTAGGGATAACTGAAACTAATCACATTGGTTGAGTCATTCATTTTGACTGCTGAATTAATACAGACATTATGTGTATTGATTGTGTGTTGTATATGTTATATGTTTGCATACATTGTTTTGTGTGGGAGGAGATAGGGGATGTACTCCACGGTTTAGGGGAAGATAGGGGATGGACCTCTAAACCGGATTTTGTTTGGGAGGAGATAGGGGATGGACTCCATTAGCATCACTTTTATGTGTGCTTATTTATATAGAAGTGTTTTATTGATACAGCACTAAAATGTGTATCAATCTGGAAGTATGAAGTGTTTTGATTTGAGCTTGAGTCTCATTTGTTTGTTGACATTGGAAGAATGTGAATATGATTTATATAATTCACTGTTATAAGTTTGGCCAGGTTCTGAGCCATATTGATAAAGTTGGAAAGTAAAACGTGTCCTAGGCAATAGTGTCATGAGACTGTAAAATGAAGTAATTGATTATCTTGGTTAACCATCTGTTGAATGCTATTGCTTTATTCATTGCGTATATTTGGTTTAGTATATTTCTACTGGGCTGTGGCTCACCCTTCATGGGAACATCATTTTCAGGTTCAGGGGATAAGCTACCACCAAGGACTTAGCTTGGAAGGACTTGGATTTTGAAGACTAGTTTTAGTTATTTGTTTTTTTTTATTTGTTAGTACATGTAAACACTCAAGCTTAGGGCTTTATTTATATTTGAGTTAGAACTCATATTTTTGTGTCCAAGTGTTGGCTTGGAAAGATGTAAGCCGGTAGGGCATTTACTTGATGTTACATGTAATGCTTTGTTTAGTAAGACTCTGATGGTTATTATAATGAATTATTAAAGTGCTTTCTTTAAATAATGCATGCTAATGATATATATATATAATGGGTTAATTTTGAGGGCGTTACAATACCTTAACGATCTATTTGGAAATTAAATAAAAAAGGAAGTTTAATAGAAAAGTAAACTGAATAAAAATGGAAGTTGAATAAAAATAAAAATGAAAGTTGCAGAAAATTAAATGTGGAAGTTCAATCCAGAAACCACTATACCTTAACGATCTATTTGGAAATTAAATATAAAAGGAAGTTTAATAGAAAAGTAAATTGAATAAAAATGGAAGTTGAATAAAAATAAAAATGAAAGTTGCATAAAATTAAAAATGGAAGTTCAATACAAAAACCACTATACCTTAACGATCTATTTGGAAATTAAATAAAAAATGAAGTTTAATAGAAAAGTAAATTGAATAAATATTGTAACGCTCTCAAAAAAAATAATATTAAACCCATCAATAGAGACATGCATTGATATATAAAAACTCTACATCCTTCTATTCATCAGAGGTCCATTACAGAAAGTATTACATGTTAACGACAAAAGCAAATGCCCTAAAGGCTTACAGCTTTCCAAGTTAACACTTGGTTACAACAAAAGAGTACTAACTCATTTACACATTAAGCCCTTGGCTTGAATTTACATGTAATACATCAAAAAGAAATAAGGCAACAAAAGTGTGCCCGTCTCTAGCCTCCCAAGCTATGTCCTTGGAGGTGGCATGCTACCTGTACCTGAAAATCATATTCCCATATAGGGTGAGCCACAGCCCAGTAGAAATACACTAAACCAACCATGAACCATGACTAAAAGATTAGCAATTGATAGATGGCCAACACTGATACTTTCTCTTATCACACTTTACAGTTTCATTACATACAAGTCCATGTTACTATTCATTTTCCAGTTCCTTTCAATTCTCAATTTACAACCATGGCTCAGAACCTGGCCAACAACTCATATGAGACAGTAACTCATATCAAACACTTCCCATTTCATAATAGATAAGCATACTAGCTATATCACACATCAACAGATAAGCATACAAGCTATATCATCACTTCCACAGATATGCATATGAGCACTATCACACTTCCAATGACAAGCATATGAGCTCTGTCAATACAACACTAGATAAGCATATGAGCTCTATCTACGGAGTCCATCCCCTATCTCCTCCCAACAACATACGGTTTAGAGGTCCATCCCCTATCTTCCCTTAAACCGTGGAGTACATCCCCTATCTCCTCCAATACAACACAATGCATATAAACAATAATTATACACATCATCACACAACACATAAATTTAACGTGTATAGCGATCCCGGGTTTACCCTTGTTGTACAGTGATCCGGACATGTGTCCGTGGATGTTGGTAGTTGTTTATTATCTTGTTTGCATCCTTTTTACTTTGTATATTGAGTTATAGGATGTGTTGGGCAGGTTTGTTACAGGTTGGTTGTGTTTGGGAGCCTAGTGCTGCTGCCCAGATTTTTGGACCTTCGCTCGAGCGAGGAGTTGGTCGCTCGAGCGAGCGTTGAGTTCGTGTCTGGTGGATCGAGCCAGAGTGGCTTCGCTCGAGCGAGCGATTGCATCTGGTTCTGGACCTGAGAACTGCATTTCTTGGCTCGAGCGAGCTTTCTTTCGCTCGAGCGCACTTCTGGGTTTTTGGCTCGAGCGAGAGTTTTCTGTGTCTGGTCGCTCGAGCGACAAAGGCTTCGCTCGAGCGAGCGTGTTTTATATCAGCGGACAGTAGCGTTTTTGAACATCAGTTTTTCACTTTCTTTTTCTTTCAAACCCTAGATCCGAGACTCTCTCTCTCTAAACTTACACTCTTTCTAAGAATTGATCTCCCTAGAGTGTGAATCTAGCCTAGGGCCTTTGTTAAAAAAATAGAGGGAGTTGAGAGCTTCGACTTAATCTGAAAAAGTTTGGATTTGGAGCACGTTGATCTTCGAGTCTTCATCTCCTTTTTGGCTCAAACTTCGAGGTAGGGATATCCTACTCCTCTCTATGGGTTTTGTCTTTAAATTTTAGTATTTTGAGATGTTGGGGTTGGTTTGGTAATTTTGTGAAAGTTCGGGGCTTTTGTGTAATTTTACAAAAGTTGGGGTTTTATTCATAATAAACCTAGATGCATGTTTGGCATAGAAAAATGGAATAAATGTTGAATCATTGATGAAATTGGGACCTAAGGGTTGAAACGTTAATTATGAAAAATGACCTAATTACATTGTTTGATTAATTGGGAATGCAAAGGGTTAAAGGGTGTGGTTGAATTATTTGTCACTCACCGGAATGAAATGTTGATTGAATATCCATTGTGCATTTATTTTCTGTTTAGAGATTACTGCTTTGGGCTATCGGTGGAGGATAGTCGTGATTGTTGTAGACAATGCATGATGATTAGGCAAACGGAAACAAATCAATGGAATGTGTCATGGAATTTGACGGTTGATAGAATACATTAACTGTATGTATTGAGTGATTGTATATTGAACCAATGTGTTTGTATACGTTATGTGTAGAGGAGGAGATGGGGGATGTACTCCGCGGTTTAGGGGAAGATGGGGGATGTACCTCTAAACCGGATAGTATTGGGAGAAGATAGGGGATGAACTCCGTAGATATAGCTCATATGCTTGTCTAGAGAAGTGAAGATAGAGCTTATATGCTTATCTTTGTGAAGTATGGATACAGCTTATATGCTTATCTGTGAATGTGGGATATTGTCGTTATACATATCTATTGAGAATGTGGATATAGCTTATATGCTTATCTGTGAATGTGGGATATAGTTTTTATACATATCTGTTGAAAAAGGGAAAATGAAAAGTAACTTGGACTCATAAGTCGTAAGACATAAATATGTGATTTATGTGAATGTATCAGTGTTGGCCATCTATCAATTGCTAATCTTTTAGTCATTGTTCATGGTTGGTTTAGTGTATTTCTACTGGGCTGTGGCTCACCCTATATGGGAATATCATTTTCAGGTACAGGTAGCATGCCACCTCCAAGGACATAGCTTGGGAGGCTAGAGGCGGACATACTTTTGTCGTTTTATTTTTGATGTATTACATGTAAATTCAAGCCAAGGGCTTAATGTGTAAACGAGTTAGTACTCTTTTGTTGTAACCAAGTGTTAACTTGGAAAGCTGTAAGCCCATAGGGCATTTGCTTTTGTTGTTAACATGTAATACTTTTGTAATGAAACTCTAATGAATAAAAGAATGTGGTTAGTTTATATGTCAATGCATGTCTTATTTGATGGGTTTAATGTTATTATTTTGAGGGCGTTACAACGTGTCCCTTCAATCATCATACTCAATGATTCATTCCAGTGATTAGTTTCCGTTTGCCTAATCATCATGCATTGTCTACAACAATCACGACTATCCTCCACCGATAGCCCAAAGCAGTTATTTCTAAACAGAAAATAAATGCACAAATGGATATTCAATCAACATTTCAATTCGGTGAGTGATAAATAATTCAACTACACCCTTTAACCCCATGCATTCCCAATCTCAACAATTTCATTTCATTTCCTCATTTCTCACAATTAATTATCCCAATTAATCAAACAATGTAATTAGGTCATTTTCCATAATTAACATTACAACCCTTAGGTCTCATTTTCATCAATGATTCAACATTTATTCCATTTCTCTATGCCAAACATGCATCTAGGTTTATTATAAATAAAACCCCAACTTTTGTAAAATAACATAAAAGCCCCAAACTTTCACAAAATTACCAAGCCAACCCCCAACATCTCAAAATACTAAAATTTAAAGACAAAATCCATAGAGAGGAGTAGGATATCCCTACCTCAAATCTGGAGCCCCAAGGGAGAAGATAACAAAACCCAACGTGCTCCAAATCTCGAAATTTTCAGATTAAAAAGTAACCCTCGACGATCAACAACCTTTTTGTAAAGGCCAAAGATGAGCAAATCACTCCTACTAGATCAAAACCTAGAGAGAAGGTAGAGTTCTAGAGTGAGAGGCTCAACAATGGTGTTTTTGGGAAAGTAGGAGAGAGAAGAGAAAGTGAAAAAGTGATTTGAAAAGTCAAAACTCGGAACTTAAACCCAGTCGCCCCGCTCGAGCGTCCAACGCCCCGCTCGAGCGTCACTCTCAGACTCCCGCTCGAGCGTCAACAATCCCGCTCGAGCGGCGGATACACACTTCTAGAACTTTTACAGAACCAGGTCTCCAGCACGAGCTTCCAACTCCCCGCTCGAGCGTCACTCACACAATCCCGCTCGAGCGGCCAATCCCACGCTCGAGCGTCGAACACTGCACAGGAAATACTGGATGGGTGAAACTCCCGCTCAAGCGCCAAAACCCGCGCTCGAGCGGACAGGTCAAAATCTGGGCAACTAGTTTTGGTTTCTAATCTCAACCAACCTGTAACAAATCTGCCCAACACATCCTATAACCCAAATACAAAGCAAGAAATGATGCACACCAGGTATTAATCAACTACTATCATCCACGGACACATGTCCGGATCACTGTACAACAAGGGTAAACCCGGGATCGCTATAAAAATAAAAGTTGAATAAAAATAAAAATGAAAGTTGCAGAAAATTAAATATGGAAGTTCAATCCAGAAACCACTATACCTTAACGATCTATTTGAAAATTAAATAAAAAAGGAAGTTGAATAAAAATAAAAATGAAAGTTGCATAAAATTAAAAATGGAAGTTCAATCCAAAAACCACTATACCTTAACGATTTATTTGGAAATTAAATAAAAAAGGAAGTTTAATAGAAAAGTAAATTGAATAAAAATGGAAGTTGAATAAAAATAAAAATGAAAGTTGCATAAAATTAAAAATGGAAGTTCAATCCAAAAACCACTATACCTTAACGATCTATTTGGAAATTAAATAAAAAAGGAAGTTGAGTAGAAAAGAAACATGAATAAAAAAGGAAATGAAATAAAAATAAAAATGGAAGTTGCAGAAAATTAAAAATAGAAGTTCATTCCAGAAACCACTATACCTTAACGATCTATTTGGAAATTAAATAAAAAAGGAAGTTTAATAGAAAAGTAAATTAAATAAAAATGGAAGTAGAATATAAATAAAAATGAAAGTAGCATAAAATTAAAAATGGAAGTTCAACCCAGAAACCACTATACCTTAGCGATCTATTTGGAAATTAAATAAAAAGGAAGTTTAATAGGAAAGTAAATTGAATTAAAATGGAAGTAGAATAAAAATAAAAATGGAAGTCGCAGAAAATTAACAATGGAAGTTCATTCCAGAAACCACTATACCTTAACGATCTATTTGGAAATTAAATAAATAAGGAAGTTTAATAGGAAATTAAATTGAATAAAAATGGAAGTAGAATAAAAATAAAAATGAAAGTTGCATAAAATTAAAAATGAAAGTTCAATCCAGAAACCACTATACCTTAACGATCTATTTTGAAATTAAATAAAAAAGGAAGTTTAATAGAAAAGTAAACTGAATAAAAATGGAAGTTGAATAAAAATAAAAATGAAAGTTGCAGAAAATTAAATATGGAAGTTCAATCCAGAAACCACAATACCTTAACGATCTATTTCGAAATTAAATAAAAAAGTAAGTTTAATAGAAAAGTAAATTCAATAAAAATGGAAGTTGAATAAAAAAAAAAATGAAAGTTGCATAAAATTAAAAATGGAAGTTCAATACAAAAACCACTATACCTTAACGATCTATTTGGAAATTAAATAAAAAAGGTAGTTTAATAGAAAAGTAAATTGAATAAAAATGGAAGTTGAATAAAAATAAAAATAAAAGTTGCATAAAATTAAAAATGGAAGTTCAATCCAGAAACCACTATACCTTAACGATCCATTTGGAAATTAAATAAAAAAGGAAGTTTAATAGAAAAGTAAACAGAATAAAAATGGAAGTTGAATAAAAATAAAAATGAAAGTTGCAGAAAATTAAATATGGAAGTTCAATCCAGAAACCACTATACCTTAACGATCTATTTGGAAATTAAATAAAAAAGTAAGTTTAATAGAAAAGTAAATTGAATAAAAATGGATGTTGAATAAAAATAAAAATGAAAGTTGCATAAAATTAAAAATGGAAGTTCAATACAAAAACCACTATACCTTAACGATCTATTTGGAAATTAAATAAAAAAGTAGTTTAATAGAAAAGTAAATTGAATAAAAATGGAAGTTGAATAAAAATAAAAATAAAAGTTGCATAAAATTAAAAATGGAAGTTCAATCCAAAAACCACTATACCTTAACGATCTATGTGGAAATTAAATAAAAAAGGAAGTTTAATAGAAAAGCAAACTGAATAAAAATGGAAGTTGAAAAAAAATAAAAATGAAAGTTGCAGAAAATTAAATATGGAAGTTCAATCCAGAAACCACTATACCTTAATGATCTATTTGGAATTAAATAAAAAAAGGAAGTTTAATAGAAAAGTAAATTGAATAAAAATGGAAGTTGAATAAAAATAAAAATGAAAGTTGCATAAAATTAAAAATGGAAGTTCAATCCAGAAACCACTATACCTTAACGATCTATTTGGAAATTAAATAAAAAAAGGCAGTTTAATAGAAAAGTAAATTGAATCAAAATGGAAGTTGAATAAAAATAAAAATGAAAGTTGCATAAAATTAAAAATGGAAGTTCAATCCAAAAACCACTATACCTTAAGGATCTTTGTGGAAATTAAATAAAAAAGGAAGTTTAATAGAAAAGCAAACTGAATAAAAATGGAAGTTGAAAAAAAATAAAAATGAAAGTTGCAGAAAATTAAATATGGAAGTTCAATCCAGAAACCACTATACCTTAATGATCTATTTGGAATTAAATAAAAAAGGAAGTTTAATAGAAAAGTAAATTGAATAAAAATGGAAGTTGAATAAAAATAAAAATGAAAGTTGCATAAAATTAAAATGGAAGTTCAATACAGAAACCACTATACCTTAACGATCTATTTGGAAATTAAATAAAAAAAGGTAGTTTAATAGAAAAGTAAATTGAATCAAAATGGAAGTTAAATAAAAATAAAAATGAAAGTTGCATAAAATTAAAAACGGAAGTTCAATCCAAAAACCACTATACCTTAACGATCCATTTGGAAATTAAATAAAAAAGGAAGTTTAATAGAAAAGGAAATTGATTAAAAATTGAAGTAAAATAAAAATAAAAATGAAAGCTGCATAAAATTAAAAACGGATGTTGAATCCAGAAACCACTATACCTTAACGATCTACTTGGAAATTAAATAAAAAAGGAAGTTTAATAGGAAAGTAAATTGAATTAAAATGGAAGTTGAATAAAAATAAAAATGAAAGTTGCATAAAATTAAAAATGGAAGTTCAATCCAGAAACCACTTTACCTTAACGATCTATTTGGAAATTAAATAAAAAAGTAAGTTTAATAGAAAAGTAAATTAAACAAAAATGGAAGTTGAATAAAAATAAAAATGAAAGTTGCATAAAATTAAAAATGGAAGTTCAATACAAAAACAACTATACCATAACGATCTATTTGGAAATTAAATAAAAAGGGTAGTTTAATAGAAAAGTAAATCGAGTAAAAATGGAAGTTGAATAAAAATAAAAATGAAAGTTGCATAAAATTAAAAATGGAAGTTCAATCCAAAAATCACTATACCTCAATGATCTATTTGGAAATTAAATAAAAAAGGAAGTTTAATAGAAAAGTAAACTGAATAAAAATGGAAGTTGAATAAAAATAAAAATGAAAGTTGCAGAAAATTAAATATGGAAGTTCAATCCAAAAACCACTATACCTTAACGATCTATTTGAAAATTAAATAAAAAATGAAGTTTAATAGAAAAGTAAATTGATTAAAAATGGAAGTAGAATAAAAATAAAAATGAAAGTTGCATAAAATTAAAAATGGAAGTTCTATCCAGAAACCACTATACCTTAACGATCTACTTGGAAATTAAATAAAAAAGGAAGTTTAATAGGAAAGTAAATTGAATTAAAATGGAAGTTGAATAAAAATAAAAATGAAAGTTGCATAAAATTAAAAATGGAAGTTCAATCCAGAAACCACGACACCTTAACGATCTATTTGGAAATTAAATAAAAAAGGAAGTTTAATAGAAAAATAAATTGAATAAAAATTGTAGTTGAATAAAAATAAAAATGAAAGTTGCAGAAAATTAAATATGGATGTTCAATCCAGAAACCACTATACCTTAACGATCTATTTGGAAATTAAATAAAAAAGGAAGTTTAATAGAAAAGTAAATTAAATAAAAATGGAAGTTGAATAAAAATAAAAATGAAAGTTGCATAAAATTAAAAATGGAAGTTCAATACAAAAACCACTATACCTTAACGATCTATTTGGAAATTAAATAAAAAAAGGTAGTTTAATAGAAAAGTAAATTGAATAAAAATGGAAGTTGAATAAAAATAAAAATGAAAGTTGCATAAAATTAAAAATGGAAGTTCAATCCAAAAACCACTATACCTTAACGATCCATTTGGAAATTAAATAAAAAAGGAAGTTTAATAGAAAATTAAATTGATTAAAAATTGAAGTAAAAAAAATGAAAATGAAAGTTGCATAAAATTAAAAATGAATGTTGAATCCAGAAACCACTATACCTTAACGATCTACTTTGAAATTAAATAAAAAAGGAAGTTTAATAGGAAAGTAAATTGAATTAAAATGGAAGTAGAATAAAAATAAAAATGAAAGTTGCATAAAATTAAAAATGGAAATTCAATCCAGAAACCACTTTGCCTTAACGACCTATTTGAAAATTAAATAAAAAAGGAAGTTTAATAGAAAAGTAAATTGAATAAAAATGGAAGTTGAATAAAAATAAAAATGAAAGTTGCATAAAATTAAAAATGGAAGTTCAATTCAAAAACCACTATACCTTAGCGATCTATTTGGAAATTAAATAAAAAAGGAAGTTGAGTAGAAAAGAAACGTGAATAAAAAAGGAAGTTAAATAAAAACAAAAATGGAAGTTGCAGAAAATTAAAAATGGAAGTTCATTCCAGAAACCACTATATCCTAATGATCTATTTGGAAATTAAATAAAAAAGGAAGTTTAATAGAAAAGTAAATTGATTAAAAATGGAAGTAGAATAAAAATAAAAATGAAAGTTGCATAAAATTAAAAATGGATGTTCTATCCAGAAACCACTATACCTTAACGACCTACTTAGAAATTAAATAAAAAAGGAAGTTTAATAGGAAAGTAAATTGAATTAAAATGGAAGTAGAACAAAAATAAAAATGAAAGTTGCAGAAAATTAAATATGGATGTTCAATCCAGAAACCACTATACCTTAACGATCTATTTGGAAATTAAATAAAAAAGGAAGTTTAATAGAAAAGTAAATTAAATAAAAATGGAAGTTGAATAAAAATAAAAATGAAAGTTGCATAAAATTAAAAATGGAAGTTCAATACAAAAACCACTATACCTTAACGATCTATTTGGAAATTAAATAAAAAAAGGTAGTTTAATAGAAAAGTAAATTGAATAAAAATGGAAGTTGAATAAAAATAAAAATGAAAGTTGCATAAAATTAAAAATGGAAGTTCAATCCAAAAACCACTATACCTTAACGATCCATTTGGAAATTAAATAAAAAAGGAAGTTTAATAGAAAATTAAATTGATTAAAAATTGAAGTAAAAAAAATGAAAATGAAAGTTGCATAAAATTAAAAATGAATGTTGAATCCAGAAACCACTATACCTTAACGATCTACTTTGAAATTAAATAAAAAAGGAAGTTTAATAGGAAAGTAAATTGAATTAAAATGGAAGTAGAATAAAAATAAAAATGAAAGTTGCATAAAATTAAAAATGGAAATTCAATCCAGAAACCACTTTGCCTTAACGACCTATTTGAAAATTAAATAAAAAAGGAAGTTTAATAGAAAAGTAAATTGAATAAAAATGGAAGTTGAATAAAAATAAAAATGAAAGTTGCATAAAATTAAAAATGGAAGTTCAATTCAAAAACCACTATACCTTAGCGATCTATTTGGAAATTAAATAAAAAAGGAAGTTGAGTAGAAAAGAAACGTGAATAAAAAAGGAAGTTAAATAAAAACAAAAATGGAAGTTGCAGAAAATTAAAAATGGAAGTTCATTCCAGAAACCACTATATCCTAATGATCTATTTGGAAATTAAATAAAAAAGGAAGTTTAATAGAAAAGTAAATTGATTAAAAATGGAAGTAGAATAAAAATAAAAATGAAAGTTGCATAAAATTAAAAATGGATGTTCTATCCAGAAACCACTATACCTTAACGACCTACTTAGAAATTAAATAAAAAAGGAAGTTTAATAGGAAAGTAAATTGAATTAAAATGGAAGTAGAACAAAAATAAAAATGAAAGTTGCAGAAAATTAAATATGGATGTTCAATCCAGAAACCACTATACCTTAACGATCTATTTGGAAATTAAATAAAAAAGGAAGTTTAATAGAAAAGTAAATTAAATAAAAATGGAAGTTGAATAAAAATAAAAATGAAAGTTGCATAAAATTAAAAATGGAAGTTCAATACAAAAACCACTATACCTTAACGATCTATTTGGAAATTAAATAAAAAAAGGTAGTTTAATAGAAAAGTAAATTGAATAAAAATGGAAGTTGAATAAAAATAAAAATGAAAGTTGCATAAAATTAAAAATGGAAGTTCAATCCAAAAACCACTATACCTTAACGATCCATTTGGAAATTAAATAAAAAAGGAAGTTTAATAGAAAATTAAATTGATTAAAAATTGAAGTAAAAAAAATGAAAATGAAAGTTGCATAAAATTAAAAATGAATGTTGAATCCAGAAACCACTATACCTTAACGATCTACTTTGAAATTAAATAAAAAAGGAAGTTTAATAGGAAAGTAAATTGAATTAAAATGGAAGTAGAATAAAAATAAAAATGAAAGTTGCATAAAATTAAAAATGGAAATTCAATCCAGAAACCACTTTGCCTTAACGACCTATTTGAAAATTAAATAAAAAAGGAAGTTTAATAGAAAAGTAAATTGAATAAAAATGGAAGTTGAATAAAAATAAAAATGAAAGTTGCATAAAATTAAAAATGGAAGTTCAATTCAAAAACCACTATACCTTAGCGATCTATTTGGAAATTAAATAAAAAAGGAAGTTGAGTAGAAAAGAAACGTGAATAAAAAAGGAAGTTAAATAAAAACAAAAATGGAAGTTGCAGAAAATTAAAAATGGAAGTTCATTCCAGAAACCACTATATCCTAATGATCTATTTGGAAATTAAATAAAAAAGGAAGTTTAATAGAAAAGTAAATTGATTAAAAATGGAAGTAGAATAAAAATAAAAATGAAAGTTGCATAAAATTAAAAATGGATGTTCTATCCAGAAACCACTATACCTTAACGACCTACTTAGAAATTAAATAAAAAAGGAAGTTTAATAGGAAAGTAAATTGAATTAAAATGGAAGTAGAACAAAAATAAAAATGAAAGTTGCAGAAAATTAAATATGGATGTTCAATCCAGAAACCACTATACCTTAACGATCTATTTGGAAATTAAATAAAAAAGGAAGTTTAATAGAAAAGTAAATTAAATAAAAATGGAAGTTGAATAAAAATAAAAATGAAAGTTGCATAAAATTAAAAATGGAAGTTCAATACAAAAACCACTATACCTTAACGATCTATTTGGAAATTAAATAAAAAAAGGTAGTTTAATAGAAAAGTAAATTGAATAAAAATGGAAGTTGAATAAAAATAAAAATGAAAGTTGCATAAAATTAAAAATGGAAGTTCAATCCAAAAACCACTATACCTTAACGATCCATTTGGAAATTAAATAAAAAAGGAAGTTTAATAGAAAATTAAATTGATTAAAAATTGAAGTAAAAAAAATGAAAATGAAAGTTGCATAAAATTAAAAATGAATGTTGAATCCAGAAACCACTATACCTTAACGATCTACTTTGAAATTAAATAAAAAAGGAAGTTTAATAGGAAAGTAAATTGAATTAAAATGGAAGTAGAATAAAAATAAAAATGAAAGTTGCATAAAATTAAAAATGGAAATTCAATCCAGAAACCACTTTGCCTTAACGACCTATTTGAAAATTAAATAAAAAAGGAAGTTTAATAGAAAAGTAAATTGAATAAAAATGGAAGTTGAATAAAAATAAAAATGAAAGTTGCATAAAATTAAAAATGGAAGTTCAATTCAAAAACCACTATACCTTAGCGATCTATTTGGAAATTAAATAAAAAAGGAAGTTGAGTAGAAAAGAAACGTGAATAAAAAAGGAAGTTAAATAAAAACAAAAATGGAAGTTGCAGAAAATTAAAAATGGAAGTTCATTCCAGAAACCACTATATCCTAATGATCTATTTGGAAATTAAATAAAAAAGGAAGTTTAATAGAAAAGTAAATTGATTAAAAATGGAAGTAGAATAAAAATAAAAATGAAAGTTGCATAAAATTAAAAATGGAAATTCAATCCAGAAACCACTTTGCCTTAACGACCTATTTGAAAATTAAATAAAAAAGGAAGTTTAATAGAAAAGTAAATTGAATAAAAATGGAAGTTGAATAAAAATAAAAATGAAAGTTGCATAAAATTAAAAATGGAAGTTCAATTCAAAAACCACTATACCTTAACGATCTATTTGGAAATTAAATAAAAAAGGTAGTTTAATAGAAAAGTAAATTGAATAAAAATGGAAGTTGAATAAAAATAAAAATAAAAGTTGCATAAAATTAAAAATGGAAGTTCAATCCAGAAACCACTATACCTTAACGATCCATTTGGAAATTAAATAAAAAAGGAAGTTTAATAGAAAAGTAAACAGAATAAAAATGGAAGTTGAATAAAAATAAAAATGAAAGTTGCAGAAAATTAAATATGGAAGTTCAATCCAGAAACCACTATACCTTAACGATCTATTTGGAAATTAAATAAAAAAGTAAGTTTAATAGAAAAGTAAATTGAATAAAAATGGATGTTGAATAAAAATAAAAATGAAAGTTGCATAAAATTAAAAATGGAAGTTCAATACAAAAACCACTATACCTTAACGATCTATTTGGAAATTAAATAAAAAAGGTAGTTTAATAGAAAAGTAAATTGAATAAAAATGGAAGTTGAATAAAAATAAAAATAAAAGTTGCATAAAATTAAAAATGGAAGTTCAATCCAGAAACCACTATACCTTAACGATCCATTTGGAAATTAAATAAAAAAGGAAGTTTAATAGAAAAGTAAACAGAATAAAAATGGAAGTTGAATAAAAATAAAAATGAAAGTTGCAGAAAATTAAATATGGAAGTTCAATCCAGAAACCACTATACCTTAACGATCTATTTGGAAATTAAATAAAAAAGTAAGTTTAATAGAAAAGTAAATTGAATAAAAATGGATGTTGAATAAAAATAAAAATGAAAGTTGCATAAAATTAAAAATGGAAGTTCAATACAAAAACCACTATACCTTAACGATCTATTTGGAAATTAAATAAAAAAGTAGTTTAATAGAAAAGTAAATTGAATAAAAATGGAAGTTGAATAAAAATAAAAATAAAAGTTGCATAAAATTAAAAATGGAAGTTCAATCCAAAAACCACTATACCTTAACGATCTATGTGGAAATTAAATAAAAAAGGAAGTTTAATAGAAAAGCAAACTGAATAAAAATGGAAGTTGAAAAAAAATAAAAATGAAAGTTGCAGAAAATTAAATATGGAAGTTCAATCCAGAAACCACTATACCTTAATGATCTATTTGGAATTAAATAAAAAAAGGAAGTTTAATAGAAAAGTAAATTGAATAAAAATGGAAGTTGAATAAAAATAAAAATGAAAGTTGCATAAAATTAAAAATGGAAGTTCAATCCAGAAACCACTATACCTTAACGATCTATTTGGAAATTAAATAAAAAAAGGCAGTTTAATAGAAAAGTAAATTGAATCAAAATGGAAGTTGAATAAAAATAAAAATGAAAGTTGCATAAAATTAAAAATGGAAGTTCAATCCAAAAACCACTATACCTTAAGGATCTTTGTGGAAATTAAATAAAAAAGGAAGTTTAATAGAAAAGCAAACTGAATAAAAATGGAAGTTGAAAAAAAATAAAAATGAAAGTTGCAGAAAATTAAATATGGAAGTTCAATCCAGAAACCACTATACCTTAATGATCTATTTGGAATTAAATAAAAAAGGAAGTTTAATAGAAAAGTAAATTGAATAAAAATGGAAGTTGAATAAAAATAAAAATGAAAGTTGCATAAAATTAAAAATGGATGTTCTATCCAGAAACCACTATACCTTAACGACCTACTTGGAAATTAAATAAAAAAGAAGTTTAATAGGAAAGTAAATTGAATTAAAATGGAAGTAGAACAAAAATAAAAATGAAAGTTGCAGAAAATTAAATATGGAAGTTCAATCCAGAAACCACTATACCTTAACGATCTATTTGGAAATTAAATAAAAAAGTAAGTTTAATAGAAAAATAAATTGAATAAAAATGGATGTTGAATAAAAATAAAATTGAAAGATGCATAAAATTAAAAATGGAAGTTCTATCCAGAAACCACTATACCTTAACGATCTATTTGGAAATTAAATAAAAAAGGAAGTTTAATAGAAAAGTAAATTGAATTAAAATGGAAGTAGAATAAAAATAAAAATGAAAGTTGCAGAAAATTAAATATGGAAGTTCAATCCAGAAACCACTATACGTTAACGATCTATTTGGAAATTAAATAAAAAAGAAAGTTTAACTGAAAAGTAAATTGAATAGAAATGGAAGTTGCATAAAAATAAAAATGAAAGTTGCATAAAATTAAATATGGAAGTTCAATCCAGATACCACTATACCATAATGACCTATTTGGAAATTAAATAAAAAAATAAGTTTAATAGAAAAGTAAATTCAATAAAAATGGAAGTTGAATAAAAATAAAAATGAAAGTTGCAGAAAATTAAATATGGAAGTTCAATCTAGAAACCATTTTACCTTAGCGATCTATTTGGAAATTAAATAAAAAAGGAAGTTTAATAGCAAAGTAAATTGAATAAAAAAGGAAGTTGAATAAAAATAAAAATGAAAGTTGCATAAAATTAAAAATGGAAGTTCAATACAAAAACCACTATACCTTAACGATCTATTTGGAAATTAAATAAAAAAAGGTAGTTTAGTAGAAAAGTAAATTGAATTAAAATGGAAGTAGAATAAAAATAAAAATGAAAGTTGCAGAAAATTAAATATGGAAGTTCAATCCAGAAACCACTACACCTTAACGATCTATTTTGAAATTAAATAAAAAAGTAAGTTTAATAGAAAAATAAATTGAATAAAAATGGAAGTTGAATAAAAATAAAAATGAAAGTTGCATAAAATTAAAAATGGAAGTTCAATACAAAAACCACTATACCTTAACGATCTATTTGGAAATTAAATAAAAAAGGTAGTTTAATAGAAAAGTAAATTGAATAAAAATGGAAGTAGAATAAAAATAAAAATGAAAGTTGCATAAAATTAAAAATGGAAGTTCAATACAAAAACCACTATACCTTAACGATCTATTTGGAAATTAAATAAAAAAGGTAGTTTAATAGAAAAGTAAATCGAATAAAAATGGAAGTTGAATAAAAATAAAAATGAAAGTTGCATAAAATTAAAAATGGAAGTTCAATATAAAAACCACTATACCTTAACGATCTATTTGGAAATTAAATAAAAAAAGGTTGTTTAATAGAAAAGTAAATTGAATAAAAATGGAAGTTGAATAAAAATAAAAATGAAAGTTGCATAAAATTAAAAATGGATGTTCAATCCAAAAACCACTATACCTTAACGATCCAATTGGAAATTAAATAAAAAAGGAAGTTCAATAGAAGAGCAGACTGAATAAAAATGGAAGTTGACTAAAAATAAAAATGAAAGTTGCAGAAAATTAAAAATGGAAGTTGAATATAAAAACCACTATACCTTAACGATCTATTTGGAAATAAAATAAAAAAAGGTTGTTTGATAGAAAAGTAAATTGAATAAAAAAAGGTTGTTTGATAGAAAAGTAAATTGAATAAAAATGGTAGTTGAATAAAAATAAAAATGAAAGTTGCAGAAAATTAAATATGGAAGTTCAATCCAGAAACCACTATACCTTAACGATCTATTTGGATATTAAATAAAAAAGGAAGTTTAATAGAAAAGTAAATTGAATAAAAATGGAAGTTGAATAAAAATAAAAATGAAAGTTGCATAAAATTAAAAATGGAAGTTCAATCCAAAAACCACTATACCTTAACGGCCCATTTGGAAATTAAATAAAAAAGGAAGTTTAATAGAAAATTAAATTGATTAAAAATTGAAGTAAAAAAAAATAAAAATGAAAGTTGCAAAAAATTAAAAATGGATGTTCAATCCAGAAACCACTATACCTTAACGATCTACTTGGAAATTAAATAAAAAAGGAAGTTTAATAGGATAGTAAATTGAATTAAAATGGATGTAGAATGAAAATAAAAACGAAAGTTGCATAAAATTAAAAATGGAAGTTCAATCCAGAAACCACTTTACCTTAACGATCTATTTGGAAATTAAATAAAAAAGGAAGTTTAATAGAAAAGTAAATTGAATAAAAATGGAAGTTGAATAAAAATAAAAATGAAAGTTCCATAAAATTAAAAATGGAAGTTCAATTCAAAAACCACTATATCTTAGCGATCTATTTGGAAATTAAATAAAAAAGGAAGTTGAGTAGAAAAGAAACGTGAATAAAAAAGGAAGTTAAATAAAAAGAAAATGGAAGTTGCAGAAAATTAAAAATGGAAGTTCATTCCAGAAACCACTATATCTTAATGATCTATTTGGAAATTAAATAAAAAAGGAAGTTTAACAGAAAAGTAAATTGATTAAAAATGGAAGTAGAATAAAAATAAAAATGAAAGTTGCATAAAATTAAAAACGGAAGTTCTATCCAGAAACCACTATACCTTAACGACCTACTTGGAAATTAAATAAAAAAGGAAGTTTAATAGGAAAGTAAATTGAATTAAAATGGAAGTAGAACAAAAATAAAAATGAAAGTTGCAGAAAATTAAATATGGAAGTTCAATCCAGAAACCACTATACCTTAACGATCTATTTGGAAATTAAATAAAAAAGTAAGTTTAATAGAAAAATAAATTGAATAAAAATGGAAGTTGAATAAAAATAAAAATGAAAGATGCATAAAATTAAAAATGGAAGTTCTATCCAGAAACCACTATACATTAACGATCTATTTGGAAATTAAATAAAAAAGGAAGTTTAATAGAAAAGTAAATTGAATTAAAATGGAAGTAGAATAAAAATAAAAATGAAAGTAGCAGAAAATTAAATATGGAAGTTCAATCCAGAAACCACTATACCTTAACGATCTATTTGGAAATTAAATAAAAAAGAAAGTTTAACAGAAAAGTAAATTGAATAGAAATGGAAGTTGCATAAAAATAAAAATAAAAGTTGCATAAAATTAAAAATGGATGTTCAATACAAAAACCACTATACCATAACGATCTATTTGGAAATTAAATAACAAAAGGTAGTTTAATAGAAAAGTAAATTGAATAAAAATGGAAGTTGAATAAAAATAAAAATGAAAGTTGCATAAAATTGAAAATGGAAGTTCAATCCAAAAACCACTATACCTTAACGATCCATTTGGAAATTAAATAAAAAAGGAAGTTTAATAGAAAATTAAATTGATTAAAAATTGAAGTAAAAAAAAATAAAAATGAAAGTTGCATAAAATTAAAAATGGATGTTCAATCCAGAAACCACTATACCTTAACGATCTACTTGGAAATTAAATAAAAAAGGAAGTTTAATAGGAAAGTAAATTGAATTAAAATGGAAGTAGAATAAAAATAAAAATGAAAGTTGCATAAAATTAAAAATGGAAGTTCAATCCAGAAACGACTATACCTTAACGATCTATTTGGAAATTAAATAAAAAAAGAAATTTAATAGAAAAGTAAATTGAATAAAAATGGAAGTTGAATAAAAATAAAAATGAAAGTTGCATAAAATTAAAAATGGAAGTTCAATTCAAAAACCACTATACCTTAGCGATCTATTTGGAAATTAAATAAAAAAGGAAGTTGAGTGGAAAAGAAACGTGAATAAAAAAGGAAGTTAAATAAAAACAAAAATGGAAGTTGCAGAAAATTAAAAATGGCAGTTCATTCCAGAAACCACTATATCTTAATTATCGATTTGGAAATTAAATAAAAAAAGAAGTTTAATAGAAAAGTAAATTGATTAAAAATGGAAGTAGAATAAAAATAAAAATGAAAGTTGCATAAAATTAAAAGTGGAAGTTCGATCCAGAAACCACTATACCTTAACGACCTACTTGGAAATTAAATAAAAAAGGAAGTTTAATAGGAAAGTAAATTGAATAAAAATGGAAGTAGAAAAAAAATAAAAATGAAAGTTGCAGAAAATTAAATATGGAAGTTCAATCCAGAAACCACTATACCTTAACGATCTATTTGGAAATTAAATAAAAAAGTAAGTTTAATAGAAAATAAATTGAATAAAAATGGAAGTTGAATAAAAATAAAAATGAAAGATGCATAAAATTAAAAATGGAAGTTCTATCCAGAAACCACTATACCTTAATAATCTATTTGGAAATTAAATAAAAAAGGAAGTTTAATAGAAAAGTAAATTGAATTAAAATGGAAGTAGAATAAAAATAAAAATGAAAGTTGCAGAAAATTAAATATGGAAGTTCAATCCAGAAACCACTATACCTTAACGATCAATTTGGAAATTAAATAAAAAAGAAAGTTTAACAGAAAAGTAAATTGAATAGAAATGGAAGTTGCATAAAAATAAAAATGAAAGTTGCATAAAATTAAATATGGAAGTTCAATCCAGATACCACTATACCATAACGATCTATTTGGAAATTAAATAAAAAAGTAAGTTTAATAGAAAAGTAAATTCAATAAAAATGGAAGTTGAATAAAAATAAAAATGAAAGTTGCAGAAAATTAAATATGGAAGTTCAATCCAAAAACCACTTTACCTTAGCGATCTATTTGGAAATTAAATAAAAAAGGAAGTTGAATAAAAATAAAAATGAAAGTTGCGTAAAATTAAAAATGGAAGTTCCATACAAAAACCACTATACCTTAACGATCTATTTGGAAATTAAAAAAAAAAAGGTAGTTTAGTAGAAAAGTAAATTGAATTAAAATGGAAGTAGAATAAAAATAAAAATGAAAGTTGCGGAAAATTAAATATGGAAGTTCAATCCAGAAACCACTACACCTTAACGATCTATTTTGAAATTAAATAAAAAAGTAAGTTTAATAGAAAAGTAAATTGAATAAAAATAGAAGTTGAATAAAAATAAAAATGAAAGTTGCATAAAA
The DNA here is from genome assembly GCF_055761805.1 of Camellia sinensis. Taxonomy (NCBI): domain Eukaryota; kingdom Viridiplantae; phylum Streptophyta; class Magnoliopsida; order Ericales; family Theaceae; genus Camellia; species Camellia sinensis. The sequence continues at coordinate 34,649,115 of NW_028128987.1, forward strand.
TTAAAAATGGAAGTACAATACAAAAACCACTATACCTTAACGATCTATTTGGAAATTAAATAAAAAAGGTAGTTTAATAGAAAAGTAAATTGAATAAAAATGGAAGTAGAATAAAAATAAAAATGAAAGTTGCCTAAAATTAAAAATGGAAGTTCACTACAAAAACCACTATACCTTAACGTTCTATTTGGAAATTAAATAAAAAAGGTAGTTTGATAGAAAAGTAAATCGAATAAAAATGGAAGTTGAATAAAAATGAAAATGAAAGTTGCATAAAATTAAAAATGGAAGTTCAATATAAAAACCACTATACCTTAATGATCTATTTGGAAATTAAATAAAAAAAGGTTGTTTAATAGAAAAGTAAATTGAATTAAAATGGAAGTTGAATAAAAATAAAAATGAAAGTTGCATAAAATTAAAAATGGAAGTTCAATCCAGAAACCACGATACCTTAACGATCTATTTGGAAATTAAATAAAAAAGGAAGTTTAATAGAAAAATAAATTGAATAAAAATGGTAGTTGAATAAAAATAAAAATGAAAGTTGCAGAAAATTAAATACGGAAGTTCAATCCAGAAACCACTATACCTTAACGATCGATTTGGAAATTAAATAAAAAAGGAAGTTTAATAGAAAAGTGAATTGAATAAAAATGGAAGTTGAATAAAAATAAAAATGAAAGTTGCAGAAAATTAAATATGGAAGTTCAATCCAGAAACCACAATACCTTAACGATCTATTTCGAAATTAAATAAAAAAGTAAGTTTAATAGAAAAGTAAATTCAATAAAAATGGAAGTTGAATAAAAATAAAAATGAAAGTTGCATAAAATTAAAAATGGAAGTTCAATACAAAAACCACTATACCTTAACGATCTATTTGGAAATTAAATAAAAAAGGTAGTTTAATAGAAAAGTAAATCGAATAAAAATGGAAGTTGAATAAAAATAAAAATGAAAGTTGCATAAAATTAAAAATGGAAGTTCAGTATAAAAACCACTCTACCTTAACGATCTATTTGGAAATTAAATAAAAAAAGGTTGTTTAATAGAAAAGTAAATTGAATAAAAATGGAAGTTGAATAAAAATAAAAATGAAAGTTGCATAAAATTAAAAATGGAAGTTCAATCCAAAAATCACTATACCTTAACGATCCATTTGGAAATTAAATAAAAAAGGAAGTTTAATAGAAAATTAAATTGATTAAAAATTGAAGTGAAAAATAATAAAAAGGAAAGTTGCATAAAATTAAAAATGGATGTTCAATCCAGAAACCACTATACCTTAACGATCTACTGGGAAATTTAATAAAAAAGGAAGTTTAATAGGAAAGTAAATTGAATTAAAATGGAAGTAGAATAAAAATAAAAATGAAAGTTGCATAAAATTAAAAATGGAAGTTCAATCCAGAAACCACTTTACCTTAACGATCTATTTGGAAATTAAATAAAAAAGGAAGTTTAATAGAAAGTAAATTGAATAAAAAAGGAAGTTAAATAAAAATAAAAATTAAAGTTGCATAAAATTAAAAATGGAAGTTCTATTCAAAAACCACTATACCTTAACGATCTATTTGGAAATTAAATAAAAAAGGAAGTTGAGTAGAAAAGAAACGTGAATAAAAAAGGAAGTTAAATAAAAACAAAAATGGAAATTGCAGAAAATTGAAAATGGAAGTTCATTCCAGAAACGACTATATCTTAATGATCTATTTGGAAATTAAATATAAAAGGAAGTTTAATAGAATAGTAAATTGATTAAAAATAGAAGTAGAATAAAAATAAAAATGAAAGTTGCATAAAACTAAAAATGGAAGTTCCATCCAGAAACCACAATACCTTAACGATCTACTTGGAAATTAAATAAAAAAAGAAGTTTTATAGGAAAGTAAATTGAATTAAAATGGAAGTCGAATAAAAATAAAAATGAAAGTTGCATAAAATTAAAAATGGAAGTTCAATCCAGAAACCACTATACCTAAACGATCTATTTGGAAATTAAATAAAAAAGGAAGTTTAATAGAAAAGTAAACAGAATAAAAATGGAAGTTGAATAAAAATAAAAATGAAAGTTGCAGAAAATTAAATATGGAAGTTCAATCCAGAAACCACTATACCTTAACGATCTATATGGAAATTAAATAAAAAAGTAAGTTTAATAGAAAAGTAATTTGAATAAAAATGGAAGTTGAATAAAAATAAAAATGAAAGTTGCATAAAATTAAAAATGGAAGTTCAATACAAAAACCACTATACCTTAACGACCTATTTGGAAATTAAATAAAAAACGTAGTTCAATAGAAAAGTAAATCGAATAAAAATGGAAGTTGAAAAAAAATAAAAATGAAAGTCGCATAAAATTAAAAATGGAAGTTCAATCCAAAAACCACTATACCTTAACGATCTATTTGGAAATTAAATAAAAAAGGAAGTTTAATAGAAAAGTAAATTGAATAAAAATGGAAGTTGAATAAAAATAAAATTGAAAGTTGCATAAAATTAAAAATGGAAGTTCAATACAAAAACAACTATACCTTAACGATCTATTTGGAAATTAAATAAGAAAGGTAGTTTAATAGAAAAGTAAATTGAATAAAAATAAAAATGAAAGTTGCATAAAATTAAAAATGGAAGTTCAATCCAAAAACCACTATACCTTAACGATCTATGTGGAAATTAAAGAAAAAAGGAAGTTTAATAGAAAAGCAAACTGAATAAAAATGGAAGTTGAAAAAAAATAAAAATGAAAGTTGCAGAAATTTAAATATGGAAGTTCAATCCAGAAACCACTATACCTTAACGATCTATTTGGAATTAAATAAAAAAGGAAGTTTAATAGAAAAGTAAATTGAATAGAAATGGAAGTTGAATAAAAATAAAAATGAAAGTTGAATAAAATTAAAAATCGAAGTAAAATAAAAATAAAAATGAAAGTTGCATAAAATTAAAAACGGATGTTGAATCCAGAAACCACTATACCTTAACGATCTACTTGGAAATTAAATAAAAAAGGAAGTTTAATAGGAAAGTAAATTGAATTAAAATGGAAGTAGAATAGAAATAAAAATGAAAGTTGCAGAAAATTAAAAATGGAAGTTCAATCCAGAAACCACTATACCTTAACGATCTATTTGAAAATTAAATAAAAAAGGAAGTTTAATAGAAAAGTAAATTGATTAAAAATGGAAGTAGAATAAAAATAAAAATGAAAGTTGCATAAAATTAAAAATGGAATTTCAATCCAGACACCACTATACCTTAACGATCTACTTGGAAATTAAATAAAAAAGGAAGTTTAATAGGAAAGTAAATTGAATTAAAATGGAAGTTGAATAAAAATAAAAATGAAAATTGCATAAAATTAAAAATGGAAGTTCAATCTATAACCACTATACCTTAACGATCTATTTGGAAATTAAATAAAAAAGGAAGTTTAATAGAAAAATAAATTGAATAAAAATGGTAGTTGAATAAAAGTAAAAATGAAAGTTGCAGAAAATTAAATATGGAATTTCAATCCAGAAACCACTATACCTTAACGTTCTATTTGGAAATTAAATAAAAAAGGAAGTTTAATAGAAAAGTAAATTGAATAAAAATGGAAGTTGAATAAAAATAAAAATGAAAGTTGCATAAAATTAAAAATGGAAGTTCAATACAAAAACCACTATAACTTAACGATCTATTTGGAAATTAAATAAAAAAAGGTAGTTTAATAGAAAAGTAAATTGAATAAAAATGGAAGTTGAATAAAAATAAAAATGAAAGTTGCATAAAATTAAAAATGGAAGTTCAATCCAAAAACCACTATACCTTAACGATCCATTTGGAAATTAAATAAAAAAGGAAGTTTAATAGAAAATTAAATTGATTAAAAATTGAAGTAAAAAAAGATAAAAATGAAAGTTGCATAAAATTGAAAATGGAAGTTCAATCCAGAAATCACTATACCTTAACGATCTATTTGGAAATTAAATAAAAAAGGAAGTTTAATAGAAAAGTAAACAGAATAAAAATGAAAGTTGAATAAAAATAAAAATGAAAGTTGCAGAAAATTAAATATGGAAGTTCAATCCAGAAACGACTATACCTTAACGATCTATTTGGAAATTAAATAAAAAAGGAAGTTGAGTAGAAAAGAAACGTGAATAAAAAAGGAAGTTAAATAAAAACAAAAATGGAAGTTGCAGAAAATTAAAAATGGAAGTTCAATCCAAAAACCACTATATCTTAACGATCTATGTGGAAATTAAATAAAAAAGGAAGTTTAATAGAAAAGCAAACTGAATAAAAATGGAAGTTGAAAAAAAATAAAATTGAAAGTTGCAGAAAATTAAATATGGAAGTTCAATCCAGAAACCACTATACCTTAACGATCTATTTGGAATTAAATAAAAACGGAAGTTTAATAGAAAAGTAAATTGAATAGAAATGGAAGTTGAATAAAAATAAAAATGAAAGTTGAATAAAATTAAAAATCGAAGTAAAATAAAAATAAAAATGAAAGTTGCATAAAATTAAAAACGGATGTTGAATCCAGAAACCACTATACCTTAACGATCTACTTGGAAATTAAATAAAAAAGGAAGTTTAATAGGAAAGTAAATTGAATTAAAATGGAAGTAGAATAGAAATAATAATGAAAGTTGCAGAAAATTAAAAATGGAAGTTCAATCCAGAAACCACTATACCTTAACGATCTATTTGAAAATTAGATAAAAAAGGAAGTTTAATAGAAAAGTAAATTGATTAAAAATGGAAGTAGAATAAAAATAAAAATGAAAGTTGCATAAAATTAAAAATGGAATTTCAATCCAGACACCACTATACCTTAACGATCTACTTGGAAATTAAATAAAAAAGGAAGTTTAATAGGAAAGTAAATTGAATTAAAATGGAAGTTGAATAAAAATAAAAATGAAAATTGCATAAAATTAAAAATGGAAGTTCAATCTATAACCACTATACCTTAACGATCTATTTGGAAATTAAATAAAAAAGGAAGTTTAATAGAAAAATAAATTGAATAAAAATGGTAGTTGAATAAAATAAAAATGAAAGTTGCAGAAAATTAAATATGGAAGTTCAATCCAGAAACCACTATACCTTAACGTTCTATTTGGAAATTAAATAAAAAAGGAAGTTTAATAGAAAAGTAAATTGAATAAAAATGGAAGTTGAATAAAAATAAAAATGAAAGTTGCATAAAATTAAAAATGGAAGTTCAATACAAAAACCACTATACCTTAAAGATCTATTTGGAAATTAAATAAAAAAAGGTAGTTTAATAGAAAAGTAAATTGAATAAAAATGGAAGTTGAATAAAAATAAAAATGAAAGTTGCATAAAATTAAAAATGGAAGTTCAATCCAAAAACCACCATACCTTAACGATCCATTTGGAAATTAAATAAAAAAGGAAGTTTAATAGAAAATTAAATTGATTAAAAATTGAAGTAAAAAAAGATAAAAATGAAAGTTGCATAAAATTAAAAATGGAAGTTCAATCCAGAAATCACTATACCTTAACGATCTATTTGGAAATTAAATAAAAAAGGAAGTTTAATAGAAAAGTAAACAGAATAAAAATGAAAGTTGCAGAAAATTAAATATGGAAGTTCAATCCAGAAACGACTATACCTTAACGATCTATTTGGAAATTAAATAAAAAAGGAAGTTGAGTAGAAAAGAAACGTGAATAAAAAAGGAAGTTAAATAAAAACAAAAATGGAAGTTGCAGAAAATTAAAAATGGAAGTTCATTCCAGAAACCACTATATCTTAATGATCTATTTGGAAATTAAATAAAAAAGGAAGTTTAATAGAAAAGTAAATTGATTAAAAATAGAAGTAGAATAAAAATAAAAATGAAAGTTGCATAAAATTAAAAATGGAAGTTCTATCCAGAAACCACAATACCTTAACGATCTATTTGGAAATTAAATAAAAAAGTAAGTTTAATAGAAAAGTAATTTGAATAAAAATGGAAGTTGAATAAAAATAAAAATAAAAGTTGCATAAAATTAAAAATGGAAGTTCAATCCAGAAACCACTATACCTTAACGATCTATTTGGAAATTAAATAAAAAAGGAAGTTTAATAGAAAAGTAAATTGAATAAAAATGGAAGTTGAATAAAAATAAAAATAAAAGTTGCATAAAATTAAAAATGGAAGTTCAATCCAGAAACCACTATACCTTAACGATCTATTTGGAAATTAAATAAAAAAGGAAGTTTAATAGAAAAGTAAACAGAATAAAAATGGAAGTTGAATAAAAATAAAAATGAAAGTTGCAGAAAATTAAATATGGAAGTTCAATCCAGAAACCACTATACCTTAACGATCTATTTGGAAATTAAATAAAAAAGTAAGTTTAATAGAAAAGTAATTTGAATAAAAATGGAAGTTGAATAAAAATAAAAATGAAAGTTGCATAAAATTAAAAATGGAAGTTCAATCTAGAAACCACTATACCTTAACGATCTATTTGGAAATTAAATAAAAAAGTAAGTTTAATAGAAAAGTAAAATGAATAAAAGTGAAAGTTGAATAAAAATAAAAATGAAAATTGCATAAAATTTAAAATGGAAGTTCAATACAAAAACCACTATACCTTAACGATCTATTTGGAAATTAAATAAAAAAGGTAGTTCAATAGAAAAGTAAATTGAATAAAAATGGAAGTTGAATAAAAATAAAAATGAAAGTTGCATAAAATTAAAAATGGAAGTTCAATCCAAAAACCACTATACCTTAACGATCTATTTGGAAATTAAATAAAAAAGAAGTTTAATAGAAAAGTAAATTGAATAAAAATGAAAGTTGAATAAAAATAAAAATGAAAGTTGCATAAAATTAAAAATGGAAGTTCAATACAAAAACCACTATACCTTAACGATCTATTTGGAAATTAAATAAAAAAAGGTAGTTTAATAGAAAAGTAAATTGAATAAAAATGAAAGTTGAATAAAAATAAAAATGAAAGTTGCATAAAATTAAAAATGGAAGTTCAATCCAAAAACCACTATACCTTAACGATCCATTTGGAAATTAAATAAAAAAGGAAGTTTAATAAAAAAGCAGACTGAATAAAAATGGACGTTGAATAAAAATAAAAATGAAAGTTGCAGAAAATTAAATATGGAAGTTCAATCCAAAAACCACAATACTTTAACGATCTATTTCGAAATTAACTAAAAAAGTAAGTTTAATAGAAAAGTAAATTGAATAAAAATGGAAGTTTAATAAAAATAAAAATGAAAGTTGCATAAAATTAAAAATGGAAGTTCAATACAAAAACCACTATACCTTAACGATCTATTTGGAAATTAAATAAAAAAAGTAGTTCAATAGAAAAGTAAATTGAATAAAAATGGAAGTTGAATAAAAATAAAAATGAAAGTTGCATAAAATTAAAAATGGAAGTTCAATCCAGAAACCACTATACCTTAACGATCTATTTGGAAATTAAATAAAAAAGGAAGTTTAATAGAAAAGTAAATTTAATAAAAATGGAAGTTGAATAAAAATAAAAATGAAAGTTGCATAAAATTAAAAATGGAAGTTCATTACAAAAACCACTATACCTTAACGATCTATTTGGAAATTAAATAAAAAAAAGGTAGTTTAATAGAAAAGTAAATTGAATAAAAATGGAAGTTGAATAAAAATAAAAATGAAAGTTGCATAAAATTAAAAATGGAAGTTCAATCCAAAAACCACTATACCTTAATGATCCATTTGGAAATTAAATAAAAAAGGAAGTTTAATAGAAAAGCAGACTGAATAAAAATGGAAGTAGAATAAAAATAAAAATGAAAGTTGCAGAAAATTAAATATGGAAGATCAATCCAGAAACCACAATACCTTAACGATCTATTTCGAAATTAACTAAAAAAGTAAGTTTAATAGAAAAGTAAATTGAATAAAAATGGAAGTTGAATAAAAATAAAAATGAAAGTTGCATAAAATTAAAAATGGAAGTTCAATACAAAAACCACTATACCTTAACGATCTATTTGGAAATTAAATAAGAAAGGTAGTTTAATAGAAAAGTAAATTGAATAAAAATGGAAGTTGAATAAAAATAAAAATGAAAGTTGCATAAAATTAAAAATGGAAGTTCAATCCAAAAACCACTATACCTTAACGATCTATGTGGAAATTAAATAAAAAAGGAAGTTTAACTGAAAAGCAAACTGAATAAAAATGGAAGTTGAAAAAAAATAAAAATGAAAGTTGCAGAAAATTAAATATGGAAGTTCAATCCAGAAACCACTATACCTTAACGATCTACTTGGAAATTAAATAAAAAATTAAGTTTAATAGAAAAGTAAACTGAATAAAAATGGAAGTTGAATAAAAATAAAAATGAAAGTTGCATAAAATTAAAAATGGAAGTTCAATACCAAAACAACTATACCATAACGATCTATTTGGAAATTAAATAAAAAGGGTAGTTTAATAGAAAAGCAGACTGAATAAAAATGGAAGTTGAATAAAAATAAAAATGAAAGTTGCAGAAAATTAAATATGGAAGTTCAATCCAAAAACCACAATACTTTAACGATCTATTTCGAAATTAACTAAAAAAGTAAGTTTAATAGAAAAGTAAATTGAATAAAAATGGAAGTTTAATAAAAATAAAAATGAAAGTTGCATGAAATTAAAAATGGAAGTTCAATACAAAAACCACTATACCTTAACGATCTATTTGGAAATTAAATAAAAAAAGTAGTTCAATAGAAAAGTAAATTGAATAAAAATGGAAGTTGAATAAAAATAAAAATGAAAGTTGCATAAAATTAAAAATGGAAGTTCAATCCAAAAACCACTATACCTTAACGATCTATTTGGAAATTAAATAAAAAAGGAAGTTTAATAGAAAAGTAAATTGAATAAAAATGGAAGTTGAATAAAAATAAAAATGAAAGTTGCATAAAATTAAAAATGGAAGTTCATTACAAAAACCACTATACCTTAACGATCTATTCGGAAATTAAATAAAAAAAAGGTAGTTTAATAGAAAAGTAAATTGAATAAAAATGGAAGTTGAATAAAAATAAAAATGAAAGTTGCATAAAATTAAAAATGGAAGTTCAATCCAAAAACCACTATACCTTAACGATCCATTTGGAAATTAAATAAAAAAGGAAGTTTAATAGAAAAGCAGACTGAATAAAAATGGAAGTTGAATAAAAATAAAAATGAAAGTTGCAGAAAATTAAATGTGGAAGTTCAATCCAAAAACCACAATACCTTAACGATCTATTTCGAAATTAACTAAAAAAGTAAGTTTAATAGAAACGTAAATTGAATAAAAATGGAAGTTGAATAAAAATAAAAATGAAAGTTGCATAAAATTAAAAATGGAAGTTCAATACAAAAACCACTATACCTTAACGATCTATTTGGAAATTAAATAAGAAAGGTAGTTTAATAGAAAAGTAAATTGAATAAAAATGGAAGTTGAATAAAAATAAAAATGAAAGTTGCATAGAATTAAAAATGGAAGTTCAATCCAAAAACCACTATACCTTAACGATCTATGTGGAAATTAAATAAAAAAGGAAGTTTAATAGAAAAGTAAATTGAATCAAAATGGAAGTTGAATAAAAATAAAAATGAAAGTTGCATAAAATTAAAAATGGAAGTTCAATCCAGAAACCACTATACCTTAACGATCAATTTGGAAATTAAATAAAAAAGGAAGTTTAATAGAAAAGTAAACAGAATAAAAATGGAAGTTGAATAAAAATAAAAATGAAAGTTGCAGAAAATTAAATATGGAAGTTCAATCCAGAAACCACTATACCTTAACGATCTATTTGGAAATTAAATAAAAAAGTAAGTTTAATAGAAAAGTAAATTGAATAAAAATGGAAGTTGAATAAAAATAAAAATGAAAGTTGCATAAAATTAAAAATGGAAGTTCAATACAAAAACCACTATACCTTAACGATCTATTTGGAAATTAAATAAAAATGGTAGTTCAATAGACAAGTAAATTGAATAAAAATGGAAGTTGAATAAAAATAAAAATGAAAGTCGCATAAAATTAAAAATGGAAGTTCAATCCAAAAACCACTATACCTTAACGATCTATTTGGAAATTGAATAAAAAAGGAAGTTTAATAGAAAAGTAAATTGAATAAAAATGGCAGTTGAATAAAAATAAAAATGAAAGTTGCATAACATTAAAATGGAAGTTCAATCCAAAAACCACTATACCTTAACGATCTATGTGGAAATTAAATAAAAAAGGAAGTTTAATAGAAAAGCAAACTGAATAAAATTGGAAGTTGAAAAAAAATAAAAATGAAAGTTGCAGAAAATTAAATATGGAAGTTCAATCCAGAAACCACTATACCTTAACGATCTATTTGGAAATTAAATAAAAAAGGAAGTTTAATAGAAAAGTAAATTGAATAAAAATAAAAATGAAAGTTGCATAAAATTAAAAATGGAAGTTCAATCCAAAAACCACTATACCTTAACGATCTATATGGAAATTAAATAAAAAAGGAAGTTTAATAGAAAAGCAAACTGAATAAAAATGGAAGTTGAAAAAAAATAAAAATGAAAGTTGCGTAAAATTAAAAATGGAAGTTCAATCCAGAAACCACTATACCTTAACGATCTATTTGGAATTAAATAAAAAAGGAAGTTTAATAGAAAAGTAAATTGAATAGAAATGGAAATTGAATAAAAATAAAAATGAAAGTTGCATAAAATTAAAAATGGAAGTTCAATCCAAAAACCACTATACCTTAACGATCTATTTGGAAATTAAATAAAAAAAAGGTAGTTTAATAGAAAAGTAAATTGAATAAAAATGGAAGTTGAATAAAAATAAAAATGAAAGTTGCAAAAAATTAAAAATGGAATTTCAATCCAAAAACCACTATACCTTAACGATCTATTTGGAAATTAAATAAAAAAGGAAGTTTAATAGAAAAGAAAACTGAATAAAAATGGAAGTTGAATAAAAATAAAAAAGAAAGTTGCAGAAAATTAAATATGGAAGTTCAATCCAGAAACCACAATACCTTAAAGATCTATTTCGAAATTAAATAAAAAAGTAAGTTTAATAGAAAAGTAAATTGAATAAAAATGGAAGTTGAATAAAAATAAAAATGAAAGTTGCATAAAATTAAAAATGGATGTTCAATAGAAAAACCACTATACCTTAACGATCTATTTGGAAATTAAATAAGAAAGGTTGTTTAATAGAAAAGTAAATTGAATAAAAATGGAAGTTGAATAAAAATAAAAATGAAAGTTGCATAAAATTAAAATTGGAAGTTCAATCCAAAAACCACTATACCTTAACGATCTATGTGGAAATTAAATAAAAAAGGAAGTTTAATAGAAAAGCAAACTGAATAAAAATGGAAGTTGAAAAAAAAAAAATGAAAGTTGTAGAAAATTAAATATGGAAGTTCAATCCAGAAACCACTATACCTTAACGATCTACTTGGAAATTAAATAAAAAAGTAAGTTTAATAGAAAAGTAAATTGAATAAAAATGGAAGTTGAATAAAAATAAAAATAAAAGTTGCATAAAATTAAAAATGGAAGTTCAATACAAAAACCACTATACCTTAACGATCTATTTGGAAATTAAATAAAAAAGGAAGTTTAATAGAAAAGTAAATTGAATAAAAATGGAAGTTGAATAAAAATAAAAATGAAAGTTGCATAAAATTAAAAATGGAAGTTCAATACAAAAACCACTATACCTTAACGATCTATTTGGAAATTAAATAAAAAAAGGTAGTTTAATAGAAAAGTAAATTGAATAAAAATGGAAGTTGAATAAAAATAAAAATGAAAGTTGCATAAATTTAAAAATGGAAGTTCAATCCAAAAATCACTATACCTTAACGATCTTTTTGGAAATTAAATAAAAAAGGAAGTTTAATAGAAAAGCAAACTGAATAAAAATGGAAGTTGAATAAAAATAAAAATGAAAGTTGCAGAAAATTTAATATGGAAGTTCAATCCAGAAACCACAATACCTTAACGATCTATTTCGAAATTAAATAAAAAACTAAGTTTAATAGAAAAGTAAATTGAATAAAAATGGAAGTTGAATAAAAATAAAAATGAAAGTTGCATAAAATTAAAAATGGAAGTTCAATACAAAAACCACTATATCTTAACGATCTATTTGGAAATTAAAGAAGAAAGGTAGTTTAATAGAAAAGTAAATTGAATAAAAATGGAAGTTGAATAAAAATAAAAATGAAAGTTGCATAAAATTAAAAATGGAAGTTCAATCCAAAAACCACTATACCTTAACGATCTATGTGGAAATTAAATAAAAAAGGAAGTTTAATAGAAAAGCAAACTGAATAAAAATGGAAGTTGAAAAAAAATAAAAATGAAAGTTGCAGAAAATTAAATATGGAAGTTCAATCAAGAAACCACTATACCTTAACGATCTATTTGGAATTAAATAAAAAAGGAAGTTTAATAGAAAAGTAAATTGAATAGAAATGGAAGTTGAATAAAAATAAAAATGAAAGTTGCATAAAATTAAAAATGGAAGTTCAATCCAAAAACCACTATACCTTAACGATCTATTTGGAAATTAAATAAAAAAAGGTAGTTTAATAGAAAAGAAAATTGAATCAAAATGGAAGTTGAATAAAAATAAAAATGAAAGTTGCATAAAATTAAAAACGGAAGTTCAATCCAAAAACCACTATATCTTAACGATCCATTCGGAAATAAATAAAAAAGGAAGTTTAATAGAAAAGTAAATTGATTAAAAATTGAAGTAAAATAAAAATAAAAATGAAAGCTGCATAAAATTAAAAATGGATGTTGAATCCAGAAACCACTATACCTTAACGATCTACTTGGAAATTAAATAAAAAAGGAAGCTTAATAGGAAAGTAAATTGAATTAAAATGGAAGTTGAATAAAAATAAAAATGAAAGTTGCATAAAATTAAAATTGGAAGTTCAATCCAGAAACCACTTTACCTTAACGATCTATTTGGAAATTAAATAAAAATGGAAGTTGAATAAAAATAAAAATGAAAGTTGCATAAAATTAAAAATGGTAGTTCAATCCAGAAACCACTTTACCTTGACGATCTATTTGGAAATTAAATAAAAAAGTAAGTTTAATAGAAAAGTCAATTGAATAAAAATGGATGTTGAATAAAAATAAAAATGAAAGTTGCATAAAATTAAAAATGGAAGTTCAATACAAAAACCACTATACCTTAACGATCTATTTGGAAATTAAATAAAAAAGGTAGTTTAATAGAAAAGTAAATTGATTAAAAATTGAAGTAAAATAAAAATAAAAATGAAAGTTGCATAAAATTAAAAATGGATGTTGAATCCAGAAACCACTATACCTTAACGATCTACTTGGAAATTAAATAAAAAAGGAAGTTTAATAGAAAAGTAAATCGAATAAAAATGGAAGTTGAATAAAAATAAAAATGAAAGTTGCATAAAATTAAAAATGGAAGTTTAATCCAAAAATCACTGTACCTTAATGATCTATTTGGAAATTAAATAAAAAAGGAAGTTTAATAGAAAAGTAAATTGCATATAATTGAAGTTGAATAAAAATAAAAATGAAAGTTGCATAAAATTAAAAATGGAAGTTCAATCCAGAAACCACTATACCTTAACGATCTATTTGAAAATTAAATAAAAAAGGAAGTTTAATAGAAAAGTAAATTGAATAAAAATGGAAGTTGAATAAAAATAAAAATGAAAGTTGCATAAAATTAAAAATGGAAGTTTAATCCAAAAATCACTATACCTTAATGATCTATTTGGAAATTAAATAAAAAAGGAAGTTTAATAGAAAAGTAAATTGAATAAAAATGGAAGTTGAATAAAAATAAAAATGAAAGTTGCATAAAATTAAAAATGGAAGTTCAATACAAAAACCACTATACCTTAACGATCTGTTTGGAAATTAAATAAAAATGGTAGTTCAATAGACAAGTAAATTGAATAAAAATGGAAGTTGAATAAAAATAAAAATGAAAGTCGCATAAAATTAAAAATGGAAGTTCAATCCAAAAACCACTGTACCTTAACGATCTATTTGGAAATTGAATAAAAAAGGAAGTTTAATAGAAAAGTAAATTGAATAAAAATGGCAGTTGAATAAAAATAAAAATGAAAGTTGCATAAAATTAAAAATGGAAGTTCAATCCAAAAACCACTATACCTTAACGATCTATGTGGAAATTAAATAAAAAAGGAAGTTTAATAGAAAAGCAAACTGAATAAAAATGGAAGTTGAAAAAAAATAAAAATGAAAGTTGCAGAAAATTAAATATGGAAGTTCAATCCAGAAACCACTATACCTTAACGATCTATTTGGAAATTAAATAAAAAAGGAAGTTTAATAGAAAAGTAAATTGAATAAAAATGGCAGTTGAATAAAAATAAAAATGAAAGTTGCATAAAATTAAAAATGGAAGTTCAATCCAAAAACCACTATACCTTAACGATCTATTTGGAAATTAAATAAAAATGGTAGTTCAATAGACAAGTAAATTGAATAAAAATGGAAGTTGAATAAAAATAAAAATGAAAGTCGCATAAAATTAAAAATGGAAGTTCAATCCAAAAACCACTATACCTTAACGATCTATTTGGAAATTGAATAAAAAAGGAAGTTTAATAGAAAAGTAAATTGAATAAAAATGGCAGTTGAATAAAAATAAAAATGAAAGTTGCATAAAATTAAAAATGGAAGTTCAATCCAAAAACCACTATACCTTAACGATATATGTGGAAATTAAATAAAAAAGGAAGTTTAATAGAAAAGCAAACTGAATAAAAATGGAAGTTGAAAAAAAATAAAAATGAAAGTTGCAGAAAATTAAATATGAAGTTCAATCCAGAAACCACTATACCTTAACGATCTATTTGGAAATTAAATAAAAAAGGAAGTTTAATAGAAAAGTAAATTGAATAAAAATGGCAGTTGAATAAAAGTAAAAATGAAAGTTGCATAAAATTAAAAATGGAAGTTCAATCCAAAAACCACAATACCTTAACGATCTATATGGAAATTAAATAAAAAAGGAAGTTTAATAGAAAAGCAAACTGAATAAAAATGGAAGTTGAAAAAAAATAAAAATGAAAGTTGCATAAAATTAAAAATGGAAGTTCAATCCTGAAACCACTATACCTTAACGATCTATTTGGAATTAAATAAAAAAGGAAGTTTAATAGAAAAGTAAAGTGAATAGAAATGGAAATTGAATAAAAATAAAAATGAAAGTTGCATAAAATTAAAAATGGAAGTTCAATCCAAAAACCACTATACCTTAACGATCTATTTGGAAATTAAATAAAAAAATGGTAGTTTAATAGAAAAGTAAATCGAATAAAAATGGAAGTTGAATAAAAATAAAAATGAAAGTTGCAAAAAATTAAAAATGGAATTTCAATCCAAAAACCACTATACCTTAACGATCTATTTGGAAATTAAATAAAAAAGGAAGTTTAATAGAAAAGCAAACTGAATAAAAATGGAAGTTGAATAAAAATAAAATAGAAAGTTGCAGAAAATTAAATATGGAAGTTCAATCCCGAAACCACAATACCTTAACGATCTAGTTCGAAATTAAATAAAAAAGTAAGTTTAATAGAAAAGTAAATTAAATAAAAATGGAAGTTGAATAAAAATAAAAATGAAAGTTGCATAAAATTAAAAATGGATGTTTAATAGAAAAACCACTATACCTTAACGATCTATTTGGATATTAAATAAGAAAGGTTGTTTAATAGAAAAGTAAATTGAATAAAAATGGAAGTTGAATAAAAATAAAAATGAAAGTTGCATAAAATTAAAAATGGAAGTTCAATCCAAAAACCACTATACCTTAACGATCTATGTGGAAATTAAATAAAAAAGGAAGTTTAATAGAAAAGCAAACTGAATAAAAATTGAAGTTGAAAAAAAAAAAAATGAAAGTTGCAGAAAATTAAATATGGAAGTTCAATCCAGAAACCACTATACCTTAACGATCTACTTGGAAATTAAATAAAAAAGTAAGTTTAATAGAAAAGTAAATTGAATAAAAATGGCAGTTGAATAAAAATAAAAATGAAAGTTGCATAAAATTAAAAATGGAAGTTCAATCCAGAAACCACTATACCTTAACGATCTATTTGGAAATTAAATAAAAAAGGAAGTTTAATAGAAAAGTAAATTGAATAAAAATGGAAGTTGAATAAAAATAAAAATGAAAGTTGCATAAAATTAAAAATGGAAGTTTAATCCAAAAATCACTATACCTTAATGATCTATTTGGAAATTAAATAAAAAAGGAAGTTTAATAGAAAAGTAAATTGAATAAAAATGGAAGTTGAATAAAAATAAAAATGAAAGTTGCATAAAATTAAAAATGGAAGTTCAATACAAAAACCACTATACCTTAACGATCTGTTTGGAAATTAAATAAAAATGGTAGTTCAATAGACAAGTAAATTGAATAAAAATGGAAGTTGAATAAAAATAAAAATGAAAGTCGCATAAAATTAAAAATGGAAGTTCAATCAAAAAACCACTATACCTTAACGATCTATTTGGAAATTGAATAAAAAAGGAAGTTTAATAGAAAAGTAAATTGAATAAAAATGGCAGTTGATTAAAAATAAAAATGAAAGTTGCATAAAATTAAAAATGGAAGTTCAATCCAAAAACCACTATACCTTAACGATCTATGTGGAAATTAAATAAAAAAGGAAGTTTAATAGAAAAGCAAACTGAATAAAAATGGAAGTTGAAAAAAAATAAAAATGAAAGTTGCAGAAAATTAAATATGGAAGTTCAATCCAGAAACCACTATACCTTAACGATCTATTTGGAAATTAAATAAAAAAGGAAGTTTAATAGAAAAGTAAATTGAATAAAAATGGCAGTTGAATAAAAATAAAAATGAAAGTTGCATAAAATTAAAAATGGAAGTTCAATCCAAAAACCACTATACCTTAACGATCTATTTGGAAATTAAATAAAAATGGTAGTTCAATAGACAAGTAAATTGAATAAAAATGGAAGTTGAATAAAAATAAAAATGAAAGTCGCATAAAATTAAAAATGGAAGTTCAATCCAAAAACCACTATACCTTAACGATCTATTTGGAAATTGAATAAAAAAGGAAGTTTAATAGAAAAGTAAATTGAATAAAAATGGCAGTTGAATAAAAATAAAAATGAAAGTTGCATAAAATTAAAAATGGAAGTTCAATCCAAAAACCACTATACCTTAACGATATATGTGGAAAATAAATAAAAAAGGAAGTCTAATAGAAAAGCAAACGGAATAAAAATGGAAGTTGAAAAAAAATAAAAATGAAAGTTACAGAAAATTAAATATGAAGTTCAATCCAGAAACCACTATACCTTAACGATCTATTTGGAAATTAAATAAAAAAGGAAGTTTAATAGAAAAGTAAATTGAATAAAAATGGCAGTTTAATAAAAGTAAAAATGAAAGTTGCATAAAATTAAAAATGGAAGTTCAATCCAAAAACCACAATACCTTAACGATCTATATGGAAATTAAATAAAAAAGGAAGTTTAATAGAAAAGCAAACTGAATAAAAATGGAAGTTGAAAAAAAATAAAAATGAAAGTTGCATAAAATTAAAAATGGAAGTTCAATCCTGAAACGACTATACCTTAACGATCTATTTGGAATTAAATAAAAAAGGAAGTTTAATAGAAAAGTAAATTGAATAGAAATGGAAATTGAATAAAAATAAAAATGAAAGTTGCATAAAATTAAAAATGGAAGTTCAATCCAAAAACCACTATACCTTAACGATCTATTTGGAAATTAAATAAAAAAATGGTAGTTTAATAGAAAAGTAAATTGAATAAAAATGGAAGTTGAATAAAAATAAAAATGAAAGTTGCAAAAAATTAAAAATGGAATTTCAATCCAAAAACCACTATACCTTAACGACCTGTTTGGAAATTAAATAAAAAAGGAAGTTTAATAGAAAAGCAAACTGAATAAAAATGGAAGTTGAATAAAAATAAAATAAAAAGTTGCAGAAAATTAAATATGGAAGTTCAATCCAAAAACCACAATACCTTAACGATCTATTTCGAAATTAAATAAAAAAGTAAGTTTAATAGAAAAGTAAATTAAATAAAAATGAAAGTTGCATAAAATTAAAAATGGATGTTTAATAGAAAAACCACTATACCTTAACGATCTATTTGGATATTAAATAAGAAAGGTTGTTTAATAGAAAAGTAAATTGAATAAAAATGGAAGTTGAATAAAAATAAAAATGAAAGTTGCATAAAATTAAAAATGGAAGTTCAATCCAAAAACCACTATACCTTAACGATCTATGTGGAAATTAAATAAAAAAGGAAGTTTAATAGAAAAGCAAACTGAATAAAAATGGAAGTTGAAAAAAAAAAAAAATGAAAGTTGCAGAAAATTAAATATGGAAGTTCAATCCAGAAACCACTATACCTTAACGATCTACTTGGAAATTAAATAAAAAAGTAAGTTTAATAGAAAAGTAAATTGCATAAAAATGGAAGTTGAATAAAAATAAAAATGAAAGTTGCATAAAATTAAAAATGGAAGTTCAATACAAAAACCACTATACCTTAACGATCTATTTGGAAATTAAATAAAAAAGGAAGTTTAATAGAAAAGTAAATTGAATAAAAATGGAAGTTAAATAAAAATAAAAATGAAAGTTGCATAAAATTAAAAATGGAAGTTCAATACAAAACCACTAGACCTTAACGATCTATTTGGAAATTAAATAAAAAAAGGTAGTTTAATAGAAAAGTAAATTGAATAAAAATGGAAGTTGAATAAAAATAAAAATGAAAGTTGCATAAAATTAAAAATGGAAGTTCAATCCAAAAACCACTATACCTTAACGATCTATTTGGAAATTAAATAAAAAAGGAAGTTTAATAGAAAAGCAAACTGAATAAAAATGGAAGTTGAATAAAAATAAAAATGAAAGTTGCAGAAAATTTAATATGGAAGTTCAATCCAGAAACCACAATACCTTAACGATCTATTTCGAAATTAAAGAAAAAACTAAGTTTAATAGAAAAGTAAATTGAATAAAAATGGAAGTTGAATAAAAATAAAAATGAAAGTTGCATAAAATTAAAAATGGAAGTTCAATACAAAAACCACTATATCTTAACGATCTATTTGGAAATTAAAGAAGAAAGGTAGTTTAATAGAAAAGTAAATTGAATAAAAATGGAAGTTGAATAAAAATAAAAATGAAAGTTGCATAAAATTAAAAATGGAAGTTCAATCCAAAAACCACTATACCTTAACGATCTATGTGGAAATTAAATAAAAAAGGAAGTTTAATAGAAAAGCAAACTGAATAAAAATGGAAGTTGAAAAAAAATAAAAATGAAAGTTGCAGAAAATTAAATATGGAAGTTCAATCAAGAAACCACTATACCTTAACGATCTATTTGGAATTAAATAAAAAAGGAAGTTTAATAGAAAAGTAAATTGAATAGAAATGGAAGTTGAATAAAAATAAAAATGAAAGTTGCATAAAATTAAAAATGGAAGTTCAATCCAAAAACCACTATACCTTAACGATCTATTTGGAAATTAAATAAAAAAAGGTAGTTTAATAGAAAAGTAAATTGAATCAAAATGGAAGTTGAATAAAAATAAAAATGAAAGTTGCAAAAAATTAAAAACGGAAGTTCAATCCAAAAACCACTATATCCTAACGATCCATTCGGAAATAAAATAAAAAAGGAAGTTTAATAGAAAAGTAAATTGATTAAAAATTGAAGTAAAATAAAAATAAAAATGAAAGCTGCATAAAATTAAAAATGGATGTTGAATCCAGAAACCACTATACCTTAACGATCTACTTGGAAATTAAATAAAAAAGGAAGTTTAATAGGAAAGTAAATTGAATTAAAATGGAAGTAGAATAAAAATAAAAATGAAAGTTGCATAAAATTAAAAATGGAAGTTCAATCCAGAAACCACTTTACCTTAACGATCTATTTGGAAATTAAATAAAAAAGGAAGTTGAATAAAAATAAAAATGAAAGTTGCATAAAATTAAAAATGGAAGTTCAATCCAGAAACCACTTTACCTTGACGATCTATTTGGAAATTAAATAAAAAAGTAAGTTTAATAGAAAAGTCAATTGAATAAAAATGGAAGTTGAATAAAAATAAAAATGAAAGTTGCATAAAATTAAAAATGGAAGTTCAATACAAAAACCACTATACCTTAACGATCTATTTGGAAATTAAATAAAATAGGTAGTTTAATAGAAAAGTAAATTGATTAAAAATTGAAGTAAAATAAAAATAAAAATGAAAGTTGCATAAAACTAAAAATGGATGTTGAATCCAGAAACCACTATACCTTAACGACCTACTTGGAAATTAAATAAAAAAGGAAGTTTAATAGAAAAGTAAATCGAATAAAAATGGAAGTTGAATAAAAATAAAAATGAAAGTTGCATAAAATTAAAAATGGAAGTTTAATCCAAAAATCACTGTACCTTAATGATCTATTTGGAAATTAAATAAAAAAGTAAGTTTAATAGAAAAGTAAATTGAATAAAAATGGGAGTTGATTAAAAATAAAAATGAAAGTGGAATAAAATTAAAAATGGAAGTTCAATACAAAAACCACTAAACCTTAACGATCTATTTGGAAATTAAATAAAAAAGGTAGTTTAATAGAAAAGTAAATCGAATAAAAATGGAAGTTGAATAAAAATAAAAATGAAAGTTGCATAAAATTAAAAATGGAAGTTTAATCCAAAAATCACAATACCTTAATGATCTATTTGGAAATTAAATAAAAAAGGAAGTTTAATAGAAAAGTAAATTGCATATAATTGAAGTTGAATAAAAATAAAAATGAAAGTTGCATAAAATTAAAAATGGAAGTTCAATCCAGAAACCACTATACCTTAACGATCTATTTGGAAATTAAATAAAAAAGGAAGTTTAATAGAAAAGTAAATTGAATAAAATTGGAAGTTGAATGAAAATAAAAATGAAAGTGGCATAAAATTAAAAATGGACGTTCAATACAAAAACCACTATACCTTAACGATCTATTTGGAAATTAAATAAAAAAATGTAGTTTAATAGAAAAGTAAATTGAATAAAAATGGAAGTTGAATAAAAATAAAAATGAAAGTTGCATAAAATTAAAAATGGTTGTTCAATCCAAAAACCACTATACCTTAACGATCCATTTGGAAATTAAATAAAAAAAAAGTTTAATAGAAAATTAAATTGATTAAAAATTGAAGTAAAAAAAAATAAAAATGAAAGTTGCATAAAATTAAAAATGGATGTTCAATCCAGAAACCACTATACCTTAACGATCTACTTGGAAATTAAATAAAAAAGGAAGTTTAATAGAAAAGCAAACTGAATTAAAATGGAAGTAGAATAAAAATAAAAATGAAAGTTGCATAAAATTAAAAATGGATGTTCAATCCAGAAACCACTTTACCTTAACGATCTATTTGGAAATTAAATAAAAAAGGAAGTTTAATAGAAAAGTAAATTGAATAAAAATGGAAGTTGAATAAAAATAAAAATGAAAGTTGCATAAAATTAAAAATGGAAGTTCAATTCAAAAACTACTATACCTTAACGATCTATTTGGAAATTAAATAAAAAAGGAAGTTGAGTAGAAAAGAAACGTGAATAAAAAAGGAAGTTAAATAAAAAAAAAAATGGAAGTTGCAGAAAATTAAAAATGGAAGTTCATTCCAGAAACCACTATATCTTAATGATCCATTTGGAAATTAAATAAAAAAGGAAGTTTAATAGAAAAGTAAATTGATTAAAAATGGAAGTAGAATAAAAATAAAAATGAAAGTTGCATAAAATTAAAAATGGAAGTTCTATCCAGAAACCACTATACCTTAACGATCTACTTGGAAATGAAATCAAAAAGGAAATTTAATAGGGAAGTAAATTGAATTAAAATGGAAGTAGAATAAAAATAAAAATGAAAGTTGCATAAAATTAAAAATGGAAGTTCAATCCAGAAACCACTATACCTGAACGATCTATTTGGAAATTAAATAAAAAAGGAAGTTTAAAAGAAAAATAAACAGAATAAAAATGGAAGTTGAAGAAAAATAAAAATGAAAGTTGCAGAAAATTAAATATGGAAGTTCAATCTAGAAACCACTATACCTTAACGATCTATTTGGAAATTAAATAAAAAAGGAAGTTTAATAGAAAAGTAAATTGAATAAAAATGGAAGTTGAATAAACATAAAAATGAAAGTTACATAAAATTAAAAATGGAAGTTCAATCCAAAAACCACTATACCTTAACGATCTATTTGGAAATTAAATAAAAAAGGTAGTATAATAGAAAAGTAAATTGAATAAAAATGGAAGTTGAATAAAAATAAAAATGAAAGTTGCATAAAATTAAAAATGGAAGTTCAATCCAAAAACCACTATACCTTAACGATCTATCTGGAAATTAAATAAAAAAGGATGTTTAATAGAAAAGTAAACTGAATAAAAATGGAAGTTGAATAAAAATAAAAATGAAAGTTGCATAAAATTAAAAATGGAAGTTCAATCCAAAAACAACTATACCTTAACGATCTATTTGGAAATTAAATAAAAAAGGAAGTTTAATAGAAAACAAACTGAATAAAAATGGAAGTTGAATAAAAATAAAAATGAAAGTTGCAGAAAATTAAATATGGAAGTTCAATCCAGAAACCACTATACCTCAACGATCTATTTGTAATTAAATAAAAAAGGAAGTTTAATAGAAAAGTAAATTGAATAAAAATGGAAGTTGAATAAAAATAAAAATGAAAGTTGCATAAAATTAAAAATGGAAGTTCAATCCAAAAACCACTATACCATAACGATCTATTTGGAAATTAAATAAAAAAAGGTAGTTTAATAGAAATGTAAATTGAATCAAAATGGAAGTTGAATAAAAATAAAAATGAAAGTTGCATAAAATTAAAAATGGAAGTTCAATCCAAAAACCACTATACCTTAACGATCCATTTCGAAATTAAATAAAAAAAGAAGTTTAATAGAAAAGTAAATTGATTAAAAATTGAAGTAAAATAAAAATAAAAATGAAAGCCGCATAAAATTAAAAATGGATGTTGATTCCAGAAACCACTATACCTTAACGATCTACTTGGAAATTAAATAAAAAAGGAAGTTTAATAGGAAAGTAAATTGAATTAAAATGGAAGTACAATAAAAAGAAAAATGAAAGTTGCATAAAATTAAAAATGGAAGTTCAATCCAGAAACCACTTTACCTTGACGATCTATTTGGAAATTAAATAAAAAAGTAAGTTTAATAGAAAAGTCAATTGAATAAAAATGGAAGTTGAATAAAAATAAAAATGAAAGTTGCATAAAATTAAAAATGGAAGTTCAATCCAGAAACCACTATACCTGAACGATCTATTTGGAAATTAAATAAAAAAGGAAGTTTAAAAGAAAAATAAACAGAATAAAAATGGAAGTTGAAAAAAAATAAAAATGAAAGTTGCAGAAAATTAAATATGGAAGTTCAATCCAGAAACCACTATACCTTAACGATCGATTTGGAAATTAAATAAAAAAGTAAGTTTAATAGAAAAGTAAATTGAATAAAAATGGAAGTTGAATAAAAATAAAAATGAAAGTTGCATAAAATTAAAAATGGAAGTTCAATACAAAAACAACTATACCTTAACGATCTATTTGGAAATTAAATAAGAAAGGTAGTTTAATAGAAAAGTAAATTGAATAAAAATGGAAGTTGAATAAAAATAAAAATGAAAGTTGCATAAAATTAAAAATGGAAGTTCAATCCAAAAACCACTATACCTTAACGATCTATGTGGAAATTAAATAAAAAAGGAAGTTTAATAGAAAAGCAAACTGAATAAAAATGGAAGTTGAAAAAAAATAAAAATGAAAGTTGCAGAAAATTAAATATGGAAGTTCAATCCAGAAACCACTATACCTTAACGATCTATTTGGAATTAAATAAAAAAGGAAGTTTAATAGAAAAGTAAATTGAATAGAAATGGAAATTGAATAAAAATAAAAATGAAAGTTGCATAAAATTAAAAATGGAAGTTCAATCCAAAAGCCACTATACCTTAACGATCTATTTGGAAATTAAATAAAAAAAGGTAGTTTAATAGAAAAGTAAATTGAATCAAAATGGAAGTTGAATAAAAATAAAGTGAAAGTTGCATAAAATTAAAAATGGAAGTTCAATACAAAAACCACTATACCTTAACGATCGATTTGGAAATTAAATAAAAAAGTAAGTTTAATAGAAAAGTAAATTGAATAAAAATGGAAGTTGAATAAAAATAAAAATGAAAGTTGCATAAAATTAAAAATGGAAGTTCAATACAAAAACAACTATACCTTAACGATCTATTTGGAAATTAAATAAGAAAGGTAGTTTAATAGAAAAGTAAATTGAATAAAAATGGAAGTTGAATAAAAATAAAAATGAAAGTTGCATAAAATTAAAAATGGAAGTTCAATCCAAAAACCACTATACCTTAACGATCTATGTGGAAATTAAATAAAAAAGGAAGTTTAATAGAAAAGCAAACTGAATAAAAATGGAAGTTGAAAAAAAATAAAAATGAAAGTTGCAGAAAATTAAATATGGAAGTTCAATCCAGAAACCACTATACCTTAACGATCTATTTGGAATTAAATAAAAAAGGAAGTTTAATAGAAAAGTAAATTGAATAGAAATGGAAATTGAATAAAAATAAAAATGAAAGTTGCATAAAATTAAAAATGGAAGTTCAATCCAAAAGCCACTATACCTTAACGATCTATTTGGAAATTAAATAAAAAAATGTAGTTTAATAGAAAAGTAAATTGAATCAAAATGGAAGTTGAATAAAAATAAAGTGAAAGTTGCATAAAATTAAAAACGGAAGTTCAATCCTAAAACCACTATACCTTAACGATCCTTTCGGAAATTAAATAAAAAAGGAAGTTTAATAGAAAAGTAAATTGATTAAAAATTGAAGTAAAATAAAAATAAAAATGAATGCTGCATAAAATTAAAAATGGATGTTGAATCCAGAAACCACTATACCTTAACGATCTACTTGGAAATTAAATAAAAAAGGAAGTTTAATAGGATAGTAAATTGAATTAAAATGGAAGTACAATAAAAATAAAAATGAAAGTTGCATAAAATTAAAAATGGAAGTTCAATCCGTAAACCACTTTACCTTAACGATCTATTTGGAAATTAAATAAAAAAGTAAGTTTAATAGAAAAGTCAATTGAATAAAAATGGAAGTTGAATAAAAATAAAAATGAAAGTTGCATAAAATTAAAAATGGAAGTTCAACACAAAAACCACTATACCTTAACGATCTATTTGGAAATTAAATAAAAAAGGTAGTTTAATAGAAAAGTAAATTGATTAAAAATTGAAGTAAAATAAAAATAAAAATGAAAGTTGCATAAAATTGAAAATGGATGTTGAATCCAGAAACCACTATATCTTAACGATCTACTTGGAAATTAAATAAAAAAGGAAGTTTAATAGGAAAGTAAATTGAATTAAAATGGAAGTAGAATAAAAATAAAAATGAAAGTTGCAGAAAATTAAATATGGAAGTCCAATCCAGAAACCACTATATCTTAACGATCTATTTGAAAATTAAATAAAAAAGGAAGTTTAATAGAAAAGTAAATTGATTAAAAATGGAAGTAGAATAAAAATTAAAAATGAAAGTTGCATAAAATTAAAAATGGAATTTCTATCCAGAAACCACTATACCTTAACGATCTACTTGGAAATTAAATAAAAAAGGAAGTTTAATAGGAAAGTAAATTGAATTAAAATGGAAGTTGAATAAAAATAAAAATGAAAGTCGCATAAAATTAAAAATGGAAGTTCAATCCAGAAACCACTATACCTTAACGATCTATTTGGAAATTAAATAAAAAATGAAGTTTAATAGAAATGTAAATTGAATAAAAATGGAAGTTGAATAAAAATAAAAATGAAAGTTGCATAAAATTAAAAATGGAAGTTCAATACAAAAACCACTATACCTTAACGATCTATTTGCAAATTAAATAAAAAAAGGTAGTTTAATAGAAAAGTAAATTGAATAAAAATGGAAGTTGAATAAAAATAAAAATGAAAGTTGCATAAAATTAAAAATGGAAGTTCAATCCAAAAACCACTATACCTTAACGATCCATTTGGAAATTAAATAAAAATGGAAGTTTAATAGAAAATTAAATTGAATAAAAATTGAAGTAAAAATAGATAAAAATGAAAGTTGCATAAAATTAAAAATGGAAGTTCAATCCAAAAACCACTATACCTTAACGATCCATTTGGAAATTAAATAAAAAAGGAAGTTTAATAGAAAATTAAATTGATTAAAAATTGAAGTAAAAAAAGACAAAAATGAAAGTTGCAAAAAATTAAAAATGGAAGTTCAATCCAGAAACCACTATACCTTAACGATCTATTTGGAAATTAAATAAAAAAGGAAGTTTAATAGAAAATAAACAGAATAAAAATGGAAGTTGAATAAAAATAAAAATGAAAGTTGCAGAGAATTAAATATGGAAGTTCAATCCAGAAACCACTATACCTTAACGATCTATTTGGGAATTAAATAAAAAAGTAAGTTTAATAGAAAAGTAAATTGAATAAAAATGGAAGTTGAATAAAAATAAAAATGAAAGTTGCATAAAATTAAAAATGGAAGTTCAATACAAAAACCACTATACCTTAACGATCCATTTGGAAATTAAATAAAAAGGGAAGTTTAATAGAAAATTAAATTGATTAAAAATTGAAGTAAAAAAAGATAAAAATGAAAGTTGCATAAAATTAAAAATGGAAGGTCAATCCAGAAACAACTATACCTTAACGATCTATTTGGAAATTAAATAAAAAAGGAAGTTTAATAGAAAAGTAAACAGAATAAAAATAGAAGTTGAATAAAAATAAAAATGAAAGTTGCAGAAAATTAAATATGGAAGTTCAATCCAGAAACCACTATACCTTAACGATATATTTGGAAATTAAATAAAAAAGTAAGTTTAATAGAAAAGTAAATTGAATAAAAATTGAAGTTGAATAAAAATAAAAATGAAAGTTGCATAAAATTAAAAATGGAAGTTCAATCCAAAGACCACTATACCTTAACGATCCATTTGGAAATTAAATAAAAAAGGAAGTTTAATAGAAAATTAAATTGATTAAAAATTGAAGTAAAAAAAAATAAAAATGAAAGTTGCATAAAATTAAAAATGGATGTTCAATCCAGAAACCACTATACCTTAACGATCTACTTGGAAATTAAGTAAAAAAGGAAGTTTAATAGGAAAGTAAATTGAATTAAAATGGAAGTAGAATAAAAATAAAAATGAAAGTTGCATAAAATTAAATATGGAAGTTCAATCCAGAAACCATTTTACCTTAACGATCTATTTGGAAATTAAATAAAAAAGGAAGTGTAATAGAAAAGTAAATTGAATAAAAATGGAAGTTGAATAAAAATAAAAATGAAAGTTGCATAAAATTAAAAATGGAAGTTCAATTCAAAAACCACTATACCTTAACGATCAATTTGCAAATTAAATAAAAAAGGAGGTTGAGTAGAAAAGAAACGTGAATAAAAAAGGAAGTTAAATAAAAACAAAAATGGAAGTTGCAGAAAATTAAAAATGGAAGTTCATTCCAGAAACCACTATATCTTAATGATCTATTTGGAAATTAAATAAAAAAGGAAGTTTAATAGAAAAGTAAATTGATTAAAAATGGAAGTAGAATAAAAATAAAAATGAAAGTTGCATAAAATTAAAAATGGAAGTTCTATCCAGAAACCACTATTCCTTAACGATCTACTTGGAAATTAAATAAAAAAGGAAGTTTAATAGGAAAGTAAATTGAATTAAAATGGAAGTAGAATCAAAATAAAAATGAAAGTTGCATAAAATTAAAAGTGGAAGTTCAATCCAGAAACCACTATACCTTAACGATCTATTTGGAAATAAAATAAAAAATGAAGTTCAATAGAAAAGTAAACAGAATAAAAATGGAAGTTGAATAAAAATAAAAATGAAAGTTGCTAAAAATTAAATATGGAAGTTCAATCCAAAAACCACTATACCTTAACGATCTATTTGGAAATTAAATAAAAAAGTAAGTTTAACAGAAAAGTAAATTGAATAAAAATGGAAGTTGAATAAAAATAAAAATGAAAGTTGCATAAAATTAAAAATAGATGTTCAATACAAAAACCACTATACCTTAACGATCTATTTGGAAATTAAATAAAAAATGTAGTTTAATAGAAAAGTAAATTGAATAAAAATGGAAGTTGAATAAAAATAAAAATGAAAGTTGCGTAAAATTAAAAATGGAAGTTCAATCCAAAAACCACTATACCTTAACGATCTATTTGGAAATTAAATAAAAAAGGAAGTTTAATAGAAATGCAAACTGAATGAAAATGGAAGTTGAATAAAAATAAAAATGAAAGTTGCAGGAAATTAAATATGGAAGTTCAATCCAGAAACCACTATACCTTAACGATCTATTTGGAATTAAATAAAAAAGGAAGTTTAATAGAAAAGTAAATTGAATAAAAATGGAAGTTGAATAAAAATAAAAATGAAAGTTGCATAAAATTAAAAATGGAAGTTCAATCCAAAAACCACTATACCTTTACGATCTATTTGGAAATTAAATAAAAAAAGGTAGTTTAATAGAAAAGTAAATTGAATCAAAATGGAAGTTGAATAAAAATAAAAATGAAAGTTGCATAAAATTAAAAATGGAAGTTCAATCCAAAAACCACTATACCTTAACGATCCATTTGGAAATTAAATAAAAAAGGAAGTTTAATAGAAAAGTAAATTGATTAAAAATTGAAGTAAAATAAAAATAAAAATGAAAGCTGCATAAAATTAAAAATGGATGTTGAATCCAGAAACCACTATACCTTAACGATCTACTTGGAAATTAAATAAAAAGGAAGTTTAACAGGAAAGTAAATTGAATTAAAATGGAAGTAGAATAAAAATAAAAATGAAAGTTGCATAAAATTAAAAATGGAAGTTCAATCCAGAAACCACTTTACCTTAACGATCTATTTGGAAATTAAATAAAAAAATAAGTTTAATAGAAAAGTAAATTGAATAAAAATGGAAGTTGAATAAAAATAAAAATGAAAGTTGCATAAAATTAAAAATGGAAGTTCAATACAAAAACAACTATACTTTAACGATCTATTTGGAAATTAAATAAAAAAGGTAGTTTAATAGAAAAGTAAATCGAATAAAAATGGAAGTTGTGTAACGCCCTCAAAATAACAACAATAAACCCATCTAATAAGACATACATTTACATATAAACTAACCACATTCTTTCATTCATTGGAGTTCCATTACATAAGTATTACATGTTAACCTCATAACAAAATGCCCTACGGGCTTACAGCTTTCCAAGTTAACACTTGGTTACAACAAAGAGTTCTAACTCGTTTACACATTAAGCCCTTGGCTTGAAATTACATGTAATACATCAAAAAGTAAAACGACAAAACTATGCCCGCCACTAGCCTCCCAGCTATGTCCTTGGAGGTGGCATGCTTCCTGCACCTGAAAATGATATTCCCATATAGGGTGAGCCACAGCCCAGTAGAAATACACTAAACCAACCATGGACAATGACTAAAACATTAGCAATTGATAGTTGGTCAACACTGATACAATCACATAAATTACATATTTATGTCAACGACTTACAAGTCCCAATTACTTTTCATTTTCCCTTTTCAATAGATAAGCATGCTAGCTCTATTATCATTTCCACAGATATGTATAAAAACTATATCTCACATTCTCAACAGATATGTATATCAACAATATCCACAGATAAGCGTACAAGCTGTATCCACATTCTACAACAGATATGTATATCAACAATATCCACAGATAAGCATACAAGCTGTATCCACACTTCACAAAGATAAGCATATGAGCTCTATCTTCACTTCTCTAGACAAGCATATGAGCTCTGTCTACGGAGTTCATCCCCTATCTCCTCCCAATACCTATCCGGTTTAGAGGTACATCCCCTATCTTCCCCTAAACCGCGGAGTACATCCCCTATCTCCTCCTCTACACATAACGTATATAAACACATTGGTTCTATATACAATCACACAATACATACAATTAATGTATTCTATCAACTGTCAAGTTCCATGACACATTCCATTGATTAGTTTCCGTTTACTTAATCATCATGCATTGTCTACAACAATCACGACTATCCTCCACCGATAGCCCAAAGCAGTTATTTCTAAACAGAAAATAAATGCACAAATGGATATTCAATCAACATTTCATTTCCTCATTTCTCACCAATTAATTATCCCAATTAATTAAACAATGTAATTAGGCCATTTTCCATAATTACCATTTCAACCCTTAGGTCCCATTTTCATCAATGATTCAACAATCATTCCATTTTTTCATGCCTAACATGCATCTAGGTTTATTATGAATAAAACCCCAACTTTCGTATAATTGCACAAAAGCCCCAAACTTTCACAAAATTACCAAACCAAGTCCAACATCTCAAAATACCAAAATTCAAAGACAAAACCCATAGAGAGGAGTAGGATATCCCTACTTTGAAGTTTTAGCCCAAAAGGAGATGAAGACTCCAAGATCAACTTGCTCCAAATCCAAACTTTTTCAGATTAAATCGAAGCTCTCAACGCCCTCTATCTTTTTAACAAAGGCCCTAGGCTAGATTCACACCCTAGGGAGATCAAATCTTAGAGAGAGTGTAAGTTTAGGAAGAGAGAGTGTCGAATTTAGGTTTTGCTCAAAGAAAGGGACTGAAAAAGTGATGTTTAAGACGCTGCTGTCCGCTGATATAAAACACTCTCGCTCGAGCGAAGGATTGGTCGCTCGAGCGACCAGACACAGAAAACTCTCGCTCGAGCCAAGAAGTTCTCGATCGAGCGAAGAAAAACCCAGACCGCTCGAGCCACGAAAAGCTCGCTCGAGCCAGAAACTACAACTCTCAGGTCCAGAACCAGGTGCAACACCACGCTCGCTCGAGCGACAAACTCCTCGCTCGAGCGAAGGACCAAAAATCTGGGCAGCAACACTAGGCTCCCAAGCACAACCAACCTGTACAAACCTGCCCAACACATCCCATAACCCAATATACAAAGTAAAGAGGATGCAAACTAGAAAATAAACAACTACCAACATTCACGGACACATGTCCGGATCACTGTACAACAAGGGTAAACCCGGGATCGCTATAAGTTGAATAAAAATTAAAATGAGAGTTGCATAAAATTAAAAATGGAGGTTCAATCCAAAAATCACTATACCTTAACGATCTATTTGGAAATTAAATAAAAAAGGAAGTTGAATAAAAATAAAAATGAAAGTTGCAGAAAATTAAATATGGAAGTTCAATCCAGAAACCACTATACCTTAACGATTTATTTGGAAATTAAATAAAAAAGGAAGTTTAATGGAAAAGTAAATTGAATAAAAATGGAAGTGGAATAAAAATAAAAATGAAAGTTGCATAAAATTAAAAATGGAAGTTCAATACAAAAACCACTATACCTTAACGATCTATTTGGAAATTAAATAAAAAATGTTGTTTAATAGAAAAGTAAATTGACTAAAAATGGAAGTTGAATAAAAATAAAAATGAAAGTTGCATAGAATTAAAAATGGAAGTTCAATCCAAAAACCACTATACCTTAACGATCTATTTGGAAATTAAATAAAAAAGGAAGTTTAATAGAAAAGTAAACTGAATAAAAATGGAAGTTGAATAAAAATAAAAATGAAAGTTGCAGAAAATTAAATATGGAAGTTCAATCCAGAAACCACTATACCTTAACGATCTATTTGGAAATTAAATAAAAAAGTAAGTTTAATAGAAAAGTAAATTGAATAAAAATGGAAGTTGAATAAAAATAAAAATGAAAGTTGCATAAAATTAAAAATGGAAGTTCAATACAAAAACAACTATACTTTAACGATCTATTTGGAAATTAAATAAAAAAGGTAGTTTAATAGAAAAGTAAATCGAATAAAAATGGAAGTTGTGTAACGCCCTCAAAATAACAACAATAAACCCATCTAATAAGACATACATTTACATATAAACTAACCACATTCTTTCATTCATTGGAGTTCCATTACATAAGTATTACATGTTAACCTCATAACAAAATGCCCTACGGGCTTACAGCTTTCCAAGTTAACACTTGGTTACAACAAAGAGTTCTAACTCGTTTACACATTAAGCCCTTGGCTTGAAATTACATGTAATACATCAAAAAGTAAAACGACAAAACTATGCCCGCCACTAGCCTCCCAGCTATGTCCTTGGAGGTGGCATGCTTCCTGCACCTGAAAATGATATTCCCATATAGGGTGAGCCACAGCCCAGTAGAAATACACTAAACCAACCATGGACAATGACTAAAACATTAGCAATTGATAGTTGGTCAACACTGATACAATCACATAAATTACATATTTATGTCAACGACTTACAAGTCCCAATTACTTTTCATTTTCCCTTTTCAATAGATAAGCATGCTAGCTCTATTATCATTTCCACAGATATGTATAAAAACTATATCTCACATTCTCAACAGATATGTATATCAACAATATCCACAGATAAGCGTACAAGCTGTATCCACATTCTACAACAGATATGTATATCAACAATATCCACAGATAAGCATACAAGCTGTATCCACACTTCACAAAGATAAGCATATGAGCTCTATCTTCACTTCTCTAGACAAGCATATGAGCTCTGTCTACGGAGTTCATCCCCTATCTCCTCCCAATACCTATCCGGTTTAGAGGTACATCCCCTATCTTCCCCTAAACCGCGGAGTACATCCCCTATCTCCTCCTCTACACATAACGTATATAAACACATTGGTTCTATATACAATCACACAATACATACAATTAATGTATTCTATCAACTGTCAAGTTCCATGACACATTCCATTGATTAGTTTCCGTTTACTTAATCATCATGCATTGTCTACAACAATCACGACTATCCTCCACCGATAGCCCAAAGCAGTTATTTCTAAACAGAAAATAAATGCACAAATGGATATTCAATCAACATTTCATTTCCTCATTTCTCACCAATTAATTATCCCAATTAATTAAACAATGTAATTAGGCCATTTTCCATAATTACCATTTCAACCCTTAGGTCCCATTTTCATCAATGATTCAACAATCATTCCATTTTTTCATGCCTAACATGCATCTAGGTTTATTATGAATAAAACCCCAACTTTCGTATAATTGCACAAAAGCCCCAAACTTTCACAAAATTACCAAACCAAGTCCAACATCTCAAAATACCAAAATTCAAAGACAAAACCCATAGAGAGGAGTAGGATATCCCTACTTTGAAGTTTTAGCCCAAAAGGAGATGAAGACTCCAAGATCAACTTGCTCCAAATCCAAACTTTTTCAGATTAAATCGAAGCTCTCAACGCCCTCTATCTTTTTAACAAAGGCCCTAGGCTAGATTCACACCCTAGGGAGATCAAATCTTAGAGAGAGTGTAAGTTTAGGAAGAGAGAGTGTCGAATTTAGGTTTTGCTCAAAGAAAGGGACTGAAAAAGTGATGTTTAAGACGCTGCTGTCCGCTGATATAAAACACTCTCGCTCGAGCGAAGGATTGGTCGCTCGAGCGACCAGACACAGAAAACTCTCGCTCGAGCCAAGAAGTTCTCGATCGAGCGAAGAAAAACCCAGACCGCTCGAGCCACGAAAAGCTCGCTCGAGCCAGAAACTACAACTCTCAGGTCCAGAACCAGGTGCAACACCACGCTCGCTCGAGCGACAAACTCCTCGCTCGAGCGAAGGACCAAAAATCTGGGCAGCAACACTAGGCTCCCAAGCACAACCAACCTGTACAAACCTGCCCAACACACCCCATAACCCAATATACAAAGTAAAGAGGATGCAAACTAGAAAATAAACAACTACCAACATTCACGGACACATGTCCGGATCACTGTACAACAAGGGTAAACCCGGGATCGCTATAAGTTGAATAAAAATTAAAATGAGAGTTGCATAAAATTAAAAATGGAGGTTCAATCCAAAAATCACTATACCTTAACGATCTATTTGGAAATTAAATAAAAAAGGAAGTTGAATAAAAATAAAAATGAAAGTTGCAGAAAATTAAATATGGAAGTTCAATCCAGAAACCACTATACCTTAACGATTTATTTGGAAATTAAATAAAAAAGGAAGTTTAATGGAAAAGTAAATTGAATAAAAATGGAAGTGGAATAAAAATAAAAATGAAAGTTGCATAAAATTAAAAATGGAAGTTCAATACAAAAACCACTATACCTTAACGATCTATTTGGAAATTAAATAAAAAATGTTGTTTAATAGAAAAGTAAATTGACTAAAAATGGAAGTTGAATAAAAATAAAAATGAAAGTTGCATAGAATTAAAAATGGAAGTTCAATCCAAAAACCACTATACCTTAACGATCTATTTGGAAATTAAATAAAAAAGGAAGTTTAATAGAAAAGTAAACTGAATAAAAATGGAAGTTGAATAAAAATAAAAATGAAAGTTGCAGAAAATTAAATATGGAAGTTCAATCCAGAAACCACTATACCTTAACGATCTATTTGGAAATTAAATAAAAAAGTAAGTTTAATAGAAAAGTAAATTGAATAAAAATGGAAGTTGAATAAAAATAAAAATGAAAGTTGCATAAAATTAAAAATGGAAGTTCAATACAAAAACAACTATACTTTAACGATCTATTTGGAAATTAAATAAAAAAGGTAGTTTAATAGAAAAGTAAATCGAATAAAAATGGAAGTTGTGTAACGCCCTCAAAATAACAACAATAAACCCATCTAATAAGACATACATTTACATATAAACTAACCACATTCTTTCATTCATTGGAGTTCCATTACATAAGTATTACATGTTAACCTCATAACAAAATGCCCTACGGGCTTACAGCTTTCCAAGTTAACACTTGGTTACAACAAAGAGTTCTAACTCGTTTACACATTAAGCCCTTGGCTTGAAATTACATGTAATACATCAAAAAGTAAAACGACAAAACTATGCCCGCCACTAGCCTCCCAGCTATGTCCTTGGAGGTGGCATGCTTCCTGCACCTGAAAATGATATTCCCATATAGGGTGAGCCACAGCCCAGTAGAAATACACTAAACCAACCATGGACAATGACTAAAAC
The DNA here is from genome assembly GCF_055761805.1 of Camellia sinensis. Taxonomy (NCBI): domain Eukaryota; kingdom Viridiplantae; phylum Streptophyta; class Magnoliopsida; order Ericales; family Theaceae; genus Camellia; species Camellia sinensis. Next base: position 34,684,467 of record NW_028128987.1, read on the forward strand.
ATTAGCAATTGATAGTTGGTCAACACTGATACAATCACATAAATTACATATTTATGTCAACGACTTACAAGTCCCAATTACTTTTCATTTTCCCTTTTCAATAGATAAGCATGCTAGCTCTATTATCATTTCCACAGATATGTATAAAAACTATATCTCACATTCTCAACAGATATGTATATCAACAATATCCACAGATAAGCGTACAAGCTGTATCCACATTCTACAACAGATATGTATATCAACAATATCCACAGATAAGCATACAAGCTGTATCCACACTTCACAAAGATAAGCATATGAGCTCTATCTTCACTTCTCTAGACAAGCATATGAGCTCTGTCTACGGAGTTCATCCCCTATCTCCTCCCAATACCTATCCGGTTTAGAGGTACATCCCCTATCTTCCCCTAAACCGCGGAGTACATCCCCTATCTCCTCCTCTACACATAACGTATATAAACACATTGGTTCTATATACAATCACACAATACATACAATTAATGTATTCTATCAACTGTCAAGTTCCATGACACATTCCATTGATTAGTTTCCGTTTACTTAATCATCATGCATTGTCTACAACAATCGCGACTATCCTCCACCGATAGCCCAAAGCAGTTATTTCTAAACAGAAAATAAATGCACAAATGGATATTCAATCAACATTTCATTTCCTCATTTCTCACCAATTAATTATCCCAATTAATTAAACAATGTAATTAGGCCATTTTCCATAATTACCATTTCAACCCTTAGGTCCCATTTTCATCAATGATTCAACAATCATTCCATTTTTTCATGCCTAACATGCATCTAGGTTTATTATGAATAAAACCCCAACTTTCGTATAATTGCACAAAAGCCCCAAACTTTCACAAAATTACCAAACCAAGTCCAACATCTCAAAATACCAAAATTCAAAGACAAAACCCATAGAGAGGAGTAGGATATCCCTACTTTGAAGTTTTAGCCCAAAAGGAGATGAAGACTCCAAGATCAACTTGCTCCAAATCCAAACTTTTTCAGATTAAATCGAAGCTCTCAATGCCCTCTATCTTTTTAACAAAGGCCCTAGGCTAGATTCACACCCTAGGGAGATCAAATCTTAGAGAGAGTGTAAGTTTAGGAAGAGAGAGTGTCGAATTTAGGTTTTGCTCAAAGAAAGGGACTGAAAAAGTGATGTTTAAGACGCTGCTGTCCGCTGATATAAAACACTCTCGCTCGAGCGAAGGATTGGTCGCTCGAGCGACCAGACACAGAAAACTCTCGCTCGAGCCAAGAAGTTCTCGATCGAGCGAAGAAAAACCCAGACCGCTCGAGCCACGAAAAGCTCGCTCGAGCCAGAAACTACAACTCTCAGGTCCAGAACCAGGTGCAACACCACGCTCGCTCGAGCGACAAACTCCTCGCTCGAGCGAAGGACCAAAAATCTGGGCAGCAACACTAGGCTCCCAAGCACAACCAACCTGTACAAACCTGCCCAACACATCCCATAACCCAATATACAAAGTAAAGAGGATGCAAACTAGAAAATAAACAACTACCAACATTCACGGACACATGTCCGGATCACTGTACAACAAGGGTAAACCCGGGATCGCTATAAGTTGAATAAAAATTAAAATGAGAGTTGCATAAAATTAAAAATGGAGGTTCAATCCAAAAATCACTATACCTTAATGATCTATTTGGAAATTAAATAAAAAAGGAAGTTGAATAAAAATAAAAATGAAAGTTGCAGAAAATTAAATATGGAAGTTCAATCCAGAAACCACTATACCTTAACGATTTATTTGGAAATTAAATAAAAAAGGAAGTTTAATGGAAAAGTAAATTGAATAAAAATGGAAGTGGAATAAAAATAAAAATGAAAGTTGCATAAAATTAAAAATGGAAGTTCAATACAAAAACCACTATACCTTAACGATCTATTTGGAAATTAAATAAAAAATGTTGTTTAATAGAAAAGTAAATTGACTAAAAATGGAAGTTGAATAAAAATAAAAATGAAAGTTGCATAGAATTAAAAATGGAAGTTCAATCCAAAAACCACTATACCTTAACGATCTATTTGGAAATTAAATAAAAAAGGAAGTTTAATAGAAAAGTAAACTGAATAAAAATGGAAGTTGAATAAAAATAAAAATGAAAGTTGCAGAAAATTAAATATGGAAGTTCAATCCAGAAACCACTATACCTTAACGATCTATTTGGAAATTAAATAAAAAAGTAAGTTTAATAGAAAAGTAAATTGAATAAAAATGGAAGTTGAATAAAAATAAAAATGAAAGTTGCATAAAATTAAAAATGGAAGTTCAATACAAAAACAACTATACTTTAACGATCTATTTGGAAATTAAATAAAAAAAGGTAGTTTAACAGAAAAGTAAATTGAATCAAAATGGAAGTTGAATAAAAATAAAAATGAAAGTTGCATAAAATTAAAAATGGAAGTTTAATCCAAAAACCACTATACCTTAACGATCTATTTGGAAATTAAATAAAAAAAGGTAGTTTAATAGAAAAGTAAATTGAATAAAAATGGAAGTGGAATAAAAATAAAAATGAAAGTTGCATAAAATTGAAAATGGAAGTTCAATTCAAAAACCACTATACCTTAACGATCTATTTGCAAATTAAATAAAAAAGGAAGTTGAGTAGAAAAGAAACGTGAATAAAAAAGGAAGTTAAATAAAAACAAAAATTGAAGTTGCAGAAAATTAAAAATGGAAGTTCATTCCAGAAACCACTATATCTTAATGATCTATTTGGAAATTAAATAAAAAAGGAAGTTTAATAGAAAAGTAAATTGATTAAAAATGGAAGTAGAATAAAAATAAAAATGAAAGTTGCATAAAATTAAAAATGGAAGTTCTATCCAGAAACCACTATTCCTTAACGATCTACTTGGAAATTAAATAAAAAAGTAAGTTTAATAGGAAAGTAAATTGAATTAAAATGGAAGTAGAATAAAAATAAAAATGAAAGTTGCATAAAATTAAAAATGGAAGTTCAATCCAGAAACCACTATACCTTAACGGTCTATTTGGAAATTAAATAAAAAATGAAGTTTAATAGAAAAGTAAACAGAATAAAAATGGAAGTTGAATAAAAATAAAAATGAAAGTTGCTGAAAATTAAATATGGAAGTTCAATCCAGAAACCACTATACCTTAACGATCTATTTGGAAATTAAATAAAAAAGTAAGTTTAACAGAAAAGTAAATTGAATAAAAATGGAAGTTGAATAAAAATAAAAATGAAAGTTGCATAAAATTAAAAAAAGAAGTTCAATACAAAAACCACTATACCTTAACGATCTATTTGGAAATTAAATAAAAAAGGAAGTTTAATAGAAAAGTAAACTGAATAAAAATGGAAGTTGAATAAAAATAAAAATGAAATTTGCAGAAGATTAAATATGGAAGTTCAATCCAGAAACCACTATACCTTAACGATCTATTTGGAAATTAAATAAAAAAGTAAGTTTAACAGAAAAGTAAATTTAATAAAAATGGAAGTTGTATAAAAATAAAAATGAAAGTTGCAGAAAATTAAATATGGAAGTTCAATCCAGAAACCACTATACCTTAACGATCTATTTGGAAATTAAATAAAAAAAGGTAGTTTAAAAGAAAAGTAAATTGAATCAAAATGGAAGTTGAATAAAAATAAAAATGAAAGTTGCATAAAATTAAAAATGGAAGTTCAATCCAAAAACCACTATACCTTAACGATCTATTTGGAAATTAAATAAAAAAAGGTAGTTTAATAGAAAAGTAAATTGAATCAAAATGGAAGTTGAATAAAAATAAAAATGAAAGTTGCATAAAATTAAAAATGGAAGTTCAATCCAAAAACCACTATACCTTAACGATCCATTTGGAAATTAAATAAAAAAGGAAGTTTAATAGAAAAGTAAATTGATTAAAAATTGAAGAAAAATAAAAATAAAAATGAAAGCTGCATAAAATTAAAAATGGATGTTGAATCCAGAAACCACTATACCTTAAAGATCTACTTGGAAATTAAATAAAAAGGAAGTTTAACAGGAAAGTAAATTGAATTAAAATGGAAGTAGAATAAAAATAAAAATGAAAGTTGCATAAAATTAAAAATGGAAGTTCATTCCAGAAACCACTATATCTTAATGATCTATTTGGAAATTAAATAAAAAAGGAAGTTTAATAGAAAAGTAAATTGATTAAAAATGGAAGTGGAATAAAAATAGAAATGAAAGGTGCATAAAATTAACAACGGAAGTTCAATCCAAAAACCAATATAACTTAACGATTTATTTGGAAATTAAATAAAAAAGGAAGTTTAATAGAAAGGTAAATTGAATAAAAATGGAAGTTGAATAAAAATAAAAATGAAAGTTGCATAAAATTAAAAATAGAAGTTCAATACAAAAACCACTATACCTTAACGATCTATTTGGAAATTAAATAAAAAAAGGTAGTTTAACAGAAAAGTAAATTGAATCAAAATGGAAGTTGAATAAAAATAAAAATGAAAGTTGCATAAAATTAAAAATGGAAGTTCAATCCAAAAACCACTATACCTTAATGATCTATTTGGAAATTAAATAAAAAAAGGTAGTTTAATAGAAAAGTAAATTGAATAAAAATGGAAGTTGAATAAAAATAAAAATGAAAGTTGCATAAAATTAAAAATGGAAGTTCAATTCAAAAACCACTATACCTTAACGATCTATTTGCAAATTAAATAAAAAAGGAAGTTGAGTAGAAAAGAAACGTGAATAAAAAAGGAAGTTAAATAAAAACAAAAATTGAAGTTGCAGAAAATTAAAAATGGCAGTTCATTCCAGAAACCACTATATCTTAATGATCTATTTGGATATTAAATAAAAAAGGAAGTTTAATAGAAAAGTAAATTGATTAAAAATGGAAGTAGAATAAAAATAAAAAAGAAAGTTGCATAAAATTAAAAATGGAAGTTCTATCCAGAAACCACTATTCCTTAACGATCTACTTGGAAATTAAATAAAAAAGTAAGTTTAATAGGAAAGTAAATTGAATTAAAATGGAAGTAGAATAAAAATAAAATTGAAAGTTGCATAAAATTAAAAATGGAAGTTCAATCCAGAAACCACTATACCTTAACGATCTATTTGGAAATTAAATAAAAAATGAAGTTTAATAGAAAAGTAAACAGAATAAAAATGGAAGTTGAATAAAAATAAAAATGAAAGTTGCTGAAAATTAAATATGGAAGTTCAATCCAGAAACCACTATACCTTAACGATTTATTTGGAAATTAAATAAAAAAGTAAATTTAACAGAAAAGTAAATTGAATAAAAATGGAAGTTGAATAAAAATAAAAATGAAAGTTGCATAAAATTAAAAAAAGAAGTTCAATACAAAAACCACTATACCTTAACGATCTATTTGGAAATTAAATAAAAAAGGAAGTTTAATAGAAAAGTAAACTGAATAAAAATGGAAGTTGAATAAAAATAAAAATGAAAGTTGCAGAAAATTAAATATGGCAGTTCAATCCAGAAACCACTATACCTTAACGATCTATTTGGAAATTAAATAAAAAAGTAAGTTTAACAGAAAAGTAAATTGAATAAAAATGGAAGTTGAATAAAAATAAAAATGAAAGTTGCAGAAAATTAAATATGGAAGTTCAATCCAGAAACCACTATACCTTAACGATCTATTTGGAAATTAAATAAAAAAAGGTAGTTTAACAGAAAAGTAAATTGAATCAAAATGGAAGTTGAATAAAAATAAAAATGAAAGTTGCATAAAATTAAAAATGGAAGTTCAATCCAAAAACCACTATACCTTAACGATCTATTTGGAAATTAAATAAAAAAAGGTAGTCTAATAGAAAAGTAAATTGAATCAAAATGGAAGTTGAATAAAAATAAAAATGAAAGTTGCATAAAATTAAAAATGGAAGTTCAATCCAAAAACCACTATACCTTAACGATCCATTTGGAAATTAAATAAAAAAAGGTAGTTTAATAAAAAAGTAAATCGAATAAAAATGGAAGTTGAATAAAAATTAAAATGAAAGTTGCATAAAATTAAAAATGGAGGTTCAATCCAAAAATCACTATACCTTAATGATCTATTTGGAAATTAAATAAAAAGGGAAGTTGAATAAAAATAAAAATGAAAGTTGCTGAAAATTAAATATGGAAGTTCAATCCAGAAACCACTATAGCTTAACGATTTATTTGGAAATTAAATAAAAAAGGAAGTTTAATAGAAAAGTAAATTGAATAAAAATGGAAGTGGAATAAAAATAAAAATGAAAGTTGCATAAAATTAAAAATGGAAGTTCAATACAAAAACCACTATACCTTAACGATCTATTTGGAAATTAAATAAAAAATGTAGTTTAATAGAAAAGTAAATTGAATAAAAATGGAAGTTGAATAAAAATAAAAAGGAAAGTTGCATAAAATTAAAAATCAAAGTTCAATCCAAAAACCACTATACCATAACGATCTATTTGGAAATTAAATAAAAAAGGAAGTTTAATAGAAAAGTAAACTGAATAAAAATGGAAGTTGAATAAAAATAAAAATGAAAGTTGCTGAAAATTAAATATGGAAGTTCAATCTAGAAACCACTATACCTTAACGATCTATTTGGAAATTAAATAAAAAAGTTAGTTTAATAGAAAAGTAAACTGAATAAAAATGGAAGTTGAATAAAAATAAAAATGAAAGTTGCATAAAATTAAAAATGGAAGTTCAATCCAAAAACCACTATACCTTAAAGATCTATTTGGAAATTAAATAAAAAAGGATGTTGAGTTGAAAAGAAACTTGAAGAAAAAAGGAAGTTAAATAAAAATAAGAATGGAAGTTGCAGAAAATTAAAAATGGAAGTTCATTTCAGAAACCACTATACCTTAACGATCTATTTGGAAATTAAATAAAAAAGTAAGTTAAATAGAAAAGTAAATTAAATAAAAATGGAAGTTGAATATAAAGAAAAATGAAAGTTGCATAAAATTAAAAATGGAAGTTCAATCCAGAAGCCACTATACCTTAGCGATCTATTTGGAATTTAAATAAAAAGGAAGTTTAATAGGAAAGTAAATTCCATTAAAATGGAAGTAGCATAAAAATAAAAATGAAAGTTGCATAAAATTAAAAATGGATGTTCAATCCAGAAACCACTATACCTTAACGATCTATTTGGAAATTAAATAAACAAGAAAGTTTAACAGAAAAGTAAATTGAATAAAAATGGAAGTTGAATAAAAATAAAAATGAAAGTTGCAGAAAATTAAATATGGAAGTTCAATCCAGAAACCACTTTACCTTAGCGATCTATTTGGAAATTAAATTAAAAAGGAAGTTTAATAGCAAAGTAAATTGAATAAAAATGGAAGTTGAATAAAAATAAAAATGAAAGTTGCATAAAATTAAAAATGGAAGTTCTATCGAAAAAGCACTATACCTTAACAATCTATTGGAAATTAAATAAAAAAGGAAGTTGAGTAGAAAAGAATCTTGAATAAAAAAGGAAATTAAATAAAAATAAAAATGGAAGTTGCAGAGAATTCAAAATGGAACTTCAATCCAAAAATCACTATACCTTAATGATCTATTTGGAAATTAAATAAAAAAGAAAGTTTAATAGAAAAGTAAACTGATTAAAAATGGAAGTTGAATAAATATAAAAATGAAAGTTGCAGAAAATTAAATATGAAAGTTCAATCCAGAAACCACTATACCTTCACGATCAATTTGGAAATTAAATAAAAAAGGAAGTTTAATAGGTAATTAAATTGAATTAAAATGGAAGTTGAATAAAAATAAAAATGAAAGTTCCATAAAATTTAAAATGGAAGTTCAATACAAAAACCACTATACCTTTACCATCCATTTGGAAATTAAATAAAAAAGTAAGTTTAGTAGAAAAGTAAATTGATTAAAAATTGAAGTAAAATAAAAATAAAAATGAAAGTTGCATAAAATTAAAAATGGAAGTTCAATCCAGAAACCACTTTACCTTAACGCTTTATTTTGAAATTAAATAAAAAAGGAAGTTTAATACAAAAGTAAACTGAATAAAAATGGAAGTTTAATAAAAATAAAAATGAAAGTTGCATAAAATTAAAATGGAAGTTCAACCCAAAGATCACTATACCTTAATAATCTATTTGGAAATTAAATAAAAAAGGAAGTTTAATAGAAAAGTAAACTGAATTAAAATGGAAGTTGAATAAATATAAAAATGAAAATTGCAGAAAATTAAATATGGAAGTTCAATCCAGAAACCACTATACCTTCACGATCTATTTGGAAATTAAATAAAAAAGGAAGTTTAATAGAAAAGTAAATTGAATAAAAATGGAAGTTGAATAAAAACAAAAATGAAAGTTGCATAAAATTAAAACTGGAAGTTCAATACAAAAACCAATATACCTTAAACGATCTATTTGGAAATTAAATAAAAAAGGTAGTTTAATAGAAAAGTAAGTTGAATAAAAATGGAAGTTGAATAAAAATAAAAATCAAAGTTGCATAAAATTAAAAATGGAAGTTCAATCCAAAAACCACTGTACCTTAACGATCCATTTGGAAATTAAATAAAAAAGTAAGTTTAATGTAAAAGTAAATTGAAAAAAAATTGAAGTAAAATAAAAATAAAAATGAAAGTTGCATAAAATTAAAAATGGATGTTCAATCCAGAAACCACTATACCTTAACGATCTACTTGGAAATTAAGTAAAAAAGGAAGTTTAATAGGAAAGTAAATTGAATTAAAATGGAAGTAGAATAAAAATAAAAATGAAAGTTGCATAAAATTAAAAATGGAAGTTCAATCCAGAAACCACTTTCCCTTAACGATCTATTTGGAAATTAAATAAAAAATGAAGTTTAATAGAAAAGTAAATTGAATAAAAATGGAAGTTGAATAAAAATAAAAACGAAAGTCGCATAAAATTAAAAATGGAAGTTCACTCCAAAAACCACTATACCTTAACGATCTATTTGGAAATTAAATAAAAAAGGAAGTTGAGCAGAAAAGAAACGTGAATAAAAAAGGATGTAAAATAAAAATAAAAATGGAAGTTGCAGAAAATTAAAAATGGAAGTTCATTCCTGAAACCACTATATCTTAATGATCTATTTGGAAATTAAATAAAAAAGGAAGTTTAATAGAAAAGTAAATTGATTAAAAATGGATGTAGAATTAAAATAAAAATGAAAGTTGCATAAAATTAAAAATGGAAGTTCAATCCAGAAACCACTTTACCTTAACGATCTATTTGGAAATTAAATAAAAAAGGATGTCTAATAGAAAAGCAAATTGAATAAAAATAAAAATGAAAGTTGCCTAAAATTAAATATGGAAGTTCAATCCAGAAACCACTATACCTTAACGATCTATTTGGAAATTAAATAAAAAAGGAATTTTAATATGAAAGTAAATTGAATTAAAATGGAAGTTGAACAAAAATAAAATTGAAAGTTGCATAAAATTAAAAATGGAAGTTCAATCCAGAAACCACTATACCTAAACGATCTATTTGGAAATTAAATAGAAAAGGAAGTTTAATAGAAAAGTAAACTGAATAAAAATGGAAGTTGAATAAAAATTAAAATGAAAGTTGCAGAAAATTAAATATGGAAGTTCAATCCAGAAACCACTATACCTTAACGGTCTATTTGGAAATTAAATAAAAAAGTAAGTTTAATTGAAAAGTAAATTGAATAAAAATGGAAGTTGAATAAAAATAAAAATGAAAGTTGCATAAAATTAAAAATGGAAGTTCAATCCAAAAATCACTATACCTTAATGATCTATTTGGAAATTAAAAAAAAAACGGAAGTTTAATAGAATAGTAAACTGAATAAAAATGGAAGTTGAATAAATATAAAAATGAATGTTGCAGAAAATTAAATATGGAAGTTCAATCCAGAAACCACTATACCTTAACGATCTATTTGGAAATTAAATAAAAAAGGAAGTTTAATAGAAAATTAAATTGAATAAAAATGGAAGTTGAATAAAAATATAAATGAAAGTAGCATAAAATTAAAAATGGAAGTTCAATACAAAAACCACTATACCTTAACGATCTATTTGGAAATTAAATAAAAAAGGTAGTTTAATAGAAAAGTAAGTTGAATAAAAATGGAAGTTGAATAAAAATAAAAATGAAAGTTGTATAAAATTAAAAATGGAAGTTCAATCCAAAAACCACTGTACCGTAACGATCTATTTGGAAATTAAATAAAAAAGGAAGTTTAATAGAAAAGTAAATTGATTAAAAATTGAAGTAAAATTAAAATAAAACTGAAGGTTGCGTAAAATCAAAAATGGAAGTTCAATCCAGAAACCACTATACCTTAACGATCTACTTGGAAATTAAATAAAAAAGGAAGTTTAATAGGAAAGTAAATTGAATTAAAATGGAAGTAGAATAAAAATAAAAATGAAAGTTGCATAAAATTAAAAATGGAAGTTCAATACAAAAACCACTATACCTTAACGATCTATTTGGAAATTAAATAAAAAAGGTAGTTTAATAGAAAAGTAAATTGAATAAAAATGGAAGTTGAATAAAAATAAAAATGAAAGTTGCATAAAATTAAAAATGGAAGTTCAATCCAAAAATCACTATACCTTAATGATCTATTTGGAAATTAAATAAAAAAGGTAGTTTAATAGAAAAGTAAACTGAATAAAAATGGAAGTTGAATAAATATAAAAATGAAAGTTGCAGAAAATTAAATATGGAAGTTCAATCCAGAAACCACTATACCTTAATGATCTATTTGGAAATTAAATAAAAAAGGAAGTTTAATAGAAGAGTAAATTGAATAAAAATGGAAGTTGAAAAAAATATAATTGAAAGTGGCATAAAATTAAAAATGGAAGTTCAATACAAAAACCACTATACCGTAACGATCTATTTGGAAATTAAATAAAAAAGTAAGTTTAATAGAAAAGTAAGTTGAATAAAAATCGAAGTTGAATAAAAATAAAAATGAAAGTTGCATAAAATTAAAAATGGAAGTTCAATCCAGAAACCACTATACCTTAACGATCTACTTGGAAATTAAATAAAAAAGGAAGTCTAATATAAAAGTAAATTGAATAAAAAGGAAGTTGAATAAAAATAAAAATGAAAGTTGCAGAAAATTAAATATGGAAGTTCAATCTAGAAACCACTTTACCTTAGCAATCTATTTGGAAATTAAATTAAAAAGGAAGTTTAATAGCAAAGTAAATTGAATAAAAATGGAAGTTGAATAAAAATAAAAATTAAAGTTGCATAAAATTAAAAATGGAAGTTCAATCGAAAAAGCCCTATACCTTAACGATCTATTGGAAATTAAATAAAAAAGGAAGTTGAGTAGAAAAGAATCTTGAATAAAAAAGGAAATTAAATAAAAATAAAAATGGAAGTCACAGAAAATTTAAAATGGAACTTCAATCCAAAAATCACTATACCTTAATGATCTATTTGGAAATTAAATAAAAAAGAAAGTTTAATAGAAAAGTAAACTGATTAAAAATGGAAGTTGAATAAATATAAAAATGAAAGTTGCAGAAAATTAAATATGAAAGTTCAATCCAGAAACCACTATACCTTCACGATCTATTTGGAAATTAAATAAAAAAGGAAGTTTAATAGGAAAGTAAATTCCATTAAAATGGAAGTAGATTAAAAATAAAAACGAAAGTTGCATAAAATTAAAAATGGATGTTCAATCCAGAAACCACTATACCTTAACGATCTATTTGGAAATTAAATAAACAAGAAAGTTTAACAGAAATGTAAATTGAATAAAAATGGAAGTTGAATAAAAATAAAAATGAAAGTTGCAGAAAATTAAATATGGAAGTTCAATCCAGAAACCACTTTACCTTAGCGATCTATTTGGAAATTAAATTAAAAAGGAAGTTTAATAGCAAAGTAAATTGAATAAAAATGGAAGTTGTATAAAAATAAAAGTGAAAGTTGCAGAAAATTAAAAATGGAAGTTCAATACAAAAGCCACTATACCTTAGCGATCTATTTGGAATTTAAATAAAAAGGAAGTTTATTAGGAAAGTAAATTCCATTAAAATGGAAGTAGAATAAAAATAAAAATGAAAGTTGCATAAAATTAAAAATGGATGTTCAATCCAGAAACCACTATACCTTAACGATTTATTTGAAATTAAATAAACAAGAAAGTTTAACAGAAAAGTAAATTGAATAAAAATGGAAGTTGAATAAAAATAAAAATGAAAGTTGCAGAAAATTAAATATTGAAGTTCAATCCAGAAACCACTTTACCTTAGCGATCTATTTGGAAATTAAATTAAAAAGGAAGTTTAATAGCAAAGTAAATTGAATAAAAATGGAAGTTGAATAAAAATAAAAATGAAAGTTGCATAAAATTAAAAATGGAAGTTCAATCGAAAAAGCACTATACCTTAACGATCTATTGGAAATTAAATGAAAAAGGAAGTTGAGTAGAAAAAATCTTGAATAAAAAAGGAAATTAAATAAAAATAAAAATGGAAGTCGCAGAAACTTAAAAATGGAACTTCAATCCCAAAATCACTATACCTTAATGATCTATTTGGAAATTAAATAAAAAAGAAAGTTTAATAGAAAAGTAAACTGAGTAAAAATGGAAGTTGAATAAATATAAAAATGAAAGTTGCAGAAAATTAAATATGAAAGTTCAATCCAGAAACCACTATACCTTCACGATCTATTTGGAAATTAAATAAAAAAGGAAGTTTAATAGGTAAGTAAATTGAATTAAAATGGAAGTTGAATAAAAATAAAAATGAAAGTTCCATAACATTTAAAATGGAAGTTCAATACAAAAACCACTATACCTTTACCATCCATTTGGAAATTAAATAAAAAAGTAAGTTTAGTAGAAAAGTAAATTGATTAAAAATTGAAGTAAAATAAAAATAAAAATGAAAGTTGCATAAAATTAAAAATGGAAGTTCAATCCAGAAACCACTATACCTTAACGCTCCATTTTGAAATTAAATAAAAAAGGAAGTTTAATACAAAAGTAAACTGAATAAAAATGGAAGTTTAATAAAAATAAAAATGAAAGTTGCATAAAATTAAAAATGGAAGTTCAACCCAAAGATCACTATACCTTAATAATCTATTTGGAAATTAAATAAAAAAAGGAAGTTTAATAGGAAAGTAAATTGAATTAAAATGGAAGTTGAATAAAAATAAAATGAAAGTTGCATAAAATTAAAAATGGATGTTCAATCCAGAAACCACTATACCTTAATGATCTGTTTGGAAATTAAAAAAACAAGAAAGTTTAATAGAAAAGTAAAGTGTATAAAAATGGAAGTTGAATAAAAATAAAATGAAAGTTGCAGAAAATTAAATATGGAAGTTCAATCCAGAAACCAGTTTACCTTAGCGATCTATTTGAAAATTAAATAAAAAAGGAAGTTTAATAGCAAAGTAAATTGAATAAAAATAGAAGTTGAATAAAAATAAAAATGAAAGTTGCATAAAATTAAAAATGGAAGTTCAATCCAAAAAGCACTATACCTTAATGATCTATTTTGAAATTAAATAAAAAAGGAAGTTGAGTAGAAAAGAATCTTGATTAAAAAAGGAAAATAAATAAAAATAAAAATGGAAGTTCATTCCAGAAACCAGTATACCTTAATGATCTATTTGGAAATTAAATAAAAAAGGAAGTTTAATAGGAAAGTAAATTGAATAAAAATGGAAGTAGAATAAAAACAAAAATGAAAGTTGCATAAAATTAAAAATGGAAGTTCAATCCAGAAACCACTATACCTTAACGATCTATTTGGAAATTAAATAAAAAATGAAGTTTAATAGAAAAGTAAATTGAATAAAAATAAAAATGAAAGTTGCATAAAACTAAAATTGGAAGTTCAATCCAGAAACCACTATTCCGTAACGACCTATTTGGAAATTAAATAAAAAAGAAAGTTTAATAGAAAAGTAAATTGATTAAAAATTGAAGTAAAATTAAAATATAAATGAAAGTTGCATAAAATTAAAAATGGAAGTTCAATCCAGAAAGCACTATACCTTAACGATCTACTTGGAAATTAAATAAAAAAGGAAGTTTAATTGGAAAGTAAATTGAATTAAAATGGAAGTAGAATAAAAATAAAAATGAAAGTTGCATAAAATTAAAAATGGAAGTTCAATCCAGAAACCACTATACCTTAACGATCTATTTGGAAATTAAATAAAAGAGGAAGTTTAATAGAAAAGTAAATTGAATAAAAATGGAAGTTGAATAAAAATAAAAATGAAAGTTGCATAAAATTAAAAATGGAAGTTCAATCCAGAAACCACTATACCTTAACGATCTACTTGGAAATTAAATAAAAAAGAAAGTTTATTAGGAAAGTAAATTGAATTAAAATCGAAGTAGAATAAATATAAAAATGAAAGTTGCAGAAAATTAAATATGGAAAGTCAATCCAGAAACCACTATACCTTAACGATCTATTTGGAAATTAAATAAAAAAGGAAGTTTAATAGAAAAGTAAATTGATTAAAAATGGAAGTTGAATAAAAATAAAAATGGAAGTTGCATAAAATTAAAAATGGAAGTTCAATCCAGAAACCACTATACCTTAACGATCTATTTGGAAATTAAATAAAAAATGAAGTTTAATAGAAAAGTAAATTGAATAAAAATAAAAATGAAAGTTGCATAAAACTAAAATTGGAAGTTCAATCCAGAAACCACTATACCGTAACGACCTATTTGGAAATTAAATAAAAAAGAAAGTTTAATAGAAAAGTAAATTGATTAAAAATTGAAGTAAAATTAAAATATAAATGAAAGTTGCATAAAATTAAAAATGGAAGTTCAATCCAGAAACCACTATACCTTAACGATCTATTTGGAAATTAAATAAAAGAGGAAGTTTAATAGAAAAGTAAATTGAATAAAAATGGAAGTTGAATAAAAATAAAAATGAAAGTTGCATAAAATTAAAAATGGAAGTTCAATCCAGAAACCACTATACCTTAACGATCTATTTGGAAATTAAATAAAAAAGGAAGTTTAATAGAAAAGTAAATTGAATAAAAATGGAAGTTGAATAAAAATAAAAATGGAAGTTGCATAAAATTAAAAATGGAAGTTCAATCCAAAAAGCACTATACCTTAATGATCTATTTTGAAATTAAATAAAAAAGGAAGTGGAGTAGAAAAGAATCTTGAATAAAAAAGGAAATTAAATAAAAATAAAAATGGAAGTTGCAGAAAATTAAAAATGGAAGTTCATTCCAGAAACCACTATACCTTAATGATCTATTTGGAAATTAAATAAAAACGGAAGTTTAATAGGAAAGTAAATTGAATAAAAATGGAAGTAGAATAAAAACAAAAATGAAAGTTGCAGAAAATGAAAAATGGAAGTTCAATCCAGAAACCACTATACCTTAACGAACTATTTGGAAATTAAATAAAAAAGGAAGTTTAATAGGAAAGTAAATTGAATAAAAATGGAAGTTGAATAAAAATAAAAATGAAAGTCGCATAAAATTAAAAATGGAAGTTCAATCCAAAAATCACTGTACCATAACGATCCATTTGGAAATTAAATAAAAAAGTAAGTTTAATAGGAAAGTAAATTGATTAAAAATTGAAGTAAAATAAAAATAAAAATGAAAGTTGCATAAAATTAAAAATGCAAGTTCAATCCAGAAACCACTTTACCTTAACGATCTATTTGGAAATTAAAAAAAAAAGGAAGATTAATTGGAAAGTAAATTGAATAAAAATGGAAGTAGAATAAAAATAAAAATGAAAGTTGCATAAAATTAAAAATGGAAGTTCAATCCAGAAACCACTATACCTTAGGGCTCTATTTTGAAATTAAATAAAAAAGGAGATTAATAGAAAAGTAAACTGAATAAAAATGGAAGTTTAATAAAAATAAAAATGAAAGTTGCAGAAAATTAAATATGGAAGTTCAATCCAGAAACCACTATATCTTAACGATCTATTTGGAAATTAAATAAAAAAGTAAGTTGAATAAAAATGGAAGTTGAATAAAAATAAAAATGAAAGTTGCATAAAATTAAAAATGGAAGTTCAAAAGAAAAACCACTATACCTTAACGATCTATTTGGAAATTAAATAAAAAAGGTAGTTTAATAGAAAAGTAAATTGAATAAAAATGGAAGTTGAATAAAAATAAAAATGAAAGTTGCATAAAATTAAAAATGGAAGTCCAATCCAAAAACAACTATACCTTAACGATCTATTTGGAAATTAAATAAAAAAGGTAGTTTAATAGAAAAGTAAATTGAATAAAAATGGAAGTTGAATAAAAATAAAAATGAAAGTTGCATAAAATTAAAAATGGAAGTTCAATCCAAAAACCACTATACCTTAACGATCTATTTGGAAATTAAATAAAAAATGAAGTTGAGTAGAAAAGAATCTAGAATAAAAAAGGAAGTTACATAAAAATAAAAATGAAGTTGCAGAAAATTAAAAATGGAAGTTCATTCCAGAAACCACTATACCTTAACGATCTATTTGGAAATTAAATATAAAAGGAAGTTTAATAGAAAAGTAAACTAAATTAAAATGGAAGTTGAATAAATATAAAAATGAAAGTTGCAGAAAATTAAATATGGAAGTTCAATCCAGAAACCACTATACCTTAACGATCTATTTGGAAATTAAATAAAAAAGTAAGTTGAATAAAAATGGAAGTTGAATAAAAATAAAAATGAAAGTTGCATAAAATTAAAAATGGAAGTTCAAAACAAAAACCACTATACCTTAACGATCTATTTGGAAATTAAATAAAAAAGGTAGTTTAATAGAAAAGTAAATTGAAAAATAATGGAAGTAGAATAAAAATAAAAATGAAAGTTGCATAAAATTAAAAATGGAAGTTCAATCCAGAAACCACTATACCTTAGGGCTCTATTTTGAAATTAAATAAAAAAGGAAGTTTAATAGAAAAGTAAACTGAATAAAAATGGAAGTTTAATAAAAATGAAAATGAAAGTTGCAGAAAATTAAATATGGAAGTTCAATCCAGAAACCACTATACCTTAACGATCTATTTGGAAATTAAATAAAAAAGTAAGTTGAATAAAAATGGAAGTTGAATAAAAATAAAAATGAAAGTTGCATAAAATTAAAAATGGAAGTTCAAAACAAAAACCACTATACCTTAACGATCTATTTGGAAATTAAATAAAAAAGGTAGTTTAATAGAAAAGTAAATTGAATAAAAATGGAAGTTGAATAAAAATAAAAATGAAAGTTGCATAAAATTAAAAATGGAAGTTCAATCCAAAAACCACTATACCTTAACGATCTATTTGGAAATTAAATAAAAAATGAAGTTGAGTAGAAAAGAATCTAGAATAAAAAAGGAAGTTACCTAAAAATAAAAATGAAGTTGCAGAAAATTAAAAATGGAAGTTCCTTCCAGAAACCACTATACCTTAACGATCTATTTGGAAATTAAATAAAAAAGGAAGTTTAATAGAAAGGTAAACTGAATTAAAAAGGAAGTTAAATAAATATAAAAATGAAAGTTGCAGAAAATTAAATATGGAAGTTCAATCCAGAAACCACTATACCTTCACGATCTGTTCGGAAATTAAATAAAAAAGGAAGTTTAATAGAAAAGTAAATTGAATAAAAATGGAAGTTGAATAAAAATAAAAATGAAAGTTGCATAAAATTAAAAAAGGAAGTTCAATACAAAAACCACTATACCTTAAACGATCTATTTGGAAATTAAATAAAAAAAGGTAGTTTAATAGAAAAGTAAGTTGAATAAAAATGGAAGTTGTATAAAAATAAAAATGAAAGTTGCATAAAATTAAAAATGGATGTTCAATCCAGAAACCACTATACCTTGACGATCTACTTGGAAATTAAATAAAAAAGGAAGTTTAATGGGAAAGTAAATTGAATTAAAATGGAAGTAGAATAAAAATAACAATGAAAGTTGCATAAAATTGAAAATGGAAGTTCAATCCAAAAAGCACTATACCTTAATGATCTATTTTGAAATTAAATAGAAAAGGAAGTTGAGTAAAAATGGAAGTTGAATAAAAATAAAAATGAAAGTTGCATAAAATTAAAAATGGATGTTCAATCCAGAAACCACTATACCTTAACGATCTATTTGGAAATTAAATAAAAAAGGAAGTTTAATAGGAAAGTAAATTGAATAAAAACGGAAGTAGAATAAAAACAAAAATGAAAGTTGCAAAAAATTAAAAATGGAAGTTCAATCCAGAAACCACTATACCATAACGATCTACTTGGAAATTAAATAAAAAAGGAAGTCTAATAGAAAAGTAAATTGAATAAAAATGGAAGTCGAATAAAAACAAAAATGAAAGTTGCATAAAATTAAAAATGGAAGTTCAATCCAGAAACCACTATATCTTAACGATCTATTTGGAAATTAAATAAAAACGGAAGTTGAGTAGAAATGAAACTTGAATAAAAAAGGAAGTTAAATAAAAATAGAAATGGAAGTTGCAGAAAATTAAAAATGGAAGTTCATTCCAAAAACCACTATACCTTAACGATCTAATTGGAAATTAAATAAAAAAGGAAGTTTAATAGAAAAGTAAATTGAATTAAAATGGAAGTAGAATAAAAATGAAAATGAAAGTTGCATAAAATTAAAAATGGATGTTCAATCCATGTAACGCCCTCAAAAAAATAAGCATTAAACCCATTAGATAAGACATGCATTTATATACAAACTATCCACATTCCTTTATTCATTAGAGTTTCATATACATATGTATTACATGTTAACATCAAAACAAAATGCCCTACGGGCTTACAGCTTTCCAAGTTAACACTTGGTTACAACGAAGAGTTCTAACTCGTTTACACATTAAGCCCTTGGCTTGAAGTTACATATAATACATCAAAAGTAAAACGACAAAACTATGCCCACCACTAGCCTCCCAGCTATGTCCTTGGAGGTGGCATGCTTCCTGTACCTGAAAATGATATTCCCATATAGGGTGAGCCACAGCCCAGTAGAAATACACTAAACCAACCATGGACATTGACTAAAACATTAGCATTTGATAGTTGGTCAACACTGATACAATCACATAAATTACATATTTATGTCAACGACTTACAAGTCCCATTTACTTTTCATTTTCCCTTTTTCAACAGATAAGCATGCTAGCTCTATCTTCATCTCCACAGATATGTATAAAAACTATATCTCACATTCAGATAAGCATAAAAGCTATATCCACATTCTCAACAGATATGTTTATCAACAATCTCCACAGATAAGCATACAAGCTGTATCCACATTCTATAACAGATATGTATATCAACAATATCCACAGATAAGCATACAAGCTGTATCCACACTTCACAAAGATAAGCATATGAGCTCTATCTTCACTTCTCTAGACAAGCATATGAGCTCTGTCTACGGAGTTCATCCCCTATCTCCTCCAAATACCTATCCGGTTTAGAGGTACATCCCCTATCTTCCCCTAAACCGCGGAGTACATCCCCTATCTCCTCCTCTACACATAACGTATATAAACACATTGGTTCTATATACAATCACACAATACACACAATTAATGTATTCTATCAACCGTCAAGTTCCATGACACATTCCATTGATTAGTTTCCGTTTACCTAATCATCATGCATTGTCTACAACAATCTCGACTATCCTCCACCGATAGCCCAAAGCAGTTATTTCTAAAACAGAAAATAAATGCACAAATGGATATTCAATCAACATTTCATTTCCTCATTTCTCACCAATTAATTATCCCAATTAATTAAACAATGTAATTAGGCCATCTTCCATAATTACTATTTCAACCCTTAGGTCCATTTTCATCAATGATTCAACAATCATTCCATTTTTCTATGCCAAACATGCATCTAGGTTTATTATGAATAAAACCTCAACTTTTGTAAAATTACACAAAAGCCCCAAACTTTCACAAAATTACCAAACCAAGCCCAACATCTCAAAATACCAAAATTTAAAGACAAAACCCATAGAGAGGAGTAGGTTATCCCTACCTCAAATTCGGAGTCCCAAAGGAGAAGACGACAAAACCCAACGTGCTCCAAAACCCAAGATTTTCAGATTAAAATGAAGCCCTCGACGATCAACAACTTTTTTGTAAAGGCCAAAGGTGAGTAAATCACTCTTACTAGATCAAAACCTAGAGAGAAGGTAGTATCTAGAGTGAGAGGCTCAACAATGGTGATTTTGGAAAAGTAAGAGAGAGAAGAGAAAGCAAAAAGTGATTTGGAAAGTCACAACTTCGGGTCTTTAACCCAGGTCTCCGCTCGAGCGTAAAACACCCCGCTCGAGCGGCCACTCACAGACTTACGCTCGAGCGGCCAACCTCCCGCTCGAGCGCAGAATGCACTCGCTCAGCACTTTTGCAGAAACAGACCTACGCTCGAGCTGCCAACCCTACGCTCGAGCGTACAACACTGCACAACAAATACTGGATGGGTGTATTCCCCGCTCGAGCGCCAACACCTCCGCTCGAGCGTACAGGCCAAAATCTGGGCAACTAGTTTTGGTTTCTAAACTCAACCAACCTGTAACAAACCCGCTCAACACATCCTATAACTCAATTATGAAGTAAAAAGGATGCAAACAAAATAATAAACAACTACCAACATCCACGGACACATGTCCGGATCACTGTACATCAAGGGTAAACCCGGGATCGCTATAACCTCCCCCCCTTAAAGAATTTCGTCCCCGAAATTAAACACAAGTTTTCAAAAACAAGTTTTCCTCCATTTTAAACAATGTTACATTTTAACATTCAACAATTCGACCCATTACCGGTCATCCCATCCCTTTAACAAGAGACATATCACAATATGTAAACAACATATGTATTATTAACATGCACCAACATTATGCACTAACTTTCCAATGTCAACAATATAGTCAATATATATAGTGTTACATCCAACTACCATATGAGGCAAGTTCCAAAACATGCTTCCAATAATCAAAACATTCTCAATGTTTTACAACTTAAGACATATATAAAAGCTCTTAAGTTCAACATAATGTAAAATTTAAATACAAGATCACATATCAATAAACAAGTCCGGATATTTCTCTCGGACTTCCAACTCACGTTCCCAAGTGGCTTCCTCCACTCCGTGATGTTTCCACAAGACTTTCACCAAAGGAATGGTCTTGCCACGCAGGACCTGATCCCGCCTATCCAAGACCCGAACCGGTCTCTCCTCATACGAGGCATCTTCATCTACCTCTAAATCAGTCCAATCCAACACATGTGATGGATCTGGCTCATACTTCCGAAGCATACTCACATGAAACACGTCATGTACTCCGGACAACTGCGGCGGTAAGGCTAACCGATAAGCAACCTCACCTATCCTCTCAAGGATCTCAAAAGGACCAATAAACCGAGGGGATAACTTCCCACTCTTCCCAAACCTCATCAGACCTCGCCTAGGTGATATCTTCAGAAAGACATGATCACCTACCTCAAACGCCAAAGGCCTCCTCCTACGGTCAGCATATGATTTCTGCCGACTCTGGGCTGTAACAAGCCTCCTACGGATAAGCTCAACTTTCTCCATCGTCTCCCTAACCAACTCTGGACCCAACAAAGGTGCATCACCCACCTCGGCCCAACAAACTGGAGACCTACACGGTCGGCCATACAAGGCCTCAAACGGTGCCATACCGATGCTAGACTGAAAACTGTTGTTGTAGGCAAACTCTACCAATGGCAAGTGCCTCTCCCACGTCCCACTGAAATCCAGGACACAACCCCGAAGCATATCCTCGAGGATCTGAATAGTACGCTCGGACTGCCCGTCAGTCTGAGGATGATAAGCCGTACTAAAGGTCAACTTAGTGCCCAAGGCACTCTGCAAACTCTGCCACAACCTAGCAGTAAAACGAGGATCTCTATCTGAGACGATCGTCACTGGGACCCCGTGCAATCTCACTACATCCCGAATGTACAAATCGGCAAGATGATCTACCGAATCTCTCACGCGCATAGGAATAAAGTGCGCCGACTTAGTCAACCGGTCTACAACCACCCAAATAGCATCACTACCCCGCTGAGTCCTCGGAAGACCTACAACGAAGTCCATAGTGACATGCTCCCACTTCCACTCGGCAATAGGCAAGGGTTGTAACAAACCCGCTGGCCTCTGATGCTCGGCCTTCACTTGCTGGCAAGTAAGGCACTTCGATACGAAAACAGCCACATCTCTTTTCATACCCCGCCACCAAAACTGGCGACCCAAATCCTGATACATCTTAGTACCTCCCGGATGCACCGCAAGGCGCGAATGGTGAAACTCTCGGAGTACGTCCTCTCGGCAAGACTCCGGTACAAATAAACGATCTCGGTATCTCACACTCTGGTCAGGATACACCGTTAAACCCTTCTCAACTTTCCCACTGGAGATCTTCTCTCGGAGGGATTCTACCTCAAGGTCACCTCTCTGTGCCTCTAACACTCTAGTCACCAGTGTAGGCTGCACAACAACAGAAAACAAGGCCGCAGCCTCGACAGATTCGCCCAGTAGCAAATCAAACTCGCCAAGTGCTCCCAACATCACCCATTCTCGGATGGCTATACAAGCTACATCACTAATGGTTTTCCTACTAAGGGCATCGGCCACAACATTGGCCTTCCCCGGATGATAATGCAACTCAAAATCATAATCCTCGATGAACTCCATCCATCTCCTCTGCCTCAAATTCAAGTCTTTCTGTGTAAACAGATACTTCAAACTCTTGTGGTCCGAGAATACCTCGAACTTCTCACCATAAAGGTAGTGCCTCCAGATTTTCAAGGCAAAAATCACAGCTGCTAACTCTAGGTCGTGTGTGGGGTAATTCTTCTCGTGTATTTTCAACTGACGTGAGCCATAAGCTACTACTTTCCCTTCTTGCATCAACACACAACCCAAACCCTCTCGTGAAGCATCACAATAAACCGCATAACCCAACCCTCTCTCCGGAATAATTAACACCGGAGCGGTGGTCAATCTAACTTTCAACTCTTGGAACGACTTTTCACAAGTTTCACTCCACACAAACTTGACTCCCTTCCGAGTCAGCCTAGTCAATGGTGACGCTAGCCTGGAGAAATCTTTCACAAACCGACGGTAGTACCCAGCCAATCCCAGAAAACTGCGGATCTCAAACACACTCTTAGGCTGTGCCCAATCTTGCACTGCCTCAACCTTGGATGTATCAACAGACACCCCTTCCCCGGATACCACGTGGCCTAAGAATTTGACTTCCCCCAGCCAGAACTCACACTTCCCAAACTTAGCATACAGCCTATGGGCTCTAAGCAACTCAAGCACCACTCTCAAGTGTGCCTCATGCTCCTCCTCGGTAGGCGAATAAATAAGAATGTCGTCTACGAAGACAACCACAAATCGGTCTAAGAACTCCCGGAAAATCCGGTTCATCAAGTCCATAAAGACTGCCGGTGCATTGGTAAGTCCGAATGGCATCACCAGAAACTCATAATGGCCATACCGCGTGCGGAATGCCGTTTTCGGAATATCCTCCTCCCTGACCCTCAACTGATGGTAACCCGATCTCAAGTCTATCTTAGAGAAACAACGGGAACCCTTCAACTGGTCAAACAAATCATCTATACGGGGCATAGGGTACTTATTCTTAACCGTAGCCCGATTCAACTTCCGGTAGTCTATACACAATCTCAAGGCACCATCTTTCTTTTTAACAAAGAGGGCCGGTGCTCCCCACGGTGAAACACTAGGGCGAACAAAGCCCTTATCAAGCAATTCCTGGAGCTGAACTTTCAACTCAACCAGCTCTGCTGGAGCAAAACGGTAAGGTGCCATAGAAATCGGCGCCATACCAGGCACTAAATCAATAGAGAACTCTATCTCTCGGTGAGGTGGCAAACTAACAAGATCTTCGGGAAAGACATCCGAATACTCACAAACCACCCTCGGTAACTCAATCTGAGTCTCACCACTCTTACCACTCTCAAAGCTGGCAAGTAGACTACTAAGCTCACTTCGCCCTCGCGAATCATACCCCGGTGGCAAAACACTACCAACCCGGTCTCCCAAGAAATGGAACCACTCCCCGCTCAAGGTACACAATGTAACCCTCTGGCGGTAGCAATCAATAACAGCCCGGTATGACGATAACCAGTCCATACCCAAAATAACATCAAAACCCTTCATGGGCATGACAACAAACGGAAAAGGAAGCCTATAGTCGGCGACCTCTATATCACATCCTCTAACACCCTGTTTCAGGATCAACTCACCACCCAAAGGCGATACCACACAAATAGGAGATGCTAACTGTGCTAACTCCAATTCCAAAACAGATGCAAATGCAGCAGATACAAAAGAATGAGATGCACCCGTGTCTATCAACACATTAGCAACTGAGTTGCAAAACAGAAAAGTACCTCTCACCACCGATGGAGCTGGTACTAAATCCTGCGCGGTAACAGCATACACGCGCCCCGTAGGCCCCTGGTCTACCTGCTCACCTCTCGGAGCAAAAGACTGGTGCACAGACTGGGATGACGAAGCTCCCGGATTGGCCCTCGAGGCCTGCACAGACTGAGCTGGCTGAAAACCCTGCGTCTGCCTAGAACCAGACGCTCCCGAAGTGGCACTCAACTGTGGGCAAAACCTCTTCATGTGCCCAGGTTGTCCACACTGATAACAAGTCAAGAGCTGCCCCCTGCCCAAACTCTGACTCTGCGGTCTAGCTGAAGAAGAAGCAGCTTTCTGACCCCCACCCTTCTGCGGGCAAACAGATACCTTGTGACCCAGCTGGCCACACTTGTAACAGGTGAAATCCCCCTGACCACCTCTCCCGGAGCCTGCACTCGGCACTGGGAAGGTCGATCTAGCAACACCACCCTGCGACTGCTGAGGGTTAGAACCCCTCTGCCTCTTGCCATCACCCTGGCTATCCTGGCTCCTCTTGGAGCCTCTCTGACCCTCATCCTCCTCCTGCATCATAAGCTCCATATGAGCTGCAGCGTCCACTAAGTGTCTATACTCTCGAATATAAGACCCACCAATTCTCAACTTGAGGCCCCGCCTCAACTTCCGCTCAAACTCATAGCAACGGCGTTCCTCAGACGCCACCAGTTCAGGTGCAAACCTAGACAGACTGGTAAAAGTAGCCTCAAACTCGGCCACTGACAAGCCCTGCTGATTAAGCCGGCTAAACTGATCCCTCAGCTTTTCCCTAGCTGCTGCTGATAAAAACCTCTCCTGAAAAGCATTCACAAACGCCTCCCAAGTACCACCAACACGAGCTTTCTCGTACTTCCACCATTGACCCGCATCTCCCTTCAGTTGGAAGGATGCCAAGGTCACTTTCAGTGCTCCGTCCTCGATGCCAAGCATCTCAAACGTCTTCGTTGTCTGTTCGAGCCATTCATCTGCCTTAAGCGGCTCTTTAGGATCCCCGATAAACTCGTCCGGATTACACCGGAAGAACTCCCTCTTCAAGAAGGAAGGCCCTGTCTCAGCTGCCTGATTCCCAGCTCTAAGAATACCCAAAGCTCCCGCTATCTCTCTGGCCAAGGCACCCATAGCCTGCTGACCTACTGGCTCGGCCACATTGGCCTGCCCAACTCCCTCCTGCACTGCCGGAATCTCACCCTGTAACGGTACTTCCTGCCTCGCAGGTCTACCACGTCTAGCACCTCTTCCTCGTCCTGACATCCTAATAAAGGTAACACAGAACGTTAGCACATTCACAAATGTGCCGAAACTGAACACTCACGTCCTAATGCATTGACAACTGTAATTCACTCCACATAAGCACATAAACACATAAGCACTTACGAATTTCATTTCCGGATAATGATAGTCCCGAGGCGTTACTAGAGTTCCGGTTAGAAATAGCATTGATCAAGTGCTTTTCCAACAAGACTCCCAGAAACTCAAGGATCCAATCAACATCCTAGAAATTAAATCCCATACCCACATAGTCACATAAGCATGTTATCAAATAAACACATAGCATATGGTACTACATCTAAGTCTCTATCAAGCGAGACAAACCCATTGTGATCCTAATCACTTCCCACGTACCCAAAGTATTCGAACCCGGTACGCTCTGATACCAAGTTGTAACGCCCTCAAAAAAATAAGCATTAAACCCATTAGATAAGACATGCATTTATATACAAACTATCCACATTCCTTTATTCATTAGAGTTTCATATACGTATGTATTACATGTTAACATCAAAACAAAATGCCCTACGGGCTTACAGCTTTCCAAGTTAACACTTGGTTACAACGAAGAGTTCTAACTCGTTTACACATTAAGCCCTTGGCTTGAAGTTACATATAATACATCAAAAGTAAAACGACAAAACTATGCCCGCCACTAGCCTCCCAGCTATGTCCTTGGAGGTGGCATGCTTCCTGTACCTGAAAATGATATTCCCATATAGGGTGAGCCACAGCCCAGTAGAAATACACTAAACCAACCATGGACATTGACTAAAACATTAGCATTTGATAGTTGGTCAACACTGATACAATCACATAAATTACATATTTATGTCAACGACTTACAAGTCCCATTTACTTTTCATTTTCCCTTTTTCAACAGATAAGCATGCTAGCTCTATCTTCATCTCCACAGATATGTATAAAAACTATATCTCACATTCAGATAAGCATAAAAGCTATATCCACATTCTCAACAGATATGTTTATCAACAATCTCCACAGATAAGCATACAAGCTGTATCCACATTCTATAACAGATATGTATATCAACAATATCCACAGATAAGCATACAAGCTGTATCCACACTTCACAAAGATAAGCATATGAGCTCTATCTTCACTTCTCTAGACAAGCATATGAGCTCTGTCTACGGAGTTCATCCCCTATCTCCTCCAAATACCTATCCGGTTTAGAGGTACATCCCCTATCTTCCCCTAAACCGCGGAGTACATCCCCTATCTCCTCCTCTACACATAACGTATATAAACACATTGGTTCTATATACAATCACACAATACACACAATTAATGTATTCTATCAACCGTCAAGTTCCATGACACATTCCATTGATTAGTTTCCGTTTACCTAATCATCATGCATTGTCTACAACAATCTCGACTATCCTCCACCGATAGCCCAAAGCAGTTATTTCTAAAACAGAAAATAAATGCACAAATGGATATTCAATCAACATTTCATTTCCTCATTTCTCACCAATTAATTATCCCAATTAATTAAACAATGTAATTAGGCCATCTTCCATAATTACTATTTCAACCCTTAGGTCCCATTTTCATCAATGATTCAACAATCATTCCATTTTTCTATGCCAAACATGCATCTAGGTTTATTATGAATAAAACCCCAACTTTTGTAAAATTACACAAAAGCCCCAAACTTTCACAAAATTACCAAACCAAGCCCAACATCTCAAAATACCAAAATTTAAAGACAAAACCCATAGAGAGGAGTAGGTTATCCCTACCTCAAATTCGGAGTCCCAAAGGAGAAGACGACAAAACCCAACGTGCTCCAAAACCCGAGATTTTCAGATTAAAATGAAGCCCTCGACGATCAACAACTTTTTTGTAAAGGCCAAAGGTGAGTAAATCACTCTTACTAGATCAAAACCTAGAGAGAAGGTAGTATCTAGAGTGAGAGGCTCAACAATGGTGATTTTGGAAAAGTAAGAGAGAGAAGAGAAAGCAAAAAGTGATTTGGAAAGTCACAACTTCGGGTCTTTAACCCAGGTCTCCGCTCGAGCGTAAAACACCCCGCTCGAGCGGCCACTCACAGACTTACGCTCGAGCGGCCAACCTCCCGCTCGAGCGCAGAATGCACTCGCTCAACACTTTTGCAGAAACAGACCTACGCTCGAGCTGCCAACCCTACGCTCGAGCGTACAACACTGCACAACAAATACTGGATGGGTGTATTCCCCGCTCGAGCGCCAACACCTCCGCTCGAGCGTACAGGCCAAAATCTGGGCAACTAGTTTTGGTTTCTAAACTCAACCAACCTGTAACAAACCCGCTCAACACATCCTATAACTCAATTATGAAGTAAAAAGGATGCAAACAAAATAATAAACAACTACCAACATCCACGGACACATGTCCGGATCACTGTACATCAAGGGTAAACCCGGGATCGCTATAATCCAGAAACCACTATACCTTAACGATCTATTTGAAAATTAAATAAACAAGAAAGTTTAATAGAAAAGTAAAGTGTATAAAAATGGAAGTTGAATAAAAATAAAAATGAAAGTTGCAGAAAATTAAATATGGAAGTTCAATCCTGAAACCCGTTTACCTTAGCGATCTATTTGGAAATTAAATAAAAAAGGTAGTTTAATAGCAAAGTAAATTGAATAAAAATAGAAGTTGAATAAAAATAAAAATGAAAGTTGCATAAAATTAAAAATGGAAGTTCAATCCAAAAAGCACTATACCTTAATGATCTATTTTGAAATTAAATAAAAATAAAAATAGAAGTCGCAGAAAATTAAAAATAGAAGTTCATTCCAGAAACCACTATACCATAACAATCTATTTGGAAATTAAATAAAAAAGGAAGATTGATAGGAAAGTAAATTGAATAAAAATGGAAGTAGAATAAAAATAAAAATGAAAGTTGCATAAAATTAAAAATGGAAGTTCAATTCGGAAACCACTATACCTTAACGATCAATTTGGAAATTAAATAGAAAAGGAAGTTTAATAGAAAAGTAAACTGAATAAAAATGGAAGTTGAATAAAAATAAAAATGAAAGTTGCAGAAAATTAAATATGGAAGTTCAATCCAGAAACCACTATACCTTAACGATCTATTTGGAAATTAAATAAAAAACTAAGTTTAATAGAATAGTAAATTGAATAAAAATGGAAGTTGAATAAAAATAAAAATGAAAGTTGCATAAAATTAAAAATGGAAGTTCAATACAAAAACCACTATGCCTTAACGATCTATTTGGAAATTAAATAAAAAAGGTAGTTTAATAGAAAAGTAAATTGAATAAAAATGGAAGTTGAACAAAAATAAAAATGAAAGTTGCATAAAATTAAAAATGGAAGTTCAATCCAAAAATCACTATACCTTAATGATCTATTTGGAAATTAAATAAAAAAGGAAGTTTAATAGAAAAGTAAACAGAATAAAAATGGAAGTTGAATAAATATAAAAATGAAAGTTGCAGAAAATTAAATATGGAAGTTCAATCCAGAAACCACTATACCTTGACGATCCATTTGGAAATTAAATAAAAAAGGAAGTTTAATAAAAAAGTAAATTGAATAAAAATGGAAGTTGAAAAAAAATATAAATGAAAGTTGCATAAAATTAAAAATGGAAGTTCAATACAAAAACCACTATACCTTAACGATCTATTTGGAAATTAAATAAAAAAGGTAGTTTAATAGAAAAGTAAGTTGAATAAAAATCGAAGTTGAATAAAAATAAAAATGAAAGTTGCATAAAATTAAAAATAGAAGTTCAATCCAAAAACCACTGTACCTTAACGATCTATTTGGAAATTAAATAAAAAAGGAAGTTTAATAGAAAAGTAAATTGATTAAAAATTGAAGTAAAATAAAAATAAAAATGAAAGTTGCATAAAATTAAAAATGGAAGTTCAATCCAGAAACCACTATACCTTAACGATCTACTCGGAAATTAAATAAAAAAGGAAGTTTAATAGGAAAGTAAATCGAATTAAAATGGAAGTAGAATAAAAATAAAAATGAAAGTTGCATAAAATTAAAAATGGAAGTTCAATCCAGAAACCACTATACCTTAACGATCTACTTGGAAATTAAATAAAAAAGGAAGTTTAATAGAAAAGTAAATTGAATAAAAATGGAAGTCGAATAAAAATAAAAATGAA
This sequence comes from Camellia sinensis, assembly GCF_055761805.1. Classification (NCBI taxonomy): domain Eukaryota; kingdom Viridiplantae; phylum Streptophyta; class Magnoliopsida; order Ericales; family Theaceae; genus Camellia; species Camellia sinensis. The sequence continues at coordinate 34,714,411 of NW_028128987.1, forward strand.
AGTTGCATAAAATTAAAAATGGAAGTTCAATCCAAAAACCACTATATCTTAACGATCTATTTGGAAATTAAATAAAATAGGAAGTTGAGTAGAAAAGAAACTTGAATAAAAAAGGAAGTTAAATAAAAATAGAAATGGAAGTTGCAGAAAATTAAAAATGGAAGTTCATTCCAGAAACCACTATACCTTAACGATCTATTTGGAAATTAAATAAAAAAGGAAGTTTAATAGAAAAGTAAACTGAATTAAAATGGAAGTTGAATAAATATAAAAATGAAAGTTGCAGAAAATTAAATATGGAAGTTCAATCCGGAAACCACTATACCTTAACGATCTATTCGGAAATTAAATAAAAATGTAAGTTGAATAAAAATGGAAGTTGAATAAAAATAAAAATGAAAGTTGCATAAAATTAAAAATGGAAGTTCAAAACAAAAACCACTATACCTTAACGATCTATTTGGAAATTAAATAAAAAAGGTAGTTTAATAGAAAAGTAAATTGAAAAAAAATGGAAGTAGAATAAAAATAAAAATGAAAGTTGCATAAAATTAAAAATGGAAGTTCAATCCAGAAACCACTATACCTTAGGGCTCTATTTTGAAATTAAATAAAAAAGGAAGTTTAATAAAAAAGTAAACTGAATAAAAATGGAATTTTAATAAAAATAAAAATGAAAGTTGTAGAAAATTAAATATGGAAGTTCAATCCAGAAACCACTATACCTTAACGATCTATTTGGAAATTAAATAAAAAAGTAAGTTGAATAAAAATGGAAGTTGAATAAAAATAAAAATGAAAGTTGCATAAAATTAAAAATGGAAGTTCAAAACAAAAACCACTATACCTTAACGATCTATTTGGAAATTAAATAAAAAAGGTAGTTTAATAGAAATGTAAATTGAATAAAAATAAAAATGAAAGTTGCATAAAATTAAAAATGGAAGTTCAATCCAAAAACCACTATATACCTTAACGATCTATTGGGAAATTAAATAAAAAATGAAGTTGAGTAGAAAAGAATCTAGAATAAAAAAGGAAGTTACCTAAAAATAAAAATGAAGTTGCAGAAAATTAAAAATGGAAGTTCCTTCCAGAAACCACTATACCTTAACGATCTATTTGGAAATTAAATAAAAAAGGAAGTTTACTAGAAAGGTAAACTGAATTAAAAAGGAAGTTAAATAAATATAAAAATGAAAGTTGCGGAAAATTAAATATGGAAGTTTAATCCAGAAACCACTATACCTTCACGATCTATTTGGAAATTAAATAAAAAAGGAAGTTTAATAGAAAAGTAAATTGAATAAAAATGGAAGTTGAATAAAAATAAAAATGAAAGTTGCATAAAATTAAAAAAGGAAGTTCAATACAAAAACCACTATACCTTAAATGATCTATTTGGAAATTAAATAAAAAAGGTAGTTTAATAGAAAAGTAAGTTGAATAAAAATGGAAGTTGAATAAAAATAAAAATGAAAGTTGCATAAAATTAAAAATGGATGTTCAATCCATAAACAACTATACCTTAACGATCTACTTGGAAATGAAATAAAAAAGGAAGTTTAATGGGAAAGTAAATTGAATTAAAATGGAAGTAGAATAAAAATAAAAATGAAAGTTGCATAAAATTGAAAATGGAAGTTCAATCCAAAAAGCACTATTCCTTAATGATCTATTTTGAAATTAAATAGAAAAGGAAGTTGAGTAAAAATGGAAGTTGAATAAAAATAAAAATGAAAGTTGCATAAAATTAAAAATGGATGTTCAATCCAGAAACCACTATACCTTAACGATCTATTTGGAAATTAAATAAAAAAGGAAGTTTAATAGGAAAGTAAATTGAATAAAAACGGAAGTAGAATAAAACAAAAATGAAAGTTGCATAAAATTAAAAATGGAAGTTCAATCCAGAAACCACTATACCTTAATGCTCTATTTTGAAATTAAATAAAAAAGGAAGTTTAATAGAAAAGTAAACTGAATAAAAATGGAAGTTTAATAAAAATAAAAATGAAAGTTGCAGAAAATTAAATATGGAAGTTCTATCCAGAAACAACAATACCTTAACGATCTATTTCGAAATTAAATAAAAAAGTAAGTTGAATAAAAATGGAAGTTGAATAAAAATAAAAATGAAAGTTGCATAAAATTAAAAATGGAAGTTCAATACAAAAACCACTATACCTTAACGATCTATTTGGAAATTAAATAAAAAAGGTAGTTTAATAGAAAAGTAAGTTGAATAAAAATGGAAGTTGAATAAAAATAAAAATGAAAGTTGCATAAAATTAAAAATGGAAGTTCAATCCAAAAACCACTGTACCTTAACGATCTATTTGGAAATTAAATAAAAAGGGAAGTTTTATAGAAAAGTAAATTGATTAAAAATTGAAGTAAAATTAAAATAAAACTGAAGCTTGCGTAAAATTAAAAATGGAAGTTCAATCCAGAAACCACTATACCTTAACGATCTACTTGGAAATTAAATAAAAAAGGAAGTTTAATAGGAAAGTAAATTGAATTAAAATGGAAGTAGAATAAAAATAAAAATGAAAGTTGCATAAAATTAAAAATGGAAGTTCAATCCAGAAACCACTATACCTTAACGATCTACTTGGAAATTAAATAAAAAAGGAAGTCTAATGGAAAAGTAAATTGAATAAAAATGGAAGTCGAATAAAAACAAAAATGAAAGTTGCATAAAATTAAAAATGGAAGTTCAATCCAGAAACCACTATATCTTAACGATCTATTTGGAAATTAAATAAAAAAGGAAGTTTAGTAGAAATGAAACTTGAATAAAAAAGGAAGTTAAATAAAAATAGAAATGGAAGTTGCAGAAAATTAAAAATGGAAGTTCATTCCAGAAACAACTATACCTTAACGATCTATTTGGAAATTAAATAAAAAAGGAGGTTTAATAGAAAAGTAAATTGAATTAAAATGGAAGTAGAATAAAAATGAAAATGAAAGTTGCATAAAATTAAAAATGGATGTTCAATCCAGAAACCACTATACCTTAACGATCTATTTGGAAATTAAATAAACAAGAAAGTTTAATAGAAAAGTAAAGTGTATAAAAATGGAAGTTGAATAAAAATAAAAATGAAAGTTGCAGAAAATTAAATATGGAAGTTCAATCCTGAAACCAGTTTACCTTAGCGATCTATTTGGAAATTAAATAAAAAATGAAGTTTAATAGCAAAGTAAATTGAACAAAAATAGAAGTTGAATAAAAATAAAAATGAAAGTTGCATAAAATTAAAAATGGAAGTTCAATCCAAAAAGCACTATACCTTAATGATCTATTTTGAAATTAAATAAAAATAAAAATAGAAGTCGCAGAAAATTAAAAATAGAAGTTCATTCCAGAAACCACTATACCTTAACGATCTATTTGGAAATTAAATAAAAAAGGAAGATTAATAGGAAAGTAAATTGAATAAAAATGGAAGTAGAATAAAAATAAAAATGAAAGTTGCATAAAATTAAAAATGGAAGTTCAATTCAGAAACCACTATACCTTAACGATCTATTTGGAAATTAAATAGAAAAGGAAGTTTAATAGAAAAGTAAACTGAATAAAAATGGAAGTTCAATAAAAATAAAAATGAAAGTTGCAGAAAATTAAATATGGAAGTTCAATCCAGAAACCACTATACCTTAACGATCTATTTGGAAATTAAATAAAAAACTAAGTTTAATAGAATAGTAAATTGAATAAAAATGGAAGTTGAATAAAAATAAAAATGAAAGTTGCATAAAATTAAAAATGGAAGTTCAATACAAAAACCACTATACCTTAACGATCTATTTGGAAATTAAATAAAAAAGGTAGTTTAATGGAAAAGTAAATTGAATAAAAATGGAAGTTGAACAAAAATAAAAATGAAAGTTGTATAAAATAAAAATGGAAGTTCAATCCAAAAATCACTATACCTTAATGATCTATTTGGAAATTATATAAAAAAGGAAGTCTAATAGAAAAGTAAATTGAATAAAAATGGAAGTCGAATAAAAATAAAAATGAAAGTTGCATAAAATTAAAAATGGAAGTTCAATCCAAAAACCACAATATCTTAACGATCTATTTGGAAATTAAATAAAAAAGGAAGTTGAGTAGAAAAGAAACTTGAAAAAAAAAGGAAGTTAAATAAAAATAGAAATGGAAGTTGCAGAAAATTAAAAATGGAAGTTCATTCCAGAAACCACTATACCTTAACGATCTATTTGGAAATTAAATAAAAAAAGGAAGTTTAATAGAAAAGTAAACTGAATTAAAATGGAAGTTGAATAAATATAAAAATGAAAGTTGCAGAAAATTAAATATGGAAGTTCAATCCATAAACCACTATACCTTAACGATCTATTCGGAAATTAAATAAAAAAGTAAGTTGAATAAAAATGGAAGTTGAATAAAAATAAAAATGAAAGTTGCATAAAATTAAAAATGGAAGTTCAAAACAAAAACCACTATACCTTAACGATCTATTTGGAAATTAAATAAAAAAGGTAGTTTAATAGAAAAGTAAATTGAATAAAAATGGAAGTTGAATAAAAATAAAAATGAAAGTTGCATAAAATTAAAAATGGAAGTTGAATCCAAAAACCACTATACCTTAACGATCTATTTGGAAATTAAATAAAAAATGAAGTTGAGTAGAAAAGAATCTAGAATAAAAAAGGAAGTTACATAAAAATAAAAATGATGTTGCAGAAAATTAAAAATCGAAGTTCATTCCAGAAACCACTATACCTTAACGATCTATTTGGAAATTAAATAAAAAAGGAAGTTTAATAGAAAGGTAAACTGAATTAAAATGGAAGTTGAATAAATATAAAAATGAACGTTGCAGAAAATTAAATATGGAAGTTCAATGCAGAAACCACTATACCTTCACCATCTATTTGGAAATTAAATAAAAAAGGAAGTTTAATAGAAAAGTAAATTGAATAAAAATGGAAGTTGAATAAAAACAAAAATGAAAGTTGCAAAAAATTAAAAAAGGAAGTTCAATACAAAAATCACTATACCTTAAACGATCTATTTGGAAATTAAATAAAAAAGGTAGTTTAATAGAACAGTAAGTTGAATAAAAACGGAAGTTGAATAAAATAAAAATGAAAGTTGCATAAAATTAAAAATGGAAGTTCAATCCAGAAACCACTATACCTTAACGATCTAGTTGGAAATTAAATAAAAAAGGAAGTCTAATAGAAAAGTAAATTGAATAAAAATGGAAGTCGAATAAAAACAAAAATGAAAGTTGCATAAAATTAAAAATGGAAGTTCAATCCAGAAACCACTATATCTTAACGATCTATTTGGAAATTAAATAAAAATGGTAGTTGAGTAGAAATGAAACTTGAATAAAAAAGGAAGTTAAATAAAAATAGAAATGGAAGTTGCAGAAAATTAAAAATGGAAGTTCATTCCAGAAACCACTATACCTTAACGATCTATTTGGAAATTAAATAAAAAAGGAAGTTTAATAGAAAAGTAAATTGAATTAAAATGGAAGTAGAATAAAAATGAAAATGAAAGTTGCATAAAATTGAAAATGGATGTTCAATCCAGAAACCACTATACCTTAACGATCTATTTGGAAATTAAATAAACAAGAAAGTTTAATAGAAAAGTAAAGTGTATAAAAATGGAAGTTGAATAAAAATAAAAATGAAAGTTGCAGAAAATTAAATATGAAAGTTCAATCCTGAAACCAGTTTACCTTAGCGATCTATTTGGAAATTAAATAAAAAAGGAATTTTAATAGCAAAGTAAATTGAATAAAAATAGAAGTTGAATAAAAATAAAAATGAAAGTTGCATAAAATTAAAAATGGAAGTTCAATCCAAAAAGCACTATACCTTAATGATCTATTTTGAAATTAAATAAAAATACAAATAGAAGTCGCAGAAAATTAAAAATGGAAGTTCATTCCAGAAACCACTATACCTTAACGATCTATTTGGAAATTATATAAAAAAGGAAGATTAATAGGAAAGTAAATTGAATAAAAATGGAAGTAGAATAAAAATAAAAATGAAAGTTGCATAAAATTAAAAATGGAAGTTCAATTCAGAAACCACTATACCTTAACGATCTATTTGGAAATTAAATAGAAAAGGAAGTTTAATAGAAAAGTAACTGAATAAAAATGGAAGTTCAATAAAAATAAAAATGAAAGTTGCAGAAAATTAAATACGGAAGTTCAATCCAGAAACCACTATACCTTAACGATCTATTTGGAAATTAAATAAAAAACTAAGTTTAATAGAATAGTAAATTGAATAAAAATGGAAGTTGAATAAAAATAAAAATGAAAGTTGCATAAAATTAAAAATGGAAGTTCAATACAAAAACCACTATACCTTAACGATCTATTTGGAAATTAAATAAAAAAGGTAGTTTAATAGAAAAGTAAATTGAATAAAAATGGAAGTTGAACAAAAATAAAAATGAAAGTTGTATAAAATAAAAATGGAAGTTCAATCCAAAAATCACTATACCTTAATGATCTATTTGGAAATTAAATAAAAAAGGAAGTTTAATAGAAAAGTAAACTGAATCAAAATGGAAGTTGAATAAATATAAAAATGAAAGTTGCAGAAAATTAAATATGGAAGTTCAATCCAGAAACCACTATACCTTAACGATCCATTTGGAAATTAAATAAAAAAAGAAGTTTAATAGAAAAGTAAATTGAATAAAAATGGAAGTTGAAAAAAAATATAAATGAAAGTTGCATAAAATTAAAAATGGAAGTTCAATACAAAAACCACTATACCTTAACGATCTATTTGGAAATTAAATAAAAAAGGTAGTTTAATAGAAAAGTAAGTTGAATAAAAATAAAAGTTGAATAAAAATAAAAATGAAAGTTGCATAAAATTAAAAATGGAAGTTCAATCCAAAAACCACTGTACCTTAACGATCTATTTGGAAATTAAATAAAAAAGGAAGTTTAATAGAAAAGTAAATTGATTAAAAATTGAAGTAAAATTAAAATAAAAATGAAAGTTGCATAAAATTAAAAATGGAAGTTCAATCCAGAAACCACTATACCTTAACGATCTACTTGGAAATTAAATAAAAAAGTAAGTTTAATAGGAAAGTAAATTGAATTAAAATGGAAGTACTATAAAAATAAAAATGAAAGTTGCATAAAATTAAAAATGGAAGTTCAATCCAGAAACCAGTATACCTTAACGATCTACTTGGAAATTAAATAAAAAAGGAAGTCTAATAGAAAAGTAAATTGAATAAAAATGGAAGTCGAATAAAAATAAAAATGAAAATTGCATAAAATTAAAAAAGGAAGTTCAATCCAAAAACCACTATATCTTAATGATCTATTTTGAAATTAAATAAAAAAGGAAGTTGAGTAGAAAAGAATCTTGAATAAAAAAATAAATTAAATAAAAATAAAAATGGAAGTTGCAGAAAATTAAAAATGGAAGTTCATTCCAGAAACCACTATACCTTAATGATCTATTTCGAAATTAAATAAAAAAGGAAGTTTAGTAGGAAAGTAAATTGAATAAAAATGAAAGTTGAATAAAAATAAAAATGAAAGCTGTATAAAATTAAAAATGGAAGTTCAATCCAAAAAGCACTATACCTTAATGATCTATTTGGAAATTAAATAAAAAAGGAAGCTGAATAAATATAAAAATGAATGTTGCAGAAAATTAAATATGGAGGTTCAATCTAGAAACCACTATACATTAACGATCTATTTGGAAATTAAATAAAAAAGGAAGTTTAATAGAAAAGTAAATTGAATAAAAATGGAAGTTGAATAAAAATATAAATGAAAGTTGCATAAAATTAAAAATGGAAGTTCAATACAAAAACCACTATACCTTAACGATCTATTTGGAAATTAAATAAAAAAGGTAGTTTAATAGAAAAGTAAGTTGAATAAAAATGGAAATGAATAAAAATAAAAATGAAAGTTGCATAAAATTAAAAATGGAAGTTCAATCCAAAAACCACTATACCTTAACGATCTATTTGGAAATTAAATAAAAAAGGAAGTTTAATAGAAAAGTAAATAGAATAAAAATGGAAGTTGAATAAAAATAAAAATGAAAGTTGCATAAAACAAAAATTCGAAGTTCAATCCAGAAACCACTATACCTTAACGACCTATTTGGAAATTAAATAAAAAAGGAAGTTTAATAGGAAAGTAAATTGAATTAAAATGGAAGTAGAATAAAAATAAAAATGAAAGTTGCATAAAATTAAAAATGGAAGTTCAATCGAGAAACCACTATACCTTAACGATCTACTAGGAAATTAAATAAAAAAGGAAGTCTAATAGAAAAGTAAATTGAATAAAAATGGAAGTCGAATAAAAACAAAAATGAAAGTTGCATAAAATTAAAAATGGAACTTCAATCCAAAAACCACTATATCTTAACGATCTATTTGGAAATTAAATAAAAAAGGAAGTTGAGTAGAAATGAAACTTGAATAAAAAAGAAAGTTAAATAAAAATAGAAATGGAAGTTGCAGAAAATTAAAAATGGAAGTTCATTCTAGAAACCACTATACCTTAACGATCTATTTGGAAATTAAATAAAAAAGGAAGTTTAATAGAAAAGTAAATTAAATAAAAATGGAAGTAGAATATAAATAAAAATGAAATTTGCATAAAATTAAAAATGGAAGTTCAATCCAGAAACCACTATACCTTAGCGATCTATTTGGAAATTAAATAAAAAGGAAGTTTAATAGGAAAGTAAATTGAATTAAAATGGAAGTAGAAGAAAAATGAAAGTGAAAGTTGCATAAAATTAAAAATGGATGTTCAATCCAGAAACCACTATACCTTAACGATCTATTTGGAAATTAAATAAACAAGGAAGTTTAATAGAAAAGTAAAGTGTATAAAAATGGAAGTTGAATAAAAATAAAAATGAAAGTTGCAGAAAATTAAATATGGAAGTTCAATCCAGAAACCAGTTTACCTTAGCGATCTATTTGGAAATTAAATAAAAAAGGAAGTTTAATAGCAAAGTAAATCGAATAAAAATAGAAGTTGAATAAAAATAAAAATGAAAGTTGCATAAAATTAAAAATGGAAGTTCAATCCAAAAAGCACTATACCTTAATGATCTATTTTGAAATTAAATAAAAAAGGAAGTTGAGTAGAAAAAAATCTTGAATAAAAAAGGAAATTCAATAAAAATAAAAATGGAAGTCGCAGAAAATTAAAAATGGAAGTTCATTCCAGAAACCACTATACCTTAACGATCTATTTGGAAATTAAATAAAAAAGGAAGATTAATAGTAAAGTAAATAGAATAAAAATGGAAGTAGAATAAAAATAAAAATGAAAGTTGCATAAAATTAAAAATGGAAGTTCAATTCAGAAACCACTATACCTTAACGATCTATTTGGTAATTAAATAGAAAAGGAAGTTTAATAGAAAAGTAAACAGAATAAAAATGGAAGTTGAATAAAAATAAAAATGAAAGTTGCAGAAAATTAAATAGGGAAGTTCAATCCAGAAACCACTATACCTTAACGATCTATTTGGAAATTAAATAAAAAACTAAGTTTAATAAAATAGTAAATTGAATAAAAATGGAAGTTGAATAAAAATAAAAATGAAAGTTGCATAAAATTAAAAATGGAAGTTTAATACAAAAACCACTATACCTTAACGATCTATTTGGAAATTAAATAATAAAGGTAGTTTAATAGAAAAGTAAATTGAATAAAAACGGAAGTTGAATAAAAATAAAAATGAAAGTTGCATAAAATTAAAAATGGAAGTTCAATCCAAAAATCACTATACCTTAATGATCTATTTGGAAATTAAATAAAAAGGCAAGTTTAATAGAAAAGTAAACTGAATAAAAATGGAAGTTGAATAAATATAAAAATGAAAGTTGCAGAAAATTAAATATGGAAGTACAATCCAGAAACCACTATACCTTAACGATCTATTTGGAAATTAAATAAAAAAGGAAGTTTAATAGAACAGTAAATTGAATAAAAATGGAAGTTGAAAAAAAATATAAATGAAAGTCGCATAAAATTAAAAATGGAAGTTCAATACAAAAACCACTATACCTTAACGATCTATTTGGAAATTAAATGAAAAAGGTAGTTTAATAGAAAAGTAAGTTGAATAAAAATCGAAGTTGAATAAAAATAAAAATAAAAGTTGCATAAAATGAAAAATGGAAGTTCAATCCAAAAACCACTGTACCTTAACGATCTATTTGGAAATTAAATAAAAAAGGAAGTTTAATAGAAAAGTAAATTGATTAAAAATTGAAGTAAAATTAAAATAAAAATGAAAGTTGCATAAAATTAAAAATGGAAGTTCAATCCAGAAACCACTATACGTTAACGATCTACTTGGAAATTAAATAAAAAAGGAAGTTTAATAGGAAAGTAAATTGAATTAAAATGGAAGTAGAATAAAAATAAAAATGAAAGTTGCATAAAATTAAAAATGGAAGTTGAATCCAGAAACCACTATACCTTAACGATCTACTTGGAAATTAAATAAAAAAGGAAGTCTAATAGAAAAGTAAATTGAATAAAAATGGAAGTCGAATAAAAATAAAAATGAAAGTTGCATAAAATTAAAAAAGGAAGTTCAATCCAAAAACCACTATATCTTAATGATCTATTTTGAAATTAAATAAAAAAGGAAGTTGAGTAGAAAAGAATCTTGAATAAAAAAAGAAATTAAATAAAAATAAAAATGGAAGTTGCAGAAAATTAAAAATGGAAGTTCATTCCAGAAACCACTATACCTTAATGATCTATTTCGAAATTAAATAAAAAAGGAAGTTTAGTAGGAAAGTAAATTGAATAAAAATGGAAGTAGAATAAAAAAAAATGAAAGTTGCATAAAATTAAAAATGGAAGTTCAATCCAGAAACCACTATACTTTAACCATCAATTTGGAAATTAAATAAAAAATGAAGTTTAATCGAAAAGTAAATAGAATAAAAATGGAAGTTGAATAAAAATAAAAATGAAAGTTGCATAAAACAATAACTGGAAGTTCAATCCAGAAACCACTATACCTTAACGACCTATTTGGAAATTAAATAAAAAAGGAAGTTTAATAGAAAATTAAATTGATTAAAAATTGATGTAAAATTAAAATATAAATGAAAGTTGCATAAAATTAAAAATGAAAGTTCAATCCAGAAACCACTATACCTTAACGATCTACTTGGAAATTAAATAAAAAAGGAAGTTTAGTAGGAAAGTAAATTGAATTAAAATGGAAGTAGAATAAAAATAAAAATGAAAGTTGCATAAAATTAAAAATGGAAGTTCAATCCCGAAACCACTATACCTTAACGATCTATTTGGAAATTAAATAAAAAAGGAAGTTTAATAGAAAAGTAAATTGAATAAAAATGGAAGTCGAATAAAAATAAAAATGAAAGTTGCATAAAATTAAAAATGGAAGTTCAATCCAGAAACCACTATACCTTAACGATCTACTTGGAAATTAAATAAAAAAGAAAGTTTAATAGGAAAGTAAAATGAATTAAAATGGAAGTAGAATAAATATAAAAATGAAAGTTGCAGAAAATTAAATATGAAAGTTCAATCCAGAAACCACTATACCTTAACGATCTATTTGGAAATTAAATAAAAAAGGAAGTTTGATAGAAAAGTAAATTGAATAAAAATGGAAGTTGAATAAAAATAAAAATGAAATTTGCAAAAAATTAAAAATGTAAGTTCAATAAAAAAACCGCTATACCTTAACGATCTATTTGCAAATTAAATAAAAAATGTAGTTTAATAGAAAAGTAAGTTGAATAAAATTGGAAGTTGAATAAAAATAAAAATGAAAGTTGCATAAAATTAAAAATGGAAGTTCAATCCAAAAACCACTGTACCTTAACGATCCATTTGGAAATTAAATAAAAAAGTAAGTTTAATAGAAAAGTAAATTGATTAAAAATTGAAGTAAAATAAAAATAAAAATGAAAGTTTCATAAAATTAAAAATGGATGTTCAATTCAGAAACCACTATACGTTAACGATCTACTTGGAAATTAAATAAAAAAGGAAGTTCAATAGGAAAGTAAATTGAATTAAAATGGAAGTAGAATGAAAATAAAAATGAAAGTTGCATAAAATTAAAAATGGAAGTTCAATCCAGAAACCACTTTACCTTAACGATCTATTTGGAAATTAAATAAAAAAGGAAGTTTAATAGAAAAGTAAATTGATTAAAAATGGATGTAGAATTAAAATAAAAATGAAAGTTGCATAAAATTAAAAATGGAAGTTCTATCCAGAAACAACTATACCTTAACGATCTACTTGGAAATAAAATAAAGAAGGAAGTTTAATAGGAAAGTAAATTGAATTAAAATGGAAGTGGAATAAAAACAAAAATGAAAGTTGCATAAAATTAAAAATGGAAGTTCAATCCAGAAACCACTATACCTTAGCGATCTATTTGGAAATTAAATAAAAAGGAAGTTTAATAGGAAAGTAAATTGAATTAAAATGGAAGTAGAATAAAAATAAAAATGAAAGTTGCATAAAATTAATAATGGAAGTTCAATCCAGAAACCACTTTACCTTAACGATCTATTTGGAAATTAAATAAAAAAGGAAGTTTAATAGAAAAGTAAATTGAATAAAAATGGAAGTTGAATAAAAATAAAATTGAAAGTTGCGTAAAATTAAAAATGGAAGTTCAATCCAAAAACCACTATACCTTAACGATATATTTGGAAATTAAATAAAAAAGGAAGTTCAGCAGAAAAGAAACGTGAATAAAAAAGGAAGTTAAATAAAATTAAAAATGGAAGTTCATTCCAGAAACCACTATATCTTAATGATCTATTTGGAAATTAAATAAAAAAGGAAGTTTAATAGAAAAGTAAATTGATTAAAAATGGATGTAGAATAAAAATAAAAATGAAAGATGCATAAAATTAAAAATGGAAGTTCTATCCAGAAACCACTATACCTTAACGATCTACTTGGAAATAAAATAAAGAAGGAAGTTTAATAGGAAAGTAAATTGAATTAAAATGGAAGTGGAATAAAAATAAAAATGAAAGTTGCATAAAATTAAAAATGGAAGTTCAATCAAGAAACCACTATACCTTAGCGATCTATTTGGAAATTAAATAAAAATGAAGTTTAATAGGAAAGTAAATAGAATTAAAATGGAAGTAGAATAAAAATGAAAATGAAAGTTGCATAAAATTAAAAATGGATGTTCAATCCAGAAACCACTATACCTTAACGATCTATTTGGAAATTAAATAAACAAGAAAGTTTAATAGAAAAGTAAAGTGTATAAAAATGGAAGTTGAATAAAAATAAAAATGAAAGTTGCAGAAAATTAAATACGGAAGTTCAATCCAGAAACCAGTTTACCTTAGCGATCTATTTGGAAATTAAATAAAAAAGGAAGTTTAATAGCAAAGTAAATTGAATAAAAATGGAAGTCGAATAAAAATAAAAATGAAAGTTGCATAAAATTAAAAATGGAAGTTCAATCCCGAAACCACTATACCTTAACGATCTATTTGGAAATTAAATAAAAAAGGAAGTTTAATAGAAAAGTAAATTGAATAAAAATGGAAGTCGAATAAAAATAAAAATGAAAGTTGCATAAAATTAAAAATGGAAGTTCAATCCAGAAACCACTATACCTTAACGATCTACTTGGAAATTAAATAAAAAAGAAAGTTTAATAGGAAAGTAAAATGAATTAAAATGGAAGTAGAATAAATATAAAAATGAAAGTTGCAGAAAATTAAATATGAAATTCAATCCAGAAACCACTATACCTTAACGATCTATTTGGAAATTAAATAAAAAAGGAAGTTTGATAGAAAAGTAAATTGAATAAAAATGGAAGTTGAATAAAAATAAAAATGAAATTTGCAAAAAATTAAAAATGTAAGTTCAATAAAAAAACCGCTATACCTTAACGATCTATTTGGAAATTAAATAAAAAATGTAGTTTAATAGAAAAGTAAGTTGAATAAAAATGGAAGTTGAATAAAAATAAAAATGAAAGTTGCATAAAATTAAAAATGGAAGTTCAATCCAAAAACCACTGTACCTTAACGATCCATTTGGAAATTAAATAAAAAAGTAAGTTTAATAGAAAAGTAAATTGATTAAAAATTGAAGTAAAATAAAAATAAAAATGAAAGTTTCATAAAATTAAAAATGGATGTTCAATTCAGAAACCACTATACGTTAACGATCTACTTGGAAATTAAATAAAAAAGGAAGTTCAATAGGAAAGTAAATTGAATTAAAATGGAAGTAGAATGAAAATAAAAATGAAAGTTGCATAAAATTAAAAATGGAAGTTCAATCCAGAAACCATTTTACCTTAACGATCTATTTGGAAATTAAATAAAAAAGGAAGTTTAATAGAAAAGTAAATTGATTAAAAATGGATGTAGAATTAAAATAAAAATGAAAGTTGCATAAAATTAAAAATGGAAGTTCTATCCAGAAACCACTATACCTTAACGATCTACTTCGAAATAAAATAAAGAAGGAAGTTTAATAGGAAAGTAAATTGAATTAAAATGGAAGTGGAATAAAAACAAAAATGAAAGTTGCATAAAATTAAAAATGGAAGTTCAATCCAGAAACCACTATACCTTAGCGATCTATTTGGAAATTAAATAAAAAGGAAGTTTAATAGGAAAGTAAATTGAATTAAAATGGAAGTAGAATAAAAATAAAAATGAAAGTTGCATAAAATTAAAAATGGAAGTTCAATCCAGAAACCACTTTACCTTAACGATCTATTTGGAAATTAAATAAAAAAGGAAGTTTAATAGAAAAGTAAATTGAATAAAAATGGAAGTTGAATAAAAATAAAATTGAAAGTTGCGTAAAATTAAAAATGGAAGTTCAATCCAAAAACCACTATACCTTAACGATCTATTTGGAAATTAAATAAAAAAGGAAGTTGAGCAGAAAAGAAACGTGAATAAAAAAGGAAGTTAAATAAAATTAAAAATGGAAGTTCATTCCAGAAACCACTATATCTTAATGATCTATTTGGAAATTAAATAACAAAGGAAGTTTAATAGAAAAGTAAATTGATTAAAAATGGATGTAGAATAAAAATAAAAATGAAAGTTGCATAAAATTAAAAATGGAAGTTCAATCCAGAAACCACTATACCTTAACGATCTACTTGGAAATTAAATAAAAAAGGAAGTCTAATAGAAAAGTAAATTGAATAAAAATGGAAGTCGAATAAAAATAAAAATAAAAGTTGCATAAAATTAAAAAAGGAAGTTCAATCCAAAAACCACTATATCTTAATGATCTATTTTGAAATTAAATAAAAAAGGAAGTTGAGTAGAAAAGAATCTTGAATAAAAAAAGAAATTAAATAAAAATAAAAATGGAAGTTGCAGAAAATTAAAAATGGAAGTTCATTCCAGAAACCACTATACCTTAATGATCTATTTCGAAATTAAATAAAAAAGGAAGTTTAGTAGGAAAGTAAATTGAATAAAAATGGAAGTAGAATAAAAAAAAAAAATGAAAGTTGCATAAAATTAAAAATGGAAGTTCAATCCAGAAACCACTATACTTTAACCATCAATTTGGAAATTAAATAAAAAATGAAGTTTAATCGAAAAGTAAATAGAATAAAAATGGAAGTTGAATAAAAATAAAAATGAAAGTTGCATAAAACAATAACTGGAAGTTCAATCCAGAAACCACTATACCTTAACGACCTATTTGGAAATTAAATAAAAAAGGAAGTTTAATAGAAAAGTAAATTGATTAAAAATTGATGTAAAATTAAAATATAAATGAAAGTTGCATAAAATTAAAAATGAAAGTTCAATCCAGAAACCACTATACCTTAACGATCTACTTGGAAATTAAATAAAAAAGGAAGTTTAGTAGGAAAGTAAATTGAATTAAAATGGAAGTAGAATAAAAATAAAAATGAAAGTTGCATAAAATTAAAAATGGAAGTTCAATCCCGAAACCACTATACCTTAACGATCTATTTGGAAATTAAATAAAAAAGGAAGTTTAATAGAAAAGTAAATTGAATAAAAATGGAAGTCGAATAAAAATAAAAATGAAAGTTGCATAAAATTAAAAATGGAAGTTCAATCCAGAAACCACTATACCTTAACGATCTACTTGGAAATTAAATAAAAAAGAAAGTTTAATAGGAAAGTAAAATGAATTAAAATGGAAGTAGAATAAATATAAAAATGAAAGTTGCAGAAAATTAAATATGAAAGTTCAATCCAGAAACCACTATACCTTAACGATCTATTTGGAAATTAAATAAAAAAGGAAGTTTGATAGAAAAGTAAATTGAATAAAAATGGAAGTTGAATAAAAATAAAAATGAAATTTGCAAAAAATTAAAAATGTAAGTTCAATAAAAAAACCGCAATACCTTAACGATCTATTTGGAAATTAAATAAAAAATGTAGTTTAATAGAAAAGTAAGTTGAATAAAATTGGAAGTTGAATAAAAATAAAAATGAAAGTTGCATAAAATTAAAAATGGAAGTTGAATCCAAAAACCACTGTACCTTAACGATCCATTTGGAAATTAAATAAAAAAGTAAGTTTAATAGAAAAGTAAATTGATTAAAAATTGAAGTAAAATAAAAATAAAAATGAAAGTTGCATAAAATTAAAAATGGAAGTTCAATCAAGAAACCACTATACCTTAGCGATCTATTTGGAAATTAAATAAAAATGAAGTTTAATAGGAAAGTAAATAGAATTAAAATGGAAGTAGAATAAAAATGAAAATGAAAGTTGCATAAAATTAAAAATGGATGTTCAATCCAGAAACCACTATACCTTAACGATCTATTTGGAAATTAAATAAACAAGAAAGTTTAATAGAAAAGTAAAGTGTATAAAAATGGAAGTTGAATAAAAATAAAAATGAAAGTTGCAGAAAATTAAATACGGAAGTTCAATCCAGAAACCAGTTTACCTTAGCGATCTATTTGGAAATTAAATAAAAAAGGAAGTTTAATAGCAAAGTAAATTGAATAAAAATGGAAGTCGAATAAAAATAAAAATGAAAGTTGCATAAAATTAAAAATGGAAGTTCAATCCCGAAACCACTATACCTTAACGATCTATTTGGAAATTAAATAAAAAAGAAAGTTTAATAGAAAAGTAAATTGAATAAAAATGGAAGTCGAATAAAAATAAAAATGAAAGTTGCATAAAATTAAAAATGGAAGTTCAATCCAGAAACCACTATACCTTAACGATCTACTTGGAAATTAAATAAAAAAGAAAGTTTAATAGGAAAGTAAAATGAATTAAAATGGAAGTAGAATAAATATAAAAATGAAAGTTGCAGAAAATTAAATATGAAAGTTCAATCCAGAAACCACTATACCTTAACGATCTATTTGGAAATTAAATAAAAAAGGAAGTTTGATAGAAAAGTAAATTGAATAAAAATGGAAGTTGAATAAAAATAAAAATGAAATTTGCAAAAAATTAAAAATGTAAGTTCAATAAAAAAACCGCTATACCTTAACGATCTATTTGGAAATTAAATAAAAAATGTAGTTTAATAGAAAAGTAAGTTGAATAAAAATGGAAGTTGAATAAAAATAAAAATGAAAGTTGCATAAAATTAAAAATGGAAGTTCAATCCAAAAACCACTGTACCTTAACGATCCATTTGGAAATTAAATAAAAAAGTAAGTTTAATAGAAAAGTAAATTGATTAAAAATTGAAGTAAAATAAAAATAAAAATGAAAGTTTCATAAAATTAAAAATGGATGTTCAATTCAGAAACCACTATACGTTAACGATCTACTTGGAAATTAAATAAAAAAGGAAGTTCAATAGGAAAGTAAATTGAATTAAAATGGAAGTAGAATGAAAATAAAAATGAAAGTTGCATAAAATTAAAAATGGAAGTTCAATCCAGAAACCACTTTACCTTAACGATCTATTTGGAAATTAAATAAAAAAGGAAGTTTAATAGAAAAGTAAATTGATTAAAAATGGATGTAGAATTAAAATAAAAATGAAAGTTGCATAAATTTAAAAATGGAAGTTCTATCCAGAAACCACTATACCTTAACGATCTACTTGGAAATAAAATAAAGAAGGAAGTTTAATAGGAAAGTAAATTGAATTAAAATGGAAGTGGAATAAAAACAAAAATGAAAGTTGCATAAAATTAAAAATGGAAGTTCAATCCAGAAACCACTATACCTTAGCGATCTATTTGGAAATTAAATAAAAAGGAAGTTTAATAGGAAAGTAAATTGAATTAAAATGGAAGTAGAATAAAAATAAAAATGAAAGTTGCATAAAATTAAAAATGGAAGTTCAATCCAGAAACCACTTTACCTTAACGATCTATTTGGAAATTAAATAAAAAAGGAAGTTTAATAGAAAAGTAAATTGAATAAAAATGGAAGTTGAATAAAAATAAAATTGAAAGTTGCGTAAAATTAAAAATGGAAGTTCAATCCAAAAACCACTATACCTTAACGATCTATTTGGAAATTAAATAAAAAAGGAAGTTGAGCAGAAAAGAAACGTGAATAAAAAAGGAAGTTAAATAAAATTAAAAATGGAAGTTCATTCCAGAAACCACTATATCTTAATGATCTATTTGGAAATCAAATAACAAAGGAAGTTTAATAGAAAAGTAAATTGATTAAAAATGGATGTAGAATAAAAATAAAAATGAAAGATGCATAAAATTAAAAATGGAAGTTCTATCCAGAAACCACTATACCTTAACGATCTACTTGGAAATAAAATAAAGAAGGAAGTTTAATAGGAAAGTAAATTGAATTAAAATGGAAGTGGAATAAAAATAAAAATGAAAGTTGCATAAAATTAAAAATGGAAGTTCAATCAAGAAACCACTATACCTTAGCGATCTATTTGGAAATTAAATAAAAATGAATTTTAATAGGAAAGTAAATTGAATTAAAATGGAAGTAGAATAAAAATGAAAATGAAAGTTGCATAAAATTAAAAATGGATGTTCAATCCAGAAACCACTATACCTTAACGATCTATTTGGAAATTAAATAAACAGGAAAGTTTAATAGAAAAGTAAAGTGTATAAAAATGGAAGTTGAATAAAAATAAAAATGAAAGTTGCAGAAAATTAAATACGGAAGTTCAATCCAGAAACCAGTTTACCTTAGCGATCTATTTGGAAATTAAATAAAAAAGGAAGTTTAATAGCAAAGTAAATTGAATAAAAATGGAATTCAATAAAAATAAAAATGAAAGTTGCATAAAATTAAAAATGGAAGTTCAATCCAAAAACCACTATACCTTAACGATCTATTTGGAAATTAAATAAAAAAGGAAGTTGAGTAGAAAAGAATCTTGAATAAAAAAGGTAATTAAATAAAAATAGAAATGGAAGTTGCAGAAAATTAAAAATGGAAGTTCATTCCAGAAACCACTATACCTTAACGATCTATTCGGAAATTAAATAAAAAAGGAAGATTAATAGGAAAGTAAATTGAATAAAAATGGAAGTAGAATAAAAATAAAAATGAAAGTTGAATAAAATTAAAAATGGAAGTTCAATTCAGAAACCACTATACCTTAACGATCTATTTGGAAATTAAATAAAAAGGGAAGTTTAATAGAAAAGTAAACTGAATAAAAATGAAAGTTGAATAAAAATAAAAATGAAAGTTGCAAAAAATTAAATATGAAAGTTCAATCCAGAAACCACTATACCTTAACGATCTATTTGGAAATTAAATAAAAAAGTAAGTTTAATAGAAAAGTAATTTGAATAAAAATGGAAGTTGAATAAAAATAAAAATGAAAGTTGCATAAAATAAAAAATGGAAGTTCAATACAAAAACCACTATACCTTAACGATCTATTTGAAAATTAAATAAAAAAGATAGTTTAATAGAAAATTAAATTGAATAAAATTGGAAGTTGAACAAAAATAAAAATGGAAGTTGCATAAAATTAAAAATGAAAGTTCAATCCAAAAACGACTCTACCTTAACGATCTGTTTGGAAATTAAAAAAAAAAGGAAGTTTAATAGAAAAGTAAACTGAATAAAAATGGAAGTTAAATAAAAATAAAAATGAAAGTTGCAGAAAATTAAATATGGAAGTTCAATCCAGAAACCACTATACCTTAACGATCTATTTGGAAATTAAATAAAAAAGGAAGTTTAATAGAAAAGTAAATTGAATAAAAATGGAAGTTGAATAAAAATAAAAATGAAAGTTGCATAAAATTAAAAATGGAAGTTTAATACAAAAACCACTATATCTTAACGATCTATTTGGAAATTAAATAAAAAAAAGGTAGTTTAATAGAAAAGTGAATTGAGTAAAAATGGAAGTTGAATAAAAATAAAAATGAAAGTCGCATAAAATTAAAAATGGAAGTTCAATCCAAAAACCACTATACCTTAACGATCCATTTGGAAATAAAATAAAAAATGAAGTTTAAAAGAAAAGTAAATGGATTAAAAATTGAAGTAAAATAAAAATAAAATTGAAACTTGCATAAAATTAAAAATGGATGTTCAATCCAGAAACCACTATACCTTAACGATCTACTTGGAAATTAAACAAAAAAGGAAGTTTAATAGGAAAGTAAATTGAATTAAAATGGAAGTAGAATAAAAATAAAAATGAAAGTTGCATAAAATTAAAAATGGAAGTTCAATCCAGAAACCACTTTACCTTAACGATCTATTTGGAAATTAAATAAAAAAGGAAGTTTAACAGAAAAGTAAATTGAATAAAAATGGAAGTTGAATAAAAATAAAAATGAAAGTTGCATAAAATTAAAAATGGAAGTTCAATCCAAAAACCACTATACCTTAACGATCTATTTGGAAATTAAACAAAAAAAGAAGTTGAGCAGAAAAGAAACGTGAATAAAAAAGGAAGTTAAATAAAAATAAAAATGGAAGTTCATTCCAGAAACCACTATAGCTTAATGATCTATTTGGAAATTAAATAAAAAAGGAAGTTTAATAGAAAAGTAAATTGATTAAAAATTGAAGTAAAATAAAAATAAAATTGAAACTTGCATAAAATTAAAACTGGATGTTCAATCCAGAAACCACTATACCTTAACGATCTACTTGGAAATTAAACAAAAAAGGAAGTTTAATAAAGAAGTAAATTGAATAAAAATAAAAGTTGAATAAAAATAAAAATGAAAGTTGCAGAAAATTAAATATGGAAGTTCAATCCAGAAACCACTATACCTTAACGATCTATTTGGAAATTGAATAAAAAAGGAAGTTTAATAGAAAAGTAAATTGAATAAAAATGGAAGTTGAATAAAAATAAAAATGAAAGTTGCATAAATTTAAAAATGGAAGTTCAATCCGAAAACCACTATACCTTAACGATTTATTTGGAAATAAAATAAAAAAGGAAGTTTAATAGAAAAGTAAATTGAATAAAAATGGAAGTTGAATAAAAATAAAAATGAAAGTCGCATAAAATTAAAAATAGAAGTTCAATCCAAAAACCACTATACCTTAACAATCTATTTGGAAATTAAATAAAAAAGGAAGTTTAATAGAAAAGTAAATTGATTAAAAATGGTAGTTGAATAAAAATAAAAATGAAAGTTGTATAAAATTAAAAATGGAAGTTCAATCCAAAAACCACTATACCATAACGATCTATTTGGAAATTAAATAAAAAAGGAAGTTGAGTAGAAAAGAAACTTGAATAAAAAAGGAAGTTAAATAAAAATAAAAATGGAAGTCGCAAAAAATTAAAAATGGAAGTTCAATCCAGAAACCACTATACCTTAACGATCTACATGGAAATTAAATAAAAAAGTAAGTTTAATAGAAAAGTAAATTGAATAAAAATGGAAGTAGAATATAATTAAAAATGAAAGTTGCATAAAATAAAAAATGGAAGTTCAATCCTAAAACTACTATACCATAGCGATATATTTGGAAATTAAATAAAAAATGAAGTTTAATAGGAAAAAAAATTGAATTAAAATGGAAGTACAATAAATATAAAAATGAAAGTAGCATAAAATTAAAAATGGAAGTTCAATCCAGAAACCACTTTTCCTTAACGATCTATTTGGAAATTAAATAAAAAAGGAAGTTTTATAGAAAAGTAAATTGAATAAAAATGGAAGTTAAATAAAAATAAAAATGAAAGTTGCATAAAATTAAAAATGGAAGTTCAATCCAAAAACCACTATACCTTAACGATCTATTTGGAAATTAAATAAAAAGAGGAAGTTGAGTAGAAAAAAAACGTGAATAAAAAAGGAAGTTAAATAAAAATAAAAATGGAAGTTGCAGAAAATTAAAAATGGAAGTTCGTTCCAGAAATCACTATATCTTAATGATCTATTTGTTAATTAAATAAAAAAGGAAATTTAATAGAAATGTAAATTGATTAAAAATGGAAGTAGAATATAAATAAAAATGAAAGTTACATAAAATTAAAAATGGAAGTTCTATCCAGAAACCACTATACCTTAACGATCTACTTGGAAATTAAATACAAAAGGAAGTTTAATAGAAAAGTAAATTGAATTAAAATGGAAGTAGAATAAAAATAAAAATGAAAGTTGCATAAAGTTAAAAATGGAAGTTCAATCCAGAAACTACTATACCTTAACGATCTACTTGGAAATTAAATAAAAAAGGAAGTTTAATAGAAAAGTAAATTGAATTAAAATGGAAGTAGAATAAAAATAAAAATGAAAGTTGCATAAAGTTAAAAATGGAAGTTCAATCCAGAAACCACTATACCTCAACGATCTATTTGGAAATTAAATAAAAAAGGAAGTTTAATAGAAAAGTAAATTTAATAAAAATGGAAGTTGAATAAAAATAAAAATGAAAGTTGCATAAAATTAAAAATGGAAGTTCAATCCAAAAACCACTATACCTTAACGATCTATTTGGAAATTAAATAAAAAAGGTAGTTTAATAGAAAAGTAAATTGAATAAAAATGGAAGTTGAATAAAAATAAAAATGAAAGTTGCATAAAATGAAGAATGGAAGTTCAATCCAGAAATCACGATACCTTAACGATCTATTTGGAAATTAAATAAAATAGGAAGTTTAATAGAAAAGTAAATTGAATAAAAATGGAAGATGAATAAAAATAAAAATGAAAGTCGCATAAAATTAAAAATGGAAGTTCAATCCAAAACTACTATACCTTAACGATCTATTTGGAAATTAAATAAAAAAGGAAGTTTAATAGAAAAGCAAATTGAATAAAAACGGAAGTTGAATAAAAATAAAAATGAAAGTCGCATAAAATTAAAAATGGAAGTTCAATCCAAAAACCACTATACCTTAACGATCTATTTGGAAATTAAATAAAAAAAGAAGTTTAATAGAAAAGTAAATTGAATAAAAATGGTAGTTGAATAAAAATAAGAGTGGAAGTTGCAGAAAATTAAAAATGGAAGTTCAATCCAAAAACCACTATACCTTAACGAGCTATTTGGAAATTAAATAAAAAATGAAGTTTAATAGAAAAGTAAATTGAATAAAAATGGAAGTTGAATAAAAATAGAGATGAAAGTCGCATAAAATTAAAAATGAAAGTTCAATCCAAAAACCACTATACCTTAACGATCTATTTGGAAATTAAATAAAAAAGGAAGTTTAATAGAAAAGTAAATTGAATAAAAATGGTAGTTGAATAAAAATAAAAATGAAAGTTGCATAAAATTAAAAATGGAAGTTCAATCCAAAAACCACTATACCTTAACGATCTATTTGGAAATTAAACAAAAAAGGAAGTTGAGTAGAAAAGAAACTTGAATAAAAAAGGAAGTTAAATAAAAATGAGAATGGAAGTTGAAGAAAATTAAAAATGGAAGTTCATTCCAGAAACCACTATACCTTAACGATCTATTTGGAAATTAAATAAAAAATGAAGTTTAATAGAAAAGTAAAGTGAATAAAAATGGAAGTAGAATATAATTAAAAATGAAAGTTGCAAAAAATTAAAAATGGAAGTTCAATCCAGATACCACTATATCTTAGCGATATATTTGGAAATTAAATAAAAAAGGTAGTTTAATAGGAAAGTAAATTGAATTAAAATGGAAGTGGAATAAATATAAAAATGAAAGTAGCATAAAATTAAAAATGGAAGTTCAATCCAGAAACCACTTTACCTTAACGATCTATTTGGAAATTAAATAAAAAAGAAAGTTTAATAGAAAAGTAAACTGAATAAAAATGGAAGTTGAATAAAAATAAAAATGAATGTTGCAGAAAATTAAATACGGAAGTTCAATCCAGAAACCACTATACCTTAACGATCTATTTGGAAATTAGATAAAAAAGGAAGTTTAATAGAAAAGTAAATTGAATAAAAATGGAAGTTGAATAAAAATAAAAATGAAAGTTGCATATATAGCGATCCCGATTTTCCTTTTCGTGCTTAACTGTAATCCGGATTCGATTTCGTAAGGGTGTTGTTGTCTTATCCTCTTTCTATCCCTTTCTCTTTGTGTTCGAGCTTGGGGTTGTGTTGGGCAAGTTGGGAATAAGTTGGTTGCGTTTTAAAACGTAAAGTCTTTGCCCAGTTTTTGGTCTTTCCACTCGAGCGGCGATTTTGACGCTCGAGCGGGACTCTGTTGTTGCTTGTCCGCTCGAGCAGGGGTGTTGGCGCTCAAGCGGGGAAATCACTCATCCAGTATTTCGTCTGCAGTGGTATACGCTCGAGCAGTGGATTGGACGCTCGAGCGGGAGTATGTTTCTGACGCTCGAGCGGGGACTTTGACGCTCGAGCGGGCGTCATGTCTGTAAAAGTTCTGGGAGCGTGCATCCGCCGCTCGAGCGGGGGATTGGACGCTTGAGCGGGGATCTGTGAGTGACGCTTGAGCGGGGATGTTGCCGCTCGAGCGGGGCGACTTTTATATAAAGCTGAGATCCGACCTTTTTGTTCACTTTTCAACATCTTTTCTCTCTCTTACTTTTCCAAAAAGGTATTTTGAGAGCTCGTCTCACTAAAACCCTAACTTCTCTCTTAGGATTGATCTAGTAGGAGTTGTTTTCTCACCTTGGGCCTTTACAAAAGTTGTGTTGATCGTCGAGGGCTATCTTTTAATCTGAAAATTTCAGGATTTGGAGCATTTCCGTTTCTTCATCTTCTTCGTTGCGTCCCATCATTCGAGGTAGGGATATCCTACTCCTCTTTATGAGCTTTGTCTTTGAATTTTAGCATTTTGATATGTTGGGGGTTGTTGGGTAATTTTGAGAAAGTTTGGGCCTTTGTGTAATTTTACAAGAGTTGGGGTTTTAAATATATAAACCTATATGCATGTTAGGCATAGAGAAATGAGATTAATGTTGGGACATTGATGGAAATGGAACCTTAGGGTTGTTTGTGAATTATGGTAATTTGCCCTAATTGGTTTAATTAATTAATGCATATAATTAATTGAAGAAAACGAGGAATTGAATTGAGAATGTTGAAATTGAGAATGTATGGGATTAAAGAGTGTAGACAAATCTTTTATTGCTCATCTAGTTATAATGTTGATATATTATCCAGTTGTGCATTTATTTCATACTTAGAAATAATTGCTTTGGGCTACCGGTGGAGGGTAGCGATGATTGTTGTAGACAATGCATGTTGATTAGGCAAACTAAAACTAATCATTTGGTTGTGTCATAGAGTATGACGGTTGATAGAATACATTAACTTTATGTATTGATCGATGTGTATATGATTCTGTGTTTATATGCATTGCTTGTGTAGAGGAGGAGATGGGGGATGTACTCCGCGGTTTAAGGGAAGATGGGGGATGTACCTCTAAACCGGATAGGATTGGGAGGAGATGGGGGATGAACTCCGTAGACACAGCTCATATGCTTGTCTAGAGAAGTGAAGATACAGCTCATATGCTTATCTTTGTGAAGTATAGATATAGCTCATATGCTTGTCTAGTGAAGTGTAGATATAGCTCATATGCTTATCTGTTGTAGTGTTGATACAGCTCATATGCTTATCTGTTGTAGTATTGATATAGCTCATATGCTTATCTGTGGTAATATTGATATAGCTCATATGCTTATCTGTTGTAGTAGTGATATAGCTCATAAGCTTATCTATTGAAAAGTTTGTTGATTTGATATAGCACTAAAATGTATATCATCATCGTTCGTGAAGTATGGAAGTAGTTTATGTGTTATTGATACAACACCAAAATGTGTATCCACCGTAAAAATTGGGAAAATGTTCTAATGATGAACTATAATCTCATCAAAATGTTTTGGCCAGAGTACTGAGCCCTGTTTTCAAACCCAAAGTTGAACAAGAAATGAAAAGTGAATTGTAACGTAGACTTGGTTGTCATGGAATTGAAATAAGATGTAAATGGAAGTGTAAGTATCGACCATCTATCAGTTGCTAATCTTCTAGGCATTGTTTATAGTTGGTTTAGTATATCTCTGCTGGGCTGTGGCTCACCCTATATGGGAACATCATTTCAGGTACAGGTAGCATGCCACCTCCAAGGACATAGCTTGGGAGGCTAGAGGCGGACAGACTTTTGTTCCCTTATCTCCTTTTGATGTATTACATGTAAATTCAAGCCAAGGGCTTAATGTGTAACCGAGTCAATACTCTCATTTATGACCAAGTGTTAACTTGGAAAGCTGTAAGCCCGTAGGGCATTTACCTTTGTTGTTAACGTGTAATACTTTTGTAATGAAGTACTCTGATGAATTGAGCAAATGTGGATCTTTTGTATATAAATGTATGTTTATATGGATGGGTTTAACGTTATTATTTTGAGGGCGTTACAGCATAAAATTAAAAATGGAAGTTCAATACAAAAACCACTATACCTTAACGATCTATTTGGAAATTAAATAAAAATGGTAGTTTAATAGAAAAGTAAATTGAATAAAAATGGAAGTTGAATAAAAATAAAAATGAAAGTTGCATAAAATTAAAAATGGAAGTTCAATCCAAAAACCACTATATCATAAAGATCTATTTGGAAATTAAATAAAAAAGGAAGTTTAATAGGAAAGTAAATTGAATTAAAATGGAAGTAGAATAAAAATAAAAATGAAAGTTGCATAAAATTAAAAATTGAAGTTCAATCCAGAAACCACTATACCTTAACGATCTATTTGGAAATTAAATAAAAAAAAAGTTTAATAGAAAAGTAAATTGAATAAAAATGGAAGTTGAATAAAAATAAAAATGGAAGTTGCAGAAAATTAAATATGGAAGTTCAATCCAGAAACCACTATACCTTAACGATCTATTAGGAAATTAAATAAAAAAGGAAGTTTAATAGAAAAGTAAATTGAATAAAAATGGAAGTTGAATAAAAATAAAAATGAAAGTTGCATAAAATTAAAAATGGAAGTTCAATCCAAAAACCGCTATACCTTAACGATCTATTTGGAAATTAAATAAAAAAGGAAGTTTAATAGAAAAGTAAATTGAATTAAAATGGAAGTAGAATAAAAATAAAAATGAAAGTTGCATAAAATTAAAAATTGAAGTTCAATCCAGAAACCACTATACCTTAACGATCTATGTGCAAATTAAATAAAAAAGGAAGTTTAATAGAAAAGTAAATTGAATAAAAATGGAAGTAGAATAAAAATAAAAATGAAAGTTGCAGAAAATTAAATATGGAAGTTCAATCCAGAAACCACTATACCTTAACGATCTATTCGGAAATTAAATAAAAAAGGAAGTTTAATAGAATAGTAAATTGAATTAAAATGGAAGTTGAATAAAAACAAATTGAAAGTTGCATAAAATTAAAAATGGAAGTTCAATCCAAAAACCAGTATACCTTAACGATCTATTTGGAAATTAAATAAAAAAAGGAAGTTGAGTAGAAAAGAAATTTGAATAAAAAAGGAAGTAAAATAAAAATAAAAATGGAAGTTGCAGAAAATTAAAAATGGAAGTTCATTCAGGAAACCACTATACCATAACGATCTATTTGGAAATTAATTAAAAAAGGAAGTTTAATAAAAAAGTAAATTGAATTAAAATGGAAGTAAAATATAAATAAAAATGAAAGTTGCTTAAAATTAAAAATGGAAGTTCAATCCAGAAACCGCTATACCTTAGCGATCTATTTGGAAATTAAATGAAAAAGGAAGTTTAATTGGAAAGCAAATTGAATTAAAATGGAAGTTGAATAAAAATAAAAATGAAAGTTGCATAAAATTAAAAATGAAAGTTCAATTCAAAAACCACTATTCCTTAACGATCTATTTGGAAATTAAATAAAAAAGGAAGTTGAGTATAAAAAAAACCTGAATAAAAAAGGAAATTAAATAAAAATTAAAATGAAAGTTGCAGAAAATTAAAAATGGAAGTTCATTCCAAAAACGACTATACCTTAACGATCTATTTGGAAATTAAATAACAAAGGAAGTTTAATAGAAAAGTAAATTGAATAAAAATGGAAGTTGAATAAAAATAAAAGTGAAAGTTGCATAAAATTAAAAATCAAAGTTCAATCCAAAAACCAGTATACCTTAACGATCTATTTGGAAATTAAATAAAAAAGGAAGTTGAGTAGAAAAGAAACTTGAATAAAAAAGGCAGTTAAACAAAAATAAAAATGGAAGTCGTAGAAAATTGAAAATGGAAGTTCATTCCAGAAACCACTATACCTTACCGATCTTTTGGAAATTAAATAAAATAGGAAGTTTAATAGAGAAGTAAAAATAATAAAAATGGAAGTAGAATATAAATAAAAATCAAAGTTGCATAAAATTAAAAACAGAAGTTCAATCCAGAAACTACTATACCTAGAAAGTTGCATAAAACTAAAATTGGAAGTTCAATCCAGAAACCACTATACCTTAACGATCTATTTGGGAATTAAATAAGAAAGGAAGTTGAGCAGAAAAGAAACTTGAATAAAAAAGGAAGTTAAATAAAAGGAAGTTTAATTGAAAAGTAAATTGATTAAAAATGGAAGTAGAATAAAATTAAAAATGAAAGTTGCATAAAATTAAAAATGGTTGTTCAAGTCAGAAACCACTATACCTTAACGATCTACTTGGAAATTAAATAAAAAAGGAAGTTTAATAGGAAAGTAAATTCAATTAAAATGGAAGTAGAATAGAAATAAAAATGAAAGTTGCATAAAATTAAAAATGAAAGTTCAATCCAGAAACCACTATACCTTAACGATCTATTTGGAAATTAAGTAAAAAAGGAAGTTTAATAGAAAAGTAAATTGAATAAAAATGGAAGTTGAATAAAAATAAAAATTAAAGTTGCAGAAAATTAAATATGGAAGTTCAATCCAGAAACCACTATACCTTAATGATCTATTTGGAAATTAAATAAAAAAGGAAGTTTAATAGAAAAGTAAATTGAATAAAAATGGTAGTTGAATAAAAATAAGAGTGGAAGTTGCAGAAAATTAAAAATGGAAGTTCAATCCAAAAACCACTATACCTTAACGAGCTATTTGGAAATTAAATAAAAAATGAAGTTTAATAGAAAAGTAAATTGAATAAAAATGGAAGTTGAATAAAAATAGAAATGAAAGTCGCATAAAATTAAAAATGGAAGTTCAATCCAGAAACCACTATACCTTAACGATCTATTTGGAAATAAAATAAAAAAGGGTGTTTAATAGAAAAGTAAATTGAATAAAAATGGAAGTAGAATAAAAATAAAACGGAAAGTTGCATAAAATAAAAAGGGGAAGTTCAATCCAGAAACCACTATACCTTAACGATCTGTTTGCAAATTAATTAAAAAAGGAAGTTTAATAGAAAAGCAAATTGAAGAAAAATGGAAGTTGAATAAAAATAAAAATGAAAGTTGCCGAAAATTAAATATGGAAGTTGAATCCAGAAACCACTATACCTTAACGATCTATTTGGAAATTAAATAAAAAAGGAAGTGTAATAGAAAAGTAAATTGAATAAAAATGGAAGTAGAATAAAAATAAAAATGAAAGTTTAATCCAAAAACCACTATACCTTAACGATCTATTTGGAAATTAAATAAAAAAGGAAGTTGAGTAGAAAAGAAACTTGAATAAAACAGGAAGTTAAATAAAAATAAAAATAGAAGTTGCATAAAATTAAAAATGGAAGTTCAATCCAGAAACCACTATACGTTAACGATCTATTTGGAAATTAAATAAAAAAGGAAGTTTAATAGAAAAGTAAATCGAATAAAAATGGAAGAAGAATATAAATAAAAATTAAAGTTGCATAAAATTAAAATTGGAAGTTCAATCCAGAAACCAGTATACCTTAGCAATCTATTTGGAAATTAAATAAAAAAGGAAGTTTAATAGGAAAGTAAATTTAATTAAAATGGAAGTAGAATTAAAATAAAAATGAAGGTCGCATAAAATTAAAAATGGAAGTTCAATCCAGAAATCACTATACCTTAACGATCTATTTGGAAATTAAATAAAAAAGGAAGTTTAATAGAAAAGTAAATTGAATAAAAATGGAAGTTGAATAAAAATAAAAATGAAAGTTGCAGAAAATTAAATAAGAAAGTTCAATCCAGAAACCACTTTACCCTAACGATCTATTTGGAAATTAAATAAAAAAGGAAGTTTAATACAAAAGTAAATTGAATAAAAATGGAAGTTGAA
Organism: Camellia sinensis; assembly: GCF_055761805.1. Lineage (NCBI taxonomy): Eukaryota > Viridiplantae > Streptophyta > Magnoliopsida > Ericales > Theaceae > Camellia > Camellia sinensis. The sequence continues at coordinate 34,745,031 of NW_028128987.1, forward strand.
TAAAAATAAAAATGAAAGTCGCATAAAATTAAAAATGGAAGTTCAATCCAAAAACCACTATACCTTAACGATCTATTTGGAAGTTAAAAAAAAAAGGAAGTTGAGTAGAAAAGAAAGTTGAATGAAAAAGGAAGTTAGAATAAAAATAAAAATGAAAATGGAAGTAGAATAAAAATAAAAAGGAAAGTTGCATAAAATAAAAAGGGGAAGTTCAATCCAGAAACCACTATACTTTAATGATCTGTTTGCAAATTAAATAAAAATGAAAGTTTAATAGAAAAGCAAATTGAATAAAAATGGAAGTTGAATAAAAATAAAAATCAAAGTTGCAGAAAATTAAATATGGAAGTTCAATCCAGAAACCACTATACCTTAACGATCTATTTGGAAATTAAATAAAAAAGGAAGTGTAATAGAAAAGTAAATTGAATAAAAATGGAAGTTGAATAAAAATAAAAATGAAAGTTGCATAAAATTAAAAATGGAAGTTTAATCCAAAAACCACTATACCTTAACGATCTATTTGGAAATTAAATAAAAAAGGAAGTTGAGTAGAAAAGAAACTTGAACGAAAAAGTAAGTTAAATAAAAATAAAAATGAAAGTTGCAGAAAAATAAAAATGGAAGTTCATTCCAGAAACCACTATACCTTAACGATCTATTTGGAAATTAAATAAAAAATGAAGTTTAATAGAAAAGTAAATCGAATAAAAATGGAAGTAGAATATAAATAAAAATGAAAGTTGCATAAAATTAAAAATGGAAGTTTAATCCAGAAACCACTATACCTTAGAGATCTATTTGGAAATTAAATAAAAAAGGAAGTTTAATAGGAAAGCAAATTTAATTAAAATGGAAGTAGAATAAAAATAAAAATGAAGGTTGCATAAAATTAAAAAAGGAAGTTCAATCCAGAAATCACTATACCTTAACGATCTATTTGGAAATTAAATAAAAAGGAAGTTTAATAGAAAAGTAAATTGAATAAAAATGGAAGTAGAATATAAATAAAAATGAAAGTTGCATAAAATTAAAAATGGAAGTTCAATCCAGAAACCACTATACCTTAGAGATCTATTCTGAAATTAAATAAAAAAGGAAGTTTAATAGGAAAGTAAATTGAATTAAAATGGAAGTGGAATAAAAATAAAAATGATAGTTGCATAAAGTTAAAAATGGAAGTTCAATCCAGAAACCACTATACCTTAACGATCTATCTGGAAATTAAATAAAAAATGGAAGTTTAATAGAAAAGTAAATTGAATAAAAATGGAAGTTGAATAAAATAAAAATGAAAGTTGCATAAAATTAAAAAAGGAAGTTCAATCCAAAAACCACTATTCCTTTACGATCTATTTGGAAATTAAATAAAAGAGGAAGTTGAGTAGACAAGAAACTTGAACAGAAAAGGAAGTTAAATAAATATGAAATTGGAAGTTGCAGAAAATTAAAAATGGAAGTTCATTCAAGAAACCACTATAACTTAACGATCTATTTAGAAATTAAATAAAAAAGGAAGTTTTATAGAAACGTAAATTGAACAAAAATGGAAGTAGAATAAAAATAAAAATGAAAGTTGCATAAAATTAAAAGTCGAAGTTCAATCCAGAAACCACTATACCTTAACGATCTATTTGGAAATTAAATAAAAAAGAAAGTTTCATAGAAAAGTAAATTGAATAAAAATGGAAGTTGAATAAAAATAAAAATGAAAGTTGCATAAAATTAAAAATGGAAGTTCAATCCAAAAACCACTATACCTTAACGATCTATTTGGAAATTAAATAAAAAAGGAAGTTGAGTAGAAATAAAACTGGAAGTTGTAGAAATGTAAAAATGGAAGTTCATTCAAGAAACCACAATACCTTAACGATCTATTTGGAAATTAAATAAAAAAGGATGTTTAATAGAAAAGTAAATTGAATAAAAATGGAAGTTGAATAAAAATAAAAAGGAAAGTTTCATAAAATAAAAAGTTGAAGTACAATCCAGAAACCACTGTACCTTAACGATCTATTTGAAAATTAAATAAAAAGGGAAGTTTAATAGAAAAGTAAATTGACTAAAAATGGAAGTAGAATAAAAATAAAAATGAAAGTTGCATAAAATTAAAAATGGATGTTCAATCCAGAAACCACTATACCTTAACGATCTATTTGGAAATTAAATTAAAAAAAGGAAGTTTAATAGAAATGTAAATTGAATAAAAATGGAAGTTGAATAAAAATAAAAATTAAAGTTGCAGAAAATTAAATATGGAAGTTCAATCCAAAAACCACTATACCTTAACGATCTACTTGGAAACTAAAAAAAAAAGAAAGTTTAATAGAAAAGTAAATTGAATAAAAATGGAAGTTGAATAAAAATAAAAATGAAAGTTGCATAAAATTAAAAATGGATGTTCAATCAAAAAACCATTATACCTTTACGATCTATTTGGAAATTAAATAAAAAAAGAAGTTGAGTAGAAAAGAAACATGAATGAAAAAAGAAGTTAAATAAAAATAAAAATAGAAGTTCATTCAAGAAACCACTATACCTTAACGATCTATTTGGAAATTAAATAAAAAAGGATGTTTAATAGAAAAGTAAATTGAATAAAAATGGAAGTAGAATAAAAATAAAAATGAAAGCTGCATAAAATTAAAATTGGAAGTTCAATTAAAAAACCACTATACCTTAACGTTCTATTTGGAAATTAAAGAGAAAAGGAAGTTTAATCGAATAGTAAATTGAATAAAAATGGAAGTTGAATAAAAATAAATTGAAAGTTGCGTAAAATTAAAAACGCAAGTTCAATCCAAAAACCATAATACCTTGACGATCTATTTGGAAATTAAATAAAAAAAGGAAGTTGAGTAGAAAAGAAACTTGAATAAAAAAGGAAGTTAAATAAAAATAAAATTGGAAGTTGCAAAAAATTAAAAATGGAAGTTCATTCCAGAAAGCACTATACCTGAACGATCTATTTGGAAATGAAATAAAAAAGGATGTTTCATAGAAAAGTAAATTGAATAAAAATGGAAGTAGAATAAAAATAAAAAGGAAAGTTGCATAAAATAAAAAGTGGAAGTTCAATCCAGAAACCGCTATACCTTAACGATCTGTGTTCAAATTAAATAAAAAAGGAAGTTTAATAGAAAAGTAAATTGAATAAAAATGGAAGTTGAATAAAAATAAAAATGAAAGTTGCAGAAAATTAAATATGGAAGTTCAATCTAGAAACCACTATACCTTAACGATCTATTTGGAAATTAAATAAAAAAGGAAGTTTAATCGAAAAGAAACTTGAATAAAAATTGAAGTTGCAGAAAATTAAAAATGGAAGTTCATTCCAGAAACCACTATACCTTAACGATCTATTTGGAAATTAAATAAAAAAGGAAGTTTAATAGGAAAGTAAATTGAATTAAAATAGAAGTGGAATAAAAATAAAAAGGAAAGTTGCATAAAATAAAAAGGGGAAGTTCAATCCAGAAACCACTATACCTTAACGATCTGTTTGGAAATTAAACAAAAAAGGAAGTTTAATAGAAAAACAAATTGAATAAAAATGGAAGTTGAAAAAAAATAAAAATGAAAGTTGCAGAAAATTAAATATGGAAGTTCAATCCAATCCAATATACCTTAACGATCTATTTAGAAATTAAATAAAAAAGGAAGTGTAATAGAAAAGTAAATTGAATAAAAATGGAAGTTGAATAAAAATAAAAATGAAAGTCGTATAAAATTAAAAATGGAAGTTCAATCCAGAAACCACTATACCTTACGATCTATTTGAAAATTAAATAAAAAAGGAAGTTGAGTAGAAAAGAAACTTGAATAAAAAAAGAAGTTAAATAAAAATAAAAATGGAAGTTGCAGAAAATTAAAAATGGAAGTTCATTTCAGAAACCACTATACCTGAACGATCTATTTGGAAATTAAACAAAAAGGGAAGTTTAAGAGGAATGTGAATTGAATTAAAATGGAAGTAGAATAAAAATAAAAATGAAAGTTGCATAAAACTAAAATTGGAAGTTCAATCCAGAAACCAGTATACCTTAACGATCTATTTGGAAATTAAATACGAAAAGAAGTTTAACAGAAAAGTAAATTGAATAAATATGGAAATTGATTAAAAATAAAAATGGAAGTTGCAGAAAATTAAATATGGAAGTTCAATCCAGAAACCACTATACCTTAACGATATATTTGGAAATTAAATAAAAAAGGAAGTTTAAGAGAAAAGTAAATTGAATAAAAATGGAAGTTGAATAAAAATAAAAATGAAAGTTGCAGAAAATTAAATTTGGAAGTTCAATCCAGAAACCACTATACCTTAACGATCTGTTTGGAAATTAAATAAAAAAAGGAAGTTTAATAGAAAAGTAAATTGAATAAAAATGGAAGTAAAATAAAAATAAAAATGAAAGTTTCATAAAATAAAAAATGGAAGTTCAATCCAGAAACCATTATACCTAAGCGATCTATTTGGAAATTAAATAAAAAAGGAAGTTTAATAGGAAAGTAAATTTAATTAAAATGGAAGTAGAATAAAAATAAAAATGAAGGTTGCATAAAATTAAAAAAGGAAGTTCAATCCAGAAATCACTATACCTTAACGATCTATTTGGAAATTAAATAAAAAAGGAAGTTTAATAGAAAAGTAAATTGAATAAAAATCGAAGTTGAATAAAAATAAAAATGAAAGTTGCAGAAAATTAAATAAGGAAGTTCAATCCAGAAACCACTTTACCTTAACGATCTATTTGGAAATTAATTAAAAAAGGAAGTTTAATAGAAAAGTAAATTGAATAAAAATGGAAGTTGAATAAAATAAAAATGAAAGTTGCATAAAATTAAAAATGGAAGTTCAATCCAAAAACCACTATTCCTTTACTATCTATTTGGAAATTAAATAAAAGAGGAAGTTGAGTGGACAAGAAACTTGAACAGAAAAGGAAGTTAAATAAATATAAAATTGGAAGTTGCAGAAAATTAAAAATGGAAGTTCATTCAAGAAACCACTATAACTTAACGATCTATTTAGAAATTAAATAAAAAAGGAAGTTTTATAGAAACGTAAATTGAACAAAAATGGAAGTAGAATAAAAATAAAAATGAAAGTTGCATAAAATTAAAAGTCGAAGTTCAATCCAGAAACCACTATACCTTAACGATCTATTTGGAAATTAAATAAAAAAGAAAGTTTCATAGAAAAGTAAATTGAATAAAAATAAAAATGAAAGTTGCATAAAATTAAAAATGGAAATTCAATCCAAAAACCACTATACCTTAACGATCTATTTGGAAATTAAATAAAAAAGGAAGTTGAGTAGTAATAAAACTGGAAGTTGTAGAAATGTAAAAATGGAAGTTCATTCAAGAAACCACAATACCTTAACGATCTATTTGGAAATTAAATAAAAAAGGATGTTTAATAGAAAAGTAAATTGAATAAAAATGGAAGTTGAATAAAAATAAAAAGGAAAGTTTCATAAAATAAAAAGTTGAAGTACAATCCAAAAACCACTGTACCTTAACGATCTATTTGAAAATTAAATAAAAAGGGAAGTTTAATAGAAAAGTAAATTGACTAAAAATGGAAGTAGAATAAAAATAAAAATGAAAGTTGCATAAAATTAAAAATGGATGTTCAATCCAGAAACCACTATACCTTAACGATCTATTTGGAAATTAAATTAAAAAAAGGAAGTTTAATAGAAAAGTAAATTGAATAAAAATGGAAGTTGAATAAAAATAAAAATTAAAGTTGCAGAAAATTAAATATGGAAGTTCAATCCAAAAACCACTATACCTTAACGATCTACTTGGAAACTAAAAAAAAAAGGAAGTTTAATAGAAAACTAAATTGAATAAAAATGGAAGTTGAATAAAAATAAAAATGAAAGTTGCATAAAATTAAAAATGGATGTTCAATCCAAAAACCACTATACCTTAACGATCTATTTAGAAATTAAATAAAAAAGGAAGTGTAATAGAAAAGTAAATTGAATAAAAATGGAAGTTGAATAAAAATAAAAATGAAAGTCGTATAAAATTAAAAATGGAAGTTCAATCCAGAAACCACTATACCTTAACGATCTATTTGAAAATTAAATAAAAAAGGAAGTTGAGTAGAAAAGAAACTTGAATAAAAAAAGAAGTTAAATAAAAATAAAAATGGAAGTTGCAGAAAATTAAAAATGGAAGTTCATTTCAGAAACCACTATACCTGAACGATCTATTTCGAAATTAAACAAAAAGGGAAGTTTAAGAGGAATGTGAATTGAATTAAAATGGAAGTAGAATAAAAATAAAAATGAAAGTTGCATAAAACTAAAATTGGAAGTTCAATCCAGAAACCAGTATACCTTAACGATCTATTTGGAAATTAAATACGAAAGGAAGTTTAACAGAAAAGTAAATTGAATAAATATGGAAATTGAATAAAAATAAAAATGGAAGTTGCAGAAAATTAAATATGGAAGTTCAATCCAGAAACCACTATACCTTAACGATATATTTGGAAATTAAATAAAAAAGGAAGTTTAAGAGAAAAGTAAATTGAATAAAAATGGAAGTTGAATAAAAATAAAAATAAAAGTTGCAGAAAATTAAATATGGAAGTTCAATCCAGAAACCACTATACCTTAACGATCTGTTTGGAAATTAAATAAAAAAAAGGAAGTTTAATAGAAAAGTAAATTGAATAAAAATGGAAGTAAAATATAAATAAAAATGAAAGTTTCATAAAATAAAAAATGGAAGTTCAATCCAGAAGCCATTATACCTAAGCGATCTATTTGGAAATTAAATAAAAAAGGAAGTTTAATAGGAAAGTAAATTTAATTAAAATGGAAGTAGAATAAAAATAAAAATGAAGGTTGCATAAAATTAAAAAAGGAAGTTCAATCCAGAAATCACTATACCTTAACGATCTATTTGGAAATTAAATAAAAAAGGAAGTTTAATAGAAAAGTAAATTGAATAAAAATCGAAGTTGAATAAAAATAAAAATGAAAGTTGCAGAAAATTAAATAAGGAAGTTCAATCCAGAAACCACTTTACCTTAACGATCTATTTGGAAATTAATTAAAAAAGGAAGTTTAATAGAAAAGTAAATTGAATAAAAATGGAAGTTGAATAAAATAAAAATGAAAGTTGCATAAAATTAAAAATGGAAGTTCAATCCAAAAACCACTATACCTTAACGATCTATTTGGAAATTAAATAAAAAAGGTAGTTGAGTAGAAAAGAAACTTGAATAGAAAAGGAAGTTAAATAAAAATAAAATTGGAAGTTGCAGAAAATTAAAAATGGAAGTTCATTCAAGAAACCACTATACCTTAACGATCTGTTTAGAAATTAAATAAAAAAGAAAGTTTAATAGAAACGTAAATTGAACAAAAATGGAAGTAGAATAAAAATAAAAATGAAAGTTGCATAAAATTAAATATGGAAGTTCAAAAGAAAAACCACTATACCTTAACGATCTATTTGGAAATTAAATAAAAAAGGTAGTTTAATAGAAAAGTAAATTGAATAAAAATGGAAGTTGAATAAAAATAAAAATGAAAGTTGCATAAAATTAAAAATGGAAGTTCAATCCAAAAACCACTATACCTTAACGATCTATTTGGAAATTAAATAAAAAAGGTAGTTTAATAGAAAAATAAATTGAATAAAAAAGGAAGTTGAATAAAAATAAAAATGAAAGTTGCATAAAATTAAAAATGGAAGTTCAATCCAAAAACCACTATACCTTAACGATCTATTTGGAAATTAAATAAAAAATGAAGTTGAGTAGAAAAGAATCTAGAATAAAAAAGGAAGTTACATAAAAATAAAAATGAAGTTGCAGAAAATTAAAAATGGAAGTTCATTCCAGAAACCACTATACCTTAACGATCTATTTGGAAATTAAATATAAAAGGAAGTTTAATAGAAAAGTAAACTAAATTAAAATGGAAGTTGAATAAATATAAAAATGAAAGTTGCAGAAAATTAAATATGGAAGTTCAATCCAGAAACCACTATACCTTAACGATCTATTTGGAAATTAAATAAAAAAGTAAGTTGAATAAAAATGGAAGTTGAATAAAAATAAAAATGAAAGTTGCATAAAATTAAAAATGGAAGTTCAAAACAAAAACCACTATACCTTAACGATCTATTTGGAAATTAAATAAAAAAGGTAGTTTAATAGAAAAGTAAATTGAAAAATAATGGAAGTAGAATAAAAATAAAAATGAAAGTTGCATAAAATTAAAAATGGAAGTTCAATCCAGAAACCACTATACCTTAGGGCTCTATTTTGAAATTAAATAAAAAAGGAAGTTTAATAGAAAAGTAAACTGAATAAAAATGGAAGTTTAATAAAAATAAAAATGAAAGTTGCAGAAAATTAAATATGGAAGTTCAATCCAGAAACCACTATACCTTAACGATCTATTTGGAAATTAAATAAAAAAGTAAGTTGAATAAAAATGGAAGTTGAATAAAAATAAAAATGAAAGTTGCATAAAATTAAAAATGGAAGTTCAAAACAAAAACCACTATACCTTAACGATCTATTTGGAAATTAAATTAAAAAAAGGAAGTTTAATAGAAAAGTAAATTGAATAAAAATGGAAGTTGAATAAAAATAAAAATTAAAGTTGCAGAAAATTAAATATGGAAGTTCAATCCAAAAACCACTATACCTTAACGATCTACTTGGAAACTAAAAAAAAAAGGAAGTTTAATAGAAAAGTAAATTGAATAAAAATGGAAGTTGAATAAAAATAAAAATGAAAGTTGCATAAAATTAAAAATGGATGTTCAATCCAAAAACCACTATACCTTTACGATCTATTTGGAAATTAAATAAAAAAGTAAGTTGAATAAAAATGGAAGTTGAATAAAAATAAAAATGAAAGTTGCATAAAATTAAAAATGGAAGTTCAAAACAAAAACCACTATACCTTAACGATCTATTTGGAAATTAAATAAAAAAGGTAGTTTAATAGAAAAGTAAATTGAATAAAAATAAAAATGAAAGTTGCATAAAATTAAAAATGAAAGTTCAATCCAAAAACCACTATACCTTAACGATCTATTGGGAAATTAAATAAAAAATGAAGTTGAGTAGAAAAGAATCTAGAATAAAAAAGGAAGTTACCTAAAAATAAAAATGAAGTTGCAGAAAATTAAAAATGGAAGTTCCTTCCAGAAACCACTATACCTTAACGATCTATTTGGAAATTAAATAAAAAAGGAAGTTTACTAGAAAGGTAAACTGAATTAAAAAGGAAGTTAAATAAACATAAAAATGAAAGTTGCGGAAAATTAAATATGGAAGTTTAATACAAAAACCACTATACCTTAAATGATCTATTTGGAAATTAAATAAAAAAGGTAGTTTAATAGAAAAGTAAGTTGAATAAAAATGGAAGTTGAATAAAAATAAAAATGAAAGTTGCATAAAATTAAAAATGGATGTTCAATCCATAAACAACTATACCTTAACGATCTACTTGGAAATGAAATAAAAAAGGAAGATTAATGGGAAAGTAAATTGAATTAAAATGGAAGTAGAATAAAAATAAAAATGAAAGTTGCATAAAATTGAAAATGGAAGTTCAATCCAAAAAGCACTATTCCTTAATGATCTATTTTGAAATTAAATAGAAAAGGAAGTTGAGTAAAAATGGAAGTTGAATAAAAATAAAAATGAAAGTTGCATAAAATTAAAAATGGATGTTCAATCCAGAAACCACTATACCTTAACGATCTATTTGGAAATTAAATAAAAAAGGAAGTTTAATAGGAAAGTAAATTGAATAAAAACGGAAGTAGAATAAAACAAAAATGAAAGTTGCATAAAATTAAAAATGGAAGTTCAATCCAGAAACCACTATACCTTAACGCTCTATTTTGAAATTAAATAAAAAAGGAAGTTTAATAGAAAAGTAAACTGAATAAAAATGGAAGTTTAATAAAAATAAAAATGAAAGTTGCAGAAAATTAAATATGGAAGTTCTATCCAGAAACCACAATACCTTAACGATCTATTTCGAAATTAAATAAAAAAGTAAGTTGAATAAAAATGGAAGTTGAATAAAAATAAAAATGAAAGTTGCATAAAATTAAAAATGGAAGTTCAATACAAAAACCACTATACCTTAACGATCTATTTGGAAATTAAATAAAAAAGGTAGTTTAATAGAAAAGTAAGTTGAATAAAAATGGAAGTTGAATAAAAATAAAAATGAAAGTTGCATAAAATTAAAAATGGAAGTTCAATCCAAAAACCACTGTACCTTAACGATCTATTTGGAAATTAAATAAAAAGGGAAGTTTTATAGAAAAGTAAATTGATTAAAAATTGAAGTAAAATTAAAATAAAACTGAAGCTTGCGTAAAATTAAAAATGGAAGTTCAACCCAGAAACCACTATACCTTAACGATCTACTTGGAAATTAAATAAAAAAGGAAGTTTAATAGGAAAGTAAATTGAATTAAAATGGAAGTAGAATAAAAATAAAAATGAAAGTTGCATAAAATTAAAAATGGAAGTTCAATCCAGAAACCACTATACCTTAACGATCTACTTGGAAATTAAATAAAAAAGGAAGTCTAATAGAAAAGTAAATTGAATAAAAATGGAAGTCGAATAAAAACAAAAATGAAAGTTGCATAAAATTAAAAATAGAAGTTCAATCCAGAAACCACTATATCTTAACGATCTATTTGGAAATTAAATAAAAAAGGAAGTTGAGTAGAAATGAAACTTGAATAAAAAAGGAAGTTAAATAAAAATAGAAATGGAAGTTGCAGAAAATTAAAAATGGAAGTTCATTCCAGAAACAACTATACCTTAACGATCTATTTGAAAATTAAATAAAAAAGGAGGTTTAATAGAAAAGTAAATTGAATTAAAATGGAAGTAGAATAAAAATGAAAATGAAAGTTGCATAAAATTGAAAATGGATGTTCAATCCAGAAACCACTATACCTTAACGATCTATTTGGAAATTAAATAAACAAGAAAGTTTAATAGAAAAGTAAAGTGTATAAAAATGGAAGTTGAATAAAAATAAAAATGAAAGTTGCAGAAAATTAAATATGGAAGTTCAATCCTGAAACCAGTTTACCTTAGCGATCTATTTGGAAATTAAATAAAAAATGAAGTTTAATAGCAAAGTAAATTGAATAAAAATAGAAGTTGAATAAAAATAAAAATGAAAGTTGCATAAAATTAAAAATGGAAGTTCAATCCAAAAAGCACTATACCTTAATGATCTATTTTGAAATTAAATAAAAATAAAAATAGAAGTCGCAGAAAATTAAAAATAGAAGTTCATTCCAGAAACCACTATACCTTAACGATCTATTTGGAAATTAAATAAAAAAGGAAGATTAATAGGAAAGTAAATTGAATAAAAATGGAAGTAGAATAAAAATAAAAAGAAAGTTGCATAAAATTAAAAATTGAAGTTCAATTCAGAAACCACTATACCTTAACGATCTATTTGGAAATTAAATAGAAAAGGAAGTTTAATAGAAAAGTAAACTGAATAAAAATGGAAGTTCAATAAAAATAAAAATGAAAGTTGCAGAAAATTAAATATGGAAGTTCAATCCAGAAACCACTATACCTTAACGATCTATTTGGAAATTAAATAAAAAACTAAGTTGAATAAAAATGGAAGTTGAATAAAAATAAAAATGAAAGTTGCATAAAATTAAAAATGGAAGTTCAAAACAAAAACCACTATACCTTAATGATCTATTTGGAAATTAAATAAAAAAGGTAGTTTAATAGAAAAGTAAATTGAATAAAAATAAAAATAAAAGTTGCATAAAATTAAAAATGAAAGTTCAATCCAAAAATCACTATACCTTAACGATCTATTGGGAAATTAAATAAAAATGAAGTTGAGTAGAAAAGAATCTAGAATAAAAAAGGAAGTTACCTAAAAATAAAAATGAAGTTGCAGAAAATTAAAAATGGAAGTTCCTTCCAGAAACCACTATACCTTAACGATCTATTTGGAAATTAAATAAAAAAGGAAGTTTACTAGAAAGGTAAACTGAATTAAAAAGGAAGTTAAATAAATATAAAAATGAAAGTTGCGGAAAATTAAATATGGAAGTTTAATCCAGAAACCACTATACCTTCACGATCTATTTGGAAATTAAATAAAAAAGGAAGTTTAATAGAAAAGTAAATTGAATAAAAATGGAAGTTGAATAAAAATAAAAATGAAAGTCGCATAAAATTAAAAAAGGAAGTTCAATACAAAAACCACTATACCTTAAACGATCTATTTGGAAATTAAATAAAAAAGGTAGTTTAATAGAAAAGTAAGTTGAATAAAATTGGAAGTTGAATAAAAATAAAAATGAAAGTTGCATAAAATTAAAAATGGATGTTCAATCCATAAACAACTATACCTTAACGATCTACTTGGAAATGAAATAAAAAAGGAAGTTTAATGGGAAAGTAAATTGAATTAAAATGGAAGTAGAATAAAAATAAAAATGAAAGTTGCATAAAATTGAAAATGGAAGTTCAATCCAAAAAGCACTATTCCTTAATGATCTATTTTGAAATTAAATAGAAAAGGAAGTTGAGTAAAAATGGAAGTTGAATAAAAATAAAAATGAAAGTTGCATAAAATTAAAAATGGATGTTCAATCCAGAAACCACTATACCTTAACGATCTATTTGGAAATTAAATAAAAAAGGAAGTTTAATAGGAAAGTAAATTGAATAAAAACGGAAGTAGAATAAAACAAAAATGAAAGTTGCATAAAATTAAAAATGGAAGTTCAATCCAGAAACCACTATACCTTAACGCTCTATTTTGAAATTAAATAAAAAAGGAAGTTTAATAGAAAAGTAAACTGAATAAAAATGGAAGTTTAATAAAAATAAAAATGAAAGTTGCAGAAAATTAAATATGGAAGTTCTATCCAGAAACCACAATACCTTAACGATCTATTTCGAAATTAAATAAAAAAGTAAGTTGAATAAAAATGGAAGTTGAATAAAAATAAAAATGAAAGTTGCATAAAATTAAAAATGGAAGTTCAATACAAAAACCACTATACCTTAACGATCTATTTGGAAATTAAATAAAAAAGGTAGTTTAATAGAAAAGTAAGTTGAATAAAAATGGAAGTTGAATAAAAATAAAAATGAAAGTTGCATAAAATTAAAAATGGAAGTTCAATCCAAAAACCACTGTACCTTAACGATCTATTTGGAAATTAAATAAAAAGGGAAGTTTTATAGAAAAGTAAATTGATTAAAAATTGAAGTAAAATTAAAATAAAACTGAAGCTTGCGTAAAATTAAAAATGGAAGTTCAATCCAGAAACCACTATACCTTAACGATCTACTTGGAAATTAAATAAAAAAGGAAGTTTAATAGGAAAGTAAATTGAATTAAAATGGAAGTAGAATAAAAATAAAAATGAAAGTTGCATAAAATTAAAAATGGAAGTTCAATCCAGAAACCACTATACCTTAACGATCTACTTGGAAATTAAATAAAAAAGGAAGTCTAATAGAAAAGTAAATTGAATAAAAATGGAAGTCGAATAAAAACAAAAATGAAAGTTGCATAAAATTAAAAATAGAAGTTCAATCCAGAAACCACTATATCTTAACGATCTATTTGGAAATTAAATAAAAAAGGAAGTTGAGTAGAAATGAAACTTGAATAAAAAAGGAAGTTAAATAAAAATAGAAATGGAAGTTGCAGAAAATTAAAAATGGAAGTTCATTCCAGAAACAACTATACCTTAACGATCTATTTGGAAATTAAATAAAAAAGGAGGTTTAATAGAAAAGTAAATTGAATTAAAATGGAAGTAGAATAAAAATGAAAATGAAAGTTGCAAAAAATTAAAAATGGATGTTCAATCCAGAAACCACTATACCTTAACGATCTATTTGGAAATTAAATAAACAAGAAAGTTTAATAGAAAAGTAAAGTGTATAAAAATGGAAGTTGAATAAAAATAAAAATGAAAGTTGCAGAAAATTAAATATGGAAGTTCAATCCTGAAACCAGTTTACCTTAGCGATCTATTTGGAAATTAAATAAAAAATGAAGTTTAATAGCAAAGTAAATTGAATAAAAATAGAAGTTGAATAAAAATAAAAATGAAAGTTGCATAAAATTAAAAATGGAAGTTCAATCCAAAAAGCACTATACCTTAATGATCTATTTTGAAATTAAATAAAAATAAAAATAGAAGTCGCAGAAAATTAAAAATAGAAGTTCATTCCAGAAACCACTATACCTTAACGATCTATTTGGAAATTAAATAAAAAAGGAAGATTAATAGGAAAGTAAATTGAATAAAAATGGAAGTAGAATAAAAATAAAAATGAAAGTTGCATAAAATTAAAAATGGAAGTTCAATTCAGAAACCACTATACCTTAACGATCTATTTGGAAATTAAATAGAAAAGGAAGTTTAATAGAAAAGTAAACTGAATAAAAATGGAAGTTCAATAAAAATAAAAATGAAAGTTGCAGAAAATTAAATATGGAAGTTCAATCCAGAAACCACTATACCTTAATGATCTATTTGGAAATTAAATAAAAAACTAAGTTTAATAGAATAGTAAATTGAATAAAAATGGAAGTTGAATAAAAATAAAAATGAAAGTTGCATAAAATTAAAAATGGAAGTTCAATACAAAAACCACTATACCTTAACGATCTATTTGGAAATTAAATAAAAAAGGTAGTTTAATAGAAAAGTAAATTGAATAAAAATGGAAGTTGAACCAAAAATAAAAATGAAAGTTGTATAAAATAAAAATGGAAGTTCAATCCAAAATTCACTATACCTTAATGATCTATTTGGAAATTATATAAAAAAGGAAGTCCAATAGAAAAGTAAATTGAATAAAAATGGAAGTCGAATAAAAATAAAAATGAAAGTTGCATAAAATTAAAAATGGATGTTCAATCCAAAAACCACAATATCTTAACGATCTATTTGGAAATTAAATAAAAAAGGAAGTTGAGTAGAAAAGAAACTTGAAAAAAAAAGGAAGTTAAGTAAAAATAGAAATGGAAGTTGCAGAAAATTAAAAATGGAAGTTCATTCCAGAAACCACTATACCTTAACGATCTACGTGGAAATTAAATAAAAAAAGGAAGTTTAATAGAAAAGTAAACTAAATTAAAATGGAAGTTGAATAAATATAAAAATGAAAGTTGCAGAAAATTAAATATGGAAGTTCAATCCATAAACCACTATACCTTAACGATCTATTCGGAAATCAAATAAAAAAGTAAGTTGAATAAAAATGGAAGTTGAATAAAAATAAAAATGAAAGTTGCATAAAATTAAAAATGGAAGTTCAAAACAAAAACCACTATACCTTAACGATCTATTTGGAAATTAAATAAAAAAGGTAGTTTAATAGAAAAGTAAATTGAATAAAAATGGAAGTTGAATAAAAATAAAAATGAAAGTTGCATAAAATTAAAAATGGAAGTTGAATCCAAAAACCACTATACCTTAACGATCTATTTGGAAATTAAATAAAAAATGAAGTTGAGTAGAAAAGAATCTAGAATAAAAAAGGAAGTTACATAAAAATAAAAATGATGTTGCAGAAAATTAAAAATCGAAGTTCATTCCAGAAACCACTATACCTTAACGATCTATTTGGAAATTAAATAAAAAAGGAAGTTTAGTAGAAAGGTAAACTGAATTAAAATGGAAGTTGAATAAATATAAAAATGAAAGTTGCAGAAAATTAAATATGGAAGTTCAATGCAGAAACCACTATACCTTCCCGATCTATTTGGAAATTAAATAAAAAAGGAAGTTTAATAGAAAAGTAAATTGAATAAAAATGGAAGTTGAATAAAAACAAAAATGAAAGTTGCATAAAATTAAAAAAGGAAGTTCAATACAAAAACCACTATACCTTAAACGATCTATTTGGAAATTAAATAAAAAAGGTAGTTTAATAGAAAAGTAAGTTGAATAAAAATGGAAGTTGAATAAAAATAAAAATGAAAGTTGCATAAAATTAAAAATGGAAGTTCAATCCAGAAACCACTATACCTTAACGATCTAGTTGGAAATTAAATAAAAAAGGAAGTCTAATAGAAAAGTAAATTGAATAAAAATGGAAGTCGAATAAAAACAAAAATGAAAGTTGCATAAAATTAAAAATGGAAGTTCAATCCAGAAACCACTATATCTTAACGATCTATTTGGAAATTAAATAAAAAAGGAAGTTGAGTAGAAATGAAACTTGAATAAAAAAGGAAGTTAAATAAAAATAGAAATGGAAGTTGCAGAAAATTAAAAATGGAATTTCATTCCAGAAACCACTATACCTTAACGATCTATTTGGAAATTAAATAAAAAAGGAAGTTTAATAGAAAAGTAAATTGAATTAAAATGGAAGTAGAATAAAAATGAAAATGAAAGTTGCATAAAATTGAAAATGGATGTTCAATCCAGAAACCACTATACCTTAACGATCTATTTGGAAATTAAATAAACAAGAAAGTTTAATAGAAAAGTAAAGTGTATAAAAATGGAAGTTGAATAAAAATAAAAATGAAAGTTGCAGAAAATTAAATATGAAAGTTCAATCCTGAAACCAGTTTACCTTAGCGATCTATTTGGAAATTAAATAAAAAATGAAGTTTAATAGCAAAGTAAATTGAATAAAAATAGAAGTTGAATAAAAATAAAAATGAAAGTTGCATAAAATTAAAAATGGAAGTTCAATCCAAAAAGCACTATACCTTAATGATCTATTTTGAAATTAAATAAAAATACAAATAGAAGTCGCAGAAAATTAAAAATGGAAGTTCATTCCAGAAACCACTATACCTTAACGATCTATTTGGAAATTAAATAAAAAAGGAAGATTAATAGGAAAGTAAATTGAATAAAAATGGAAGTAGAATAAAAATAAAAATGAAAGTTGCATAAAATTAAAAATGGAAGTTCAATTCAGAAACCACTATACCTTAACGATCTATTTGGAAATTAAATAGAAAAGGAAGTTTAATAGAAAAGTAACTGAATAAAAATGGAAGTTCAATAAAAATGAAAATGAAAGTTGCAGAAAATTAAATACGGAAGTTCAATCCAGAAACCACTATACCTTAACGATCTATTTGGAAATTAAATAAAAAACTAAGTTTAATAGAATAGTAAATTGAATAAAAATGGAAGTTGAATAAAAATAAAAATGAAAGTTGCATAAAATTAAAAATGGAAGTTCAATACAAAAACCACTATACCTTAACGATCTATTTGGAAATTAAATAGAAAAGGAAGTTTAATAGAAAAGTAACTGAATAAAAATGGAAGTTCAATAAAAATGAAAATGAAAGTTGCAGAAAATTAAATACGGAAGTTCAATCCAGAAACCACTATACCTTAACGATCTATTTGGAAATTAAATAAAAAACTAAGTTTAATAGAATAGTAAATTGAATAAAAATGGAAGTTGAATAAAAATAAAAATGAAAGTTGCATAAAATTAAAAATGGAAGTTCAATACAAAAACCACTATACCTTAACGATCTATTTGGAAATTAAATAAAAAAGGTAGTTTAATAGAAAAGTAAATTGAATAAAAATGGAAGTTGAACAAAAATAAAAATGAAAGTTGTATAAAATAAAAATGGAAGTTCAATCCAAAAATCACTATACCTTAATCATCTATTTGGAAATTAAATAAAAAAGGAAGTTTAATAGAAAAGTAAACTGAATCAAAATGGAAGTTGAATAAATATAAAAATGAAAGTTGCAGAAAATTAAATATGGAAGTTCAATCCAGAAACCACTATACCTTAACGATGCATTTGGAAATTAAATAAAAAAGGAAGTTTAATAGAAAAGTAAATTGAATAAAAATGGAAGTTGAAAAAAAATATAAATGAAAGTTGCATAAAATTAAAAATGGAAGTTCAATACAAAAACCACTATACCTTAACGATCTATTTGGAAATTAAATAAAAAAGGTAGTTTAATAGAAAAGTAAGTTGAATAAAAATAAAAGTTGAATAAAAATAAAAATGAAAGTTGCATAAAATTAAAAATGGAAGTTCAATCCAAAAACCACTGTACCTTAACGATCTATTTGGAAATTTAATAAAAAAGGAAGTTTAATAGAAATGTAAATTGATTAAAAATTGAAGTAAAATTAAAATAAAAATGAAAGTTGCATAAAATTAAAAATGGAAGTTCAATCCAGAAACCACTATACCTTAACGATCTACTTGGAAATTAAATAAAAAAGTAAGTTTAATAGGAAAGTAAATTGAATTAAAATGGAAGTACTATAAAAATAAAAATGAAAGTTGCATAAAATTAAAAATGGAAGTTCAATCCAGAAACCACTATACCTTAACGATCTACTTGGAAATTAAATAAAAAAGGAAGTCTAATAGAAAAGTAAATTGAATAAAAATGGAAGTCGAATAAAAATAAAAATGAAAGTTGCATAAAATTAAAAATGGAAGTTCAATCCAAAAACCACTATATCTTAACGATCTATTTGGAAATTAAATAAAAAAGGAAGTTGAGTAGAAAAGAAACTTGAATAAAAAAGGAAGTTAAATAAAAATAGAAATGGAAGTTGCAGAAAATTAAAAATGAAAGTTCATTCCAGAAACCACTATACCTTAACGATCTATTTGGAAATTAAATAAAAAAGGAAGTTTAATAAAAAAGCAAATTAAATAAAAATGGAAGTAGAATATAAATAAAAATGAAAGTTGCATAAAATTAAAAATGGAAGTTCAATCCAGAAACCACCATACCTTAGCGATCTATTTGGAAATTAAATAAAAAGGAAGTTTAATAGGAAAGTAAATTGAATTAAAATGGAAGTAGAATAAAAATGAAAATGAAAGTTGCACAAAATTAAAAATGGATGTTCAATCCAGAAACCACTATACCTTGACGATCTATTTGGAAAATAAATAAACAAGAAGGTTTAATAGAAAAGTAAAGTGTATAAAAATGGAACTTGAATAAAAATAAAAATGAAAGTTGCAGAAAATGAATTATGGAAGTTCAATCCAGAAACCATTTTACCTTAGCGATCTATTTGGAAATTAAATAAAAAAGGAAGTTTAATAGCAAAGTAAATTGAATAAAAATAGAAGTTGAATAAAAATAAAAATGAAAGTTGCATAAAATTAAAAATGGAAGTTCAATCCAAAAAGCACTATACCTTAATGATCTATTTGGAAATTAAATAAAAAAGGAAGCTGAATAAATATAAAAATGAATGTTGCAGAAAATTAAATATGGAAGTTCAATCCAGAAACCACTATACATTAACGATCTATTTGGAAATTAAATAAAAAAGGAAGTTTAATAGAAAAGTAAATTGTATAAAAATGGAAGTTGAATAAAAATATAAATGAAAGTTGCATAAAATTAAAAATGGAAGTTCAATACAAAAACCACTATACCTTAACGATCTATTTGGAAATTAAATAAAAAAGGTAGTTTAATAGAAAAGTAAGTTGAATAAAAATGGAAGTTGAATAAAAATAAAAATGAAAGTTGCATAAAATTAAAAATGGAAGTTCAATCCAAAAACCACTATACCTTAACGATCTATTTGGAAATTAAATAAAAAAGGAAGTTTAATAGAAAAGTAAATAGAATAAAAATGGAAGTTGAATAAAAATAAAAATGAAAGTTGCATAAAACAAAAATTGGAAGTTCAATCCAGAAACCACTATACCTTAACGACCTATTTGGAAATTAAATAAAAAAGGAAGTTTAATAGGAAAGTAAATTGAATTAAAATGGAAGTAGAATAAAAATAAAAATGAAAGTTGCATAAAATTAAAAATGGAAGTTCAATCGAGAAACCACTATACCTTAACGATCTACTAGGAAATTAAATAAAAAAGGAAGTCTAATAGAAAAGTAAATTGAATAAAAATGGAAGTCGAATAAAAACAAAAATGAAAGTTGCATAAAATTAAAAGTGGAACTTCAATCCAAAAACCACTATATCTTAACGATCTATTTGGAAATTAAATAAAAAAGGAAGTTGAGTAGAAATGAAACTTGAATAAAAAAGAAAGTTAAATAAAAATAGAAATGGAAGTTGCAGAAAATTAAAAATGGAAGTTCATTCTAGAAACCACTATACCTTAACGATCTATTTGGAAATTAAATAAAAAAGGAAGTTTAATAGCAAAGTAAATTGAATAAAAATAGAAGTTGAATAAAATTAAAAATGAAAGTTGCATAAAATTAAAAATGGAAGTTCAATCCAAAAAGCACTATACCTTAATGATCTATTTTGAAATTAAATAAAAATACAAATAGAAGTCGCAGAAAATTAAAAATGGAAGTTCATTCCAGAAACCACTATACCTTAACGATCTATTTGGAAATTAAATAAAAAAGGAAGATTAATAGGAAAGTAAATTGAATAAAAATGGAAGTAGAATAAAAATAAAAATGAAAGTTGCATAAAATTAAAAATGGAAGTTCAATTCAGAAACCACTATACCTTAACGATCTATTTGGAAATTAAATAGAAAAGGAAGTTTAATAGAAAAGTAACTGAATAAAAATGGAAGTTCAATAAAAATGAAAATGAAAGTTGCAGAAAATTAAATACGGAAGTTCAATCCAGAAACCACTATACCTTAACGATCTATTTGGAAATTAAATAAAAAACTAAGTTTAATAGAATAGTAAATTGAATAAAAATGGAAGTTGAATAAAAATAAAAATGAAAGTTGCATAAAATTAAAAATGGAAGTTCAATACAAAAACCACTATACCTTAACGATCTATTTGGAAATTAAATAGAAAAGGAAGTTTAATAGAAAAGTAACTGAATAAAAATGGAAGTTCAATAAAAATGAAAATGAAAGTTGCAGAAAATTAAATACGGAAGTTCAATCCAGAAACCACTATACCTTAACGATCTATTTGGAAATTAAATAAAAAACTAAGTTTAATAGAATAGTAAATTGAATAAAAATGGAAGTTGAATAAAAATAAAAATGAAAGTTGCATAAAACTAAAAATGGAAGTTCAATACAAAAACCACTATACCTTAACAATCTATTTGGAAATTAAATAAAAAAGGTAGTTTAATAGAAAAGTAAATTGAATAAAAATGGAAGTTGAACAAAAATAAAAATGAAAGTTGTATAAAATAAAAATGGAAGTTCAATCCAAAAATCACTATACCTTAATGATCTATTTGGAAATTAAATAAAAAAGGAAGTTTAATAGAAAAGTAAACTGAATCAAAATGGAAGTTGAATAAATATAAAAATGAAAGTTGCAGAAAATTAAATATGGAAGTTCAATCCAGAAACCACTATACCTTAACGATCCATTTGGAAATTAAATAAAAAAGGAAGTTTAATAGAAAAGTAAATTGAATAAAAATGGAAGTTGAAAAAAAATATAAATGAAAGTTGCATAAAATTAAAAATGGAAGTTCAATACAAAAACCACTATACCTTAACGATCTATTTGGAAATTAAATAAAAAAGGTAGTTTAATAGAAAAGTAAGTTGAATAAAAATAAAAGTTGAATAAAAATAAAAATGAAAGTTGCATAAAATTAAAAATGGAAGTTCAATCCAAAAACCACTGTACCTTAACGATCTATTTGGAAATTTAATAAAAAAGGAAGTTTAATAGAAATGTAAATTGATTAAAAATTGAAGTAAAATTAAAATAAAAATGAAAGTTGCATAAAATTAAAAATGGAAGTTCAATCCAGAAACCACTATACCTTAACGATCTACTTGGAAATTAAATAAAAAAGTAAGTTTAATAGGAAAGTAAATTGAATTAAAATGGAAGTACTATAAAAATAAAAATGAAAGTTGCATAAAATTAAAAATGGAAGTTCAATCCAGAAACCACTATACCTTAACGATCTACTTGGAAATTAAATAAAAAAGGAAGTCTAATAGAAAAGTAAATTGAATAAAAATGGAAGTCGAATAAAAATAAAAATGAAAGTTGCAAAAAATTAAAAATGGAAGTTCAATCCAAAAACCACTATATCTTAACGATCTATTTGGAAATTAAATAAAAAAGGAAGTTGAGTAGAAAAGAAACTTGAATAAAAAAGGAAGTTAAATAAAAATAGAAATGGAAGTTGCAGAAAATTAAAAATGAAAGTTCATTCCAGAAACCACTATACCTTAACGATCTATTTGGAAATTAAATAAAAAAGGAAGTTTAATAAAAAAGCAAATTAAATAAAAATGGAAGTAGAATATAAATAAAAATGAAAGTTGCATAAAATTAAAAATGGAAGTTCAATCCAGAAACCACCATACCTTAGCGATCTATTTGGAAATTAAATAAAAAGGAAGTTTAATAGGAAAGTAAATTGAATTAAAATGGAAGTAGAATAAAAATGAAAATGAAAGTTGCACAAAATTAAAAATGGATGTTCAATCCAGAAACCACTATACCTTGACGATCTATTTGGAAAATAAATAAACAAGAAGGTTTAATAGAAAAGTAAAGTGTATAAAAATGGAACTTGAATAAAAATAAAAATGAAAGTTGCAGAAAATGAATTATGGAAGTTCAATCCAGAAACCATTTTACCTTAGCGATCTATTTGGAAATTAAATAAAAAAGGAAGTTTAATAGCAAAGTAAATTGAATAAAAATAGAAGTTGAATAAAAATAAAAATGAAAGTTGCATAAAATTAAAAATGGAAGTTCAATCCAAAAAGCACTATACCTTAATGATCTATTTGGAAATTAAATAAAAAAGGAAGCTGAATAAATATAAAAATGAATGTTGCAGAAAATTAAATATGGAAGTTCAATCCAGAAACCACTATACATTAACGATCTATTTGGAAATTAAATAAAAAAGGAAGTTTAATAGAAAAGTAAATTGTATAAAAATGGAAGTTGAATAAAAATATAAATGAAAGTTGCATAAAATTAAAAATGGAATTTCAATACAAAAACCACTATACCTTAACGATCTATTTGGAAATTAAATAAAAAAGGTAGTTTAATAGAAAAGTAAGTTGAATAAAAATGGAAGTTGAATAAAAATAAAATGAAAGTTGCATAAAATTAAAAATGGAAGTTCAATCCAAAAACCACTATACCTTAACGATCTATTTGGAAATTAAATAAAAAAGGAAGTTTAATAGAAAAGTAAATAGAATAAAAATGGAAGTTGAATAAAAATAAAAATGAAAGTTGCATAAAACAAAAATTGGAAGTTCAATCCAGAAACCACTATACCTTAACGACCTATTTGGAAATTAAATAAAAAAGGAAGTTTAATAGGAAAGTAAATTGAATTAAAATGGAAGTAGAATAAAAATAAAAATGAAAGTTGCATAAAATTAAAAATGGAAGTTCAATCGAGAAACCACTATACCTTAACGATCTACTAGGAAATTAAATAAAAAAGGAAGTCTAATAGAAAAGTAAATTGAATAAAAATGGAAGTCGAATAAAAACAAAAATGAAAGTTGCATAAAATTAAAAGTGGAACTTCAATCCAAAAACCACTATATCTTAACGATCTATTTGGAAATTAAATAAAAAAGGAAGTTGAGTAGAAATGAAACTTGAATAAAAAAGAAAGTTAAATAAAAATAGAAATGGAAGTTGCAGAAAATTAAAAATGGAAGTTCATTCTAGAAACCACTATACCTTAACGATCTATTTGGAAATTAAATAAAAAAGGAAGTTTAATTGAAAAGTAAATTAAATAAAAATGGAAGTAGAATATAAATAAAAATGAAATTTGCATAAAATTAAAAATGGAAGTTCAATCCAGAAACCACTATACCTTAGCGATCTATTTGGAAATTAAATAAAAAGGAAGTTTAATAGGAAAGTAAATTGAATTAAAATGGAAGTAGAAGAAAAATGAAAGTGAAAGTTGCATAAAATTAAAAATGGATGTTCAATCCAGAAACCACTATACCTTAACGATCTATTTGGAAATTAAATAAACAAGGAAGTTTAATAGAAAAGTAAAGTGTATAAAAATGGAAGTTGAATAAAAATAAAAATGAAAGTTGCAGAAAATTAAATATGGAAGTTCAATCCAGAAACCAGTTTACCTTAGCGATCTATTTGGAAATTAAATAAAAAAGGAAGTTTAATAGCAAAGTAAATTGAATAAAAATAGAAGTTGAATAAAAATAAAAATGAAAGTTGCATAAAATTAAAAATGGAAGTTCAATCCAAAAAGCACTATACCTTAATGATCTATTTTGAAATTAAATAAAAAAGGAAGTTGAGTAGAAAAGAATCTTGAATAAAAAAGGAAATTCCATAAAAATAAAAATGGAAGTCGCAGAAAATTAAAAATGGAAGTTCATTCCAGAAACCACTATACCTTAACGATCTATTTGGAAATTAAATAAAAAAGGAAGATTAATAGTAAAGTAAATAGAATAAAAATGGAAGTAGAATAAAAATAAAAATGAAAGTTGCATAAAATTAAAAATGGAAGTTCAATTCAGAAACCACTATACCTTAACGATATGTTTGGAAATTAAATAGAAAAGGAAGTTTAATAGAAAAGTAAACAGAATAAAAATGGAAGTTGAATAAAAATAAAAATGAAAGTTGCAGAAAATTAAATAGGGAAGTTCAATCCAGAAACCACTATACCTTAACGATCTATTTGGAAATTAAATAAAAAACTAAGTTCAATAGAATAGTAAATTGAATAAAAATGGAAGTTGAATAAAAATAAAAATGAAAGTTGCATAAAATTAAAAATGGAAGTTTAATACAAAAACCACTATACCTTAACGATCTATTTGGAAATTAAATAATAAAGGTAGTTTAATAGAAAAGTAAATTGAATAAAAACGGAAGTTGAATAAAAATAAAAATGAAAGTTGCATAAAATTAAAAATGGAAGTTCAATCCAAAAATCACTATACCTTAATGATCTATTTGGAAATTAAATAAAAAGGCAAGTTTAATAGAAAAGTAAACTGAATAAAAATGGAAGTTGAATAAATATAAAAATGAAAGTTGCAGAAAATTAAATATGGAAGTACAATCCAGAAACCACTATACCTTAACGATCTATTTGGAAATTAAATAAAAAAGGAAGTTTAATAGAACAGTAAATTGAATAAAAATGGAAGTTGAAAAAAAATATAAATGAAAGTCGCATAAAATTAAAAATGGAAGCTCAATACAAAAACCACTATACCTTAACGATCTATTTGGAAATTAAATGAAAAAGGTAGTTTAATAGAAAAGTAAGTTGAATAAAAATCGAAGTTGAATAAAAATAAAAATAAAAGTTGCATAAAATGAAAAATGGAAGTTCAATCCAAAAACCACTGTACCTTAACGATCTATTTGGAAATTAAATAAAAAAGGAAGTTTAATGGAAAAGTAAATTGATTAAAAATTGAAGTAAAATTAAAATAAAAATGAAAGTTGCATAAAATTAAAAATGGAAGTTCAATCCAGAAACCACTATACGTTAACGATCTACTTGGAAATTAAATAAAAAAGGAAGTTTAATAGGAAAGTAAATTGAATTAAAATGGAAGTAGAATAAAAATAAAAATGAAAGTTGCATAAAATTAAAAATGGAAGTTCAATCCAGAAACCACTATACCTTAACGATCTACTTGGAAATTAAATAAAAAAGGAAGTCTAATAGAAAAGTAAATTGAATAAAAATGGAAGTCGAATAAAAATAAAAATGAAAGTTGCATAAAATTAAAAAAGGAAGTTCAATCCAAAAACCACTATATCTTAATGATCTATTTTGAAATTAAATAAAAAAGGAAGTTGAGTAGAAAAGAATCTTGAATAAAAAAAGAAATTAAATAAAAATAAAAATGGAAGTTGCAGAAAATTAAAAATGGAAGTTCATTCCAGAAACCACTATACCTTAATGATCTATTTCGAAATTAAATAAAAAAGGAAGTTTAGTAGGAAAGTAAATTGAATAAAAATGGGAGTTGAATAAAAAAAAAAATGAAAGTTGCATAAAATTAAAAATGGAAGTTCAATCCAGAAACCACTATACTTTAACCATCAATTTGGAAATTAAATAAAAAATGAAGTTTAATCGAAAAGTAAATAGAATAAAAATGGAAGTTGAATAAAAATAAAAATGAAAGTTGCATAAAACAATAACTGGAAGTTCAATCCAGAAACCACTATACCTTAACGACCTATTTGGAAATTAAATAAAAAAGGAAGTTTAATAGAAAAGTAAATTGATTAAAAATTGATGTAAAATTAAAATATAAATGAAAGTTGCATAAAATTAAAAATGAAAGTTCAATCCAGAAACCACTATACCTTAACGATCTACTTGGAAATTAAATAAAAAAGGAAGTTTAGTAGGAAAGTAAATTGAATTAAAATGGAAGTAGAATAAAAATAAAAATGAAAGTTGCATAAAATTAAAAATGGAAGTTCAATCCCGAAACCACTATACCTTAACGATCTATTTGGAAATTAAATAAAAAAGGAAGTTTAATAGAAAAGTAAATTGAATAAAAATGGAAGTCGAATAAAAATAAAAATGAAAGTTGCATAAAATTAAAAATGGAAGTTCAATCCAGAAACCACTATACCTTAACGATCTACTTGGAAATTAAATAAAAAAGAAAGTTTAATAGGAAAGTAAAATGAATTAAAATGGAAGTAGAATAAATATAAAAATGAAAGTTGCAGAAAATTAAATATGAAAGTTCAATCCAGAAACCACTATACCTTAACGATCTATTTGGAAATTAAATAAAAAAGGAAGTTTGCTAGAAAAGTAAATTGAATAAAAATGGAAGTTGAATAAAAATAAAAATGAAATTTGCAAAAAATTAAAAATGTAAGTTCAATAAAAAAACTGCTATACCTTAACGATCTATTTGGAAATTAAATAAAAAATGTAGTTTAATAGAAAAGTAAGTTGAATAAAAATGGAAGTTGAATAAAATAAAAATGAAAGTTGCATAAAATTAAAAATGGAAGTTCAATCCAAAAACCACTGTACCTTAACGATCCATTTGGAAATTAAATAAAAAAGTAAGTTTAATAGAAAAGTAAATTGATTAAAAATTGAAATAAAATAAAAATAAAAATGAAAGTTTCATAAAATTAAAAATGGATGTTCAATTCAGAAACCACTATACGTTAACGATCTACTTGGAAATTAAATAAAAAAGGAAGTTCAATAGGAAAGTAAATTGAATTAAAATGGAAGTAGAATGAAAATAAAAATGAAAGTTGCATAAAATTAAAAATGGAAGTTCAATCCAGAAACCACTTTACCTTAACGATCTATTTGGAAATTAAATAAAAAAGGAAGTTTAATAGAAAAGTAAATTGATTAAAAATGGATGTAGAATTAAAATAAAAATGAAAGTTGCATAAAATTGAAAATGGAAGTTCTATCCAGAAACCACTATACCTTAACGATCTACTTGGAAATAAAATAAAGAAGGAAGTTTAATAGGAAAGTAAATTGAATTAAAATGGAAGTGGAATAAAAACAAAAATGAAAGTTGCATAAAATTAAAAATGGAAGTTCAATCCAGAAACCACTATACCTTAGCGATCTATTTGGAAATTAAATAAAAAGGAAGTTTAATAGGAAAGTAAATTGAATTAAAATGGAAGTAGAATAAAAATAAAAATGAAAGTTGCATAAAATTAAAAATGGAAGTTCAATCCAGAAACCACTTTACCTTAACGATCTATTTGGAAATTAAATAAAAAAGGAAGTTTAATAGAAAAGTAAATTGAATAAAAATGGAAGTTGAATAAAAATAAAATTGAAAGTTGCGTAAAATTAAAAATGGAAGTTCAATCCAAAAACCACTATACCTTAACGATCTATTTGGAAATTAAATAGAAAAGGAAGTTGAGCAGAAAAGAAACGTGAATAAAAAAGGAAGTTAAATAAAATTAAAAATGGAAGTTCATTCCAGAAACCACTATATCTTAATGATCTATTTGGAAATTAAATAAAAAAGGAAGTTTAATAGAAAAGTAAATTGATTAAAAATGGATGTAGAATAAAAATAAAAATGAAAGATGCATAAAATTAAAAATGGAAGTTCTATCCAGAAACCACTATACCTTAACGATCTACTTGGAAATAAAATAAAGAAGGAAGTTTAATAGGAAAGTAAATTGAATTAAAATGGAAGTGGAATAAAAATAAAAATGAAAGTTGCATAAAATTAAAAATGGAAGTTCAATCAAGAAACCACTATACCTTAGCGATCTATTTGGAAATTAAATAAAAATGAAGTTTAATAGGAAAGTAAATAGAATTAAAATGGAAGTAGAATAAAAATGAAAATGAAAGTTGCATAAAATTAAAAATGGATGTTCAATCCAGAAACCACTATACCTTAACGATCTATTTGGAAATTAAATAAACAAGAAAGTTTAATAAAAAAGTAAAGTGTATAAAAATGGAAGTTGAATAAAAATAAAAATGAAAGTTGCAGAAAATTAAATACGGAAGTTCAATCCAGAAACCAGTTTACCTTAGCGATCTATTTGGAAATTAAATAAAAAAGAAAGTTTAATAGCAAAGTAAATTGAATAAAAATGGAATTCAATAAAAATAAAAATGAAAGTTGCATAAAATTAAAAATGGAAGTTCAATCCAAAAACCACTATACCTTAACGATCTATTTGGAAATTAAATAAAAAAGGAAGTTGAGTAGAAAAGAATCTTGAATAAAAAAGGTAATTAAATAAAAATAGAAATGGAAGTTGCAGAAAATTAAAAATGGAAGTTCATTCCGGAAACCACTATACCTTAACGATCTATTCGGAAATTAAATAAAAAAGGAAGATTAATAGGAAAGTAAATTGAATAAAAATGGAAGTAGAATAAAAATAAAAATGAAAGTTGAATAAAATTAAAAATGGAAGTTCAATTCAGAAACCACTATACCTTAACGATCTATTTGGAAATTAAATAAAAAAGGAAGTTTAATAGAAAAGTAAACTGAATAAAAATGAAAGTTGAATAAAAATAAAAATGAAAGTTGCAAAAAATTAAATATGAAAGTTCAATCCAGAAACCACTATACCTTAACGTTCTATTTGGAAATTAAATAAAAAAGTAAGTTTAATAGAAAAGTAATTTGAATAAAAATGGAAGTTGAATAAAAATAAAAATGAAAGTTGCATAAAATAAAAAATGGAAGTTCAATACAAAAACCACTATACCTTAACGATCTATTTGAAAATTAAATAAAAAAGATAGTTTAATAGAAAATTAAATTGAATAAAATTGGAAGTTGAACAAAAATAAAAATGAAAGTTGCATAAAATTAAAAATGAAAGTTCAATCCAAAAACGACTCTACCTTAACGATCTGTTTGGAAATTAAAAAAAAAAGGAAGTTTAATAGAAAAGTAAACTGAATAAAAATGGAAGTTGAATAAAAATAAAAATAAAAGTTGCAGAAAATTAAATATGGAAGTTCAATCCAGAAACGACTCTACCTTAACGATCTATTTGGAAATTAAATAAAAAAGGAAGTTTAATAGAAAAGTAAATTGAATAAAAATGGAAGTTGAATAAAAATAAAAATGAAAGTTGCATAAAATTAAAAATGGAAGTTTAATACAAAAACCACTATATCTTAACGATCTATTTGGAAATTAAATAAAAAAAAGGTAGTTTAATAGAAAAGTGAATTGAGTAAAAATGGAAGTTGAATAAAAATAAAAATGAAAGTCGCATAAAATTAAAAATGGAAGTTCAATCCAAAAACCACTATACCTTAACGATCCATTTGGAAATAAAATAAAAAATGAAGTTTAATAGAAAAGTAAATGGATTAAAAATTGAAGTAAAATAAAAATAAAATTGAAACTTGCATAAAATTAAAAATGGATGTTCAATCCAGAAACCACTATACCTTAACGATCTACTTGGAAATTAAACAAAAAAGGAAGTTTAATAGGAAAGTAAATTGAATTAAAATGGAAGTAGAATAAAAATAAAAATGAAAGTTGCATAAAATTAAAAATGGAAGTTCAATCCAGAAACCACTTTACCTTAATGATCTATTTGGAAATTAAATAAAAAAGGAAGTTTAACAGAAAAGTAAATTGAATAAAAATGGAAGTTGAATAAAAATAAAAATGAAAGTTGCATAAAATTAAAAATGGAAGTTCAATCCAAAAACCACTATACCTTAACGATCTATTTGGAAATTAAACAAAAAAAGAAGTTGAGCAGAAAAGAAACGTGAATAAAAAAGGAAGTTAAATAAAAATAAAAATGGAAGTTCATTCCAGAAACCACTACAGCTTAATGATCTATTTGGAAATTAAGTAAAAAAGGAAGTTTAATAGAAAAGTAAATTGATTAAAAATTGAAGTAAAATAAAAATAAAATTGAAACTTGCATAAAATTAAAACTGGATGTTCAATCCAGAAACCACTATACCTTAACGATCTACTTGGAAATTAAACAAAAAAGGAAGTTTAATAAAGAAGTAAATTGAATAAAAATAAAAGTTGAATAAAAATAAAAATGAAAGTTGCAGAAAATTAAATATGGAAGTTCAATCCAGAAACCACTATACCTTAACGATCTATTTGGATATTGAATAAAAAAGGAAGTTTAATAGAAAAGTAAATTGAATAAAAATGGAAGTTGAATAAAAATAAAAATGAAAGTTGCATAAAGTTAAAAATGGAAGTTCAATCCGAAAACCACTATACCTTAACGATTTATTTGGAAATAAAATAAAAAAGGAAGTTTAATAGAAAAGTAAATTGAATAAAAATGGAAGTTGAATAAAAATAAAAATGAAAGTCGCATAAAATTAAAAATAGAAGTTCAATCCAAAAACCACTATACCTTAACAATCTATTTGGAAATTAAATAAAAAAGGAAGTTTAATAGAAAAGTAAATTGATTAAAAATGGTAGTTGAATAAAAATAAAAATGAAAGTTGTATAAAATTAAAAATGGAAGTTCAATCCAAAAACCACTATACCATAACGATCTATTTGGAAATTAAATAAAAAAGGAAGTTGAGTAGAAAAGAAACTTGAATAAAAAAGGAAGTTAAATAAAAATAAAAATGGAAGTCGCAGAAAATTAAAAATGGAAGTTCAATCCAGAAACCACTATACCTTAACGATCTACATGGAAATTAAATAAAAAAGTAAGTTTAATAGAAAAGTAAATTGAATAAAAATGGAAGTAGAATATAATTAAAAATGAAAGTTGCATAAAATAAAAAATGGAAGTTCAATCCTAAAACTACTATACCGTAGCGATATATTTGGAAATTAAATAAAAAATGAAGTTTAATAGGAAAAAAAATTGAATTAAAATGGAAGTACAATAAATATAAAAATGAAAGTAGCATAAAATTAAAAATGGAAGTTCAATCCAGAAACCACTTTACCTTAACGATCTATTTGGAAATTAAATAAAAAAGGAAGTTTTATAGAAAAGTAAATTGAATAAAAATGGAAGTTAAATAAAAATAAAAATGAAAGTTGCATAAAATTAAAAATGGAAGTTCAATCCAAAAACCACTATACCTTAACGATCTATTTGGAAATTAAATAAAAAGAGGAAGTTGAGTAGAAAAAAAACGTGAATAAAAAAGGAAGTTAAATAAAAATAAAAATGGAAGTTGCAGAAAATTAAAAATGGAAGTTCGTTCCAGAAATCACTATATCATAATGATCTATTTGTAAATTAAATAAAAAAGAAAATTTAATAGAAATGTAAATTGATTAAAAATGGAAGTAGAATATAAATAAAAATGAAAGTTGCATAAAATTAAAAATGGAAGTTCTATCCAGAAACCACTATACCTTAACGATCTACTTGGAAATTAAATACAAAAGGAAGTTTAATAGAAAAGTAAATTGAATTAAAATGGAAGTAGAACAAAAATAAAAATGAAAGTTGAATAAAGTTAAAAATGGAAGTTCAATCCAGAAACTACTATACCTTAACGATCTACTTGGAAATTAAATAAAAAAGGAAGTTTAATAGAAAAGTAAATTGAATTAAAATGGAAGTAGAATAAAAATAAAAATGAAAGTTGCATAAAGTTAAAAATGGAAGTTCAATCCAGAAACCACTATACCTCAACGATCTATTTGGAAATTAAATAAAAAAGGAAGTTTAATAGAAAAGTAAATTTAATAAAAATGGAAGTTGAATAAAAATAAAAATGAAAGTTGCATAAAATTAAAAATGGAAGTTCAATCCAAAAACCACTATACCTTAACGATCTATTTGGAAATTAAATAAAAAAGGTAGTTTAATAGAAAAGTAAATTGAATAAAAATGGAAGTTGAATAAAAATAAAAATGAAAGTTGCATAAAATGAAGAATGGAAGTTCAATCCAGAAATCACGATACCTTAACGATCTATTTGGAAATTAAATAAAATAGGAAGTTTAATAGAAAAGTAAATTGAATAAAAATGGAAGATGAATAAAAATAAAAATGAAAGTCGCATAAAATTAAAAATGGAAGTTCAATCCAAAACTACTATACCTTAACGATCTATTTGGAAATTAAATAAAAAAGGAAGTTTAATAGAAAAGCAAATTGAATAAAAACGGAAGTTGAATAAAAATAAAAATGGAAGTTCAATCCAAAAACCACTATACCTTAACGATCTATTTGGAAATTAAATAAAAAAGGAAGTTTAATAGAATAGTAAATTGAATAAAAATGGTAGTTGAATAAAAATAAGAGTGGAAGTTGCAGAAAATTAAAAATGGAAGTTCAATCCAAAAACCACTATACCTTAACGAGCTATTTGGAAATTAAATAAAAAATGAAGTTTAATAGAAAAGTAAATTGAATAAAAATGGAAGTTGAATAAAAATAGAAATGAAAGTCGCATAAAATTAAAAATGAAAGTTCAATCCAAAAACCACTATACCTTAACGAGCTATTTGGAAATTAAATAAAAAATGAAGTTTAATAGAAAAGTAAATTGAATAAAAATGGAAGTTGAATAAAAATAGAAATGAAAGTCGCATAAAATTAAAAATGAAAGTTCAATCCAAAAACCACTATACCTTAACGATCTATTTGGAAATTAAATAAAAAAGGAAGTTTAATAGAAAAGTAAATTGAATAAAAATGGTAGTTGAATAAAAATAAAAATGAAAGTTGCATAAAATTAAAAATAGAAGTTCAATCCAAAAACCACTATACCTTAACGATCTATTTGGAAATTAAACAAAAAAGGAAGTTGAGTAGAAAAGAAACTTGAATAAAAAAGGAAGTTAAATAAAAATGAGAATGGAAGTTGAAGAAAATTAAAAATGGAAGTTCATTCCAGAAACCACTATACCTTAACGATCTATTTGGAAATTAAATAAAAAATGAAGTTTAATAGAAAAGTAAAGTGAATAAAAATGGAAGTAGAATATAATTAAAAATGAAAGTTGCAAAAAATTAAAAATGGAAGTTCAATCCAGATACCACTATACCTTAGCGATATATTTGGAAATTAAATAAAAAAGGTAGTTTAATAGGAAAGTAAATTGAATTAAAATGGAAGTGGAATAAATATAAAAATGAAAGTAGCATAAAATTAAAAATGGAAGTTCAATCCAGAAACCACTTTACCTTAACGATCTATTTGGAAATTAAATAAAAAAGAAAGTTTAATAGAAAAGTAAACTGAATAAAAATGGAAGTTGAATAAAAATAAAAATGAATGTTGCAGAAAATTAAATACGGAAGTTCAATCCAGAAACCACTATACCTTAACGATCTATTTGGAAATTAGATAAAAAAGGAAGTTTAATAGAAAAGTAAATTGAATAAAAATGGAAGTTGAAGAAAAATAAAAATGAAAGTTGCATATATAGCGATCCCGATTTTCCTTTTCGTGCTTAACTGTAATCCGGATTCGATTTCGTAAGGGTGTTGTTGTCTTATCCTCTTTCTATCCCTTTCTCTTTGTGTTCGAGCTTGGGGTTGTGTTGGGCAAGTTGGGAATAAGTTGGTTGCGTTTTAAAACGTAAAGTCTTTGCCCAGTTTTTGGTCTTCCTGCTCGAGCGGCGATTTTGACGCTCGAGCGGGACTCTGTTGTTGCTTGTCCGCTCGAGCAGGGGTGTTGGCGCTCGAGCGGGGAAATCACTCATCCAGTATTTCGTCTGCAGTGGTATACGCTCGAGCAGGGGATTGGACGCTCGAGCGGGAGTATGTTTCTGACGCTCGAGCGGGGACTTTGACGCTCGAGCGGGCGTCATGTCTGTAAAAGTTCTGGGAGCGTGCATCCGCCGCTCGAGCGGGGGATTGGACGCTTGAGCGGGGATCTGTGAGTGACGCTTGAGCGGGGATGTTGCCGCTCGAGCGGGGCGACTTTTATATAAAGCTGAGATCCGACCTTTTTGTTCACTTTTCAACATCTTTTCTCTCTCTTACTTTTCCAAAAAGGTATTTTGAGAGCTCGTCTCACTAAAACCCTAACTTCTCTCTTAGGATTGATCAAGTAGGAGTTGTTTTCTCACCTTGGGCCTTTACAAAAGTTGTGTTGATCGTCGAGGGCTATCTTTTAATCTGAAAATTTCAGGATTTGGAGCATTTCCGTTTCTTCATCTTCTTCGTTGCGTCCCATCATTCGAGGTAGGGATATCCTACTCCTCTTTATGAGCTTTGTCTTTGAATTTTAGCATTTTGATATGTTGGGGGTTGTTGGGTAATTTTGAGAAAGTTTGGGCCTTTGTGTAATTTTACAAGAGTTGGGGTTTTAAATATATAAACCTATATGCATGTTAGGCATAGAGAAATGAGATTAATGTTGGGACATTGATGGAAATGGAACCTTAGGGTTGTTTGTGAATTATGGTAATTTGCCCTAATTGGTTTAATTAATTAATGCATATAATTAATTGAAGAAAACGAGGAATTGAATTGAGAATGTTGAAATTGAGAATGTATGGGATTAAAGAGTGTAGACAAATCTTTTATTGCTCATCTAGTTATAATGTTGATATATTATCCAGTTGTGCATTTATTTCATACTTAGAAATAATTGCTTTGGGCTACCGGTGGAGGGTAGTGATGATTGTTGTAGACAATGCATGTTGATTAGGCAAACTAAAACTAATCATTTGGTTGTGTCATAGAGTATGACGGTTGATAGAATACATTAACTTTATGTATTGATCGATGTGTATATGATTCTGTGTTTATATGCATTGCTTGTGTAGAGGAGGAGATGGGGGATGTACTCCGCGGTTTAAGGGAAGATGGGGGATGTACCTCTAAACCGGATAGGATTGGGAGGAGATGGGGGATGAACTCCGTAGACACAGCTCATATGCTTGTCTAGAGAAGTGAAGATACAGCTCATATGCTTATCTTTGTGAAGTATAGATATAGCTCATATGCTTGTCTAGTGAAGTGTAGATATAGCTCATATGCTTATCTGTTGTAGTGTTGATACAGCTCATATGCTTATCTGTTGTAGTATTGATATAGCTCATATGCTTATCTGTGGTAATATTGATATAGCTCATATGCTTATCTGTTGTAGTAGTGATATAGCTCATAAGCTTATCTATTGAAAAGTTTGTTGATTTGATATAGCACTAAAATGTATATCATCATCGTTCGTGAAGTATGGAAGTAGTTTATGTGTTATTGATACAACACCAAAATGTGTATCCACCGTAAAAATTGGGAAAATGTTCTAATAATGAACTATAATCTCATCAAAATGTTTTGGCCAGAGTACTGAGCCCTGTTTTCAAACCCAAAGTTGAACAAGAAATGAAAAGTGAATTGTAACGTAGACTTGGTTGTCATGGAATTGAAATAAGATGTAAATGGAAGTGTAAGTATCGACCATCTATCAGTTGCTAATCTTCTAGGCATTGTTTATAGTTGGTTTAGTATATCTCTGCTGGGCTGTGGCTCACCCTATATGGGAACATCATTTCTGGTACAGGTAGCATGCCACCTCCAAGGACATAGCTTGGGAGGCTAGAGGCGGACAGACTTTTGTTCCCTTATCTCCTTTTGATGTATTACATGTAAATTCAAGCCAAGGGCTTAATGTGTAACCGAGTCAATACTCTCTTTTATGACCAAGTGTTAACTTGGAAAGCTGTAAGCCCGTAGGGCATTTACCTTTGTTGTTAACGTGTAATACTTTTGTAATGAAGTACTCTGATGAATTGAGCAAATGTGGATCTTTTGTATATAAATGTATGTTTATATGGATGGGTTTAACGTTATTATTTTGAGGGCGTTACAGCATAAAATTAAAAATGGAAGTTCAATACAAAAACCACTATACCTTAACGATCTATTTGGAAATTAAATAAAAATGGTAGTTTAATAGAAAAGTAAATTGAATAAAAATGGAAGTTGAATAAAAATAAAAATGAAAGTTGCATAAAATTAAAAATGGAAGTTCAATTCAAAAACCACTATACCTTAACGATCCATTTGGAAATTAAATAAAAAAGGAAGTTTAATAGAAAAGGAAATTGAATAAAAATGGAAGTTGAATGAAAATAAAAATGAAATTGCATAAAATTAAAAATGAAAGTTCAATCCAGAAACCACTATACCTTAGTGATCTATTTGGAAATTAAATAAAAAAGGAAGTTTAATAGGAAAGTTAATTGAATTAAAATGGAAGTAGAATAAAAATAAAAATGAAAGTTGCATAAAACTAAAATTGGAAGTTCAATCCAGAAACCACTATACCTTAACGATCTATTTGGAAATTAAGTAAAAAAGGAAGTTTAATAGAAAAGTAAATTGAATAAATATGGAAGTTGAATAAAAATAAAAATGAAAGTTACAGAAAATTAAATATGGAAGTTAAATCCAGAAACCACTTTACCTTAACGATCTATTTGGAAATTAAATAAAAAAGGAAGTTTAATAGAAAAGTAAATTGAATAAAAATAAAAATGAAAGTCGCATAAAATTAAAAATGAAAGTTCAATCCAAAAACCACAATACCTTGATGATCTATTTCGAAATTAAATAAAAAAGGAAGTTTAAAAGAAAAGTAAATTGCATAAAAATGTTATTTGAATAAAAATAAAAATGAAAGTTGCACAAAATTAAAAATGGAAGTTCAATCCAAAAACCACTATACCTTAACGATCTATTTGGAAATTAAATAAAAAAGGAAGTTAAATAAAAATAAAAATGGAAGTTGCAGAAAATTAAAAATGGAAGTTCATTCCAGAAACCACTATACCTTAACAATATATTTGGAAATTAAATAAAAAAGGAAGTTTAATAGGAAAGTAAATTGAATTAAAATGGAAGTAGAATATAAATAAAAATGAAAGTTGCAAAAAATTAAAAACGGAAGTCCAATCCAGAAACCACTATACCTTAGCGATAAATTTGGAAATTAAATAAAAAAGGAAGTTTAATAGGAAAGTAAATTGAATTAAAATTGAAGTAGAATAAAAATAAAAATGAAAGTTGCATAAAATTAAAACTGGAAGTTCAATCCAGAAACCACTATACCTTAACGATCTATTTGGAAATTAAATAAAAAAGGAAGTTTAACAGAAAAGTAAATTGAACAAAAATGGAAGTTGAATATAAATAAAAATGAAAGTTGCAGAAAATTAAATATGGAACTTTAATCCAAAAACCACTATACCTTATCGATCTATTTGGAAATTAAATAAAAAAGGTAGTTTAATAGAAAAGTAAATTGAATAAAAATGGAAGTTGAATAAAAATAAAAATGAAAGTTGCATAAAATTAAAAATGAAAGTTCAATCCAAAAACCACTATGCCATAACGATCTATTTGGAAATTAAATAAAAAAGGAAGTTTAATAGGAAAGTAAATTGAATTAAAATGGAAGTAGAATAAAAATAAAAATGAAAGTTGCATAAAATTAAAAATTGAAGTTCAATCCAGAAACCACTATACCTTAACGATCTATTTGGAAATTAAATAAAAAAAAAGTTTAATAGAAAAGTAAATTGAATAAAAATGGAAGTTGAATAAAAATAAAAATGGAAGTTGCAGAAAATTAAATATGGAAGTTCAATCCAGAAACCACTATACCTTAACGATCTATTTGGAAATTAAATAAAAAAGGAAGTTTAATAGAAAAGTAAATTGAATAAAAATGGAAGTTGAATAAAAATAAAAATGAAAGTTGCATAAAATTAAAAATGGAAGTTCAATCCAAAAACCGCTATACCTTAACGATCTATTTGGAAATTAAATAAAAAAGGAAGTTTAATAGGAAAGTAAATTGAATTAAAATGGAAGTAGAATAAAAATAAAAATGAAAGTTGCATAAAATTAAAAATTGAAGTTCAATCCAGAAACCACTATACCTTAACGATCTATTTGGAAATTAAATAAAAAAGAAGTTTAATAGAAAAGTAAATTGAATAAAAATGGAAGTTGAATATAAATAAAAAGGAAAGTTGCATAAAATAAAAAGTGGAAGTTCAATCCAGAAACCACTATATCTTAACGATCTGTGTGCAAATTAAATAAAAAAGGAAGTTTAACAGAAAAGTAAATTGAATAAAAATGGAAGTAGAATAAAAATAAAAATGAAAGTTGCAGAAAATTAAATATGGAAGTTCAATCCAGAAACCACTATACCTTAACGATCTATTCGGAAATTAAATAAAAAAGGAAGTTTAATAGAATAGTAAATTGAATTAAAATGGAAGTTGAATAAAAATAAATTGAAAGTTGCATAAAATTAAAAATGGAAGTTCAATCCAAAAACCAGTATACCTTAACGATCTATTTGCAAATTAAATAAAAAAAGGAAGTTGAGTAGAAAAGAAATTTGAATAAAAAAGGAAGTAAAATAAAAATAAAAATGGAAGTTGCAGAAAATTAAAAATGGAAGTTCATTCAGGAAACCACTATACCATAACGATCTATTTGGAAATTAATTAAAAAAGGAAGTTTAATAAAAAAGTAAATTGAATTAAAATGGAAGTAAAATATAAATAAAAATGAAAGTTGCTTAAAATTAAAAATGGAAGTTCAATCCAGAAACCGCTATACCTTAGCGATCTATTTGGAAATGAAATGAAAAAGGAAGTTTAATTGGAAAGCAAATTGAATTAAAATGGAAGTTGAATAAAAATAAAAATGAAAGTTGCATAAAATTAAAAATGAAAGTTCAATTCAAAAACCACTATTCCTTAACGATCTATTTGGAAATTAAATAAAAAAGGAAGTTGAGTATAAAAGAAACCTGAATAAAAAAGGAAATTAAATAAAAATTAAAATGAAAGTTGCAGAAAATTAAAAATGGAAGTTCATTCCAAAAACGACTATACCTTAACGATCTATTTGGAAATTAAATAACAAAGGAAGTTTAATAGAAAAGTAAATTGAATAAAAATGGAAGTTGAATAAAAATAAAAGTGAAAGTTGCATAAAATTAAAAATCAAAGTTCAATCCAAAAACCAGTATACCTTAACGATCTATTTGGAAATTAAATAAAAAAGGAAGTTGAGTAGAAAAGAAACTTGAATAAAAAAGGCAGTTAAACAAAAATAAAAATGGAAGTCGTAGAAAATTGAAAATGGAAGTTCATTCCAGAAACCACTATACCTTACCGATCTTTTGGAAATTAAATAAAATAGGAAGTTTAATAGAGAAGTAAAAATAATAAAAATGGAAGTAGAATATAAATAAAAATCAAAGTTGCATAAAATTAAAAACAGAAGTTCAATCCAGAAACTACTATACCTTAATGATCTATTCGGAAATTAAATAAAAAAGGGAGTTTAAGAGGAAAGTAAATTGAATTAAAATGGAAGTAGAATAAAAATAAAAAAGAAAGTTGCATAAAACTAAAATTGGAAGTTCAATCCAGAAACCACTATACCTTAACGATCTATTTGGGAATTAAATAAGAAAGGAAGTTGAGCAGAAAAGAAACTTGAATAAAAAAGGAAGTTAAATAAAAGGAAGTTTAATTGAAAAGTAAATTGATTAAAAATGGAAGTAGAATAAAATTAAAAATGAAAGTTGCATAAAATTAAAAATGGTTGTTCAAGTCAGAAACCACTATACCTTAACGATCTACTTGGAAATTAAATAAAAAAAGAAGTTTAATAGGAAAGTAAATTCAATTAAAATGGAAGTAGAATAGAAATAAAAATGAAAGTTGCATAAAATTAAAAATGAAAGTTCAATCCAGAAACCACTATACCTTAACGATCTATTTGGAAATTAAGTAAAAAAGGAAGTTTAATAGAAAAGTAAATTGAATAAAAATGGAAGTTGAATAAAAATAAAAATTAAAGTTGCAGAAAATAAAATATGGAAGTTCAACCCAGAAACCACTATACCTTAATGATCTATTTGGAAATTAAATAAAAAAGGAAGTTTAACAGAAAAGTAAATTGAATAAAAATGGAAGTTGAATAAAAATAAAAATGAAAGTTGCATAAAATTAAAAATGGAAGTTCAATCCAAAAACCACTATACCTTAACGATCTATTTGGAAATTAAAAAAAAAAAGGAAGTTGAGTAGAAAAGAAATTTGAATGAAAAAGGAAGTTAAATAAAAATAAAAATGGAAGTTGCAGAAAATTAAAAATGGAAGTTCAATCCAGAAACCACTATACCTTAACGATCTATTTGGAAATTAAATAAAAAAGGGTGTTTAATAGAAAAGTAAATTGAATAAAAATGGAAGTAGAATAAAAATAAAACGGAAAGTTGCATAAAATAAAAAGGGGAAGTTCAATCCAGAAACCACTATACCTTAACGATCTGTTTGCAAATTAAATAAAAAAGGAAGTTTAATAGAAAAGCAAATTGAAGAAAAATGGAAGTTGAATAAAAATAAAAATGAAAGTTGCCGAAAATTAAATATGGAAGTTGAATCCAGAAACCACTATACCTTAACGATCTATTTGGAAATTAAATAAAAAAGGAAGTGTAATAGAAAAGTAAATCGAATAAAAATGGAAGTAGAATATAAATAAAAATGAAAGTTGCATAAAATTAAAATTGGATGTTCAATCCAGAAACCAGTATACCTTAGCAATCTATTTGGAAATTAAATAAAAAAGGAAGTTTAATAGGAAAGTAAATTTAATTAAAATGGAAGTAGAATTAAAATAAAAATGAAGGTTGCATAAAATTAAAAATGGAAGTTCAATCCAGAAACCACTATACCTTAACGATCTATTTGGTAATTAAATAGAAAAGGAAGTTTAATAGAAAAGTAAATT
Organism: Camellia sinensis; assembly: GCF_055761805.1. Classification (NCBI taxonomy): domain Eukaryota; kingdom Viridiplantae; phylum Streptophyta; class Magnoliopsida; order Ericales; family Theaceae; genus Camellia; species Camellia sinensis. The sequence continues at coordinate 34,786,245 of NW_028128987.1, forward strand.
GAATAAAAATGGAAGTTGAATAAAAATAAAAATGAAAGTTGCAGAAAATTAAATAAGAAAGTTCAATCCAGAAACCACTTTACCCTAACGATCTATTTGGAAATTAAATAAAAAAGGAAGTTTAATACAAAAGTAAATTGAATAAAAATGGAAGTTGAATAAAAATAAAAATGAAAGTCGAATAAAATTAAAAATGGAAGTTCAATCCAAAAACCACTATACCTTAACGATCTATTTGGAAGTTAAAAAAAAAAGGAAGTTGAGTAGAAAAGAAAGTTGAATGAAAAAGGAAGTTAGATAAAAATAAAAATGGAAGTTGCAGAAAATTAAAAATGGAAGTTCATTCAAGAAACCACTATACCTTAACGATCTATTTGGAAATTAAATAAAAAAGGAAGTTTAATAGAAAAGTAAATTGAATAAAAATGGAAGTAGAATAAAAATAAAAAGGAAAGTTGCATAAAATAAAAAGGGGAAGTTCAATCCAGAAACCACTATACCTTAATGATCTGTTTGCAAATTAAATAAAAATGAAAGTTTAATAGAAAAGCAAATTGAATAAAAATGGAAGTTGAATAAAAATAAAAATCAAAGTTGCAGAAAATTAAATATGGAAGTTCAATCCAGAAACCACTATACCTTAACGATCTATTTGGAAATTAAATAAAAAAGGAAGTGTAATAGAAAAGTAAATTGAATAAAAATGGAAGTTGAATAAAAATAAAAATGAAAGTTGCATAAAATTAAAAATGGAAGTTTAATCCAAAAACCACTATACCTTAACGATCTATTTGGAAATTAAATAAAAAAGGAAGTTGAGTAGAAAAGAAACTTGAATGAAAAAGGAAGTTAAATAAAAATAAAAATGAAAGTTGCAGAAAAATAAAAATGGAAGTTCATTCCAGAAACCACTATACCTTAACGATCTATTTGGAAATTAAATAAAAAATGAAGTTTAATAGAAAAGTAAATCGAATAAAAATGGAAGTAGAATATAAATAAAAATGAAAGTTGCATAAAATTAAAAATGGAAGTTTAATCCAGAAACCACTATACCTTAGAGATCTATTTGGAAATTAAATAAAAAAGGAAGTTTAATAGGAAAGCAAATTTAATTAAAATGGAAGTAGAATAAAAATAAAAATGAAGGTTGCATAAAATTAAAAAAGGAAGTTCAATCCAGAAATCACTATACCTTAACGATCTATTTGGAAATTAAATAAAAAGGAAGTTTAATAGAAAAGTAAATTGAATAAAAATGGAAGTAGAATATAAATAAAAATGAAAGTTGCATAAAATTAAAAATGGAAGTTCAATCCAGAAACCACTATACCTTAGAGATCTATTCTGAAATTAAATAAAAAAGGAAGTTTAATAGGAAAGTAAATTGAATTAAAATGGAAGTAGAATAAAAATAAAAATGATAGTTGCATAAAGTTAAAAATGGAAGTTCAATCCAGAAACCACTATACCTTAACGATCTGTTTGGAAATTAAATAAAAAAAGGAAGTTTAATAGAAAAGTAAATTGAATAAAAATGGAAGTTGAATAAAATAAAAATAAAAGTTGCATAAAATTAAAAAAGGAAGTTCAATCCAAAAACCACTATTCCTTTACGATCTATTTGGAAATAAAATAAAAGAGGAAGTTGAGTAGACAAGAAACTTGAACAGAAAAGGAAGTTAAATAAATATGAAATTGGAAGTTACAGAAAATTAAAAATGGAAGTTCATTCAAGAAACCACTATAACTTAACGATCTATTTAGAAATTAAATAAAAAAGGAAGTTTTATAGAAACGTAAATTGAACAAAAATGGAAGTAGAATAAAAATAAAAATGAAAGTTGCATAAAATTAAAAGTCGAAGTTCAATCCAGAAACCACTATACCTTAACGATCTATTTGGAAATTAAATAAAAAAGAAAGTTTCATAGAAAAGTAAATTGAATAAAAATGGAAGTTGAATAAAAATAAAAATGAAAGTTGCATAAAATTAAAAATGGAAGTTCAATCCAAAAACCACTATACCTTAACGATCTATTTGGAAATTAAATAAAAAAGGAAGTTGAGTAGAAATAAAACTGGAAGTTGTAGAAATGTAAAAAAGGAAGTTCATTCAAGAAACCATAATACCTTAACGATCTATTTGGAAATTAAATAAAAAAGGATGTTTAATAGAAAAGTAAATTGAATAAAAATGGAAGATGAATAAAAATAAAAAGGAAAGTTTCATAAAATAAAAAGTTGAAGTACAATCCAGAAACCACTGTACCTTAACGATCTATTTGAAAATTAAATAAAAAGGGAAGTTTAATAGAAAAGAAAATTGACTAAAAATGGAAGTAGAATAAAAATAAAAATGAAAGTTGCATAAAATTAAAAATGGATGTTCAATCCAGAAACCACTATACCTTAACGATCTATTTGGAAATTAAATTAAAAAAAGGAAGTTTAATAGAAATGTAAATTGAATAAAAATGGAAGTTGAATAAAAATAAAAATTAAAGTTGCAGAAAATTAAATATGGAAGTTCAATCCAAAAACCACTATACCTTAACGATCTACTTGGAAACTAAAAAAAAAAGAAAGTTTAATAGAAAAGTAAATTGAATAAAAATGGAAGTTGAATAAAAATAAAAATGAAAGTTGCATAAAATTAAAAATGGATGTTCAATCCAAAAACCACTATACCTTTACAATCTATTTGGAAATTAAATAAAAAAAGAAGTTGAGTAGAAAAGAAACATGAATGAAAAAGGAAGTTAAATAAAAATAAAAATAGAAGTTCATTCAAGAAACCACTATACCTTAACGATCTATTTGGAAATTAAATAAAAAAGGATGTTCAATAGAAAAGTAAATTGAATAAAAATGGAAGAAGAATAAAAATAAAAATGAAAGTTGCATAAAATTAAAATTGGAAGTTCAATTAAAAAACCACTATACCTTAACGTTCTATTTGGAAATTAAAGAGAAAAGGAAGTTTAATCGAATAGTAAATTGAATAAAAATGGAAGTTGAATAAAAATAAATTGAAAGTTGCGTAAAATTAAAAACGCAAGTTCAATCCAAAAACCATAATACCTTGACGATCTATTTGGAAATTAAATAAAAAAAGGAAGTTGAGTAGAAAAGAAGCTTGAATAAAAAAGGAAGTTAAATAAAAATAAAATTGGAAGTTGCAAAAAATTAAAAATGGAAGTTCATTCCAGAAAGCACTATACCTGAACGATCTATTTGGAAATGAAATAAAAAAGGATGTTTCATAGAAAAGTAAATTGAATAAAAATGGAAATTGAATAAAAATGGAAGTAGAATAAAAATAAAAAGGAAAGTTGCATAAAATAAAAAGTGGAAGTTCAATCCAGAAACCGCTATACCTTAACGATCTGTGTGCAAATTAAATAAAAAAGGAAGTTTAATAGAAAAGTAAATTGAATAAAAATGGAAGTTGAATAAAAATAAAAATGAAAGTTGCAGAAAATTAAATATGGAAGTTCAATCTAGAAACCACTATACCTTAACGATCTATTTGGAAATTAAATAAAAAAGGAAGTTTAAACGAAAAGAAACTTGAATAAAAATGGAAGTTGCAGAAAATTAAAAATGGAAGTTCATTCCAGAAACCACTATACCTTAACGATCTATTTCGAAATTAAATAAAAAAGGAAGTTTAATAGGAAAGTAAATTGAATTAAAATGGAAGTGGAATAAAAATAAAAAGGAAAGTTGCATAAAATAAAAAGGGGAAGTTCAATCCAGAAACCACAATATACCTTAACGATCTGTTTGGAAATTAAACAAAAAAGGAAGTTTAATAGAAAAACAAATTGAATAAAAATGGAAGTTGAAAAAAAATAAAAATTAAAGTTGCAGAAAATTAAATATGGAAGTTCAATCCAGAAACCAATATACCTTAACGATCTATTTAGAAATTAAATAAAAAAGGAAGTGTAATAGAAAAGTAAATTGAATAAAAATGGAAGTTGAATAAAAATAAAAATGAAAGTCGTATAAAATTAAAAATGGAAGTTCAATCCAGAAACCACTATACCTTAACGATCTATTTGAAAATTAAATAAAAAAGGAAGTTGAGTAGAAAAGAAACTTGAATAAAAAAAGAAGTTAAATAAAAATAAAAATGGAAGTTGCAGAAAATTAAAAATGGAAGTTCATTTCAGAAACCACTATACCTGAACGATCTATTTGGAAATTAAACAAAAAGGGAAGTTTAAGAGGAATGTGAATTGAATTAAAATGGAAGTAGAATAAAAATAAAAATGAAAGTTGCATAAAACTAAAATTGGAAGTTCAATCCAGAAACCAGTATACCTTAACGATCTATTTGGAAATTAAATACGAAAGGAAGTTTAACAGAAAAGTAAATTGAATAAATATGGAAATTGAATAAAAATAAAAATGGAAGTTGCAGAAAATTAAATATGGAAGTTCAATCCAGAAACCACTATACCTTAACGATATATTTGGAAATTAAATAAAAAAGGAAGTTTAAGAGAAAAGTAAATTGAATAAAAATGGAAGTTGAATAAAAATAAAAATGAAAGTTGCAGAAAATTAAATATGGAAGTTCAATCCAGAAACCACTATACCTTAACGATCTGTTTGGAAATTAAATAAAAAAAGGAAGTTTAATAGAAAAGTAAATTGAATAAAAATGGAAGTAAAATATAAATAAAAATGAAAGTTTCATAAAATAAAAAATGGAAGTTCAATCCAGAAGCCATTATACCTAAGCGATCTATTTGGAAATTAAATAAAAACGGAAGTTTAATAGGAAAGTAAATTTAATTAAAATGGAAGTAGAATAAAAATAAAAATGAAGGTTGCATAAAATTAAAAAAGGAAGTTCAATCCAGAAATCACTATACCTTAACGATCTATTTGGAAATTAAATAAAAAAGGAAGTTTAATAGAAAAGTAAATTGAATAAAAATCGAAGTTGAATAAAAATAAAAATGAAAGTTGCAGAAAATTAAATAAGGAAGTTCAATCCAGAAACCACTTTACCTTAACGATCTATTTGGAAATTAATTAAAAAAGGAAGTTTAATAGAAAAGTAAATTGAATAAAAATGGAAGTTGAATAAAATAAAAATGAAAGTTGCATAAAATTAAAAATGGAAGTTCAATCCAAAAACCACTATACCTTAACGATCTATTTGGAAATTAAATAAAAACGGTAGTTGAGTAGAAAAGAAACTTGAATAGAAAAGGAAGTTAAATAAAAATAAAATTGGAAGTTGCAGAAAATTAAAAATGGAAGTTCATTCAAGAAACCACTATACCTTAACGATCTGTTTAGAAATTAAATAAAAAAGAAAGTTTAATAGAAACGTAAATTGAACAAAAATGGAAGTAGAATAAAAATAAAAATGAAAGTTGCATAAAATTAAAAGTGTAAGTTCAATCCATAAACCACTATACCTGAACGATCTATTTGGAAATTAAATAAAAAATGAAGTTTAATAGAAAAGTAAATTGAATAAAAATGGAAGTAAAATGAAAATAAAAAGGAAAGTTGCATAAAATTGAAAGTGGAAGTTCAATCCAGAAACCACTGTACCTTAACGATCTATTTGGAAATTAAATAAAAAAGGAAGTTTCATAGAAAAGTAAATTGAATAAAAATAAAAATGATAGTTGAATAAAATTAAAAATGGAAGTTCAATCCAAAAATCACTATACCTTAACGATCTATTTGGAAATTAAATAAAAAAGTAAGTTCAGTGGAAATAAAACTGGAGGTTGCAGAAATGTATTTAATGGAAGTTCATTAAATAAAAAAGGATGTTTAATAGAAAAGTAAATTGGATAAAAATGGAAGTTGAATAAAAATAAAAAGAAAAGTTGCATAAAATAAAAAGTTGAAGTTCAATTCAGAAACCACTATACGTTAACGATCTATTTGGAAATTAAATAAAAAAGGAAGTTGAGTAGAAAAGTAACTTGATTAAAAAAGGAAGTTAAATAAAAATAAAAATGGAAGCTGCAGAAAATTAAAAATGGAAGTTCATTCCAGAAAGCACTATACCTTAACGATCTATTTGGAAATTAAATAAAAAAAGGAAGTTTAACAGGAAAGTAAATTGAATTAAAATAGAAGTACAATAAAAATAAAAATGAAAGTTGCATAAAATTAAAAATGGATGTTCAATCTAGAAACCACTATACCTTAACGATCTATTTGGAAATTAAATAAAAAAAAAGTTTAATAGAAATGTAAATTGAATAAAAATGGAAGTTGAATAAAAATAAAAATGGAAGTTGCAGAAAATTAAATATGGAAGTTCAATCCAGAAACCACTATACCTTAACGATCTATTTGGAAATTAAATAAAAAAGAAGTTTAATAGAAAAGTAAGTGAATAAAAAAGGAAGTTGTATAAAAATAGAAATTAAAGTTGCATAAAATTAAAAATGGAAGTTCAATCCAAAACCCACTATACCTTAACGATCTATTTGGATATTAAATAAAAAAGGAAGTTGAGTAGAAAAGAAACTTGAATGAAAAAGGAAGTTAAATAAAAATAAAAATGGAAGTTGCAGAAAACTAAAAATGGAAGTTCATTCAAGAAACCACTATACCTTAACAATCTATTTGGAAATTAAATAAAAAAGGATGTTTAACAGAAAAATAAATTGAATAAAAATGGAAGTAGAATAAAAATAAAAAGGAAAGTTGCATAAAATAAAAAGTGGAAGTTCAATCCAGAAACCACTATACCATAACGATCTGTGTGGCAATTAAATAAAAAAGGATGTTTAATAGAAAAGTAAATTGAATAAAAATGGAAGTAGAATAAAAATAAAAATGAAAGTTGCATAAAATTAAAATTGGAAGTTCAATCCAAAAACCACTATACCTTAACGATCTATTTGGAAATTAAATAAAAAAGGAAGTTTAATAGAATAGTAAATTGAATAAAAATGGAAGTTGAATAAAAATAAATTGAAAGTTGCATAAAATTAAAAACGGAAGTTGAATCCAAAAACCACAATACCTTAACGATCTATTTGGAAATTAAATAAAAAAAGGGAAGTTGAGTAGAAAAGAAACTTGAATAAAAAAGGAAGTTAAATAAAAATAAAATTGGAAGTTGCAGAAAATTAAAAATGGAAGTTCATTCCAGAAACCACTATACCTGAACGATCTATTTGGAAATTAAATAAAAAGGAAAGTTTAAGAGGAAAGTAAATTGAATTAAAATGGAAGTAGAATAAAAATAAAAATGAAAGTTGCATAAAACTAAAATTGGAAGTTCAATCCAAAAACCACTATACCTTAACGATCTATTTGGAAATTAAATAAAAAAGGAAGTTTAATGGAAAAGTAAATTGAATAAATATGGAAGTCGAGTAAAAAAAAAAATGAAAGTTGCAGAAAATTAAAAGTGGAAGTTCAATCGAAAAACCACTATATCCTAACGATCTATTTGGAAATTAAATAAAAAAGGAAGTTGAGTAGAAAAGAAACTTGAATAAAAAAGGAAGTTAAATAAAAATAAAAATAAAAATAAAAGTTGCATAAAATTAAAATTGGTAGTTCAATCTAGAAACCACTATACCTTAACGATGTATTTGGAAATTAAATAAAAAAGGAGGTTTAATAGAAAAGTAAATTGATTAAAAATTGAAGTAGAATAAAAATAAAAATGAAAGTTGCATAAAATTAAAAATGGAAGTTCAAACCAGAAACCACTATACCTTAACGATCTACTTGGAAATTTAATAAAAAAGGAAGTTTAATAGGAAAGTAAATTGAATTAAAATGGCAGTAGAATAAAAATAAAAATGAAAGTTGCATAAAATTAAAAATGGAAGTCCAATCCAGAAACCACAATACCTTAACGATCTATTTGGAAATTAAATAAAAAAGGAAGCTTAATAGAAAAGTAAATTGAATAAAAATGGAAGTTGAATAAAAATTAAAATTATAGTTGCAGAAAATTAAATATGGAAGTTCAATCCAGAAACCACTATACCTTAACGATCTATTCGGAAATTAAATAAAAAAGGAAGTTTAATAGAAAAGTAAATTGAATAAAAATGGAAGTTCAATAAAAATAAAAATGAAAGTTGCATAAAATTAAAAATGGAAGTTCAATCCAAAAACCACTATACCTTAACGATCTATTTGGAAATTAAAAAAAAAAAGGAAGTTGAGTACAAAAGAAACTTGAATGAAAAAGGAAGTTAAAAAAAATAAAAATGGAAGTTGCAGAAAATTAAAAATGGGAGTTCATTCGACAAACCACTATACCATAACGATCTATTTGGAAATTAAATAAAAAAGGATGTTTAATAGAAAAGTAAATTGAATAAAAACGGAAGTAGAATAAAAATAAAAAGGAAAGTTGCATAAAATAAAAAGTGGAAGTTCAATCCAGAAACCACTATACCTTAACGATCTGTGTGCAAATTAAATAAAAAAGGAAGTTTAATAGAAAAGTAAATTGAATAAAAATGGAAGTTAAATAATAATAAAAATGAAAGTTGCAGAAAATTAAATATGAAAGTTCAATCCAGAAACCACTATACCTTAACGATCTATTTGGAAATTAAATAAAAAAGGAAGTTTAATAGAAAAGAAACTTGAATAAAAAAGGAAGTTAAATAAAAATAAAAAAGGAAGTTGCAGAAAATTAAAAATCGAAGTTCATTCCAGAAACCACTATACCTTAACGATCTATTTGGAAATTAAATAAAAAAGGAAGTTTAACAGGAAAGTAAATTGAATTAAAATGGAAGCAGAATAAAAATAAAAAGGAAAGTTGCATAAAGTAAAAAGGGGAAGTTCAATCCAGAAACCAGATTACCTTAACGATCTGTTTGCAAATTAAATAAAAAAAGGAAGTCTAATAGAAAAACAAATTGAATAAAAATGGAAGTTGAATAAAAATAAAAATGAAAGTTGCAGAAAATTAAATATGGAAGTTCAATCCAGAAACCAATATACCTTAACGATCCATTTAGAAATTAAATAAAAAAGGAAGTTTAATAGAAAAGAAACTTGAATAAAAAAGGAAGTTAAATAAAAATAAAAATGGAAGTTGCATAAAATTGAAAATGGAAGTTCAATCCAGAAACCACTATACCTTAACAATCTATTTGGAAATTAAATTAAAAAGGATGTTTAACAGAAAAGTAAATTGAATAAAAATGGAAGTAGAATAAAAATAAAAAGGAAAGTTGCATAAAATAAAAAGTGGAAGTTCAATCCAGAAACCACTATACCTTAACGATCTGTGTGGTAATTAAATAAAAAAGGATGTTTAATAGAAAAGTAAATTGAATAAAAATGGAAGTAGAATAAAAATAAAAATGAAAGTTGCATAAAATTAAAATTGGAAGTTCAATCCAAAAACCACTATACCTTAACGATCTATTTCGAAATTAAATAAAAAAGGAAGTTTAATAGAATAGTAAATTGAATAAAAATGGAAGTTGAATAAAAATAAATTGAAAGTTGCATAAAATTAAAAACGGAAGTTCAATCTAAAAACCACAATACCTTAACGATCTATTTGGAAATTAAATAAAAAAAAAAGGAAGTTGAGTAGAAAAGAAACTTGAATAAAAAAGGAAGTTAAATAAAAATAAAATTGGAAGTTGCAGAAAATTAAAAATGGAAGTTCATTCCAGAAACCACTATACCTGAACGATCTATTTGGAAATTAAATAAAAAGGAAAGTTTAAGAGGAAAGTAAATTGAATTAAAATGGAAGTAGAATAAAAATAAAAATGAAAGTTGCATAAAACTAAAATTGGAAGTTCAATCCAGAAACCACTATACCTTAACGATCTATTTGGAAATTAAATAGAAATGGAAGTTTAATGGAAAAGTAAATTGAATAAATATGGAAGTTGAGTAAAAAAAAAAATGAAAGTTGCAGAAAATTAAAAGTGGATGTTCAATCCAAAAACCACTATATCCTAACGATCTATTTGGAAATTAAATAAAAAAGGAAGTTGAGTAGAAAAGAAACTTGAATAAAAAAGGAAGTTAAATAAAAATAAAAATAAAAATAAAAGTTGCAAAAAATTAAAAATGGTAGTTCAATCTAGAAACCACTATACCTTAACGATGTATTTGGAAATTAAATAAAAAAGCAGGTTTAATAGAAAAGTAAATTGATTAAAAATTGAAGTAGAATAAAAATAAAAATGAAAGTTGCATAAAATTAAAAATGGAAGTTCAAACCAGAAACCACTATACCATAACGATCTATTTGGAAATTGAATAAAAAAGGAAGTTTAATAGGAAAGTAAATTGAATTAAAACGGCAGTAGAATAAAAATAAAAATGAAAGTTGCATAAAATTAAAAATGGAAGTTCAATCGAGAAACCACTATACCTTAACGATCTATTTGGAAATTAAATAAAAAGGAAGCTTAATAAAAAAGTAAATTGAATAAAAATGGAAGTTGAATAAAAATAAAAATTATAGTTGCAGAAAATTAAATATGGAAGTTCAATCCAGAAACCACTATACCTTAACGATCTATTCGGAAATTAAATAAAAAAGGAAGTTTAATAGAAAAGTAAATTGAATAAAAATGGAAGTTCAATAAAAATAAAAATGAAAGTTGCATAAAATTAAAAATGGAAGTTCAATCCAAAAACAACTATACCTTAACGATCTATTTGGAAATTAAAAAAAAAAAGGAAGTTGAGTAGAAAAGAAACTTGAATGAAAAAGGAAGTTAAAAAAAATAAAAATGGAAGTTGCAGAAAATTAAAAATGGGAGTTCATTCGACAAACCACTATACCTTAACGATCTATTTGGAAATTAAATAAAAAATGATGTTTAATAGAAAAGTAAATTGAATAAAAACGGAAGTAGAATAAAAATAAAAAGGAAAGTTGCATAAAATAAAAAGTGGAAGTTCAATCCAGAAACCACTATACCTTAATGATCTGTGTGCAAATTAAATAAAAAAGGAAGTTTAATAGAAAAGTAAATTGAATAAAAATGGAAGTTAAATAATAATAAAAATGAAAGTTGCAGAAAATTAAATATGAAAGTTCAATCCAGAAACCACTATACCTTAACGATCTATTTGGAAATTAAATAAAAAAGGAAGTTTAATAGAAAAGAAACTTGAATAAAAAAGGAAGTTAAATAAAAATAAAAAAGGATGTTGCAGAAAATTAAAAATCGAAGTTCATTCCAGAAACCACTATACCTTAACGATCTATTTGGAAATTAAATAAAAAAGGAAGTTTAATAGGAAAGTAAATTGAATTAAAATGGAAGCAGAATAAAAATAAAAAGGAAAGTTGCATAAAATAAAAAGGGGAAGTTCAATCCAGAAACCAGAATACCTTAACGATCTGTTTGCAAATTAAATAAAAAATGAAGTCTAATAGAAAAACAAATTGAATAAAAATGGAAGTTGAAGAAAAATAAAAATGAAAGTTGCAGAAAATTAAATATGGAAGTTCAATCCAGAAACCAATATACCTTAACGATCTATTTAGAAATTAAATAAAAAAGGAAGTTCAATAGAAAAGAAACTTGAATTAAAAAGGAAGTTAAATAAAAATAAAAATGGAAGTTGCATAAAATTGAAAATGGAAGTTCAATCCAGAAACCACTATACCTTAACAATCTATTTGGAAATTAAATTAAAAAGGATGTTTAACAGAAAAGTAAATTGAATAAAAATGGAAGTAGAATAAAAATAAAAAGGAAAGTTGCATAAAATAAAAAGTGGAAGTTCAATCCAGAAACCACTATACCTTTACGATCTGTGTGGTAATTAAATAAAAAAGGATGTTTAATAGAAAAGTAAATTGAATAAAAATGGAAGTAGAATAGAAATAAAAATGAAAGTTGCATAAAATTAAAATTGGAAGTTCAATCCAAAAACCACTATACCTTAACGATCTATTTGGAAATTAAATAAAAAAGGAAGTTTAATAGAATAGTAAATTGAATAAACATGGAAGTTGAATAAAAATAAATTGAAAGTTGCAGAAAATTAAAAACGGAAGTTCAATCCAAAAACAACAATACCTTAACGATCTATTTGGAAATTAAAAAAAAAAAAGGAAGTTGAGTAGAAAAGAAACTTGAATGAAAAAGGAAGTTAAAAAAAAAAAAAATGGAAGTTGCAGAAAATTGAAAATGGAAGTTCATTCGACAAACCACTATACCTTAACGATCTATTTGGAAATTAAATAAAAAAAGATGTTTAATAGAAAAGTAAATTGAATAAAAACGGAAGTAGAATAAAAATAAAAAGGAAAGTTGCATAAAATAAAAAGTGGAAGTTCAATCCAGAAACCACTATATCTTAACGATCTGTGTGCAAATTAAATAAAGAAGGAAGTTTAATAGAAAAGTAAATTGAATAAAAATGGAAGTTAAATAATAATAAAAATGAAAGTTGCAGAAAATTAAATATGGAAGTTCAATCCAGAAACCACTATACATTAACGATCTATTTAGAAATTAAATAAAAAAGGAAGTTTAATAGAAAAGAAACTTGAATAAAAAAGGAAGTTGCAGAAAATTAAAAATCGAAGTTCATTCCAGAAACCACTATACCTTAACGATCTATTTGGAAATTAAATAAAAAAGGAAGTTTAATAGGAAAGTAAATTGAATAAAAATGGAAGTAGAATAAAAATAAAAAGGAAAGTTGCATAAAATAAAAAGGGGAAGTTCAATCCAGAAACCAGAATACCTTAACGATCTGTTTGCAAATTAAATAAAAAAGGATGTCTAATAGAAAAACAAATTGAATAAAAATGGACGTTGAATAAAAATAAAAATGAAAGTTGCAGAAAATTAAATATGGAAGTTCAATCCAGAAACCAATATACCTTAACGATCTATTGAGAAATTAAATAAAAAAGGAAGTTTAATAGAAAAGAAACTTGAATAAAAAAGGAAGTTAAATAAAAATAAAATGGAAGTTGCAGAAAATTAAAAATGGAAGTTCATTCCAGAAACCACTATACCTTAACGATCTATTTGGAAATTAAATAAAAAAGGAAGTTTAATACGAAAGTAAATTGAATTAAAATGGAAGTAGAATAAAAATAAAAAGGAAAGTTGCATAAAATAAAAAGGAAAAGTTCAATCCAGAAACCACTATACCTTAACGATCTGTTTGCAAATTAAATAAAAAAGGAAGTTTAATAGAAAAACAAATTGAATAAATTTGGAAGTTGAATAAAACTAAAAATCAAAGTTGCAGAAAATTAAATATGGAAGTTCAATCCAGAAACCACTATACCTTAGCGATCTATTCGGAAATTAAACAAAAAAGGAGGTTTAATAGAAAAGTAAATTGAATAAAAATGGAAGTTGAATAAAAATAAAAATGAAAGTTGCATAAAATTAAAAATGGAAGTTCAATCCAAAAACCACTATACCATAACGATCTATTTGGAAATTAAAAAAAAAAAGGAAGTTGAGTAGAAAAGAAACTTGAATGAAAAAGGAAGTTAAAAAAAATAAAAATGGAAGTTGCAGAAAATTAAAAATGGAAGTTCATTCGACAAACCACTATACCTTAACGATCTATTTGGAAATAAAATAAAAAAGGATGTTTAATAGAAAAGTAAATTGAATAAAAACGGAAGTTGAATAAAAACAAAAAGGAATCTTGCATAAAATAAAAAGTGGAAGTTCAATCCAGAAACCACTATACCTTAACGATCTATGTGCAAATTAAATAAAAAAGGAAGTTTAATAGAAAAGTAAATTGAATAAAAATGGAAGTATAATAAAAATAAAAAGGAAAGTTGCATAAAATAAAAAGGAGAAGTTCAATCCAGAAACCACTATACCTTAACGATCTGTTTGCAAATTAAATAAAAAAGGAAGTTTAATAGAAAAACAAATTGAATCAATATGGAAGTTGAATAAAAATAAAAATCAAAGTTGCAGAAAATTAAATATGGAAGTTCAATCCAGAAACCAATATACCTTAACGATCTATTTGGAAATTAAATAAAAAAGGAAGTGTAATAGAAAAGTAAATTGAATAAAAATGGAAGTAGAATAAAAATAAAAATGAAAGTTGCATAAAATTAAAAATGGAAGTTCAATCCAGAAACCACTATATCTTAACAATCTATTTGAAAATTAAATAAAGAAGGAAGTTGAGTAGAAAAGAAACTTGAAAAAAAAAAAAAAGAAGTTAAATAAAAATAAAAATGGAAGTTGCAGAAAATTAAAATTGGAAGTTTCTTCAAAAAACCACTATACCTTAACGATCTATTTAGAAATTAAAGAAAAAAGGAAGCTTAGTAGAAACGTAAATTGAACAAAAATGGAAGTAGAATAAAAATAAAAATGAAAGTTGCATAAAATTAAAAGTGTAAGTTCAATCTAGAAACCACTATACCTGAACGATCTATTTGGAAATTAAATAAAAAAGGAAGTTTAATAGAAAATTAAATTGAATAAAAATGGAAGTTGAATAAAAATAAAAATGAAAGTTCAATCCAGAAACCACTATACCTTAATGATCTATTTGAAAATTAAATAAAAAAGGAAGTTTAATAGAAAAGTAAGTTGAATAAAAATAAAAGTTGCATAAAATTAAAAATGGAAGTTCAATCCAAAAACGACTATACCTTAACGATCTATTTGGAAATTAAATAAAAAAGGAAGTTGACTAGAAAAGAAACTTGAATAAAAAAGGAAGTTAAATAAAAATAAAAATAAAAGCTGCAGAAAATTAAAAATAGAAGTTCATTCTAGAAACCACTATACCTTAACGATCTATTTGGAAATTAAAGAAAAAAGGAAGTTTAATAGAAAAGTAAATTGAATAAAAATGGAAGTAGAATGAAAATAAGAAGGAAAGTTGCATAAAATTAAAAGTGGAAGTTCAATCCAGAAACCACTATGCCTTAACGATCTATTTGCAAATTAAATAAAAAAAAAGTTTAATAGATAAGTAAATTGAATTAAACTGGAAGTTGAATAAAAATAAAAAGGAAAGTTGCAGAAAATTAAATATGGAAGTTCAATCCAGAAACCACTTTACCATAACGATGTATTCGGAAATTAAATAAAAAAGGAAGTTTAATGGAAAAGTAAAATTGAAGAAAAATGGAAGTTGAATAAAAATAAAAATGAAAGTTGCATATAATTAAAAATGGAAGTTCAATCCAAAAACCACTATACCTTAACGATCTATTTGGAAATTAAATAGAAAAGGAAGTTGAGTAGAAAAAAAACCTGAATAAAAACGGAAGTTAAATAAAAATAAAAATGGAAGTTGCAGAAAATTAAAAACGGAAGTTCAATCCCGAAACCACTATACCTTAACGATCTACTTGGAAATTAAATAAAAAAGGAAGTTTAATAGAAAAGTAAATTGAATAAAATTGGAAGTAGAATAAAAATAAAAATGAAAGTTGCATAAAATTAAAAATGGAAGTTCAATCCAGAAACCACTATACCTTAACGATCTATTTGGAAATTAAATAAAAAAGTAAGTTTAATAGGAAAGTAAATTGAATTAAAATGGAAGTAGAGTAAAAAAAAAATGATAGTTGCATAAAATTAAAAATAGAAGTTCAATCCAGAAACCACTATACATTAACGATCTATTTGGAAATTAAATAAAAAAGGAAGTTGAGTAGAAAAGAAACTTGAATAAAAACGGAAGTTAAATAAAAATAAAAATGAAAGTTGCAGAAAATTAAAAACGGAAGTTCAATCCCGAAACCACTATACCTTAACGATCTACTTGGAAATTAAATAAAAAAGGAAGTTTAATAGAAAAGTAAATTGAATAAAAATGAAGTAGAATAAAAATAAAAATGAAAGTTGCATAAAATTAAAAATGGAAGTTCAATCCAGAAACCACTATACCTTAACGATCTATTTGGAAATTAAATAAAAAAGGAAGTTTAATAGGAAAGTAAATTGAATTAAAATGGAAGTAGAGTAAAAAAAATGATAGTTGCGTAAAATTAAAAATAGAAGTTCAATCCAGAAACCACTATACCTTAACGTTCTATTTGGAAATTAAATAAAAAAGGAAGTTTAATAGAAAAGTAAATTGAATAAAAATGGAAGTTGAATAAAAATAAAAATGAAAGTTGCGTAAAATTAAAAAAGGAAGTTCAATCCAAAAACCACCATACCTTCACGATCTATTTGGAAATTAAATAAAAAAGGAAGTTGAGTAGAAAAGAAACTTGAATAAAAAAGGAAGTTATATAAAAATAAAAATGGAAGTTCATTCAAGAAACCACTATACCTCAACGATCTATTTAGAAATTAAATAAAAAAGAAAGTTTAATAGAAAAGTAAATTGAATAATAATGGAAGTAGAATAAAAATAAAAAGGAAAGTTGCATAAAATTAAAAGTGGAAGTTCAATCCAGAAACCACTATACCTTAACGATCAATTTGGAAATTAAATAAAAAAAGAAGTTTAATAGAAAAGTAAATTGAATAAAATTGGAAGTAGAATAAAAATAAAAATAAAAGTTGCAGAAAATTAAATATGGAAGTTCAATCCAGAAACCACTATACATTAACGATCCATTTGGAAATTAAATGAAAATGGAAGTTTAATAGAAAAGTAAATTGAATAAAAATGGAAGTTGAATAAAAATAGAAATGAAAGTTGCATAAAATAAAAAATGGAAGTTCAATCCAGAAACCACTATACCTTAACGATCTATTTGGAAATTAAAAAAAAAAGTAAGTTTAATAGAAAAGTAAATTTAATAAAAATGGAAGTTGAATATAAATAAAAATGAAAGTTGCTTAAAATTAAAAATGGTCGTTCAACCCAAAAACCACTATACCTTAACGATCTATTTGGAAATTAAATAAAAAAGGAAGTTTAACCGAAAAGTGAATTTAATCAAAATGGAAGTTGAATAAAAATAAAAATGAAAGTTGCATAAAATTAAAAATGGAAGTTCAATCCAAAAACCACTGTACCTTAACGATCTTTTTGGAAATTAAATAAAAAAGGACGTTGTGTAGAAAAGAAACTTGAATAAAAAAGGAAGTTGCAGAAAATTAAAAATGGAAGTTCATTCAAAAAACCACTATACCTTAACGATCTATTTGGAAACTAAATAAAAAAGGAAGTTTAACAGAAAATTAAATTGAATAAAAATGGAAGTTGAATAAAAATAAAAATGAATGTTCAATCCAGAAACCACTATACCTTAATGATCTATTTGGAAATTAAATAAAAAAGGAAGTTTAATAGAAAAGTAAATTGAATAAAAATAAAAGTTGCATAAAATTAAAAATGGAAGTTCAATCCAAAAACCACTATACCATAACGATCTATATGGAAATTAAATAAAAAATGAAGTTGAGTAGAAAAGAAACTTGAATAAAAAAGGAAGTTAAATAAAAATAAAAATAAAAGTTGCAGAAAATTAAAAATAGAAGTTCATTCTAGAAACCACTATACCTTAACGATCTATTTGGAAATTAAATAAAAAAGGAAGTCTAATAGAAAAGTAAATTGAATAAAAATGGAAGTAGAATGAAAATAAAAAGGAAAGTTGCATAAAATTGAAAGTGGAAGTTCAATCCCGAAACCACTATGCCTTAACGATCTATTTGCAAATTAAATAAAAAAGGAAGTTTCATAGATAAGTAAATTGAATTAAACTGGAAGTTGAATAAAAATAAAAAGGAAAGACGCAGAAAATTAAATATGGAAGTTCAATCCAGAAACCACTTTACCTTAACGATCTATTTGGAAATTAAATAAAAATGGAAGTTTAATGGAAAAGAAAAATTGAATAAAAATGGAAGTTGAATAAAAATAAAAATGAAAGTTGCATAAAATTAAAAATGGAAGTTCAATCCAAAAACCACTATACCTTAACGATCTATTTGGAAATTGAATAAAAAAGAAAGTTGAGTAGAAAAGAAACTTAAATAAAAACGGATGTTAAATAAAAATAAAAATGGAAGTTGTAGAAAATTAAAAACGGAAGTTCAATCCAGAAACCACTATACCTTAACGATCTACTTGGAAATTAAATAAAAAAAGAAGTTTAATCGAAAATTAAATTGAATAAAAATGGAAGTAGAATAAAAATAAAAATGAAAGTTGCATAAAATTAAAAATTGAAGTTCAATCCAGAAACCACTATACCCTTAACGATCTATTTGGAAATTAAATAAAAAAGAAAGTTGAATAGGAAAGTAAATTGAATTAAAATGGAAGTAGAGTAAAAAAAAATGATAGTTGCATAAAATTAAAAATAGAAGTTCAATCCAGAAACCACTATACCTTAACGTTCTATTTGGAAATTAAATTAAAAAGGAAGTTTAATAGAAAAGTAAATTGAATAAAAATGGAAGTTGAATAAAAATAAAAATGAAAGTTGCGTAAAATTAAAAAAGGAAGTTCAATCCAAAAACCACTATACCTTAACGATCTATTTGGAAATTAAATAAAAAAGGAAGTTGAGTAGAAAAGAAACTTGAATAAAAAAGGAAGTTACATAAAAATAAAAATGGAAGTTGCAAAAAATTAAAAATGGAAGTTCATTCAAGAAACTACTATACCTCAACGATCTATTTAGAAATTAAATAAAATAGGAAGTTTAATAGAAAAGTAAATTGAGTAATAATGGAAGTAGAATAAAAATAAAAAGGAAAGTTGTATAAAATTAAAAGTGGAAGTTCAATCCAGAAACCACTATACCTTAACGATCAATTTGGAAATTAAATAAAAAAGGAAGTTTAATAGAATAGTAAATTGAATAAAAATAAAAATAAAAGTTGCAGAAAATTAAATATTGAAGTTCAATCCAGAAACCACTATACATTAACGATCTATTTGGAAATTAAATAAAAATGGAAGTTTAATAGAAAAGAAAATTGAATAAAAATGGAAGTTGAATAAAAATAAAAATGAAAGTTGCATAAAATAAAAAATGGAAGTTCAATCCAGAAACCACTATACCTTAACGATCTGTTTGGAAATTAAATAAAAAAGGAAGTTTAATAGAAAAGTAAATTTAATAAAAATGGAAGTTGAATATAAATAAAAATGAAAGTTGCTTAAAATTAAAAATGGTCGTTCAACCCAAAAACCACTATACCTTAACGATCTATTTGGAAATTAAATAAAAAAAGGAAGTTTAATAGGAAAGTGAATTTAATAAAAATGGAAGTTGAATAAAAATAAAAATGAAAGTTGCATAAAATTAAAAATGGAAGTTCAATCCAAAAACCGCTGTACCTTAATGATCTTTTTGGAAATTAAATAAAAAAGGACGTTGTGTAGAAAAGAAACTTGAATAAAAAAGGAAGTTGCAGAAAATTAAAAATGGAAGTTCATTCAAAAAACCACTATACCTTAACGATCTATTTGGAAATTAAATAAAAAAGGAAGTTTAATAGAAAATTAAATTGAATAAAAATGAAGTTGAATAAAAATAAAAATGAAAGTTCAATCCAGAAACCACTATACCTTAATGATCTATTTGGAAATTAAATAAAAAAGGAGGTTTAATAGGAAAGAAAATTGAATAAAAATAAAAGTTGCATAAAATTAAAAATGGAAGTTCAATCCAAAAACCACTATACCTTAACTATCTATGTGGAAATTAAATAAAAAATGAAGTTGAGTAGAAAAGAAACTTGAATAAAAAAGGAAGTTAAATAAAAATAAAAATGAAAGTTGCAGAAAATTAAAAATAGAAGTTCATTCTAGAAACCACTATACCTTAACGATCTATTTGGAAATTAAATAAAAAAGGAAGTTTAATAGAAAAGTAAATTGAATAAAAATGGAAGTAGAATGAAAATAAAAAGGAAAGTTGCATAAAATTGAAAGTGGAAGTTCAATCCAGAAACCACTATGCCTTAACCATCTATTTGCAAATTAAATAAAAAAGGAAGTTTAACAGATAAGTAAATTGAATTTAACTGGAAGTTGAATAAAAATAAAAAGGAAAGACGCAGAAAATTAAATATGGAAGTTCAATCCAGAAACAACTTTACCTTAACGATCTATTTGGAAATTAAATAAAAAAGGAAGTTTAATGGAAAAGAAAAATTGAATCAAAATGGAAGTTGAATAAAAATTAAAATGAAAGTTGCATAAAATTAAAAATGGAAGTTCAATCCAAAAACCACTATACCTTAACGATCTATTTGGAAATTAAATAAAAAAGAAAGTTGAGTAGAAAAGAAACTTGAATAAAAACGGAAGTTAAAGAAAAACAAAAGTGGAAGTTGCAGAAAATTAAAAACGGAAGTTCAATCCAGAAACCACTATACCTTAACGATCTACTTGGAAATTAAATAAAAAAGGAAGTTTTATAGAAAATTAAATTGAATAAAAATGGAAGTAGAATAAAAATAAAAATGAAAGTTGCATAAAATTAAAAATGGAAGTTCAATCCAGAAACCACTATACCCTTAACGATCTATTTGGAAATTAAATAAAAAAGGAAGTTTAATAGGAAAGTAAATTGAATTAAAATGGAAGTAGAGTAAACAAAAAATGATAGTTGCATAAAATTAAAAATAGAAGTTCAATCCAGAAACCATTATACCTTAACGTTCTATTTGGAAATTAAATAAAAAAGGAAGTTTAATAGAAAAGTAAATTGAATAAAAATGGAAGTTGAATAAAAATAAAAATGAAAGTTGCGTAAAATTAAAAAAGGAAGTTCAATCCAAAAACCACTATACCTTCACGATCTATTTGGAAATTAAATAAAAAAGGAAGTGGAGTAGAAAAGAAACTTGAATAAAAAATGAAGTTATATAAAATAAAAATGGAAGTTGCAGAAAATTAAAAATGGAAGTTCATTCAAGAAACCACTATACCTCAACGATCTATTTAGAAATTAAATAAAAAAGGAAGTTTAATAGAAAAGTAAATTGAATAATAATGGAAGTAGAATAAAAATAAAAAGGAAAGTTGCATAAAATTAAAAGTGGAAGTTCAATCCAGAAACCACTATACCTTAACGATCAATTTGAAAATTAAATAAAAAAGGAAGTTCAATAGAAAAGTAAATTGAATAGAAATGGAAGTTGAATAAAAATAAAAATAAAAGTTGCAGAAAATTAAATATGGAAGTTCAATCCAGAAACCACTATACATTAACGATCTATTTGGAAATTAAATAAAAATGGAAGTTTAATAGAAAAGTAAATTGAATAAAAATGGAAGTTGAATAAAAATAAAAATGAAAGTTGCATAAAATAAAAAATGGAAGTTCAATCCAGAAACCACTATACCTTAACGATCTATTTGGAAATTAAATAAAAAAGGAAGTTTAATAGAAAAGTAAATTTAATAAAAATGGAAGTTGAATATAAATAAAAATGAAAGTTGCTTAAAATTAAAAATGGTCGTTCAACCCAAAAACCACTATACCTTAACGATCTATTTGGAAATTAAATAAAAAAGGAAGTTTAATAGGAAAGTGAATTTAATAAAAATGGAAGTTGAATAAAAATAAAAATGAAAGTTTCATAAAATTAAAAATGGAAGTTCAATCCAAAAACCACTGTACCTTAACGATCTTTTTGGAAATTAAATAAAAAAGGACGTTGTGTAGAAAAGAAACTTGAATAAAAAAGGAAGTTGCAGAAAATTAAAAATGGAAGTTTGTTCAAAAAACCACTATACCTTAACGATCTATTTGGAAACTAAATAAAAAAGGAAGTTTAATAGAAAATTAAATTGAATAAAAATGGAAGTTGAATAAAAATAAAAATGAAAGTTCAATCCAGAAACCACTATACCTTAATGATCTATTTGGAAATTAAATAAAAAAGGAAGTTTAATAGAAAAGCAAATTGAATAAAAATAAAAGTTGCATAAAATTAAAAATGGAAGTTCAATCCAAAAACCACTATACCTTAACGATCTATATGGAAATTAAATAAAAAATGAAGTTGAGTAGAAAAGAAACTTGAATAAAAAAGGAAGTTAAATAAAAATAAAAATGAAAGTTGCAGAAAATTAAAAATAGAAGTTCATTGTTGAAACCACTATACCTTAACGATCTATTTGGAAATTAAATAAAAAAGGAAGTTTAATAGAAAAGTAATGTAACGCCCTCAAAATTAACCCATTATATATATATCGTTGACATGCAATATTAAAGAAAGCAATTCATTATCTCATTCATCAGAGTCTTACTAATTAAAAGCATTACATGTAACATCATATTAAATGCCCTACAGGCTTACATCTTTCCAAGCCAACACTTGGACTCAAAAGTATGAGTTCTAACTCAAATACAAATAAAGCCCTAGGCTTGAGTGTTTACATGTACTAACAAATAAAAACAAATAACTGAAATTAGACTTCAGAATCCAAGTCCTTCCAAGCTAAGTCCTTGGAGGTAGCTTATCACCTGAACCTGAAAATGATGTTCCCATATTGGGTGAGCCACAGCCCAGTAGAAATATACTAAACCAAATATAAGCATTGAATAAAGCAATAGCATTCAATAGATGGTTAACCCAGATAATCAATTACATCATTATACAGTCTCATGACACTAATGTCTAAGACATGTTTTACTTTCCAACATTATCAATATGGCACAGAACCTGGCCAAACTTACCACAGTGAACAATATATATATCATATTCACATTCTTCCAATATCAACAAACAACTGAGACTCAGGCTCAAATCAAAACACTTCATACTTCCAGTTTGATACACATTTTAGTGCTGTATCAAATAAACACTTCAATACAAATAAGCACACATAAAAGTGATGCTAATGGAGTCCATCCCCTATCTCCTCCCAAACAAAATCCGGTTTAGAGGTCCATCCCCTATCTTCCCCTAAACCGTGGAGTACATCCCCTATCTCCTCCCACACAATATGCAAATGCAATGCTCAATCAATACACGTATTTTCAGTATTAATTCAATAGTCAAAATTAATGACTTAACCAATGTGATTAGTTTCAATTATTCCTAATTCACATGCAATGTCTACAACAATCACGACTATCCTCCACCGATAGCCCAAAACAGTTATTTCTAGACTGGAAATAAATATATCAACAATTCAATAGGTGAGTGATTTAAATTATCCAACTACACCAATTAATCAATGAATTTCTCAATTTCATGAATTTAACCAAATTCCCCAATTTCCTTAAATTAATTATACAAATTAATTTATTATTACAACTAGGGTTTTTCCCAAAATTATCCAAGTAACCCCAACATATCAAAATACCAAAACTTAGAACAAAACTTATAAAATGGAGTAGGAAATCCCTACCTCGAAGAAAATAACCCGAATAGAGAAGATAGAGATGAATACCCAAAAACCAATGTGCTCCAAATCGCCAAATGTTCAGATTAAATGGAAGCCCTCGACTCTCTCTTTTTAATAAAGCAACTAGGGTAGAAACACACTCTACATAGATCAAACCTAAGAGAGAAGGTGAGTAGGGAGAGAGAGAAGTCGGACCTAGGGTTTGGAATCAAAAAGAAGATCAAAAAGACTGATCAAAACTCGCTGCTGCGTATTTAAACCTGACAGGCTCGCTCGAGCGAAGACTTGGTCGCTCGAGCGACCAGACACAGAAAATCTACGCTCGAGCCAAGAAAGCCTTGCTCGAGCCAATAACCCAGAAGCTCGCTCGAGCGAAGGAAATCTCGCTCGATCGAAGAACTCAAACCCTCAGGTCTGTAACCAGGCACACGCTCGAGCGAAGAAAATCTCGCTCGAGCCAAAAACCACTGCTATCAGGTCCTACTACAAAACGCAATCCTCGCTCGAGCGAAGAAACCCTGGCTCGAGCGACGGACCAAAACAAAGAGCTCGCTCGAGCGAAGAACTGCTCGCTCGAGCGAAGGGTCAAAATTCTGGGCAGCAACCCTTTGCTCCCAAGCTCAACCAACCTGCTACAAACCTGCCCAATGCATCCCCTAACTCAGAAATAGGAAATTAGAGGACGGTAACAATCATAATACAATAGCAGGAGCTACGGAACCTAAGTCCGGATACAATAAACAGATGAGAAAAGACCGGGGTCGCTATAAGTAAATTGAATAAAAATGGAAGTAGAATGAAAATAAAAAGGAAAGTTGCATAAAATTAAAACAGGAAGTTCAATCCAGAAACCACTATGCCTTAAATCTCTATTTGCAAATTAAATAAAAAAGGAAGTTTAATAGATATGTAAATTGAATTAAACTGGAAGTTCAAAAAAAATAAAAAGGAAAGACGCAGAAAATTAAATATGGAAGTTCAATCCAGAAACCACTTTACCTTAACGATCTATTTGGAAATTAAATAAAAAAGGAAGTTTAATGGAAAAGAAAAATTGAATAAAAATGGAAGTTGAATAAAAATAAAAATGAAAGTTGCATAAAATTAAAAATGGAAGTTCAATCCAAAAACCACAATACCTTAACGATCTATTTGGAAATTAAATAAAAAAGAAAGTTGAGTAGAAAAGAAACTTGAATAAAAACGGAAGTTAAATAAAAATAAAAATGGAAGTTGCAGAAAATTAAAAACGGAAGTTCAATCCAGAAACCACTATACCTTAACGATCTACTTGGAAATTAAATAAAAAAGGAAGTTTAATAGAAAATTAAATTGAATAAAAATGGAAGTAGAATAAAAATAAAAATGAAAGTTGCATAAAATTAAAAATGGAAGTTCAATCCAGAAACCACTATACCTTAACGATCTAGTTGGAAATTAAATAAAAAAGGAAGTTTAATAGGAAAGTAAATTGAATTAAAATGGAAGTAGAGTAAAAATAAAAATGATAGTTGCATAAAATTAAAAATGGAAGTTCAATCCAGAAACCACTATACCGTAACGTTCTATTTGGAAATTAAATAAAAAAGGAAGTTTAATAGAAAAGTAAATGGAATAAAAATGGAAGTTGAATAAAAATAAAAATGAAAGTTGCAGAAAATTAAATATGGAAGTTCAATCCAGAAACCATTATACCTTAATGATCAATTTGTAATTCAAATAAAAAAGGAAGATTAATAGAAAAGTAAATTGAATAAAAATAAAAATGAAAGTTGCATAAAATTAAAAAAGGAAGTTCAATCCAAAAACCACTATACCATCATGATCTATTTGGAAATTAAATAAAAAAGGAAGTTGAGTAGAAAAGAAACTTGAATAAAAACGGAAGTTAAATAAAAATAAAAATGGAAGTTGCAGAAAATTAAAATGTAAGTTCAATCCAGAAACCACTATACCTTAACGATCTACTTGGAAACTAAATAAAAAAGGAAGTTTAATAGAAATTAAACTGAATAAAAATGGAAGTAGGATAAAAATGAAAATGAAAGTAGCATAAAATGAAAAATGGAAGTTCAATCCCAAACCACTATACCTTAACGATCTATTTGGAAATTAAATAAAAAAGGAAGTTTAATAGGAAAGTAAATTGAATTAAAATGGAAGTAGAGTAAAAATAAAAATGATAGTTGCATAAAATTAAAAATGGAAGTTCAATCCAGAAACCACTATACCTTAACGATCTATTTGGAAATTAAATAAAAAAGGAAGTTTAATAGAAAAGAAACTTGAATAGAAAAGGAAGTTAAATAAAAATAAAAATGGAAGTTGCAGAAAATTAAAAATGGAAGTTCATTCCAGAAACCACTATACCTTAACGATCTATTGGGAAATTAAATAAAAAAGGAAGTTTAATAGGAAAGTAAATTGAATTAAAATAGAAGTAGAATAAAAATAAAAAGGAAAGTTGCATAAAATAAAAAGGGGAAGTTAAATCCAGAAACCACTATACCTTAACGATCTGTTTGCAAATTAAATAAAAAAGGAAGTTTGATAGAAAAACAAATTGAATAAAAATGGAAGTTCAATAAAAATAAAAATAAAAGTAGCAGAAAATTAAATATGGAAGTTCAATCCAGAAACCAATATAACTTAACGATCTATTTGGAAATTAAATAAAAAAGAAAGTGTAATAGAAAAGTAAATTGAATAAAAATGGAAGTTGAATAAAAATAAAAATGAAAGTAACATAAAATTAATAATGGAAGTTCAATTCAGAAACCACTATACCTTAACGATCTATTTGAAAATTAAATAAAAAAGGAAGTTGAGTAGGAAAGAAACTTGAATAAAAAAAGAAGTTAAATAAAAATAAAAATGGAAGTTGCAGAAAATTAAAATTGGAAGTTCATTCAAGAAACCACTATACCATAACGATCTATTTAGAAATTAAATAAAAAAGGAAGTTTAATAGAAACGTAAATTGAACAAAAATGGAAGTAGAATAAAAATAAAGGTGAAAGTTGCATAAAATTAAAAGTGTAAGTTCAATCCAGAAACCATTATACCTGAACGATCTATTTGGAAATTAAAAAAAAAAGGAAGTTTAATAGAAAATTAAATAGAATAAAAATGGTAGTTGAATAAAAATAAAAATGAAAGTTCAATCCAGAAACCACTATACCTTAATGATCTATTTGGAAATTAAATAAAAAAGGAAGTTTAACAGAAAAGTAAATTGAATAAAAATGGAAGTAGAATGAAAATAAAAAGGAAAGTTGCATAAAATTAAAAGTGGAAGTTCAATCCAGAAACCACTATGCCTTAACGATCTATTTGCAAATTAAATAAAAACGGAAGTTTAATAGATAAGTAAATTGAATTAAACTGGAAGTTGAATAAAAATAAAAAGGAAAGTTGCAGAAAATTAAATATGGAAGTTCAATCCAGAAACCACTTTACCTTAACGATCTATTTGGAAATTAAATAAAAAAGGTAGTTTAATAGGAAAGTAAATTGAATTAAAATGGAAGTAGAGTAAAAATAAAAATGATAGTTGCATAAAATTGAAAATGGAAGTTCAATCCAGAAACCACTATACCTTAACGATCTATTTGGAAATTAAATAAAAAAGGATGTTTACTAGAAAAGAAACTTGAATAGAAAAGGAAGTTAAATAAAAATAAAAATGGAAGTTGCAGAAAATTAAAAATGGAAGTTCATTCCAGAAACCACTATACCTTAACGATCTATTTGGAAATTAAATAAAAAAGGAAGTTTAATAGGAAAGTAAATTGAATTAAAATGGAAGTAGAATAAAAATAAAAAGGAAAGTTGCATAAAATAAAAATGGGAAGTTCAATTCAGAAACCACTATACCTTAACGATCTGTTTGCAAATTAAATAAAAAAGGAAGTTTAATAGGAAAGTAAATTGAATTAAAATGGAAGTAGAGTAAAAAAAAAATGATAGTTGCATAAAATTAAAAATGAAAGTTCAATCCAGAAACCACTATACCGTAACGTTTTATTTGGAAATTAAATAAAAAAGGTAGTTTAATAGAAAAGTAAATTGAATAAAAATGGAAGTTGAATAAAAATAAAAATGAAAGTTGTAGAAAATTAAATATGGAAGTTCAATCCAGAAACCACTATACCTTAATGATCAATTTGGAAATAAAATAAAAAAGGAAGATTAATAGAAAAGTAAATTGAATAAAAATAAAAATGAAAGTTGCATAAAATTAAAAAAGGAAGTTCAATCGAAAAACCACTATACCATCATGATCTATTTGGAAATTAAATAAAAAAGGAAGTTGAGTAGAAAAGAAACTTGAATAAAAACGGAAGTTAAATAAAAATTAAAATGGAAGTTGCAGAAAATTAAAAATGGAAGTTCATTAAAGAAACCACTATACCTCAACGATCTATTTAGAAATTAAATAAAAAAGGAAGTTTAACAGAAAAGTAAATTGAATAAAAACGGAAGTAGAATAAAAATAAAAAGGAAAGTTGCATAAAATTAAAAGTGGAAGTTCAATCCAGAAACCACTATACCTTAACGATCAATTTGGAAATTAAATAAAAAAGGAAGTTTAATAGAAATGTAAATTGAATAAAAATGGAAGTAGAATAAAAATAAAAATAAAAGTTGCAGAAAATTAAATATGGAAGTTCAATCCAGAAACCGCTATACATTAACGATCTATTTGGAAATTAAAAAAAATTGGAAATTTAATAGAAAAATAAATTGAATAAAAATGGAAGTTTAATAAAAATAAAAATGAACCTTGCATAAAATGAAAAATAGAAGTTCAATCCAGAAACCACTATACCTTAACGATCTATTTGGAAATTAAATAAAAAAGGAAGTTTAATAGAAAAGTAAATTTAATAAAAATGGAAGTTGAATATAAATAAAAATGAAAGTTGCTTAAAATTAAAAATGGTCGTTCAACCCAAAAACCATTATACCTTAACGATCTATTTGGAAATTAAATAAAAAGGAAGTCTAATAGGAAAGTGAATTTAATAAAAATGGAAGTTGAATAAAAATAAAAAAGAAAGTTGCATAAAAGTAAAAATGGAAGTTCAATCCAAAAACCACTGTACCTTAACGATCTTTTTGGAAATTAAATAAAAAAGGGCGTTGTGTAGAAAAGAAACTTGAATAAAAAAGGAAGTTGCAGAAAATTAAAAATGGAAGTTCATTCAAAAAACCACTATACCTTAACGATCTTTTTGGAAATTAAATAAAAAAGGAAGTTTAATAGAAAATTAAATTGAATAAAAATGGAAGTTGAATAAAAATAAAAATGAATGTTCAATCCAGAAACCACTGTACCTTAATGATCTATTTGGAAATTAAATAAAAAAGGAAGTTTAATAGAAAAGTAAATTGAATAAAAATAAAAGTTGCATAAAATTAAAAATGGAAGTTCAATCCAAAAATCACTATACCTTAACGATCTATATGGAAATTAAATAAAAAATGAAGTTGAGTAGAAAAGAAACTTGAATAAAAAAGGAAGTTAAATAAAAATAAAAATGAAAGTTGCAGAAAATTAAAAATAGAAGTTCATTCTAGAAAACCACTATACCTTAACGATCTATATGGAAATTAAATAAAAAAGGAAGTTTAATAGAAAAGTAAATTGAATAAAAATGGAAGTAGAATGAAAATAAAAAGGAAAGTTGCATAAAATTAAAAGTGGAAGTTCAATCCAGAAACCACTATGCCTTAACGATCTATTTGCAAATTACATAAAAAAGGAAGTTTAATAGATAAGTAAATTGAATTAAACTGGAAGTTGAATAAAAATAAAAAGGAAAGACGCAGAAAATTAAATATGGAAGTTCAATCCAGAAACCACTTCACCTTAACGATCAATTTGGAAATTAAATAAAAAAGGAAGTTTAATGGAAAAGAAAAATTGAATAAAAATGGAAGTTGAATAAAAATAAAAATGAAAGTTGCATAAAATTAAAAATGGAAGTTCAATCCAGAAACCACTTCACCTTAACGATCAATTTGGAAATTAAATAAAAAAGGAAGTTTAATGGAAAAGAAAAATTGAATAAAAATGGAAGTTAAATAAAAACAAAAATGGAAGTTGCAGAAAATTGAAAACGGAAGTTCAATCCAGAAACCACTATACCTTAACGATCTACTTGGAAATTAAATAAAAAAGGAAGTTTAATAGAAATTAAATTGAATAAAAATGGATGTAGAATAAAAATAAAAATGAAAGTTGCATAAAATTAAAAATGGAAGTTCAATCCAGAAACCACTATACCTTAACGATCTATTTGGAAATTAAATAAAAAAGGAAGTTTAATAGGAAAGTAAATTGAATTAAAATGGAAGTAGAGTAAAAATAAAATTGATAGTTGCATAAAATTAAAAATGGAAGTTCAATCCAGAAACCACTATACCGTAACGTTCTATTTTGAAATTAAATAAAAAAGGAAGTTTAATAGAAAAGTAAATTGAATAAAAATGGAAGTTGAATAAAAATAAAAATGAAAGTTGCAGAAAATTAAATATGGAAGTTCAATCCAGAAACCACTATACCTTAATGATCAATTTGGAAATTAAATAAAAAAGGAAGATTAATAGAAAAGTAAATTGAATAAAAATAAAAATGAAAGTTGCATAAAATTAAAAAAGGAAGTTCAAACCAAAAACCACAATACCATCATGATCTATTTGGAAATTAAATAAAAAAGGAAGTTGAGTAGAAAAGAAACTTGAATAAAAACGGAAGTTAAATAAAAAAAAAAATGGAAGTTGCAAAAAATTAAAAATGTAAGTTCAATCCAGAAACCACTGTACATTAACGATCTATTTGGAAATTAAATAAAAATGGAAGTTTAATAGGAAATAAATTGAATAAAAATGGAAGTTGAATAAAAATAAAAATGAAAGTTGCATAAAATGAAAAATGGAAGTTCAATCCAGAAACCACTATACCTTAACGATCTATTTGGAAATTAAATAAAAAAGGAAGTTTAATAGAAAAGTAAATTTAATAAAAATGGAAGTTGAATATAAATAAAAATGAAAGTTGATTAAAATTAAAAATGGTCGTTCAACCCAAAAACCATTATACCTTAACGATCTATTTGGAAATTAAATAAAAAAGGAAGTATAATAGGAAAGTGAATTTAATATAAATGGAAGTTGAATAAAAATAAAAATGAAAGTTGCCTAAAATTAAAAATGGAAGTTCAATCCAAAAATCACTGTACCTTAACGATCTTTTTGGAAATTAAATAAACAAGGACGTTGTGTAGAAAAGAAACTTGAATAAAAAAGGAAGTTGCAGAAAATTAAAAATGGAAGTTCATTCAAAAAACCACTATACCTTAACGATCTATTTGGAAATTAAATAAAAAAGGAAGTTTAATAGAAAATTAAATTGAATAAAAATGGAAGTTGAATAAAAATAAAAATGAATGTTCAATCCAGAAACCACTATACCTTAATGATCTATTTGGAAATTAAATAAAAAAGGAAGTTTAATAGAAAAGTAAATTGAATAAAAATAAAAGTTGCATAAAATTAAAAATGGAAGTTCAATCCAAAAACCACTATACCTTAACGATCTATATGGAAATTAAATAAAAAATAAAGTTGAGTAGAAAAGAAACTTGAATAACAAAGGAAGTTAAATAAAAATAAAAATGAAAGTTGCAGAAAATTAAAAATAGAAGTTCATTCTAGAAACCACTATACCTTAACGATCTTTATGGAAATTAAATAAAAAAGGAAGTTTAATAGAAAAGTAAATTGAATAAAAATGGAAGTAGAATGAAAATAAAAAGGAAAGCTGCATAAAATTAAAAGTGGAAGTTCAGTCCAGAAACCACTATGCCTTAACGATCTATTTGCAAATTAAATAAAAAAGGAAGTTTAATAGATAAGTCAATTGAATTAAACTGGAAGTTGAATAAAAATAAAAAGGAAAGACGCAGAAAATTAAATATGGAAGTTCAATCCAGAAACCACTATACGTTAACGATCTATTTGGAAATTAAATAAAAAAGGAAGTTTAATGGAAAAGAAAAATTGAATAAAAATGGAAGTTGAATAAAAATTAAAATGAAAGTTGCATAAAATTAAAAATGGAAGTTTAATCCAAAAACCACTATACCTTAACGATCTATTTGGAAAGTAAATAAAAGAGAAAGTTGAGTAGAAATGAAACTTGAATAAAAACGGAAGTTAAATAAAAATAAAAATGGAAGTTGCAGAAAATTAAAAACGGAAGTTCAATCCAGAAACCACTATACCTTAACGATCTACTTGGAAATTAAATAAAAAAGGAAGTTTAATAGAAATTAAATTGAACAAAAATGGAAGTAGAATAAAAATAAAAATGAAAGTTGCATAAAATTAAAAATGGAAGTTCAATCCAGAAACCATTATACCTTAACGATCTATTTGGAAATTAAATAAAAAAGGAAGTTTAATAGGAAAGTAAATTGTATTAAAATGGAAGTAGAGTAAAAATAAAATTGATAGTTGCATAAAATTAAAAATGGAAGTTCAATCCAGAAACCACTATACCGTAACATTCTATTTGGAAATTAAATAAAAAAGGAAGTTTAATAGAAAAGTAAATGGAATAAAAATGGAAGTTGAATAAAAATAAAAATGAAAGTTGCAGAAAATTAAATATGGAAGTTCAATCCAGAAAACACTATACCTTAATGATCAATTTGGAAATTAAATAAAAAATAAAGATTAATAGAAAAGTAAATTGAATAAAAATAAAAATGAAAGCTGCATAAAATTAAAAAAGGAAGTTCAATCCAAAAACCACTATACCATCATGATCTATTTGGAAATTAAATAAAAAAGGAAGTTGAGTAGAAAAGAAACTTGAATAAAAACGGAAGTTAAATAAAAATAAAAATGGAAGTTGCAGAAAATTAAAAATGTAAGTTCAATCCAGAAACCACTATACATTAACGATCTATTTGGAAATTGAATAAAAATTTAAGTTTAATAGAAAAATAAATTGAAAAAAAATGGAAGTTGAATAAAATCAAAAATGAAAGTTGCGTAAAATGAAAAATGGAAGTTCAATCCAGAAACCACTATACCTTAACGATCTATTTGGAAATTAAATAAAAAGGGAAGTTTAATAGAAAAGAAAATTTAATAAAAATGGAAGATGAATATAAATAAAAAGGAAAGCTGCTTAAAATTAAAAATGGTCATTCAACCCAAAAACCATTATACCTTAACGATCTATTTGGAAATTAAATAAAAAAGGAAGTTTAATAGGAAAGTGAATTTAATAAAAATGGAAGTTGAATAAAAATAAAAATGGAAGTTGGAGAAAATTAAAAATGGAAGTTGATTCCAGAAACCACTATCCCTTAACGATCTGTTTGGAAATTAAATAAAAAAGGAAGTTTAACAACAAAGTAAATTGAATTAAAATGGAAGTAGAATAAAAATAAAAAGGAAAGTTGCATAAAATAAAAAGGGGAAGTTCAATCCAGAAACCGCTATACCTTAACGATCTGTTTGCAAATTAAATAAAAAAGGAAGTTTAATAGAAAAACAAATTGAATAAAAATGGAAGTTGAATAAAAATAAAAATGAAAGTTGCAGAAAATTAAATATGGAAGTTCAATCCAGAAACCAATATAGCTTAACGATCTATTTGGAAATTAAATAACAAAGGAAGTGTAATAGAAAAATAAATTGAATAAAAATGAAATTTGCATAAAATTAAAAATGGAAGTTCAATCCAGAAACCACTATACCTTAACGATCTTTTTGAAAATTAAATAAAAAACGAAGTTGAGTAGAAAAGAAACTTGAATAAAAAAAGAAGTTAAATAAAAATAAAAATGGAAGTTGCAGAAAATTAAAATTGGAAGTTCATTCAAGAAACCACTATACCTTAAAGATCTATTTAGAAATTAAATAAAAAAGGAAGTTTAATGGAAACGTAAATTGAACAAAAATGGAAGTAGAATAAAAATAAAAATGAAAGTTGCATAAAATTAAAAGTGTAAGTTCAATCCAGAAACCACTATACCTGAACGATCTATTTGGAAATTAAATAAAAAAGGAAGTTTAATAGAAAATTAAATTGAATAAAAATAGAAATTGAATAAAAATAAAAATGAAAGTTCAATCCAGAAACCACTATACCTTAATGATCTATTTGGAAATTAAATAAAAAAGGAAGTTTAATAGAAAAGTAAATTGAATAAAAATAAAAGTTGCATAAAATTAAAAATGGAAGTTCAATCCAAAAACGACTATACCTTAATGATCAATTTGGAAATTAAATAAAAAAGGAAGTTGAGTAGAAAAGAAACTTGAATAAAAAAGGAAGTCAAATAAAAATAAAAATGAAAGTTGCAGAAAATTAAAAAGAGAAGTTCATTCTATAAACCACTATACCTTAACGATCTATTTCGAAATTAAATAAAAAAGGAAGTTTAATAGAAAAGTAAATTGAATAAAAATGGAAGTAGAATGAAAATAAAAAGGAAAGTTGCATAAAATTAAAAGTGGAAGTTCGATCCAGAAACCACTATGCCTTAACGATCTATTTGCAAATTAAATAAAAAAGGAAGTTTAATAGATAAGTAAATTGAATTAAACTGGAAGTTGAATAAAAATAAAAAGGAAAGTTGCAGAAAATTAAATATGGAAGTTCAATCCAGAAACCACTTTACCTTAACGATCTATGTGGAAATTAAATAAAAAAGGAAGTTGAATGGAAAAGTAAAATTGAACAAAAATGGAAGTTGAATAAAAATAAAAAGAAAAGTAAATTGAATAAAAATGGAAGTTGAATAAAAATAAAAATGAAAGTTGCATAAAATTAAAAATGGAAGTTCAATCCAAAAACCACTTACCTTAACGATCTATTTGGAAATTAAATAAAAAAGGAAGTTGAGTAGAAAAGAAACTTGAATAAAAACGGAAGTTCAATAAATAAAAAAAATGGAAGTTGCAGAAAATTAAAAACGGAAGTTCAATCCAGAAACCACTATACCTTAACGATCTACTTGGAAATTAAATAAAAAAGGAAGTTTAATAGAAAATTAAATTGAATAAAAATGGAAGTAGAATAAAAATAAAAATGAAAGTTGCATAAAACTAAAAATGGAAGTTCAATCCGGAAACCACTATACCTTAACGATCTATTTGAAAATTAAATAAAAAAGGAAGTTTAATAGGAAAGTAAATTGAATTAAAATGGAAGTAGAGTAAAAAAAAATTGATAGTTGCATAAAATTAAAAATAGAAGTTCAATCCAGAAACCACTATACCTTAACGTTCTATTTGGAAATTAAATAAAAAAGGAAGTTTAATAGAAAAGTAAATTGAATAAAAATGGAAGTGGAATAAAATTAAAAATGAAAGTTGCGTAAAATTAAAAAAGGAAGTTCAATCCAAAAAGCACTATACCTTCACGATCTATTTGGAAATTAAATAAAAAACGAAGTTGAGTAGAAAAGAAACTTGAATAAAATAGGAAGTGATAAAAAAATAAAAATGGAAGTTGCAGAAAATTAAAAATGGAAGTTCATTCAAGAAACCACTATACCTCAACGATCTATTTAGAAATTAAATAAAAAAGGAAGTTTAATAGAAAAGTAAATTGAGTAAAAATGGAAGTAGAATAAAAATAAAAAGGAAAGTTGCATAAAATTAAACGCGGAAGTTCAATCCAGAAACCACTATACCTTAACGATCAATTTGGAAATTAAATAAAAAATGAAGTTTAATAGAAAAGTAAATTGAATAAAAATGGAAGTATAATAAAAATAAAAATAAAATTTGCAGAAAATTAAATATGGAAGTTCAATCCAGAAACCACTATACATTAACGATCTATTTGGAAATTAAATAAAAATGGAAGTTTAATAGAAAAGTAAATTGAATAAAAATGGAAGTTGAATAAAAATAAAAATGAAAGTTGCATAAAATGAAAAATGGAAGTTCAATCCAGAAACCACTATACCTTAACGATATATTTGGAAATTAAATAAAAAATGAAGTTTAATAGAAAATTAAATTTAATAAAAATGGAAGTTGAATATAAATAAAAATGAAAGTTGCTTAAAATTAAAAATGGTCGTTCAACCCAAAAACCACTATACCTTAACGATCTATTTGGAAATCAAATAAAAAAGGAAGTTCAACAGGAAAGTGAATTTAATAAAAATGGAAGTTGAATAAAAATAAAAATGAAAGTTGCAAAAAATTAAAAATGGAAGTGCAATCCAAAAACCACTGTACCTTAACGATCTTTTTGGAAATTAAATAAAAAAGGACGTTGTGTAGAAAAGAAACTTGAATAAAAAAGGAAGTTGCAGAAAATTAAAAATGGAAGTTCATTCAAAAAACCACTATACCTTAACGATCTATTTGGAAATTAAATAAAAAAGGAAGTTTAATATAAAATTAAATTGAATAAAAATGGAAGTTGAATAAAAATAAAAATGAATGTTCAATCCAGAAACCACTATACCTCAATGATCTATTTGGAAATTAAATAAAAATGGAAGTTTAATAGAAAAGTAAATTGAACAAAAGTAAAAGTTGCATAAAATTAAAAATGGAAGTTCAATCCAAAAACCACTATACCTTAACGATCTATGTGGAAATTAAATAAAAAATGAAATTGAGTAGAAAAGAAACTTGAATAAAAAAGGAAGTTAAATAAAAATAAAAACGAAAGACGCAGAAAATTAAATATGGAAGTTCAATCCAGAAACCACTTTACCTTAACGATCTATTTGGAAATTAAATAAAAAAGGAAGTTTAATGGAAAAGAAAAATTGAATAAAAATGGAAGTTGAATAAAAATAAAAATGAAAGTTGCATAAAATTAAAAATGGAAGTTCAAACCAAAAACCACTATACCTTAACGATCTATTTGGAAATTAAATAAAAAAGAAAGTTGAGTAGAAAAGAAACTTGAATAAAAACGGAAGTTAAATAAAAATAAAAATGGAAGTTGCAGAAAATTAAAAACGGAAGTTCAATCCAGAAACCACTATACCTTAACGATCTACTTGGAAATTAAATAAAAAAGGAAGTTTAATAGAAATTAAATTGAATAAAAATGGAAGTAGAATAAAAATAAAAATGAAAGTTGCATAAAATTAAAAATGGAAGTTAAATAGGAAAGTAAATTGAATTAAAATGGAAGTAGAGTAAAAATAAAATTGATAGTTGCATAAAATTAAAAATGGAAGTTCAATCAGAAACCACTATACCGTAACGTTTTATTTCGAAATTAAATAAAAAAGGAAGTTTAATAGAAAAGTAAATTGAATAAAAATGGAAGTTGAATAAAAATAAAAATGAAAGTTGCAGAAAATTAAATATGGAAGTTCAATCCAGAAACCAGTATACCTTAATGATCAATTTGGAAATTAAATAAAAAAGGAAGATTAATAGAAAAGTAAATTGAATAAAAGTAAAAATGAAAGTTGCATAAAATTAAAAAGGGAAGTTCAATCCAAAAACCACTATACCATCATGATCTATTTGGAAATTAAATAAAAAAGGAAGTTGAGTAGAAAAGAAACTTGAATAAAAACGGGAGTTAAATAAAAATAAAAATGGAAGTTGCAGAAAATTAAAAATGTAAGTTCAATCCAGAAACCACTATACCTTAACGATCTACTTGGAAATTAAATAAAAAAGGAAGTTTAATAGAAAATTAAATTGAATAAAAATGGAAGTAGAATAAAAATAAAAATGAAAGTTGCATAAAATTAAAAATGGAAGTTCAATCCAAAACCACTATACCTTAACGATCTATTTGCAAATTAAATAAAAAAGGAAGTTTAATAGGAAAGTAAATTGAATTAAAATGGAAGTAGAATAAAAATAAAAATGATAGTTGCTTAAAATTAAAAATGGAAGTTCAATCCAGAAACCACTATACCTTAACGATCTATTTGGAAATTAAATAAATAAGGAAGTTTAATAGAAATGAAACTTGAATAAAAAAGGAAGTTAAATAAAAATAAAAATGGAAGTTGCAGAAAATTAAAAATGGAATTTGATTCCAGAAACCACTATACCTTAACGATCTATTTGGAAATTAATTAAAAAAGGAAGTTTAACAGGAAAGTAAATTGAATTGAAATGGAAGTAGAATAAAAATAAAAAGGAAAGTTGCATAAAATAAAAAGGGGAAGTTCAATCCAGAAACCACTATACCTTAACGATTTGTTTGCAAATTAAATAAAAAA
Organism: Camellia sinensis; assembly: GCF_055761805.1. Lineage (NCBI taxonomy): Eukaryota > Viridiplantae > Streptophyta > Magnoliopsida > Ericales > Theaceae > Camellia > Camellia sinensis. The sequence goes on from NW_028128987.1 coordinate 34,823,753, forward strand.
GGAAGTTTAATAGAAAAACAAATTGAATAAAAATGGAAGTTGAATAAAAATAAAAATGAAAGTTGCAGAAAATTAAATATGGAAGTTCAATCCAGAAACCAATATACCTTAACGATCTATTTGGAAATTAAATAAAAAAGGAAGTGTAATAGAAAAGTAAATTGAATAAAAATGGATGTTGAATAAAAATAAAAATGAAAGTTGCATAAAATTAAAAATGGAAGTTCAATCCAGAAACCACTATACCTTAACGATCTATTTGAAAATTAAATAAAAAAGGAAGTTGAGTAGAAAAGAAACTTGAATAAAAAAAGAAGTTAAATAAAAATAAAAATGGAAGTTGCAGAAAATTAAAATTGGAAGTTCATTCAAGAAACCACTATACCTTAACGATCTATTTAGAAATTAAATAAAAAAGGAAGTTTAATGGAAACGTAAATTGAACAAAAATGGAAGTAGAATAAAAATAAAAATGAAAGTTGCATAAAATTAAAAGTGTAAGTTCAATCCAGAAACCACTATACCTTAACGATCTATTTGGAAATTAAATAAAAAAGGAAGTTTAATAGAAAATTAAATTGAATAAAAATGGAAGTTCAATAAAAATAAAAATGAAAGTTCAATCCAGAAACCACTATACCTTAATGATCTATTTGGAAATTAAATAAAAAAGGAAGTTTAATAGAAAAGTAATTTGAATAAAAATAAAAGTTGCATAAAATTAAAAATGGAAGTTCAATCCAAAAACGACTATACCTTAACGATCAATTTGGAAATTAAATAAAAAAGGAAGTTGAGTAGAAAAGAAACTTGAATAAAAAAGGAAGTTAAATAAAAATAAAAATGAAAGTTGCAGAAAATTAAAAAGAGAAGTTCATTCTAGAAACCACTATACCTTAACGATCTATTTGGAAATTGAATAAAAAAGGAAGCTTAATGGAAAAGTAAATTGAATAAAAATGGAAGTAGAATGAAAATAAAAAAGAAAGTTGCATAAAATTAAAAGTGGAAGTTCAATCCAGAAACCACTATGCCTTAATGATCTATTGGCAAATTAAATAAAAAAGGAAGTTTAATAGATAAGTAAATTGAATTAAACTGGAAGTTGAATAAAAATAAAAAGGAAAGTTGCAGAAAATTAAATATGGAAGTTCAATCCGGAAATCACTTTACCTTAACGATCTATTTGGAAATTAAATAAAAAAGGAAGTTTAATGGAAAAGTAAAATTGAATAAAAGTGGAAGTTGAATAAAAATAAAAAGAAAAGTAAATTGAATAAAAATGGAAGTTGAATGAAAATAAAAATGAAAGTTGCATAAAATTAAAAATGGAAGTTCAATCCAAAAACCACTATACCTTAACGATCTATTTGGAAATTAAATAAAAAAGGAAGTTGAGTAGAAAAGAAACTTGAATAAAAACGGAAGTTCAATAAAAAAAAAAAAAAGGAAGTTGCAGAAAATTAAAAACGGAAGTTCAATCCAGAAACCACTATACCTTAATGATCTACATGGAAATTAAATAAAAAAGGAAGTTTAATAGAAAATTAAATTGAATAAAAATGGATGTAGAATAAAAATAAAAATGAAAGTTGCGTAAAATTAAAAATGGAAGTTCAATCCAGAAACCACTATACCTTAACGATCTATTTGGAAAATAAATAAAAAAGGAAGTTTAATAGGAAAGTAAATTGAATTAAAATGGAAGTAGTGTAAAAAAAAATGATAGTTGCATAAAATTGAAAAAAGAAGTTCAATCCAGAAACCACTATACCTTAACGTTCTATTTGTAAATTAAATAAAAAAGGAAGTTCAATAGAAAAGTAAATTGAATAAAAATGGAAGTGGAATAAAAATAAAAATGAAAGTTGCGTAAAATTAAAAAAGGAAGTTCAATCCAAAAACCACTATACCTTCACGATCTATTTGGAAATTAAATAAAAAACGAAGTTGAGTAGAAAAGAAATTTGAATAAAAAAGGAAGTTATATAAAAATAAAAATGGAATTTGCAGAAAATTAAAAATGGAAGTTCATTCAAGAAACCACTATACCTCAACGATCTATTTAGAAATTAAATAAAAAAGGAAGTTTAATAGAAAAGTAAATTGAGAAAAATGGAAGTAGAATAAAAATAAAAAGGAAAGTCGCATAAAATTAAAAGTGGAAGTTCAATCCAGAAACCACTATACCTTAACGATAAATTTGGAAATTAAATAAAAAAGGAAGTTTAATGGAAAAGTAAAATTGAATAAAAGTGGAAGTTGAATAAAAATAAAAAGAAAAGTAAATCGAATAAAAATGGAAGTTGAATGAAAATAAAAATGAAAGTTGCATAAAATTAAAAATGGAAGTTCAATCCAAAAACCACTATACCTTAACGATCTATTTGGAAATTAAATAAAAAAGGAAGTTGAGTAGAAAAGAAACTTGAATAAAAACGGAAGTTCAATAAAAAAAAAAAAAGGAAGTTGCAGAAAATTAAAAACGGAAGTTCAATCCAGAAACCACTATACCTTAATGATCTACATGGAAATTAAATAAAAAAGGAAGTTTAATAGAAAATTAAATTGAATAAAAATGGATGTAGAATAAAAATAAAAATGAAAGTTGCGTAAAATTAAAAATGGAAGTTCAATCCAGAAACCACTATACCTTAACGATCTATTTGGAAAATAAATAAAAAAGGAAGTTTAATAGGAAAGTAAATTGAATTAAAATGGAAGTAGTGTAAAAAAAAATGATAGTTGCATAAAATTGAAAAAAGAAGTTCAATCCAGAAACCACTATACCTTAACGTTCTATTTGTAAATTAAATAAAAAAGGAAGTTCAATAGAAAAGTAAATTGAATAAAAATGGAAGTGGAATAAAAATAAAAATGAAAGTTGCGTAAAATTAAAAAAGGAAGTTCAATCCAAAAACCACTATACCTTCACGATCTATTTGGAAATTAAATAAAAAACGAAGTTGAGTAGAAAAGAAATTTGAATAAAAAAGGAAGTTATATAAAAATAAAAATGGAATTTGCAGAAAATTAAAAATGGAAGTTCATTCAAGAAACCACTATACCTCAACGATCTATTTAGAAATTAAATAAAAAAGGAAGTTTAATAGAAAAGTAAATTGAGAAAAATGGAAGTAGAATAAAAATAAAAAGGAAAGTCGCATAAAATTAAAAGTGGAAGTTCAATCCAGAAACCACTATACCTTAACGATAAATTTGGAAATTAAATAAAAAAGGAAGTTTAATAGAAAAGTAAATTGAATAAAAACGGAAGTAGAATAAAAATAAAAATAAAAGTTGCAGAAAATTAACTATGGAAGTTCAATTCAGAAACCACTATACATTAACGATCTATTTGGAAATTAAATAAAAATGGAAGTTTAAAAGAAAAGTAAATTGAATAAAAATGGAAGTTGAATAAAAATAAAAATGAAAGTTGCATAAAATGAAAAATGGAAGTTCAATCCAGAAACCATTATACCTTAACGATCTATTTGGAAATTAAATAAAAAAGGAAGTTTAATAGAAAAGTAAATTTAATAAAAATGGAAGTTGAATATAAATAAAAATGAAAGTTGCTTAAAATTAAAAATGGTCGCTCAACCCAAAAACCACTATACCTTAACGATCTATTTGGAAATTAAATAAAAAAGGAAGTTCAATAGGAAAGTGAATTTAATAAAAATGGAAGTTGAATAAAAATAAAAATGAAAGTTGCATAAAATTAAAAATGAAAGTTCAATCCAAAAACCATTGTACCTTAACGATTTTTTTGGGAATTAAATAAAAAAAGTACGTTGTGTAGAAAAGAAACTTGAATAAAAAAGAAAGTTGCAGAAAATTAAAAATGGAAGTTCATTCAAAAAACCACTACACCTTAACGATCTATTTAGAAATTAAATAAAAAAGAAAGTTTAATAGAAAATTAAATTGAAAAAAAATGGAAGTTGAATAAAAATAAAAATGAAAGTTCAATCCAGAAACCAGTATACCTTAATGATCTATTTGGAAATTAAATAAAAAAAGAAGTTTAATAGAAAAGTAAATTGAATAAAAATAAAAGTTACATAAAATTAAAAATGGAAGTTCAATCCAAAAACCACTATACCTTAACGATCTATATGGAAATTAAATAAAAAATGAAGTTGAGTAGAAAAGAAACTTGAATAAAAATGGAAGATAAATAAAAATTAAAATGAAAGTTGCAGCAAATTAAAAATAGAAGTTCATTCTAGAAGCCACTATACCTTAATGATCTATTTGGAAATTAAATAAAAAAGGAAGTTTAATAGAAAAGTAAATTGAATAAAAATGGAAGTAGAATGAAAATAAAAAGGAAAGTTGAATAAAATTAAAAGTGGAAGTTCAATCCAGAAACCACTATGCCTTAACGATCTATTTGCAAATTAAATAAAAAAGGAAGTTTAATAGATAAGTAAATTGAGTTAAACTGGAAGTTGAATAAAAATATAAGGGAAAGTCGCAAAAAATTAAATATGGAAGTTCAATCCACAAACCACTTTACCATAATGATCTATTTGGAAATTAAATAAAAAAGGAAGTTTAATGGAAAATTAAAATTGAATAAAAATGGAAGTTGAATAAAAATAAAAATGAAAGTTGCATAAAATTAAAAAAGGAAGTTCAATCCAAAAACCACTATACCATCATGATCTATTTGGAAATTAAATAAAAAACGAAGTTGAGTAGAAAAGAAACTTGAATAAAAACGGAAGTTAAATAAAAATAAAAATGGAAGTTGCAGAAAATTAAAAATGAAAGTTCAATCCAGAAACCACTATACCTTAACGATCTACTTGGAAATTAAATAAAAAAGGAAATTTAATAGAAAATTAAATTGAATAAAAGTGGAAGTAGAATAAAAATAAAAATGAAAGTTGCATAAAATTAAAAATGGAAGTTCAATCTAAAACCACTATACCTTAACGATCTATTTGGAAATTAAATAAAAAAGGAAGTTCAATAGGAAAGTAAATAGAATTAAAATGGAAGTAGAGTAAAAATAAAAATGATAGTTGCATAAAATTAAAAATGGAAGTTCAATCCAAAAACCACTATACCTTAACGTTCTATTTGGAAATTAAATAAAAAAGGATGTTGAATAAAAATAAAAATGAAAGTTGCAGAAAATTAAATATGGAAGTTCAATCCAGAAACCACTATACGTTAATGATCAATTTGGAAATTAAATAAAAAAGGAAGTTTAATAGAAAAGTAAATTGAATAAAAATGGAAGTTGTATAAAAATAAAAATGAAAGTTGCATAAAATGAAAAATGGAAGTTCAATCCAGAAACCGCTACACCTTAACGATCTGTTTGGAAATTAAATAAAAAAAAAGTTTAATAGAAAAGTAAATTGAATAAAAATGGAAGTTGAATAAAAATAAAAATGATGGTTGCAAAAAATTAAAAATGGATGTTCATTCCGAAAACCACTACACCTTAACGATCTATTTGGAAATTAAATAAAAAAGGAAGTTGAGTAGAAAAGAAACCTGAATAAAAAAGGAAGTTAAATAAAAATAAAAATGGAAGTTGCAGAAAATTAAAAATGGAAGTTCATTCCAGAAACCACTATACTTTAACGATCTATTTGGAAATTAAATAAAAAAGGAAGTTTAATAAAAAAGTAAATTGAATGAAAATGGAAGTAGAATATAAATAAAAACGAAAGTTGCATAAAATTAAAAATGGAAGTTCAATTCAGAAACCACTATACCTTAACGATCTATTTGGAAATTAAATAAAAAAGGAAGTTTAATAGAAAAGTAAATTGAATAAAAATGGAAGTAGAATATAAATAAAAATGAAAGTTGCCGAAAATTAAATATGGAAGTTCAATCAAGAAACCACTTTACCTTGGCGATCTATTTGAAAATGAAATAAAAAAAGAAGTTTAATAGAAAAGTAAATTGAATATAAATGGAAGTTGAATAAAATAAAAATCAAAAGTTGCATAAAATTAAAAATGGAAGTTCAATCCAAAAACCACTTTACCTTAACCATCTATTTGGAAATTAAATAAAAAAGGAAGTTGAGTAGAAAAGAAACTTGAATAGAAAAGGAAGTTAAATAAAAATAAAATGGGAAGTTCATTCAAGAAACCACTATACCTTAATGATCAATTTGGAAATTAAATAAAAAAGGAAGTTTAACGGAAAAGTAAATTGATAAAAAATGGAAGTAGAATAAAAATAAAAATGAAAGTTGCATAAAATTAAAAATGAGAATTCAATGCAGAAACCACTATACCTTAACGATCTACTTGGAAATTAAATAAAAAAGGAAGTTTAATAGGAAAGTAAATTGAATTAAAATGGAAGTAGAATAAAAATAAAAATGAAAGTTGCAGAAAATTAAAAACAGAAGTTCAATACATAAACCACTATACCTTAACGATCTATTTGGAAATTAAATAAAAAAGGAAGTTTAATAGAGAAGTAAATTAAATAAAAATGGAAGTTGAATAAAAAAAAAATGAAAGTTGCAGAAAATTAAATATGGAAGTTCAATCCAGAAGCCACTATACCTTAACGATCTATTTGGAAATTAAATAAAAAAGGAAGTTTAATAGAAAAGTAAATTGAATAAAAATGGAAGTTGAATAAAAATAAAAATGAAAGTTGCATAAAATAAAAAATGAAAGTTCAATCCAAAAACCATTATACCTTAACGATCTATTTTGAAATTAAATAAAAAAGGAAGTTGAGTGGAAAAGAAACTTGAATGAAAAAGAAAGTTAAATAAAAATAAAAATGAAAGTTGAAGAAAATTAAATATGGAAGTTCAATCCAGAAACCACTATACCTTAACGATCTATTTTAAAATTAAATAAAAAAGGAAGTTTAATAATAAAGTAAATTGAATTAAAATGGAAGTAGAATAAAAATAAAAATGAAAGTTGCATAAAATTAAAAATGGAAGTTCAATCCAGAAACCACTATACCTTAACGATCTATTTGGAAATTAAATAAAAAAGGAAGTTTAATGGGAAACTAAATTGAATAAAAATGGAAGTTGAATAAAAATAAAAATGAAAGTTGCATAAAATTAAAAATGGAAGTTCAAACCAAACACCTCTATACCTTAACGATCTATTTGGAAATTAAATAAAAAAGGAAGTTGAGTAGAAAAGAAACTTGAATAGAAAAGGAAGTTAAATAAAAATAAAATTTGAAGTTCATTCAAAAAACCACTATACCTTAACGATCTATATGGAAGTTAAATAAAAAAGGAAGTTTAATAGAAAAGTAAATTGACTAAAAATGGAAGTAGAGTAAAAATAAAAATGAAAGTTGCATAAAATTAAAAATAGAAGTTCAATCCAGAAACCACTACACCTTAACGATCTATTTGGTAATTAAATAAAAAAGGATGTTTAAAAGAAAAGTAAATTAAATAAAAATGGAAGTTGAATAAAAATAAAAATGAAAGTTGCATAAAATTAAAAATGGAAGTTCAATCCAAAAACCACTATACCTTAACGATCTACTTGGAAATTAAATAAAAAAGGAAGTTGAGTAGAAAAGAAACTTGAATAAAAAAGGAAGTTAAATAAAAATAAAACTGAAAGTTGCAGAAAATTGAAAATGGAAGTTCATTCAAGAAACCACTATACCTTAACGATCTATTTGGAAATTAAATAAAAAAGGATGTTTAATTGAAAAGTAAATTGAATAAAAATAGAAGTAGAATAAAAATAAAAAGGAAAGTTACATAAAATTAAAAGTGGAAGTTCAATCCAGAAACCACTATACCTTAACGATCTATTGGAAATTAAATAAAAAAGGAAGTTTAATAGAAAAGAAAATTGAATAAAAATGGAAGTTGCAGAAAATTAAAAATGGCAGTTCATTCAAGAAAGCACTATACCTTAACGATCTATTTGGAAATTAAATAAAAAAGGAAGTTCAATAGAAAAGTAAATTGAATAAAAATGGAAGTTGAATAAAAATAAAAATGAAACTTGCATAAAATTAAAAATGGAAGTTCAATCCAGAAACCACTATACCTTAACGATCTATTTAGAAATTAAATAAAAAAGGAAGTTTAATGGGAACATAAATTGAATTAAAATGGAAGTAGAATAAAAATAAAAATGAAAGTTGCATAAAATTAAAAATGGAAGTTCAATCCAGAAACCACTATACCTTAACGATCTATTTGGAAATTAAATAAAAAAGGAAGTTTAATGGAAAAGTTAATTGAATAAAAATGAAAGTTGAATAAAAATAAAAATGAAAGTTGCATAAAATTAAAAATGGAAGTTCAATCCAAAAACCACTATACCTTAACGATCTATTTGGAAATTAGATAAAAAAGGAAATTGAGTAGAAAAGAAACTTGAATAGAAAATGAAGTTAAATAAAAATAAAATTGGAAGTTCATTCAAGAAACCACTATACCTTAACGATCTATATGGAAATTATATAGCGATCCCGGGTTTACCCTTGTTGTACAGTGATCCGGACATGTGTCCGTGGATGTTGGTAGTTATTTATTATCTGGTTTGCATCCTTTTTACTTTGTATATTGAGTTATAGGATGTGTTGGGTAGGTTTGTTACAGGTTGGTTGTGTTTGGGAGCCTAGTGCTGCTGCCCAGATTTTTGGACCTTCGCTCGAGCGAGGAGTTGGTCGCTCGAGCGAGAGTTGAGTTCGTGTCTGGTTCTGGACCTGAGAGTTGCCTTTCGTGGCTCGAGCGAGCTTCCTTCGCTCGAGCGGTCTGGTTTGTTCTTCGCTCGAGCGAGAGGTATGTCGCTCGAGCGTGCTGGTTGCAGACCTAAGGGTTTGAGTTGTTGGCTCGAGCGAGCATTCTTTTGCTCGAGCGCACTTCTGAGTTTTTGGCTCGAGCGAGAGTTTTCTGTGTCTGGTCGCTCGAGCGACAAAGGCTTCGCTCAAGCGAGCGTGTTTTATATCAGCGGACAGTAGCGTTTTTGAACTTCACTTTTTCACTTTCATTTTCTTTCAAACCCTTGATCCGAGACCCTCTCTCTCTAAACTTTCATTCTCTCTAAGATTTGATCTCCCTAGAGTGTGAATCTAGCCTAGGGCCTTTGTTAAAAAGATAGAGGGCGTTGAGAGCTTCGATTTAATCTGAAAAAGTTTGGATTTGGAGCACATTGGTCTTCGAGTCTTCATCTCCTTTTTGGCTCAAACTTCGAGGTAGGGATATCCTACTCCTTTCTATGGGTTTTGTCTTTAAATTTTAGTATTTTGAGATGTTGGGCTTGGTTTGGTAATTTGGTGAAAGTTTGGGGCTTTTGTGTAATTTTACAAAAGTTGGGGTTTTATTTATAATAAGCCTAAATGCATGTTTGGCATACAGAAATGGAATAAATGTTGAATCATTGATGAAAATGGGACCTAAGGGTTGTAATGTTAATTATGGGAATTGGCCTAATTACATTGTTTGATTAATTGGGATAATTAATTGGGAGAAATGAGGAAATGAAATGTTGATTGAATATCCATTTGTGCATTTATTTTCTGTTTAGAAATAACTGCTTTGGGCTATCGGTGGAGGATAGTCATGATTGTTGTAGACAATGCATGATGATTAGGCAAACGGAAACTAATCAATGGAATGTGTCATGGAATTTGACTGTTGATAGAATACATTAACTGTATGTATTGAGTGATGGTATATAGAACCAATGTGTTTGTATACGTTGTGTGTAGAGGAGGAGATAGGGGATGTACTCCGCGGTTTAAGGGAAGATAGGGGATGTACCTCTAAACCGGATAGTGTTGGGAGAAGATAGGGGATGAACTCCGTAGATACAGCTTATATGCTTATCTTTGTGAAGTGTGGATACAGCTTATATGCTTATCTGTGAATGTGGGATATTGTTGTTATACATATCTGTTGAAATGATGATAGAGCTGACATGCTTATCTGTTGAAAAAGGGAAAATGAAAAGTAACTTGGACTTATAAGTCGTATGACATAAATATGTGATTTATGTGAATGTATCAGCGTTGACCATCTATCAATTGCTAATCTTTTAGTCATTGTTCATGGTTGGTTTAGTGTATTTCTATTGGGCTGTGGCTCACCCTTTATGGGAATATCATTTTTAGGTACAGGTAGCATGCCACCTCCAAGGACATAGCTTGGGAGGCTAGAGGCGGACATACTTTTGTCGTTTTACTTTTGATGTATTACATGTAACTTCAAGCCAAGGGCTTAATGTGTAAACGAGTTAGTACTCTTTTGTTGTAACCAAGTGTTAACTTGGAAAGCTGTAAGCCCGTAGGGCATTTTGTTTTTGATGTTAACATGTAATACTTATGTAATGAGACTCTAATAAATGAAAGAATGTGGTTAGTTTATATGTCAATGCATGTCTTATTTGATGGGTTTAATGTTATTATTTTGAAAGCGTTACAAATTAAACAAAAAAAGAAGTTGATAGAAAAGTAAATTGACTAAAAATGGAAGTTGCATAAAATTAAAAATGGAAGTTCAATCCAGAAACCACTACACCTTAACGATCTATTTGGAAATTAAATAAAAAAGGAAGTTTAAAAGAAAAGTAAATTGAATAAAAATGGAAGTTGAATAAAAATAAAAATGAAAGTTCCATAAAATTAAAAATGGAAGTTCAATCCAGAAACCACTTTACCTTAACGATCTATTTGGAAATTAAATAAAAAAGGAAATTTAATAGAAAGTAAATTGAATAAAAATGGAAGTTGAATAAAAATAAAAATGAAAGTTGGAGAAAATTAAATACGGAAGTTCAATCCAGAAGCCACTTTACCTTAACGATCTATTTGGAAATTAAATAAAAAAGGAAGTTTAATAGAAAAGTAAATTGAATAAAAATGGAAGTTGATTAAAATAAAAATGAATGTTACATAAAATTAAAAATGGAAGTTCAATCAAAAAACCACTATACCTTAACGATCTATTTGGAAATTAAATAAAAAAGGATGTTTAATAGAAAAGTAAATTGAAGAAAAATGGAAGTAGAATAAAAATAAAAAGGAAAGTTGCATAAAATAAAAAGTAGAAGTTCAATCCAGAAACCACTATACCTTAACGATCTTTGTGCAAATTAAATAAAAAAGGAAGTTTAATAGAAATGTAAATTGAATAAAAATGGAAGTTGAATAAAAATAAAAATGAAAGTTGCAGAAAATTAAATATGGAAGTTCAATCCAGAAACTACTATACCTTAACGATCTATTTGGAAATTAAATAAAAAAGGAAGTTTAATAGAAAAGTAAATTGAATAGAAATGGAAGTAGAATATAAATTAAAATGAAAGTTGCAGAAAATTAAATATGGAAATTCAATCCAGAAACCACTTTACCTTAGCGATCTATTTGGAAATTAAATAAAAAAAGAAGTTTAATAGAAAAGTAAATTGAATAAAAATGGAAGTTGAATAAAATAAAAATGAAAGTTGAATAAAATTAAAAATGGAAGTTCAATCCAAAAACCACTATACCTTAACGATCTATTTGGAAATTAAATAAAGAAGGAAGTTGAGTAGAAAAGAAACTTGAATAGAAAAGGAAGTTAAATAAAAATAAAATTGAAAGTTGCAGAAAATTAAAAATGGAAGTTCATTCAAGAAACCACTATACCTTCACGATCTATTTAGAAATTAAATAAAAAAAGAAGTTTAATAGAAACGTAAATTGAACAAAAATGGAAGTAGAATAAAAATAAAAATGAAAGTTGCATAAAATTAAAAGTGTAAGTTCAATCCAGAAACCACTATACCTGAACGATCTATTTGGAAATTAAATAAAAAAGGAAGTTGAGTAGAAAAGAAACTTGAATAGAAAAGGAAGTTAAATAAAAATAAAATTGGAAGTTACAAAAAATTAAAAATGGAAGTTCAATCCAGAAACCACTATACCTTAACGATCTATTTGGAAATTAAATAAAAAAGGAAGTTTAATAGAAAAGTAAATTGAATAAAAATGGAAGTAGAATATAAATAAAAATGAAAGTTGCAGAAAATTAAATATGGAAGTTCAATCCAGAAACCACTTTACCATAGCGATCTATTTGGAAATTAAATAAAAAAAAGAAGTTTAATAGAAAAGTAAATTGAATAAAAATGAAAGTTGAATAAAACAAAAATGAAAGTTGCATAAAATTAAAAATGGAAGTTCAATCCAAAAACCACTTTACCTTAACCCTCTATTTGAAAATTAAATAAAAAAGGAAGTTGAGTAGAAAAGAAACTTGAATAGAAAAGGAAGTTAAATAAAAATAAAATGGGAAGTTCATTCAAGAAACCACTATACCTTAATGATCAATTTGGAAATTAAATAAAAAAGGAAGTTTAACAGAAAAGTAAATTGATTAAAAATGGAAGTAGAATAAAAATAAAAATGAAAGTTGCATAAAATTAAAAATGAAAATTCAATGCAGAAACCACTATACCTTAACGATCTACTCGGAAATTAAATAAAAAAGGAAGTTTAATAGGAAAGTAAATTGAATTAAAATGGAAGTAGAATAAAAATAAAAATGAAAGTAGCAGAAAATTAAAAACAGAAGTTCAATACAGAAACCACTATACCTTAACGATCTATTTGGAAATTAAATAAAAAAGGAAGTTTAATAGAAAAGAAAATTGAATAAAAATGGAAGTAGAATAAAAATAAAAATGGAAGTTGCAGAAAATTAAAAATGGCAGTTCATTCAAGAAAGCACTATACTTTCACGATCTATTTGAAAATTAAATAAAAAAGGAAGTTTAATAGAAAAGTAAATTGAATAAAAATGGAAGTTGAATAAAAATAAAAATGAAACTTGCATAAAATTAAAAATTGAAGTTCAATCCAGAAACCACTATACCTTAACGATCTATTTGGAAATTAAATAAAAAAGGAAGTTGAATAGGAAACTAAATTGAATTAAAATGGAAGTAGAATAAAAATAAAAATGAAAGTTGCGTAAAATTAAAAATGGAAGTTCAATCCAGAAACCACTATACCTTAACGATCTATTTGGGAATTAAATAAAAAAGGAAGTTTTATAGAAAAGTAAATTGAATAAAAATGAAAGCTGAATAAAAATAAAAATGAAAGTTGCATAAAATTAAAAATGGAAGTTCAATCCAAAAACCACTATACCTTAACGATATATTGGAAATTAAAGAAAAAAAGAAGTTGAGTAGAAAAGAAACTTGAATAAAAAAGGAAGTTAAATAAAAATAAAAATGGAAGTTGCAGAAAATTAAAAATGGAAGTTCATTCTAGAAACCACTATACTTTAACGATCTATTTGGAAATTAAATAAAAAATAAAGTTTAATCGAAAAGTAAATTGAATAAAAATTGAAGTAGAATATAAATAAAAATGGAAGTTCCATAAAATTAAAAATGGAAGTTCAATCCAGAAACCACTATACCTTAACGATCTATTTGGAAATTAAATAAAAAAGGAAATTTAATAGAAAAGTAAATTGAATAAAAATGGAAGTTGAATAAAAATAAAAATGAAAGTTAGAGAAAATTAAATATGAAAGTTCAATCCAGAAGCCACTTTACCTTAACGATCTATTTGGAAATTAAATAAAAAAGGAAGTTTAATAGAAAAGTAAATTGAATAAAAATGGAAGTTGAATAAAATAAAAATGAATGCTGCATAAAATTAAAAATGGAAGTTCAATCCAAAAACCACTATACCTTAACGATCTATTTGGAAATTAAATAAAAAAGGAAGTTGAGTAGAAAAGAAACTTTAATAGAAATGGAAGTTAAATAAAAATAAAATTGGAAGTTCATTCAAGAAACAACTATACCTTAACGATCTATATGGAAATTAAATAAAAAAGGAAGTTTAATAGAAAAGCTAATTGACTAAAAATGGAAGTAGAATAAAAATAAAAATGAAAGTTGCATAAAATTAAAAATGAAAGTTCAATCCAGAAACCACTACACCTTAACGATCTATTTGGAAATTAAATAAAAAAGAAAGTTTAAAAGAAAAGTAAATTGAATAAAAATGGAAGTTGAATAAAAATAAAAATGAAAGTTGCATAAAATTAAAAAAAGAAGTTCAATACAAAAACCACTATACCTTAACGATCTATTTGGAAATTAAAAAAAAAAGGAAGTTTAATAGAAAAGTAAACTGAATAAAAATGGAAGTTGAATAAAAATAAAAATGAAAGTTGCAGAAAATTAAATATGGCAGTTCAATCCAGAAACCACTATACCTTAACGATCTATTTGGAAATTAAATAAAAAAGTAAGTTTAACAGAAAAGTAAATTGAATAAAAATGGAAGTTGAATAAAAATAAAAATGAAAGTTGCATAAAATTAAAAAAAGAAGTTCAATACAAAAACCACTATACCTTAACGATCTATTTGGAAATTAAATAAAAAAGGAAGTTTAATAGAAAAGTAAACTGAATAAAAATGGAAGTTGAATAAAAATAAAAAATGGAATTTGCAGAAAATTAAAAATGGCCGTTCATTCAAGAAAACACAATCCCTTAACGATCTATTTGGAAATTAAATAAAAAAGGAAGTTTAATAGAAAAGTAAATTGAATAAAAATGGAAGTTGAATAAAATAAAAATGAATGTTGCATAAAATTAAAAATGGAAGTTCAATCCAAAAACCACTATACCTTAACGATCTATTTGGAAATTAAATAAAAAAGGAAGTTGAGTAGAAAAGAAACTTTAATAGAAATGGAAGTTAAATAAAAATAAAATTGGAAGTTCATTCAAGAAACAACTATACCTTAACGATCTATATGGAAATTAAATAAAAAAGGAAGTTTAATAGAAAAGCTAATTGACTAAAAATGGAAGTAGAATAAAAATAAAAATGAAAGTTGCATAAAATTAAAAATGAAAGTTCAATCCAGAAACCACTACACCTTAACGATCTATTTGGAAATTAAATAAAAAAGAAAGTTTAAAAGAAAAGTAAATTGAATAAAAATGGAAGTTGAATAAAAATAAAAATGAAAGTTGCATAAAATTAAAAAAAGAAGTTCAATACAAAAACCACTATACCTTAACGATCTATTTGGAAATTAAATAAAAAAGGAAGTTTAATAGAAAAGTAAACTGAATAAAAATGGAAGTTGAATAAAAATAAAAATGAAAGTTGCAGAAAATTAAATATGGCAGTTCAATCCAGAAACCACTATACCTTAACGATCTATTTGGAAATTAAATAAAAAAGTAAGTTTAACAGAAAAGTAAATTGAATAAAAATGGAAGTTGAATAAAAATAAAAATGAAAGTTGCATAAAATTAAAAAAAGAAGTTCAATACAAAAACCACTATACCTTAACGATCTATTTGGAAATTAAATAAAAAAGGAAGTTTAATAGAAAAGTAAACTGAATAAAAATGGAAGTTGAATAAAAATAAAAAATGGAATTTGCAGAAAATTAAAAATGGCCGTTCATTCAAGAAAGCACAATCCCTTAACGATCTATTTGGAAATTAAATAAAAAAGGAAGTTTAATAGAAAAGTAAATTGAATAAAAATGGAAGTTGAATAAAAATAATAAAGAAAGTTGCATAAAATAAAAAATGGAAGTTCAATCCAAAAACCACAACACCTTAACGATCGATTTGGAAATTAAATAAAAGAGGAAGTTGAGTAGAAAAGAAACTTAAATAAAAAAGGAAGTTAAATAAAAATAAAAATGGAAGTTGCAGAAAATTAAAAATGGAAGTTCATTCCAGAAACAACTATACTTTAACGATCTATTTGGAAATTAAATAAAAAAGGAAGTTTAATAGAAAAGTAAATTGAATAAAAATGGAAGTAGAATATAAATAAAAATGAAAGTTGCATAAAATAAAAAATGGAAGTTCAATCCAGAAACCACTGTACCTTAACGATCTATTTGGAAATTAAATAAAAAAAAAGTTTAATGGGAAAGTAAATTGAATTAAAATGGAAGTAGAATAAAAATAAAAATGAAAGTAGCATGAAATTAAAAATGGAAGTTCAATCCAAAAACCACTATACCTTAACGATCTATTTGGAAATTAAATAAAAAAGGAAGTTTAATAGAAAAGTAAATTAAATAAAAATGAAAGCAGAATAAAAATAAAAATGAAAGTTGCATAAAATTAAAAATGGAAGTTCAATCCAAAAACCACTATGCCTTAACGATCTATTTCGAAATTAGATAAAAAAGGAAGTTGAGTAGAAAAGAAATTTGAATAGAAAAGGAAGTTAAATAAAAATAAAATTGGAAGTTCATTCAAGAAACCACTATACCTTAACGATCTATATTGAAATTAAATAAAAAAAGAAGTTTGATAGAAAAGTAAATTGACTAAAAATGGAAGTAGAGTAAAAATAAAAATGGAAGTTGCATAAAATTAAAAATGGAAGTTCAATCCAGAAACCACTACACCTTAACGATCTATTTGGAAATTAAATAAAAAAGGAAGTTTAAATGAAAAGTAAATTGAATAAAAATGAAAGTTGCATAAAATTAAAAATGGAAGTTCAATCCAGAAACCACTATACTTGAACGATCTATTTGGAAATTAAATAAAAAAGGAAGTTGAGTAGAAAAGAAACTTGAATAAAAAAGGAAGTTAAATAAAAATAAAACTGGAAGTTGCAGAAAATTAAAAATGGAAGTACATTCCAAAAACCACTATACCTTAACGATCTATTTGGAAATTAAATAAAAAATGAAGTTTAATAAAAAAGTAAATTGAATAAAAATGGAAGTTGAATAAAAATGAAAATGAAAGTTGCATAAAATTAAAAATGGAAGTTCATTCCAGAAACACTATACCTTAACGATCCATTTGTAAATTACATAAAAAAGGAAGTCTAATAGAAAAGTAAATTGAATAAAAATGGAAGAAGAATATAAATAAAAATGAAAGTTGCCTAAAATTAAAAATGGATGTTCAATCCAGAAACCACTGAACCTTAGCGATCTATTTGGAAATTAAATAAAAAAGGAAGTTTAATGGAAAAGTAAATAGAATAAAAATGGAAGTAGAATGAAAATAAAAAGGAAAGTTGCATAAAATTAAAAGTGGAAGTTCAATCCAGAAACCACTATGCGTCGACGATCTATTTGCAAATAAAATAAAAAGAAAGTTTAATAGATAAGTAAATTGAATAAAAATGGAAGTTGAATAAAAATAAAAATGAAAGTTGCAGAAAATTAAATATGGAAGCTCAATGCAGAAACCACTATACCTTAACGATCTATTTGGAAATTAAATAAAAAAGGAAGTTTAATAGAAAAGTAAATTGAATAGAAATGGAAGTTGAATAAAAATAAAAAAGAAAGTTGCATAAAATTAAAAATGGAAGTTCAATCCAAAAACCACTATACCTTAACGATCTATTTGGAAATTAAATAAAAAAGGAAGTTGAGTAGAAAAGAAACTTCAATAAAAAAGAAAGTTAAATAAAAATAAAAATGGAAGTTGCAGAAAATTAAAAATGGAAGTACATTCCAAAAACCACTATACCTTAACGATCTATTTGGAAATTAAATAAAAAATGAATTTTAAAAAAAAAAGTAAATTGAATAAAAATGGAAGTTGAATAAAAATGAAAATGAAAATGAAAGTTGCATAAAATTAAAAATGGAAGTTCATTTCAGAAACCACTATACCTTAACGATCCATTTGGAAATTAAATAAAAAAGGAAGTCTAATAGAAAAGTAAATTGAATAAAAATGAAAGTAGAACATAAATAAAAATGAAAGTTGCATAAAATTAAAAATGGATGTTCAATCCTGATACCACTGTACCTTAGCGATCTATTTGAAAATTAAATAAAAAAGGAAGTTTAATGGAAAAGTAAATAGAATAAAAATGGAAGAAGAATGAAAATAAAAAGGAAAGTTGCATAAAATTAAAAGTGGAAGTTCAATCCAGAAACCACTATGCCTTGACAATCTGTTTGAAAATTAAATAAAAAAGGAAGTTTAATAGATAAGTAAATTGAATTAAAATGGAACTTGAATAAAAATAAAAATGAAAGTTGCAGAAAATTAAATATGGAAGTTCAATGCAGAAACCACTATACCTTAACGATCTATTTGGAAATTAAATAAAAAAGGAAGTTTAATAGAAAAGTAAATTGAATAGAAATGGAAGTTGAATAAAAATAAAAAAGAAAGTTGCATAAAATTAAAAATGGAAGTTCAATCCAAAAACCACTATACCTTAACGATCTATTTGGAAATTAAATAAAAAAGGAAGTTGAGTAGAAAAGAAACTTCAATAAAAAAGAAAGTTAATTAAAAATAAAAATGGAAGTTGTAGAAAATTAAAAATGGAAGTACATTCCAAAAACCACAATACCTTAACGATCTATTTGGAAATTAAATAAAAAATGAAGTTTAATAAAAAAGTAAATTGAATAAAAATGGAAGTTGTATAAAAATGAAAATGAAAGTTGCATAAAATTAAAAATAGAAGTTCATTCCAGAAACCACTATACCTTAACGATCCATTTGTAAATTAAATAAAAAAGGAAGTCTAATAGAAAAGTAAATTGAATAAAAATGGAAGTAGAATATAAATAAAAATGAAAGTTGCCTAAAATTAAAAATGGATGTTCAATCCAGAAACCACTGAACCTTAGCGATCTATTTGGAAATTAAATAAAAAAGGAAGTTTAATGGAAAAGTAATTAGAATAAAAATGGAAGTAGAATGAAAATAAAAAGGAAAGTTGATTAAAATTAAAAGTGGAAGTTCAATCCAGAAACCACTATGCCTCGACGATCTATTTGCAAATTAAATAAAAAAGGAAGTTTAATAGATAAGTAAATTGAATTAAAATGGAAGTTGAATAAAAATAAAAATGAAAGTTGCAGAAAATTAAATATGGAAGTTCAATGCAGAAACCACTATACCTTAACGATCTATTTGGAAATTAAATAAAAAAGGAAGTTTAATAGAAAAGTAAATTGAATAGAAATGGAAGTTGAATAAAAATAAAAAAGAAAGTTGCATAAAATTAAAAATGGAAGTTCAATCCAAAAACCACTATACCTTAACGGTCTATTTGGAAATTAAATAAAAAAGGAAGTTGAGTAGAAAAGAAACTTCAATAAAAAAGAAAGTTAAATAAAAATAAAAATGGAAGTTGCAGAAAAGTAAAAATGGAAGTACATTCCAAAAACCACTATACCTTAACGATCTATTTGGAAATTAAATAAAAAATGAAGTTTAATAAAAAAGTAAATTGAATAAAAATGGAAATTGAATAAAAATGAAAATGAAAGTTGCATAAAATTAAAAATGGAAGTTAATTCCAGAAACCACTATACCTTAACGATCCATTTGTAAATTAAATAAAAAAGGAAGTCTAATAGAAAAGTAAATAGAATAATAATGGAAGTAGAATATAAATAAAAATGAAAGTTGCATAAACTTAAAAATGGATGTTCAATCCAGAAACCACTATACCTTAGCGATTTATTTGGAAATTAAATAAAAATGGAAGTTTATTGGAAAAGTAAATAGAATAAAAATGGAAGTAGAATGAAAATAAAAAGGAAAGTTGCATAAAATTAAAAGTGGAAGTTCAATCCAGAAACCACTATGCCTTGACGATCTATTTGCAAATTAAATAAAAAAGGAAGTTTAATAGATAAGTCAATTGAATTAAAATGGAAGTTGAATAAAAAGAAAAATGAAAGTTGCAGAAAATTAAATATGGAAGTTCAATCCAGAAACCACTATACCTTAACGATCTATTTGGAAATTAAATAAAAAAGGAAGTTTAATAGAAAAGTAAAATTGAATAAAAATTGAAGTTGAATAAAAATAAAAATGAAAGTTCCATAAAATTAAGAATGGAAGATCAATCCAAAAACCACTATACCTTAACGATCTATTTGGAAATTAAATAAAAAAGGAAGTTGAGTAGAAAAAAAACTTGAATGAAAATGGAAGTTAAATAAAAATAAAAATGGAAGTTGCAGAAAATTAAAAATGGAAGTTCATTCAAGAAACCACTATACCTTAACAATCTATTTGGAAATTAAATAAAAAAGGATGTTTAATAGAAAAGTAAATTGAATAATAATGGAAGTAGAATAAAAATAAAAAGGAAAGTTGCATAAAATAAAAAGTGGAAGTTCAATCCCGAAACCACTATACCTTAACGATATACTTGGAAATTAAAAAAAAAAATGAAGTTTAATAGAAAATTAAATTGCATAAAAATGGAAGTAGAATAAAAATAAAAATGAAAGTTGCATAAAATTAAAAATGGAAGGTCAATCCCGAAACCACTATACCTTAACGACCTATTTGGAAATTAAATAAAAAAGGAAGTTTAATAGGAAAGTTAATTGAATTAAAATGGAAGTAGAGTAAAAATAAAAATAATGGTTGCATAAAATTAAATATGGAAGTTCAATCCAGAAACCACTATACCTTAATGATCAATTTGGAAATTAAATAAAAAAGGAAGTTTAATAGAAAAGTAAATTGAATAAAAATGGAAGTTGAATAAAAATAAAAATGAAAGTCGCATAAAATTAAAAATGGAAGTTCAATCCAAAAACCACTATACCTTAACGATCTATTTGGATATTAAATAAAAAAGGAAGTTGAGTAGAAAAGAAACTTGAATGAAAATGGAAGTTAAATAAAAATAAAAATGGAAGTTGCAGAAAATTAAAAATGGAAGTTCATTCAAGAAACCACTATACCGTAACAATCTATTTGGAAATTAAATAAAAAAGGATGTTTAATAGAAAAGTAAATTGAATAAAAATGGAAGTAGAATAAAAATAAAAAGGAAAGTTGCATAAAATTAAAAGTGGAAGTTCAATCCAGAAACAACTATACCTTAACGATCTGTGTGCAAATTAAATAAAAAAGGAAGTTTAATAGAAATGTAAATTGAATAAAAATGGAAGTTGAATAAAAATAAAAATGAAAGTTGCAGAAAATTAAATATGGAAGTTCAATCCAGAAACCACTATACCTTAACGATCTATTTGGAAATTAAATAAAAAAGGAAGTTTAATAGAAAAGTAAATTGAATAAAAATGGAAGTAGAATATAAATAAAAATGAAAATTGCATAAAATTAAAAATGGAAGTTCAATCCAGACACCACTATACCTTAGCGATCTATTTGGAAATTAAATAAAAAAGGAAGTTTAATAGGAAAGTAAATTTAATTAAAATGGAAGTAGAATAAAAATAAAAATGAAGGTTGCATAAAATTAAAAAAGGAAGTTCAATCCAGAAATCACTATACCTTAACGATCTATTTGGAAATTAAATAAAAAAGGAAGTTTAATAGAAAAGTAAATTGAATAAAAATGGAAGTTGAATAAAAATAAAAATGAAAGTTGCAGAAAATTAAATAAGGAAGTTCAATCCAGAAACCACTTTACCTTAACGATCTATTTGGAAATTAAATAAAAAAGGAAGTTTAATAGAAAAGTAAATTGAATAAAAATGGAAGTTGAATAAAATAAAAATGAAAGTTGCATAAAATTAAAAATGGAAGTTCAATCCAAAAACAACTATACCTTAACGATCTATTTGGAAATTAAATAAAAAAGGAAGTTGAGTAGAAAAGGAAGTTGAGTAGAAAAGAAACTTGAATCGAAAAGGAAGTTAAATAAAAATAAAATTGGAAGTTGCAGAAAATTAAAAATGGAAGTTCATTCAAGAAACCGCTATACCTTAACGATCGATTTAGAAATTAAATAAAAAAGGAAGTTTAATAGAAACGTAAATTGAACAAAAATGGAAGTAGAATAAAAATAAAAATGAAAGTTGCATAAAATTAAAAGTGTAAGTTTAATCCAGAAACCACTATACCTGAACGATCTATTTGGAAATTATATAAAAAATGAAGTTTAATAGAAAAGTAAATTGAATAAAAATGGAAGTAGAATAAAAATAAAAAGGAAAGTTGCATAAAATTTATAGCGACCCCGGTCTTTTCCCATTTGATTATTGTATCCGGACTTGGGTTCCGTTTATTCTGTCATTGTATATTTGTTGTTGTCGTCCTTTATTTTCTCATTTTGGAGTTATAGGATGTGTTGGGCAGGTTTGTTTCAGGTTGGTTGGGTTCGTAAACCAAGTGTTGCTGTCTAGTTTTTGGGTTGGTCGCTCGAGCCAGGATTCGGTCGCTCGAGCGAGGTTTGTTTTTGTGTCTTCTGGCTCGATCCAGATTTGCTTCGCTCGAGCGAGCGATTGCGTCTGGTTTAGACCTGAGGGTAGTGCTTATTCGCTCGAGCGAGATTTTCATCGCTCGAGCGAGCGAGGTGTATGTTTTCGAGTTCCTCGCTCGATCCAGATTTTGTGTCTTCTGGCTCGATCCAGATTTGCTTCGCTCGAGCGAGCGATTGCGTCTGGTTTAGACCTGAGGGCAGTGCTTATTCGCTCGAGCGAGATTTTCTTCGCTCGAGCGAGCGAGGTGTATGTTTTTGAGTTCCTCGCTCGAGCGAGCATTCTGTCGCTCGAGCGTGATGCTGGGTTGCAGACCTGAAGCATTGTAGTTTTGGCTCGAGCGAGCTGTTCTTTGCTCGAGCGAGGTTTTCGTGTGTCTGGTCGCTCGAGCGACCAAGTTTTCGCTCGAGCGAGCCTGTCAGGTTTAAATAGGCAGCAGCGTGTTTCAGATCAGTTTTTCATACACTTTCATATTCCAAAACCCTAGTTACGAGTTCTCTCTCCCTCTACACACCTTCTCTCTTAGGATTGATCTACTTAGAGTGAGTTTCTACCTTAGATCCTTTATTAAAAAGATAGAGTAAGTCGAAGGCTTCCATTTAATCTGAACATTTAGTGATTTGGGGCACATTGGAATTTGGGTATTCATCTCTGTCTTCTCCATTCGGGTTATTTTCTTTGAGGTAGGGATTTCCTACTCCATCTTATAAGTTTTGTTCTAAGTTTTAGTATTTTGATATGTGGGGGTACTTTGGTAATTTTGGAAAAAAACCCTAGTTGTATTAATGAATTAATTTTTATAATTAATTTAAGGAAATTGGGGAAATATAGATAAATTCATGGAATTGAGGAATACATTGATTAAATGGTGTAGTTGGATAATTTAAATCACTCGCCTATTGAATTGTTGATATATTTATTTTCAGTTTAGAAATAACTGTTTTGGGCTATCGGTGGAGGATAGTCGTGATTGTTGTAGACACTGCATGTGGATTAGGGATAACTGAAACTAATCATTGATTAAGTCATCAATTTTGACTGCTGAATTAATACAGACATTATGTGTATTGATTGTGTTGTATATGTTATGTGTTTACATACATTGTTTTGTGTGGGAGGAGATAGGGGATGTACTCCACGGTTTAGGGGAAGATAGGGGATGGACCTCTAAACCGGATTTTGTTTGGGAGGGGATAGGGGATGGACTCCATTAGCATCACTTTTATGTGTGCTTATTTATATTGAAGTGTTTTTATTGATACAGCACTAAAATGTGTATCAAATTGGAAGTATGAAGTGTTTTGATTTGAGCCTGAGTCTCATCTGTTTGTTAACATTGGAAGAATGTGAATATGATATATATATAGTTCACTGTTGTAAGTTTGGCCAGGTGCTGAGCCATATTGATAAAGTTGGAAAGTAAAATGTGTCTTAGACAATAGTGTCATGAGACTGTAAAATGATGTAATTGATTATCGTGGTTATCCATCTATTGAATGCTATTGCTTTAATCAATGCTTATATTTGGTTTAGTATATTTTTACTGGGCTGTGGCTCACCCTATATGGGAACATCATTTTCAGGTTCAGGTGATAAGCTACCTCCAAGGACCTAGCTTGGAAGGACTTGGATCTTGAAGACTATTTTTAGTTATTTGTTTTTATTTGTTAGTACATGTAAACACTCAAGCCTAGGGCTTTATTTGTATTTGAGTTAGAACTCATACTTTTGTGTCCAAGTGTTGGCTTGGAAAGATGTAAGCCCGTAGGGCATTTAATTTGATGTTACATGTAATGTTTTTAGTTTGTAAGACTCTGATGAATGTTATAATGAATTGTTTCCTTTTTAACATTGCATGTTGATGATATATATATATTTAATGGGTTTATTTCTGAGGGCGTTACAACTTGGTATCAGAGCGTATCGGGTTTGAATACTTTGGGTACGTGGGAAGTGATTAGTATCACAATGGGTTCGTCTCGTTTGATAGAGACTTAGTGTAAGGTTATATGTTTATGTGATTATGTGGGTATGGAATGTAGTTCCTAGGATGTTGATTGGACCCTTGAGTTTCTAGTAGTCTTGTTGGAAAGGCACTTGATCACTGCTGCTTCCAACCGGAACTATAGTAACGCATTGGGACTATCATTATCCGGGAATGAAATTCGTAGGTGCTTATGTGATTATGTGCTTACGTGGAATGAATTATTGTTGTCCAATGCATTAGGACTCGAGTGTTTAGCTTCAGCACATTTATTAATGTGCTAACGTCTTTGTTTCCTTTATTAGGATGTCAGGACGAGGACGAGGACGCGGTAGGCGTGGTAGGCCGGGTAGGCAGGAGGTGCCTGTGCCAGAGGAGATTCCAGTAGTTCAAGAAGGAATTGGCCAGGCCAATGTGGCCGAGCCAATAGGCCAGCAGGCTATGGGCGCTCTAGCCCGAGAGATAGCAGGGGCATTCAGGGAGTCAGTAGGCATTCTCAGAGCTGAGAATCAAGCTCGGGATGTTGCTGTAGATACAGGACCTTCCTTTCTGAAGAAGGAGTTCTTCCGGTCTAATCCAGATGAATTTGTGGGTGATCCTAAAGAGCCGCTTAAGGCAGATGAATGGCTCGAACAAACAACGAAGACGTTTGAGATGCTTGGCATCGAAGACGAGGGGTTGAAAGTGACCTTGGCATCTTTCCAGTTGAAAGGGGATGCGGGTCAGTGGTGGAAAAGGGTCGTATAGGAGGTACATGGGAGGCTTTTGTGAATGCTTTCCAAGAAAAGTTCTTATCTCCAGCAGTTAGGGAGAAGCTGAGAGACCAGTTCTGCCAGCTTAAGCAGTCGAGTTCTTCAGTGGCCGAGTTTGAGGCTGCATTTACTAATTTGTCCAGGTTTGCACCTGAGTTGGTGGCGTCTGAGGAACGCCGTTGTATTGAGTTCGAGAAGAAGTTGAGGCGTGGCCTCAAGCTGAGAGTTGGGGGAACTATGATTCGGGATTATGGGCTCATGGTTGATGCTGCAGCCCACATGGAAATCATGATGCAGGAGGAGGAGGAAGGACAGAAGGGCTCCAAGAGGAGTCAGGATGGTCAGAGTGATGGTAGGAGACAGAAGGGTTTTAATCCTCAGCAGTCTCAGGGTAGCTTTTCTAGATCGATTTTTCCTGTGCCGAGTGCTAGTTCGGGAAAAGGCAGTCAGGGAGACATCACTTGCTTCAAGTGTGGTCAGCTGGGTCACAAGTCTCCAGTTTGTCCTCAGAGGGGAGGAATGCAGAGAGCAGCATCTTCTTCGGCTCGATCTCAGAGCCAGAGTCAGGGGAGAGGCCAGCCACTCTCGTGTTATCAGTGTGGTCAGCCAGGGCATATGAAGAGGTATTGCCCGCAGTTGGGTGGCACACCTGGTGCATCTGGTTTGAAGCAGATTCAGGGTCAGCAGCCAGCTCAATCAGGTCAGGCCTCGAGGGCCAATCAGGGGGCTTCATCGTCCCAGTCGGTGCAGCAGTCTTATGCTCCTAGGGGTGAGCAAGTTGATCAGAGGTCGTCTGGGCACGTGTATGCTGTTACTGCGCAGGATCTCGTACCGGCTCCATCGGTTGTGAGAGGTACCTTCTTGTTTTGCAACTCGGTTGCTAGTGTTTTGATTGATACGGGTGCATCTCATTCCTTTATGTCTGCTGCATTTGCATCTGTTTTGGAGTTGGAGTTAGCACAGTTAGCATCTCCTATTTGTGTAGTGTCACCTCTTGGGGGTGAATTGATTTTGAAACAAGGTGTTAGGGGTTGTGATATAGAGGTTGATTATCATAGAATCCCATTTTCCTTTGTAGTTATGCCTATGAGGGGCTTCGATGTTATTTTGGGTATGGACTGGTTATCGTCATACCGGGCAGTTATTGATTGCTACCGCCAGAGGGTCACTTGTTGTACCGTGAGCGGAGAGTATTTTCATTTTCTGGGGGACCGGGTTGGTGATGTGTTGCCACCGGGGTATGTTCCGCGAGGACGGAGTGAGCTTAGTGGTCTACTTGCTAACCTTTCGATTAGTGAGGATGATGAGACTCAGATTGTGTTGCCAAGGTGGTTTGTGAGTACTCGGACGTCTTTCCCGAGGATCTTGTTGGTTTGCCACCGCATCGAGAGATTGAATTCTCTATTGACCTAGTGCCCGGCACGGTGTCGATTTCTATGGCACCTTATCGTTTTGCCCCAGCCGAGTTAGTTGAGTTGAAGATTCAGCTCTAGGAGTTACTAGACAAGGGCTATATACGTCCTAGTGTTTCGCCGTGGGGAGCACCGGCCCTCTTTGTTAAAAAGAAAGGTGGTGCTTTGAGACTTTGTATAGATTACCGAAAATTGAATCGGGCTACGGTTAAGAATAAGTACCCTATGCCTCGTATAGATGATCTGTTCGATCAGTTGAAAGGTTCCCGTTGTTTCTCGAAGATAGACTTGAGATCGGGTTATCATCAGTTAAGAGTTAGGGAGGAGGATATTCCGAAGACGGCATTCCGTACACGGTATGGCCACTATGAGTTTCTGGTGATGCCATTTGGGCTCACCAATGCACCGGCAGTTTTTATGGATTTGATGAACCGAATATTCTGGGAATTTTTAGATCGTTTTGTAGTCGTCTTCGTGGACGACATCCTTATCTATTCACCTTCTGAGGAGAAGCACAAGGAACACTTGAGAGTGGTGCTTGAGTTACTTAGAGCCCATAAGCTTTATGCTAAGTTTGGGAAGTGTGAGTTCTGGCTAGAAGAGGTCAAGTTCTTAGGCCATGTCGTTTTTGGGGAAGGAGTGTCTGTTGATACATCCAAGACTGAGGTGGTGCAAGATTGGGCACAGCCTAAGAGTGTGTTTGATATCCATAGTTTTCTGGGGTTAGCTGGGTATTATCGTCGGTTTGTGAAAGATTTCTCCAGATTAGCTTCGCCTTTGACTAGATTGACTCGGAAGGGAGTCAAATTTGTATGGAGTGAGACTTGTGAAAAATCGTTTCAGGAGTTGAAAGTTAGACTGACCACCGCTCCAGTATTGATTATTCCAGAGAGAGGGTTGGGTTATGCAGTCTATTGTGACGCCTCACGAGAGGGTCTGGGTTGTGTGTTAATGCAAGAAGGGAAAGTAGTTGCCTATGGCTCACGTCAGTTGAAAATTCACAAGAAGAATTACCCTATGCATGATTTAGAGTTAGCAGCTGTGATATTTGCCTTAAAGATTTGGAGGCATTATCTTTATGGTGAGAGGTTCGAGGTATTCTCGGATCATAAGAGTTTGAGATATTTGTTTACACAAAAAGACTTGAACTTGAGGCAGAGGAGGTGGATGGAGTTCATAGAGGATTATGCCTTTGAGTTGCATTATCATCCGGGAAAGGCCAATGTGGTGGCCGATGCCCTTAGCAGGAAACCTGTCGGTGACATAGCTAGTATAGCCATTCGAGAATGGGAGATGTTGGGTGCACTTGGGGAGTTTGATTTACTTCTGGGCGAATACGTTGAGGCTGCGGCCTTGTTTTCAGTTGTTGCACAGCCTACACTTGTGACTCGAGTGTTAGAGGCTCAGAAGGGTGACCTTGAGGTAGAATCCCTCCGTGAGAAGATTTCCGGTGGGAAGGTTGAGAAGGGTTTGACGGTGTATTCCGACCTGAGTGTGAGATACCGAGACCGTCTGTTTGTGCCGGAGTCTTGCCGAGAGGAGGTACTCCGAGAGTTCCATCATTCACGCCTTGTAGTGCATCCGGGAGGCACTAAGATGTATCGAGATTTGGGTCGCCAGTTTTGGTGGCGGGGTATGAAGAGAGATGTGGCAGCTTTCGTATCTAAGTGCCTTACTTGTCAGCAAGTGAAGGCCGAACATCAGAGGCCAGCGGGTTTGTTGCAACCCTTGCCTATTGCCGAGTGGAAGTGGGAACACGTCACTATGGACTTCGTTGTGGGTCTTCCGAGGACTCAGTGGGGTAGTGATGCTGTTTGGGTGGTTGTAGACCGGTTGACTAAGTCGGCGCACTTCATTCCTATGCGCGTAAGAGATTCAGTAGATCATCTTGCCGACTTGTACATTCGGGACATAGTGAGGTTGCATGGGGTCCCAGTGACGATCGTCTCAGATAGAGATCCTCGTTTTACTGCTAGGTTGTGGCAGAGTTTGCAGAGTGCCTTAGGTACTAAGTTGACCTTTAGCACGGCTTATCATCCTCAGACTGACGGGCAGTCCGAGCGTACTATTCAGATCCTTGAGGATATGCTTCGAGGTTGTGTTCTAGACTTTAGTGGGTCGTGGGAGAGGCACTTGCCATTGGTAGAGTTTGCCTACAACAACAGTTTCCAGTCTAGTATCGGTATGGCACCATTTGAGGCCTTGTATGGCCGACCATGTAGATCTCCTGTTTGTTGGGCCGAGGTGGGTGATGCACCTCTGTTGGGTTCGGAGTTGGTGAGGGAAATGACGGAGAAAGTTGAGCTTATCCGTAAGAGGTTTGTTACAGCACAGAGTCGTCAGAAATCTTATGCCGACCGTAGGAGGAGACCTTTGGTGTTTGAGGTGGGTGATCATGTCTTTCTGAAGATATCACCTAGACGGGGATTGATGAGGTTTGGGAAGAGCGGGAAGTTGTCCCCTTGGTTCATTGGTCCTTTTGAGATCCTTGAGAGGATTGGCGAGGCTGCTTATCGTTTAGCTTTACCACCACAGTTTTCCGGAGTACATGACGTGTTTCATGTGAGTATGCTTCGGAAGTATGAGCCGGATCCATCACATGTGTTGGATTGGACCAATTTAGTGGTTGATGAGGATGTCTCGTATGAGGAGAGACCGATTCGGGTCTTGGATAGGCGGGATCAAGTTTTGCGAGGCAAAACCATCCCTTTGGTCAAAGTTTTGTGGAAACATCACGGAGTGGAGGAAGCCACTTGGGAACGTGAGTTGGAAGTTCGCGAAAAATACCCGGACATGTTTATCGATTTGTAATCTTGTATTTAGATTTTGTAATATTGTTGAACTTAAGAGCCTTACATATGTCTTAAGTTGTAAAACATTGAGTATGTTTTGGTAAATGGGTGTATCTTGAAACTTGCTTCATTATAGAAGTTTAGTGTAACATTGCATATGTTGATTACATTGTTGAATGAGTTGTATATATCATGCAATTAAATATGATATGGGAATTGCTAACATTGAAAGGAATAATGCATAATAGTGATGCAGGCTGAAATATATGTTGTTTTATATACACATTATGAGATGCTTCTTGATAAGAGATGAAATGACCAGTTTTGGTCAAGTTGTTTACTATTGAATTGTCATATGATAAAAAAAAACCTGTTTTCAAAAACTTATGCTTAATTTCGGGGACGAAATTCTTTTAAGGGGGGGAGGTTATAGCGACCCCGGTCTTTTCCCATTTGATTATTGTATCCGGACTTGGGTTCCGTTTATTCTGTCATTGTATAGTTGTTGTTGTCGTCCTTTATTTTCTCATTTGGAGTTATAGGATGTGTTGGGCAGGTTTGTTTCAGGTTGGTTGGGTTCGTAAACCAAGTGTTGTTGTCCAGTTTTTGGGTTGGTCGCTCGAGCCAGGATTCGGTCGCTCGAGCGAGGTTTGTTTTTGTGTCTTCTGGCTCGATCCAGATTTGCTTCGCTCGAGCGAGCGATTGCATCTGGTTTAGACCTGAGAGCAGTGCTTATTCGCTCGAGCAAGATTTTCTTCGCTCGAGCGAGCGAGGTGTATGTTTTCGAGTTCCTCGCTCGAGCGAGCATTCTGTCGCTCGAGCGTGATGCTGGGTTGCAGACCTAAAGCATTGTAGTTTTGGCTCGAGCGAGCTGTTCTTTGCTCGAGCGAGGTTTTTGTGTGTCTGGTCGCTCGAGCGAGCCTGTCAGGTTTAAATAGGCAGCAGCGTGTTTCAGATCAGTTTTTCATACACTTTCATATTCCAAAACCCTAGTTACGAGTTCTCTCTCCCTCTACACACCTTCTCTCTTAGGATTGATCTACTTAGAGTGAGTTTCTACCTTAGATCCTTTATTAAAAAGATAGAGTAAGTCGAAGGCTTCCATTTAATCTGAACATTTAGTGATTTGGGGCACATTGGAATTTGGGTATTCATCTCTGTCTTCTCCATTCGGGTTATTTTCTTTGAGGTAGGGATTTCCTACTCCATCTTATAAGTTTTGTTCTAAGTTTTAGTAGTTTGATATGTGGGGGTACTTTGGTAATTTTGGAAAAAACCCTAGTTGTATTAATGAATTAATTTGTATAATTAATTTAAGGAAATTGGGGAAATATAGATAAATTCATGGAATTGAGGAATACATTGATTAAATGGTGTAGTTGGATAATTTAAATCACTCGCCTATTGAATTGTTGATATATTTATTTTCAGTTTAGAAATAACTGTTTTGGGCTATCGGTGGAGGATAGTCGTGATTGTTGTAGACACTGCATGTGGATTAGGGATAACTGAAACTAATCATTGATTAAGTCATCAATTTTGACTGCTGAATTAATACAGACATTATGTGTATTGATTGTGTTGTATATGTTCTGTGTTTACATACATTGTTTTGTGTGGGAGGAGATAGGGGATGTACTCCACGGTTTAGGGGAAGATAGGGGATGGACCTCTAAACCAAATTTTGTTTGGGAGGAGATAGGGGATGGACTCCATTAGCATCACTTTTATGTGTGCTTATTTATATTGAAGTGTTTTTATTGATACAGCACTAAATGTGTATCAAATTGGAAGTATGAAGTGTTTTGATTTGAGCCTGAGTCTCATTTGTTTGTTGACATTGGAAGAATGTGAATATGATATATATATAGTTCACTGTTGTAAGTTTGGCCAGGTGCTGAGCCATATTGATAAAGTTGGAAAGTAAAACGTGTCTTAGACAATAGTGTCATGAGACTGTAAAATGATGTAATTGATTATCTTGGTTATCCATCTATTGAATGCTATTGCTTTAATCAGCTTATATCTGGTTTAGTATATTTCTACTGGGCTGTGGCTCACCCTATATGGGAACATCATTTTCAGGTTCAGGTGATAAGCTACCTCCAAGGACCTAGCTTGGAAGGACTTGGATCTTGAAGACTACTTTTAGTTATTTGTTTTTATTTGTTAGTACATGTAAACACTCAAGCCTAGGGCTTTATTTGTATTTGAGTTAGAACTCATACTTTTGTGTCCAAGTGTTGGCTTGGAAAGATGTAAGCCCGTAGGGCATTTAATTTGATGTTACATGTAATGTTTTTAGTTTGTAAGACTCTGATGAATGTTATAATGAATTGTTTCCTTTTTAACATTGCATGTTGATGATATATATATATTTAATGGGTTTATTTCTGAGGGCGTTACAAAAGTTACGGAAAATTAAATGTGGATGTTCAATCCAGAAACCACTATACCTTCACGATCTATTTGGAAATTAAATAAAAAAGAAAGTTTAACAGAAAAGTAAATTGAATAAAAATGGAAGTTGAATAAAAATAAAAATGAAAGTTGCATAAAATTAAAAATAGAAGTTCAATCCAAAAACCACTATACCTTAACGATCTATTTGGAAATTAAATAAAAAAGGAAGTTGAGTAGAAAAGAAACTTGAATAAAAAAGGATGTTAAATAAAAATAAAAGTGGAAGTTGCAGAAAATTAAAAATGGAAGTTCATTCCAGAAACCACTATACCTTAACGATCTATTTGGAAATCAAATAAAAAAGGAAGTTTAATAGAAAAGTAAATTGAATAAAAATGAAAGTTGAATAAAAATAAAAATGAAAGTAGCATAAAATTAAAAATGGAAGTTCAATCCAAAATCCACTATACCTTAACGATCTATTTGGAAATTAAATAAAAAAGGAAGTTTAATAGAAAAGTAAATTGATTAAAAATGGAAGTAAAATAAAAATAAAAATGAAAGTTGCATAAAATTAAAAATGGAAGTTCAATCCAGAAACCACTATACCTGAACGATCTATTTGGAAATTAAATAAAAAATGAAGTTTAATAGAAAAGTAAATTGAATAAAAATGGAAGTAGAATAAAAATAAAAAGGAAAGTTGCATAAAATTAAAAGTGGAAGTTCATTCCAGAAACCACTATACCTTAACGATCTATTTGGAAATTAAATAAAAAAGGAAGCTTCATAGAAAAGTAAATTGAATAAAAATGGAAGTTGAATAAAAATAAAAATGAAAGTTGCATAAAATTAAAAATGGAAGTTCAATCCAAAAGCCACTATACCTTAACGATCTATTTGGAAATTAAATAAAAAAGGAAGTTGAGTAGAAATAAAACTGGAAGTTGCAGAAATGTAAAAATGGAAGTTCATTCAAGAAACCACTATACCTTAACGATCTATTTGGAAATTAAATAAAAAAGGATGTTTAATAGAAAAGTAAATTGAATAAAAATGGAAGTTGAATAAAAATAAAAAGGAAAGTTGCATAAAATAAAAAGTTGAAGTTCAATCCAGAAACCACTATACCTTAACGATCTATTTGGAAATTAAATAAAAAAGGAAGTTGAGTAGAAAAGAAACTTGAATAAAAAAGGAAGTTAAATAAAAATAAAAATGGAAGTTGCAGAAAATTAAAAATGGAAGTTCATTCCAGAAACCACTATACCTTAACGATGTATTTGGAAATTAAACAAAAAAGGAAGTTTAATAGGAAAGTAAATTGAATTAAAATCGAAGTAGAATAAAAATAAAAATGAAAGTTGCATAAAATTAAAAATGGAAGTTCAATCTAGAAACCACTATACCTTAACGATCTATTTGGAAATTAAATAAAAAAGGAAGTTGAATAGAAAAGAAACTTGAATAAAAAAAGAAGTTGAATAGAAAAGTAAATTGAATAAATAGGGAAGTTGAATAAAAATAAAAATGAAAGTTGCAAAAAATTAAATATGGAAGTTCAATCCAGAAACCAATATACCATAACGATTTATTTGGAAATTAAATAAAAAAGGATGTGTAATAGAAAAGTAAATTGAATAAAAATGGAAGTTGAATAAAAATAAAAATGAAAGTTGCATAAAATCAAAAATGGAAGTTCAATCCAGAAACCACTATATCTTAACGATCTATTTGAAAATTAAATAAAAAAAAAAGTTTAATAGAAAAGTAAATTGAATAAAAATGGAAGTTGAATAAAAATAAAAATGAAAGTTGCATAAAATTAAAAGTGGAAGTTCAATCCAAAAACCACTATACCTTAACGATCTATTTGGATATTAAATAAAAAAGGAAGTTGAGTAGAAAAGAAACTTGAATGAAAAAGGAAGTTAAATAAAAATAAAAATGGAAGTTGCAGAAAATTAAAAATGGAAGTTCATTCAAGAAATCACTATACCTTAACAATCTATTTGGAAATTAAATAAAAAAGGATGTTTAATTGAAAAGTCAATTGAATAAAAATTGAAGTAGAATTAAAATAAAAAGGAAAGCAGCATAAAATAAAAAGTGGAAGTTCAATCCCGAAACCACTATACCTTAAAGATCTGTGTGCAAATTAAATAAAAAATGAAGTTTAATAGAAAATTAAATTGAATAAAAATAAAAATGAAAGTTGCAGAAAATTAAATATGGAAGTTCAATCCAGAAACCACTATACCTTAATGATCTATTTGGAAATTAAATAAAAAAGGAAGTTTAATAGAAAAGTAAATTGAATAAAAATGGAAGTAGAATATAAATAAAAATGAAAGTTGCATAAAATTAAAAATGGATGTTCAATCCAGAAACCACTATACCTTAGTGATCTATTTGGAAATTAAATAAAAAATGAAGTTTAATAGGAAAGTAAATTTAATTAAAATGGAAGCAGAATAAAAATAAAAATGAAGGTTGCATAAAATTAAAAAAGGAAGTTCAATCCAGAAATCACTATACCTTAACGATCTATTTGGAAATTAAATAAAAAAAGAAGTTTAATAGAAAAGTAAATTAAATAAAAATGGATGTTGAATAAAAATAAAAATGAAAGTTGCATAAAATTAAAAATGGAAGTTCAATCCAAAAACCACTATACCTTAACAATCTATTTGGATATTAAATAAAAAAGGAAGTCGAGTAGAAAAGAAACTTGAATGAAAAAGGAAGTTAAATAAAAATAAGAATGTAAGTTGCAGAAAATTAAAAATGGAACTTCATTCAAGAAATCACTATACCTTAACAATCTATTTGGAAATTAAATAAAAAAGAATGTTTAATAGAAAAGTCAATTGAATAAAAATTTAAGTAGAATAAAAATAAAAAGGAAAGTTGCATAAAATAAAAAGTGGAAGTTCAATCCAGAAACCACTTTACCTTAACGATCTGTGTGCAAATTAAATAAAAAAGGAAGTTTAATAGAAAAGTAAATTGAATAAAAATAAAAATGAAAGTTGCAGAAAATAAAATATGGAAGTTCAATCCAGAAACCACTATACCTTAACGATCTATTTGGAAATTAAATAAAAAAGGAAGTTTAATAGAAAAGTAAATTGAATAAAACTGGAAGTAGAATATAAATAAAATTGGAAGTTGCATAAAATTAAAAATGGAAGTTCAATCCAGAAACCACTATACCTTAGCGATGTATTTGGAAATTAAATAAAAAATGAAGTTGAATAGGAAAGTAAATTTAATTAAAATGGAAGTAGAATAAAAATAAAAATGAAGGTTTCATAAAATTAAAAAAGAAGTTCAATCCAGAAATCACTATACCTTAACGATCTATTTGGAAATTAAATAAAAAAGGAAATTTAATAGAAAAGTAAATTGAATAAACATGGAAGTTGAGTAAAAATAAAAATGAAAGTTGCAGAAAATTAAATAAGGAAGTTCGATCCAGAAACCACTTTACCTTAACGATGTATTTGGAAATTAAATAAAAAAGGAAGTTTAATAAAAAATTAAATCGAATAAAAATGGAAGTTGAATAAAATAAAAATGAAAGTTGCATAAAATTAAAAGTGGAAGTTCAATCCAAAAACCACTATACCTTAACGATCTATTTGGAAATTAAATAAAAAAGGAAGTTGAGTAGAAAAGAAACTTGAATAGAAAAGGAAGTTAAATAAAAATAAAATTGGAAGTTGCAGAAAATTAAAAATCGAAGTTCATTCAAGAAACCACTATACCTTAACGATCTATTTAGAAATTAAATAAAAAAGGAAGTTTAATAGAAACGTAAATTGAAAAAAAATGGAAGTAGAATAAAAATAAAAATGAAAGTTGCATAAAATTAAAAGTGTAAGTTCAATCCAGAAACCACTATACCTGAACGATCTATTTGGAAATTAAATAAAAAATGAAGTTTAATAGAAAAGTAAATTGAATAAAAATGGAAGTAGAATAAAAATAAAAAGGAAAGTTGCATAAAATTAAAAGTGGAAGTTCAATCCAGAAACCACTATACCTTGACGATCTATTTGGAAATTAAATAAAAAATGAAGTTTCATAGAAAAGAAATTGAATAAAAATGGAAGTTGAATAAAAATAAAAATGAAAGTTGCATAAAATTAAAAATGGAAGTTCAATCCAAAAACCACTATACCTTAACGATCTATTTGGAAATTAAATAAAAAAGGAAGTTGATTAGAAATAAAACTGGAAGTTGCAGAAATGTAAAAATGGAATTTCATTCAAGAAACCACTATACCATAACGATCTATTTTGAAATTAAATAAAAAAGGATGTTTAATAGAAAAATAAATTGAATAAAAATGGAAGTTGAATAAAAATAAAAAGGAAAGTTCCATAAAATAAAAAGTTGATGTTCAATCCAGAAACCACTATACCTTAACGATCTATTTGGAAATTAAATAAAAAAGGAAGCTGAGTAGAAAAGAAACTTGAATAAAAAAGGAAGTTAAATAAAAATAAAAATGGAAGTTGCAGAAAATTAAAAATGGAAGTTCATTCCAGAAACCACTATACCTTAACGATCTATTTGGAAATTAAATAAAAAAGGATGTTTAATAGGAAAGTAAATTGAATTAAAATGGAAGTAGAATAAAAATAAAAATGAAAGTTGCATAAAATTAAATTTGGAAGTTCAATCCAGAAACCACTATACCTTAACGATCTATTTGGAAATTAAATAAAAAAAAAAGTTTAATAGAAAAGAAAATTGAATAAAAATTGAAGTTGAATAAAAATAAAAATGGAAGTTGCAGAAAATTAAATATGGAAGTTCAATCCAGAAACCACTATACCTTAACGATCTATTTGGAAATTAAATAAAAAAGGAAGTTTAATAAAAAAGTAAATTGAATAAAAATGGAAGTTGAATAAAAATAAAAAAGAAAGTTGCATAAAATTAAAAAAGGAAGTTCAATCCAAAAACCACTATAACTTAATGATCTATTTGGATATTAAATAAAAAAGGAAGTTGAGTAGAAAAGAAACTTGAATGAAAAGGGAAGTTAAATAAAAATAAAAATGGAAGTTCCAGAAAATTAAAAATGGAAGTTCATTCAAGAAACCACTATACCTTAACAATCTATTTGGAAATTAAATAAAAAAGGACGTTTAATAGAAAAGTAAATCGAATAAAAATTGAAGTAGAATAAAAATAAAAAAGAAAGTTGCATAAAATAAAAAGTGGAAGTTCAATCCAGAAACCACTATACCTTAACGATCTGTGTGCAAATTAAATAAAAAAGGAAGTTTAATAGAAATGTAAATTGAATAAAAATGGAAGTTGAATAAAAATAAAAATGAAAGTTGCAGAAAATTAAATATGGAAGTTCAATCCAGAAACCACTATACCTTAACGATCTATTTGGAAATTAAATAAAAAAGGAAGTTTAATAGAAAAATAAATTGAATAAAAATGGAAGTAGAATATAAATAAAAATGAAAGTTGCATAAAATTAAAAATGGAAGTTCAATCCAGAAACCACTATACCTTAGCGATCTATTTGGAAATTAAATAAAAAAGGAAGTTTAATAGGAAAGTAAATTTAATTAAAATGGAAGTAGAATAAAAATAAAAATGAAGGTTGCATAAAATTGAAAAAGGAAGTTCAATCCAGAAATCACTATACCTTAACGATCTATTTGGAAATTAAATAAAAAAGAAAGTTTAATAGAAAAGTAAATTGAATAAAAATGGAAGTTGAATAAAAATAAAAATGAAAGTTGCAGAAAATTAAATAAGGAAGTTCAATCCAGAATCCACCTTACCTTAACGATCTATTTGGAAATTAAATAAAAAAGGAAGTTTAATAGAAAAGTAAATTGAATAAAAATGGAAGTTGAATAAAAATAAAAATGAAAGTTGCAAAAAGTTAAAAATGGAAGTTCAATCCAAAAACCACTATACCTTAACGATCTATTTGGAAATTAAATAAAAAAGGATGTTTAATAGAAAACTAAATTGAATAAAAATGGAAGTTGAATAAAAATAAAACGGAAAGTTGCATAAAATAAAAAGTTGAAGTTCAATCCAGAAACCACTATACCTTCACGATCTATTTGGAAATTAAATAAAAAAGGAAGTTGAGTAGAAAAGAAACGTGAATAAAAAAGGAAGTTAAATAAAAATAAAAATGGAAGTTGCAGAAAATTAAAAATGGAAGTTCATTCCAGAAACCACTATACCTTAACGATCTATTTGGAAATTAAATAAAAAAGGAAGTTTAATAGGAAAGTAAATTGAATTAAAATCGAAGTAGAATAAAAATAAAAATTAAGGCTGCATAAAATTAAAAATGGAAGTTCAATCTAGAAACCACTATACCTTAACGATCTATTTGGAAATTAAATAAAAAAGGAAGTTGAATAGAAAAGAAACTTGAATAAAAAAAGAAGTTGAATAGAAAAGTAAATTGAATAAATAGGGAAGTTGAATAAAAATAAAAATGAAAGTTGCAGAAAATTAAATATGGAAGTTCAATCCAGAAACCAATATACCATAACGATCTATTTGGAAATTAAATAAAAAAGGATGTGTAATAGAAAAGTAAATTGAATAAAAATGGAAGTTGAATAAAAATAAAAATGAAAGTTGCATAAAATCAAAAATGGAAGTTCAATCCAGAAACCACTATACCTTAACGATCTATTTGAAAATTAAATAAAAAAAAAAGTTTAATAGAAAAGTAAATTGAATAAAAATGGAAGTTGAATAAAAATAAAAATGAAAGTTGCATAAAATTAAAAGTGGAAGTTCAATCGAAAAACCACTATACCTTAACGATCTATTTGGATATTAAATAAAAAAGGAAGTTGAGTAGAAAAGAAACTTGAATGAAAA
This sequence comes from Camellia sinensis, assembly GCF_055761805.1. Taxonomy (NCBI): domain Eukaryota; kingdom Viridiplantae; phylum Streptophyta; class Magnoliopsida; order Ericales; family Theaceae; genus Camellia; species Camellia sinensis. The sequence continues at coordinate 34,862,159 of NW_028128987.1, forward strand.
AGGAAGTTAAATAAAAATAAAAATGGAAGTTGCAGAAAATTAAAAATGGAAGTTCATTCAAGAAATCACTATACCTTAACAATCTATTTGGAAATTAAATAAAAAAGGATGTTTAATTGAAAAGTCAATTGAATAAAAATTGAAGTAGAATAAAAATAAAAAGGAAAGCAACATAAAATAAAAAGTGGAAGTTCAATCCGGAAACCACTATACCTTAAAGATCTGTGTGCAAATTAAAAAAAAAATGAAGTTTAATAGAAAAGTAAATTGAATAAAAATAAAAATGAAAGTTGCAGAAAATTAAATATGGAAGTTCAATCCAGAAACCACTATACCTTAATGATCTATTTGGAAATTAAATAAAAAAGGAAGTTTAATAGAAAAGTAAATTGAATAAAAATGGAAGTAGAATATAAATAAAAATGAGAGTTGCATAAAATTAAAAATGGAAGTTCAATTCAGAAACCACTATACCTTAGTGATCTATTTGGAAATTAAATAAAAATTGAAGTTTAATAGGAAAGTAAATTTAATTAAAATGGAAGTAGAATAAAAATAAAAATGAAGGTTGCATAAAATTAAAAAAGGAAGTTCAATCCAGAAATCACTATACCTTAACGATCTATTTGGAAATTAAATAAAAAATGAAGTTTAATAGAAAAGTAAATTGAATAAAAATGGATGTTGAATAAAAATAAAAATGAAAGTTGCATAAAATTAAAAATGGAAGTTCAATCCAAAAACCACTATACCTTAACAATCTATTTGGATATTAAATAAAAAAGGAAGTTGAGTAGAAAAGAAACTTGAATGAAAAAGGAAGTTAAATAAAAATAAAAATGTAAGTTGCAGAAAATTAAAGATGGAATGTCATTCAAGAAATCACTATACCTTAACAATCTTTTTGGAAATTAAATAAAAAAGGATGTTTAATAGAAAAGTCAATTGAATTAAAATGGAAGTAGAATAAAAATAAAAATGAAAGTTGCATAAAATTAAATTTGGAAGTTCAATCCAGAAACCACTATACCTTAACGATCTATTTGGAAATTAAATAAAAAAAGGAAGTTTAATAGAAAAGTAAATTGAATAAAAATGGAAGTTGAATAAAAATGAAAATGAAAGTTGCATAAAATTAAAAGTGGAAGTTCAATCCAAAAAGCACTATACCTTAACGATCTATTTGGATATTAAATAAAAAAGGAAGTTGCGTAGAAAAGAAAATTCAATGAAAAAGGAAATTAAATAAAAATAAAAATGGAAGTTGCAGAAAATTAAAAATGGAAGTTCATTCAAGAAACCACTATACCTTAACAATCTATTTGGAAATTAAATAAAAAAGGATGTTTAACAGAAAAGTAAATTGAATAAAAATGGAAGTAGAATAAAAATAAAAAGAAAAGTTGCATAAAATAAAAAGTGGAAGTTCAATCCAGAAACCACTATACCTTAACGATCTGTGTGCAAATTAAATAAAAAAGGAAGTTTAATAGAAAAGTAAATTGAATAAAAATAAAAATGAATGTTGCAGAAAATTAAATATGGAAGTTCAATCCAGAAACCACTATACCTTAACGATCTATTTGGAAATTAAATAAAAAAGGAAGTATAGCAGAAAAGTAAATTGAATAAAAATGGAAGTAGAATATAAATAAAAATGAAAGTTGCGTAAAATTAAAAATAGAAGTTCAATCCAGAAACCACTATACCTTAGCGATCTATTTGGAAATGAAATAAAAAAGGACGTTTAATAGGAAAGTAAATTTAATTAAAATGGAAGTAGAATAAAAATAAAAATGAAGGTTGCATAAAATTAAAAAAGGAAGTTCAATCCAGAAATCACTATACCTTAACGATCAATTTCGAAATTAAATAAAAAAGGAAGTTTAATTGAAAAGTAAATTGAATAAAAATGGAAGTAGAATAAAAATAAAAATGAAATTTGCATAAAATTAAAAATGGATGTTCAATCCAGAAAGCACTATACCTTAGCGATCAATTTGGAAATTAAATAAAAAATGAAGTTTAAAAGGAAAGTAAATTGAATCAAAATAGAAGAAGAATAAAAATAAAAATGAAACTTGCATAAAATTAAAAATGGAAGTTCAATCAAGAAACCACTATACCTTAACGATCTATTTGGAAATTAAATAAAAAATGAAGTTTAATAGAAAAGTAAATTGAACAAAAATGGAAGTTGAATAAAAATAAAAATGAAAGTTACAGAAAGTTAAATATGGAAGTTCAATCCAGAAACCACTTTACCTTAACGATCTATCTGGAAATTAAATAAAAAAGAAAATTTTATAGAAAAGTAAATTGAATAAAAATGGAAGTTGAATAAAAATAAAAATGAAAGTTGCATAAAATTAAAAATGGAAGTTCAATCCAAAAACCACTATACCTTAAGGATCTATTTGGAAATTAAATAAAAAAAGAAGTTGACTAGAAAAGAATCTTGAATGAAAAAGGATGTTAAATAAAAATAAAAATGGAAGTTGAAGAAAATTAAAAATGGAAGTTCATTCCAGAAACCACTATACCTTAACGATCTATTTGGAAATTAAATAAAAAATGAAGTTTAATAGAAAAGTAAATTGATTAAAAATGGAAGTAGAATAAAAATAAAAATGAAAGTTGCATAAAATAAAAAGGGGAAGTTCAATCCAGAAACCACTATAGCTTAACGATCTGTTTGCAAATTAAATAAAAAAGGAAGTTTAACAGAAAAGTAAATTGAATAAAAATGGAAGTAGAATAAAAATAAAAATGAAAGTTGCGTAAAATTAAATAGGGAAGTTCAATCCAGAAACCACTATACCTTAACGATCTATTTGGAAATTAAATAAAAAAGGAAGTTTAATAGAAAAGTTAATTGAATAAAAATGGAAGTTGAATAAAAATAAAAATGAAAGTTGCATAAAATTAAAAATGGAAGTTCAATCCAAAAACAGCTATACCTTAACGATCTATTTGGATATTAAATAAAAAAGGAAGTTGAGTATAAATGAAACTTGAATGAAAAAGGAAGTTAAATAAAAATAAAAATGGAAGTTGCAGAAAATTAAAAATGGAAGTTCATTCAAGAAACCACTATACATTAACAATCTATTTGGAAATTAAATAAAAAAGGATGTTTAATAGAAAAGTTCATTGAATAAAAATGGAAGTAGAATAAAAATAAAAAGGAATGTTGCATAAAATAAAAAGTGGAAGTTCAATCCAGAAACCACTATACCTTAACGATCTGTGTGCAAATTAAATAAAAAAGGAAGTTTACTAGAAAAATAAATTGAATAAAAATAAAAATGAAAGTTGCAGAAAATTAAATATGGAAGTCCAATCCCGAAACCACTATACCTTAACGATCTATTTGGAAATTAAATAAAAAAAGAAGTTGAGTAGAAAAGAATCTTGAATGAAAAAGGATGTTAAATAAAAATAAAAATGGAAGTTGAAGAAAATTAAAAATGGAAGTTCATTCCAGAAACCACTATACCATAGCGATCTATTTGGAAATTAAATAAAAAAGGAAGTTTAATAGGAAAGTAAATTTAATTAAATTGGATGTAGAATAAAAATAAAAATGAAGGTTGCATAAAATTTAAAAAGGAAGTTCAATCCAGAAATCACTATACCTTAACGATCTATTTGGAAATTAAATAAAAAATGAAGTTTAATGGAAAAGTAAATTGAATAAAAATGGAAGTTGAATAAAAATAAAAATGAAAGTTGCAGAAAATTAAATAAGGAAGTTCAATCCAGAAACCACTTTACCTTAACGATCTATTTGGAAATTAAATAAAAAAGGAAGTTTAATAGAAAAGTAAATTGAATAAAAATGGAAGTTGAATAAAATAAAAATGAAAGTTGCATAAAATTGAAAATGGAAGTTCAATCCAAAACCACTATACCTTAACGATCTATTTGGAAATTAAATAAAAAAGGAAGTTGAGTAGAAAAGAAACTTGAATAGAAAAGGAAGTTAAATAAAAATAAAATTGGAAGTTGCAGAAAATTAAAAATGGAAGTTCATTCAAGAAACCACTATACCTTAATGATCTATTTAGAAATTAAATAAAAAAGGAAGTTTAATAGAAACGTAAATTGAACAAAAATGGAAGTAGAATAAAAATAAAAATGAAAGTTGCAAAAAATTAAAAGTGTAAGTTCAATCCAGAAACCACTATACCTGAACGATCTATTTGGAAATTAAATAAAAAATGAAGTTTAATAGAAAAGTAAATTGAATAAAAATGGAAGAAGAATAAAAATAAAAAGGAAAGTTGCATAAAATTAAAAGTGGAAGTTCAATCCAGAAACCACTATACCTTAACGATCTATTTGGAAATTAAATAAAAAAGAAAGTTTCATAGAAAAGTAAATTGAATAAAAAAAAAAAATGAAAGATGCATAAAAATAAAAATGGAAGTTCAAACCAAAAACCACTATACCTTATTTATCTATTTGGAAATTAAATAAAAAAGGAAGTTGAGTAGAAATAAAACTGGAAGTTGCAGAAATGTAAAAATGGAAGTTCATTAAAAAAACCACTATACCTTAACGATCTATTTGGAAATTAAATAAAAAAGGAAGCTTAATAGAAAAGTAAATTGAATAAAAATGGTAGTTGAATAAAACTAAAAATGAAACTTGCATAAAATTAAAAATGGAAGTTCAATCCAGAAACCACTATACCTTAACGATCTATTTGGAAATTAAATAAAAAAAAAGTTTAATAGGAAAGTAAATTGAATTAAAATTGAAGTAGAATAAAAATAAAAATGAAAGTTGCATAAAATTAAAAATGGAAGTTCAATCCAGAAACCACTATACCTTAACGATCTATTGGGAAATTAAATAAAAAAGGAAGTTTTATAGGAAAGTAAATTGAATTAAAAATGAAGTAGAATAAAAATAAAAATGAAAGTTGCATAAAATGAAAAATGGAAGTTCAATCCAAAAACCACTATACCTTAACGATCTATTTGGAAATTAAATAAAAAAGGAAGTTGAGTAGAAAAGAAACTTGAATAAAAAAGGAAGTTAAATTAAAATAAAAATGGAAGTTGCAGAAAATTAAAAATGGAAGTTCATTCCAGAAACCACTATACTTTAACGATCTATTTGGAAATTAAATAAAAAAGGAAGTTTAATAGAAAAGTAAATTGAATAAAAATGGAAGCAGAATATAAATAAAAATGAAAGTTGCATAAAATTAAAAATGGAAGTTCAATCCAGAAACCACTATATCTTAACGATCTATTTGGAAATTAAATAAAAAAGGAAGTTTCATAGAAAAGTAAATTGAATAAAAAAGGAAGTTGAATAAAAATAAAAATGAAAGTTGCAGAAAATTAAATATGGAAGTTCAATCTAGAAACCACTTTACCTTAGTGATCTATTTGGAAATTAAATAAAAAAGGAAGTTTAATAGAAAAGTAAATTGAATAAAAATGAAAGTTGAATAAAATAAAAATGAAAGTTGCATAAAATTAAAAATGGAAGTTCAATCCAAAAACCACTTTACCTTAACCATCTATTTGGAAATTAAATAAAAAAGCAAGTTGAGTAGAAAAGAAACTTGAATAGAAAAAGATGTTAAATAAAAATAAAATTGAAAGTTCATTCAAGAAACCACTATACCTTAACGATCTATATGGAAATTAAATAAAAAAGGAAGTTCAATAGAAAAGTAAATTGACTAAAAATGGAATTAGAATAAAAATAAAAATGAAAGTTGTATAAAATTAAAAATAGAAGTTCAATCCAGAAACCACTACACCTTGACGATCTATTTGGAAATTAAATAAAAAAGGAAGTTTAAAAGAAAAGTAAATTGAATAAAAATGGAAGTTGATTAAAAATAAAAATGAAAGTTGCATAAAATTAAAAATGGAAGTTCAATTCAAAAACCACTACACCGTAACGATCTATTTGGAAATTAAATAAAAAAGGAAGTTGAGTAGAAAAGAAACTTGAATAAAAAAGAAAGTTAAATAAAAATAATACTGGAAGTGGCAGAAAATTAAAAATGGAAGTTCATTCAAGAAACCACTATACCTTAACGATCTATTTGGAAATTAAATAAAAAAGGATGTTTAATAGAAAAGTAAATTGAATAAAAATGGAAGTAGAATAAAAATAAAAATGAAAGTTGCATAAAATAAAAAGTGGAAGTTCAATCCAGAAACCACTATACCTTAGCGATCTGTTTGCAAATTAAATAAAAAAGAAAGTTTAATAGAAAAGTAAATTGAATAAAAATGGAAGTTAAATAAGAATAAAAAAGAAAGTTGGAGAAAATTAAATATGAAAATTCAATCCAGAAACCACTATACCTTAACAATTTATTTGGAAATTAAATAAAAAAAGGAAGTTTTATAAAAAAGTAAATTGAATAAAAATGGAAGTTGAATAAAAATAAAAATGAAAGTTGCATAAAATTAAAAATGGATGTTCATTCCAAAAACCACTATACCTTAACGATCTATTTGGAAATTAAATAAAAAAGGAAGTTGAGTTGAAAAGAAACCTGAATAAAAAAGGAAGTTAAATAAAAATAAAAATGGAAGTTTCAGAAAATTAAAAATGGAAGTTCATTCCAGAAACCACTATACTTTACTGATCTATTTGGAAATAAATAAAAAAGGAAGTTTAATAAAAAAGTAAATTGATTGAAAATGGAAGTAGAATATAAATAAAATTGAAAGTTGCATAAAATTAAAAATGGAAGTTGAATCCAGAAACCACTATACCTTAACGATCTATTTGGAAATTAAATAAAAAAGGAAGTTTAATAGAAAAGTAAATTGAATAAAAATGGAAGTAGAATATAAATAAAAATGAAAGTTGCAGAAAATTAAATATGGAAGTTCAATCCAGAAACCACTTTACGTTAGCGATCTATTTGGAAATTAAATAAAAAAAGAAGTTTAATAGAAAAGTAAATTGAATAAAAATGGAAGTTGAATAAAATAAAAATGAAAGTTGCATAAAATTAAAATTGGAAATTCAATCCAAAAACCACTTTACCTTAACCATCTATTTGGAAATTAAGTAAAAAAGGAAGTTGAGTAGAAAAGAAACTTGAATAGAAAAGGAAGTTAAATAAAAATAAAATGGGAAGTTCATTCAAGAAACCACTATACCATAACGATCTATATGGAAATTAAATAAAAAAGGAAGTTTAATAGAAAAGTAAATTGACTAAAAATGGAATTAGAATAAAAATAAAAATGAAAGTTGCATAAAATTAAAAATAGAAGTTCAATCCAAAAACCACTACACCTTAACGATCTATTTGGAAATTAAATAAAAAAGGAAGTTTAAAAGAAAAGTAAATTGAATAAAAAAGGAAGTTGATTAAAAATAAAAATGAAAGTTACATAAAATTAAAAATGGAAGTTCAATCCAAAAACCACTACACCTTAACGATCTATTTGGAAATTAAATAAAAAAGGAAGTTGAGTAGAAAAGAAACTTGAATAAAAAAGAAAGTTAAATAAAAATAAAACTGGAAGTGGCAGAAAATTAAAAATGGAAGTTCATTCAAGAAACCACTATACCTTAACGATCTGTTTGGAAATTAAATAAAAAAGGATGTTTAATTATAGCCATCCCGGTTGTCCATTTATTGTTTTGTTGTATTCCGGACTCGGTTCCGTGAAGTTGGTAGTGGTATCTATCTTCTTGTCGTCCTTTAATTCCACTTGATTGAGTTTTAGGATGTTTTGAGCAGGGTTGTTACAGGTTGGTTAGGCCTCGGTTTGAATTCCTTCTTGTTCAGTTTTTAGGCGATCCGCTCGAGCGGGTCTCCTTGCGCTCGAGCGGGGAGTGCACTCCTCCGGTATTTCGTGTTCCTGCAAAACTTTTGCAGATGTGATTTTTACGCTCGAGCGGGTTTGTTTACGCTCGAGCAGCGGCGCTCGAGCGGGTTTGGTGGCGCTCAAGCGGGTAGTACTTTCTGGGTATAAGTTCTGGGAGGTGGAAATCTACGCTTGAGCGGACTGGTTTTCGCGCTCGAGCGGAAGTGCTTTATTCTTGTGTCTTGGCGCTCGAGCGGGCCTTATTGCGCTCGAGCGTGTTCAGATTTTTGTTCTTGGCGCTCAAGCGTTGTGTTCTCCGCTCGAGCGGGTCATACGTATATGAGTTATCCGCTGGGTGATTTTAAATCACTTTTTGCTTTTCTTCCTCTCTCTTACTTTTTCTAAAAACCACTTTTGAGAGCCTCTCTCTAGAAACTCCCTTCTCTCTAGGGTTTGATCTAGTTAGAGGGTCCTCATTCTCTTCGGCCTTTGTTAAAGTCGTGTTGATCGTCGAGGGCGTCGTTTTGATCCGAAAATCTTGGGCTTTGGAGCATTTTGGTTTTGGTCTCTTTTCCATCCGAGCTCTAACTTCGAGGTAGGGATAACCTACTCCTTACTATGAGCTTTGTCTTTAAATTTTTGCATTTTGATATGTTGGGGGTTGTTGGGTAATTTCGAGAGAGTTTGGGCCTTTGTGTAATTTTACAAAAGTTGGGGTTTTTATTTATATAAAACCTAAATGCATGTTTGGCATGGAAAAGTGGAATTAATGTTGAAACATTAATGAAAATGGAACCTAAGGGTTGTAATGTTAATTATGGAAAATGCCCTAATTACATTGGTTAATTAATTTGTAGAATTAATTATGGGAAATGAGGAATTGATTTGAAAATGTGGAAATTGGAAAGGGAAGGGGTTAAAGGGTGTAGTTGGATCATTTATCACTCACCTAGTTGAAATGTTGATTATATATCCATTGTTGTATTTATTTTCTGTATATAAATAACTGCTTTGGGCTATCGGTGGAGGATAGTCTTGATTGTTGTAGACAATGCATGATGATTAGGCAAACGGGAACTAATCACTGGAATGTGTCGTTGAGTATGACTGTTGAAAGAATACATTAAGTTTATGTGTTGTGTGATGATGTGTACAATTATTGTTTATATGCATTGTGTTGTGTTAGAGGAGATAGGAGATGTACTCCACGGTTTAGGGGAAGATAGGGGATGGACCTCTAAACCGGATGTTGTTGGGAGGAGATAGGGGATGGACTCCATAGATAGAGCTCATATGCTTATCTATTAATGTGTTGACAGAGCTCATATGCTTGTCATTGGAAGTGTGATAGTGCTCTTATGCATATCTATGAAAGTGATGATATAGCTAGTATGCTTATCTGTTGGGGTGTGATATAGCTAGTATGCTTATCTGTTATGAAATGGGAAAGTGCTGATGAGTTGTTTGGCCAGGTTCTGAGCCATGGTTATAAATTGAGAAATTAAATGAAATTGGAAAAATGGATTGTAACATGGACCTGTATGTCATAAAACTGTAAAGTGTGATAAGAGAAAGTATCAGTGTTGGCCATTTATCAACTGCTAATCTTTTAGTCATTGTTCATGTTTGGTTTAGTGTATTTCTACTGGGCTGTGGCTCACCCTATATAGGAATATCATTTTCAGGTACAGGTAGTATGCCACCTCCAAGGACGTAGCTTGGGAGGCTAGAGGCGGGCGGACTTTTATTGTTATTTCTTTGATGTATTACATGTATATTCAAGCCAAGGGCTTAATGTGTAAATGAGTTAGCACTCTTTTGTTGTAACCAAGTGTTAACTTGGAAAGCCGTAAGCCTTTAGGGAATTTGCTTTTGTTGTTAACATGCAATACTTTTTGTAATGAAACTCTGATGAATAGAAGAAAGTGGAACTTTTATATATCAATGCATGTCTATATTGATGGGTTAATGCTATTATTTTGAGGGCGTTACATTAACAGAAAAGTAAATTGAATAAAAAGGGAAGTAGAATAAAAATGAAAATGAAAGTTGCATAAAATAAAAAGTGGAAGTTCAATCCAGAAACCACTATACCTTAACGATCTGTTTGCAAATAAAATAAAAAAGGAAGTTTAATAGAAAAGTAAATTGAATAAAAATAGAAGTTAAATAAAAATAAAAATGAAAGTTGGAGAAAATTAAATATGAAAATTCAATCCAGAAACCAATATACCTTAACGATCTATTTGGAAATTAAATAAAAAAGGAAGTTTTATAGAAAAGTAAATTGAATAAAAATGGAAGTTGAATAAAAATAAAAATGAAAGTTGCATAAAATTAAAAATGGATGTTCAATCCAAAAACCACTATACCTTAACGATCTATTTGGAAATTAAATAAAAAAGGAAGTTGAGTAGCAAAAAAAACTTGAATAAAAAAGGAAGTTAAACAAAAATAAAAATGGAAGTGGCAGAAAATTAAAAAAGGAAGTTCATTTCAGAAACCACTATACCTTAACGATCTATTTGGAAATTAAATAAAAAAGAAAGTTTAATAGAAAAGTAAATTGATTAAAAATGGAAGTAGAACAAAAATAAAAATGAAAGTTGCATAAAATTAAAAATGGAAGTTCAACCCAGAAACCACAATACCTTAACGATCTACTTGGAAATTAAATAAAAAAGGAAATTTAATAGGAAAGTAAATTGAATTAAAATGGAAGTAGCATAAAAATAAAAATGAAAGTTGCATAAAATTAAAAATGGAAGTTCAATCCAGAAACCACTATACCTTAACGATCTATTTCGAAATTAAATAAAAAAGGAAGTTTAACAGAAAAGTAAATTGATTAAAAATGGAAGTAGAATAAAAATAAAAATGAAAGTTGCATAAAATTAAAAATGAAAATTCAATGCAGAAACCACTATACCTTAACGATCTACTTGGAAATTAAATAAAAAAGGAAGTTTAATAGGAAAGTAAATTGAATTAAAATGGAAGTAGAATAAAAATAAAAATAAAAGTTGCAAAAAATTAAAAATAGAAGTTCAATACAGAAACCACTATACCTTAACGATCTATTTGGAAATTAAATAAAAAAGGAAGTTTAATAGAAAAGTAAATTGAATAAAAATGGAAGTTGAATAAAAATAAAAATGAAAGTTGCATAAAATAAAAAATGAAAGTTCAATCCAAAAACCACTATACCTTAACGATCTATTTTGAAATTAAACAAAAAAGGAAGTTGAGTAGGAAAGAAACTTGAATGAAAAAGGAAGTTAAATAAAAATAAAAATGAAAGTTGCGGAAAATTAAATATGGAAGTTCAATCCAGAAACCACTATACCTTAACGATCTATTTGGAAATTAAATAAAAAAGGAAGTTTAACAGGAAAGTAAATTGAATTAAAATGGAAGTAGAATAAAAATAAAAATGAAAGTTGCATAAAATTAAAAATGGAAGTTCAATCCAGAAACCACTATACCTTAACGATCTATTTGGAAATTAAATAAAAAAGGAAGTTTAATGGGAAAGTAAATTGAATAAAAATGGAAGTTGAATAAAAATAAAAATGAAAGTTGCATAAAATTAAAAATGGAAGTTCAAACCAAACACCTCTATACCTTAACGATCTAATTGGAAATTAAATAAAAAAGGAAGTTGAGTAGAAAAGAAACTTGAACAGAAAAGGAAGTTAAATAAAAATAAAATTGGAAGTTCATTCAAAAAACTACTATACCTTAACGATCTATATGGAAGTTAAATAAAAAAGGAAGTTTAATAGAAAAGTAAATTGACTAAAAATGGAAGTAGAGTAAAAATAAAAATGAAAGTTGCATAAAATTAAAAATGGAAGTTCAATCCAGAAACCACTACACCTTAACGATCTATTTGGAAATTAAATAAAAAAGAAAGTTTAAAAGAAAAGTAAATTAAATAAAAATGGAAGTTGAATAAAAATAAAATGAAAGTTTCATAAAATTAAAAATGGAAGTTCAATCCAAAAACCACTATACCTTAACGATCTATTTGGAAATTAAATAAAAAAGGAAGTTGAGTAGAAAAGAAACTTGAATAAAAAAGGAAGCTAAATAAAAATAAAACTGGAAATTGCAGAAAATTAAAAATGGAAATTCATTCAAGAAACCACTATACCTTAACGATCTATTTGGAAATTACATAAAAAATGATGTTTAATAGAAAAGTAAATTGAACAAAAATGGAAGTAGAATAAAAATAAAAAGGAAAGTTACATAAAATTAAAAGTGGAAGTTCAATCCAGAAACCACTATACCTTAACGATCTATTGGAAATTAAATAAAAAAGGAAGTTTAAAAGAAAAGAAAATTGAATAAAAATGGAATTTGCAGAAAATTAAAAATGGCAGTTCATTCAAGAAAGCACTATACCATAACGATCTATTTGGAAATTAAATAAAAAAGGAAGTTTAATAGAAAAGTAAATTGAATAAAAATGGAAGTTGAATAAAAATAAAAATGAAACTTGCATAAAATTAAAAATGGAAGTTCAATCCAGAAACCACTATACTTTAACGATCTATTTGGAAATTAAATAAAAAAGGAAGTTTAATGGGAAAGTAAATTGAATTAAAAAGGAAGTAGAGTAAAAACAAAAATGAAAGTTGCATAAAATTAAAAATGGAAGTTCAATCCAGAAACCACTATACCTTAACGATCTATTTGGAAATTAAATAAAAAAGGAAGTTTAATAGAAAAGTAAATTGAATAAAAATGAAAGTTGAATAAAAATAATAATGAAAGTTGCATAAAATTAAAAATGAAAGTTCAATCCAAAAACTACTATACCTTAACGATCTATTTGGAAATTAGATAAAAACGGAAGTTGAGTAGAAAAGAAACTAGAATAGAAAAGGAAGTTAAATAAAAATAAAATTGGAAGTTCATTCAAGAAACCACTATACCTTAACGATCTATATGGAAATTAATTAAAAAAAGAAGTTTGATAGAAAAGTAAATTGACTAAAAATGGAAGTAGAGTAAAAATAAAAATGGAAGTTGCATAAAATTAAAAATGGAAGTTCAATCCAGAAACCACTACACCTTAACGATCTATTTGGAAATTAAATAAGAAAGGAAGTTTAAAAGAAAAGTAAATTGAATAAAAATGGATGTTGAATAAAAATAAAAATGAAAGTTGCATAAAATTAAAAATGGAAGTTCAATCCAGAAACCCCTATACCTTAACGATCTATTTGGAAATTAAATAAAAAAGGAAGTTTAATAGGAAAGTAAATTGAATTAAAGTGGAAGTAGAATAAAAATAAAAATGAAAGTTGCATAAAATTAAAAATGGAAGTTCAATCCAGAAACCACTATACCTTAACGATCTATTTGGAAATTAAATAAAAAAGGAAGTTTAATGGGAAAGTAAATTGAATAAAAATGGAAGTTTAATAAAAATGAAAATGAAAGTTGCATAAAATTAAAAATGGAAGTTCAAACCAAACACCTCTATACCTTAACGATCTAATTGGAAATTAAATAAAAAAGGAAGTTGAGTAGAAAAGAAACTTGAACAGAAAATGAAGTTAAATAAAAATAAAATTGGAAGTTCATTCAAAAAACCACTATACCTTAACGATCTATATGGAAGTTAAATAAAAAAGGAAGTTTAATAGAAAAGTAAATTGACTAAAAATGGAAGTAGAGTAAAAATAAAAATGAAAGTTGCATAAAATTAAAAATGGAAGTTCAATCCAGAAACCACTACACCTTAACGATCTATTTGGAAATTAAATAAAATAAAAGTTTAATAGAAAAGTAAATTAAATAAAAATGGATGTTGAATAAAAATAAAATGAAAGTTTCATAAAATTAAAAATGGAAGTTCAATCCAAAAACCACTATACCTTAACGATCTATTTGGAAATTAAATAAAAAAGGAAGTTGAGTAGAAAAGAAACTTGAATAAAAAAGGAAGCTAAATAAAAATAAAACTGGAAGTTGCAGAAAATTAAAAATGGAAATTCATTCAAGAAACCACTATACCTTAACGATCTATTTGGAAATTAAATAAAAAAAGATGTTTAATAGAAAAGTAAATTGAACAAAAATGGAAGTAGAATAAAAATAAAAAGGAAAGTTACATAAAATTAAAAGTGGAAGTTCAATCCAGAAACCACTATACCTTAACGATCTATTGGAAATTAAATAAAAAAGGAAGTTTAAAAGAAAAGAAAATTGAATAAAAATGGAAGTTGCAGAAAATTAAAAATGGCAGTTCATTCAAGAAACCACTATACCTTAACGATCTATTGGAAATTAAATAAAAAAGGAAGTTTAAAAGAAAAGAAAATTGAATAAAAATGGAAGTTGCAGAAAATTAAAAATGGCAGTTCATTCAAGAAACCACTATACTTGAATAAAAAAGGAACTTAAATAAAAATAAAACTGGAAGTTGCAGAAAATTAAAAATGGAAGTTATAGCGATCCCGGGTTTACCCTTGTTGTACAGTGATCCGGACATGTGTCCGTGGATGTTGGTAGTTGTTTATTATCTTGTTTGCATCCTTTTTACTTTGTATATTGAGTTATTGGATGTGTTGGGCAGGTTTGTTACAGGTTGGTTGTGTTTGGGAGCCTAGTGCTGCTGCCCAGATTTTTGGACCTTCGCTCGAGCGAGGAGTTTGTCGCTCGAGCGAGAGTTGAGTTCGTTTCTGGTGGATCGAGCCAGAGTGGTTTCGCTCGAGCGAGCGATTGTGTCTGGTTCTGGACCTGAGAGTTGCCTTTCTTGGCTCGAGCGAGCTTCCTTCGCTCGAGCGGTCTGGGTTTGTTCTTCGCTCGAGCGAGAGGTCTGTCGCTCGAGTGTGCTGGTTGCAGACCTGAGGGTTTGAGTTGTTGGCTCGAGCGAGCATTCTTTCGCTCGAGCGCACTTCTGAGTTTTTGGCTCAAGCGAGAACTTCTTGGCTCGAGCGAGAGTTTTCTGTGTCTGGTCGCTCGAGCGAGCGTGTTTTATATCAGCGGACAGTAGCGTTTTTGAACTTCTGTTTTTCATTTTCTTTTTCTTTCAAACCCTAGATCCGAGACACTCTCTCTCTAAACTTACACTCTCTCTAAGAATTGATCTCCCTAGAGTGTGAATCTAGCCTAGGGCCTTTGTTAAAAAGATAGAGGGCGTTGAAAGCTCCAATTTAATCTGAAAAAGTTTCGATTTGGAGCACGTTGATCTTCGAGTCTTCATCTCTTTTTTGGCTCAAACTTCGAGGTAGGGATACCCTACTCCTCTCTATGGACTTTGTCTTTAAATTTTAGTATTTTGAGATGTTGGGCTTGGTTTGGTAATTTTGTGAAAGTTTGGGGCTTTTGTGTAATTTTACAAAAGTTGGGGTTTTATTTATAATAAACCTAGATGCATGTTTGGCATAGAGAAAGGGAATAAATGTTGAATCATTGATGAAAATGGGACCTAAGGGTTGTAATGTTAATTATGGGAATTGACCTAATTACATTGTTGGGTTAATTGGGATAATTAATTGGGAGAAGTAAGGAAATGAAATGTTGATTGAATATCCATTTGTGCATTTATTTTCTGTTTAGAAATAACTGCTTTGGGCTATCGGTGGAGGATAGTCGTGATTGTTGTAGACAATGCATGATGATTAGGCAAACGGAAACTAATCAATGAAATGTGTCATGGAATTTGACGGTTGATAGAATACATTAACTGTATGTATTGAGTGAACGTATATAGAACCAATGTGTTTGTATACGTTATGTGTAGAGGAGGAGATGGGGGATGTACTCCGCGGTTTAGGGGAAGATAGGGGATGTACCTCTAAACCGGATAGTGTTGGGAGAAGATAGGGGATGAACTCCGTAGATACAGCTCATATGCTTGTCTAGAGAAGTGAAGATAGAGCTCATATGCTTATCTTTGTGAAATGTGGATACAGCTTATATGCTTATCTGTGAGTGTGGGATATTGTTGTTATACATGTCTGTTGGGAATGTGGATATAGCTTATATGCTTATCTGTGAATGTGGGATATAGTTTTTATACATATCTGTTGAAATGATGATAGAGCTAACATGCTTATCTGTTGAAAAAGGGAAAATGAAAGGTAACTTGGACTAATAAGTTGTATGACATAAATATGTGATTTATGTGAATGTATCAGGGTTGGCCATCTATCAATTGCTAATCTTTTAGTCATTGTTCATGGTTGGTTTAGTGTATTTCTACTGGGCTGTGGCTCACCCTATATGGGAATATCATTTTCAGGTACAGGTAGCATGCCACCTCCAAGGACATAGCTTGGGAGGCTAGAGGCGGACATATTTTGTCGTTCTATTTTGATGTATTACATGTAAATTCAAGCCAAGGGCTTAATGTGTAACGAGTTATTACTCTTTTGTTATAACCAAGTGTTAACTTGGAAAGCTGTAAGCCCGTAGGGCATTTTGCTTTTGTTGTTAACATGTAATACTTTTGTAATGAAACTCTAATGAATAAAAGAATGTGGTTAGTTTATATGTCAATGCATGTCTTATTTGATGGGTTTAATGTTATTATTTTGAGGACGTTACAACTTGGTATCAGAGCATACCGGGTTCGAATACTTTGGGTACGTGGGAAGTGATTAGTATCACAATGGGTTTGTCTCGCTTGATAGAGACTTAGAAGTAGTGTCTTATGCTTTGTGCTTAATTGATAACATGCTTATGTGACTATGTGGGTATGGGATTTAATTTCTAGGATGTTGATTGGATCCTTGGGTTTCTGGGAGTCTTGTTGGAAAAGCATTTGATCAATGCTGTTTCTAACTGGAACTCTAGTAACGCCTCGGGACTATCATTATCCGAAAATGAAATTCGTAAGTGCTTATGTGTTTATGTGCTTATGTGGAGTGAATTACAGCTGTCCATGCATTAGGATGTGAGTGTTTAGTTTCGACACATTTATGAATGTGCTAACGTTCTGTGTTACCTTTATTAGGATGTCAGGACGAGGAAGAGGTGCTAGGCGTGGTAGACCTGCGAGGTAGGAAGTACCGTTACCAGAGGAGGTTCCGGCAGTACAGGAGGGAGTTGGCCAGGCCAATGTGGCCGAGCCAGCGGGTCAGCAGGCTATGGGTGCCTTGGCCAGAGAGATAGCAGGAGCTTTGGGTATTCTTAGAGCTGGGAATCAGGCAGCTGAGGCAGGGCCTTCTTTCTTGAAGAGGGAGTTTTTCCGGTCAAATCCGGATGAGTTTGTCGGGGATCCGAAAGAGCCACTGAAGGCTGATGAGTGGCTAGAGCAAATGAGTAAGACGTTCGAGATGCTTGGCATCGAGGACGGAGCACTGAAAGTGACCTTGGCATCCTTCCAACTGAAGGGAGATGCGGGTCAATGGTGGAAGTACGAGAAGGCTCGTGTTGGTAGTACTTGGGAGGCGTTTGTGAATGCTTTTCAGGAGAGGTTTTTGTCTGCAGCAGCTAGGGAGAAGCTGAGGGACCAGTTTAGCCGACTTAAACAGCAGGGCTTGTCAGTGGCCGAGTTTGAGGCTACTTTTACCAGTCTGTCCAGGTTTGCACCGGAACTGGTAGCGTCTGAGGAACGCCGTTGCTTTGAGTTTGAGCGGAAGTTGAGGCGGGGCCTCAAGTTGAGAGTTGGTGGGTCTTATATTCGAGAGTATAGACACCTGGTAGATGCTGCTGCTCATATGGAAATTATGATGCAGGAAGAGGAGGAAGAACAGAGGGGCTCCAAGAGGAGCCAGGATGGTCAGAGTGATGGCAGGAAGCAGAGGGGTTATAACCCTCAGCAGTCTCAGGGAGCAGTTTCTAGATCGACCTTTCCAGTGCCGAGTGCAGGCTCGGGGAGAGGCAACCAGGGGGAGTTTTCTTGTTACAAGTGTGGCCAGCTGGGTCACAAGGTTTCAATTTGCCCGCAGAAGGGTGGGGGTCAGAGAGCTGCTTCTTCTTCAGCTAGACCGCAGAGTCAGAGTTTGGGCAGGGGGCAGCCCTTGTCTTGTTATCAGTGTGGACAGCCTGGGCACCTAAAGAGGTTTTGCCCGCAGTTGAGTGCCACTTCGGGAGCGTCTGGTTCTAGGCAGACGCAGGGTTTTCAGCCAGCTCAGTCTGTGCAGGCCTCGAGGGCCAATCCGGGAGCTTCGTCATCCCAGTCTATGCAGCAGTCTTTTGCTCCTAGAGGTGAGCAGGTAGACCAGGGGCCTACGGGGCGCGTGTATGCTGTTATCGCGCAGGATTTAGTACCGGCTCCATCTGTAGTGAGAGGTACTTTTCTGTTTTGTAACTCGGTTGCTAATGTGTTGATAGACACGGGTGCATCTCATTCTTTTGTATCTGCTGCATTTGCATCTGTTTTGGAATTGGAGTTAGCACAGTTAGCATCTCCTATTTGTGTGGTATCGCCTTTGGGTGGTGAGTTGATTCTGAAACAGGGTGTTAGAGGCTGTGATATAGAGGTCGCCGACTATAGGCTTCCTTTTCCGTTTGTTGTCATGCCCATGAAGGGCTTTGATGTTATTTTGGGTATGGACTGGCTATCGTCATACCGGGCTGTTATCGATTGCTACCGCCAGAGGGTCACGTTATGTACCTTGAGCGGGGAGTGGTTCCATTTCTTGGGAGACCGGGTTGGTTGTGTGTTGCCACCGGGGTATGATTCGCGAGGGCAAAGTGAGCTTAGTAGTCTACTTGCCAGCTTTGAGAGTGGTGAGAGTGGTGAGACCCAGCTTGTGTTGCCGAGGGTGGTTTGTGAGTATTCGGATGTCTTTCCCGAAGATCTTGTTAGTTTGCCACCTCACCGAGAGATAGAGTTCTCTATTGATCTAGTACCCGGCACAGCGCCGATTTCTATGGCACCTTACCGTTTTGCTCCAGCAGAGTTGGTTGAGTTGAAAGTTCAGCTCCAGGAATTGCTAGATAAGGGTTTTGTTCGCCCTAGTGTTTCACCGTGGGGAGCACCGGCCCTCTTTGTTAAAAAGAAAGATGGTGCCTTGAGATTGTGTATAGACTACCGGAAGTTGAATCGAGCTACGGTTAAGAATAAGTACCCTATGCCCCGTATAGATGATTTGTTTGACCAGTTGAAGGGTTCCCGTTGTTTCTCTAAAATAGACTTGAGATCGGGTTACCACCAGTTGAGGGTCAGGGAGGAAGATATTCCTAAGACGGCATTCCGTACGCGGTATGGCCATTACGAGTTTCTGGTGATGCCATTCGGGCTTACCAATGCACCGGCAGTCTTTATGGACTTGATGAACCGGATCTTTCGGGAATTCTTGGATCAGTTTGTAGTCGTTTTTGTGGACGACATTCTTATCTATTCACCTTCTGAGGAGGAGCACGAGGCACACTTGAGAGTGGTGCTTGAGTTACTTAGAGCCCATAGGCTGTATGCCAAGTTTGGGAAGTGTGAGTTCTGGCTGAGGGAAGTCAAATTCTTAGGCCACGTGGTATCTGGGGAAGGGGTGTCTGTTGATACATCCAAGGTCGAGGCAGTGCAAGATTGGGCACAGCCTAAGAGTGTGTTTGAGATCCGCAGTTTTCTGGGATTAGCTGGGTATTACCGTCAGTTTGTGAAAGATTTCTCCAGGTTAGCGTCACCGTTGACTAGACTGACTCGGAAGGGAGTCAAGTTTGTGTGGAGTGAGACTTGTGAAAAGTCGTTCCAAGAGCTGAAAGTTAGATTGACCACCGCTCCGGTGTTGATTATTCCGGAGAGAGGGTTGGGTTATGCGGTTTATTGTGATGCCTCACGAGAAGGTTTGGGTTGTGTGTTGATGCAAGAAGGGAAAGTGGTAGCTTATGGCTCACGTCAGTTGAAAATACACGAGAAGAATTACCCCACACACGACCTAGAGTTAGCAGCAGTGATCTTTGCCTTGAAAATCTGGAGGCACTACCTTTATGGTGAGAAGTTTGAGGTGTTCTCGGACCACAAGAGTTTGAAGTATCTGTTTACACAGAGAGACTTGAATTTGAGGCAGAGGAGATGGATGGAGTTCATCGAGGATTATGATTTTGAGTTGCATTATCATCCGGGAAAGGCCAATGTTGTGGCCGATGCCCATAGTAGAAAATCCATTAGTGATGTAGCTTGTATAGCCATTCGGGAATGGGAGATGTTGGGGGCACTTGGCGAGTTTGATTTGCTACTGGGCGAATCTGTTGAGGCTGCGGCCTTGTTTTCTGTTGTTGCGCAGCCTACGCTTGTGACTAGAGTGTTAGAGGCACAGAGAGGTGACCTTGAGGTAGAATCCCTCCGAGAGAAGATCTCCAGTGGGAAGGTCGAGAAGGGTTTGACGGTGTATCCCGACCTGAGTGTGAGATATCGAGACCGTCTGTTTGTACCGGAGTCTTGCCGAGAGGAAGTACTCCGAGAGTTTCACCATTCGCGCCTTGCGGTGCATCCGGGAGGTACTAAGATGTATCAGGATTTGGGTCGCCAGTTTTGGTGGCGGGGTATGAAGAGAGATGTGGCTGTTTTCGTATCGAAGTGCCTTACTTGCCAACAAGTGAAGGCTGAGCATCAGAGGCCAGCGGGTTTGTTGCAACCCTTGCCTATTGCCGAGTGGAAGTGGGAGCATGTCACTATGGACTTCGTTGTAGGTCTTCCGAGGAGTTAGCGGGGTAGTGATGCTATTTGGGTGGTTGTAGACCGGTTGACTAAGTCAGCGCACTTTATTCCTATGCGCGTGAGAGATTCGGTAGATCATCTTGCCGACTTGTATATTCGGGACATAGTGAGGTTGCACGAGGTCCCAGTGACGATCGTCTCAGATAGAGATCCTCGTTTTACCGCCAAGTTGTGGCAGAGTTTGCAGAGTGCCTTGGGCACTAAGTTGACCTTTAGTACGGCCTATCATCCTCAGATTGACGGGCAGTCCGAGCGTACTATTCAGATCCTCGAGGATATGCTTCGGGGTTGTGTCCTGGACTTCAGTGGGACGTAGGAGAGGCACTTACCTTTGGTAGAGTTTGCCTACAACAACAGTTTTCAGTCTAGCATCGGTATGGCACCGTTTGAGGCCTTGTATGGCCGACCGTGTAGGTCTCCAGTGTGTTGGGCCGAGGTGGGTGATACACCTTTGTTGGGTCCGGAGTTGGTTAGGAAGACGACGGAGAAAGTTGAGCTTATCCGTAGGAGGCTTGTTACAGCCCAGAGTCGTCAGAAATCTTATGCTGACCGTAGGAGGAGGCCTTTGGCGTTTGAGGTAGGTGATCATGTCTTTCTGAAGATATCACCTAGGCGAGGTTTGATGAGGTTTGGGAAGAGTGGGAAGTTATCCCCTCGATTTATTGGTCCTTTTGAGATCCTTGAGAGGATTGGTGAGGTTGCTTATCGGTTAGCCTTACCGCCGCAGTTGTTCGGAGTGCATGACGTGTTTCATGTGAGTATGCTTCAGAAGTATGAGCCAGATCCATCACATGTGTTGGATTGGACCGATTTAGAGGTAGATGAGGATGCCTCGTATGAGGAGAGACCGGTTCGGGTCTTGGATAGGCGGGATCAGGTCCTACGTGGCAAGACCATTCCTTTGGTGAAAGTCTTGTGGAAACATCACGGAGTGGAGGAAGCCACTTGGGAACAAGAGTTGGAAGTCCATGAGAAATATCCGGACTTGTTTGTTGATATGTAATCTTGTAGTTAAATTTTGTTGAACTTAAGAGCTTTTATATATGTCTTAAGTTGTGAAACATTGAAAATGTTTTGGTTATTGGAAGTATGTTTTGGAACTTGCCTCATATGGAAGTTGAATGTGACATTATATATGTTAAATATAT
The DNA here is from genome assembly GCF_055761805.1 of Camellia sinensis. Lineage (NCBI taxonomy): Eukaryota > Viridiplantae > Streptophyta > Magnoliopsida > Ericales > Theaceae > Camellia > Camellia sinensis. The sequence continues at coordinate 34,883,740 of NW_028128987.1, forward strand.
TGTTGAAATTGGAAAGATAATGCATAATGTTGATGCATGTTGAAAGTACATATTGTGAAATGTCTCTTGTTAAAGGGATGGGATGACCGGTAATGGGTCGAATTGTTGAATGTTAAAATGTATCATTGTCTAAAATGGAGGAAAACCTGTTTTTGAAAACTTGTGTTTAATTTCGGGGACGAAATTCTTTAAGGGGGGGAGGTTATAGCGATCCCGGGTTTACCCTTGTTGTACAGTGATCCGGACATGTGTCCGTGGATGTTGGTAGTTGTTTATTATCTTGTTTGCATCCTTTTTACTTTGTATATTGAGTTATAGGATGTGTTGGGCAGGTTTGTTAAAGGTTGGTTGTGTTTGGGAGCCTAGTGCTGCTGCCCAGATTTTTGGACCTTCGCTCGAGCGAGGAGTTTGTCGCTCGAGCGAGAGTTGAGTTCGTGTCTGGTGGATCGAGCCAGAGTGGTTTCGCTCGAGCGAGCGATTGTGTCTGGTTCTGGACCTGAGAGTTGCCTTTCTTGGCTCGAGCGAGCTTCCTTCGCTCGAGCGGTCTGGGTTTGTTCTTCGCTCGAGCGAGAGGTCTGTCGCTCGAGCGTGCTGGTTGCAGACCTGAGGGTTTGAGTTGTTGGCTCGAGCGAGCATTCTTTCGCTCGAGCGCAATTCTGAGTTTTTGGCTCGAGCGAGAACTTCTTGGCTCGAGCGAGAGTTTTCTATGTCTGGTCGCTCGAGCGAGCGTGTTTTATATCAGCGGACAGTAGCGTTTTTGAACTTCAGTTTTTCATTTTCTTTTTCTTTCAAACCCTAGATCCGAGACACTCTCTCTCTAAACTTACACTCTCTCTAAGAATTGATCTCCCTAGAGTGTGAATCTAGCCTAGGGCCTTTGTTAAAAAGATAGAGGGCGTTGAGAGCTTCGATTTAATCTGAAAATTTTTGGATTTGGAGCACGTTGATCTCCGAGTCTTCATCTCCTTTTTGGCTCAAACTTCGAGGTAGGGATACCCTACTCCTCTCTATGGACTTTGTCTTTAAATTTTAGTATTTTGAGATGTTGGGCTTGGTTTGGTAATTTTGTGAAAGTTTGGGGCTTTTGTGTAATTTTACAAAAGTTGGGGTTTTATTTATAATAAACCTAGATGCATGTTTGGCATAGAGAAAGGGAATAAATGTTGAATCATTGATGAAAATGGGACCTAAGGGTTGTAATGTTAATTATGGGAATTGATCTAATTACATTGTTGGGTTAATTGGGATAATTAATTGGGAGAAGTGAGGAAATGAAATGTTGATTGAATATCCATTTGTGCATTTATTTTCTGTTTAGAAATAACTGCTTTGGGCTATCGGTGGAGGATAGTCGTGATTGTTGTAGACAATGCATGATGATTAGGCAAACGAAAACTAATCAATGAAATGTGTCATGGAATTTGACGGTTGATAGAATACATTAACTGTATGTATTGAGTGAACGTATATAGAACCAATGTGTTTGTATACGTTATGTGTAGAGGAGGAGATGGGGGATGTACTCCGCGGTTTAGGGGAAGATAGGGGATGTACCTCTAAACCGGATAGTGTTGGGAGAAGATAGGGGATGAACTCCGTAGATACAGCTCATATGCTTGTCTAGAGAAGTGAAGATAGAGCTCATATGCTTATCTTTGTGAAATGTGGATACAGCTTATATGCTTATCTGTGAGTGTGGGATATTGTTATTATACATGTCTGTTGGGAATGTGGATATAGCTTATATGCTTATCTGTGAATGTGGGATATAGTTTTTATACATATCTGTTGAAATGATGATAGAGCTAACATGCTTATCTGTTGAAAAAGGGAAAATGAAAGGTAACTTGGACTAATAAGTTGTATGACATAAATATGTGATTTATGTGAATGTATCAGGGTTGGCCATCTATCAATTGCTAATCTTTTAGTCATTGTTCATGGTTGGTTTAGTGTATTTCTACTGGGCTGTGGCTCACCCTATATGGGAATATCATTTTCAGGTACAGGTAGCATGCCACCTCCAAGGACATAGCTTGGGAGGCTAGAGGCAGACATATTTTGTCATTCTATTTTGATGTATTACATGTAAATTCAAGCCAAGGGCTTAATGTGTAACGAGTTAGTACTCTTTTGTTGTAACCAAGTGTTAACTTGGAAAGCTGTTAGCCCGTAGGGCATTTTGCTTTTGTTGTTAACATGTAATACTTTTGTAATGAAACTCTAATGAATAAAACAATGTGGTTAGTTTATATGTCAATGCATGTCTTATTTGATGGGTTTAATGTTATTATTTTGAGGACGTTACAGAAGTTCATTCAAAAAACCACTATACCTTAACGATCTATTTGGAAATTAAATAAAAAAGGAAGTTTAATAGAAAATTAAATTGAATAAAAATGGAAGTTGAAAGAAAATAAAAATGAAAGTTCAATCCAGAAACCACTATACATTAATGATCTATTTGGAAATTAAATAAAAAAGGAAGTTCAATAGAAAAGTAAATTGAATAAAAATAAAAGTTGCATAAAATTAAAAATAGAAGTTCAATCCAAAAACCACTATACCTTAACGATCTATTTGGAAATTAAATAAAAAAGGAAGGTGAGTAGAAAAGAAACTTGAATAAAAAAGGAAGTTAAATAAAAATAAAAATGAAAGTTGCAGAAAATTAAAAATGGAAGTTCATTCAAGAAACCACTATACCTTAACGATCTATTTGGAAATTAAATAAAAAAGGAAGTTTAATAGAAAAGTAAATAGAATAAAAATGGAAGTAGAATGAAAATAAAAAGGAAAGTAGCATCAAATTAAAAGTGGAAGTTCAATCCAGAAACCACTTTACCTTAACGATCTATTTGGAATTTAAATAAAAAAGGAAGTTGAATTAAAATAAAAATGAAAGTTGCATAAAATTAAAAATAGAAGTTCAATCCAAAAACCACTATACCTTAACGATCTATTTGGAAATTAAATAAAAAAGGAAGGTGAGTAGAAAAGAAACTTGAATAAAAAAGGAAGTTAAATAAAAATAAAAATGAAAGTTGCAGAAAATTAAAAATGGAAGTTCATTCTGGAAACCACTATACCTTAACGATCTATTTGGAAATTAAATAAAAAAGGAAGTTTAATAGAAAAGTAAATAGAATAAAAATGGAAGTAGAATGAAAATAAAAAGGAAAGTAGCATCAAATTAAAAGTGGAAGTTCAATCCATAAACCACTTTACCTTAACGATCTATTTGGAAATTAAATAAAAAAGGAAGTTGAAATAAAATAAAAATGAAAGTTGCATAAAATTAAAAATGGAAGTTCAATCCAAAAACCACTATACCTTAACGATCTATTTCGAAATTAAATAAAAAAGGAAGTTGAGTAGAAAAGAAACTTGAATAAAAATGGAAGTTAAATAAAAATAAAAATGGAAGTTGCAGAAAATTAAAAATCGAAGTTCAATCCAGAAACCACTATACCTTAACGACCTACTTGGAAATTAAATAAAAAAGGAAGTTTAATAGAAAATTAAATTGAATAAAAATGGAAGTAGAATAAAAATAAAAATGAAAGTCGCATAAAATTAAAAATGGATGTTCAATCCAGAAACCACTATACCTTAACGATCTACTTGGAAATTAAATAAAAAAGGAAGTTTAATAGGAAAGTAAATTGAATTAAAATGGAAGTAGAGTAAAAAAAAAAATGATAGTTGCATAAAATTAAAAATGGAAGTTCAATCCAGAAACCACTATACCTTAACGTTCAATTTGGAAATTAAATAAAAAAGGAAGTTTATTAGAAAAGTAAACTGAATAAAAATGGAAGTTGAATAAAAATAAAAATGAAAGTTGCGTAAAATTAAAAAAGGAAGTTGAGTAGAAAAGAAACTTGAATAAAAAAGGAAGTTAAATAAAAATAAAAATGGAAGTGGCAGAAAATTAAAAATGGAAGTTCATTCAAGAAATCACTATACCTTAACGATCTGTTTAGAAATTAAATAAAAAAGGAAGTTTAATAGAAAAGTAAATTGAATAAAAATGAAAGTAGAATAAAAATAAAAAGGAAAGTTGCATAAAATTAAAAGTGGAAGTTCAATCCAGAAACCACTATACCTTAACGATCAATTTGGAAATTAAATAAAAAAGAAAGTTTAATAGAAAAGTAAATTGAATAAAAATGGAAGTAGAATAAAAATAAAAATAAAAGTTGCAAAAAATTAAATATGGAAGTTCAATCTAGAAACCACTATACATTAACGATCTACTTGGAAATTAAATAAAAATGGAAGTTTAATAGAAAAGTAAATTGAATAAAAATGGAAGTTGAATAAAAATAAAAATTAAAGTTGCATAAAATGAAAAATGGAAGTTCAATCCAGAAACCACTATACCTTAATGATCTATTTGGAAATTAAATAAAAAAGGAAGTTTAATAGAAAAGTAAATTTAATAAAAATGGAAGTTCAATATAAATAAAAATGAAAGTTGCATAAAACAAAAAATGGACGTTCAACCCAAAAACCACTATACCATAACGATCTATTTGGAAATTAAATAAAAAAGGAAGTTTAATAGAAAAGTGAATTTAATAAAAATGGAAGTTAAATAAAAATAAAAATGAAAGTTGCATAAAATTAAAAATGGAAGTTCAATCCAAAAACCGCTGTACCTTAACGATCTTTTTGGAAATTAAATAAAAAATGACGTTGTGTAGAAAAGAAACTTGAATAAAAAAGAAAGTTGCAGAAAATTAAAAATGAAAGTTCATTAAAAAAACCACTATACCTTAACGATCTATTTGGAAATTAAATAAAAAAGGTAGTTTAATAGAAAAGTGAATTTAATAAAAATGGAAGTTAAATAAAAATAAAAATGAAAGTTGCATAAAATTAAAAATGGAAGTTCAATCCAAAAACCGCTGTACCTTAACGATCTTTTTGGAAATTAAATAAAAAATGACGTTGTGTAGAAAAGAAACTTGAATAAAAAAGAAAGTTGCAGAAAATTAAAAATGAAAGTTCATTAAAAAAACCACTATACCTTAACGATCTATTTGGAAATTAAATAAAAAAGGTAGTGTAATAGAAAATTAAATTGAATAAAAATGGAAGTTGAATAAAAATAAAAACGAAAGTTCAATCAAGAAACCACTATACCTTAATGATCTATTTGGAAATTAAATAAAAAAGGGAGGTTTAATAGAAAAGTAAATTGAATAAAAATAAAAGTTGCATAAAATTAAAAATGGAAGTTCAATTCAAAAACCACTATACCTTAACGATCTATTTGGAAATTAAATAAAAAAGGAAGTTGAGTAGAAAAGAAACTTGAATAAAAAAAGGAAGTTAAATAAAAATAAAAATGAAAGTTGTAGAAAATTAAAAATAGAAGTTCATTCTAGAAACCACTATACCTTAACGATCTATTTTAAAATTAAATAAAAAGGAAGTTTAATAGAAAAGTAAATTGAATAAAAATGGAAGTAGAATGAAAATAAAAAGGAAAGTTGCATAAAATTAAAAGTGGAAGTTCAACCCAGAAATCACTATGCCTTAACGATCTATTTGAAAATTAAATAAAAAAGGAAGTTTAATAGATAAGTAAATTGAATTAAACTGGAAGTTGAATAAAAATAAAAAGGAAAGTTGCTGAAAATTAAATATGAAAGTTCAATCCAGAAACCACTTTACCTTAACGATCTATTTGGAAATTAAATAAAAAAGGAAGTTTAATGGAAAAGTAAAATTGAATAAAAATGGAAGTTGAATAAAAATAAAAACGAAAGTTGCATAAAATTAAAAATGGAAGTTCAATCCAAAAACCACTATACCTTAACGATCTATTTGGAAATTAAAAAAAAAAGGAAGTTGAGTAGAAAAGAAACTTGAATAAAAACAGAAGTTAAATAAAAATAAAAATGGAAGTTGCAAAAAATTAAAAACGGAAGTTCAATCCAGAAACCACTATACCTTAACGATCTACTTGGAAATTAAATAAAAAAGGAAGTTAAATAGATAATTAAATTGAATAAAAATGGAAGTAGAATAAAAATAAAAATGAAAGTTGCATAAAATTAAAAATGGAAGTTCAATCCAGAAACCACTATACCTTAACGATCTATTTGGCAATTAAATAAAAAACGAAGTTTAATAGGAAAGTAAATTGAATTAAAATGGAAGTAGAGTAAAAAAAAAAAATGATAGTTGCATAAAATTAACAATGGAAGTTCAATCCAGAAACCACTATACCTTAACGTTCTATTTGGAAATTAAATAAAAAAGGAAGTTTAATAGAAAAGTAAATTGAAAAAAAATGGAAGTTGAATAAAAATAAAAATGGAAGTTGAATAAAAATAAAAATGAAAGTTGCGTAAAATTAAAAAAGGAAGTTCAATCCAAAAACCACTATACCTTAACGATCTATTTGGAAATTAAATAAAAATGGAAGTTGAGTAGAAAAGAAACTTGAATAAAAAAGAAAGTTATATAAAAATAAAAATGAAAGTTGCCGAAAATTAAAAATGGAAGTTCATTCAAGAAACCACTATACCTCAACGATCTATTTAGAAATTAAATAAAAAAGGAAGTTTAATAAAAAAGTAAATAGAATAAAAATGGAAGTAGAATAAAAATAAAAAGGAAATTTGCATAAAATTAAAAGTGGAAGTTCAATCCAGAAACCACTATACCTTAACGTTCTATTTGGAAATTAAATAAAAAAGGAAGTTTAATGGAAAAGTAAATTGAATAAAAATGGAAGTTGAATAAAAATAAAAATGAAAGTTTCAGAAAATTAAATATGGAAGTTCAATCCAGAAACCACTATACCTTAATGATCAATTTGGAAATTAAATAAAAAAGGAAGTTTAATAGAAAATTAAATTGAATAAAAATGGAAGTTGAATAAAAATAAAAATCAAAGTTGCATAAAATGAAAAATGGAAGTTCAATCCAGAAACCACTACACCTTAACGATCTATTTGGAAATTAAATAAAAAAGGAAGTTTAATCGAAAAGTAAATTTAATAAAAATGGAAGTTGAATATAAATAAAAATGAAAGTTGCATAAAATTAAAAATGGGCGTTCAACCAAAAAATCACTATAACTTAACAATCAATTTTGAAATTAAATAAAAAAGCAAGTTTAATAGAAAAGTAATATGAATAAAAATGGAAGTTGAATAAAAATAAAAATGAAAGCCGCATAAAATAAAAAATGGAAGTTCAATCCAAAAACCACTGTACCTTAACCATCTTTTTGGAAATTAAAGAAAAAAGGACGTTGTGTAGAAATGAAACTTCAATAAAAATGGAAGTTCATTCACCAAACCACTATACCTTAACGATCTATTTGGAAATTAAATAAAAAAGGAAGTTTAATAGAAAAGTAAATTGAATAAAAATGGAAGTTAAATAAAAATAGAAATGAAAGTTGCACAAAATTAAAAGTAGAAGTTCAATCCAGAAACCACTATACCTTAACGATCTATTTGGAAATTAAATAAAAAAGGAAGTTTAATAGAAAAGTAAATTGAATAAAAATGGAAGTAGAATAAAAATAAAAATGAAAGTTGCAGAAAATTAAATATGGAAATTCAATCCAGAAACCACTATACCTTAACGATTTATTTGGAAATTAAATAAAAAAGGAAGTTTAATAGAAAAGTAAATTGAATAAAAATGGAAGTTGAATAAAAATAAAAAAGAAAGTTGCAGAAAATTAAATATGGAAGTTCAACCCAGAAACCACAATACCATAACGATCTATTTGGAAATTAAATAAAAACAGATGTTTAATAGAAAAGTAAACTGAACTAGAATGGAAGTAGAATAAAAATAAAAATGAAAGTTGCATAAAATTAAAAATGGAAGTTCAATCCAGAAACCACTATACCTTAACGATCTATTTAGAAATTAAATAAAAAAGGAAGTTTAAGAGAAAAGTAAATTGAATAAAAATGGAAGTTGAATAAAAATAAACATGAAAGTTGCAGCAAATTAAATATGGAAGTTCAATCCATAAACCACAATACCTTAACGATCTATTTGGAAATTAAATAAAAAAGGCTGCTTAGTAGAAAAGTAAACTGAATAAAAATGGAAGTAGAATAAAAATAAAAATGAAAGTTGCATAAAATTAAAAGTGGAAGTTCAATTTAGAAACCACTATACCTTAACGATCTATTTGGAATTAAATAAAAAAGGAAGTTTAATAGAAAAGTAAATTGAATAAAAATGGAAGTTGAATAAAAATAAAAATGAAAGCAGCAAAAAATTAGATATGGAAGTTCAATCCAGAAACCACTATACCTTAATGATCTATTCGGAAATTAAATAAAAAAAGAAGTTTACGAGAAAAGTAAATTGAATAAAAATGAAAGTTGAATAAAAATAAAAATAAAAGTGGCAGAAAATTAAATATGGAAGTTCAATCCAGAAACCACAATACCTTAACGATCTATTTGGAAATTAAATAAAAAAGGATATTTAATAGAAAAGTAAATTGAATAAAAATGGAAGTAGAATAAAAATAAAAATGAAAGTTGCATAAAATTAGAAGTGGAAGTTCAATCCAGAAACCACTGTACCATAACGATCTATTTGGAAATTAAATAAAAAAGGAAGTTTAATAGAAAATTAAATTGAATAAAAATGGAAGTTGAGTAAAAATAAAAATGAAAGTTGCAAAAAATTAAATATGTAAGTTTAATCCAGAAACCACTACGCCTTAATGATCTATTTTGAAATTAAATAAAAAAGGAAGTTTAATAGAAAAATAAATTGAATAAAAATGGAAGTTGAATAAAAATAAAAATAAAAGTTGCCTAAAATTAAAAATGGAAGTTCAATCCAAAACCACTATACCTTAACGATCTATTTGGAAATTAAATAAAAAAGGAAGTTGAGTTGAAAAGAAACTTGAATAAAAAAGGAAGTTAAATAAAAATAAAAATGGAGGTTGCAGAAAATTAAAAATGGAAGTTCATTCCAGAAACCACTATACCTTAACGATCTATTTGGAAATTAAATAAAAAAGGAAGTTTAATAGAAAAGTAAATCGAATAAAAATGGAAGTAGAATAAAATTAAAATGAAAAGTTGCATAAAACAAAAAGTGGAAGTTCAATCTAGAAACCACTATAACTTAACGATCGATTTGCAAATTAAATAAAAAAGGAAGTTTAATAGAAAAGTAGATTGAATAAAAATGGAAGTTGAATAAAAATAAAAATGAAATTGCAGAAAATTAAATATGGAAGTTCAATCCAGAAACCACTATACCTTAGCGATCTATTTGGAAATTAAATAAAAAAGGGAGTTTAATAGAAAAGTAAATTGAATAAAAATGGAAGTTGAATAAAAATAAAAATGAAAGTTGCACAAAATTAAAAGTGGAAGTTCAATCCAGAAACCACTATACCTTAACGATCTATTTGGAAATTAAATAAAAAAGGAAGTTTAATAGAAAAGTAAATTGAATAAAAATAAAAAAGAAAGTTGCAGAAAATTAAATATGGAAGTTCAACCCAGAAACCACAGTACCATAACGATCTATTTGGAAATTAAATAAAAAAGGATGTTTAATAGAAAAGTAAACTGAATTAGAATGGAAGTAGAATAAAAATAAAAATGAAAGTTGCATAAAATTAAAAATGGAAGTGCAATCCTGAAACCACAATACCTTAACGATCTATTTGGAAACTCAATTAAAAATGAAGTTGAGTAGAAAAGAAACTTGAATAAAAAAGGAAGTTAAATAAAAATAAAAATGGAAGTTGCTGAAAATTAAAAATGCAAGTTCATTCAAGAAACCCCTATACCTTAACGATCTATTTAGAAATTGAATAAAAAAGGAAGTTTAATAGAAAAGTAAATTGAATAAAAATGGAAGTACAATAAAAATAAAAATGAAAGTTGCATAAAAATAAAAATGGAATTTCAATCCAGAAGTCACTATACCTTAACGAACTATTTGGAAATTAAATAAAAAAGGAAGTTTAATAGAAAAGTAAATTGAATAAAAATGGAAGTTGAATGAAAATAAAAATGAAAGTTGCAGAAAATTAAATATGGAAGTTCAATCCGGAAACCACTATACCTTAATGATCTATTTGGAAATTAAATAAAAAAGGAAGTTCAATAGAAAAGTAAATTGAATAAAAATGGAAGTTGTCTAAAAATAAAAATGAAAGTTGCAGAAAATTAAATATGGAAGTCCAACCCAGAAACCACTATACCTTAACGATCTATTTGGAAATTAAATAAAAAAGGATGTTTAATAGAAAAGTAAACTGAATAAAAATGGAACTAGATTAAAAAGAAAAATGAAAGTTGCATAAAATTAATAATGGAAGTTTATTCCAAAAACCACTGTACCTTAACGATCTTTTTGGAAATTAAATAAAAAAGGACGTTGTGTAGAAAGAAACTTGAATAAAAAAGGAAGTTGCAGAAAATTAAAAATGAAAGTTGCAGAAAATAAAATATGGAAGTTCAATCTAGAAACCACTATATGTTAACGATCTATTTGGAAATTAAATAAAAAAGGATGTTTAATAGAAAAGTATATTGAATAAATATGGAAATCGAATAAAAATAAAATTGAAAGTTGCAGAAAATTAAAAGTGGAAGTTCAATCCAGAAACCACTATACCTTAACGATCTATTTGGAAATTAAATAAAAAAGGAAGTTTAATAGAAAAGTAAATTGAATAAAAATGGAAGTAAAATAAAAATAAAAATGAAAGTTGCAGAAAATTGAATATGGAAGTTCAATCCAGAAACCACTATACCTTAACAATCTATTTGAAATTAGATAAAAAAAGGAATTTTAATAGAAAAGTAAATTGAATAAAAATGGAAGTAGAATGAAATTAAAAATGAAAGTTGCAGAAAATTAAATATGGAAGTTCAATCCAGAAACCACTATACCTTAACGATGTATTTGGAAATTAAATAAAAAAGGAAGTTTAATAGAAAAGTAAATTGAAAAAAAATGGAAGTAGAATAAAAATAAAAATGAAAGTTGCATAAAATTAAAAATGGAAATTCAATCCAGAAACCACTATACCTTAAAGATCTATTTTGAAATTAAATAAAAAAAGGATGTTTAATTGAAAAGTAAATTGAATAAAAATGGAAGTTGAAGAAAAATAAAAATGAAAGTTGAAGAAAATTAAATATGGAAGTTCAATCCAGAAACCACAATACCTTAACGATCTATTTGGAATTTAAATAAAAAAGGAAGTTTAATAGAAAAGTAAATTGAATAAAAATGGAAGTTCAATAAAAATAAAAATGAAAGTTGCATAAAATTAAAAATGAAAGTTCAATCCAAAAACCACTATACCTTAACGATCTATTTGAAAATTAAATAAAAAAGGAAGTTGAGCAGAAAAGAAATTTGAATAAAAAAGGAAGTTGAGTAGAAAAGAAACTTGGAAGTTGCAGAAAATTAAAAATGGAAGTTCATTCCAGAAACCACTATACTTTAACGATCTATTTGGAAATTAAAAAAAAAAGAAGTTTAATAGAAAAGTAAATTGAATAAAAATGGAAGTAGAATGAAAATAAAAATGAAAGTTGCATAAAATTAAAAATGGAAGTTCAATCCAGAAACCAGTATACCTTAAAGATCTATTTTAAAATTAAATAAAAAATGAAGTTTAATAGAAAAGTAAATTGAATTAAAATGGAAGTAGAATAAAAATAAAAATGAAAGTTGCATAAAACTAAAAGTGGAAGTTCAATCCAGAAAACACTGTAGCTTAACGAACTATTTGGAAATTAATTAAAAAGGGAAGTTTAATAGAAAAGTAAATTGAATAAAAATGGAAGTTGAATGAAAATAAAAATGAAAGTTGCAGAAAATTAAATATGGTAGTTCAATCCGGAAACCACTATACCTTAATGATCTATTTGGAAATTAAATAAAAAAGGAAGTTTAATAGAAAACTAAATTGAATAAAAATGGAAGTTGAATAAAAATAAAAATGTAAGTTGCATAAAATTAAAAATGGAAGTTCAATCCAGAAACCACTATACCTTAACGATCTATTTGGAAATTAAATAAAAAAGGAAGTTTAATAGAAAAGTAAATTGGATTAAAATGCATAAAAATAAATATAGCGATCCCGGGTTTACCCTTGTTGTACAGAGATCCGGACATGTGTCCGTGGATGTTGGTAGTGTTTATTATCTTGTTTACATCCTTTTTACTTAGTATTTGAGTTATGGGATGTGTTGGGTAGGTTTGTTACAGGTTGGTTGAGTTTAGAAACCAAAACTAGTTGCCCAGATTTTGACCTGTCCGCTCGAGCGGGGGTTTTGGCGCTCGAGCGGAGAATACACCCGTCCAGTTTTTTGTGCAGTGTTGTACGCTCGAGCGTGTAGTTGGCCGCTCGAGCGGAGCTGTATGAGTGGTCGCTCGAGCGTAGAGTTGGGGGCTCGAGCGGAGGCCTGGTTCTGCAAAAGTGCTGGGCGAGTGCATTCTGCGCTCGAGCGGAAGCCTGTGAGTGGACGCTCGAGCGGGGTGTTCTACGCTCGAGCGGAGACCTGGGTTAAAGTCCCGAATTTGTGACTCTTCAAATCACTTTTTCACTTTCTCTTCTCTCTCTTACTTTTCCTAAAGCACCATTGTTGAGCCTCTCTCTTTAGATACTACCTTCTCTCTAGGTTTTGATCTAGTAGGAGTGGTTTGCTCATCTTTGACCTTACAAAAAAGTTGTTGATCGTTGAGGGCTTCTTTTTAATCTGAAAATTTCGGGTTTTGGAGCACGTTGGGTTTTGTCTTCTTCTCCCTTGAAGCTCCGAATTTGAGGTAGGGATATCCTACTCCTCTCTATGGATTTTGTCTTTAAATTTTGGTATTTTGAGATGTTGGGTTTGATTTGGTAATTTGGTGAAAGTTTGGGGCTTTTGTGCAATTTTACAAAAGTTGGGGTTTTACTCATAATAAACCTATATGCATGTTTGGCATAGAGAAATGGAATGAATGTGAAATCATTGATGAAAATGGGACCTAAGGGTTGAAATGTTAATTATGGGAATTGACCTAATTACATTGTTCAATTAATTGGGATAATTAATTGAGAAGAATGAGGAAATGAAATGTTGATTGAATATCCATTGTGCATTTATCTTCTGTTTAGAAATATCTGTTTTGGGCTATCGGTGGAGGATAGTCGTGATTGTTGTAGACAATGTATGATGATTAGGCAAACGGAAACTAATCAATGGAATGTGTCATGGAATTTGACGGTTGATTGAATACATTAACTGTATGTATTGAATGATAGTATATAGAACCAATGTGTTTGTGTACGTTATGTGTAGAGGAGGAGATGGGGGATGTACTCCGCGGTTTAGGGGAAGATGGGGGATGTACCTCTAAACCGGATAGTGTTGGGAGAAGATAGGGGATGAACTCCGTAGACACAACTCATATGCTTGTCTAGAGAAGTGAAGATAGAGCTTATATGCTTATCTTTGTGATGTGTGGATGTAGCTTATATGCTTATCTGTGGATATTGTGGTTATACATATCTGTTGTAGAATGTGGATATAGCTTATATGCTTATCTGTGAATGTGGATATTGTTGTTATACATATCTGTTGAGAATGTGGATAGAGTTTATATGCCTATCTGTTGAAAAAGGGAAAATGAAAGGTAACTTGGACTCATAAGTCGTATGACATAAATATGTGATTTATGTGATTGTATCAGTGTTGGCCATCTATCAATTGCTAATATTTTAGTCATTGTTCATGGTTGGTTTAGTGTATTTCTACTGGGCTGTGGCTCACCCTATATGGGAATATCATTTTCAGGTGCAGGAAGCATGCCACCTCCAAGGACATAGCTTGGGAGGCTAGAGGCAGACTTAATGTTGTCGTTTTACTTTTTGGTGTATTACATGTAAATACAAGCCAAGGGCTTAATGTGTATGAGTTAGTACTCTTTTGTTGTAACCAAGTGTTAACTTGGAAAGATGTAAGCCCGTAGGGCATTTTGTTTTGATGATTAACATGTAATACTAATGTAATGGAACTCTAATGTATAAAAGAATGTGGTTAGTTTATTTATCAACGCTTGTCTTATTTGTTGGGTTTAATGTTATTTTTTTTGAGGGCGTTACAACTTGGTATCAGAGCGTACCGGGTTCGAATACTTTGGGTACGTGGGAAGTGATTAGTATCACAATGGGTTTGTCTCGCTTGATAGAGACTTAGATGTAGTGGCATATGCCATGTGTTTACTTGATAACATGCTTGTGTGACTATGTGGGTATGGGATTAAATTTCTAGGATGTTGATTGGATCCTTGGGTTTCTGGGAGTCTTGTTGGAAAAGCACTTGATCAATGCTGTTTCTAACCGGAACTCTAGTAACGCCTCGGGACTATCATTATCCGGAAATGAAATTCGTAAGTGCTTATGTGTTTATGTGCTTACGTGGAGTGAATTACAGTTGTCCATGCATTTGGACGTGAGTGTTTAGTTTCGGCACATTTGTGAATGTGCTAACGTTCTGTGTTACCTTTATTAGGATGTCAGGACGAGGAAGAGGTGCTAGGCGTGGTAGACCTGCGAGGCAGGAAGCACCGTTACCGGGTGAGATTCCGCCAGTGCAGGAGGGAGTTGGTCAGGCCAATGTGGCCGAGCCAGTGGGTCAGCAGGCTATGGGTGCCTTGGCCAGAGAGATAGCAGGAGCTTTGGGTATTCTTAGAGCTGGGAATCAGGCAACAGAGGCAGGGCCTTCTTTCTTGAAGAGGGAGTTTTTCCGGTGTAATCCGGATGAGTTTATCGGGGATCCGAAAGAGCCACTGAAGGCTGATGAGTGGCTAGAGCAAATGAGTAAGACGTTCGAGATGCTTGGCATCGAGGACGGAGCACTGAAAGTGACCTTGGCATCCTTCCAACTGAAGGGAGATGCGGGTCAATGGTGGAAGTACGAGAAGGCTCGTGTTGGTGGTACTTGGGAGGCGTTTGTGAATGCTTTTCAGGAGAGGTTTTTGTCTGCAGCAGCTAGGGAGAAGCTGAGGGATCAGTTTAGCCGGCTTAATCAGCAGGGCTTGTCAGTGGCCGAGTTTGAGGCTACTTTTACCAGTCTGTCTAGGTTTGCACCTGAACTGGTGGCGTCTGAGGAACGCCGTTGCTATGAGTTTGAGCGGAAGTTGAGGCGGGGCCTCAAGTTGAGGGTTGGTGGGTCTTACATCCGAGAGTATAGACACCTAGTGGACGCTGCAGCTCATATGGAGCTCATGATGCAGGAGGAGGATGAGGGGCAGAGAGGCTCCAAGAGGAGTCAGGATGGCCAGGGTGATGGCAGGAGGCAGAGGGGTCCTAACCCTCAGCAGTCGCAGGGTGGTGTTGCTAGATCGACCTTTCCAGTGCCGAGTGCAGGCTCCGGGAGAGGTGGTCAAGGGGAATTCACCTGTTACAAGTGTGGCCAGCTGGGTCACAAGGTTTCTGTTTGCCCGCAGAAGGGTGGGGGTCAGAAAGCTGCTTCTTCTTCAGCTAGACTGCAGAGTCAGAGTTTGGGCAGGGGGCAGCCCTTGTCTTGCTATCAGTGTGGACAGCCTGGGCACCTGAAGAGGTTTTGCCCACAGTTGAGTGCCACTTCGGGAGCGTCTGGTTCTAGGCAGACGCAGGGTTTTCAGCCAGCTCAGTCTGTGCAGGCCTCGAGGGCCAATCCGGGAGCTTCATCTTCCCAGTCTGTGCAGCAGTCTTTTGCTCCGAGAGGTGAGCAGGTAGACCAGGGGCCTACGGGGCGCGTGTATGCTGTTACCGCGCAGGATTTAGTACCGGCTCCATCGGTAGTGAGAGGTACTTTTCTGTTTTGCAACTCGGTTGCTAATGTGTTGATAGACACGGGTGCATCTCATTCTTTTGTATCTGCTGCATTTGCATCTGTTTTGGAATTGGAGTTAGCACAGTTAGCATCTCCTATTTGTGTAGTATCACCTTTGGGTGGTGAGTTGATCCTGAAACAAGGTGTTAGAGGATGTGATATAGAGGTCGCCGACTATAGGCTTCCTTTTCCGTTTGTTGTCATGCCTATGAAGGGTTTTGATGTTATTTTGGGTATGGACTGGCTATCGTCATACCAGGCTGTTATCGATTGCTACCGCCAGAGGGTCACGTTATGTACCTTGAGCGGGGAGTGGTTCCATTTCTTGGGAGACCGGGTTGGTAGTGTTTTTCCACCGGGGTATGATTCGCGAGGGCGAAATGAGTTTAGTGGCTTACTTGCTAGCTTTGAGAGTAGTGAGTGTGATGAGACCCAAATTGTGTTACCGAGGGTGGTTTGTGAGTATTTGGATGTCTTTCCCGAAGATCTTGTTAGTTTGCCACCTCGCCGAGAGATAGAGTTCTCTATTGATTTAGTGCCCGGCACGGCGCCGATTTCTATGGCACCTTACCGTTTTGCTCCCGCAGAGTTGGTTGAGTTGAAAGTTCAGCTCCAGGAATTGCTCGATAAGGGCTTTGTTCGCCCTAGTGTTTCGCCGTGGGGAGCACCGGCCCTCTTTGTTAAAAAGAAAGATGGTGCCTTGAGGTTGTGTATTGACTATCGGAAGTTGAATCGGGCTACGGTTAAGAATAAGTATCCTATGCCCCGTATAGATGATTTGTTTGACCAGTTGAAGGGTTCCCGTTGTTTCTCTAAGATAGACTTGAGATCGGGTTACCACCAGTTGAGGGTCAGGGAAGAGGATATTCCGAAGACGGCATTCCGTACGCGGTATGGCCATTATGAGTTTTTGGTGATGCCATTTGGGCTTACCAATGCACCGGCAGTCTTTATGGACTTGATGAACCGGATCTTCCGGGAATTCTTGGATCGGTTTGTAGTCGTTTTTGTGGACGACATTCTTATCTATTCGCCTTCTGAGGAGGAGCACGAGGCACACTTGAGAGTGGTGCTTGAGTTACTTAGAGCCCATAGGCTGTATGCCAAGTTTGGGAAGTGTGAGTTCTGGCTGAGGGAAGTCAAATTCTTAGGCCACGTGGTATCCGGGGAAGGGGTGTCTGTTGATACATCCAAGGTAGAGGCAGTGCAGGATTGGGCACAGCCTAAGAGTGTGTTTGAGATCCGCAGTTTTCTGGGATTGGCTGGGTATTACCGTCGGTTTGTGAAAGATTTCTCCAGGTTAGCGTCACCGTTGACTAGACTGACTCGGAAGGGAGTCAAGTTTGTGTGGAGTGAGACTTGTGAAAAGTCGTTCCAAGAGTTGAAAGTTAGATTGACCACCGCTCCGGTGTTGATTATTCCGGAGAGAGGGTTGGGTTATGCGGTTTATTGTGATGCCTCACGAGAGGGTTTGGGTTGTGTGTTGATGCAAGAAGGGAAAGTGGTAGCTTATGGCTCACGTCAGTTGAAAATACATGAGAAGAATTACCCCACACACGACCTAGAGTTAGCAGCAGTGATTTTTACCTTGAAAATCTGGAGGCACTACCTTTATGGTGAGAGGTTCGAGGTATTCTCGGATCATAAGAGTTTGAAGTATCTGTTTACCCAGAGAGACTTGAATTTGAGGCAGAGGAGGTGGATGGAGTTCATCGAGGATTATGATTTTGAATTGCACTATCATCCGGGAAAGGCCAATGTTGTGGCCGATGCCCTTAGTAGGAAGACCATTAGTGATGTAGCTTGTATAGCCATCCGGGAATGGGAGATGTTGGAAGCACTTGGCGAGTTTGATTTGCTACTGGGCGAATCTGTTGAGGCTGCGGCCTTGTTTTCTGTTGTTGCGCAGCCTACACTTGTGACACGAGTGTTAGAGGCACAGAGAGGTGACCTTGAGGTAGAATCCCTCCGAAAGAAGATCCCCAGTGGGAAAGTTGAGACGGGTTTGGCGGTGTATCCCGACCTGAGTGTGAGATACCGAGACCGTTTGTTTGTACCGGAGTCTTGCCGTGAGGAAGTACTCCGAGAGTTTCACCATTCGCGCCTTGCGGTGCATTCGGGAGGTACTAAGATGTATCAGGATTTGGGTCGTCAGTTTTGGTGGCGGGGTATGAAAAGAGATGTGGCTGTTTTCGTATCGAAGTGCCTTACTTGCCAGCAAGTGAAGGCCGAGCATCAGAGGCCAGCGGGTTTGTTGCAACCCTTGCCTATTGCCGAGTGGAAGTGGGAGCATGTCACTATGGACTTCGTTGTAGGTCTTCCGAGGACTCAACGGGGTAGTGATGCTATTTGGGTGGTTGTAGACCGGTTGACTAAGTCGGCGCACTTTATTCCTATGCGCGTGAGAGATTCGGTAGATCATCTTGCCGACTTGTATATTCGGGACGTAGTGAGATTGCACGGGGTCCCAGTGACGATCATCTCAGATAGAGATCCTCGTTTTACTGCTAGGTTGTGGCAGAGTTTGCAGAGTGCCTTGGGCACTAAGTTGACTTTTAGTACGGCCTATCATCCTCAGACTGACGGGCAGTCCGAGCGTACTATTCAGATCCTTGAGGATATGCTTCGGGGTTGTGTCCTGGACTTCAGTGGGACGTGGGAGAGGCACTTGCCTTTGGTAGAGTTTGCCTACAATAACAGTTTTCAGTCTAGCATCGGTATGGCACCGTTTGAGGCCTTGTATGGCCGACCGTGTAGGTCTCCAGTTTGTTGGGCCGAGGTGGGTGATGCACCTTTGTTGGGTCCGGAGTTGGTTAGGGAGACGACGGAGAAAGTTGAGCTTATCCGTAAGAGGCTTGTTACAGCCCAGAGTCGGCAGAAATCTTACGCTGACCGTAGGAGGAGACCTTTGGCGTTTGAGGTAGGCGATCATGTCTTTCTGAAGATATCACCTAGGCGAGGTCTGATGAGGTTTGGGAAGAGTGGGAAGTTATCCCCTCGGTTTATTGGTCCTTTTGAGATCCTTGAGAGGATTGGTGAGGTTGCTTATCGGTTAGCCTTACCGCCGCAGTTGTCCGGAGTACATGACATGTTTCATGTGAGTATGCTTCGGAAGTATGAGCCAGATCCATCACATGTGTTGGATTGGACCGATTTAGAGGTAGATGAGGATGCCTCGTATGAGGAGAGGCCGGTTCGGGTCTTGGATAGGCGGGATCAGGTCCTGCGTGGCAAGACCATTCCTTTGGTGAAAGTCTTGTGGAAACATCACGGAGTGGAGGAAGCCACTTGGGAACGTGAGTTGGGAGTCCGTGAGAAATATCCGGACTTGTTTGTTGATATGTAATCATGTATTTAAATTTTGAACTATTGTTGAACTTAAGAGCTGTTATATATGTCTTAAGTTGTGAAACATTGAAAATGTTTTGGTTATTGGAAGTATGTTTTGGAACTTGCCTCATATGGAAGTTGAATATAACATTATATATTATGATTGTATTGTTGAAATTGGAAAGTTAATGCATACTGCTAATGCATGTTGAAAGTACATATGTGATTTACATATTGTGAGATGCCTCTTGTTAAATGGAGGGGGTGACCGGTAATGGGTCGAAATGTTGAATGTTGTAGTGTAACATTGTTTAAAATGGAGGAAAACCTGTTTTTGAAAACTTGTGCTTAATTTCGGGGACGAAATTCTTTAAGGGGGGGAGGTTATAGCGATCCCGGGTTTACCCTTGTTGTACAGAGATCCGGACATGTGTCCGTGGATGTTGGTAGTGTTTATTATCTTGTTTACATCCTTTTTACTTAGTATTTGAGTTATGGGATGTGTTGGGTAGGTTTGTTACAGGTTGGTTGAGTTTAGAAACCAAAACTAGTTGCCCAGATTTTGACCTGTCCACTCGAGCGGGGGTTTTGGTGCTCGAGCGGAGAATACACCCATCCAGTTTTTTGTGCAGTGTTGTACGCTCGAGCGTGTAGTTGGCCGCTCGAGCGGAGCTGTATGAGTGGTCGCTCGAGCGTAGAGTTGGGGGCTCGAGCGGAGGCCTGGTTCTGCAAAAGTGCTGGGCGAGTGCATTCTGCGCTCGAGCGAGAGTTTGGCACTCGAGCGGAAGCCTGTGAGTGGACGCTCGAGCGGGGTGTTCTACGCTCGAGCGGAGACCTGGGTTAAAGTCCCGAATTTGTGACTCTTCAAATCACTTTTTCACTTTCTCTTCTCTCTCTTACTTTTCCTAAAGCACCATTGTTGAGCCTCTCTCTCTAGATACTACCTTCTCTCTAGGTTTTGATCTAGTAGGAGTGGTTTGCTCATCTTTGACCTTTACAAAAAAGTTGTTGATCGTTGAGGGCTTCTTTTTAATCTGAAAATTTCGGGTTTTGGAGCACGTTGGGTTTTGTCTTCTTCTCCCTTGAAGCTCCGAATTTGAGGTAGGGATATCCTACTCCTCTCTATGGATTTTGTCTTTAAATTTTGGTATTTTGAGATGTTGGGTTTGATTTGGTAATTTGGTGAAAGTTTGGGGCTTTTGTGCAATTTTACAAAAGTTGGGGTTTTACTCATAATAAACCTATATGCATGTTTGGCATAGAGAAATGGAATGAATGTGAAATCATTGATGAAAATGGGACCTAAGGGTTGAAATGTTAATTATGGGAATTGACCTAATTACATTGTTCAATTAATTGGGATAATTAATTGAGAAGAATGAGGAAATGAAATGTTGATTGAATATCCATTGTGCATTTATCTTCTGTTTAGAAATATCTGTTTTGGGCTATCGGTGGAGGATAGTCGTGATTGTTGTAGACAATGTATGATGATTAGGCAAACGGAAACTAATCAATGTAATGTGTCATGGAATTTGACGGTTGATTGAATACATTAACTGTATGTATTGAATGATAGTATATAGAACCAATGTGTTTGTGTACGTTATGTGTAGAGGAGGAGATGGGGGATGTACTCCGCGGTTTAGGGGAAGATGGGGGATGTACCTCTAAACCGGATAGTGTTGGGAGAAGATAGGGGATGAACTCCGTAGACACAGCTCATATGCTTGTCTAGAGAAGTGAAGATAGAGCTTATATGCTTATCTTTGTGATGTGTGGATGTAGCTTATATGCTTATCTGTGGATATTGTGGTTATACATATCTGTTGTAGAATGTGGATATAGCTTATATGCTTATCTGTGAATGTGGATATTGTTGTTATACATATCTGTTGAGAATGTGGATAGAGTTTATACGCCTATCTGTTGAAAAAGGGAAAATGAAAGGTAACTTGGACTCATAAGTCGTATGACATAAATATGTGATTTATGTGATTGTATCAGTGTTGGCCATCTATCAATTGCTAATATTTTAGTCATTGTTCATGGTTGGTTTAGTGTATTTCTACTGGGCTGTGGCTCACCCTATATGGGAATATCATTTTCAGGTGCAGGAAGCATGCCACCTCCAAGGACATAGCTTGGGAGGCTAGAGGCGGACTTAATGTTGTCGTTTTACTTTTTGGTGTATTACATGTAAATACAAGCCAAGGGCTTAATGTGTATGAGTTAGTACTCTTTTGTTGTAACCAAGTGCTAACTTGGAAAGATGTAAGCCCGTAGGGCATTTTGTTTTGATGATTAACATGTAATACTAATGTAATGGAGCTCTAATGTATAAAAGAATGTGGTTAGTTTATTTAACAACGCTTGTCTTATTTGTTGGGTTTAATGTTATTTTTTTTAGGGCGTTACAATAAAAATGAAAGTCGCATAAAATTAAAAATGGAAGTTCAATCCAGAAACCACTATACCTTAACGAACTATTTGGAAATTAAATAAAAAAAGGAAGTTTAATAGAAAAGTAAATTGAATAAAAATGGAGGTTGAATAAAAATAAAAACGAAAGTGGCAGAAAATTAAATATGGAAGTTCAATCCGAAAACCACTATACCTTAGTGATCTATTTTGAAATTAAATAAAAAAGGAAGTTTAATAGAAAAGTAAATTGAATAAAAATGAAAGTTGAATAAAAATAAAAAATGAAAGTTGCATAAAATTAGTAATGGAAATTCAATCCAAAAACCACTATGCCTTAACGATCTATTTGGAAATTAAATAAAAAACGAAGTTGAGTAGAAAAGAGACTTGAATAAAAAAGGAAGTTAAATAAAAATAAAAATGGAAGTTGCATAAAATTAAAAATGGAAGTTCAATCGAAAAACTACTATACCTTAACGATCTATTTGGAAATTAAATAAAAAATGAAGTTGAGTAGAAACGAAACTTGAATAAAAAAGAAAGTTAAATAAAAATAAAAATAGAAGTTGCAGAAAATTAAAAATGGAAAATCATTCCAGAAACCAGTATACCTTAACGATCTATTTAGAAATTAAAAAAAAAAAGGAAGTTTAAATGAAAAGTAAATTGAATAATAATGGAAGTAGAATAAAAATAAAAAGGAAAGTTGCGTAAAATTAAAAGTGGAAGTTCAATCCAGAAACCACTACACCTTAATGATCTATTTGAAAATTGAATAAAAAAGGAAGTTTAATAGAAACATAAATTGAATAAAAATGGAAGTAGAATAAAAATAAAAATGAAAGTTGCAGAAAATTAAACATGGAAGTTCAATCCAGAAACCAATATACCTTAACGATCAATTGGGAAATTAAATAAAAAAGGAAGTTTAATTGAAAAGTAAATTGAATAAAAGTGGAAGTTGAATAAAAATAAAAATGCAAGTTGTAGAAAATTAAATATGGAAGTTCAATCCAGAAACCACAATACCTTAATGATCGATTTGGAAATTAAATAAAAAAGGACGGTTAATAGAAAAGTAAACTAAATAAAAATGGAAGTAGAATAAAAATAAAAATGAAAGTTGCATAAAATTAAAAATGGTAGTTCAATCCAGAAACCATTATACGTTAACGATCTATTTGGAAATTAAATAAAAAATGATGTTTAATAGAAAAGTAAACTGAATTAAAATGGAAGTAGAATAAAAATAAAAATGAAAGTTGCATAAAATTAAAAATGGAAGTTCAATCCAGAAACCACTAGACCTTAACGATCTATTAGGAAATTAAATAAAAAAGGAAGTTTAATAGAAAAGTAAATTGAATAACAATGGAAGTTGAATAAAAATAAAAATGAAAGGTGCATAAAATTAAAAATGGAAGTTCAATCCAAAAACCACTGTACCTTAACGATCTATTTGGAAACTCAATAAAAAAGGAAGTTGAATAGAAAAGAAACTTGAATAAAAAAGAAAGTTAAATAAAAATAAAAATGGAAGTTGCAGAAAATTAAAAATGGAAGTTCATTCAAGAAACCACTACACCTTAACGATCTATTTAGAAATTAAATAAAAAAGGAGGTTTAATAGAAACGTAAATTGAATAAAAATGGAAGTTGAATAAAAATAAAAATGAAAGTTGCATAAAATTAAAAATGGAAGTTCAATCCAGAAACCACTATACCTTAACGATCTATTTGCAAATTAAATAAAAAAGGAAGTTTAATGGAAAAGTAAATTGAATAAAAATGGAAGTTGAATAAAAATAAAAATAAAAGTTGCAGAAAATTAAATATGGAAGTTCAATCGAGAAACCACTATACCTTAACGATCTATTTGGAAATTAAATAAAAAAGGATGTTTAATAGAATAGTAAACTGAATAAAAATAAAAATGAAAGTTGCATAAAATTAAAAATGGAAGTTCAATCCAGAAACCACTGTACCTTAACGATCTATTTGGAAATTAAATAAAAAAGGATGTTTAATAGAAAAGCAAACTGAATTAAAATGGAAGTAGAATAAAAAGAAAAATGAAAGTTGCATAAAATTAAAAAGGAAAGTTCAATCCAGAAACGACTTTACCTTAACGATCTATTTGGAAATTAAATGAAAAATGAAGTTTTATAGAAAAGTAAATTGAATAAAAATGGAAGTTGAATAAAAATAAAAATGAAAGTTGCATAAAATTAAAAATGGAAGTTCAATCCAAAAACCACTATACGTTAACGATCTATTTGGAAACTCAATAAAAAAGGAAGTTGAATAGAAAAAAAACTTGAATAAAACAGGAAGTTAAATAAAAATAAAAATGAAAGTTGCAGAAAAGTAAAAATGGAAGTTCATTCAAGAAACCACTATACCTAAACGATCTATTTAGAAATTAAACAAAAAAGGAAGTTTAATAGAAAAGTAAATTGAATTAAAATGGAACTAGAATAAAAATAAAAATGAAAGCTGCATAAAACTAAAAGTGGAAGTTCAATCCAGAAACCACTGTAGCTTAACGAACTATTTGGAAATTAATTAAAAAAGGAAGTTTAATAGAAAAGTAAATTGAATAAAAATGGAAGTTGAATGAAAATAAAAATGAAAGTTGCAGAAAATTAAATATGGAAGTTCAATCCGGAAACCATTATACCTTAATGATCTATTTGGAAATTAAATAAAAAAGGAAGTTTAATAGAAAACTAAATTGAATAAAAATGGAAGTTGAATAAAAATAAAAATGAAAGTTGCAGAAAATTAAATATGGAAGTTCAATCCAGAAACCACAATACCTTAACGATCGATTTGGAAATTAAATAGAAAAGGACGTTCAATAGAAAAGTAAACTGAATAAAAACGAAAGTAGAATAAAAATAAAAATGAAAGTTGCATAAAATTAAAAATGGAAGTTCAATCCAGAAACCATTATACGTTAACGATCTATTTGGAAATTAAATAAAAAATGATGTTTAATAGAAAAGTAAACTGAATTAAAATGGAAGTAGAATAAAAATAAAAATGAAAGTTGCATAAAATTAAAAATGGAAGTTCAATCTAGAAACCACTATAACTTAACGATCTATTTGGAAATTAAATAAAAAAGGAAGTTTAATAGAAAAGTAAATTAAATAACAATGGAAGTTGAATAAAAATAAAAATGAAAGGTGCATAAAATTAAAATTGGAAGTTCAATCCAAAAATCACTGTACCTTAACGATCTATTTGGAAACTCAATAAAAAAGGAAGTTGAATAGAAAAGAAACTTGAATAAAAAAGGAAGTTAAATAAAAATAAAAATGGAAGTTGCAGAAAATTAAAAGTGAAAGTTCATTCAAGAAACCACTATAACTTAACGATCTATTTAGAAATTAAATAAAAAAGGAGGTTTAATAGAAACGTAAATTGAATAAAAATGGAAGTTGAATAAAAATAAAAATGAAAGTTGCATAAAATTAAAAATGGAAGTTCAATCCAGAAACCACTATACCTTAACGATCTATTTGCAAATTAAATAAAAAAGGAAGTTTAATGGAAAAGTAAATTGAATAAAAACGGAAGTTGAATAAAAATAAAAATGAAAGTTGCAGAAAATTACATATGGAAGTTCAATCGAGAAACCACTATACCTTAATGATCTATTTGGAAATTAAATAAAAAAGATGTTTAAATGAAAAGTAAACTGAATAAAAATAAAAATGAAAGTTGCATAAAATTAAAAATGGAAGTTCAATCCAGAAACCACTGTACCTTAACAATCTATTTGGAAATTAAATAAAAAAGGATGTTTAATAGAAAAGTAAACTAAATTAAAATGGAAGTAGAATAAAAAGAAAAAAGAAAGTTGCATAAAATTAAAAATGAAAGTTCAATCCAGAAACGACTTTACCTTAACGATCTATTTGGAAATTAAATAAAAAAGGAAGTTTAATAAAAAAGTAAATTGAATAAAAATGGAAGTTGAATAAAAATAAAAATGAAAGTTGCATAAAATTAAATATGGAAGTTGAATCCAGAAACCACTATACCTTAACGATCTATTTGCAAATAGAATAAAAAAGGAAGTTTAATAGAAAAGTAAATTGAATAAAAATAAAAATGAAAGTTGCAGAAAATTAAATATGGAAGTTCAATCCGGAAACCACAATACCTTAATGATCTATTGTGAAATTAAATTAAAAAGGAAGTTTAATAGAAAAGTAAATTGAATAAAAATGGAATCTGAATAAAAATAAAAAATGAAAGTTGCATAAAATTAATAATTGAAGTTCAATCCAAAAACCTCTATGCCTTAACGATCTATTTGGAAATTAAATAAAAAACGAAGTTGAGTAGAAAAGAAACTTGAATAAAAAAGGAAGTTCAATCGAAAAACTACTATACCTTAACGATCTATTTGGAAATTAAATAAAAAACGAAGTTGAGTAGAAACGAAAATTGAATAAAAAAGGAAGTTAAATAAAAATAAAAATGGAAGTTGCAGAAAATTAAAAATGGAGGTTCATTCCAGAAACCAATATACCTTAACGATCTATTTAGAAATTAAATAAAAAAGAAAGTTTAATAGAAAAGTAAATTGAATAATAATGGAAGTAGAATAAAAATAAAAAGGAAAGTTGCATAAAATTAAAAGTGGAAGTTCAATCCAGAAACAACTACACCTTAACGATCTATTTGGAAATTGAATAAAAAAGGAAGTTTAATAGAAACGTAAATTGAATAAAAATGGAAGTAGAATAAAAATAAAAATGAAAGTTGCAGAAAATTAAAAATGGAAGTGCAACCCAAAAACCACTATACCTTAACGATCTATTTGGAAATTAAATAAAAAAGGAAATTTAATTGAAAAGTAAATTGAATAAAAATGGAAGTTGAATAAAAATAAAAATGAACGTTGCAGAAAATTAAATATGGAAGTTCAATCCAGAAACCACAATACCTTAACGATCTATTTGGAAATTAAATAAAAAAGATGTTTAATAGAAAGGTAAACTGAATAAAAACGGAAGTAGAATAAAAATAAAAATGAAAGTTGCATAAAATTAAAAATGGAAGTTCAATCCAAAAACCATTATACCTTAACGATCTATTTGGAAATTAAATAAAAAATGATGTTTAATAGAAAAGTAAACTGAATTAAAATGGAAATAGAAAATAAAAATGAAAGTTGCAGAAAATTAAATATGGAAGTTCAATCCGGAAACCATTATACCTTAATGATCTATTTTGAAATTAAATAAAAAAGGAAGTTTAATTGAAAAGTAAATTGAATAAAAATGAAAGTTGAATAAAAATAAAAATGAAAGTTGCAGAAAATTAAATATGGAAGTTCAATCCAGAAACCACAATACCTTAACGATCTACTTGGAAATTAAATAAAAAAGGAAGTTTAATTGAAAAGTAAATTGAATAAAAATGAAAGTTGAATAAAAATAAAAATGAAAGTTGCAGAAAATTAAATATGGAAGTTCAATCCAGAAACCACAATACCTTAACGATCTACTTGGAAATTAAATAAAAAATGATTTTTAATAGAAAAGTAAACTGAATAAAAATTGAAGTAGAATAAAAATAAAAATGAAAGTTGCATAAAATTAAAAATGGAAGTTCAATCCAGAAACCATTATACCTTAACGATCTATTTAGAAATTAAATAAAAAATGATGTTTAATAGAAAAGTAAACTGAATTAAAATGGAAGTAGAATAAAAATAAAAATGAAAGTTGCAGAAAATTAAATATGGAAGTTTAATCCAGAAACCAGTATACCTTAACGATTTATTTGGAAATTAAATAAAAAAGGAAGTTTAATTGAAAAGTAAATTGAATAAAAATGGAAGTTGAATAAAAATAAAAATTAAAGTTGCAGAAAATTAAATATGGAAGTTCAATCCAGAAACCACAATACCTTAACAATCTATTTGAAAAGTAAATAAAAAATGATGTTTAATAGAAAAGTAAACTGAATAAAAATTGAAGTAGAATAAAAATAAAAATGAAAGTTGCATAAAATTAAAAATGGAAGTTCAATCCAGAAACCATTATACCTTAACGATCTATTTGGAAATTAAATAAAAATGATGTTTAATAGAAAGTAAACTGAATTAAAATGGAAGTAGAATAAAAATAAAAATGAAAGTTGCATAAAATTAAAAATGGAAGTTCAATCCAGAAACCACTATACCTTAACGATCTATTTGGAAAGTAAATAAAAAAGGAAGTTTAATAGAAAAATAAATTGAATAAAAATGGAAGTTGAATAAAAATAAAAATGAAAGTTGCATAAAATTAAAAATGGAAATTCAATCCAAAAACCATTATACCTTAACGATCTATTTGGAAACTCAATAAAAAACGAAGTTGAATAGAAAAGAAACTTGAATAAAAAAGGAAGTTAAATAAAAATAAAAATGGAAGTTGCAGAAAATTAAAAATGGAAGTTCATTCAAGAAACCACTATACCTTAACGATCTATTTAGAAATTAAATAAAAAAGGAAGTTTAATAGAAACGTAAATTGAATAAAAATGAAAGTAGAATAAAAATAAAAATGAAAGTTGCATAAAATTAAAAATGGAAGTTCAATCCAAAAACCACTATACCTTAACGATCTATTTGGAAATTAAATAAAAAAAGAAATTGAATAGAAAAGAAACTTTAGTAAAAAAGGATGTTACATAAAAATAAAATTTGAAAATTAAATATGGAAGTTCAATCCGGAAACCACTATACGTTAACGATCTATTTGGAAATTAAATAAAAAAAAAGATGTTTAATAGAAAAGTAAATTGAATAAAAATGGAAGTTGAATAAAAATAAAAATTAAAGTTGCATAAAATTAAAAGTGGAAGTTCAATCCAAAAACCACTATACCTTAACGATCTATTTTGAAATTAAATAAAACAGAAAGTTTAATAGAAAAGTAAATTGAATAAAAATGGAAGTTGAATAAAATTAAAAATGAAAGGTGCATAAAATTAAAAATGGAAGTTCAATCCAAAAATCACTATACCTTAACGATCTCTTTGGAAAATGAATAAAAAAGGAAGTTTAATTGAAAAGTAAATTGAATAAAAATAAAAATGAGAGTTGCAGAAAATTAAATATGGAAGTTCAATCCAGAAACCACAATACCTTAACGATCTATTTGGAAATTAAATAAAAAAGGATGTTTAATAGAAAAGTAAACAGAATAAAAATGGAAGTTGAATATAAATAAAAACGAAAGTTGCAAAAAATTAAAAATGGTAGTTCAACCCAAAAACCACTATACCTTAACAATTTATTTGGAAATTAAATAAAAAAGGAAGTTTAACAGAAAAGTAAATTTAATAAAAATGGAAGTTGAATAAAAATAAAAATGAAAGGTGCATAAAATTAAAAATGGAAGTTCAATCCAAAAACCACTATACCTTAACGATCTCTTTGGAAATTAAATAAAAAAGGAAGTTTAATTGAAAAGTAAATTGAATAAAAATAAAAATGAGAGTTGCAGAAAATTAAATATGGAAGTTCAATCCAGAAACCACAATACCTTAACGATGTATTTGGAAATTAAATAAAAAAGGATGTTTAATAGAAAAGTAAACTGAATAAAAATTGAAGTAGAATAAAAATAAAAATGAAAGTTGCAGAAAATTAAATATGGAAGTTCAATCCAGAAACCACTATACCTTAACGATCTATTTGGAAATTAAATAAAAAAGGAAGTTTAATTGAAAAGTAAATTGAATAAAAATAAAAATGAAAATTGCAGAAAATTAAATATAGAAGTTCAATCCAGAAACCACTATACCTTAACGATCTATTTGGAAATTAAATAAAAAAGGATGTTTAATAGAAAAGTAAACTGAATAAAAATTGAAGTAGAATAAAAATAAAAATGAAAGTTGCCGAAAATTAAAAATGGAAGTTCAATCCAGAAACAATTATACCTTAACGATCTATTTGGAAATTAAATAAAAAATGATGTTTAATAGAAAAGTAAACTGAATTAAAATGGAAGTAGAATAAAAATAAAAATGAAAGTTGCATAAAATTAAAAATGGAAGTTCAATCCAGAAACCACTATACCTTAACGATCTATTTGGAAATTAAATAAAAAATGAAGTTTAATAGAAAAATAAATTGAATAAAAATGGAAGTTGAATAAAAATAAAAATGAAAGTTGCATAAAATTAAAAATGGAAATTCAATCCAAAAACCACTATACCTTAACGATCTATTTGGAAACTCAATAAAAAAGGAAGTTGAATAGAAAAGAAACTTGAATAAAAAAGGAAGTTAAATAAAAATAAAAATGGAAGTTGGAGAAAATTAAAAATGGAAGTTCATTCAAGAAACCACTATAGCTTAACGATCTATTTAGAAATTAAATAAAAAGGGAAGTTTAATAGAAACGTAAATTGAATAAAAATGGAAGTAGAATAAAAATAAAAATGAAAGTTGCATAAAATTAAAAATGGAAGTTCAATCCAGAAACCACTATACCTTAACGATCTATTTGGAAATTAAATAAAAAAAGGATGTTTAATAGAAAAATAAATTGAATAAAAATGGAAATTGAATAAAAATAAAAATGAAAGTTGCATAAAATTAAAAGTGGAAGTTCAATCCAAAAACCACTATACCTTAACGATCTATTTGGAAATTAAATAAAAAAGGAAATTTAATAGAAAAGTAAATTGAATAAAAATGGAAGTAGAATAAAAATAAAAATGAAAGTTGCAGAAAATTGAATATGGAAGTTCAATCCAGAAACCACTATACATTAACGATCTATTTGGAAATTAAATAACAAAGGAATTTTACTAGAAAAGTAAGTTGAATGAAAATGGAAGTTGAATAAAAATAAAAATGATAGTTGCATAAATTAAAAAATGGAAGTTCAATTCAGAAACCACTATACCTTAACGATCTTTTTGGAAATTAAATAAAAAAGAAAGTTTAATAGAAAAGGAAATTTAATAAAAATGGAAGTTGAATATAAATAAAAACGAAAGTTGCAAAAAATTAAAAATGGTAGTTCAACCCAAAAACCACTATACCTTAACGATTTATTTGGAAATTAAATAAAAAAGGAAGTTTAACAGAAAAGTAAATTTAATAAAAATGGAAGTTGAATAAAAATAAAAATGAAAGGTGCATAAAATTAAAAATGGAAGTTCAATCCAAAAACCACTACACCTTAACGATCTCTTTGGAAATTAAATAAAAAAGGAAGTTTAATAGAAAAGTAAGTTGAATGAAAATGGAAGTTGAATAAAAAGAAAAATGAAAGTTGCATAAATTGAAAAATGGAAGTTCAATCCAGAAACCACTATACCTTAACGATCTATTTGGAAATTAAATAAAAAAGGAAGTTTAATAGAAAAGTAAATTTAAGAAAAATGGACGTTGAATATAAATAAAAATGAAAGTTGCATAAAATAAAAAATGGAAGTACAACCCAAAAACCACTATACCTTAACGATTTATTTGGAAATTAAATAAAAAATGAAGTTTAATAGAAAAGTAAATTTAATAAAAATGGAAGTTGAATAAAAATAAAAAAGAAAGTTGCATAAAATTAAAAATAGAAGTTCAATCCAAAAACCACTATACCTTAACGATCTCTTTGGAAATTAAATAAAAAAGGAAGTTTAATAGAAAATTAAATTGAATAAAAATGGAAGTTGAATAAAAATAAAAATGAAAGTTGCATAAAATTAAAATTGGAAGTTCAATCTAGAAACCACTATACTTTAAAGATCTATTTTGAAATTAAATAAAAAATGAAGTTTAATAGAAAAGTAAATTGAATAAAAATGGAAATAGAATAAAAATAAAAATGAAAGTTGCAGAAAATTAAATATGAAAGTTCAATCCAGAAACCACTATACCATAACGATCTATTTGGAAATTCAATAAAAAGGGAAGTTTAATAGAAAAGTAAATTGAATAAAAATGGAAGTTGAATAAAAAAAAATGAAAGTTGCAGAAAATTAAATATGGAAGTTCAATTTAGAAACCACTATACATTAACGATTTATTTGGAAATTAAATAAAAAATGAAGTTTAATAGAAAAGTAAATTGAATAAAAATGGAAGTAGAATAAAAATAAAAATGAAAGTGCATAAAATTAAAATTGGAAGTTCAATCCAGAAACCACTATACCTCAAAGATCTATTTTGAAATTAAATAAAAAAGGATGTTTAATAGAAAAATAAATTAAATAAAAATGGAAGTTGAATAATAATAAAAATGAAAGTTGCAGAAAATTAAATATTGAAGTTCAATCCAGAAACCACAATACCTTAATGATCTAATTGGAAATTAAATAAAAAAGGAAATTTGTCACGCCCCACGTTTTATTACTCGAAGGCATTACCAAATTCATTAACTTAATTCAATTTCAAGGATAATATGCGGAAATAAACTTATACATTCAATCCGTAGAAGTGATTAACAATACTCTCATTCGTATGCAAAGTAAATATTACATGAACATACTTAATAAATTGCCCTTGGGCTTACATCACTTAAGGTACAAGAAGAAGGGTGTAACCCTTTTACAATAATGGCATTCCGCCAACATAACTGAGGCCCTGTGGCCAGTAAACAAGTAGAACCAAATCTTGCAGCTCAACTTGCTTAACACCTGAAAAAGATTCAACAACGTGGGATGAACATATAGTCCAGTAGGGAACTCAACATGATCCTCAACAATAACAACTTACAGATAGCTATGATCATGAACACTCATTCTCATACTAGAATAGTAATGTGACAGTTTATACAAAATATATATATATGAACTTTTCTCGAAAACAACCGTTTCATTCAACGCTACAAGTGGTTTGTCTTTCCTTTTTCCTTTCATTAACCCCCATTCCCAATCTTTCATAACATTAACAAATACTTAGGAAGTAATCTCACTAAGCCCGATACCCACTTCCATTTCCTACACATACTCAGATGTACCTTTTCAAACATGTTTATCTATAAAACATTCGTTCTCCTCCACACTTTCTGTAACGCCCTCGAAAATAAACCCATTAAATATATATAACATCAACATGCAATGTTAAAAAGGAAACAGTTCATTAAAATATTCATCAGTCTTACTAAACAAAAGCATTACATGTAACATCAAATTAAATGCCCTACAGGCTTACATCTTTCCAAGCCAACACTTGGACACAAAAGTATGAGTTCTAACCCAAATACAAATAATGCCCTAGGCTTGTGTGTTTACATGTACTAACAAATGAAAGCAAATAACTGAAAATAGTCTTCAAAATCCAAGTCCTTCCAAACTAAGTCCTTGGAGGTAGCTTATCACCTAAACCTGAAAATGATGTTCCCATATAGGGTGAGCCACAGCCCAGTAGAAATATACTAAACCAAATATAAGCATTGAATAAAGCAATAGCATTCAATAGATGGTTAACCAAGATAATCAATTACATCATTATCCAATCTCATGACATTATTGTCAACGACACGTTTCACTTTTCAACATTATCAATATGGCTCAGAACCTGGCCAAACTTACAACAGTGAATTATATATATATCATATTCACATTCTTCCAATGTCAACAAACAAATGAGACTCAAGCTCAAATCAAAACACTTCATACTTCCAGATTGATACACATTTTAGTGTTGTATCAATAAAAACACTTCTATAAAATAAGCACACATAAAAGTGATGCTAATGGAGTCCATCCCCTATCTCCTCCCAAACAAAATCCGGTTTAGAGGTCCATCCCCTATCTTCCCCTAAACCGTGGAGTACATCCCCTATCTCCTCCCACACAAAACAATGTATGCAAATGCAATGCTCAATCAATACATGTATTTTCTGTATTAATGCAATAGTCAAAATTAATGACTTAACCAATGTGATTAGTTTCAGTTATTCCTAATCCACATGGAATGTCTACAACAATCACGACTATCCTCCACCGATAGCCCAAAACAGTTATTTCTAGACTGGAAATAAATATAACAACAATTCAATAGGCGAGTGGTTTAAATTATCCCACTACACCATTTAATCAATGAATTCCTCAATTTCATGAGTTACACCAAATTCCCAAATTCCCTTAAACTAATTATACAAATTAATTTATCAATACAACTAGGGTTTTTCCCAAAATTACCAAAGTATCCCCAACATATCAAAATACCAAAACTTAGAACAAAACTTATAGAATGGAGTAGGAAATCCCTACCTCGAAGAAATAACCACAAAAGAGAAGATGGAGAAGAAGACCCAAACTCCAAAGTGCTCCAAACTACCAACAATTCAGATTAAAACGAAGCCCTCGACTCACACACTCTTTTTAATGAAGGATCTAGGGTAGAAACACACCCTAAGTGGATCAAATCTAAGAGAGAAGGTGAGTAGGGTGAGAGAGAAGTCAGACC
Organism: Camellia sinensis; assembly: GCF_055761805.1. Taxonomy (NCBI): domain Eukaryota; kingdom Viridiplantae; phylum Streptophyta; class Magnoliopsida; order Ericales; family Theaceae; genus Camellia; species Camellia sinensis. The sequence continues at coordinate 34,917,778 of NW_028128987.1, forward strand.
TTAGGGTTTGGAATCTAAAAAGAGGATGAAAAACTGATTAAAAACCCGCTGCTGTCTAATTAAACTGTGCAGGCTCGCTCGAGCGAAGACTTGGTCGCTCGAGCGACCAGACATAAAAACTCGCTCGAGCAAAGAAAATCTCGCTCGAGCCAAGAATGCAGTACTACAGGTCTATACTAGACGCAAACTCTCGCTCGAGCGACCAAACCCCGGCTCGAGCGACGAACCAAAAACACCAGCTCGCTCGAGCGACCAACTCCTCGCTCGAGCGAAGATCCAAAATTCTGGACAGCAACACTTGGTTTCTAAACCCAACCAACCTGAAACAAACCTGCCCAACACATCCTATAACTCCAAATAAGAAAATAAAGAATGACAATAACAATTATACAATAACAGAATCTACGGCCAACCTAAGTCCGGATACAATAATCAAATGGGAAAAGACCGGGGTTGCTATAACCTCCCCCCCTTAAAAGAATTTCATCCCCGAAATTAAGCATAAGTTTGTAAACAAAAACAAGTTTTTCTCAATTCTCAAAGATATTATATAACAACAATAAATATCTTGACCCAATACGGGTCACTTCATCTCTTTATCAAGGGGTATCTCACAATATATATAAAACAACATATATCTCAACCTGTATCATTATTATGCATTATTCCTTTCAATGTTAACAATTCCCATATCATATTCAATCGCATGATATATACAACACATTCAACAATGTACTCAACGGATGCAATGTTACACTAAACTTCTATAATGAAGCAAGTTTCAAGATACACCCATTTACCAAGACAAACTCAATGTTTTACAACTTAAGACATATATAAAGCTCTTAAATTCAACAATATAACAGAATCTAATTATAAGATTACAAATCAACAAACATGTCTGGATATTTCTGGCGGACTTCCAATTCACGTTCCCAAGTGGCTTCCTCCACTCCGTGATGTTTCCACAAAACTTTCACCAAAGGGATGGTTTTGCCTCGCAAAACTTGATCCCGCCTATCCAATACCCGAACCGGTCTCTCCTTATACGAGACATCCTCATCAACCACTAAATCGGTCCAATCCAACACATGTGATGGATCCGGCTCGTACTTCCGAAGCATACTCACATGAAACACGTCATGTACTCCGGACAGCTGCGGCGGTAAAGCTAACCGATAAGCAGCCTCGCCAACCCTCTCAAGGATCTCAAACGGACCAATGAACCGAGGGGACAACTTCCCGCTCTTCCCAAACCTCATCAAACCCCGCCTAGGTGATATCTTCAGAAAGACATGATCACCCACCTCAAACACCAAAGGTCTCCTCCTACGGTCTGCATAAGATTTCTGACAACTCTGTGCTGTAACAAGCCTCTTACGGATAAGCTCAACTTTCTCCGTCGTTTCCCTCACCAACTCCGGACCCAACAGAGGTGCATCACCCACCTTGGCCCAACAAACAGGAGATCTACACGGTCGGCCATACAAGGCCTCAAACGGTGCCATACCGATACTAGACTGGAAACTGTTGTTGTAGGCAAACTCCACCAACGGCAAGTGCCTCTCCCACGACCCACTAAAGTCTAGAACACAACCTCGAAGCATATCCTCAAGGATCTGAATAGTACGCTCAGACTGCCCATCAGTCTGAGGATGATAAGCCGTGCTAAAGGTCAACTTAGTGTCTAAGGCACTCTGCAAACTCTGCCACAACCTGGCAGTAAAACGAGGATCTCTATCTGAGACGATCGTCACTGGAACCCCGTGTAACCTCACTATGTCCCGAATGTACAAGTTGGCAAGATGATCGACTGAATCTCTCACGCGCATAGGAATAAAGTGCGCCGACTTAGTCAACCGGTCTACAACCACCCAAATAGCATCACTACCCCGCTGAGTCCTCGGAAGACCCACAACGAAGTCCATAGTGACGTGTTCCCACTTCCACTCGGCAATAGGCAAGGGTTGCAACAAACCCGCTGGCCTCCGATGTTCGGCCTTCACTTGCTGACAAGTAAGGCACTTAGATACAAAAGCTGCCACATCTCTCTTCATACCCCGCCACCAGAACTGGCGACCCAAATCCCGATACATCTTAGTGCCTCCCGGATGCACCGCAAGGCGTGAATGATGAAACTCTCGGAGTACCTCCTCTCGACAAGACTCTGGTACAAACAGACGGTCTCGGTATCTCACACTTAGGTCGGGATACACCGTCAAACCCTTCTCAACCTTCCCACCGAACATCTTCTCACGGAGGGTTTCTACCTCATAGTCACCCCTCTGAGCCTCTAACACTCGAGTCACGAGTGTAGGCTGTACAACAACAGAAAACAAGGCCGCAGCCTCAACGGATTCGCCCAGAAGTAAATTAAACTCCCCAAGTGCACCCAACATCTCCCATTCTCGGATGGCTATACTAGCTATGTCACCAACAGGTTTCCTGCTAAGGGCATCAGCCACCACATTGGCCTTTCCCGGATGATAATGCAACTCAAAGTCATAATCCTCTATAAACTCCATCCACCTCCTCTGCCTCAAGTTCAAGTCTTTCTGTGTAAATAGATATTTCAGACTCTTATGATCCGAGAATACCTCAAACCTCTCACCATAAAGATAATGCCTCCAAATCTTCAAGGCAAATATCACAGCTGCTAATTCTAAATCATGCGTAGGGTAATTCTGCTCGTGAGTTTTCAACTGACGTGAGCCATAGGCAATCACTTTCCCCTCCTGCATCAACACACAACCCAGACCCTCTCGTGAGGCGTCACAATAGACTGCATAACCCAACCCTCTCTCTGGAATAATCAAGACTGGAGCGGAAGTCAGTCTAACTTTCAACTCCTGGAACGACTTTTCACAAGTCTCACTCCATACAAATTTGACTCCTTTCCGAGTCAATCTAGTCAAAGGCGAAGCTAATCTGGAGAAATCTTTCACAAACCGACGATAATACCCAGCTAACCCCAGAAAACTGCGGATCTCAAACACACTCTTAGGCTGTGCCCAATCTTGCACCGCCTCAGTCTTGGATGTATCAACAGACACTCCTTCCCCAGAAACTACATGGCCTAAGAACTTGACCTCTTCTAGCCAGAACTCACACTTCCCAAACTTAGCATAAAGCTTATGGGCTCTAAGTAACTCGAGCACCACTCTCAAGTGTTCCTTGTGCTTCTCCTCTGAAGGTGAATAGATAAGGATGTCATCCACGAAGACGACTACAAAACGATCTAAAAATTCCCGAAATATTCGGTTCATCAAATCCATAAAAACTGCCGGTGCATTGGTGAGCCCAAATGGCATCACCAAAAACTCATAGTGGCCATACCGTGTACAGAATGCCGTCTTTGGAATATCCTCCTCCCTGACTCTTAACTGATGATAATCCGATCTCAAATCTATCTTCGAGAAACAACGGGAACCCTTCAACTGATCGAACAGATCATCTATACGAGGCATAGGGTACTTATTCTTAACCGTAGCCCCATTTAACTTCCGATAATCTATACAAAGTCTCAAAGCACCACCTTTCTTTTTAACAAAGAGGGCCGGTGCTCCCCACGGCGAAACACTAGGACGTATAAAACCCTTGTCTAGTAACTCTTGGAGCTGAATCTTCAACTCAACTAACTCGGCTGGGGCAAAACGATAAGGTGCCATAGAAATCAGCGCCATGCCGGGCACTAGGTCAATAGAGAATTCAATCTCTCGATGCGGTGGCAAACCAACAAGATCCTCGGGAAAGACGTCCAAGTACTCACAAACCACCCTTGGCAACACAATCCGAGTCTCATCATCCTCACCAATCGAAAGATTAGCAAGTAGACCACTAAGCTCACTCCGTCCTCGCGGAACATACCCCGGTGGCAACACATTACCAACCCGGTCCCCCAGAAAATGAAAATACTCTCCGCTCACGGTACAACAAGTGACCCTCTGGCGGTAGCAATCAATAACTGCCCGGTATGACGATAACCAGTCCATACCCAAAATAACATCGAAACCCCTCATAGGCATAACTACAAAGGAAAATGGGATTCTATGGTAATCAACCTCTATATCACAACCCCTAACACCTTGTTTCAAAATCAATTCACCCCCAAGAGGTGACACTACACAAATAGGAGATGCTAACTGTGCTAACTCCAACTCCAAAACAGATGCAAATGCAGCAGACACAAAGGAATGGGATGCACCTGTATCAATCAAAACATCAGCAACCGAGTTGCAGAACAAGAAGGTACCTCTCACAACTGATGGTGCCGGCACATGATCCTACGCGGTAACAGCATACACGTGCCCAGACGACCTCTGATCAACCTGCTTACCCCTAGGAGCATAAGATTGCTGCACCGACTGGGACGATGAAGCCCCCTGATTGGCCCTCGAGGCCTGACCCGACTGAGCTGGCTGCTGACCCTGAATCGGCCTCAAACCAGATGCACCAGGTGTGCCACCCAACTGCGGGAAATACCTCTTCATATGCCCCGGCTGGCCACACTGATAACACGAGAGTGGCTGGCCTCTACCCTGGCCCTGGCTCTGAGATCGAGCCGAAGATGATGCTGCTCTCTGCACTCCTCTCCTCTGAGGACAAACTGGAGACTTGTGGCCCAGCTGGCCACACTTGAAACATGTAATGTCTCCCTGACTGCCTTTCCCCAAACTAGCACTCGGCACAGGAAAAGTCGATCTAGAAAAGCTACCCTGAGACTGCTGAGGATTAAAACCCTTCTGTCTCCTACCATCACTCTGACCATCCTGACTCCTCTTGGAGCCCTTCTGTCCTTCCTCGTCCTCCTGCATCATGATCTCCATATGGGCTGCAGCATCGACCATACGCCCATAATCCCGAATCATAGTTCCCCCAACTCTTAGCTTGAGGCCACGCCTCAACTTCTTCTCAAACTCGATACAACGGCGTTCCTCAGACGCCACCAACTCAGGTGCAAACCTGGACAACCTAGTAAATGCAGCCTCAAACTCGGCCGCTGAAGAACTCGACTGTTTAAGCTGGCAGAACTGGTCTCTCAGCTTTTCCCTAACTGCTGGAGATAAGAACTTTTCCTGGAAAGCATTCACAAAAGCCTCCCATGTACCTCCTATACGACCCTTAGTGAACTTCCACCACTGACCCGCATCCCCCTTCAACTGGAAAGATGCCAAGGTCACTTTTAACCCCTCGTCTTCGATGCCAAGCATCTCAAACGTCTTCGTTGTCTGTTCGAGCCATTCATCTGCCTTAAGCGGCTCTTTTGGATCACCCACAAATTCATCCGGATTAGACCGGAAGAACTCCCTCTTCAGAAAGGAAGGTCCTGTGTCTGCAGCAACATCCCGAGCTTGATTCTCAGCTCTGAGAATGCCTACTGACTCCCTGAATGCCCCCGCTATCTCTCGGGCTAGAGCGCCCATAGCCTGCTGGCCTACTGGCTCGGCCACATCGGCCTAGCCAATTCCCTCCTGAACTACTAGAATCTCCTCTAGCACAGGCACCTCCTGCCTACCCGGCCTACCACGCCTACCGCGTCCTCGTCCTCGTCCTGACATCCTAATAAAGGAAACAAAGACATTAGCACATTAATAAATGTGCCGAAACTAAACACTCGTGTCCTAATGCATGGGACAACAATAATTCATTCCACGTAAGCACATAATCACATAAGCACCTACGAATTTCATTCCTGGATAATGATAGTCCCAATGCGTTGCTATAGTTCCGGTTGGAAGCAGCAGTGATCAAGTGCCTTTCCAACAAGACTACTAGAAACTCAAGGGTCCAATCAACATCCTAGAAACTACATTCCATACCCACATAATCACATAAACATGTTATCACATAAGCATATAACATTACACTAAGTCTCCATCAAACGAGACGAACCCAATGTGATACTAATCACTTCCCACGTACCCAAGGTATTCAAACCCGGTACGCTCTGATACCAAGTTGTAACGCCCTCGAAAATAAACCCATTAAATATATATAACATCAACATGCAATGTTAAAAAGGAAACAGTTCATTAAAATATTCATCAGAGTCTTACTAAACAAAAGCATTACATGTAACATCAAATTAAATGCCCTACAGGCTTACATCTTTCCAAGCCAACACTTGGACACAAAAGTATGAGTTCTAACCCAAATACAAATAAAGCCCTAGGCTTGTGTGTTTACATGTATTAACAAATGAAAGCAAATAACTGAAAATAGTCTTCAAAATCCAAGTCCTTCCAAACTAAGTCCTTGGAGGTAGCTTATCACCTAAACCTGAAAATGATGTTCCCATATAGGGTGAGCCACAGCCCAGTAGAAATATACTAAACCAAATATAAGCATTGAATAAAGCAATAGCATTCAATAGATGGTTAACCAAGATAATCAATTACATCATTATCCAATCTCATGACATTATTGTCAACGACACGTTTCACTTTTCAACATTATCAATATGGCTCAGAACCTGGCCAAACTTACAACAGTGAATTATATATATATCATATTCACATTCTTCCAATGTCAACAAACAAATGAGACTCAAGCTCAAATCAAAACACTTCATACTTCCAGATTGATACACATTTTAGTGCTGTATCAATAAAAACACTTCTATAAAATAAGCACACATAAAAGTGATGCTAATGGAGTCCATCCCCTATCTCCTCCCAAACAAAATCCGGTTTAGAGGTCCATCCCCTATCTTCCCCTAAACCGTGGAGTACATCCCCTATCTCCTCCCACACAAAACAATGTATGCAAATGCAATGCTCAATCAATACATGTATTTTCTGTATTAATGCAATAGTCAAAATTAATGACTTAACCAATGTGATTAGTTTCAGTTATTCCTAATCCACATGCAATGTCTACAACAATCACGACTATCCTCCACCGATAGCCCAAAACAGTTATTTCTAGACTGGAAATAAATATAACAACAATTCAATAGGCGAGTTGTTTAAATTATCCCACTACACCATTTAATCAATGAATTCCTCAATTTCATGAGTTACACCAAATTCCCAAATTCCCTTAAACTAATTATACAAATTAATTTATCAATACAACTAGGGTTTTTCCCAAAATTACCAAAGTATCCCCAACATATCAAAATACCAAAACTTAGAACAAAACTTATAGAATGGAGTAGGAAATCCCTACCTCGAAGAAATAACCACAAAAGAGAAGATGGAGATGAAGACCCAAAACTCCAAAGTGCTCCAAACTACCAACAATTCAGATTAAAACGAAGCCCTCGACTCACACACTCTTTTTAATGAAGGATCTAGGGTAGAAACACACCCTAAGTGGATCAAATCTAAGAGAGAAGGTGAGTAGGGTGAGAGAGAAGTCGGACCTTAGGGTTTGGAATCTAAAAAGAGGATGAAAAATTGATTAAAAACCCGCTGCTGTCTAATTAAACTGGGCAGGCTCGCTCGAGCGAAGACTTGGTCGCTCGAGCGACCAGACACAAAAACTCGCTCGAGCGAAGAAAATCTCGCTCGAGCCAAGAATGCAGTACTACAGGTCTATACTAGACGCAAACTCTCGCTCGAGTGACCAAACCCCGGCTCGAGCGACGAACCAAAAACACCAGCTCGCTCGAGCAACCAACTCCTCGCTCGAGCGAAGATCCAAAATTCTGGACAGCAACACTTGGTTTCTAAACCCAACCAACCTGAAACAAACCTACCCAACACATCCTATAACTCCAAATAAGAAAATAAAGAATGACAATAACAATTATACAATGACAGAATCTACGGCCAACCTAAGTCCGGATACAATAATCAAATGGGAAAAGACCGGGGTCGCTATACTTTCCAAAAGACAAAAATGACATTTTGGTTTGTTTCGATTACTATCATAACTATACATGCATATCTTTGTAAAAATATAAATTTACAACCCACCAACATGTATACAATCAACCAATGGAGTAACTTGGTCCTCCGAACTGTAACCAATCAAATCCATGATATTTTCAGTTACAACGCAACAACAACAATCCCATTTCGCTCTACTAGCTATGTGCGTAGTAAGCCAACAATACACCCCACTCAACAACATTAACAACAAGCCAGTTTACCAGGCGCTAGCTGGAGGGGTATGGTACCTTCGATTATTAGCGCAGTCAGTTCTCCAGGCGCTAGCTGGAAGGGTATGATACCTTTGATTCTAAGCGGGTCAGTTCTCCAGGCACTAACTGGAAGGGTATGATACCTTTGATTCTCAGCGCGGGGCACAACACCAACAATCACAGCACATCAAGGCATAACCAACATGTATAATGCATATACATAAACTATCAAGACACCAGCAATGTGTTAAAGTATATGAACATATATCTACCTCTTCCCAAGCAAGCATATATATATATATATAATGTATCTCAATAATTCATCACATACGATGTTCCATTAACAATGGTATAATGCATACACGACAATTCAACACAACCATGTCATCCTCCACCGATGACCAAGGACAAAACCTCTAGATGCAAATATATTGTACATCTATTAACAGACTCAATTATCATGAGATCACAAACCCATTAACAACCCAAGCATGGTAGTTACAATTTATTCCCCCCCAATGTGTACACTCGACACGCATGATACAACAATCCAATTCCTAGATTTATTTTCTATGACTCACATAGAGTTAAAGTTTCATTCTTCACTTTCAGAATCAATTTTCATAATTTTCCAAATCAATATGTTCCACCACTTATTCCAAAAACACTTTTCTCATTTTCCCAAAATCAATTCCATTCCTTCCATAACCTTCCAAACTAATTATGCAAATTAAATCATAAACATTAAATTAGGGTTTTTCTATATTTCAACAACAACATGCTATTTCATGCCACAAATAGTCCAATGAACACCCAAAGACAATAAATCCATTTTTTTTTATCAACCAACTCTAGGTTCCCTCATGATTTTCAAATAAACCCAACATGGTACAATTTTCATGCAATATAAAAATTACCACATGTCTATCTATAGACGAAGTATTGAAAAGGAACAAGGAGAATCCCTACCTCAAATGGAGAACTCAAATGGAGAAGATGACCCGAAATCAAAGTGCTCCAAATCCCAAATTTCTTGGATCACAATGAAGCCCTCGACGATCAACACACTTCTTACAAAGGCTCAAGGTGAGGAAAACACTCTAGCTAGATCAATCCTAAGAGAGAAGTTAGGTTTTAGAGTGAGGTGCTCTCCAATGGCTTTTTTCAGAAAAGTAAGAGAGAGAAAGGAAATCAAAAAGTGATTCAAAAAGCTGAATCTCGGTGTGTTATACAGGTCGACCTGCTCGAGCGTCGAACTCCCCGCTCGAGCGTCACTCACAGATTCCCGCTCGAGCGCCAAAACCCCCCGCTCGAGCGGCGGACACCACCATCCAGAAGTTTTGCAGAACAGGTCCCCGCTCGAGCGTCCAACTCCCCGCTCGAGCGTCACACTCAAACTCCCGCTCGAGCGTCAAACCTCACGCTCGAGAGTCCAACACTACAGAGGAAGTACAGGGAAGGTGATTTTCCCTCTCGAGCGCCGAAACCCCCGCTCGAGCGGAGAGGCCAAAAACTGGGCAAAGATTCTAAGTTTTAAAACACAACCAACATAACTCAACAAGTCTAACACAACCCAAAACTCTAAGATAAAGAGTAAGGGACAGAAAAGAGAATGAGACAACAACAACAAATCTACGGAACCGAGTCCGGATTACAGTTCAATAACAACAGGGAATATCGGGATCGCTATAAAGTTTAATAGAAAAGTAAATTGAATAAAAATGGAAGTTGAATAAAAATAAAAATGAAAGTTGCATAAAATGAAAAATGGAAGTTCAATCCAGAAACCACTATACCTTAAAGATCTATTTTGAAATTAAATAAAAAAGGATGTTTAATAGAAAAGTAAATTGAAAAATGGAAGTTGAATAAAAATAAAAATAAAAGTTGCATAAAATTAAAAATGGAAGTTCAATCCAGAAACCACTATACCTTAACGATCTATTTTAAAATTAAATAAAAAATGAAGTTCAATAGAAACGTAAATTGAATAAAAATAGAAGTTGAATAAAAATAAAAATGAAACTTGCAGAAAATTAAATATGGAATTTCAATCCAGAAACCACTATACCTTAACGATCTATTTGGAAATTAAATAAAAAAGGAAGTTTAATAGAAAAGTAAATTGAATAAAAATGGAAGTTGAATAAAAATAAAAATAAAAGTTGCATAAAATTAAAAATGGAAGTTCAATCGAAAAACCACTATACCTTAATGATCTATTTGGAAATTAAATAAAAAACGAAGTTGAGTAGAAACGAAACTTGAATAAAAAAGGAAGTTCAATAAAAATAAAAATGGAAGTTGCAGAAAATTAAAAATGGAAGTTCATTCAAGAAACCAATATACCTTAACGATCTATTTAGAAATTAAATAAAAAAGGAAGTTTAATAGAAAAGTAAATTAAATAAAAATGGAAGTAGAATAAAAACAAAAAGGAAAGTTGCATAAAATTAAAACAGGAAGTTCAATCCCGAAACCACTATACCTTAACGATCTATTTGGAAATTAAATAAAAAAGGAAGTTTAATAGAAAAGTAAATTGAATAAAAATGGAAATAGAATGAAAATAAAAATGAAAGTTGCAGAAAATTAAAAATGGAAGTTCAATCCAGAAACCACTATACCATAACAATCTATTTGGAAATTCAATAAAAAAGGAAGTTTAATAGAAAAGTAAATTGAATAAAAATGGAAGTTGAATAAAAAAAAAAATGAACGTTGCAGAAAATTAAATATGGAAGTTCAATCCAGAAACCACTATACATTAACAATTTATTTGGAAATTAAATAAAAAAGGAAGTTTAATAGAAAAGTAAATTGAATAAAAATGGAAGTAGAATAAAAATAAAAATGAAAGAAACCACTATACCTTAAAGATCTATTTTGAAATTTAATAAAAAAGGATGTTTAATAGAAAAGTAAATTGAATAAAAATGGAAGTTGAATAAAAATAAAAATGAAAGTTGCAGAAAATTAAATATGGAAGTTCAATCCAGAAACCACTATACATTAACGATTTATTTGGAAATTAAATAAAAAAGGAAGTTTAATAGAAAGGTAAATTGAATAAAAAAGGAAGTAGAATAAAAATAAAAATGAAAGTGCATAAAATTAAAATTGGAAGTTCAATCCAGAAACCACTATACGTCAAAGATCTATTTTGAAATTAAATAAAAAAGGATGTTTAATAGAAAAGTAAATTGAATAAAAATGGAAGTTGAATAAAAATAAAAATGAAAGTTGCAGAAAATTAAATATCGAAGTTCAATCCGGAAAGCACAATACCTTAACGATCTATTTGGAATTTAAATAAAAAAGGAAGTTTAATAGAAAAGTAAATTGAATAAAAATGGAAGTTGAATAAAAATAAAGATAAAAGTTGCATAAAATTAAAAATGGAAGTTCAATCGAAAAACCACTATACCTTAACGATCTATTTGGAAATTAAATAAAAAACGAAGTTGAGTAGAAACGAAACTTCAATAAAAAAGGAAGTTCAATAAAAATAAAAATGGAAGTTGCAGAAAATTAAAAATGGAAGTTCATTCAAGAAACCAATATACCTTAACGATCTATTTAGAAATTAAATAAAAAAGGAAGCTTAATAGAAAAGTAAATTGAATAAAAATGGAAGTAGAATAAAAATAAAAAGGAAAGTTGCAAAAAATTAAAAGGGGAAGTTCAATCCCGAAACCACTATACCTTAACGATCTACTTGGAAATTAAATAAAAAAGGAAGTTTAATAGAAAAGTAAATTGAATAAAAATGGAAATAGAATGAAAATAAAAATGAAAGTTGCAGAAAATTAAATATGGAAGTTCAATCCAGAAACCACTATACCATAACGATCTATTTGGTAATTCAATAAAAAGGGAAGTTTAATAGAAAAGTAAATTGAATAAAAATGGAAGTTGTATAAAAAAAAAATGAAAGTTGCAGAAAATTAAATATGGAAGTTCAATCCAGAAACCACTATACATTAACGATTTATTTGGAAATTAAATAAAAAAGGAAGTTTAATAGAAAAGTAAATTGAATAAAAATGGAAGTAGAATAAAAATAAAAATGAAAGTTGCATAAAATTAAAAATGGAAGTTAAATCCAGAAACCACTACACCTTAAAGATCTATTTTGAAATTAAATAAAAAAGGATGTTTAATAGAAAAGTAAATTGAATAAAAATGGAAGTTGAATAAAAATAAAAATGAAAGTTGCAGAAAATTAAATATGGAAGTTCAATCCAGAAACCACTATACATTAACGATTTATTTGGAAATTAAATAAAAAAGGAAGTTTAATAGAAAAGTAAATTGAATAAAAATGGAAGTAGAATAAAAATAAAAATGAAAGTGCATAAAATTAAAATTAGAAGTTCAATCCAGAAACCACTATACCTCAAAGATCTATTTTGAAATTAAATAAAAAAGGATGTTTAATAGAAAAGTAAATTGAATAAAAATGGAAGTTGAATAAAAATAAAAATGATAGTTGCAGAAAATTAAATATGGAAGTTCAATCCGGAAAGCACAATACCTTAACGATCTATTTGGAATTTAAATAAAAAAGGATGTTTAATAGAAAAGTAAATTGAATAAAAATGGAAGTTGAATAAAAAGAAAAATCAAAGTTGCAGAAAATTAAATATGGAAGTTCAACCCAGAAACCACTATACCTTAACGATATATTTCGAAATTAAATAAAAAAGGATGTTTAATAGAAAACTAAACTGAATTTAAATGGAAGTTGAACAAAAATAAAAATGAAAGTTCAATCCAGAAACCACTATACCTTAAAGATCTATTTTAAAATTAAATAAAAAAGGAAGTTTAATAGAAACGTAAATTGAATAAAAATAGATGTTGAATAAAAATAAAAATGAAAGTTGCAGAAGATTAAATATGGAAGTTCAATCCAGAAACCACTATACCTTAACGATCTATTTGGAAATTAAATAAAAAAGGAAGTTTAATAGAAAAGTAAATTGAATAAAAATGGAAGTTGAATAAAAATAAAAATGAAAGTAGCATAAAATTAAAAATGGAAGTTCAATCCAAAAACCAATATACCTTAACGATCTATTTGGAAATTAAATAAAAAAGGAAGTTGAGTAGAAAAGCAACTTGAATAAAAAAGGAAGTTAAATAAAAATAAAAATGGAAGTTGCAGAAAATTGAAAATGGAGGTTCATTCCAGAAACCACTATACCTTAACGATCTATTTGAAAATTAAATAAAAAAGGAAGTTTAATAGAAAAGTAAATTGAATAAAAATGGAAGTAGAATGAAAATAAAAATGAAAGTTGCATGAAATTAAAAATGGAAGTTCAATCCAGAAACCACTATACCTTAGCGATCTATTTGGAAATTAAATAAAAAAGGAAGTTTAAAAGAAAAGTAAATTGAATTAAAATGGAAGTAGAATAAAAATAAAAATGAAAATTGCATAAAATTAAAAATTTAAGTTCATTCCAGAAACAACTATACCTTAACGAACTATTTGGAAATTAAATAAAAAAGCAAGTTTAATAGAAAAGTAAATTGAATAAAAATGGAAGTTGAATAAAAATAAAAATGAAAGTTGCAGAAAATTAAATATGGAAGTTCAATCCAGAAACCACTATACATTAACGATTTATTTGGAAATTAAATAAAAAAGGAAGTTTAATGAAAAAGTAAATTGAATAAAAATGGAAGTAGAATAAAAATAAAAATGAAAGTGCATAAAATTAAAATTGGAAGTTCAATCCAGAAACCACTATACCTCAAAGATCTATTTTGAAATTAAATAAAAAAAGAAGTTTAATAGAAAAGTAAATTGAATAAAAATGGAAGTTGAATAAAAATAAAAATGAAAGTTGCAGAAAATTAAATATGGAAGTTCAATCCAGAAACCACAATACCTTAACGATCTATTTGGAATTTAAATAAAAAAGGAAGTTTAATTGAAAAGTAAATTGAATAAAAATGGAAGTAGAATGAAAATAAAAATGAAAGTTGCATAAAATTAAAAATGGAAGTTCAATCCAGAAACCACTATACCTTAGCGATCTATTTGGAAATTAAATAGAAAAGAAAGTTTAAAAGAAAAGTAAATTGAATTAAAATGGAAGTAGAATAAAAATAAAAATGAAATTTGCATAAAATTAAAAATTTAAGTTCAATCCAGAAACAACTATACCTTAACGAACTATTTGGAAATTAAATAAAAAAGGAAGTTTAATAGAAAAGTAAATTGAATAAAAATGGAAGTTGAATAAAAATAAAAATGAAAGTTGCAGAAAATTAAATATGGAAGTTCAATCCAGAAACCACTATACCTCAATGATCTATTTGGAAATTAAATAAAAAAGGAAGTTTAATAGAAAAGTAAATTGAATAAAAATGGAAGTTGAATAAAAATAAAAACGAAAGCTGCATAAAATTAAAAATGGAAGTTCAATCCAAAAACCACTATACCTTAACGATCTATTTGGAAATTAAATAAAAAAAGGAAGTTGAGTAGAAAAGAAACTTGAATAAAAAAGGAAGTTAAATAAAAATAAAAATGGAAGTTGCAGAAAATTAAAAATGGAAGTTCATTCAAGAAACCACTATACTTTAACGATGTATTTAGAAATTAAATAAAAAAGGAAGTTTAATAAAAATAAAAATGAAAGTTGCATAAAATTAAAAATGGAAGTTCAATCCAAAAACCTATAGCGATCCCGGGTTTACCCTTGTTGTACAGTGATCCGGACATTTGTCCGTGGATGATAGTAGTTGATTATTACCTGGTGTACATCCTTTCTTACTTTGTATTTGGGTTATGGGATGTGTTGGGCAGGTTTGTTACAGGTTGGTTGAGTTTAGAAACCAAAACTAGTTGCCCAGATTTTGACCTGTCCGCTCGAGCGGGGGTTTTGGCGCTCGAGCAGGAGTTTCACCCATCCAGTATTTCCTGTGCAGTGTTCAACACTCGAGCGTGGGATTGGCCGCTCGAGCGGGATTGTGTGAGTGCCGTTCGAGCGGGGAGTTGGAAGCTCGAGCGGGAGACCTGTCTGCAAAAGTGCTGGGAGTGTGCATCCGGAGCTCGAGCTAGGGATTGGCCGCTCGAGCGGGAGTCTGTGAGTGCCGCTCGAGCGGAGAGTTTGACGCTCGAGCGGGGCGACTTTTATATAAATCCGAGATCCGACTTTTGGATCACTTTTTCAAGATCTTTTCTCTCTCTTACTTTTCCAAAAAGCCATTGTCAGAGCTTCTCACTCTAAAACCGGCCCTTCTCTCTTAGATTTGATCTAGTAGGAGTTGTTTGCTCACTTTTGGTCTTTACGAAAGTTGTGTTGATCGTCGAGGGCTACATTTTAATCTGAAAATTTCAGAATTTGAAGCATTTTGGTTTTGGTCTTCATCTCCAGTGGAGCTCAAACTTTGAGGTAGGGATATCCTACTCCTCTTTATGAACTTTGTCTTTAAATTTTAGTATTTTGAGATGTTGGGGTTGGTTTAGTAATTTGTGAAAGTTTGGGGGCTTTTGTGTAAATTTACAAGAGTTGAGGTTTTAACTATATCAAACCTAGATGCATGTTTGGCATGGAAAATGTGAAATTAATGTTAAGATATTAATGAAAATGGAACCTAAGGGTTGTAATGTAAATTATGAAAAATACCCTAATTACATTGGTTAATTAATTTGCATAATTAATTATGAGAAATGAGGAATTGATTTGGGAAGTCATGGGATAAAAGGGTGTAGTTAGATTATTTACCACTCACCGAGTTGGAATGTTGATTATATATCCATTGTTGCAATTATTTTCTGTATAGAAATAACTACTTTGGGCTATCGGTGGAGGATAGTCTTGATTGTTGTAGAAAATGCATGATGATTAGGCAAACTAAAACTAATCACCGGAATGTGTCATTGAGTATGACGGTTGAATGAATACATTAAATGTTATGTATTGGTTGATGATGTGTATAATTATTGTTTATATGCATTGTGTTGTGTTGGAGGAGATACAGGATGTACTCCGCGGTTTAGGGGAAGCTAGGGGATGGACCTCTAAACCGGATGTTGTTGGGAGGAGATAGGGGATGGACTCCGTAGATAGAGCTCATATGCTTATCTAGTGATGTATTGACAGAGCTCATAAAAATGGAAGTTGAATAAAAGGAAAAATGAAAGTTGCATAAAATTAAAATTGAAAGATCGATCCAAAAACCACTATACCTTAACGATCTATTTGGAAATTAAATAAAAAAGGACGTTGTGTAGAAAAGAAACTTGAATAAAAAAGGAAGTTAAATAAAAATTAAAATGGAAGTTGCAGAAAATTAAAAATAGAAGTTCATTAAAAAAACCACTATACCTTAACGATCTATTTGGAAATTAAATAAAAAAGGAAGTTTAATAGAAAAGTAAATTGAATAAAAATGGAAGTAGAATAAAAATAAAAATGAAAGTTGCATAAAATTAAAAATGGAAGTTCAATCCAGAAAACACTATACCTTAACGATTTGGAAATTAAATAAAAAAAGGAAGTTTAATAGAAAAGTAAATTGAATAAAAATAGAAGTTGAATAAAAATAAAAATGGAAGTTCAATCCAAAAACCACTATGCCTTAACGATCTATTTGGAAATTCAATAAAAAAGGAAGTAGAGTAGAAAAGAAACTTGAAGAAAAAAGGAAGTTAAATAAACATAAAAATGGAAGTTACAGAAAATTAAAACTGGAAGTTTATTCAAGAAACCACTATACCTTAATGATCAATTTAGAAATTAAATAAAAAAGTAAGTTTAATGGAAAAGTAAATTGAATAAAAATGGAAGTAGAATAAAAATAAAAATAAAAGTTGCATAAAATTAAAAGTGGAAGTTCAATCCAGAAACCACTATACCTTAACGATCTATTTGCAAATTAAATAAAAAAGGAAGTTGAGTAGAAAAGAAAGTTGAATAAAAAAGGAAGTTATATAAAAATAAAAATGGAAGTTGCAGAAAATTAAAAATGGAAGTTCATTCCAGAAACCACTATACCTTAACGATCTATTTGGAAATTAAATAAAAAAGGAAGTATAATAGAAAAGTAAGATGAATAAAAATGGAAGTAGAATGAAAATAAAAATGAAAGTTGCATAAAATTAAAAATGGAAGTTCAATCCAGAAACCACTATACCTTAACGAACTATTTGGAAATTAAATAAACAAGGAAGTTTAATGGAAAAGTAAATTGAATAAAAATGGAAGTTGAATAAAAATAAAAATGAAAGTTGCAGAAAATTAAATATGGAAGTTCAATCCAGAAACCACTATACCTTAATGATCTATTTGTAAATTAAATAAAAAAGGAAGTTTAATAGAAAAGTAAATTGAATAAAAATAGAAGTTGAATAAAAATAAAAATGATAATTGCATAAAATTAAAAATAGAAGTTGAATCCAAAAACCACTATACCTTAACGATCTATTTGGAAATTAAATAAAAAAGGACGTTTTGTAGAAAAGAAACTTGAATAAAAAAGGAAGTTAAATAAAAATTAAAATGGAAGTTGCAGAAAATTAAAAATGGAAGTTCAATCCAAAAACCACTATACCTTAATGATCTATTTGGAAATTAAATAAAAAAGGAAGGTTAATAGAAAAGGAAATTGAATAAAAATGGAAGTAGAATAAAAATAAAAATGAAAGTTGCATAAAATTAAAAATGGAAGTTCAATCCAGAAACCACTATACCTTAACGATCTATTTGGAAATTAAATAAAAAAGGAAGATCAATAGAAAAGTAAATTCAATAACAATGGAAGTTGAATAAAAATAAAAATGAAAGTTGCAGAAAATTAAATATGGAAGTTCAATCCAGAAACCACTATACCTTAACGATCTATTTGATAATTAAATAAAAAAGGCAGATCAATAGAAAAGTAAATTGAATAAAAATAGATGTTGAATAAAAATAAAAATGAAAGTTGCATAAAATTAAAACTGGAAGTTCAATCCAGAAACCACTATACCTTAACGATCTATTTGGAAATTAAATAAAAAAGGAAGTTTAATAGAAAAGTAAATTGAAAAAAAATGGATGTAGAATAAAAATAAAAATGAAAGTAGCAGAAAATTAAATATAGAAGTTCAATCCAGAAACCACTATACCTTAACGATCTATTTGGAAATTAAATAAAAAAGGGTGTGTAATAGAAAATTAAACTGAATAAAAATAGAAGTTGAATAAAAATAAAAATGAAAGTTGCGTAAAATTAAAAATGGCAGTTCAATCCAGAAACCACTATACCTTAACGATCTATTCGGAAATTAAATAAAAAACGAAGTTTAATAGAAAAGTAAATTGAATAAAAATAGAAGTTGAATAAAAATAAAAATGAAAGTTGCCGAAAATTAAATATGGAAGTTCAATCCAGAAACCACAATACCATAACGATCTATTTGGAAATTAAAAAAAAAAAAGATGTTTAACAGAAAAGTAAACTGAATTAAAATGGAAGTAGAATAAAAATAAAAATGAAAGTTGCATAAAATTAAAAATGGAAGTTCAATCCACAAACCACTATACCTTAAAGATCTATTTTGAAATTAAAAAAAATGGAAGTTTAATAGAAACTAAATTGAATAAAAATGGAAGTTGAATAAAAATAAAAATAAAAGTTACAGAAAATTAAATATGGAAGTTCAATCCAGAAACCACTATACCTTAACGATCTATTTGGAAATAAAAGAAAAAAGGAAGTTGAATAGAAAAGTTAATTGAATAAAAATGGAAGTAGAATGAAAATAAAAATGAAAGTTGCATAAAATTAAAAACGGAAGTTCAATCCGGAAACCACTATACCTTAACGAACTATTTGGAAATTAAATAAAAAATGAAGTTTAATAGAAAAGTAAATTGAATAAAAATGGAAGTTGAATAAAAATAAAAATGAAAGTTGCATAAAATTAAAAATGGAAGTTCAATCCAAAAACCACTATACCTTAACGATCAATTTGGAAATTAAATAAAAAACGAAGTTGAGTAGAAAAGAAACTTGAATAAAAAAGGAAGTTAAATAAAAATAAAAATGGAAGTTGCAGAAAATTAAAAATGGAAGTTTATTCAAGAAACAACTATACCTTAACGATCTATTTAGAAATTAAGTAAAAAAGTAAGTTTAATAGAAAAGTAAATTGAATAAAAATGGAAGTAGAATAAAAATAAAAATGAAAGTTGCATAAAATTAAAAGTGGAAGTTCATTCCAGAAACCAATATACCTTAACGATCTATTTGCAAATTAAATAAAAAAGGAAGTTGAGTAGAAAAGAAACTTGAATAAAAAAGGAAGTTGAATAAAAATAAAAATGAAAATTGCATAAAATTAAAAATGGAAGTTCAATCCAAAAACCACTATACCTTAACGATCAATTTGGAAATTAAATAAAAAAGGACGTTTTGTAGAAAAGAAACTAGAACAAAAAGGGAAGTTAAATAAAAATTAAAATGGAAGTTGCAGAAAATTAAAATTGGAAGTTCAATCCCGAAATCACTATACCTTAATGATCTATTTTGAAATTAAATAAAAAAGGAAATTTAATAGAAAAGTAAATTGAATAAAAATGCAAGTAGAATAAAAATAAAATTGAAAGTTGCATAAAATTAAAAATAGAAGTTCAATCCAGAAACCACTATACCTTAACGATCTATTTGGAAATTAAATAAAAAAGGAAGATCATTGGAAAAGTAAATTGAATAACAACGAAAGTTGAATAAAAATTAAAATGAAAGTTGCAGAAAATTAAAAATGGAAGTTCAATCCAAAAACCACTATACCTTAACGATATATTTGGAAATTCAATAAAAAGGAAGTTGAGTAGAAAAGAAACTTGAATAAAAAAGGAAGTTAAATAAACAGAAAAATAGTAGTTGCAGAAAATTAAAAATGCAAGTTCATTCAAGAAACCACTATACCTTAACGATCTATTTAGAAATTAAATAAAAAAGGAAGTTTAATAGAAAAGTGAATTGAATAAAAATGGAAGTAGAATAAAAATAAAAATGAAAGTTGCATAAAATTAAAAATGGAAGTTCAATCCAGAAACCACTATACCTTAACGATCTATTTGCAAATTAAATAAAAAAGGAAGTTTAATAGAAAAGTAAATTGAATAAAAATGGAAGTTGAATAAAAATAAAAATGAAAGTTGCAGAAAATTGAATATGGAAGTACAATCCAGAAACCACTATACCTTAACGATCTATTTGGAAATTAAATAAAAAAGGAAGTTTAATAGAAAAGTAAATTGAATAAAAATGGAAATGGAATAAAAATAAAAATGAAAGTTGCATAAAATTAAAAGTGGAAGTTCCATCCAGAAACGACTATACCTTAACGATCTATTTGGAAATTAAATAAAAAAGGAAGTTTAATAGAAAAGTAAATTGAATAAAAACGGAAGTAGAATAAAAATAAAAATAAAAGTTGCAGAAAATTAAATATGGAAGTTCAATCCAGAGACCACTATACCTTAACGATCTATTTAGAAATTAAATAAAAAAGGAAGTTTAATAGAAAAGTAAATTGAATAAAAATGGAAGTAGAATAAAAATAAAAATGAAAGTTGCATAAAATTAAAAATGGAAGTTCAATCCAAAAACCACTATACCTTAACGATCTATTTGGAAATTAAATAAAAAAGGAAGTTTAATAGAAAAGTAAATTGAATAAAAATGGAAGTTGAATAAAAATAAAAATGAAAGTTGCATAAAATTAAATATGGAAGTACAATCCAGAAACCACTATACCTTAACGATTTATTTGGAAATTAAATAAAAAAGGGTGTATAATAGAAAAGTAAACTGAATAAAAATGGAAGTTGAATAAAAATAAAAATGAAAGTTGCATAAAATTAAAAATGAAAGTTCAATCCAGAAACCATTATACCTTAACGATCTATTTGGAAATTAAATAAAAAAGGAAGTTTAATAGAAAAGTAAATTGAATAAAAATGGAAGTTGAATAAAAATAAAAATTATAGCGACCCCGGTCTTTTCCCATTTGATTATTGTATCCGGACTTGGGTTCCGTTTATTCTGTCATTGTATATTTGTTGTTGTCGTCCTTTATTTTCTCATTTGGAGTTATAGGATGTGTTGGGCAGGTTTGTTTCAGGATTGGTTGGGTTCGTAAACCAAGTGTTGTTGTCCAGTTTTTGGGTTGGTCGCTCGAGCCAGGATTCGATCGCTCGAGCGAGGTTTGTTTTTTGTGTCTTCTGGCTCGATCCAGATGCTTCGCTCGAGCGAGCGATTGCGTCTGGGTTAGACCTGAGGGCAGTGCTTATTCGCTCGAGCGAGATTTTCTTCGCTCGAGCGAGCGAGGTGTATGTTTTCGAGTTCCTCGCTTGAGCGAGCATTCTGTCGCTCGAGCGTGATGCTGGGTTGCAGACCTGAAGCATTGTAGTTTTGGCTTGAGCGAGCTGTTCTTTGCTCGAGCGAGGTTTTCGTGTGTCTGGTCGCTCGAGCGACAAAGTCTTCGCTCGAGCAAGCCTGTCAGGTTTAAATAGGCAGCAGCGTGTTTCAGATCAGTTTTTCATACACTTTCATATTCCAAAACCCTAGTTACGAGTTCTCTCTCCCTCTACACACCTTCTCTCTTATGATTGATCTACTTAGAGTGAGTTTCTACCTTAGATCCTTTATTAAAAAGATAGAGTGAGTCGAGGGCTTCCATTTAATCTGAACATTTGGTGATTTGGAGCACATTGGAATTTGGGTATTCATCTCTATCTTCTCCATTCGGGTTATTTTCTTCGAGGTAGGGATTTCCTACTCCATCTTATAAGTTTTGTTCTAAGTTTTAGTATCTTGATATGTTGGGGGTACTTTGGTAATTTTGGGAGAAACCCTAGTTGTATTAATAAATTAATTTGTATAATTAATTTAAGGAAATTGGGGAAATATGGTTAAATTCATGGAATTGAGGAATTCATTGATTAAATGGTGTAGTTGGATAATTTAAATCACTTGCCTATTGAATTGTGGATATATTTATTTTCAGTTTAGAAATTACTGTTTTGGGCTATCGGTGGAGGATAGCCGTGATTGTTGTAGACACTGCATGTGGATTAGGGATAACTGAAACTAATCATTGATTAAGTCATCAATTTTGACTGCTGAATTAATACAGACATTATGTGTATTGATTGTGTTGTATATGTTATGTGTTTACATACATTGTTTTGTGTGGGAGGAGATAGGGGATGTACTCCACGGTTTAGGGGAAGATAGGGGATGGACCTCTAAACCGGATTTTTGTTTGGGAGGAGATAGGGGATGGACTCCATTAGCATCACTTTTATGTGTGCTTATTTATATTGAAGTGTTTTTATTGATACAGCACTAAAATGTGTATCAAACTGGAAGTATGAAGTGTTTTGATTTGAGCCTGAGTCTCATTTGTTTGTTGACATTGGAAGAATGTGAATATGATATATATATAGTTCACTGTTGTAAGTTTGGCCAGGTTCTGAGCCATATTGATAATGTTGGAAAGTAAAACGTGTTTTAGACATTAGTGTCATGAAACAGTTTAATGATATAATTGATTATCTTGGTTAACCATCTATTGAATGCTATTGCTTTATTCAATGCTTATATTTGGTTTAGTATATTTCTACTGGGCTGTGGCTCACTCTTTATGGGAACATCATTTTCAGGTCCAGGTGATAAGCTACCTCCAAGGACTTAGCTTGGAAGGATTTGGATTTTGAAGACAATCTTTAGTTATTTGTTTTTATTTGATAAACATTCAAGCCTAGGGCTTTATTTTGTATTTGAGTTAGAACTCATATTTTTGTGTCCAAGTGTTGGCTTGGAAAGATGTAAGCCCATAGGGCATTTAATTTGATATTACATGTAATGTTTTTATTTAGTAATACTCTGATGAATGAGATAATGAATTGTTTTCTTTTAATATTGCATGCCAATGATATATATATGATGGGTTTATTTTGAGGGTATTACAAAAATGAAAGTTGCAGAAAATTAAATATAGAAGTTCAATCCAGAAACCACAATACCATAACGATCTATTTGGAAATTAAAAAAAAAAAGGATGTTTAACAGAAAAGTAAACTGAATTAAAATGGAAGTAAAATAAAAATAAAAATGAAAGTTGCATAAAATTAAAAATGGAAGTTCAACCCACAAACAACTATACCTTAAATATCTATTTTGAAATTAAATAAAAATGGAAGTTTAATAGAAACATAAATTGAATAAAAATGGAAGTTGAATAAAAATAAAAATGAAAGTTGTAGAAAATTAAATATGGAAGTTCAATCCAGAAACCACTATACCTTAACGATCTATTTGGGAAATAAAGAAAAAAGGAAGTTGAATAGAAAAGTTAATTGAATAAAAATTGAAGTAGAACGAAAATAAAAATGAAAGTTGCAGAAAATTAAAAATGGAACTTCATTCAAGAAACCACTATCCCTTAACGATCTATTTAGAAATTAAATAAAAAAGGAAGTTTAATAGAAAAGTAAATTGAATAAAAACGGAAGTAGAATAAAAATAAAAATGAAAGTTGCATAAAATTAAAAGTGGAAGTTCCATCCAAAGACCATTATACCTTAACGATCTATTTGGAAATTAAATAAAAAAGGAAGTTTAATAGAAAAGTAAATTGAATAAAAATGGAAGTAGAAAAAAATAAAAATGAAAGTTGCAAAAAATTAAAAATGGAAGTTCAATCCAGAAACCACTATACCTTAACGATCTATTTGCAAATTAAATAAAAAATGAAGTTTAATAGAAAAGTAAATTGAATAAGAATGGAAGTAGAATAAAAATAAAAATGAAAGTTGCAGAAAATTAAATATGGAAGTTCATTCCAGAAATCACAATACCTTAACGATCTATTTGGAAATTAAATAAAAAATGATGTTTAATAGAAAAGCAAATTTAATAAAAATGGAGGTTGAATAAAAATAAAAACGAAAGTTGTAGAAAATTAAAAGTGGAAGTTCATTTCAGAAACCACAATACCTTAACGATCTATTTGGAAATTAAATAAAAGAGGAAGTTTAATAGGAAAGTAAATTGAATAAAAATGGAAGTTGAATAAAAATAAAAATGAAAGTTGCATAAATTTAAAAATGGAAATTCATTCCAGAAACCACTATACCTTAACTATCTATTTGAAAATTAAATAAAAAAGGAAGTTGAGTAGAAAAGATACTTGAATAAAAAAGGAAGTTAAATAAAAATAAAAATGGAAGTTGCAGAAAATTAAAAATGGAAGTTCATTCCAGAAACCACTATACCTTAACGATCTATTTGGAAATTAAATAAAAAAGTAAGTTTAATAGAAAAGTAAATTGAATAAAAATGGAAGTAGAATAAAAATAAAAATGAAAGCTACATAAAATTAAAAGTGGAAGTTCACTCCAGAAACCACTATACCTTTACGATCTATTTGCAAATTAAATAAAAAAGGAAGTTGAGTAGAAAAGAAACTTGAATAAAAAAGGAAGTTGAATGAAAATAAAAATGAAAATTGCATAAAACTAAAAATGAAAGTTCAATCCAAAAACCACTATACCTTAACGATCAATTTGGAAATTAAATAAAAAAGGACGTTTTGTAGAAAAAAAACTTGAACAATAAAGGAAGTTAAATAAAAATTAAAATGGAAGTTGCAGGAAATTAAAAATGGAAGTTCAATCCCGAAACCACTCTACCTTAATGATCTATTTGGAAATTAAATAAAAGAGGAAGTTTAATAGAAAAGAAATTGAATAAAAATGGAAGTAGAATAAAAATAGAAATGAAAGTTGCATAAAATTAAAAATGGAAGTTCAATCCAGAAACCACTATACATTAACGAACTATTTGGAAATTAAATAAACAGGGAAGTTTAATGGAAAAGTAAATTGAATAAAAATGGAAGTTGAATAAAAATAAAAATGAAAGTTGCAGAAAATTAAATATGGAAGTTCAATCCGGAAACCACTATACCTTAATGATCTATCTGGAAATTAAATAAAAAAGGAAGTTTAATAGAAAAGTAAATTGAATAAAAATGGAAGTTGAATAAAAATAAAAATGAAAATTGCATAAAATTAAAAATGGAAGTTCAATCCAAAAACCACTATACCTTAACGATCTATTTGGAAATTAAATAAAAAAGGACGTTTTGCAGAAAAGAAACTTGAATAAAAAAGGAAGTTAAATAAAAATTAAAATGAAAGTTGCCGAAAATTAAAAATGGAGGTTCAATCCAGAAACCACTATACCTTGATGATCTATTTGGAAATTAAATAAAAAAGGAAGGTAAATAGAAAAGTAAATTGAATAAAAATGGAAGTAGAATAAAAATAAAAATGAAAATTGCATAAAATTAAAAGTGGAAGTTCAATCCAGAAACCACTATACCTTAACGATCTGTTTGGTAATTAAATAAAAAAGGAAGATCAGTAGAAAAGTAAATTGAATAACAATGGAAGTTGAATAAAAATAAAAATGAAAGTTGCAGAAAATTAAATATGGAAGTTCAATCCAGAAACCACTATACCTTAACGATCTATTTGGAAATTAAATAAAAAAGGAAGTTTAATAGAAAAGTAGATTGAATAAAAATAGATGTTGAATAAAAATAAAAATGAAAGTTCCATAAAATTAAAAGTGGAAGTTCAATCCAGAAACCACTATACCTTAACGATCTATTTGGAAATTAAATAAAAATGGAAGTTTAATAGAAAAGTAAATTGAAAAAAAATGGAAGTAGAATAAAAATAAAAATGAAAGTAGTAGAAAATTAAATATGAAAGTTCAATCCAGAAACAACTATACCTTAACGATCTATTTGGAAATTAAATAAAAAAGGGTGTTTAATAGAAAATTAAACTGAATAAAAATGGAAGTTTAATAAAAATAAAAATGAAAGTTGCATAAAATTAAAAATGGAAGTTCAATCCAGAAACCACTATACCTTAACGATCTATTCGGAAATTAAATAAAAAAGGAAGTTTAATAGAAAAGTAAATTGAATAAAAGTGGAAGTTGAATAAAAATAAAAATGAAAGTTGCAGAAAATTAAATATGGAAGTTCAATCCGGAAACCACTATACCTTAATGATCTATTTGGAAATTAAATAAAAAAAAGGAAGTTTAACAGAAAAGTAAACTGAATTAAAATGGAAGTAGAATAAAAATAAAAATGAATGTTGCGTAAAATTAAAAGTAGAAGTTTAATCCACAAACCACTATACCTTAAAGATCTATTTTGAAATTAAATAAAAATGGAAGTTTAATAGAAACGTAAATTGAATAAAAATGGAAGTTGAATAAAAATAAAAATGAAAGTTGCAGAAAATTAAATATGGAAGTTCAATCCAGAAACCACTATACCTTAACGATCTATTTGGAAATTAAAGAAAAAAGGAAGTTGAATAGAAAAGTTAATTGAATAAAAATGGAAGTAGAATGAAAATAAAAATGAAAGTTGTATAAAATTAAAAATGGAAGTTCAATCCAGAAACCATTATACCTTAACGAACTGTTTGGAAATTAAATAAAAAAGGAGTTTAATAGAAAAGTAAATTGAATAAAAATGGAAGTTGAATGAAAATAAAAATGAAAGCTGTAGAAAATTAAATATGGAAGTACAATCCAGAAACCACTGTACCTTAACGATCTATTTGGAAATTAAATAAAAAAGGGTGTTCAATAGAAAAGTAAACTGAATAAAAATGGAAGTTGAATAAAAATAAAAATGAAAGTTGCATAAAATTAAAAATGGAAGTTCAATCCGGAAACCACTATACCTTAACGATCTATTTGGAAATTAAATAAAAAAGGAAGTTTAATAGAAAAGAAAATTGAATAAAAAGGGAAGTTGAATAAAAAAAAAATAATGTTGCAGAAAATTAAATATCGAAGTTCAATCCAGAAACCACAATACCATAACGATCTATCTGGAAATTAAAAAAAAAAGGATGTTTAACAGAAAAGTAAACTGAATTAAAATGGAAGTAGAATAAAAATAAAAATGAAAGTTGCATAAAATTAAAAATGGAAGTTCAATCCACAAACCACTATACCTTAAAGATCTATTTTGAAATTAAATAAAAATGGAAGTAGAATAAAAATAAAAATGAAAGTTGCAGAAAATTGTATATGGAAGTTCAATCCAGAAACCACTATACCTTAACGATCTACTTGGTAATTAAAGAAAAAAGGAAGTTGAATAGAAAAGTTAATTGAATAAAAAATGAAGTAGAATGAAAATAAAAATGAAAGTTGCAGAAAATTAAAAATGGAACTTATTCAAGAAACCACTATCCCTTAACGATCTATTTAGAAATTAAATAAAAAAGGAAATTTAATAGAAAAGTAAATTGAATAAAAATGGAAGTAGAATAAAAATAAAAATGAAAGTTGCATAAAATTAAATATGGAAGTTCAATCCAGAGACCGCTATACCTTAACGATCTATTTAGAAATTAAATAAAAAAAGAAGTTTAATAGAAAAGTAAATTGAATAAAAATGGAAGTAGAATAAAAATAAAAATGAAAGTTGCATAAAATTAAAAATGGAAGTTCAATCCAGAAACCACTATACCTTAACGATCTATTTGGAAATTAATTAAAAAAGGAAGTTTAATAGAAAAGTAAATTGAATAAAAATAAAAATGAATGTTGCAGGAAATTAAATATCGAAGTTCAATCCAGAAACCACAATACCATAACGATCTATTTGGAAATTAAAAAAAAAAAGATGTTTAACAGAAAAATAAACAGAATTAAAATGGAAGTACAATAAAAATAAAAATGGAAGTTGCATAAAATTAAAAATGGAAGTTCAATCCAGAAACCACTATACCTTAACGATCTATTTGGAAATTAATTAAAAAAGGAAGTTTAATAGAAAAGTAAATTGAATAAAAATGGAAGTTGAATAGAAATAAAAATGAATGTTGCCGGAAATTAAACATCGAAGTTCAATCCAGAAACCACAATACCATAACGTTCTATTTGGAAATTAAAAAAAAAAGATGTTTAACAGAAAAGTAAACTGAATTAAAATGGAAGTAGAATAAAAATAAAAATGAAAGTTGCATAAAATTAAAAACGGAAGTTCAATCCACAAACCACTATACCTTAAAGATCTATTTTGAAATTACATAAAAATGGAAGTTTAATAGAAACGTAAATTGAATAAAAATGGAAGTTGAATAAAAATAAAAATGAAAGTTGCAGAAAATTAAATATGTAAGTTCAACCCAGAAACCACTATACCTTAACGATCTATTTAGAAATTAAAGAAAAAAGGAAGTTTAATAGAAAAGTAAATTGAATAAAAATGGAAGTAGAAAAAAAATAAAAATGAAAGTTGCATAAAATTAAAAATGGAAGTTCAATCCAAAAACCACTATACCTTAACGATCTATTTGGAAATTAAATAAAAAAGGAAGTTTAATAGAAAAGTAAATTGAATAAAAATGGAAGTTGAATAAAAATAAAAATGAAAGTTGCATAAAATTAAAAATGGAAGTTCAATCCAGAAACCATTGTACCTTAACGATCTATTTGGAAATTAAATAAAAAAGGAAGTTTAATAGAAAAGTAAATTGAATAAAAATGAAAGTTGCAGAAAATTAAATATGGAAGTTCAATCCAGAAATCACTATACATTAACGATCTATTTGGAAATTAAATAAAAAAGGAAGTTTAACAGAAAAGTAAATTGAATAAAAATGGAAGTTGAATAAAAATAAAAATGAAAATTGCATAAAATTAAAAATGGAAGTTCAATCCAAAAACCACTATACCTTAACGATCCATTTGGAAATTAAATAAAAAAGGACATTGTGTGGAAAAGAAAATTGAATAAAAATGGAAGTTGAATAAAAAAAAATGAATGTTGCAGAAAATTAAATATCGAAGTTCAATCCAGAAAACACAATACCATAACGATCTATTTGGAAATTAAAAAAAAAAGGATGTTTAACAGAAACGGAAGTAGAATAAAACTGGAAGTTGAATAAAAATAAAAATGAAAGTTGCATAAAATTAAAAATGGAAGTTCAATCCACAAACCACTATACCTTAAAGATCTATTTTGAAATTCAATAAAAATGGAAGTTGAATAAAAATAAAAATGAAAGTTGCAGAAAATTATATATGGAAGTTCAATCCAGAAACCACTATACCTTAACGATCTATTTGGTAATTAAAGAAAAAAAGGAAGTTGAATAGAAAAGTTAATTGAATAAAAATTGAAGTAGAATGAAAATAAAAATGAAAGTTGCAGAAAATTAAAAATGGAACTTCATTCAAGAAACCACTATCCCTCAACGATCTATTTAGAAATTAAATAAAAAAGGAAGTTTAATAGAAAAGTAAGTTGAATAAAAATGGAAGTAGAATAAAAATAAAAATGAAAGTTGCATAAAATTAAAAATGGAAGTTCAATCCAAAAACCACTACACCTTAATGATCTATTTGGAAATTTAATAAAAAAGGAAGTTGAGTAGAAAAGAAACTTGAATAAAAAATGAAGTTAAATAAACATAAAAATGGAAGTTTCAGAAAATTAAAAATGGAAGTTCATTCAAGAAACCACTATACCTTAGCGATCTATTTTGAAATTAAATAAAAAAGGAAATTTAATGGAAATGTAAATTGAATAAAAATGGATGTTGATTAAAAATAAAAATGAAAGTTGTAGAAAATTAAATATGGAAGTTCATTTCAGAAACCACAATACCTAAACGATCTATTTGGAAATTAAATAAAAAAGGAAGTTTAATAGAAAAGTAAATTGAATAAAAATGGATGTTGAATAAAAACAAAAATGAAAGTTGCAGAAAATTAAATATGGATTTTCAATCCAGAAACCACTATACCTTAGCGATCTATTTGGAAATTAAATAAAAAAGGAAGTTTAATAGAAAAGTAAATTGAATAAAAATGGAAGTAGAATAAAAATAAAAATGGGAGTTGAAGAAAATTAAATATGGAAGTTTATTCCAGAAACCACAATACCTTAACGATGTATTTGGAAATTAAATAAAAAAGGAAGTTTAATAGAAAAGTAAATTGAATAAACATGGAACTAGCATAAAAATAAAAGTGAAAGTTGCAGAAAATTAAATATGGAAGTTCATTTCAGAAACCACAATACCTTAACGATCTATTTGGAAATTAAATAAAAAAAGGAAGTTTAATAGAAAAGTAAATTGAATAAAAATGGAAGTTGAATAAAAATAAAAATGAAAGTTGCATAAAATTAAAAATGGAAGTTCATTCCAGAAACTACTATACCTTAACGATCTATTTGGAAATAAAATAAAAAAGGAAGTTGAGTAGAAAAGATACTTGAATAAAAAAGAAGTTAAATAAAAATAAAAATGGAAGTTGCAGAAAATTAAAAATGGAAGTTCATTCCAGAAACCGTCATACCTTAACGATCTATTTGGAAATTAAATAAAGAAGGAAGTTTAATAGAAAAGGAAATAGAATAAAAATGGATGTTGAATAAAAATAAAAACGAAAGTTGCAGAAAGTTAAATACGGATGTTCAATCTAGAAACCACTATACCTTAGCGATCTATTTGGAAATTAAATAAAAAAGGAAGTTTAATAGAAAAGTAAATTGAATAAAAATGGAAGTAGAATAAAAATAAAAATGAAAGTTGCAGAAAATTAAATATGGAAGTTCATTCCAGAAACCACAATACCTTAACGATCTCTTTGGAAATGAAATAAAAAAATGATGTTTAATAGAAAAGTAAACTTAATAAAAATGGAAGTTGAATAAAAATAATAATGAAAGTTGTAGAAAATTAAATATGGAAGTTCATTTCAGAAACCACAATACCTTAACGATCTATTTGGAAATTAAATAAAAAATGAAGTTTAATAGAAAAGTTAATTGAATAAAAATGGAAGTTGAATAAAAATAAAAATGAAAGTTGCATAAAATTAAAAATGGAAGTTCATTCCAGAAACTACTATACCTTAACGATCTATTTGGAAATCAAATAAAAAAGGAAGTTGAGTAGAAACGATACTTGAATAAAAAAGGAAGTTGAATAAAAATAAAAATGGAAGTTCAGAAAATTAAAAATGGAAGTTCATTCCAGAAACCCCTATACCTTAACGATCTATATGGAAATTAAATAAAGAAGGAAGTTTAATAGAAAAGAAAATTGAATAAAAATGGATGTTGAATAAAAATAAAAATAAAAGTTGCAGAAAATTAAATATGGATGTTCAATCCAGAAATCACTATACCTTAGCGATCGATTTGGAAATTAAATAAAAAAGAAAGTTTAATAGAAAAGTAAATTGAATAAAAATGGAAGTAGAATAAAAACAAAAATGAAAGTTGCAGAAAATTAAATATGGAAGTTCATTTCAGAAACCACAATACCTTAACGATCTATTTGGAAATTAAATAAAAAAGGAAGTTTAATAGAAAAGTAAATTGAATAAAAATGGAAGTTGAATAAAAATAAAAATGAAAGTTGCATAAAATTAAAAATGGAAGTTCATTCCAGAAACCACTATACCCTAACGATCTGTTTGGATATCAAATAAAGAAGGAAGTTGAGTAGAAAAGATACTTGAATAAAAAAGGAAGTTAAATAAAAATAAAAATAGAAGTTGCAAAAAATTAAAAATGGAAGTTCATTCCAGAAACCGCTATACCTTAACGATCTATTTGGAAATTAAATAAAAAAGGAAGTTTAATAGAAAAGTAAATTGAATAAAAATGCATGTTGAATAAAAATAAAAATGAAAGATGCAGAAAATTAAATATGGATGTACAATCCAGAAACCACTATAACTTAGCGATCTATTTGGAAATTAAATAAAAAAGGAAGTTTAATAGAAAAGTAAATTGAATAAAAATGGAAGTAGAATAAAAATAAAAATGAAAGTTGCAGAAAATTAAATATGGAAGTTCATTCCAGAAACCACAATACCTTAACGATCTATTTGGAAATTAAATAAAAAAATGATGTTTAATAGAAAAGTAAATTGAATAAAAATGGAAGTTGAATAAAAATAAAAATGAAAGTTATAGAAAATTAAATATGGAAGTTCATTTCAGAAACCACAATACCTTAACGATCTATTTGGAAATTAAATAAAAAATGAAGTTTAATAGAAAAGTAAATTGAATAAAAATGGAAGCTGAATAAAAATAAAAATGAAAGTTGCATAAAATTAAAAATGGATGTTCATTCCAGAAACCACTATACCTTAACGATCTATTTGGAAATCAAATAAAAAAGGAAGTTGAGTAGAAAAGATACTTGAATAAAAAAGGAAGTTAAATAAAAATAAAAATGGAAGTTGCAGAAAATTAAAAATGGAAGTTCATTCCAGAAACCACTATACCTTAACGATCTATTTGGAAATTAAATAAAAAAGGAAGTTTAATAGAAAAGTAAATTGAATAAAAATGGATGTTGAATAAAAATAAAAATGAAAGTTGCAGAAAATTAAATATGGATTTTCAATCCAGAAACCACTATACCTTAGCGATCTATTTGGAAATTAAATAAAAAAGGAAGTTTAATAGAAAAGTAAATTGAATAAAAATGGAAGTTGAATAAAAATAAAAATGGAAGTTGCAGAAAATTAAATATGGAAGTTCAATCCAGAAACCACTATACCTTAGCGATCTATTTGGAAATTAAATAAAAAAGGAAGTTTAATAGAAAAGTAAATTGAATAAAAATGGAAGTTGAATAAAAATAAAAATGGAAGTTGCAGAAAATTAAATATGGAAGTTCAATCCAGAAACCACTATACCTTAACGATCTGTTTGGAAATTAAATAAAAAAGGTAGTTGAGTAGAAAAGTAACTTCAATTAAAAAGGAAGTCAAATAAAAATAAAACTAGAAGTTGCAGAAATGTAAAAATGGAAGTTCATTCAAGAAACCACTATACCGTTATAGTGATCCCGGTTGTTCCTTTACTGTTCTGTTGTATTCCGGACTCGGTTCCGTGAAGTTGGTAGTGGTATCTATCTTGTTGTCGTCCTTTAATTCCACTTGATCTAGTTTTACGATGTTTTGAGCAAGGTTGTTACAGGTTGGTTAGGCCTTGGTTTCAATTCCTTGTTGTTCAGTTTTTAGGCGATCCGTTCGAGCGGGTCTCCTTGTGCTCGAGCGGGGATTGTACTCCTCCAGTATTTCGTGTTCCTGCAAAACTTCTGCAGATGTGATTTTTACGCTCGAGCGGGTTTGTTTACGCTCGAGCAGGTTTGGTGGCGCTCGAGCGGGTAGTACCTTCTGGGTATAAGTTCTGGGAGGGGGAAATCTACGCTCGAGCGGACTGGTTTTCGCACTCAAGCGGAAGTGCTTTATTCTTGTGTCTTGGCGCTCGAGCGGGCCTTATTGCACTCGAGCATTGTAGACGTCCCCGAACGCCCCGGGAGGAACGAGCTCCCGTTCCGTTCATTTGGGGTCACTACAGCTCAGGACTCTCAAATTTGTCAGGTTCTACGTCTGAACCAAAGAGTCCAAAATCTGGCAAATCGTTTTGAGAAAACAGATTTTTGAAAGAAGTGCCAAACATGGACTGCTTTGCCAGATACAGAGTCGCCACCTAAATGTTTTTTTAATGGGAAATTTAGGAAACCCTGACTCGGTGCCAAAGGCCATGTGTCCGTCATCACCAAAGTTGCCTCGGCTTGGGAACTTGGGTACGATTGGGGAAGGTCACTTCGTGAGCACCCCCGCTCGCCCGATCAAAGATCGGCCTCTACTAGCCATGATATCTATTTTTGAAAACATTGTGTGTTTTTATTCCGGTTTATTAGCCTAGGTTACTATGTGATGCACACAGCATATAAGTATAGACTGGGTCGCCCGAATTGGAACAAAACATTTCATGTTTGTTTATTTGAAAGATGGTTTGCTACTCGTAAGTAGGCTTAAAATGCAGATTTTGCCACCCGCAGGTGGGCTTAGAAGAGATGGTTTTGCCACTATCTAGTGGGCTTAAAACTCACAGTCAATGATTTGTTCCAATCCAAATAACCCAACCTTCACCCACAGGCATTCAGGCAGTTATATTATATAAGCATATAGCCTCATGGTAAGCATGCTATCATGGCAGTCACTCACACGCATGCAAGGATGCTAAAGCATGAAACTTACCGAGTACTCCGAGCCAAGACAGAAGCTCATTAGAAATTCATGCATGAATCCTAAGTATACAGAAACGCCTAATGCAACACATGCAAAAATGCAAACTATAGCAGGCTCGGTTATTCTAAACATGGCATATGTGATGCTACAGCTAACATGTATTCAATCTTGGAATTGAAAATACAATGCAGTTAGTATGATGCGCCGAGCCCGGTGCATGCAAAACAGATGAATGATGCAAACATGCTGTCATACTGTATGCTAAATTGAAATATGCCCTAATCTAACCATCAAAAGCGGGTAAATAAAAGGGAGAAAGACGTGGGGTTGGAAGACATACATCACACTCACGCACACTTATTACAGTTGTGCCCTCGCGCAGAGGGTCCGAATAAATAATACAGTCCCAAATAAAAGAATATTACAGTCCAAATATTACAGTCCGAATAATATACAAATTACTAATTAATTAACAAATTAACTAAGAGAGCTGTAAAACTGGCGTGCAAGCCAGGGACTGCCTTGCTTCTGATGAATGATGTATGTCTGGGCTGCCTTGCGCGGAAATCCACGGAGATGCCCCGATTAGCCTCTGTTTGCACTTTTTCTTGAAATGCGCGCCAAACTCCGGAAAGTTGCTGATTCTTGATTTTTGCTGCAACAGAGAGCAGGAAAGGGGCATAGCAATGTATTTCACAAATATATGCATGCCTCGATCCTCGTGCCACCAATCACGCATATCGATGCATGATGGCCGAGGAATCGAAATGTGCAACTCAATATGGAATGAATGCACGTGTAAACACAACAAGAACCTACCTCCATCATGGATGATCCGGAGTGTCGGTGACTGGGGAATTGAGACGCGTTCCGTCACTCGGAGTACGAAACGCACCTTGCTTCCCGTGGCCGGGCTAACTCCTATCCCGAACACGATGCAATATGCATGATATGCATGAAATGCAACTAAGATATAGCCTAGCATGCACAATGCTATGAAAATGAGATGCCTCGAAGTGCGTGCACACGGGCACGCAAACCGAGGAAATGCATACGCAATGCAATATGGCTAAAATGGCATATAGAATGCAACATGGACTTATACTAACATGAGAGAGCCTCAGCCACACTCACATAAGAGGCCGATGGATGAAAATGAAGTGCCTCGAAATCCGTGCACACGGGCACGCAAACCGAGGCAATGACATATGCAATGCAATGGCATGGAAATGGCATATAGAATGCAACATGGACTTATACTAACATGAGAGAGCCTCAGCCGCACTCACATAAGAGGCCGATGGATGAAAATGAAGTGTCTCGAAATGCGTGCACACGGACACGCAAACCGAGGCAATGGCATACGCAATGCAATATGGCTAAGATGGCATATAGAATGCAACATGGACTTATACTAACATGAGAGAACCTCAGCCACACTCACATAAGAGGCCGATGGATGAAAATGAAGTGCCTCGAAATGCGTGCACACGGGCACGCAAACCGAGGCAATGACATATGCAATGCAATGGCATGGAAATGGCATATAGAATGCAACATGGACTTATACTAACATGAGAGAGCCTCTGCAGCACTCACATAAGAGGCCGATGGATGAAAATGAAGTGCCTCGAAATGCGTGCACACGGGCACGCAAACCGAGGCAATGGCATACGCAATGCAATATGGCTAAGATGGCATATAGAATGCAACATGGACTTATACTAACATGAGAGAGCCTCAGCCACACTCACATAAGAGGCCAATGGATGAAAATGAAGTGCCTCGAAATGCGTGCACATCAGAACGCAAACCGAGGCAATGGCATACGCAATGCACTATGGCTAAGATGGCATATAGAATGCAACATGGACTTATACTAACATGAGAGAGCCTCAGCCGCACTCACATAAGAGGCCGATGGATGAAAATGAAGTGCCTCGAAATGCGTGCACACGGGCACGCAAACCGAGGCAATAACATATGCAATGCAATAATGGGCTTACACCTACATGAGAGAGCCTCAGCCACACTCACATAAGAGGCCGTGGATGAAAACAAGACAACTCGAAATGCGTGCACGCGTGCACGCAAATCGAGGACCGACCCTCAGGCACCGAAATGCCACTCTAATGAGACATGGCAAAGACATGGAATATGACATGTAAATATGCAAAAATCAGTAGCAAAATAAAGGGGAAAACAGCCCCGAAATCAGGCGAAATGACACCCGATGCATGGAATCTCTCCCGAAATGCAAAACTAGGTACATGAAATGACTTACAGCTATACAAAGCATGCATAATTGGTACAAGGAATGAAAAGACAGAAGCAAGGCAGCCCCAAAATAAGCATTTTTCCAGCTCAAATCATGGCCAAACAGCAAACATAAATAGGGCAAAACTAGTATGCAAAAATGGCCCTAAATATGAGGTTATGAAGCAACTCACAGCTGCTGACCTCAAACAGGTTAGGGCCCTTCATCAACATTGAAGAGGGGCCTAAAATAAGCCACTTTACAGAACTGTAAAAACCCCAAAAACAAACATAGATATGGCTAAGCTCTTATGCAAGAATATGGGCCAAAAGGTGGCCAAAGAAGCAAGTGGTATATGCAAAGCCCAAACTGAAAAATTCCCTTCTACAACATTGAAGAGGGACCAAAAATATGCATATTTACAGTTTACGGCAGCCCCAAAATCAGTATACAAACATGCTAGAAATGTAATGCAAAATGAGGCTCAAAAGTGGCTATAACACAAAGTATGCAAAATATTCAACAAACAGCCAAAGACCCTTAATGAAACATGAATAATGGGGCAAAATAAGACTATTTTCAGTACTGTAAAAAGGCCAAAAACAGAAGCACAATGGGCTGCCAAAGCATGAAAGAAAAGGGGACTAAAGAGGGATATAACATGAAGTGGCAGATGGAGGTCCCAAAAAGTAATGAGTCCTTCTTCAATGTTGAAGAGGGGCTCAAAATAAGCCTATTTACAGTTTACATCATGCTCCAAAACAGATCACATATAGGCTAAAAATATCATGCAAGAAAATGGCATTCAAGGAGGATATTGAAGCAAGTGCAATATGGGAGCCTCAAACAGGGTTAAGCCCTTAAGCAAAAGTGAAAAAGAGCTCAAAAGAAGGCCACTTTCAGTTAGGGCCGGAGCTCAAAACAGCAAGCATGTATAGCTTATAAATGATACAAGAAATGAAACAAAAAGAGGGGAAATGAAACTCACCCTTGAAGACAAGTCTTTAGCAACTCTTGGCTTGAGTTTGTAGCACCCTTAGGCCTTGGAGAACACCTTCAAACTTCTGGAATGGAGGATGGAAGGGTGGGGGTTGGTGGTGTAGAAGAAATGGTGGTGTTGGACTTGGAGGTTTTCAAGAAAATGAGAGAGATGGAGGAGGATTTTTGCATGCAAGCTTGAAGATGATTTTTTCTAACCCTTCTCACCAATGCTGCCTGCTGGTTATATGGACAAAAAAAAGGGAGAAAAGGAGGGGCAAAGGTGGGAGAAAAAGGAGACAAGTTTTCCCCCAAAAAATATCCCCGGATTGAGATATTTTCTGGGGGATACAGCTATACAGCTGTAAAGTGTGTATTGCAAGGAACATGGCCGGCCACCTTTTGGAGTTGCAGGTGGCCGGCCGGCCACCCCCCCTAGCCAGCCGGCTAGGGGTCAAAAGGGTCAAGTTGATTTTTTGGCCGGCCACCACAAAAAGGTGTCCTCCCAGGTCCCCTCATCACAACCCTGTGGTTCGAATTTGGAAATTATAAAACAGGAGAGAGAATAGGCCATTTTTAGGAGGGGTTCAAAAGGTTCAATTGGAGTTTCTGGCCGGCCATATGATATTAGGATCCTCCCATGTGTGTACAACACAAATATGTGGTTTGGGGTTGAAGAAAGTGGCCCCAAGGTGTTCAACATTGGCTCGGAAGTGAGAAAAACGGGTGCCGGAGGGCGAAAATGGAATATAACTGGTTGCCAAGATAATTTTTGGCCTCCCACCCTCCAGTGACCTTCCTGATGATAAAACAGAGGTACCTGCCAAAAATGAACGAAAATCGATGCAAAACGAACGCTCGGGGGCCAAAACACGCAGTTTGGGGTCCCGAAAATGGGCTGCTAAGCACTAAAAGCGGCGTTCGGCCACGAAGTGGGTTTCTCTGACCCCAATGTCCCTCAAAAGGGAGCAAATAGGAAGTATGCCAAAAATCAGAGCGAATGGAGATGGTTGAGCCGTCCCGAACCGAGGCACACGGCCTGACGGCTCCGAAAACCGGAAATCGAGCTCCGAAATGGACAAAATGGCCTACGACCACAAAACGTAGCCCACGGCCACTAAGAGATGGTCCAAGGGACCTCTCCCTCCACTCAGGAAAAGAAACAGAAAAAATCGAGCCTGGTTCGCAAACCGAGGCAAAGCACAAAAGAGGGTTCGGAAGTCCGGAGGCAGGGTTCACAACCGAGACTCTGAGACTTCTGAACGAGCATAATATGTAGTATCACCGAGCGCTCAACTGGTGACGTCTAAGTCTTAAGGTCGGTCAAAAATGGGGTGTCTACAATTGCCCCTCTTTGACAGAACTCGAAAGTCATAAGTGACGGGAGTGAATGTCAAAGCTCAGAGACGACCCATTTTTGACGAGGCCGAAGACTTAGACAAACATACAAGATAAACAGAGACGTGCCCGCAGGCAAGGGGGCAAAATGCGAATGATATGCACAGAGCCGGAGGTAACTCAATGATCATGCAAATGCAGCAAGCTGTAACGAAGCAAGTATTCGCAAATAGATGCAACAGTTTTAAGCAAGAATGCAAAGCAACAACTACATTTCATACAGTTATGATGCAGTCTTAGCGAGCATGTGTGATAGATACACAAAAGTGAAGAGAGTGTGTTGAATACACTATATGAATAAAGTGTGATTGATACACCAAGTGAAGCAAAGTATGATAGATACACAAAGTGAACAGAGTGTGATTGATACACTGAAGGTGAACACAAAGTGTGATAGATGCACAATGTGAGTAGAGTATGATTGATATACTAAAAGTGAACACGAAGTGTGATAGATGCACTTAGTGAACAGAGTGTGATTGATACACTAAAAGTGAACACAAAGTGTGATAGATGCACTTAGTGAATGGAGTATGATAGATACACAAAGTGAACAGAGTGTGATTGATACACTGAAGGTGAACACAACGTGTGATAGATGCACAATGTGAGTAGAGTATGATTGATATACTAAAAGTGAACACGAAGTGTGATAGATGCACTATGTGAACAGAGTATGATTGATATACTAAAAGTGAACACAATGTGTGATAGATGCACTTAGTGAATGGAGTATGATAGATATACTAAATGTGAACACGAAGTGTGATAGATGCACTTAGTGAACAAAGTATGATTGATATACTGAAAATGAACACAAAGTGTGATAGATGCACTATGTGAACAGAGTATGATTGATATACTAAATGTGAACACGAAGTGTGATAGATGCACTATGTGAACAGAGTATGATTGATATACTAAAAATGAACACAAAGTGTGATAGATGCACTATGTGAACAGAGTATGATTGATATACTGAAAATGAACACAAAGTGTAATAGATGCACTATGTGAACAGAGTATGATTGATATACTGAAAATGAACACAAAGTGTAATAGATGCACTATATGAACAGAGTATGATTGATATACTGAAAATGAACACAAAGTGTGATAGATGCACTATGTGAACAGAGTATGATTGATATACTAAATGAATGAAGTGTGATTGATACACTAAACGAGAACGTATGTGATAGATACACTAAAGTGAATATGTGCATAGTAGATACACAAAATGAGAATGTGTGTGATAGATACACAAAAGTGAATGAAGTGTGATTGATACACTAAGTGAATGAAGTGAAGTGTGATTGATACACAAAACGAGAATGTATGTGGTAGATACACAAAATGAAAGAAGTGTGATTGATACACTAAGAGGCCGAGAGAGTGTGATTGATACACTAAATAAATGAGGTGTGATTGATACACTAAAGAAATGAAGTGTGATTGATACACTAACTGAATAAAGTGTGATTGATACACTAAATAAAGGATCTCAAACGGAACTTCTTTTGAATGAACCGTACATACAATATCGTGTATGAATGAGAAAGAAACTTGATAGGTACAATGCAATACAATGCATGATGCTTAAGGAAAGCAATAAATGGACAAAGCAGCGCTTTAGAAAGCACCTCATGAGATGAGTGGCGGTAAACCGCTCTGCTCCGATGGGGATTTTTCACTGTGCTCTTCGAACACTTACCTTCAACTTATAGTACACAGGCTCTGAAATACTGACAAGGGTTCTTCATGTAGAACACTTTGGACGTTGCCTTTCTTCCTGATCATATTCACAACTTTCCCTATTCTCCAACGGGGTGACAGACTAGGTTGGTTCAGTATCCAGAATTGAGGTGCATACACGCTATCTCAACCTATGGGGCTTCCATACAGATTTCAAGCCGAGGACACGCCTCTGGGTATTTAAACCAGACTTTAGTCCCGGAAATCCCGAACTATAGCGACCCCGGTCTTTTCTCATTTGTTTATTGTATCCGGACTTAGGCTCCGTAGCTACTGCTATTGTATTATGATTGTTACCGTCCTTTAATTTCCTATTTCTGAGTTAGGGGATGCATTGGGCAAGTTTGTAGCAGGTTGGTTGAGCTTGGGAGCAAAGGGTTGCTGCCCAGAATTTTGACCCTTTGCTCGAGCGAGCATTTCTTCACTCGATCGAGCTCTTTGTTTTGGTCCGTCGCTCGAGCCAGGGGTTCTTCGCTTGAGCGAGGATTGCGTTTTGTAGTAAGACCTGATAGCAGTGGTTTTTGGCTCGAGCGAGCTTTTCTTCGCTCGAGCGAGCTAGTTTGTTCTTCGCTCGAGCGAGAGTTCCTTCGCTCGAGCGTGTGTCTGGTTACAGACCTGAGGGTTTGAGTTCTTCGATTGAGCGAGATTTCCTTCGCTCGAGCGAGCTTCTGGGTTGTTGGCTCGAGCAAGGCTTCCTTGGCTCGAGCGTAGCTTTTCTGTGTCTGGTCGCTCGAGCGACCAAGTCTTCCCTCGAGCGAGCCTGTTCAGTTTATATACGTAGCAGCGGGTTTTGATCAGTCTTTTTCATCTTCTTTCTGATTCCAAACCCTAGGTCCGACTTCTCTCTCTCCCTACTCACCTTCTCTCTTAGGTTTGATCTATTTAGAGTGTGTTTCTACCCTAGTTACTTTATTAAAAAGATAGAGTGAGTCAAGGGCTTCCATTTAATCTGAACATTTGGCGATTTGGAGCACATTGGTTTTTGGGTATTCATCTCTGTCTTCTCCATTTGGGTTATTTTCTTCGAGGTAGGGATTTCCTACTCCATCTTATAAGTTTTGTTCTAAGTTTTGGTATTTTGATATGTTGGGGGTACTTTGGTAATTTTGGGAAAAACCCTAGTTGTATTAATAAATTAATTTGTATAATTAATCTAAGGGAATTGGGGAATTTGGTTAAATTCATGAAATTGAGAAATTCATTGATTAAATGGTGTAGTTGGATAATTTAAATCACTAACCTATTGAATTGTCGATATATTTATTTCCAGTCTAGAAATAACTGTTTTGGGCTATTGGTGGAGTATAGTCGTGATTGTTGTAGACATTGCATGTGGATTAGGAATAACTGAAACTAATCACATTGGTTAAGTCA
The DNA here is from genome assembly GCF_055761805.1 of Camellia sinensis. Taxonomy (NCBI): domain Eukaryota; kingdom Viridiplantae; phylum Streptophyta; class Magnoliopsida; order Ericales; family Theaceae; genus Camellia; species Camellia sinensis. The sequence goes on from NW_028128987.1 coordinate 34,959,774, forward strand.
TTAATTTTGACTATTGAAATAATACTGAAAATACGTGTATTGATTGAGCATTGCATTTGCATATTGTGTGGGAGGAGATAGGGGATGTATTCCACAGTTTAGGGGAAGATAGGGGATGGACCTCTAAACCGGATTTTTGTTTGGGAGGAGATATGGGATGGACTCCATTAGCATCACTTTTATGTGTGCTTATTTATATTGAAGTGTTTCATTGATACAACACTAAAATGTGTATCAAACTGGAAGTATGATGTGTTTTGATTTGAGCCTGAGTCTCATCTGTTTGTTGACATTGGAAGAATGTGAATATGATATATATTGTACACTGTTGTAATTTTGGCCAGGTTCTGAGCCATATTGATAATGTTGGAAAGTAAAACGTGTCATTGACATTAGTGTCATGAAACTGTATAATGATGTATTAATTATCTTGGTTAACTATCTATTGAATGCTATTGCTTTATTCAATGCTTATATTTGGTTTAGTATATTTCTGCTGGGCTGTGGCTCACCCTATATGGGAACATCATTTTCAGGTTCAGGTGATAAGCTACCTCCAAGAACTTAGCTTGGAAGGACTTGGATTTGAAGACTATTTTCAGTTATTTGTTTTTCATTGTTAGTACATGTAAACACTCAAGCCTAGGGCTTTATTTGTATTTGAGTTAGAACTCATACTTTTGTGTCCAAGTGTTGGCTTGGAAAGATGTAAGCCTGTAGGGCAATTAATTTGGTGTTACATGTAATGTTTTTATTTGATAATACTCTGATGAATTAATTAATAAAGTGTTTTCTTTAAATAATGCATGTCAATGATATATATAATGGGTTAATTTTGGGGGCGTGACAACTTGGTATCAGAACGTACCGGGTTTGAATACTTTGGGTACGTGGGAAGTGATTAGTATCACATTGGGTTCGTCTCGTTTGATAGAGACTTAGTGTAATGTTATATGCTTATGTGATAACATGTTTATGTGATTATGTGGGTATGGAATGTAGTTTCCAGGATGTTGATTGGACCCTTGAGTTTCTAGTAGTCTTGTTGGAAAGGCACTTGATCACTGCTGCTTCCAACCGGAACTATAGTAACGCATTGGGACTATCATTATCCGGGAATGAAATTCGTAGGTGCTTATGTGATTATGTGCTTACGTGGAATGAATTATTGTTGTCCAATGCATTAGGACGTGAGTGCTTAGTTTCGGCACATTTATTAATGTGCTAACGTCTTTGTTTCCTTCATTAGGATGTCAGGACGAGGATGAGGACGCGGTACGCGTGGTAGGCCAAGTAGGCAGGAGGTGCCTGTGCCAGAGGAGATTCCGGCAGTTCAGGAGGGAATTGGCCAGGCCAATGTGGTCGAGCCAGTAGGCCAGCAGGCTATAGGCGCTCTAGCCCGAGAGATAGCAGGGGCATTCAGGGAGTCAGTAGGCATTCTCAGAGCTGAGAATCAAGCTCGGGATGTTGCTGCAGATGCAGGACCTTCCTTTCTGAAGAGGGAGTTCTTCCGGTCTAATCCGGATGAATTTGTGGGTGATCCTAAAGAGCCGCTTAAGGCAGATGAATTGCTCGAACAGACAACGAAGACATTTGAGATGCTTGGCATCGAAGACGAGGGGTTGAAAGTGACCTTGGCATCTTTCCAGTTGAAGGGGGATGCGGGTCAGTGGTGGAAGTTCACTAAGGGTCGTATAGGAGGTACATGGGAGGCTTTTGTGAATGCTTTCCAGGAGAAGTTCTTATCTCTAGCAGTCAGGGAGAAGCTGAGAGACCAGTTTTGTTAGCTTAAGCAGTCGAGTTCTTCAGTGGCTGAGTTTGAGGCTGCATTTACTAGCTTGTCCAGGTTTGCACCTGAGTTGGTGGCGTCTGAGGAACGCCGTTGTATCGAGTTCGAGAAGAAGTTGAGGCGTGGCCTCAAGCTGAGAGTTGGGGGAACTATGATTCGGGATTATGGGCGTATGGTTGATGCTGCAGCCCACATGGAAATCATGATGTAGGAGGAGGAGGAAGGACAGAAGGGCTCCAAGAGGAGTCAGGATGGTCAGAGTGATGGTAGGAGACAGAAGGGTTTTATTCCTCAGCAGTCTCAGGGTAGCTTTTCTAGATCGACTTTTCCTGTGCCGAGTGCTAGTTCGGGAAAAGGCAGTCAGGGAGACATTACCTGTTTCAAGTGTGGCCAGCTGGGCCACAAGTCTCCAGTTTGTCCTCAGAGGGGAGGAGTGCAGAGAGCAGCATCATCTTCGGCTCGATCTCAGAGCCAGAGTTAGGGTAGAGGCCAGCCACTCTCGTGTTATCAGTGTGGTCAGCCAGGGCATATGAAGAGGTATTGCCCGCAGTTGGGTGGCACACCTGGTGCATCTGGTTTGAGGCCGATTTAGGGTCAGCAGCCAGCTCAGTCGGGTCAAGCCTCGAGGGCCAATCAGGGGGCTTCATCGTCCCAGTCGGTGCAGCAAACTTATGTTCCTAGGGGTGAGCAGGTTGATCAGAGGTCGTCTGGGCGCGTGTACGCTGTTACCGCACAGGATCTTGTGCCGGCACCATCAGTTGTGAGAGGTACCTTCTTGTTTTGCAACTCGGTTGTTAGTGTTTTGATTGATACGGGTGCATCTCATTCCTTTGTGTCTACTGCATTTGCATCTGTTTTGGAGTTGGAGTTAGCACAGTTAGCATCTCCTATTTGTGTAGTGTCACCTCTTGGGGGTGAATTGATCTTGAAACAAGGTGTTAGGGGTTGTGATATAGAGGTTGATTATCATAGAATCCCATTTTCCTTTGTTGTTATGCCTATGAGGGGTTTCGATGTTATTTTGGGTATGGACTGGTTATCGTCATACCGGGCAGTTATTGATTGCTACCGCCAGAGGGTCACTTGTTGTACCGTGAGCGGAGAGTATTTTCATTTTCTGGGGGACTGGGTTGGTGATGTGTTGCCACCGGGGTATGTTCTGCGAGGACGGAGTGAGCTTAGTGGTCTACTTGCTAACCTTTCGATTAGTAAGGATGATGAGACTCAGATTGTGTTGCCAAGGGTGGTTTGTGAGTACTCGGACGTCTTTCCCGAGGATCTTGTTGGTTTGCCACTGCATTGAGAGATTGAATTCTCTATTGACCTAGTGCCCGGCACGGCGCCGATTTCTATGGCACCTTATCGTTTTGCCCCAGCCGAGTTAGTTGAGTTGAAGATTCAGCTCCAAGAGTTACTAGACAAGGGCTATATACGTCCTAGTGTTTCGCCGTGGGGAGCACCGGCCCTCTTTGTTAAAAAGAAAGGTGGTGCTTTGAGACTTTGTATAGATTACCGGAAATTGAATCGGGCTACGGTTAAGAATAAGTACCCTATGCCTCGTATAGATGATTTGTTTGATCAGTTGAAAGGTTCCCGTTGTTTCTCGAAGATAGACTTGAGATCGGGTTATCATCAGTTAAGAGTCAGAGAGGAGGATATTCCGAAGACGGCATTCCGTACACGGTATGGCCACTATGAGTTTCTGGTGATGCCATTTGGGCTCACCAATGCACCGGCAGTTTTTATGGATTTGATGAACCGGATATTCCGGGAATTTTTAGATCGTTTTGTAGTCGTCTTCGTGGACGACATCCTTATCTATTCACCTTCGGAGGAGAAGCACAAGGAACACTTGAGAGTGGTGCTTGAGTTACTTAGAGCCCATAAGCTTTATGCTAAGTTTGGGAAGTGTGAGTTCTGGCTAGAAGAGGTCAATTTCTTAGGCCATGTAGTTTCTGGGGAAGGAGTGTCTGTTGATACATCCAAGACTGAGGCAGTGCAAGATTGGGCACAGCCTAAGAGTGTGTTTGAGATCCGCAGTTTTCTGGGGTTAGCTGGGTATTATCGTCGGTTTGTGAAAGATTTCTCCAGATTAGCTTCGCCTTTGACTAGATTGACTCGGAAGGGAGTCAAATTTGTATGGAGTGAGACTTGTGAAAAGTCGTTCCAGGAGTTGAAAGTTAGACTGACCACCGCTCCGGTATTGATTATTCCAGAGAGAGGGTTGGGTTATGCAGTCTATTGTGACGCCTCACGAGAGGGTCTGGGTTGTGTGTTAATGCAAGAAGGGAAAGTAGTTGCTTAGGGCTCACGTCAGTTGAAAATTCACGAGCAGAATTACCCTACGCATGATCTAGAGTTAGCAGCTGTGATATTTGCCTTGAAGATTTGGAGGCATTATCTTTATGGTGAGAGATTCGAGGTATTCTCGGATCATAAGAGTCTGAAATATTTGTTTACACAGAAAGACTTGAACTTGAGGCAGAGGAGGTGGATGGAGTTCATAGAGGATTATGACTTTGAGTTGCATTATCATCCGGGAAAGGCCAATGTGGTGGCCGATGCCCTTAGCAGGAAACCTGTGGGTGACATAGCTAGTATAGCCATCCGAGAATGGGAGATGTTGGGTGCCGTTGGTGGAGTTTGCCTACAACAACAGTTTCCAGTCTAGTATCGGTATGGCACCGTTTGAGGCCTTGTATGGCCGACCGTGTAGATCTCCTGTTTGTTGGGCCGAGGTGGGTGATGCACCTCTGTTGCGTCCGGAGTTGGTGAGGGAAACGACGGAGAAAGTTGAGCTTATCCGTAAGAGACTTGTTACAGCACAGAGTCGTCAGAAATCTTATGCCGACCGTAGGAGGAGACCTTTGGTGTTTGAGGTGGGTGATCATGTCTTTCTGAAGATATCACCTAGACGGGGTTTGATGAGATTTGGGAAGAGCGGGAAGTTGTCCCCTCGGTTCATTGGTCCGTTTGAGATCCTTGAGAGGATTGGCGAGGCTGCTTATCATTTAGCTTTGCCGCCGTAGTTGTCCGGAGTACATGGCGTGTTTCATGTGAGTATGCTTCGGAAGTATGAGCCAGATCCATCACATGTGTTGGATTGGACCGATTTAGTGGTTGATGAGGATGTCTCGTATGAGGAGAGACCGATTCGGGTCTTGGATAGGCGGGATCAAGTTTTGCGAGGCAAAACCATCCCTTTGGTCAAAGTTTGTGGAAACATCACGGAGTGGAGGAAGCCACTTGGGAACGTGAATTGGAAGTCCGCGAGAAATATCCGGACATGTTTGTTGATTTGTAATCTTATAATTAGATTCTATTATATTGTTGAACTTAAGAGCTTTACATATGTCTTAAGTTGTAAAACATTGAGTATGTTTTGGTAAAAGGATGTATCTTGAAACTTGCTTCATTATAGAAGTTTAGTGTAACATTGCATATGTTGATTACATTGTTGAATGTGTTGTATATATCATGCAAATGAATCTGATATGGAATTGCTAACATTGAAAGGAATAATGCATAATAGTGATGCAGGCTGAAATATATGTTGTTTTATATATATTGTGAGATGCCTCTTGATAAAGAGATGAGGTGACTAGTTTTGGGTCAAGTTGTTTTTTTTATTGTTATATAATATCTTTGGGAATTGAGAAAAACTTGTTTCTTTTTATAAACTTATGCTTAATTTCGGGGACGAAATTCTTTTAAGGGGGGGAGGTTATAGCGACCCCGGTCTTTTCTCATTTGTTTATTGTATCCGGACTTAGGCTCCGTAGCTACTGCTATTGTATTATGATTGTTACCGTCATTTAATTTCCTATTTCTGAGTTAGGGGATGCATTGGGCAGGTTTGTAGCAGGTTGGTTGAGCTTGGGAGCAAAGGGTTGCTGCCCAGAATTTTGACCCTTCGCTCGAGCGAGCATTTCTTCGCTCGATCGAGCTCTTTGTTTTGGTCCGTCGCTCGAGCCAGGGGTTCTTCGCTCGAGCGAGGATTGCGTTTTGTAGTAAGACCTGATAGCAGTGGTTTTTGGCTCGAGCGAGCTTTTCTTCGCTCGAGTGAGCTAGTTTGTTCTTCGCTCGAGCGAGAGTTCCTTCGCTCGAGCGTGTGTCTGGTTACAGACCTGAGGGTTTGAGTTCTTCGATCGAGCGAGATTTCCTTCGCTCGAGCGAGCTTCTGGGTTGTTGGCTCGAGCAAGGCTTCCTTGGCTCGAGCGTAGCTTTTCTGTGTCTGGTCGCTCGAGCGACCAAGTCTTCCCTCGAGCGAGCCTGTTCAGTTTATATACGCAGCAGCGGGTTTTGATCAGTCTTTTTCATCTTCTTTCTGATTCCAAACCCTAGGTCCGACTTCTCTCTCTCCCTACTCACCTTCTCTCTTAGGTTTGATCTATTTAGAGTGTGTTTCTACCCTAGTTACTTTATTAAAAAGATAGAGTGAGTCAAGGGCTTCCATTTAATCTGAACATTTGGCGATTTGGAGCACATTGGTTTTTGGGTATTCATCTCTGTCTTCTCCATTTGGGTTATTTTCTTCGAGGTAGGGATTTCCTACTCCATCTTATAAGTTTTGTTCTAAGTTTTGGTATTTTGATATGTTGGGGGTACTTTGGTAATTTTGGGAAAAACCCTAGTTGTATTAATAAATTAATTTGTATAATTAATCTAAGGGAATTGGGGAATTTGGTTAAATTCATGAAATTGAGAAATTCATTGATTAAATGGTGTAGTTGGATAATTTAAATCACTAACCTATTGAATTGTTGATATATTTATTTCCAGTCTAGAAATAACTGTTTTGGGCTATCGGTGGAGGATAGTCGTGATTGTTGTAGACATTGCATGTGGATTAGGAATAACTGAAACTAATCACATTGGTTAAGTCATTAATTTTGACTATTGAAATAATACTGAAAATACGTGTATTGATTGAGCATTGCATTTGCATATTGTGTGGGAGGAGATAGGGGATGTACTCCACGGTTTAGGGGAAGATAGGGGATGGACCTCTAAACCGAATTTTTGTTTGGGAGGAGATAGGGGATGGACTCCATTAGCATCACTTTTATGTGTGCTTATTTATATTGAAGTGTTTTATTGATACAGCACTAAAATGTGTATCAAACTGGAAGTATGAAGTGTTTTGATTTGAGCCTGAGTCTTATCTGTTTGTTGACATTGGAAGAATGTGAATATGATATATATTGTACACTGTTGTAATTTTGGCCAGGTTCTGAGCCATATTGATAATGTTGGAAAGTAAAACGTGTCATTGACATTAGTGTCATGAAACTGTATAATGATGTATTAATTATCTTGGTTAACCATCTATTGAATGCTATTGCTTTATTCAATGCTTATATTTGGTTTAGTATATTTCTGCTGGGCTGTGGCTCACCCTATATGGAAACATCATTTTCAGGTTCAGGTGATAAGCTACCTCCAAGAACTTAGCTTGGAAGGACTTGGATTTGAAGACTATTTTCAGTTATTTGTTTTTCATTGTTAGTACTTGTAAACACTCAAGCCTAGGGCTTTATTTGTATTTGAGTTAGAACTCATACTTTTGTGTCCAAGTGTTGGCTTGGAAAGATGTAAGCCTGTAGGGCATTTAATTTGGTGTTACATGTAATGTTTTTATTTGATAATACTCTGATGAATGAATTAATAAAGTGTTTTCTTTAAATAATGCATGTCAATGATATATATAATGGGTTAATTTTGGGGGCGTGACACGAACCTTTACGTTCTAGGCATCAGCCATTCGAACTCTAGTTTCCACCGTCGCAGTTGGTCTCCTAGGAACTCATTGCGAACACAGCCAAGATGCCTCTGGCAGGGAATGGTACTCAGGGAGAGCACTTTTGATTGCCATTCTGGCTTGAAGAAGACTTGATCTTGAGCTTGAGGTAGAGGCACACTCATACTTCGGAGCATTGGCAAGACCTGAAGAGGTACACACGGAATGTAGTCTCGGAACTTACTAAAGTTGAAACAAACTCAGATGCTCGACATTTCCTCTTTTGCTTTTGCTTTGTAGTCTGGAACTCATATCGCTTTAGATAGGTCCTGGTTTTACTGTTCTGACGTGACCTGGGTTGAACCCTGCGGTTTTATGAAAGAACGAATCTTGTTTTGCACAGCTGTGGAGAACGGCACGGCACTCGGAGCGCAAAACGATTTTATTTTTGAATTGATAAATGGGCTTTTGACCGGGTATCGAGCCTACGACTGAACACAGCAAGACAACTCAACAAGGAAATAAAAGGCACACAACCTAGACACATCGAGTAGCACTCGAAACGACTCAAAACAAGAATCGAGATAAAAGAAAAAGACACGACACTCAGACGTGCACAGGGAGCCTGTTTCACCGGGTAGTGTTTCCCACCCTTTCTCATTTGTGGTTCTCACATCACTCGGCCCTCAAGCTCTGTTTTTCTGAAAAAGCCCTCTTCTCACTTTTCCTCTCATCGCACGTCTCTCTATTCTTTATTCTCTCGTTTTTCATCCCTCCCCTGGGTGGTTGATGGATGAACAGGAAGTTGCGGGCTCACACCCAACATAATCAGCTCGCGGCTATTTCCTTCGGTGACATCTGTCGATGCGCCGGATGAGGGAATGGAGCATCTCGATCCATTCCAATTCGTGCTTCGCATTCGGCTTGATACCTCGCTGCTTGGAGGATGAGAGAGCTTTCTGCCCTTTGTTGTGCCCTTTTCTGGCGAATACAGTGCCTTTTCCGACAAGTAGAGTGTCCTTTCTGGCAAGTATTTTGACAAAAGGGAAAAGACAGAACACCTGACTCAACTATGCCCCTAGTTCATCATTTTGACCATCTTTGTTTTTGCTTTCTACTAAAACAGTTTTGACCAACATGAGTTAGGTTAACGCGCTTGCTCGATTTTTGATTTGAAATCATGCAAGTTAGACTGTGAGCACTGAGAGTTTTCCTTTTTTTGGGTCCGAGAAATGGTCCAGTTTTGAAAAATGGAGTACTTTTCAAGAAGATTAGTCAACCTCAGTAAAAATTCTCAAAACTATTTTTGCAGACGACCACTGCTCAACGAGCACGAAACCTACTCTCGAGATGCACAACCTCGGATGCATAGCAATGGAAAATTGCCCCTTGTCTGAAGGACACTGCATGGCAACGGAAAGTTGCCCCTTGTTTGAACGGCACCGCGGCGCATTGAATGGCAACGGAAAGTTGCCCCTTGTTTGGATGGCACCGCAGCGCATTGAATGGCAACGGAAAGTTACCCCTTGTTTGGATGGTACCGCAGCGCTTTGTGGGCAATCCTCAGTGCGACGAACGCAACCAGACTCTCAAATACAGAGAAGACAAAGATGACCCAAAACCATCGCATGGACACAAACGAATTTGAAGTGTTTTACGGCTGGACTTCAGAATGAAGTTGCCTACGTATCCCAAAGATGGGAATCAAGCCTCACGTAGTTCGGGGTTAAGGTACACTCGGGTATTAACCTCTCCTTTTTAGGCTCTAACTTTTGCCAAGGCGCCCGTTGCGGGTTTTCCACCTTGCGAGCTTTGTTCTTCTTTTCTTTTCAATTCTTTTCATTTCTTTTCTTCTTTTTTTTTTTTGCATTCTTTCTTTTTTCTTGCTCTAACTTTTGCCTGGGCCGCCCTTCTGGGTTTTCGGCCCAGCGAGCCTCTCAAGGGTAAAAGTGTAGCTTTGTCCATGTCAAATGATTTTGAGATCCTGAAGTCATCTGAATCCAGGAGAATGGCTGCTGTTTTGCTTCATAAGCTTCCTCTGATGAGATCTGATCTTCTTGACCTGACTTTCCTGGCCTCTTGTTCGAGGGCTGCTTCAAATCCGGCCACACAGGCCTCACATCATAGTTGACCGTTGAACCTTCTGAATTCAAGTTTCGAGGTTTGGAAGCAAACGGGTTAAGTCTCGAGGCTGAGAGCGATCCTAAACTGCACAATCTCAAGAGCGATTCCACACAAGTCTTCGCAGGACCGCGCAAAACATTTTGTTTTTGAAAATTTTTAAGAAAGCGATAAATCGCTCACGCTGAAGATAGTGTGAAGCCAGTCTGGATCAAGCCAGGGTCCTTCTCAGTACTCACGCTAACAAGCATGATTTCATTCATAAAGGGGCTTAGCACGCCTCTCTTTCTCTCAAATGATCAAAGTTTTGCAAAACCCGAGGAATTCCTTCCTCTTCGTTTTCACCGTAGTGTTCAAAAGGTTTTGAAAAACTTAGGTCAATGCAATGATTTTGGGGTGCAGAAGAGTAGGCGAAAAGTACTGCCGTTTCATTCAAACTTTCTGGCACAATTGGCACACGGCCGAGGCAGACACAAGAGCGTGAAAAACCACTGCTATTTCATTCAAATCTGTTGGCACAATTGGCTCCCTGGCAGAAATAGACTCAAGACAAAACGAAAAGACAAGCATAAAACAAAATGGTGACGCCCGAGGTAACATCCCCCGGAATCACCCGACTTCTATACAACAGGACTGACTCGATACAACAAGACAAACCCAAAACCAAAAAGAGACTGACTCAAAACAAAAGACAGACTCAAAACAAAACAACAAGACTGACCCAATACCCAAGTCAGAAACTGGCATTCGCAAATGCTCAGAATAGTGCCTGTCATTCCCACATCTGGAGTAAATCGAGTGCCACCCGCAGCTGGTTCATCCCTCGATCACATCACATTATCCCCCCATAGTTCACTGATCAAGTGCCGATAGACTTTGCAGGACCTGGTGCAGGGATGACCTCGTTGTCAAACAGATCTTGTACATCATGGCGCAGACGAAAGCAACTGTCGGTGTCATGACCGGTTTGTTGATGGTAGGCGCAGTATTTAGTCTAATCATGCTTTGCAGGGATAGGATCGGGTAGGGGCTGTTGTTCCAACGGTTTCAGATGTCCTTTCCGGATTAAGACCTCTAGGGCCTTTGACAAAGGCATATGAAGTGGGGTAAAAACCCTCTTGACTCGAGGCGGGTATTTGGTTCCTTGTGAGCTACTTCCGGACGCACCGGTGAATGGGGTAGCTGTTTTTGATACGGTGGTGGTAACCATGCCCACATCAGAAGATCTTGCAACTGTATCACCACTGGTGGTCGCATTCGAACTGCGGGTAAACGCCCTCCTGGGCTGCTCCTTCTCCTGGTCAAAAAGGCCCTGCTTCATAGCGTCCTCGATCTGTACCCCCATCTCATGCAAATCTGAAAAGGTAGGGAAGGGGATCACGATCATTTTCTGCATTAGCTTGGGCTGGAGATTGCGCACAATCATCCGAATTTGATCTTTGTCAGTGGGTCTAAGGGTCATCATTGAAGCCTTGGCCCTCCAGCGGGCTACGAATTCTGAGAAGCTCTCCTTCGGCTCCTGCCTCATCGTCTCAAGATCACGGATCGTAATCTCGATTTGGGTATTATATGAATATTGTGCGACGAAGGCCTCGGCCATCTCCTCCCAGCTTCGTTTCACTGAATCCTCCAATTTGGCATACCAGGTGACCGCAATACCCGACAGGGTCCTGCCAAAAAGGGAGAGTTTCTGTAATCTTGTCAAGCCCATCGGGCACAAAACATCTGAAAACAAGCTCAAGTGGACCATGGGATCTCCTGACCCATCAAAACGGTCGATGTGAGGCATCTTGAACCTGTCCGGCAGAGTTACAGCTGCGTCGGTGTACCCGTCCTCAATGCCCGGGATGGACTTTACCCCCTGGGATTTCTTGAACAACTTTTCAAGCTTGCTCAACTTCAACGCTGTGGGGTCGACCTCGAACTCGAAGGGAGAGTCCGGTAGATTGGTAGGTGTTTTGGATAGTTGAGGTAAAATTGGGGGCGGAGCCAGCCCGCCTGGAATGTCCATATCATCCTGGACGTTTGGCGTCTCCCCAAGTGCTGGAGCTCCTGTTGGGGGAGGAACTTGTTGTGAAGCTGACGCGCCGCTTTGCTGTTGCAGCTTGGTGATGAGCTCGGCCTACTGAGCCATGATTGCAGCTTGCTGCTTGGAGAATTCCGCTTGACGGACAGCATCTTGCTGCATGAGTTTCATACTTTCTTGCATCTAGCGCATCATTGCCTCCATCCCTGATGTGTTTTGCTGATCCATCTGACTGACTGGTATCTATCCCTGCAGTAGAAACTGAGACCTCAGCCTGACTGTTCACTGGTGGGGTGGATAAGGGCCACTGATCTGGTAACTGCTGAGCTGGTGATTTGTGCCCGACTAGCCCTTTTACCCTGCCTCTGGCAAAGGAACACTGATTGCCCTTGAACTGAATCTCTAACCTGACAAAGTCTATCAGCACAAGTTCGATGAACCTCAGGGGATATCGGAGCCTTCTGAAGCTATGGTTCCAAGACTACCTAGCAAAAGAGAAAACAGACAGCACCTCAGCCTGATTTCATGACAACCCATATAAGCAAAGCTGAGTGAGTGTACTCTCTACTGAATTCTGCCCAAAATTCTGCCCCAAATCTGAGTCTGATACCCACAGGTAAAGCTGACTCCCAAATACTGATAGTAATGCCCGTAGGCCTAATGCCCAGACTTGCAAACTGATACATGCATTCCTGTAGAGACGCACTCTAAAGCACATAGCAGATAAGTGAGAGCCAAAACACCCCTATGAAGGGGTAGGGTTTCCCTGTCCTATTTTGTCAGGAGCTAGGGTTTCACTACGCACACAGTGGTTTCAAACAACCTATAAACGGGTAAGCAACCTGTCCTAGTTTGGAATGGTCACTATGGATTCCGAATATGCACTAGGTCGAATGGTCAAAAGGGGTGCCCCGGTAAAACCAGGGTTTGTGTTCCCATACTGGCAGAGCCCACAACCGGTCAGCCTTATGGTCATGCCTTGACAAGACAAGCCTCCGGCAAACCGTTCAGGAATAGCAGATGGCAAACACGGTGTCCTAGGCGCACCAATGCAAATGCAATGCAAAGAAACACACAAGTGTAGTAAAAAACAGATATCATGAGTTCGAGTCAAGTTCTCTAAATCCCCAGCAGAGTCGCCAGAAACTGTAGACGTCCCCGAACGCCCCGGGAGGAACGAGCTCCCGTTCCGTTCATTTGGGGTCACTACAGCTCAGGACTCTCAAATTTGTCACGGTTCTACGTCTGAACCAAAGAGTCCAAAATCTGGCAAATCGTTTTGAGAAAACAGATTTTTGAAAGAAGTGCCAAACATGGACTGCTTTGCCAGATACAGAGTCGCCACCTAAATGTTTTTTTAATGGAAAATTTAGGAAACCCTGACTCGGTGCCAAAGGCCATGTGTCCGTCATCACCAAAGTTGCCTCGGCTCGGGAACTTGGGTACGATTGGGGAAGGTCACTTCGTGAGCACCCCCGCTCGCCCGATCAAAGATCGGCCTCTACTAACCATGATATCTATTTTTGAAAACATTGTGTGTTCTTATTCCGGTTTATTAGCCTAGGTTACTATGTGATGCACACAGCATATAAGTATAGACTGGGTTGCCCGAATTGGAACAAAACATTTCATGTTTGTTTATTTGAAAGATGGTTTGCTACTCGCAAGTAGGCTTAAAATGCAGATTTTGCCACCCGCAGGTGGGCTTAGAAGAGATGGTTTTGCCACTATCTAGTGGGCTTAAAACTCACAGTCAATGATTTGTTCCAATCCAAATAACCCAACCTTCACCCACAGGCATTCAGGCAGTTATATTATATAAGCATATAGCCTCATGGTAAGCATGCTATCATGGCAGTCACTCACACGCATGCAAGGATGCTAAAGCATGAAACTTACCGAGTACTCCGAGCCAAGACAGAAGCTCATTAGAAATTCATGCATGAATCCTAAGTATACAGAAATGCCTAATGCAACACATGCAAAAATGCAAACTATAGCAGGCTCGGCTATTCTAAACATGGCATATGGGATGCTACAGCTAACATGTATTCAATCTTAGAATTGAAAATACAATGCAGTTAGTATGATGCGCCGAGCCCGGTGCATGCAAAACAGATGAATGATGCAAACATGCTGTCATACTGTATGCTAAATTGAAATATGCCCTAATCTAACCATCAAAAGCGGGTAAATAAAAGGGAGAAAGACGTGGGGTTGGAAGACATACATCACACTCACGCACACTTATTACAGTTGTGCCCTCGCGCAGAGGGTCCGAATAAATAATACAGTCCCAAATAAAAGAATATTACAATCCAAATATTACAGTCCGAATAATATACAAATTCCTAATTAATTAACAAATTAACTAAGAGAGCTGTAAAACTGGCGTGCAAGCCAGGGACTGCCTTGCTTCTGATGAATGATGCATGTCTGGGCTGCCTTGCGCGGAAATCCACGGCGATGCCCCGATTAGCCTCTGTTTGCACTTTTTCTTGAAATGTGCGCCAAACTCCGGAAAGTTGCTGATTCTTGATTTTTGCTGCAACAGAGAGCAGGAAAGGGGCATAGCAATGTATTTCACAAATATATGCATGCCTCGATCCTCGTGCCACCAATCACGCATATCGATGCATGATGGCCGAGGAATCGAAATGTGCAACTCAATATGGAATGAATGCACGTGTAAACACAACAAGAACCTAACTCCATCATGGATGATCCGGAGTGTCAGTAACTGGGGAATTGAGACGCGTTCCGTCACTCGGAGTACGAAACGCACCTTGCTTCCCGTGCCCGGGCTAACTCCTATCCCGAACACGATGCAATATGCATGATATGCATGAAATGCAACTAAGATACAACCTAGCATGCACAATGCTATGAAAAAGAGATGCCTCGAAGTGCGTGCACACGGGCACGCAAACCGAGAAAATGCATACGCAATGCAATATGGCCATATAGAATGCAACATGGACTTATACTAACATGAGAGAGCCTCAGCCACACTCACATAAGAGGCCGATGGATGAAAATGAAGTGCCTCGAAATGCGTGCACACAGGCACGCAAACCGAGGCAATGACATATGCAATGCAATGGCATGGAAATGGCATATAGAATGCAACATGGACTTATACTAACATGAGAGAGCCTCAGCCGCACTCACATAAGAGGCCGATAGATGAAAATGAAGTACCTCGAAATGCGTGCACACGGGCACGCAAACCGAGGCAATGGCATACGCAATGCAATATGGCTAAGATGGCATATAGAATGCAACATGGACTTATACTAACATGAGAGAGCCTCAGCCACACTCACATAAGAGGCCGATGGATGAAAATGAAGTGCCTCAAAATGCGTGCACACGGGCACGCAAACCGAGGCAATGACATATGCAATGCAATGGCATGGAAATGGCATATAGAATGCAACATGGACTTATACTAACATGAGAGAGCCTCAGCAGCACTCACATAAGAGGCCGATGGATGAAAATAAAGTGCCTCGAAATGCGTGCACACGGGCACGCAAACCGAGGCAATGGCATACGCAATGCAATATGGCTAAGATGGCATATAGAATGCAACATGGACTTATACTAACATGAGAGAGCCTCAGCCACACTCACATAAGAGGCCGATGGATGAAAATGAAGTGCCTCGAAATGCGTGCACACGGGCACGCAAACCGAAGCAATGGCATACGCAATGCAATATGGCTAAGATGGCATATAGAATGCAACATGGACTTATACTAACATGAGAGAGCCTCAGCCGCACTCACATAAGAGGCCGATGGATGAAAATGAAGTGCCTCGAAATGCGTGCACACGGACACGCAAACCGAGGCAATGACATATGCAATGCAATAATGGGCTTACACCTACATGAGAGAGCCTCAGCCACACTCACATAAGAGGCCGTGGATGAAAACAAGACAACTCGAAATGCGTGCACGCGTGCACGCAAACCGAGGACCGACCCTCAGGCACCGAAATGCCACTCTAATGAGACATGGCAAAGACATGGAATATGACATGTAAATATGCAAAAATCAGTAGCAAAATAAAGGGGAAAATGGCACCGAAATCAGGCGAAATGACACCCGATGCATGGAATCTCTCCCGAAATGCAAAACTAGGTACATGAAATGACTTACAGCTATACAAAGCATGCATAATTGGTACAAGGAATGAAAAGACAGAAGCAAGGCAACCCCAAAATAAGCATTTTTCCAGTTCAAAGCATGGCCAAACAGCAAACATAAATAGGGCAAAACTAGTATGCAAAAATGGCCCTAAATATGAGGTTATGAAGCAACTCACAGCTGCTGACCTCAAACAGGTTAGGGCCCTTCAACAACATTGAATAGGGGCCAAAAATAAGCCACTTTACAGAACTGTAAAAACCCCAAAAACAAACATAGATATGGCTAAGCTCTTATGCAAGAATATGGGCCAAAAGGTGGCCAAAGAAGCAAGTGGTATATGCAAAGCCCAAACTGAAAAATTCCCTTCTACAACATTGAAGAGGGACCCAAAATATGCACATTTACAGTTTACGGCAGCCCCAAAATCAGTATACAAACATGCTAGAAATGTAATGCAAAATGAGGCTCAAAAGTGGCTATAACACAAAGTATGCAAAATATTCAACAAACAGCCAAAGACCCTTAATGAAACATGAAGAATGGGCCAAAATAAGACTATTTTCAGTACTGTAAAAAGGCCAAAAGCAGAAGCACAATGGGCTGCCAAAGCATGAAAGAAAAGGGGACCAAAGAGGGATATAACATGAAGTGGCAGATGGAGGTCCCAAAAAGTAATGAGTCCTTCTTCAATGTTGAAGAGGGGCTCAAAATAAGCCTATTTAAAGTTTACATTATGCTCCCAAACAGATCACATATAGGCTAAAAATATCATGCAAGAAAATGGCATTCAAGGAGGATATTGAAGCAAGTGCAATATGGGAGCCTCAAACAGGGTTGAGCCCTTAAGAAAAAGTGAAAAAGAGCTCAAAAGAATGCCACTTTTAGTTAGGGCCGGAGCTCAAAACAGCAAGCATGTATAGCTTATAATTGACACAAGAAATGAAACAAAAAGAGGGGAAATGAAACTCACCCTTAAAGACAAGTCTTTATCAACTCTTGGCTTGAGTTTGTAGCACCCTTAGGCCTTGGAGAACACCTTCAAACTTCTGGAATGGAGGATGGAAGGGTGGGGGTTGGTGGTGTAGAAGAAATGGTGGTGTTGGACTTGGAGGTTTTCAAGGAAATAAGAGAGATGGAGGAGGATTTTTGCATGCAAGCTTGAAGATGATTTTTTCTAACCCTTCTCACCAATGCTGCCTGCTGGTTATATGGACAAAAAAAAGGGAGAAAAGGAGGGGCAAAGGTGGGAGAAAAAGGAGACAAGTTTTCCCCCAAAAAATATCCCTGGATTGAGATATTTTCTGGGGGATACAGCTATACAGCTGTAAAGTGTGTATTGCAAGGAACATGGCCGGCCACCTTTTGGAGTTGCAGGTGGCCGGCCGGCCACCCCCCCTAGCCGGCCGGCTAGGGGTCAAAAGGGTCAAGTTGATTTTTTGGCCGGCCACCACAAAAAGGTGTCCTCCTAGGTCCCCTCATCATAACCTTGTGGTTCAAATTTGGAAATTGTAAAACAGGAGAGAGAATAGGCCATTTTTAGGAGGGGTTCAAAAGGTTCAATTGGAGTTTCTGGCCGGCCATATGATATTAGGATCCTCCCATGTGTGTACAACACAAATATGTGGTTTGGGGTTGAAGAAAGTGGCCCCAAGGTGTTCAACATTGGCTCGGAAGTGAGAAAAACGGGTGCCGGAGGGCGAAAATGGAATATAACTGGTTGCCAAGATAATTGCTGGCCTCCCACCTCCAGTGACCTTCCTAATGATAAAACAGAGGTACCTGCCAAAAATGAACGAAAATCGATGCAAAACGAACGCTCGGGGGCCAAAACACGCAGTTCGGGGTCCCGAAAATGGGCTGCTAAGCACTAAAAGTGGCGTTCGGCCACGAAGTGGGTTTCTCTGACCCCAGTGTCCCTCAAAAGGGAGCAAATAGGAAGTATGTCAAAAATCAGAGCGAATGGATATGGTTGAGCGGTCCCGAACCGAGGCACACGGCCTGACGGCTCTGAAAACCGGAAACCGGGCTCCGAAATGGACAAAATGGCCTACGACCACAAAACGTAGCCCACGGCCACTGAGAGATGGTCCAAGGGACCTCTCCCTCCCCTCAGGAAAAGAAACAAAAAAATCGAGCCTGGTTCGCAAACCGAGGCAAAGCACAAAAGAGGGTTCGGAAGTTCGGAGGCAGGGTTCACAATCGAGACTCTGAGACTTCTGAACGAGCATAATATGTAGTATCACCGAGCGCTCAACTGGTGACGTCTAAGTCTTAAGGTCGGTCAAAAATGGGGTGTCTACAAGCGTGTTCAGATTTTTGTTCTTGGCGCTCGAGCGTTGTGTTCTCCACTCGAGCGGGTCATGCGTATATGAGTTATCCGCTGGGTGATTTTAAATCACTTTTTTACTTTCCTTTCTCTCTCCTACTTTTTCTAAAACCCATTTTGAGAGCTCCTCTCTCTAAAACCTTGACTTCTCTCTAGGTATTGATCTAGTAGGAGTGAGTTCCTCCCCTTCGACCTTTGTAAAAGTTGTGTTGATCGTCGAGGGCGTCGTTTTGATCCGAGAATCTTGGTCTTTGGAGCACTTTGGTTTTGGTCTCTTCTCCATCCGAGCTCTAACTTTGAGGTAGGGATATCCTACTCCTCTTTATGAGCTTTGTCTTTAATTTTTTGCATTTTGATATGTTGGGGGTTGTTGGGTAATTTTGAGAGAGTTTGGGCCTTTGTGTAATTTTACAAAAGTTGGGGTTTTTATTTATATAAAACCTAAATGCATGATCGGCATGGAAAAGTGGAATTGATGTTGAAACATTAATGAAAATGGAACCGAAGGGTTGTAATGTTAATTATGGAAAATGCCCTAATTACATTGATTGATTAATTTGTATAATTAATTGTTGGAAATGAGGGATTGATTTGAAAATGTGGAAATTGGAAAGGGAAGGGGTTAAAGGGTGTAGTTGGATCATTTATCACTCACCTAGTTAAAATGTTGATAATATATCCATTGTTGCATTTATTTTCTGTATAGAAATAACTGCTTTGGGCTATCGGTGGAGGATAGTCTTGATTGTTGTAGACAATGCATGATGATTAGGCAAACTGGAACTAATCACTGGAACGTGTCATTGAGTATGACGGTTGAAAGAATACATTAAATTTATGTGTTGTGTGATGATGTGTATAATTATTGTTTATATGCATTGTGTTGTGTTGGAGGAGATAGGGGATGTACTCTACGGTTTAGGGGAAGATAGGGGATGGACCTCTAAACCGGATGTTGTTGGGAGGAGATAGGGGATGGACTCCATAGATAGAGCTCATATGCTTATCTATTAATGTGTTGGCAGAGCTCATATGCTTGCCTTTGGAAGTGTGATAGTGCTCTTATGCATATCTATGGAAGTGATTATATAGCTTGTATGCTTATCTGTTGGTGTGTGATATAGCTAGTATGCTTATCTATTATGAAATGGGAAAGTGCTTAATATGAGTTATTGCCTCATATGGGTTGTTTGGCCAGGTTCTGAGCCATGGTTGTAAATTGAGAATTGAACAGAATTGGAAAATGGATTGTAACATGGACTTGTATGCCATGAAACTGTAAAGTGTGATAAGGGAAAGTATCAGTGTTGGCCATCTATCAACTGCTAAATCTTTAGTCATTGTTCATATTTGGTTTAGTGTACTTCTACTGGGCTGTGGCTCACCCTATATGGGAATATCATTTTCAGGTACAGGTAGCATGCCACCTCCAAGGACGTAGCTTGGGAGGCTAGAGGCGGGCATACTTTGGTTGTCTTATTTCTTTTGATGTATTACATGTAAATTCAAGCCAAGGGCTTAATATGTAATTGAGTTAGTACGCTTTCTTTTTGTAACCAAGTGTTAACTTGGAAAGCTGTAAGCCCGTAGGGCATTTGCTTTTGTTGTTAACATGTAATACCTTTTGGTAATGGAACTCTGATGAATAGTAAAATGTGAAGCTTTTATATATCAATGCATGTCTATGTTGATGGGCTTAACGTTATTTCTTTTTTTTTTGAGGGCGTTACAATATCTTAACGATCTATTTGGAAATTAAATAAAAAAGGATGTTTAATAGAAAAGCAAATTGAATAAAAATGGAAGTTGAATAAAAATAAAAAGGAAAGTTGCATAAAATAAAAAATGGAAGTTCAATCCAGAAACCACTATACCTTAACGATCTATTTGGAAATTAAATAAAAAAGGAAGTTTAATAGAAAAGTAAATTGAATAAAAATGGAAGTTGAATAAAAATAAAAATGAAAGTTGCAGAAAATTAAATATGGAAGTTCAATCTAGAAACCACTATACCTTAACGATCTATTTGGAAATTAAATAAAAAAAGAAGTTTAATAGAAAAGTAAATTGAATAAAAATGGAAGTTAAATAAAACTAAAACTGGAAGTTGCAGAAATGTAAAAATGGAAGTTCATTCAAGAAACCACTATACCTTAACGATCTATTTGGAAATTAAATAAAAAAGGATGTTTAATAGAAAAGTAAATTAAATAAAAATGGAAGTTGAATAAAAATAAAAAGGAAAGTTGCATAAAATAAAAAATGGAAGTTCAATCCAAAAACCACTATACCTTAACGATCTACTCGAAAATTAAATAAAAAATGAAGTTTAATAGAAAAGTAAATCGAATAAAAATGGAAGTTGAATAAAAATAAAAATGAAAGTTGCATAAAATTAAAAATGGCAGTTCAATCCAAAAACCACTATACCTTAACGATCTATTTGGAAATTAAATAAAAAAGGAAGTTGAGTGGAAAAGAATCTTGAATAAAAAAGGAAGTTAAATAAAACTAAAACTGGAAGTTGCAGAAATGTAAAAATGGAAGTTCATTCAAGAAACCACTATACCTTAACGATTTATTTGGAAATTAAATAAAAAAGGATGTTTAATAGAAAAGCAATTTGAATAAAAATGGAAGTTGAATAAAAATAAAAAGGAAAGTTGCATAAAATAAAAAGTGGAAGTTCAATCCAGAAACCACTATACCTTAACAATCTGTTTGCAAATTAAATAAAAAAGGAAGTTTAATAGAAAAAGAAATTGAATAAAAATGGAAGTTGAATAAAAATAAAAATGAAAGTTGCAGAAAATTAAATATAGAAGTTCAATCCAGAAACCACTATACATTAACGATCTATTTGGAAATTAAATAAAAAAGGAAGTTTAATAGAAAAGTAAATTTCATAAAATGGAAGTAGAATAAAAATAAAAATGAAAGTTGCATAAAATTAAAAATGGAAGTTCAATCCAAAAACCACTATACTTTAACGATCTATTTGGAAATTAAATAAAAAATGAAGTTTAATAGAAAAGTAAATTGAATAAAAATGGAAGTTGAATAAAAATAAAAATGAAAGTTGCAGAAAATTAAATATGGAAGTTCAATCCAGAAACCACTATACCTTAACGATCTATATGGAAATTAAATAAAAAAGGAAGTTTAATAGAAAAGTAAATTGAATAAAAATGGAAGTTGAATAAAAATAAAAATGAAAGTTGCAGAAAATTAAATATAGAAGTTCAATCCAGAAACCACTATACCTTAACGATCTATTTGGAAATTAAATAAAAAAGGAAGTTTAATAGAAAAGTAAATTTCATAAAATGGAAGTAGAATAAAAATAAAAATGAAAGTTGCATAAAATTAAAAATGGAAGTTCAATCCAAAAACCACTATACTTTAACGATCTATTTGGAAATTAAATAAAAAATGAAGTTTAATAGAAAAGTAAATTGAATAAAAATGGAAGTTGAATAAAAATAAAAATGGAAGTTGCAGAAAATTAAATATAGAAGTTCAATCCAGAAACCACTATACCTTAACGATCTATTTGGAAATTAAATAAAAAAGGAAGTTTAATAGAAAAGTAAATTGAATAAAAATGGAAGTTGAATAAAAATAGAAATGAAAGTTACAGAAAATTAAATATGGAAGTTCAATCCAGAAACCACTATACCTTAGCGATCTATTTGGAAATTAAATAAAAAAGGAAGTTTAATAGAAAAGTAAATTGAATAAAAATGGAAGTTGAATAAAAATAAAAATGGAAGTTGTAGAAAATTAAATATGGAAGTTCAATCCAGAAACCATTATACCTTAACGATCTATTTGGAAATTGTCACGACCCCAAACCGCCCTAGTAGTTTAGTGCCGTGATGGCCAGTAATCCGAGATTACCGAAGGCCAACTTTCGAAAATTTACACACAAACAGAGTATAATTATATATATGGGGCTCACAAGTGCGGAAGCAATAATCTTAAAATATAAGTGGTCCATAAGAGCAGTGCGTAAGTTTCGTGGAATGGCATACAACTTTACATAATATTACAACTTGAATACAAATACAAAATACATTTTACATCTTGATCAAAAGGCTTCTCCAGCCGACATGTGTAAATTACAGACATTATAAGCCGAGAAGCATAGTTTTCAAGACTGCCGACATGTATACAAGTGAAGCCGACATAACAAAAATCCAAAACAAGCTTGCAAGTCACACCTAGGCGTCACCGCCTTCCTGCTCATCACCTACATATATATAGAGAGGGTGAGCTTGGATACTCAGTGAATGGTATAAGAAATAAAGGGGTTTGCATGACTGGTATTCAAGATCTTTATCAAACAATACATAACATAGTTGGTACAAGTCAAGGGATGAACCAAGTCCATCTTCCAAATCTGTCAAGTTTCAAAGGATGCTTACTAACATCATTATAATACAAGTGATGACATCTCGGCAAACAAGACCCACGCGGTAAACCGTCAGTGGTAAACAAGACAAGACGAGACAAGACAAGGGAGATATCTCAATTCAATGGTGTCATTGCATTATAGTCCCTGGACACTAAGGACTCGTGCTACTAATGCTTAGAGTCCCCTAGCACGTACGGACTTCCAAACTTTGTGCTACAATTGGTTATAGTCCCTTAGCACGTACGGACTTTCAAACTTTGTGCTACAAATGCTTATAGTCCCTCAGCACGTACGGACTTTCAAACTTTGTGCTACAAATGCTTATAGTCCCCTAGCACGTACGGACTTTCCAAGAATGTCATCAAAACAAGATAATATATATATATATATATTCCAATTAGGAATAACCATTCATGCTTACAAATACTTTCCAAAACGAAGCAAAACAAGACTTTTATCAAGGCATTATAACATAGCTTTATTTAAAATACCACTCACTTAGTTCTTCAAACGTCGGGGTCGAGGCAAGTCCAAACCCTACAAACACATGGCAAAGTCTACTGAATGCACTTTTAAACAAGTTTCACATGCATGCAGATGTTCTCGGCATTCCTCAAGACTAAGTCAAATCAAAACAAACACAATTCTTTATCTCGGAAAACATATCGGGCAGCTACCAGGTCTAGGCCGAGGTCATACACCTCCTTGCCGAGGTGTTTGCCTCGATGGCCATATTCAAAGGAATGAAGTCGGAAAAATCTGGGTTTCCCTTTCTTGAAGAACATGATGAACATGAAGAACATGAACATGAGGGAGATGAATGCAAAGATCGTGATTTGCTATTACCAAAATCTGGGATTTCATGCTATGAGTTCAAAAACATGGACCTGGGTACCCATATTCAAGGATCTAGTGAGAACAAACACAAAAACACGAAACTTAATGCAAACTTCCAGATCAAACAAGACATTTCTTTCAAGAACACACGAACACCATTTTCTCTTTCTAAAACCAACTTTAAATCGATGCATGACATGCAAAACGGGTTCGATCATGCAATGCAGCTAGATGATCAATAAAAATGACAAGAGTAGATCAAGAATCTAACCTCAATACGCAAATCAAATGGTTTGATCTCTAGGAATCAAGCTCGAGACCCACTCTCTCACTCTAAACTTCTTCTTCTTCTTCTAGAGCTTCTCTCTCCTCACAAGCAAAGACATATAGCAAAATGATACATTTCTAAGTCTGCTGGCTGACTTAACCCTCTACAGAGGCACGTGGCAGCGGCTGGTTGGTGCTATACAGAAAGGTGGCTGAGTGACAAGACAAAACTATGGCAAAGTGTGTTCAACAAGCAAGACAGCGTGGGCACTCTGGCGAGTAGTGATCTCAGCTAGGAACAAGACATCGGCAAGTAGGGAACAATGACCTCGGCTAGGAAGGACAACACTTGACTAAGCCGTGCCACACCTTGGCCTAGATGTGCCACATCTCGGTCTAGGTCATACCTCTCCGGGACAAGATCACTTAGGTGCAAAGGTAACATCTCAGCCTAGATGATTCACACCTTGGCCTTGGTGATGAACACCTCGGCCTAGATGATGACATCTCGGCCAATATGTCAGGGCGAAGGTGGAGGTCAAACAAAGTGATTCCAAGGTAATCCTAGACGGAAGACGACCTCGGCTAAACTCACACCAAGCAAGGTACAAAACATGCTGAAGCACTTAAACAAACAAGGACAAGACTTGAAACGCAAGCTTACAAGACAGAATCACATGAATGCATATGAGTATGGTTAGGATAGTGTGAGGGTTATTACATCCTACCCCTCTTAAAGAAGTTTGGTCCCCAAACTTGAGTTACCTTGGTTCGAGAATAACTCCGGGTATCGGACTTTCATTTCCTCTTCCATTTCCCACGTAGCATCCTTGCTGTAATGCTCTTTCCATTCAACCTTCACCATCAGTATTACCTTATTTCTCAAACGCCTTACTTGCCTATCGATGATACGTATCGGTCCTTCTTCATAGCTTAGGCCTTCATCAACCACAATCCCGGAATGATCGATCACGTGTAGTGGATCCCGTATATACTTCCTCAACATCGAGATATGAAACACATCATGAACTTGACTTAATCTCGGTGGTAAAGCTAGTCTGTAGGCAACCGGGTTAACTTTCTCAAGAATTTCAAACGGTCCAATGTAACGGGGTGCCAATTTACCCTTCTTCCCAAATCTTGAAACTCCTTTCATCGGCGAGGTTTTCAGGAACACATGATCCCCTACTTCGAATTCTAACTCCTTCCTTCTCTGGTCGGCGTAACTCTTTTGTCGGCTCTGAGCAGTTCTGATTCTCTGTTGGATAAGCTTAATCTTTTCGGTTGTTCTTTGAACTAAATCTGGGCCGATCAAAGCTTTATCTCCTACTTCGGTCCAACATATCGGCGATCTGCACTTTCTTCCATACAAGGCTTCATACGGCGCCATGCCAATGCTAGCTTGGTAGCTGTTGTTGTAAGCGAATTCTACTAATGGCAAATGCACTTCCTAGCTTCCCTTGAAGTCCAATACACACAGTCTAAGCATATCTTCAAGTGTTTGAATTGTTCTCTCTGTTTGGCCATCGGTCTGCGGATGAAAAGCTGTACTAAACCTCAATTCGGTCCCCAAAGCACTTTGTAAACTCTGCCAAAATCTGGAAACAAATTTTGGATCTCGATCTGACACGATGGACATCGGCACACCATGAAGTCTAACGATCTCATTCATATACAACACAGCAAGTCGGTCGGCATTGAACAAGGTCCTAACCGGCAAGAAATGCGCCGACTTAGTTAACCTGTCGATTATAACCCAAATCGAATCCATTCCTTTCTGTGTCTTCGGCAGCCCAATCACAAAGTCCATGGAGATGTCTTCCCATTTCCACTCAGGAATTGGCAAGGGTTGGAGAAGTTCTGCTGGCCTCTGATGTTCCGCTTTCACTTGTTGACAATACAAACACTGAGACATGAACTCGGCTATCTCTCTTTTCATATTCGGCCACCAAAAGGTATGTTTCACATCCTGATACATCTTGGTGTTCCCTGGGTGAACTGCAAATCTGGATCCATGAGAGTCTTGCAAAATCCTTCTTTTCAATTCCGGGACGTCGGCCACGCACAATCTTCCTTCAAACTTAAGCACTCCATTCTCATGGGTGTAACCCGACCTCGGCTTGGTGGTAATCTCGTCGGCTACCTTCTTCAGGAATCCATCCTCCATTTGCCTTGCCTTTACCTCCCCAATAGTAGTCGGCTCCATTGAAATCACGGCTAGGCACGCTAAACTTCCCACTGACTTCCTACTCAATGCGTCGGTTACCGAGTTTGCTTTACCTGGGTGATACTGAATCTGCATGTCATAATCCTTCAATAGTTCAAGCCATCTTCTTTGCCTCAAATTCAGTTCCTTCTGGGTGAACAAATACTTCAAACTCTTATGATCTGTAAAAACTTGGCAAGAGGTTCCATACAAGTAGTGGCGCCAAATCTTCAAAGCAAACACCACGGCTGCTAGCTCTAGATCATGAGTTGGATAGTTCTTTTCATGAAGCTTCAATTGACGAGATGCATATGCTATGACTCTGCCCCCTTGCATTAATACACAACCCAAACCCTTATGCGAAGCATCGTTGAAGATCTGAAATTCTTCATTACCCGACGGGAGTGCAAAAACTGGTGCCGTAACTAACCTCGTCTTCAACTCTTGGAAGGCTGATTCTCTATCATCGGTCCATTCATATGCTGTTCCTTTCTTAGTTAGTTGTGTCAATGGTACTGCTATCCTTGAGAAGTCCTTCACAAACTTTCTGTAATAACCTGCCAAGCCCAGAAAACTACGAACCTCAGACACGTTGGTCGGCGTCGGCCAATCCACAATGGCCTCAATCTTACTCGGATCAATTGATATTCCCTCTTCATTAATCACATGTCCTAAAAATGAGATGCTGGAAAGCCAAAATTCACACTTACTCAACTTGGCGTACAGCTTCTTGTCTCTCAAGATTTGCAGGGCAAGCCTCAAATGGTTTTCGTGCTCAATTGTACTCTTGGAATAGATCAATATATCGTCAATAAAAACAACTACAAACTCATCTAGGTACGGCTTAAAGACTCTGTTCATCAAGTCCATGAACGCTGTAGGAGCACTGGTCACTCCGAACGGCATTACCAAAAATTCGTAGTGGCCATACCTTGTCCGAAAAGCAGTCTTCTCAATGTCCTCGGCTTTAACTTTCAGCTGGTGGTAGCCCGACCTAAGGTCAATCTTGGAAAAGACTCGTGCCCCTTATAATTGATCAAGCAAATCGTCAATCCTAGGCAATGGGTACTTGTTCTTGATGGTTACTGTCACGACCCCAAACCGCCCCTAGTAGTTTGGTGCCGTGATGGCCAGTAATCCGTAATTACCGAAGGCCAACTTCCACAATTCGCACACAATCGGGGTATAGTTTACGGGGCTTACAAGTGCGGAAGCAATAATCTAAAATACAAGTGGTCCATAAGAGCAGTGCATAAGTCAAATGGAATGGCATACATCTTTACATAGCTTTAAAACTTGAATACAAAAGTACATATTACATCTTAGCAAAAGGGCTTCTCAAGCCGACATAAATATGATACATGAAATACAAATCAAGAGTACATAATCTTCAGATTGCCGACATCTTCAAAGCCGACATAGCATGCATACAAAACACACATCTCGGCGTAGCCGACTTCTTGCTTGTTACCTACATATATACATAGGGAGGGTGAGCTTGGATACTCAGTGAATGGTATAAGTAATAAAGGGGTTAAATGAATGATTCCCGAGGTCCTTCAAAACAATACAAAATATGTCTTTGTCAAAAACCATACTTGTCATAGCTTGTGCAAAACATGAGATAAATCTTGTTCATCAAACTTGATCTTACAAAACTTACATACTTAACATGTGTGCTACCAATGCTTAAAGTCCCTTAGCACGTACGGACTTGTGCCACAATTGTTTAAAGTCCCCTGGTACGTACGGACTTCACATATGTGCTACTAATGCTTATAGTCCTTTAGCACGTACGGACTTGTGCCACAATTGCTTAAAGTCCCCTGGCACGTACGGACTTCACATATGCGCTACTAATGCTTATAGTCCCTTAGCATGTACGGACTTGTGCCACAATTGCTTAAAGTCCCCTGGCACGTACGGACTTTCAAAGATTGACATCAAAACAAAGCTTACTTGATAACTTGCCATTCAAAACAAAGCTTATACTTGATACATAAAATAGGGATATCATTTACGCTTAACAAATACTTTTATCAAAACAAGGCAAAGCTTTATCAAAACCTTGAGAACATAACTTTATTAAAAATACCACTCACATTGGTTCTTGGGACGTCGGGGTCAAGGCAAAGGTCCAAGTCCTACAAACACATGGCAAAGCATACTAAACATACTTCTCAAAACAGGTCTCACATGCATGCAAATGATCTCGGAAAAACATGCTGGCAGTCAAAACACTGTTTTACATGTCAAGAAGACATGCTAGGTACCAACCAGGTCTTTGCCGAGGTCCCACACCTCCTGGCCGAGGCGTGGCTACCTAGGCTTCGGCGTGCGGCTGCATGCCGAGGTGCGCACAAGACAAACTAAAGGTGCAAGTGATCATGCAAGGTAGGCCAAGGTGAGATACGATGCTTGGCCTAAGTGTGAGGTCTAGGTGAGAGTGATCTCGACGACTACACTACGGGAAGTGAGGTCTGGAGATATGGGTTTCCACCCGTGAAGAACAGGAGGAACATGAACATGGAGATCATGAAGAACATGGATGCTAAAATCATAACTTCTTTATTTACAAAATCTGGGATTTCATGCTATGAGTTCGAAAACATGGACCTGGGTACCCATACTTGAAAATCATGTGAAAACAAACACAAAAACATGGGTCTAGGCATGAGCCTTCGGATCAAAACATGACTTTTCTTGAAAAACACATGAATGCCATTTTCTCTTTCTAACACCGAACTTCAAAGCAATGCATGGCTTACAAATCATATTCAATCATGCAATGCAATAACATAAACATAAGGAACAACAAGAGCGGATCAAGAATCTAACCTTAGAACACGGATCTAACGGTTCGATCTCTAGGAAACAAGCTTAGAAATCCACTCTCTCTCAAGAACTCTTCTTCCTCTCCTAGAGCTTCTCTCCCATCTACAAAACAAAGATACAACCAAATGGTGGGTTCTCTCTCTCTATCGGCTGACTTAACTCTCAACTTGGACACGTGGCGACGGCTGGTTGGTTCTCTTCAAAAAGGTGATGGATTGACAAGACAAGACTATGACAAAGCGTATCTAACAAGCTACTCGGTAAAGCACTCCGGCAAGTGGTGACATCGGCTAAGGGCAAGGCTTCGGCAACTAAGATGACAATGACCTTGGCTAGGAAGGACAACACTTGACTAAGATGTGCCACACCTTGGCCTAGATGTGCCACACCTCGGTCTAGGTCATACCACTCCAGAACAAGGTCACTCAGGTACAAAGGTAACATCTCGGCCTAGATGATACACATCTCGGCCTTGGTGATTCACACCTCGGCCTAGATAATGACATCTTGGCCAATATGTCAAAGCAAAGAGGGAGGTCAAACGAAGGGGTTCCAAGATACTTCTAGACTGAAGATGACCTCGGCTTGGAATGATCTAGGCATAACGTAACCTAGGCTTGGCATAACATCGGCTAACATAACTTAGGCTCGGGGTACCAAGGAAGGAACAAGGCAAGCACACAACACTTAGGCAATTCACATAACCACAAAACAAGGCATGGACCTTACTTAGCCAAAACAAGTCATAAACATGCAAATGCAAACTTAACGAGTCATAATCATACCAATGTTCATGAACATGACTAAGACATAAATGTGGGTTACTACAGTTACCTTATTAAGTTCTCTGTAATCAATGCAAAGGCGAAGTGTGCCATCCTTTTTCTTAACAAATAAAACAGGTGCTCCCCATGGTGAAGTGCTCGGCCTGATGAATCCCTTATCTGACAATTCTTGTAACTGTAGTTTCAGTTCTCTAAGTTCAGCTGGGGCCACCCTATAGGGTGTTTTGGAGATAAGTTGCGTTCCCGACACGAGGTCCACAGTAAACTCTATTTCTCTATCGACTAAGTGGCCAGGCAGCTCATTTGGAAAAACGTCGGGAAACTCCTTAACAACTGGTATGTCGGCTAACTCAACGCTTCCGTTCAAATCACTTAGTATACTGCACAAATAACCCTGACACCCTTTTTGGATCAACTTATAGGCTTTCATGGATGAGATTAAGTAGGGTGGGGGTACTACTCCCTTACCCTGGAAAAAGACCTCGGTTTTGTTTGGGGTCTTCAATGTAACGCTCTTAGTAACACAATTTATGGATGCATGATGCGCTACTAACCAATCCATTCCCAATATGACATCAAAGTGGGTCATGCTAAATGGCATCAAATCAGCTAATAATTTTATATCCTCAATCATCACAACACACGCCCTATATATGGATGCAATAAGTATAGTTCCCCCAGATGGAGTAGATACAGATAGCACATAATCAAGGGGTTCTAACGGTCTGTTCAACTTCTCGGCAAATTTAACAGACACAAAGGAATGCGTAGAGCCCGAATCAATCAAGACGTATGCAACTTGAGAGCAAATTGAGAGTGTACCTGACACTACCGTTTCAGCATTCTGGGTGTCTCCTGGCACTAAAGCAAAAACTCTGCCCTGTCTCATCTGTGTGCTTCCAACGTTGCTTCCTTGTGCAGAGCCTGAGATGCTCCCACTTTTCTTACCATCACCAGCTCTTGCCTTTGGACAGTCCTTCACGCGGTGGCCTATCTCGCCACATTCAAAGCAGGCTCCTGTCGCCTAGCGACAAACCCCGGTATGCGGCTTCCCACAACTCGCACACGTCAGCTTGGCATTCCCATCCCAATCTGAGTTGCTGGAACTGCCCACATTCGCCTTCTTCTTGGCATTAAACGGTATCCGACGACTTTCATAGTTCTGTCTTTTCCTCTGACTCTCTCCTGAACTTTGATATCGGTTTAGGTTAGCTTCCGCCAAGATGGCCTTGTCTAACACCTCGGCGTAAGTCGGCATATTGAGCATGTTGACCCGATCCTGGATTGGTCCTCGTAGTCCACTTTCAAACTTCCTGGCTTTCCTATACTCATCACTGACTATATGAGGCGCATATCTCGCCAATTCGGTGAAAGCACGGTCGTACTCTGCCACTGTTCTGCTGCCTTGTGTCAGAGTCTAGAATTCTGTGGTCTTGCGATCTCGAACGCTAAGTGGGAAATGCTTGTTGTAAAACAGTTCCAAAAATCTGGCCCAAGTTAAATCAGGATTAGCCTCCCGGATCATCATCCACCACCTTCGAGCGTCGTCGTCTAATATGAATGCTGCTAATGTCACCTTTTGAGTGTCGATGCTAGGAAAGATCTCGAACAGCTTTTCCATTTCTAAAACCCATGCCTTGGCCTTCATCGGCTCTATGCCCCCTGCGAATCTCGGTGGGTTCATCTTCTTGAACTCTTTAATCAAAGTCATCGTCCCTTCCCCATACAAGGCTGGCTGCAGAGACACTTGGGGCACTGGAAGAGGTGGAGCTGCATGTCGGCCATCCGTCTGTTCGGCCGGGGTTGATGTAGCACTTGCATTCTGTTGCCTCATCTACCTCAACTCGCGGGCCAAACCTTCAACTAGTCTTTCCAGTCTGTCCAGTCTATCCTCTGACTGATCTCAGCCAACTGGTGGTCTACCTCTCCTCATGATGCTATGGGTAGGCAAAATACAACCTTAAAACAAACTGAACCAAGAACCATGTATGCAAATAACAAATGGTTATGCCGAGATGATGCACACCTTGTCAAATAACAAGCAATATGATGCAATCCTAAGATCATTCTACGGGCATCCTATGCTCTTTAGGACTCAAAGTGTGTGAATAACGTACTATAAGGAATGCATGCTCTGATACTAATCTGTCACGACCCCAAACCGCCCCTAGTAGTTTAGTGCCGTGATGGCCAGTAATCCGAGATTACCGAAGGCCAACTTTCAAAAATTTACACACAAACAGAGTATAATTATATATATGGGGCTCACAAGTGCGGAAGCAATAATCTTAAAATATAAGTGGTCCATAAGAGCAGTGCGTAAGTTTCGTGGAATGGCATACAACTTTACATAATATTACAACTTGAATACAAATACAAAATACATTTTACATCTTGATCAAAAGGCTTCTCCAGCCGACATGTGTAAATTACAGACATTATAAGCCGAGAAGCATAGTTTTCAAGACTGCCGACATGTATACAAGTGAAGCCGACATAACAAAAATCCAAAACAAGCTTGCGAGTCACACCTAGGCGTCACCGCCTTCCTGCTCATCATCTACATATATATAGAGAGGGTGAGCTTGGATACTCAGTGAATGATATAAGAAATAAAGGGGTTTGCATAACTGGTATTCAAGATCTTTATCAAACAATACATAACATAGTTGGTACAAGTCAAGGGATGAACCAAGTCCATCTTCCAAATCTGTCAAGTTTCAAAGGATGCTTACTAACATCATTATAATACAAGTGATGACATCTCGGCAAACAAGACCCACGTGGTAAACCATCAGTGGCAAACAAGACAAGACGAGGCAAGACAAGGGAGATATCTCAATTCAATGGTGTCGTTGCATTATAGTCCCCGGACACTAAGGACTCGTGCTTCTAATGCTTAGAGTCCCCTAGCACGTGCGGACTTCCAAACTTTGTGCTACAATTGGTTATAGTCCCTTAGCACGTACGGACTTTCAAACTTTGTGCTACAAATGCTTATAGTCCCTTAGCACGTACGGACTTTCAAACTTTGTGCTACAAATGCTTATAGTCCCCTAGCACGTACGGATTTTCCAAGAATGTCATCAAAACAAGATGATATATATATATATATATATTTTTTTTCCAATTAGGAATAACCATTCATGCTTACAAATACTTTCCAAAACGAAGCAAAACAAGACTTTTATCAAGGCATTATAACATAGCTTTATTTAAAATACCACTCACTTAGTTCTTCAAACGTCGGGGTCGAGGCAAGTCCAAACCCTACAAACACATGGCAAAGTCTACTGAATGCACTTTTAAACAAGTTTCACATGCATGCAGATGATCTCGGCATTCCTCAAGACTAAGTCAAATCAAAACAAACACAATTCTTTATCTCGAAAAACATGTCGGGCGGCTACCAGGTCTAGGCCGAGGTCATACACCTCCTTGCCGAGGTGTTTGCCTCGATGGCCACATTCAAAGGAATGAAGTCGAAAAAATCTGGGTTTCCCTTTCTTGAAGAACATGATGAACATGAACATGAGGGAGATGAATGCAAAGATCGTGATTTGCTATTACCAAAATCTGGGATTTCATTCTATGAGTTCAAAAACATGGACCTGGGTACCCATATTCAAGGATCTAGTGAGAACAAACACAAAAACACGAAACTTAATGCAAACTTCCAGATCAAACAAGACCTTTCTTTCAAGAACACACGAACACCATTTTCTCTTTCTAAAACCAACTTTAAATCGATGCATGACATGCGAAACGGGTTCGATCATGCAATGCAGCTAGATGATCAATAAGAATGACAAGAGTAGATCAAGAATCTAACCTCAATACGCGGAATCAAGCTTGAGACCCACTCTCTCACTCTAAACTTCTTCTTCTTCTTCTGGAGCTTCTCTCTCCTCACAAGCAAAGACATATAGCAAAATGATACATTTCCAAGTCTGCTGGCTAACTTAACCCTCTACAGAGGCACGTGGCAGCGGCTGGTTGGTGCTATACAAAAAGGTGGCTGAGTGACAAGACGAAACTATGACAAAGTGTGTTCAACAAGCAAGACAGTGTGGGCACTCTGGCAAGTAGTGATCTCGGCTAGGAACAAGACATCGGCAAGTAGGGAACAATGACCTCGGCTAGGAAGGACAACACTTGACTAAGCTGTGCCACACCTTGGCCTAGATGTGCCACATCTCGGACTAGGTCATACCTCTCCGGGACAAGATCACTTAGGTGCAAAGCTAACATCTCGGCCTAGATGATTCACACCTTGGCCTTGGTGATGAACACCTCGGCCTAGATGATGACATCTCGGCCAATATGTCAGGGCGAAGGTGGAGGTCAAACAAAGTGGTTCCAAGGTAATCCTAGACGGAAGACGACCTCGGCTAAACTCACACCAAGCAAGGTACAAAACATGCTGAAACACTTAAACGAACAAGGACAAGACTTGAAACGCAAGCTTACAAGACAGAATCACATGAATGCATATGAGTATGGTTAGGTTAGCGTGAGGGTTATTACAGAAATTAAATAAAAAAGGAATTTTAATAGAAAAGTAAATTGCATAAAATGGAAGTAGAATAAAAATAAAAATGAAAGTTGCATAAAATTAAAAATGGAAGTTCAATCCAAAAACCACTATACTTTAACGATCTATTTGGAAATTAAATAAAAAAGGAAGTTTAATGGAAAAGTAAATTGAATAAAAATGGAAGTTGAATAAAAATAAAAATGGAAGTTGCAGAAAATTAAATATGGAAGTTCAATCCATAAACCACAATACCTTAACGATCTATTTGGAAATTAAATAAAAAAATGAAGTTTAATAGAAAAGTAAATTGAATTAAAATGGAAGTAGAATAAAAATAAAAATGAAAGTTGCATAAAATTAAAAATGGAAGTTCAATCCAGAAGCCACTATACTTTAACGATCTACTTGGAAATTAAATAAAAAAGGAAGTTTAATAGAAAAGTAAATTGATTAAAAATGGAAGTTGAATAAAAATAAAAATGGAAGTTGCAGAAAATTAAATATGGAAGTTCAATCCAGAAACCACTATACCTTAACAATCTATTTGGAAATTAAATAAAAAAGGAAGTTTAATGGAAAAGTAAATTGAATTAAAATGGAAATAGAATAAAAATAAAAATGAAAGTTGCATAAAATTAAAAATGGAATTTCAATCCAGAAACCACTATACCTTAACGATCTATTTGGAAATTAAATAAAAAAGAAAGTTTAATAGAAAAGTAAATTGAATAAAAATGGAAGTTGAATAACAATAAAAATGAAAGTTACAGAAAATTAAATATGGAAGTTCAATCCAGAAACCACTACACCTTACCGATCTATTTGGAAATTATATAAAAAAGGAAGTTGAATAAAAATAAAAAGGAAAGTTGCATAAAGTAAAAAATGGAAGTTC
Source organism: Camellia sinensis (assembly GCF_055761805.1). Taxonomy (NCBI): domain Eukaryota; kingdom Viridiplantae; phylum Streptophyta; class Magnoliopsida; order Ericales; family Theaceae; genus Camellia; species Camellia sinensis. Next base: position 34,994,712 of record NW_028128987.1, read on the forward strand.
AATCCAGAAACCACTATACCTTAACGGTCTATTTGGAAATTAAATAAAAAAGGAAATTTAATAGAAAAGTAAATAGAATAAAAATGGAAGTTGAATAAAAATAAAAATGAAAGTTGCAGAAAATTAAATATGGAAGTTCAATCCAGAAACCACTATATCTTAACGATCTATTTCGAAATTAAATAAAAAACGAAGTTTAATGGAAAAGTAAATTGAAAAAAAATGGAAGTTGAATAAAAATAAAAAGGAAAGTTGCAGAAAATTAAAAGCGGAAGTTCAATCCCGAAACCACTATACCTTAACGATCTATTTGGAAATTAAATAAAAAAGGAAATTTAACAGAAAAGTAAATTGAATAAAAATGGAAGTAGAATGAAAATAAAAAAGAAAGTTGCATAAAATTAAAAATGAAAGTTCAATCCAAAAACCACTATACCTTAACGATCTACTCGGAAATTAAATAAAAAATGAAGTTGAATAAAAATAAAAATGAAAGTTGCATAAAATTAAAAATGGCAGTTCAATCCAAAAACCACTATACCTTAGCGATCTATTTGGAAATTAAATAAAAAAGGAAGTTGAGTAGAAAAGAAACTTGAATAAAAAAGGAAGTTAATTAAAAATAAAAATGGAAGGTGCAGAAAATTAAAAATGGAAGTTCATTCCAGAAACTACTATACCTTAACGATCTTTTTGGAAATTAAATAAAAAAGGAAGTTTAATAGAAAAGTAAATTGAATAAAAATGGAAGTACAATATAAATAAAAATGAAAGTTGCACAAAATTAAAAATGGAAGTTCAATCCAGAAACCACAGTACCTTAGCGATCTATTTGGAAATTAAATAAAAAAGGAAGTTTAATAGGAAAGTAAATTGAATTAAAATGGAAGTAGAATAAAAATAAAAATGAAAGTTGCATAAAATTAAAAATGGAAGTTCAATCCAGAAACCACTATACCTTAACGATCTACATGGAAATTAAATAAAAAAGGAAGTTTAATAGAAAAGGAAATTGAATAAAAATGGAAGTTGAATAAAAATAAAAATGAAAGTTGCATAAAATTAAATATGGAAGTTCAATCCAGAAACCACTTTACCTTAGCGATCAATTTGGAAATTAAATAAAAAATGAAGTTTAATAGAAAAGTAAATTGAATAAAAATAAAAATGAAAGTTGCATAAAATTAAAAATGGAAGTTCAATCCAAAAACCACTATACCTTAACGATCTATTTGGAAATTAAAAAAAAAAAGGAAGTTGAGTAGAAAAGAAACCTGAATAAAAAAGGAAGTTAAATAAAAATAAAAATGGAAGTTGCAGAAAATTAAAAATGGAAGTTCATTCCAGAAACCACTATACCTTAACGATCTATTTGGAAATTAAATAAAAAAGGAAGTTTAATGGAAAAGTAAATTGAATAAAAATAGAAGCTGCATAAAAATAAAAATGAAAGTTGCATAAAATTAAAAATGGAAGTTCAATCCAAAAACCACTATACCTTAACGATCTATTTGGAAATTAAATAAAAAAGAAAGTTGAGTAGAAAAGAAACCTGAATAAAAAAGGAAGTTAAATAAAAATAAAAATGGTAGTTGCAGAAAATTAAAAATAGAAGTTCATTCCAGAAACCACTATACCTTAACGATCTATTTGGAAATTAAATAAAAAAGGAAGTTTAATGGAAAAGTAAATTGAATAAAAATAGAAGCTGCATAAAAATAAAAATGAAAGTTGCATAAAATTAAAAATGGAAGTTCAATCCAAAAACCACTATACCTTAACGATCTATTTGGAAATTAAATAAAAAAGGAAGTTGAGTAGAAAAGAAACTTGAATAAAAAAGGAAGTTAAATAAAAATAAAAATGGAAGTTGCGGAAAATTAAAAATGGAAGTTCATTCCAGAAACCACTATACCTTAACGATCTATTTGGAAATTAAATAAAAAACGAAGTTTCATAGTAGAAAAGAAACTTGAATGAAAAAGGAAGTAGAATATAAATAAAAATGAAAGTTGCATAAAATTAAAAATGAAAGTTGAATCCAGAAACCACTATACCTTAGCGATCTATTTGGAAATTAAATAAAAAAGGAAGTTTAATAGGAAAGTAAATTGAATTAAAATGGAAGTAGAATAAAAATAAAAATGAAATTTGCATAAAATTAAAAATGGAAGTTCAATCCAGAAACCACTATACCTTAACTATCTATTTGGAATTTAAATAAAAAAGGAAGTTTAATAGAAAAGGAAATTGAATAAAAATGAAAGTTGCAGAAAATTAAATATGAAAGTTCAATCCAGAAACCAATTTACCTTAACGATCAATTTGGAAATTAAATAAAAAAGGAAGTTTAATCGAAAAGTAAATTGAATAAAAATGGAAGTTGAATAAAAATAAAAATGAAAGTTGCATAAAATTAAAAATGGAAGTTCAATCAAAAAACCACTATACCTTAGCGATCTATTTGGAAATTAAATAAAAAAAAAGTTGAGTAGAAAAGAATCTTGAATAAAAATGGAAGTTAAATAAAAATAAAAATGGAAGTTGCAGAAAATTAAAAATGGAAGCTCATTCCAGAAACCACTATACCTTAACGATGTATTTGGAAATTAAATAAAAAAGGAAGTTTAATAGAAAAGTAAATTGAATAAAAATGGAAGTTGAATAAAAATAAAAATGAAAGTTGCATAAAATTAAAAATGAAAGTTCAATCCAAAAACCACTATACCTTAACGATCAATTTGGAAATTAAATAAAAAAGAAAGTTGAGTAGAAAAGAATCTTGAAAAAAAATGGAAGTTAAACAAAAATAAAAATGGAAGTTGCAGAAAATTAAAAATGGAAGTTCATTCCAGAAACCACTATACCTTAACGATGCATTTGGAAATTAAATAAAAAAGGAAGTTTAATAAAAAAGTAAATTGATTAAAAATGGAAGTAAAATAAAAATAAAAATGAAAGTTGCATAAAATGAAAAATGGAAGTTCAATCCAGAAACCACTATACCTTAACGATCTACTTGGAAATTAAATAAAAAAGGAAGTTTAATAGGAAAGTAAATTGAATTAAAATGGAAGTAGAATAAAAATAAAAATGAAAGTTGCATAAAATTAAAAATGGAAGTTCAATCCAGCAACCACTACACCTTAACGATCTATTTGGAAATTAAATAAAAAAGGAAGTTTAATAGAAAAGAAAACTGAATAAAAACAGAAGTTGAATAAAAGTAAAAAGGAAAGTTGCAGAAAATTAAATATGGAAGTTCAATCCAGAAGCCACTATACCTTAACGATCTATTTGGAAATTAAATAAAAAAGGAAGTTTAATAGAAAAGTAAATTGAATAAAAATGGAAGTTGAATAAAAATAAAAATGACAGTTGCATAAAATTAAAAATGGAAGTTCAATCCAAAAACCACTATACCTTAACGATCTATTTGGAAATTAAATAAAAAAAGAAGTTTAATAGAAAAGTAAATTGAATAAAAATGGAAGTTGAATCATTGACCCTTCTTGGTCAAAACACCAGTATCCAATGCACCCTTCGAGATGGTAGATGTCTTAACTGGAGAGCTTCGCTTATGGGAGCAATTGAGACAAGTCTTTCTCATGGATCAGTGTACTTTGATATTTATCCAAATCTTAGCATAGCTTTGTGCGATGCTAATATATCTGATGTCTTAGAATTAAGAGTTTTTACTCATGGCTATGAGTATAAACCAGGAACCCCTCTTTTTTCAGTACATTCCAGAATTTACATTAAGGCTTTAACAACTTTAAATCCTTATTTTAGAAAGAAAACTGAAACAGGAAAAACAGTATTAATTGAAACCAGCCTTTATAGTAGTCAGGTAGCCGTTCCTAAGTTAATCCCCTGGAAGGATATAACATTTCCCGAAAGATGGCATATTCCAAATGCTGTTCCTCCAAAACCGATTATTCAACATAGTATCAATGACGTTATCCAAACCCAAGGAGGTAATGTTTACCTTCAATTCCAAAAACCTTTACTTACCCGTAGTAGTTTTTCTAATGCTAGTTTTCGGACAGCACCCAGAAGTTTTTCCAATAACAGTTTCCGATCTATTCCACCTTATAGAGTAGATCTTCCAGAATCAAGTAGACAGTCAATTGACTCTATTCTACAACAGACACTTTCTCGACCTCCAAGTAGACCACCTAGTGATCCACGGGAAAACCCAATGAATTCCAAAATCCAAGGAATCAGATTATCCCAAAACAGAATTCCTCATGGTGTCTATACAACACCTCCACCAGATAGCCCAACGGCCAGGATTTTACACCAGGAAGTGAAAATAGAAAAATATTAAACCAGGAATTTAACCAGAACAAATATAAAGACTTTCGAGATTGGTATTTTGCCAATCATACTCCTAACCAGTTAGAAGAATATAAAACTCAATACTACCAACACCTTGAGTTACACCAGAAGTTAATACCTTTCGTGGAATGGTATCAAACAATTCATCGACCCCAGTTTCATGCTATTGAAGATCAATACAAGACCTGGACCACAACCGAAGGACAAGCAATCAATGCTATCCATCCACCTCCTCAAGCACTAGAGTTAGCTCCTAATGGTGAGACTACCCGTCAACCCTTATTAGCTACAGCATACATAGATGCCCAATCAGGAAGATTTGCTAAAACTGATTACATAAAATTGGTAGATTTAGGATTAACCATTAAACAACATAATTATACCAATTTAATCTATCAAACCATGAGTAAACAATTAACCAGAATTGAAGAAGCTATTTCAACCTTCAAAGATAGAAGTTTAGCCTTACCAGTAACCGGATCTTCTACCTTACATTCAGTATCCGTTAAACCACCTTTAGAGGTTACTAACTTTAAGTTAAAAGCCTCTAATACAGAATTTATGGATACCCTTTTACAGAAAATGCAGACATTAAATGTCCGCCCGCCAGAACCAATTCCACCACCACCTGGACAATCCAGTGGCTCAGTCCAGATGCTTAGAGCTGAGTCAGCACCTGACGACAATCTATCACCAGACCAAATTTATGAAATTCAAATGAATTTCCAAGAACCCTCATCTGTTAATAAACTGCATTCGTATAGTTCCTCTAGACCTGCTATGTTACCACCCAGTAGGAACTATTACGCTAGACCAACTCCTCCTGATGTTCTCTATGAAGAGATTTATATTAATGACTAGGGCAGCTATCATGGCAAGATCATCTATGAATGGAATATAGATGGTGAATCCGAATATGGTATTTATAAGAAATTACATCAGATGTTGATGTACGCAACCGTTTGTCGTCAATATAGTAACCAGGACCAGGCTATTGCTAAATTTATTATTAATGGTTTTACCGGCCAACTCAAAGGATGGTGGGATAATATCCTCACCATAACCCAACAGTTAGAAATTCTTAATTCCGTCAAAGTTGAAGTTGATCCAACTACCCATCAGCCTGTCCAACAGTAGGATGCTATCTACACACTCATCCAGACCATCATTCTCCATTTTGTTGGCACCAGCACTAGTTCTCAGGATCGTGGACGCGAATTGCTTCAGAATCTTCGTTGCCCTTCTCTTACCCACTTCCGTTGGTATAAGGATGTTTTCCTCATCAAGGTTATGCAACGCCCTGATGGTAACAGCACCCATTGGAAAGCCAAGTCTATTGACGGCCTTCCTACCCTTTTCGCCGAACGAGTTAGGAAAAAACTTTGGGACCGCCATGACCGGATGCCTATTCCTTACGAACAGTATACTTATGGCCAACTTTGTTCCATAATAACCGAAGAAGGTCTTTCTCTATGTAATGATCTTAAATTGCATTACCAAAGGAAACAACAGAATCTTACAGGACGAAAAGAATTAGGCGAATTCTGTGAACAATTTGCCTATGAACCCGTCATTAAATATCCAGGAAACCACTATACCTTAACGATCTACTTGGAAATAAAATAAAAAAGGAAGTTTAATAAAAAAGTAAACTGAATAAAAATGGAAGTTGAATAAAAATAAAAATGAAAGTTGCAGAAAATTAAATATGGAAGTTCAATCCAGAAACCACTATACCTTAACGATCTATTTGGAAATTAAATAAAAAAGGAAGTTTAATAGAAAAGTAAATTGAATAAAAATGGAAGTTGAATAAAAATAAAAATGACAATTGCATAAAATTAAAAATGGAAGTTCAATCGAAAAACCACTATACCTTAACGGTCTATTTGGAAATTAAATTAAAAAAGAAGTTTAATAGTAAAGTAAATTGAATAAAACTGGAAGTTGAATAAAAATAAAAATGAAAGTTGCATAAAATTAAAAATGGAAGTTCAATCCAAAAACCACTATACCTTAACGATCTATTTGGAAATTAAGTAAAAAGGGAAGTTGAGTAGACAAGAAACTTGAATAAAAAAAGATGTTTAATAAAAATAAAAATGGAAGTTGCAGAAAATTAAAAATGGAAGTTCAATCCAGAAACCACTATACCTTAACGAATTATTTGGAAATTAAATAAAAAAGGAAGTTTAATAGAAAAGTAAATTGAATTAAAATGGAAGTAGAATAAAAATAAAAATGAAAGTTGCATAAAATTAAAAATGGAAGTTCAATCCAGAAACCACTATACTTTAACGATCTATTTGGAAATTAGATAAAAAAGGAAGTTGAGTAGAAAATAAACTTGAATAAAAACGGAAGTTAAATAAAAATAAAAATGAAAGTTGCAAAAAATTAAAAATGGAAGTTCATTCCAGAAACCACTATACATTAACGATTTATTTGGAAATTAAACAAAAAAGGATGTTTAATAGAAAAGTAAATTGAATAAAAATGGAAGTAGAATAAAAATAAAAATGAAAGTTGCATAAAATTAAAAATGGAAGTTCAATCCAAAAACCACTATACCTTAACAATCTATTTGGAAATTAAATAAAAAAGGAAGTTGAGTAGAAAAGAAACTCGAATAAAAAAGGAAGTTAAATAAAAATAAAAATGGAAGTTGCAGAAAATTAAAAATGGAATTTCATTGCAGAAACCACTATACCTTAACGATCTAATTGGAAATTAAATAAAAAAGGAAGTTTAATAGAAAAATAAATTGAATAAAAATGGAAGAAGAATATAAATTAAAATGAAAGTTGCATAAAATTAAAAATGAAAGCTCAATCCAGAAACCACTATACCTTAGCGACCTATTTGGAAATTAAATAAAAAAGGAAGTTTAATAGGAAAGTAAATTGAATTAAAATGGAAATAGAATAAAAATAAAAATGAAAGTTGCATAAAATTAAAAATGGAAGTTCAATCCAGAAACAACTATACCTTAACGATCTATTTGGAAATTAAATAAAAAAGGAAGTTTAATATAAAAGGAAATTGAATAAAAATAGAAGATGAATAAAAATAAAGATGAAAGTTGCAGAAAATTAAATATGGAAGTTCAATCCAGAAACCACTTTACCTTAACGATCTATTTGGAAATTAAATAAAAAAAGAAGTTTAATAGAAAAGTAAATTGAATAAAAGTAGAAGTAGAATAAAAATAAAAATGAAAGTTGCATAAAATTAAAAATGGAAGTTCAATCCAAAAACCGCTATACCTTAACGATCTATTTGGAAATTAAATAAAAAAAGAAGTTTAATAGAAAAGTAAATTGAATAAAACTGGAAGTTGAATAAAAATAAAAATGAAAGTTGCAGAAAATTAAAAATGAAAGTTCAATCCAGAAAACACTATACCTTAACGATCTATTTGGAAATTAAATAAAAAAAGAAGTTTAATAGAAAAGTAAATTGAATAAAACTGGAAGTTGAATAAAAATAAAAATGAAAGTTGCAGAAAATTAAAAATGAAAGTCCAATCCAGAAAACACTATACCTTAACGATCTATTTGGAAATTAAATAAAAAAGGAAGTTTAATAGAAAAGTAAATTGATTAAAAATGGAAGTAAAATAAAAATAAAAATGAAAGTTGCATAAAATTAAAAATGGAAGTCCAATCCAGAAACCATTATACCTTAACGATCTACTTGGAAATTTAATAAAAAAGGAAGTTTAATAGGAAAGTAAATTGAATTAAAATGGAAGTAGAATAAAAATAAAAATGAAAGTTGCATAAAATTAAAAATGGAAGTTCAATCCAGAAACCACTACACCTTAACGATCTATTTGGAAATTAAATAAAAAAGGAAGTTTAATAGAAAAGTAAACTGAATAAAAATGGAAGTTAAATAAAAATAAAAAGGAAAGTTGCAGAAAATTAAATATGGAAGTTCAATCCAGAAACCACTATACCTTAACGATCTATTCGGAAATTAAATAAAAAAGGAAGTTTATTAGAAAAGTAAATTGAATAAAAATGGAAGTTGAATAAAAATAAAAAAGGAAGTTGCAGAAAATTAAAAATGGAGGTTCATCCCAGAAACCACTATACCTTAATGATCTGTTTGGAAATTAAATAAAAAAGGAAGTTTAATAGAAAAGTAAATTGATTAAAAATGGAAGTAGAATAAAAATAAAAAATGAAGTTGCAGAAAATTAAAAATGGAAGTTCTATCGAGAAACCAATATACCTTAACGATCTACTTGGAAATTAAATAAAAAAGGAACTTTAATAGGAAAGTAAATTGAATTAATATGGAAGTAGAACAAAAATAAAAATGAAAGTTGCATAAAATTAAAAATGGAAGTTCAATCCAGAAAGAACTATACCTTAACGATCTATTTGGAAATTAAATAAAAACGGAAGTTGTGTAGAAAAGAAACTTGAATAAAAAAAGAAGCAAAATAAAAATAAAAATGTAAGTTGCAGAAAATTAAAAATGGAAGTTCATTCCAGAAACCACTATACCTTATTGATCTATTTGGAAATTAAATAAAAAAGGTAGTTTAATAGAAAAGTAAATTGATTAAAAATGGAAGTAGAATAAAAATAAAAATAGAAGTTGCATAAAATTAAAAATGGAAGTTCTATCTCGAAACCACTATACCTTAACGATCTAGTTGGAAATTAAATAAAAAAGGATGTTAAATAGGAAAGTAAATTTAATTAAAATGGAAGTAGAATAAAAATAAAAATCAAAGTTGCATAAAATTAAAAATGGAAGTTTAATTCAGAAACCATTATACCTTAACGATCTATTTGGAAATTAAACCAAAAAGGAAGTTTAATAGAAAAGTAAATTGAATAAAAATGGAAGTTGAATAACAATAAAAATGAAAGTTGCAGAAAATTAAATATGGAAGTTCAATCCAGAAACCACTATACCTTAACGATCTATTTGGAAATTAAATAAAAAAGGAAGTTTAATAGAAAAGTAAATTGATTAAAAATGGAAGTAAAATAAAAATAAAAATGAAAGTTGCATAAAATTAAAAATGGAAGTCCAATCCAGAAACCACTATACCTTAACGATCTACTTGGAAATTTAATAAAAAAGGAAGTTTAATAGGAAAGTAAATTGAATTAAAATGGAAGTAGAATAAAAATAAAAATGAAAGTTGCATAAAATTAAAAATGGAAGTTCAATCCAGAAACCACTACACCTTAACGATCTATTTGGAAATTAAATAAAAAAGGAAGTTTAATAGAAAAGTAAACTGAATAAAAATGGAAGTTGAATAAAAATAAAAAGGAAAGTTGCAGAAAATTAAATATGGAAGTTCAATCCAGAAACCACTATACCTTAACGATCTATTCGGAAATTAAATAAAAAAGGAAGTTTAATAGAAAAGTAAATTGAATAAAAATGGAAGTTGAATAAAAATAAAAAAGGAAGTTGCAGAAAATTAAAAATGGAAGTTCTATCCAGAAACCACTATACCTTAACGATCTACTTGGAAATTAAATAAAAAAGGAAGTTTAATAGGAAAGTAAATTGAATTAATATGGAAGTAGAACAAAAATAAAAATGAAAGTTGCATAAAATTAAAAATGGAAGTTCAATCCAGAAACAACTATACCTTAACGATCTATTTGGAAATTAAATAAAAAATAAGTTTAATAGCAAAGTAAATAGAATTAAAATGGAAGTAGAATAAAAATAAAAATGAAAGTTGCATAAAATTAAAAATGGAAGTTCAATCCAGAAACCACTATACTTTAACGATCTATTTGGAAATTAGTTTAAAATGGAAGTTGAGTAGAAAAGAAACATGAATAAAAACGGAAGTTAAATAAAAAGAAAAATGGAAATTGCAGAAAATTAAAAATGGAAGTCCAATCCAGAAACCACTATCCCTTAACGATTTCTTTGGAAATTAAATAAAAAAGGATGTTTAATAGAAAAGTAAATTGCATAAAAATGGAAGTAAAATAAAAATAAAAATGAAAGTTGCATAAAATTAAAAATGGAAGTCCAATCCAAATACCACTATACCTTAACGATTTATTTGGAAATTAAATAAAAAAGGAAGTTGAGTAGAAAAGAAACTTGAGTAAAAAAGGAAGTTAAATAAAAATAAAAATAGAAGTTGCAGAAAATTAAAAATGGAAGTTCATTCTAGAAACCATTATACCTTAACGATCTATTTGGAAATTAAATAAAAAAGGAAGTTTAATAGTAAAGTAAATTGAATAAAAATGGAAGTAGAATATAAATAAAAATGAAAGTTGCATAAAATTAAAAATGAAAGTTCAATCCAGAAACCACTATACCTTAGCGATCTATTGGGAAATTAAATAAAAAAGGAAGTTTAATAGGAAAGGAAATTGAATTAAAATGGAAGTAGAATAAAAATAAAAATGAAAGTTGCATAAAATTGAAAATGGAAGTTCAATCCAGAAACCACTATACCTTAACGATATATTTGGAAATTAAATAAAAAAGGAAGTTTAATAGAAAAAGAAATTGAATAAAAATAAAAGTTGAATAAAAATAAAAATGAAAGTTGCAGAAAATTAAATATGGAAGTTCAATCCAGAAACCACTTTACCTTAACGATTTATTTCGAAATTAAATAAAAAAGGAAGTTTAATAGAAAAGTAAATTAAAAAACAATGGAAGTAGAATAAAAATAAAAATGAAAGTTGCATAAAATTAAAAATGGAAGTTCAATCCAAAAACCACTATACCTTAACGATCTATTTGGAAATTAAATAAAAAAGGAAGTTGAGTAGAAAAGAATCTTGATTAAAAATGGAAGTTAAATAAAAATAAAAATGGAAGTTGCAGAAAATTAAAAATGGAAGTTCTTTTCAGAAACCTAGACCTTAACGATCTATTTGGAAATTAAATAAAAAAGGAAGTTTAATAGAAAAGTAAATTGATTAAAAATGGAACTTGAATAAAAATATAAATGACAGTTGCATAAAATTAAAAATGGAAGTTCAATCCAAAAATCACTATACCTTAACGATCTATTTGGAAATTAAATAAAAAAGGAAGTTTAATAGAAAAGTAAGTTGAATAAAAATAAAAATGAAAGTTGAATAAAATTAAAATGGAAGTTCAATCCAAAAACCACTATACCTTAACGATATATTTGGTAATTAAATAAAAAAGGAAGTTGAGTTGAAAAGAAACTTGAATAAAAATGGAAGTTAAATAAAAATAAAAATGGAAGTTGCAGAAAATTAAAAATGGAAGTTCATTCCAGAAACCACTATACCTTAACGATCTTTTTGGAAATTAAATAGAAAAGGAAGTTTAATAGAAAAGTAAATTGATTAAAAATGGAAGTAAAATAAAAATAAAAATGAAAGTTGCATAAAATTAAAAAAGGAAGTTCAATCCAGAAACCACTATACCTTAACGATCTACTTGGAAATTAAATAAAAAAGGAAGTTTAAGAGGAAAGTAAATTGAATTAAAATGGAAGTGGAATAAAAGTAAAAATGAAAGTTGCATAAAATTAAAAATGGAAGTCAATCCAGAAACCACTATACCTTAACGATCTACTTGGAAATTAAATAAAAAATGAAGTTTAATAGGAAAGTAAATTGAATTAAAATGGAAGTAGAATAAAAATAAAAATGCAAGTCGCATAAAATTAAAAATGGATGTTCAATCCAGAAACCACTACACCTTAACGATCTATTTGGAAATTGAATAAAAAAGGGAGTTTAATAGAAAAGTAAACTGAATAAAAATGGAAGTTGAATAAAAATAAACAGGAAAGTTGCAGAAAATTAAATGCGGAAGTTCAATCCAGAAACCACTATACCCTAACGATCTATTTGGAAATTAAATAAAAAAGGACGTTTAATAGGAAAGTAAATTGAATTAAAATGGAAGTAGAATAAAAATAAAAATTAAAGTTGCATAAAATTAAAAATAGAAGTTCAATCCAGAAACCACTATACCTTAACGATCTATTTGGAGATTAAATAAAAAATTAAGCTTAATAGAAAAGGAAATTGAATAAAAATGAAAGTTGCAGAAAATTAAATATAGAAATTCAATCCAGAAACCACTTTACCTTAACGATCTATTTGGAAATTAAATAAAAAAGGAAGTTTAACAGAAAAGTAAATTCATTAAAAATGGAAGTTGAATAAAAATAAAAATGAAAGTTGCATAAAATTAAAAATGGAAGTTCAATCCAGAAACCATTATACCTTAACGATCTACTTGGAAATTAAATAAAAAAGGAAGTTTAATAGGAAAGTAAATTGAATTAAAATGGAAGTAGAATAAAAATAAAAATGGAAGTTGAATAAAAATAAAAATGGAAGTTCAATCCAGAAACCACTATACCTTAACGATCTACTTGGAAATTAAATAAAAAAGGAAGTTTAATAGGAAAGTAAATTGAATTAAAATGGAAGTAGAATAAAAATAAAAATTAAAGTTGCATAAAATTAAAAATGGAATTTCAATCCAGAAACCACTATACCTTAACGATCTATTTGGAAATTAAATAAAAAAGGAAGCTTAATAGAAAAGGAAATTGAACAAAAATGAAAGTTGCAGAAAATTAAATATAGAAATTCAATCCAGAAACCACTTTACCTTAACGATCTATTTGGAAATTAAATAAAAAAGGAAGTTTAACAGAAAAGTAAATTCATTAAAAATGGAAGTTGAATAAAAAATAAAAATGAAAGTTGCATAAAATTAAAAATGGAAGTTCAATCCAGAAACCACTATACCTTAACGATCTACTAGGAAATTAAATAAAAAAAGAAGTTTAATAGGAAAGTAAATTGAATTAAAATGGAAGTAGAATAAAAATAAAAATGGAAGTTGCATAAAAATAAAAGTGGAAGTTCAATCCAGAAACCACTATACCTTAACGATCTACTTGGAAATTAAATGAAAAAGGAAGTTTAATAGGAAAGTAAATTGAATTAAAATGGAAGTAGAATAAAAATAAAAATGAAAGTTGCATAAAATTAAAAATGGAAGTTCAATCCAGAAACCACTACACCTTAGCGATCTATTTGGAAATTAAATAAAAAATGAAGTTTAGTAGAAAAGTAAACGGAATAAAAATGGAAGTCGAATAAAAATAAAAAAGGAAAGTTGCAGAAAATTAAATATGGAAGTTCAATCCAGAAACAACTATACCTTAACGATCTACTTGGAAATTAAATAAAAAGGAAGTTTAATAGAAAAGTAAATTGAATAAAAATGGAAGTTGAATAAAAATATAAATCATAGTTGCATAAAGTTAAAAATGGAAGTTCAATCCAAAAACCACTATACCTTAACGATATACTTGGAAATTAAATAAAAAAGGAAGTTTAATTGAAAAGTAAATTGAATTAAAATGGAAGTTGAATAAAAATAAAAATGAAAGTTGCATAAAATTAAAAATGGAAGTTCAATCCAAAAACCACTATACCTTAACGATCTATTTGGAAATTAAATAAAAAAGGAAGTTTAATAGAAAAGTAAATTGAATAAAAATGGAAGTTGAATAAAAATAAAAATGAAAGTTGCATAAAATTAAAAATGGAAGTTCAATCCAAAAACCACTATACCTTAACGATCAATTTGGAAATTAAATAAAAAAGAAAGTTGAGTAGAAAAGAATCTTGAAAAAAAATGGAAGTTAAACAAAAATAAAAATGGAAGTTGCAGAAAATTAAAAATGGAAGTTCATTCCAGAAACCGCTATACCTTAACGATGCATTTGGAAATTAAATAAAAAAGGAAGTTTAATAAAAAAGTAAATTGATTAAAAATGGAAGTAAAATAAAAATAAAAATGAAAGTTGCATAAAATGAAAAATGGAAGTTCAATCCAGAAACCACTATACCTTAACGATCTACTTGGAAATTAAATAAAAAAGGAAGTTTAATAGGAAAGTAAATTGAATTAAAATGGAAGTAGAATAAAAATAAAAATGAAAGTTGCATAAAATTAAAAATGGAAGTTCAATCCAGCAACCACTACACCTTAACGATCTATTTGGAAATTAAATAAAAAAGGAAGTTTAATAGAAAAGAAAACTGAATAAAAACAGAAGTTGAATAAAAGTAAAAAGGAAAGTTGCAGAAAATTAAATATGGAAGTTCAATCCAGAAGCCACTATACCTTAACGATCTATTTGGAAATTAAATAAAAAAGGAAGTTTAATAGAAAAGTAAATTGAATAAAAATGGAAGTTGAATAAAAATAAAAATGACAGTTGCATAAAATTAAAAATGGAAGTTCAATCCAAAAACCACTATACCTTAACGATCTATTTGGAAATTAAATAAAAAAAGAAGTTTAATAGAAAAGTAAATTGAATAAAAATGGAAGTTGAATAAAAATAAAAATGAAAGTTGCATAAAATTAAAAATGGAAGTTCAAACCAAAAACCACTATACCTTAACGATCTATTTGGAAATTAAATAAAAAATGAAGTTGAGTAGAAAAGAAACTTAAATAAAAAAAGAAGTTAAATAAAAATAAACATAGAAGTTGCAGAAAATTAAAAATGGAATTTTCTTCCAGAAACCACTATACCTTAATGATCTATTTGGAAATTAAATAAAAAAAGAAGTTTAATAGAAAAGTAAATTGACTAAAAAAAAGAAGTAGAATAAAAATAAAAATGGAAGTTGCATAAAATTAAAAACGGAAGTTCTATCCAGAAACCACTATACCTTACCGTTCTACTTGGAAATTAAATAAAAAAGGAAGTTTAATAGGAAAGTAAATTGAATTAAAATGGAAGTAGAATAAAAATAAAAATTAAAGTTGCATAAAATTAAAAATGGAAGTTCAATTCAGAAACCACTATACCTTAACGATCTATTTGGAAATTAAACAAAAAAGGAAGTTTAATAGAAATGTAAATTGAATAAAAATGGAAGTTGAATAAAAATAAAAATGAAAGTGGCAGAAAATTAAAAATGAAAGTTCAATCCAGAAACCACTATACCTTAGCGATCTATTTGGAAATTAAATAAAAAAGGAAGTTTAATAGGAAAGTAAATTGAATTAAAATGGAAGTAGAACAAAAATAAAAATAAAATTTGCATAAAATAAAAAATGGAAGTTCAATCCAAAAACCACTATGCCTTAACGATCTATTTGGGAATTAAATAAAAAAGGAAATTGAATAAAAATGAAAGTTGAATAAAAATAAAAATGAAAGTCGCAGAAAATTAAATATGGAAGTTCAATCCAGAAAGCAATTTACCTTAACGATCTATTTGGAAATTAAATAAAAAAGGAAGTTTAATAGAAAAGTAAATTGAATAAAAATGGAAGTTGAATAAAAATAAAAATGAAAGTTGCATAAAATTAAAAATGGAAGTTCAATCCAAAAACCACTATACCTTAACGATCTATTTGGAAATTAAATAAAAAAGAAAGTTGAGTATAAAAGAATCTTGAATAAAAATGGAAGTTAAATAAAAATAAAAATGGAAGTTGCAGAAAATTAAAAATGGAAGTTCATTCCTGGAACCACTATACCTTAACGATGTATTTGGAAATTAAATAAAAAAGGAAGTTTAATAGAAAAGTAAATTGAATAAAAATGGAAGTTGAATAAAAATAAAAATGAAAGTTGCATAAAATTAAAAATGGAAGTTCAATCTAAAAACCACTATACCTTAACGATCAATTTGGAAATCAAATAAAAAAGAAAGTTGAGTAGAAAAGAATCTTGAAAAAAAAATGGAAGTTAAACAAAAATAAAAATAGAAGTTGCAGAAAATTAAAAATGGAAGTTCATTCCAGAAACCACTATACCTTAACGATGTATTTAGAAATTAAATAAAAAAAGAAGTTTAATAAAAAAGTAAATTGATTAAAAATGGAAGTAAAATAAAAATAAAAATGAAAGTTGCATAAAATTAAAAATGGAAGTTCAATCCAGAAACCACTATACCTTAACGAACTACTTGGAAATTAAATAAAAAAGGAAGTTTAATTGGAAAGTAAATTGAATTAAAATGGAAGTAGAATAAAAATAAAAATGAAAGTTGCATAAAATTAAAAATTGAAGTTCAATCCAGCAACAACTACACCTTAACGATCTGTTTGGAAATTAAATAAAAAAGGAAGTTTAATTGAAAAGTAAACAGAAGAAAAACGGAAGTTGAATAAAAATAAAAAGGAAAGTTGCAGAAAATTAAAAATGGAAGTTCAATCCAGAAGCCACTATACCTTAATGATCTATTTGGAAATTAAATAAAATAGGACGTTTAATAGAGAAGTAAATTGAATAAAAATGGAAGTTGAATAAAAATAAATATGACAGTTGCATAAAATTAAAAATGGAAGTTCAATCCAAAAACCACTATACCTTAACGATCTATTTGGAAATTAAATAAAAAAGGAAGTTTAATAGAAAAGTAAATTGAATAAAAAAGGAAGTTGAATAAAAATAAAAATGAAAGTTGCATAAAATTAAAAATGGAAGTTCAAACCAAAAACCACTATACCTTAACGATCAATTTGGAAATTAAATAAAAAAGGAAGTTGAGTAGAAAAGAAACTTGAATAAAAAAAGAAGTTAAATAAAAATAAAAATGAAAGTTGCAGAAAATTAAAAATGGAAGTTCATTCCAGAAACCACTATACTTTAATGATCTATTTGGAAATTAAATAAAAAAAGAAGTTTAATAGAAAAGTAAATTGACTAAAAAAAAGAAGTAGAATAAAAATAAAAATGGAAGTTGCATAAAATTAAAAATGGAAGTTCTATCCAGAAACCACTATACCTTAACGATCTACTTGGAAATTAAATAAAAAAGGAAGTTTAATAGGAAAGTAAATTGAATTAAAATGGAAGTACAATAAAAATAAAAATGAAAGTTGCATAAAATTAAAAATGGAAGTTCAATTCAGAAACCACTATACCTTAACGATCTATTTGGAAATTAAAAAAAAAAGGAAGTTTAATAGAAAAGTAAATTGAATAAAAATGGAAGTGGAATAAAAATAAAAATGAAAGTGGCAGTAAATAAAAAATGAAAGTTCAATCCAGAAACCACTATACCTTAGCGATCTATTTGGAAATTAAATAAAAAAGGAAGTTTAATCGGAAAGTAAATTGAATTAAAATGGAAGTAGAATAAAAATAAAAATAAAATTTGCATAAAATTAAAAATGAAAGTTCAATCCAGAAACCACTATGCCTTAACGATCTATTTGGGAATTAAATAAAAAAGGAAGTTTAATAGAAAAGGAAATTTAATAAAAATGAAAGTTGAATAAAAATAAAAATGAAAGTCACGGAAAATTAAATATGGAAGTTCAATCCAGAAACCAATTTACCTTAACGATCTATTTGGAAATTAAATAAAAAAGGAAGTTTAATAAAAAAGTAAATTGAATAAAAATGGAAGTTGAATAAAAATAAAAATGAAAGTTGCATAAAATTAAAAATGGAAGTTCAATCCAAAAACCACTATACCTTAATAATCTATTTGGAAATTAAATAAAAAAGAAAGTTGAGTAGAAAAGAATCTTGAATAAAAATGGAAGTTAAATAAAAATAAAAATGGAAGTTGCAGAAAATTAAAAATGGAAGTTCATTCCAGAAACCACTATACCTTAACGATGTATTTGGAAATTTAATAAAAAAGGAAGTTTAATAGAAAAGTAAATTGAATTAAAATGGAAGTTGAATAAAAATAAAAATGAAAGTTGCATAAAATTAAAAATGGAAGTTCAATCCAGAAACCGCTATACCTTAACGATCAATTTGGAAATTAAATAAAAAAGAAAGTTGAGTAGAAAAGAATCTTGAAAAAAAAATGGAAGTTAAACAAAAATAAAAATGGAAGTTGCAGAAAATTAAAAATGGAAGTTCATTCCAGAAACCACTATACCTTAACGATGTATTTGGAAATTAAATAAAAAAGGAAGTTTAATAAAAAAGTAAATTGATTAAAAATGGAAGTAAAATAAAAATAAAAATGAAAGTTGCATAAAATTAAAAATGGAAGTTCAATCCAGAAACCACTATACCTTAGCGATCTATTTGGAAATTAAATAAAAAAGGAAGTTTAATAGGAAAGTAAATTGAATTAAAATGGAAGTAGAACAAAAATAAAAATAAAATTTGCATAAAATTAAAAATGGAAGTTCAATCCAGAAACCACTATACCTTAGCGATCTATTTGGAAATTAAATAAAAAAGGAAGTTTAATAGGAAAGTAAATTGAATTAAAATGGAAGTAGAACAAAAATAAAAATAAAATTTGCATAAAATAAAAAATGGAAGTTCAATCCAAAAACCACTATGCCTTAACGATCTATTTGGGAATTAAATAAAAAAGGAAATTGAATAAAAATGAAAGTTGAATAAAAATAAAAATGAAAGTCGCAGAAAATTAAATAAAAAAGGAAGTTTAATAGAAAAGTAAATTGAATAAAAATGGAAGTTGAATAAAAATAAAAATGAAAGTTGCATAAAATTAAAAATGGAAGTTCAATCCAAAAACCACTATACCTTAACGATCTATTTGGAAATTAAATAAAAAAGAAAGTTGAGTATAAAAGAATCTTGAATAAAAATGGAAGTTAAATAAAAATAAAAATGGAAGTTGCAGAAAATTAAAAATGGAAGTTCATTCCTGGAACCACTATACCTTAACGATGTATTTGGAAATTAAATAAAAAAGGAAGTTTAATAGAAAAGTAAATTGAATAAAAATGGAAGTTGAATAAAAATAAAAATGAAAGTTGCATAAAATTAAAAATGGAAGTTCAATCTAAAAACCACTATACCTTAACGATCAATTTGGAAATCAAATAAAAAAGAAAGTTGAGTAGAAAAGAATCTTGAAAAAAAAATGGAAGTTAAACAAAAATAAAAATAGAAGTTGCAGAAAATTAAAAATGGAAGTTCATTCCAGAAACCACTATACCTTAACGATGTATTTAGAAATTAAATAAAAAAAGAAGTTTAATAAAAAAGTAAATTGATTAAAAATGGAAGTAAAATAAAAATAAAAATGAAAGTTGCATAAAATTCAAAATGGAAGTTCAATCCAGAAACCACTATACCTTAACGAACTACTTGGAAATTAAATAAAAAAGGAAGTTTAATAGGAAAGTAAATTGAATTAAAATGGAAGTAGAATAAAAATAAAAATGAAAGTTGCATAAAATTAAAAATTGAAGTTCAATCCAGCAACAACTACACCTTAACGATCTATTTGGAAATTAAATAAAAAAGGAAGTTTAATTGAAAAGTAAACAGAAGAAAAACGGAAGTTGAATAAAAATAAAAAGGAAAGTTGCAGAAAATTAAATATGGAAGTTCAATCCAGAAGCCACTATACCTTAACGATCTATTTGGAAATTAAATAAAAAAAGGAAGTTTAATAGAAAAGTAAATTGAATAAAAATGGAAGTTGAATAAAAAAAAATGACAGTTGCATAAAATTAAAAATGGAAGTTCAATCCAAAAACCACTATACCTTAACGATCTATTTGGAAATTAAATAAAAAAGGAAGTTTAATAGAAAAGTAAATTGAATAAAAATGGAAGTTGAATAAAAATAAAAATGAAAGTTGCATAAAATTAAAAATGGAAGTTCAAACCAAAAACCACTATACCTTAACGATCTATTTGGAAATTAAATAAAAAAGGAAGTTGAGTAGAAAAGAAACTTGAATAAAAAAAGAAGTTAAATAAAAATAAAAATGAAAGTTGCAGAAAATTAAAAATGGAAGTTCATTCCAGAAACCACTATACCTTAATGATCTATTTGGAAATTAAATAAAAAAAGAAGTTTAATAGAAAAGTAAATTGACTAAAAAAAAGAAGTAGAATAAGAATAAAAATGGAAGTTGCATAAAATTAAAAATGGAAGTTCTATCCAGAAACCACTATACCTTAACGATCTACTTGGAAATTAAATAAAAAAAGAAGTTTAGTAGGAAAGTAAATTGAATTAAAATGGAAGTAGAATAAAAATAAAAATGAAAGTTGCATAATATTAAAAATGGAAGTTCAATTCAGAAACCACTATACCTTAACGATCTATTTGGAAATTAAACAAAAAAGGAAGTTTAACAGAAAAGTAAATTGAATAAAAATGGAAGTTGAATAAAAATAAAAATGAAAGTGGCAGTAAATAAAAAATGAAAGTTCAATCCAGAAACCACTATACCTTAGCGATCTATTTGGAAATTAAATAAAAAAGGAAGTTTAATCGGAAAGTAAATTGAATTAAAATGGAAGTAGAATAAAAATAAAAATAAAATTTGCATAAAATTAAAAATGAAAGTTCAATCCAGAAACCACTATGCCTTAACGATCTATTTGGGAATTAAATAAAAAGGGAAGTTTAATAGAAAAGGAAATTTAATAAAAATGAAAGTTGAGTAAAAATAAAAATGAAAGTCGCGGAAAATTAAATATGGAAGTTCAATCCAGAAACCAATTTACCTTAACGATCTATTTGGAAATTAAATAAAAAAGGAAGTTTAATAA
This sequence comes from Camellia sinensis, assembly GCF_055761805.1. Lineage (NCBI taxonomy): Eukaryota > Viridiplantae > Streptophyta > Magnoliopsida > Ericales > Theaceae > Camellia > Camellia sinensis. Next base: position 35,015,557 of record NW_028128987.1, read on the forward strand.
AAAAGTAAATTGAATAAAAATGGAAGTTGAATAAAAATAAAAATGAAAGTTGCATAAAATTAAAAATAGAAGTTCAATAAAAAAACCACTATACCTTAATAATCTATTTGGAAATTAAATAAAAAAGAAAGTTGAGTAGAAAAGAATCTTGAATAAAAATGGAAGTTAAATAAAAATAAAAATGGAAGTTGCAGAAAATTAAAAATGGAAGTTCATTCCGGAAACCACTATACCTTAACGATGTATTTGGAAATTTAATAAAAAAGGAAGTTTAATAGAAAAGTAAATTGAATTAAAATGGAAGTTGAATAAAAATAAAAATGAAAGTTGCATAAAATTAAAAATGGAAGTTCAATCCAGAAACCGCTATACCTTAACGATCAATTTGGAAATTAAATAAAAAAGAAAGTTGAGTAGAAAAGAATCTTGAAAAAAAAATGGAAGTTAAACAAAAATAAAAATGGAATTTGCAGAAAATTGAAAATGGAAGTTCATTCCAGAAACCACTATACCTTAACGATGTATTTGGAAATTAAATAAAAAAGGAAGTTTAATGAAAAAGTAAATTGATTAAAAATGGAAGTAAAATAAAAATAAATATGAAAGTTGCATAAAATTAAAAATGGAAGTTCAATCCAGAAACCACTATACCTTAACGAACTACTTGGAAATTAAATAAAAAAGGAAGTTTAATAGGAAAGTAAATTGAATTAAAATGGAAGTAGAATAAAAATAAAAATGAAAGTTGCATAAAATTAAAAATTGAAGTTCAATCCAGCAACAACTACACCTTAACGATCTATTTGGAAATTAAATAAAAAAGGAAGTTTAATTGAAAAGTAAACAGAAGAAAAACGGAAGTTGAATAAAAATAAAAAGGAAAGTTGCAGAAAATTAAAAATGGAAGTTCAATCCAGAAGCCACTATACCTTAATGATCTATTTGGAAATTAAATAAAATAGGACGTTTAATAGAGAAGGAAATTGAATAAAAATGGATGTTGAATAAAAATAAAAATGGCAGTTGCATAAAACTAAAAATGAAAGTTCAATCCAAAAACCACTATACCTTAACGATCTATTTGGAAATTAAATAAAAAAGGAAGTTTAATAGAAAAGTAAATTGAATAAAAATGGAAGTTGAATAAAAATAAAAATGAAAGTTGCATAAAATTAAAAATGGAAGTTCAAACCAAAAACCACTATACCTTAACGATCTATTTGGAAATTAAATAAAAAAGGAAGTTGAGTTGAAAAGAAACTTGAAGAAAAAAAGAAGTTAAATAAAAATAAAAATGAAAGTTGTAGAAAATTAAAAATGGAAGTTCATTCCAGAAACCACTATAACTTAATGATCTATTTGGAAATTAAATAAAAAAAGAAGTTTAATAGAAAAGTAAATTGACTAAAAAAAAGAAGTAGAATAAAAATAAAAATGGAAGTTGCATAAAATTAAAAATGGAAGTTCTATCCAGAAACCACTATACCTTAACGATCTACTTGGAAATTAAATAAAAAAGGAAGCTTAATAGGAAAGTAAATTGAATTAAAATGAAAGCAGAATAAAAATAAAAATGAAAGTTGCATAAAATTAAAAATGGAAGTTCAATTCAGAAACCACTATACCTTAACGATCTATTTGGAAATTAAACAAAAAAGGAAGTTTAATAGAAAAGTAAATTGAATAAAAATGGAAGTTGAATAAAAATAAAAATGAAAGTGGCAGTAAATAAAAAATGAAAGTTCAATCCAGAAACCACTATACCTTAACGATCTATTTGGAAATTAAATAAAAAAGGAAGTTTAATAGGAAAGTAAATTGAATTAAAATGGAAGTAGAATAAAAATAAAAATAAAATTTGCATAAAATTAAAAATGAAAGTTCAATCCAGAAACCACTATGCCTTAAGGATCTATTTGGGAATTAAATAAAAAAGGAAGTTTAATAGAAAAGGAAATTGAATAAAAATGAAAGTCGAATAAAAATAAAAATGAAAGTCGCGGAAAATTAAATATGCAACTTCAATCCAGAAACCAATTTACCTTAACGATCTATTTGGAAATTAAATAAAAAAGGAAGTTTAATAAAAAAGTAAATTGAATAAAAATGGAAGTTGAATACAAATAAAAATGAAAGTTGTATAAAATTAAAAATGGAAGTTCAATCCAAAAACCACTATACCTTAATAATCTATTTGGAAATTAAATAAAAAAGAAAGTTGAGTAGAAAAGAATCTTGAATAAAAATGGAAGTTAAATAAAAATAAAAATGGAAGTTGCAGAAAATTAAAAATGGAAGTTCATTCCAGAAACCACTATACCTTAACGATGTATTTGGAAATTTAATAAAAAAGGAAGTTTAATAGAAAAGTAAATTGAATAAAAATGAAAGTCGCATAAAATTAAAAATGGAAGTTCAATCCAGAAACCGCTATACCTTAACGATCAATTTGGAAATTAAATAAAAAAGAAAGTTGAGTAGAAAAGAATCTTGAAAAAAAAATGGAAGTTAAACAAAAATAAAAATGGAAGTTGCAGAAAATTAAAAATGGAAGTTCATTCCAGAAACCACTATACCTTAACGATGTATTTGAAAATTAAATAAAAAAGGAAGTTTAATAAAAAAGTAAATTGATTAAAAATGGAAGTAAAATAAAAATAAAAATGAAAGTTGCATAAAATTAAAAATGGAAGTTCAATCCAGAAACCACTATACCTTAACGAACTACTTGGAAATTAAATAAAAAAGGAAGTTTAATAGGAAAGTAAATTGAATTAAAATGGAAGTAGAATAAAAATAAAAATGAAAGTTGCATAAAATTAAAAATTGAAGTTCAATCCAGCAACAACTACACCTTAACGATCTATTTGGAAATTAAATAAAAAAGGAAGTTTAATTGAAAAGTAAACAGAAGAAAAACGGAAGTTGAATAAAAATAAAAAGGAAAGTTGCAGAAAATTAAAAATGGAAGTTCAATCCAGAAGCCACTATACCTTAACGATCTATTTGGAAATTAAATAAAATAGGACGTTTAATAGAGAAGTAAATTGAATAAAAATGGAAGTTGTATAAAAATAAAAATGACAGTTTCATAAAATTAAAAATGGAAGTTCAATCCAAAAACCACTATACCTTAACGATCTATTTGGAAATTAAATAAAAAAGGAAGTTTAATAGAAAAGTAAATTGAATAAAAATGGAAGTTGAATAAAAATAAAAATGAAAGTTGCATAAAATTAAAAATGGAAGTTCAAACCAAAAACCACTATACCTTAACGATCTATTTGGAAATTAAATAAAAAAGGAAGTTGAGTAGAAAAGAAACTTGAATAAAAAAAGAAGTTAAATAAAAATAAAAATAAAAGTTGCAGAAAATTAAAAATGGAAGTTCATTCCAGAAACCACTATACCTTAATGATCTATTTGGAAATTAAATAAAAAAAGAAGTTTAATAGAAAAGTAAATTGACTAAAAAAAAAGAAGTAGAATAAAAATAAAAATGGAAGTTGCATAAAATTAAAAATGGAAGTTCTATCCAGAAACCACTATACCTTAACGATCTACTTGGAAATTAAATAAAAAAGGAAGTTTAATAGGAAAGTAAATTGAATTAAAATGGAAGTACAATAAAAATAAAAATGAAAGTTGCATAAAATTAAAAATGGAAGTTCAATTCAGAAACCACTATACCTTAACGATCTATTTGGAAATTAAACAAAAAAGGAAGTTTAATAGAAAAGTAAATTGAATAAAAATGGAAGTTGAATAAAAATAAAAATGAAAGTGGCAGTAAATAAAAAATGAAAGTTCAATCCAGAAACCACTATACCTTAGCGATCTATTTGGAAATTAAATAAAAAAGGAAGTTTAATAGGAAAGTAAATTGAATTAAAATGGAAGTAGAATAAAAATAAAAATAAAATTTGCATAAAATTAAAAATGAAAGTTCAATCCAGAAACCACTATGCCTTAACGATCTATTTGGGAATTAAATAAAAAAGGAAGTTTAATAGAAAAGGAAATTGAATAAAAATGAAAGTTGAATAAAAATAAAAATGAGAGTCGCGGAAAATTAAATATGGAAGTTCAATCCAGAAACCAATTTACCTTAACGATCTATTTGGAAATTAAATAAAAAATGAAATTTAATAAAAAAGTAAATTGAATAAAAATGGAAGTTGAATAAAAATAAAAATGAAAGTTGCATAAAATTAAAAATGGAAGTTCAATCCAAAAACCACTATACCTTAACAATCTATTTGGAAATTAAATAAAAAAGAAAGTTGAGTAGAAAAGAATATTGAATAAAAGTGGAAGTTAAATAAAAATAAAAATGGAAGTTGCAGAAAATTAAAAATGGATGTTCATTCCAGAAACCACTATACCTTAACGATGTATTTGGAAATTTAATAAAAAAGGAAGTTTAATAGAAAAGTAAATTGAATAAAAATGGAAGTTGAATAAAAATAAAAATGAAAGTTGCATAAAATTAAAAATGGAAGTTCAATCCAGAAACCGCTATACCTTAATGATCAATTTGGAAATTAAATAAAAAAGAAAGTTGAGTAGAAAAGAATCTTGAAAAAAAATGAAAGTTAAACAAAAATAAAATTGGAAGTTGCAGAAAATTAAAAATGGAAGTTCATTCCAGAAACCACTATACCTTAACGATGTATTTGGAAATTAAATAAAAAAGGAATTTAATAAAAAAAGTAAATTGATTAAAAATGGCAGTAAAATAAAAATAAAAATGAAAGTTGCATAAAATTAAAAATGGAAGTTCAATCCAGAAGCCACTATACCTTAACGATCTACTTGGAAATTAAATAAAAAAGGAAGTTTAATAGGAAAGTAAATTGAATTAAAATGGAAGTAGAATAAAAATAAAAATGAAAGTTCCATAAAATTAAAAATAGAAGTTCAATCCAGAAGCCACTACACCTTAACGATCTATTTGGAAATTAAATAAAAAAGAAAGTTTAATAGAAAAGTAAACTGAATAAAAACGGAAGTTGAATAAAAATAAAAAGGAAAGTTGCAGAAAATTAAATATGGAAGTTCAATCCAGAAGCCACAATACCTTAACAATCTATTTGGAAATTAAATAAAAAAGGAAGTTTAATAGAAAAGTAAATTGAACAAAAATGGAAGTTGAATAAAAAAAAATGACAGTTGCATAAAATTAAAAATGGAAGTTCAATCCAAAAACCACTATACCTTAACGATCTATTTGGAAATTAAATAAAAAAGGAAGTTTAATAGGAAAGTAAATTGAATTAAAATGGAAGTAGAATAAAAATAAAAATGAAAGTTCCATAAAATTAAAAATAGAAGTTCAATCCAAAAACCACTACACCTTAACGATCTATTTGGAAATTAAATAAAAAAGAAAGTTTAATAGAAAAGTAAACTGAATAAAAACGGAAGTTGAATAAAAATAAAAAGGAAAGTTGCAGAAAATTAAATATGGAAGTTCAATCCAGAAGCCACTATACCTTAACGATCTATTTGGAAATTAAATAAAAAAGGAAGTTTAATAGAAAAGTAAATTGAATAAAAATGGAAGTTGAATAAAAAAAAATGACAGTTGCATAAAATTAAAAATGGAAGTTCAATCCGAAAACCACTATACCTTAACGATCTATTTGGAAATTAAATAAAAAAGGAAGTTTAATAGAAAAGTAAATTGAATAAAAATGAAAGTTGAATAAAAATAAAAATGAAAGTTGCATAAAATTAAAAATGGAAGTTCAAACCAAAAACCACTATACCTTAACGATCTATTTGGAAATTAAATAAAAAAGGAAGTTGAGTAGAAAAGAAACTTGAATAAAAAAAGAAGTTAAATAAAAATAAAAATGGAAGTGGCAGAAAATTAAAAATGGAAGTTCATTCCAGAAACCACTATACCTTAATGATCTATTTGGAAATTAAATAAAAAAAGAAGTTTAAAAGAAAAGTAAATTGATTAAAAGTGGAAGTAGAATAAAAATAAAAATGGAAGTTGCACAAAATTAAAAATGGAAGTTCTATCCAGAAACCACTATACTTTGACGATCTACTTGGAAATTAAATAAAAAAGGAAGTTTAATAGGAAAGTAAATTGAATTAAAATGGAAGTAGAATAAAAATAAAAATGAAAGTTGCATAAAATTAAAAATGGAAGTTCAATTCAGAAACCACTATATCTTAACGATCTATTTGGAAATTAAACAAAAAATGAAGTTTAATAAAAAAGTAAATTGAATAAAAATGGAAGTTGAATAAAAATAAAAATGAAAGTTGCATAAAATTAAAAATGGAAGTTCAATCCAAAAACCACTATACCTTAACGATCTATTTGGAAATTAAATGAAAAAGGAAGTTGAGTAGGAAAGAAACTTGAATAAAAAAGGAAGTTAAATAAAAATAAATATGAAAGTTGCAGAAAATTAAAAATGGAAGTTCAATCCAGAAACCACTATACCTTAACGATCTATTTGGAAATTAAATAAAAAATGAAGTTCAATAGAAAAGTAAATTGAAAAAAAATGGAAGTAGAATATAAATAAAAATGAAAGTTGCATAAAATTAAAAATGGAAGTTCAATCCAGAAACCACTATACGTTAGCGATCTATTTGGAAATTAAATAAAAAAGGAAGTTTAATAGGAAAGTAAATTGAATTAAAATGGAAGTAGAATAAAAATAAAAATGAAAGTTGCATAAAATTCAAAATGGAAGTTCAATCCAGAAACCATTTTACCTTAGCGATATATTTGGAAGTTAAACAAAAAAGGAAGTTTAACAGAAAAGTAAATTGAATAAAAATGGAAGTTGAATAAAAATAAAAATGAAAGTTGCAGAAAATAAAAAATGGAAGTTCAATCCAAAAACCACTATACGTTAACGATCTATTTGGAAATTAAATAAAAAAGGAAGTTTAATAGAAAAGTAAATTGAATAAAAATGGAAGTTAAATAAAAAAAAAAATGGAAGTTGCAGAAAATTAAATGTGGAAGTTCAATCCAGAAACCACTATACCTTAACGATCTATTTGGAAATTAAATAAAAAAGGAAGTTTAAGAGAAAAGTAAATTAAATTAAAATGGAAGTAGAATATAAATAAAAATGAAAGTTGCATAAAATTAAAAATGGAAGTTCAATCCAGAGACCACTATACTTTAACGTTCTATTTGGAAATTAAATAAAAAAGGAAGTTTAATAGAAAAGTAAATTGAATAAAAATGGAAGTTGAATAAAAATAAAAATGAAAGTTGCAGAAAATTAAATATGGAAGTTCAATCCCGAAACCACTATACCTTAACGATCTATTTGGAAATTAAATAAAAAAGGAAGTTTAATAGAAAAGTAAATTGAATTAAAATAGAAGTAGAATAAAAATAAAAATAAAAATGAAAGTTGCATAAAATTAATAATGGAAGTTCAATCCAGAAACCACTATACCTTAACGATCTATTTGGAAATTAAATAAAAAGGAAGTTTAATGGAAAAGTAAATTAAATAAAAATGGAAGTTGAATAAAAATAAAAATGAAAGTTGTAGAAAATAAAATTGGAAGTTCAATCCAGAAACTACTATACCTTAGCGATCTATTTGGAAATTAAATAAAAAAGGAAGTTTAATAGAAAAGTAAATTGAATAAAAATGGAAGTTGAATAAAAATAAAAATGAAAGTTGCATAAAATTAAAAATGGAAGTTCAATCCAAAAACCACTATACCTTAACAATCTATTTGGAAATTAAAAGAAAAAGGAAGTTGAGTAGAAAAGAAACTTGAATAAAAAAGGAAGTTAAATAAAAATAAATATGGAAGTTGCCGAAAATTAAAAGTGGAAGTTCATTCCAGAAACCACTTTACCTTAACGATCTATTTGGAAATTAAATAAAAAAGGAAGTTTAATGGAAAAGTAAATTGAATAAAAATGGAAGTGGAATATAAATAAAAATGAAAGTTGCATAAAATTAAAAATGGAAGCTCAATCCAGAAACCACTATACGTTAGCGATCTATTTGGAAATTAAATAAAAAAGGAAGTTTAGTAGGAAAGTAAATTGAAGTAAAATGGAAGTAGAATAAAAATAAAAATGAAAGTTGCATAAAATTAAAAATGGAAGTTCAATCTAGAAACCATTATACCTTAGCGATATTTTTGGAAATTAAATAAAAAAGGAAGTTTAACAGAAAAGTAAATTGAATAAAAATGGAAGTTGAATAAAAATAAAAATGAAAGTTGCAGAAAATAAAAAAAATGGAAGTTCAATCCAAAATCCACTATACTTTAACGATCTATTTGGAAATTAAATAAAAAAGGAAGTTTAATAGAAAAGTAAATTGAATAAAAATGGAAGTTGAATAAAAATAAAAATGGAAGTTGCAGAAAATTGAATATGGAAGTTCAATCCAGAAACCACTATTCCTTAACAATCTATTTGGAAATTAAATAAAAAAGGAAGTTTAATAGAAAAGTAAATTGAATTATAATGGAAGTAGAATAAAAATAAAAATGAAAGTTGCATAAAATTAAAAATGAAAGTTCAATCCAGAAACCACAATACCTTAACGATCTATTTGGAAATTAAATAAAAAAGGAAGTTTAACAGAAAAGTAAATTGAATAAAAATGGAAGTTGAATCAAAATAAAAACGAAAGTTGCAGAAAATTAAATGTGGAAGTTCAATCCAAAAACCACTTTACCTTAACGATCTATTTGGAAATTAAATAAAAAGGGAAGTTTAATAGAAAAGTAAATTGAATAAAAATGGAAGTTGAATAAAAATAAAAATGAAAGTTGCATAAAATTGAAAATGGAAGTTCAATCCAAAACCACTATACCTTAACAATCTATTTGGAAATTAAATAAAAAAGGAAGTTGAGTAGAAAAGAATCTTGAATAAAAAAGGAAGTTAAATAAAAATAAAAATGGAAGTTCATTCCAGAAACCAATATACCTTAACGATCTATTTGGAAATTAAATTAAAAAGGAAGTTTAATAGAAAAGTAAATTGATTAAAAATGGAAGTAAAATAAAAATAAAAATGAAAGTTGCATAATATTAAAAATGGAAGTTCTATCCAGAAACCGCTATACCTTAACGATCTACTTGGAAATTAAATAAAAAAGGAAGTTTAATAGGAAAGTAAATTGAATTAAAATGGAAGTAGAATAAAAATAAAAATGAAAGTTTCATAAAATTAAAAATGGAAGTTCAATCCAGAAACCACTATACCTTAACGATCTATTTGGAAATTAAATAAAAAAGGAAGTGTAATAGAAAAGTAAATTGAATAAAAATGGAAGTTGAATCATTGACCCTTCTTGGTCAAAACACCAGTATCCAATGCACCCTTCGAGATGGTAGATGTCTTAACTGGAGAGCTTCGCTTATGGGAGCAATTGAGACAAGTCTTTCTCATGGATCAGTGTACTTTGATATTTATCCAAATCTTAGCATAGCTTTGTGCGATGCTAATATATCTGATGTCTTAGAATTAAGAGTTTTTACTCATGGCAATGAGTATAAACCAGGAACCCCTCTTTTTTCAGTACATTCCAGAATTTACATTAAGGCTTTAACAACTTTAAATCCTTATTTTAGAAAGAAAACTGAAACAGGAAAAACAGTATTAATTGAAACCAACCTTTATAGTAGTCAGGTAGCCGTTCCTAAGTTAATCCCCTGGAAGGATATAACATTTCCCGAAAGATGGCATATTCCAAATGCTGTTCCTCCAAAACCGATTATTCAACATAGTATCGATGACGTTATCCAAACCCAAGGAGGTAATGTTTACCTTCAATTCCAAAAACCTTTACTTACCCGTAGTAGTTTTTCTAATGCTAGTTTTCGGACAGCACCCAGAAGTTTTTCCAATAACAGTTTCCGATCTATTCCACCTTATAGAGTAGATCTTCCAGAATCAAGTAGACAGTCAATTGACTCTATTCTACAACAGACACTTTCTCGACCTCCAAGTAGACCACCTAGTGATCCACGGGAAAACCCAATGAATTCCAAAATCCAAGGAATCAGATTATCCCAAAACAGAATTCCTCATGGTGTCTATACAACACCTCCACCAGATAGCCCAACGGCCAGGATTTTACACCAGGAAGTGAAAATAGAAAAATATTAAACCAGGAATTTAACCAGAACAAATATAAAGACTTTCGAGATTGGTATTTTGCCAATCATACTCCTAACCAGTTAGAAGAATATAAAACTCAATACTACCAACACCTTGAGTTACACCAGAAGTTAATACCTTTCGTGGAATGGTATCAAACAATTCATCGACCCCAGTTTCATGCTATTGAAGATCAATACAAGACCTGGACCACAACCGAAGGACAAGCAATCAATGCTATCCATCCACCTCCTCAAGCACTAGAGTTAGCTCCTAATGGTGAGACTACCCGTCAACCCTTATTAGCTACAGCATACATAGATGCCCAATCAGGAAGATTTGCTAAAACTGATTACATAAAATTGGTAGATTTAGGATTAACCGTTAAACAACATAATTATACCAATTTAATCTATCAAACCATGAGTAAACAATTAACCAGAATTGAAGAAGCTATTTCAACCTTCAAAGATAGAAGTTTAGCCTTACCAGTAACCGGATCTTCTACCTTACATCCAGTATCCGTTAAACCACCTTTAGAGGTTACTAACTTTAAGTTAAAAGCCTCTAATACAGAATTTATGGATACCCTTTTACAGAAAATGCAGACATTAAATGTCCGCCCGCCAGAACCAATTCCACCACCACCTGGACAATCTAGTGGCTCAGTTCAGATGCTTAGAGCTGAGTCAGCACCTGACGACAATCTATCACCAGACCAAATTTATGAAATTCAAATGAATTTCCAAGAACCCTCATCTGTTAATAAACTGCATTCGTATAGTTCCTCTAGACCTGCTATGTTACCACCCAGTAGGAACTATTACGCTAGACCAACTCCTCCTGATGTTCTCTATGAAGAGATTTATATTAATGACCAGGGCAGCTATCATGGCAAGATCATCTATGAATGGAATATAGATGGTGAATCCGAATATGGTATTTATAAGAAATTACATCAGATGTTGATGTACGCAACCGTTTGTCGTCAATATAGTAACCAGGACCAGGCTATTGCTAAATTTATTATTAATGGTTTTACCGGCCAACTCAAAGGATGGTGGGATAATATCCTCACCATAACCCAACAGTTAGAAATTCTTAATTCCGTCAAAGTTGAAGTTGATCCAACTACCCATCAGCCTGTCCAACAGTAGGATGCTATCTACACACTCATCCAGACCATCATTCTCCATTTTGTTGGCACCAGCACTAGTTCTCAGGATCGTGGACGCGAATTGCTTCAGAATCTTCGTTGCCCTTCTCTTACCCACTTCCGTTGGTATAAGGATGTTTTCCTCATCAAGGTTATGCAACGCCCTGATGGTAACAGCACCCATTGGAAAGCCAAGTCTATTGACGGCCTTCCTACCCTTTTCGCCGAACGAGTTAGGAAAAAACTTTGGGACCGCCATGACCGGATGCCTATTCCTTACGAACAGTATACTTATGGCCAACTTTGTTCCATAATAACCGAAGAAGGTCTTTCTCTATGTAATGATCTTAAATTGCATTACCAAAGGAAACAACAGAATCTTACAGGACGAAAAGAATTAGGCGAATTCTGTGAACAATTTGCCTATGAACCCGTCATTAAATATCCAGGAAACCACTATACCTTAACGATCTACTTGGAAATAAAATAAAAAAGGAAGTTTAATAAAAAAGTAAACTGAATAAAAATGGAAGTTGAATAAAAATAAAAATGAAAGTTGCAGAAAATTAAATATGGAAGTTCAATCCAGAAACCACTATACCTTAACGATCTATTTGGAAATTAAATAAAAAAGGAAGTTTAATAGAAAAGTAAATTGAATAAAAATGGAAGTTGAATAAAAATAAAAATGACAATTGCATAAAATTAAAAATGGAAGTTCAATCGAAAAACCACTATACCTTAACGATCTATTTGGAAATTAAATAAAAAAAGAAGTTTAATAGTAAAGTAAATTGAATAAAACTGGAAGTTGAATAAAAATAAAAATGAAAGTTGCATAAAATTAAAAATGGAAGTTCAATCCAAAAACCACTATACCTTAACGATCTATTTGGAAATTAAGTAAAAAAGGAAGTTGAGTAGACAAGAAACTTGAATAAAAAAAGATGTTTAATAAAAATAAAAATGGAAGTTGCAGAAAATTAAAAATGGAAGTTCATTCCAGACACCACTATACCTTAATGATCTATTTGGAAATTAAATAAAAAAGGAAGTATAATAGAAAAGTAAATTGATTAAAAATGGAAGTAGAATAAAAATAAAAATGAAAGTTGCAGAAAATTAAAAATGGAAGTTCTATCCAGAAACCACTATACCTTAACGATCTACTTGGAAATTAAATAAAAAAGGAAGTTAATAGGAAAGTAAATTGAATTAAAATGGAAGTAGAATAAAAATAAAAATGAAAGTTGCATAAAATTAAAAATGGAAGTTCAATCCAGAAACCACTATACCTTAACGAATTATTTGGAAATTAAATAAAAAAGGAAGTTTAATAGAAAAGTAAATTGAATTAAAATGGAAGTAGAATAAAAATAAAAATGAAAGTTGCATAAAATTAAAAATGGAAGTTCAATCCAGAAACCACTATACTTTAACGATCTATTTGGAAATTAGATAAAAAAGGAAGTTGAGTAGAAAATAAACTTGAATAAAAACGGAAGTTAAATAAAAATAAAAATGAAAGTTGCAAAAAATTAAAAATGGAAGTTCATTCCAGAAACCACTATACATTAACGATTTATTTGGAAATTAAACCAAAAAGGATGTTTAATAGAAAAGTAAATTGAATAAAAATGGAAGTAGAATAAAAATAAAAATGAAAGTTGCATAAAATTAAAAATGGAAGTTCAATCCAAAAACCACTATACCTTAACAATATATTTGGAAATTAAATAAAAAAGGAAGTTGAGTAGAAAAGAAACTCGAATAAAAAAGGAAGTTAAATAAAAATAAAAATGGAAGTTGCAGAAAATTAAAAATGGAATTTCATTGCAGAAACCACTATACCTTAACGATCTAATTGGAAATTAAATAAAAAAGGAAGTTTAATAGAAAAATAAATTGAATAAAAATGGAAGAAGAATATAAATTAAAATGAAAGTTGCATAAAATTAAAAATGAAAGCTCATCCAGAAACCACCATACCTTAGCGACCTATTTGGAAATTAAATAAAAAAGGAAGTTTAATAGGAAAGTAAATTGAATTAAAATGGAAATAGAATAAAAATAAAAATGAAAGTTGCATAAAATTAAAAATGGAAGTTCAATCCAGAAACAACTATACCTTAACGATCTATTTGGAAATTAAATAAAAAAGGAAGTTTAATATAAAAGGAAATTGAATAAAAATAGAAGATGAATAAAAATAAAGATGAAAGTTGCAGAAAATTAAATATGGAAGTTCAATCCAGAAACCACTTTACCTTAACGATCTATTTGGAAATTAAATAAAAAAAGAAGTTTAATAGAAAAGTAAATTGAATAAAAGTAGAAGTAGAATAAAAATAAAAATGAAAGTTGCATAAAATTAAAAATGGAAGTTCAATCCAAAAACCACTATACCTTAACGATCTATTTGGAAATTAAATAAAAAAAGAAGTTTAATAGAAAAGTAAATTGAATAAAACTGGAAGTTGAATAAAAATAAAAATGAAAGTTGCAGAAAATTAAAAATGAAAGTTCAATCCAGAAAACACTATACCTTAACGATCTATTTGGAAATTAAATAAAAAAGGAAGTTTAATAGAAAAGTAAATTGATTAAAAATGGAAGTAAAATAAAAATAAAAATGAAAGTTGCATAAAATTAAAAATGGAAGTCCAATCCAGAAACCACTATACCTTAACGATCTACTTGGAAATTTAATAAAAAAGGAAGTTTAATAGGAAAGTAAATTGAATTAAAATGGAAGTAGAATAAAAATAAAAATGAAAGTTGCATAAAATTAAAAATGGAAGTTCAATCCAGAAACCACTACACCTTAACGATCTATTTGGAAATTAAATAAATAAGGAAGTTTAATAGAAAAGTAAACTGAATAAAAATGGAAGTTGAATAAAAATAAAAAGGAAAGTTGCAGAAAATTAAATATGGAAGTTCAATCCAGAAACCACTATACCTTAACGATCTATTCGGAAATTAAATAAAAAAGGAAGTTTAATAGAAAAGTAAATTGAATAAAAATGGAAGTTGAATAAAAATAAAAAAGGAAGTTGCAGAAAATTAAAAATGGAGGTTCATCCCAGAAACCACTATACCTTAATGATCTGTTTGGAAATTAAATAAAAAAGGAAGTTCAATAGAAAAGTAAATTGATTAAAAATGGAAGTAGAATAAAAATAAAAAATGAAGTTGCAGAAAATTAAAAATGGAAGTTCTATCGAGAAACCACTATACCTTAACGATCTACTTGGAAATTAAATAAAAAAGGAACTTTAATAGGAAAGTAAATTGAATTAATATGGAAGTAGAACAAAAATAAAAATGAAAGTTGCATAAAATTAAAAATGGAAGTTCAATCCAGAAACAACTATACCTTAACGATCTATTTGGAAATTAAATAAAAACGGAAGTTGTGTAGAAAAGAAACTTGAATAAAAAAAGAAGCAAAATAAAAATAAAAATGTAAATTGCAGAAAATTAAAAATGGAAGTTCATTCCAGAAACCACTATACCTTATTGATCTATTTGGAAATTAAATAAAAAAGGTAGTTTAATAGAAAAGTAAATTGATTAAAAATGGAAGTAGAATAAAAATAAAAATAGAAGTTGCATAAAATTAAAAATGGAAGTTCTATCTCGAAACCACTATACCTTAACGATCTAGTTGGAAATTAAATAAAAAAGGAAGTTAAATAGGAAAGTAAATTTAATTAAAATGGAAGTAGAATAAAAATAAAAATCAAAGTTGCATAAAATTAAAAATGGAAGTTCAATTCAGAAACCATTATACCTTAACGATCTATTTGGAAATTAAACCAAAAAGGAAGTTTAATAGAAAAGTAAATTGAATAAAAATGGAAGTTGAATAAAAATAAAAATGAAAGTTGCAGAAAATTAAATATGGAAGTTCAATCCAGAAACCACTATACCTTAACGATCTATTTGGAAATTAAATAAAAAAGGAAGTTTAATAGAAAAGTAAATTGATTAAAAATGGAAGTAAAATAAAAATAAAAATGAAAGTTGCATAAAATTAAAAATGGAAGTCCAATCCAGAAACCACTATACCTTAACGATCTACTTGGAAATTTAATAAAAAAGGAAGTTTAATAGGGAAGTAAATTGAATTAAAATGGAAGTAGAATAAAAATAAAAATGAAAGTTCCATAAAATTAAAAATGGAAGTTCAATCCAGAAACCACTACACCTTAACGATCTATTTGGAAATTAAATAAAAAAGGAAGTTTAATAGAAAAGTAAACTGAATAAAAATGGAAGTTGAATAAAAATAAAAAGGAAAGTTGCAGAAAATTAAATATGGAAGTTCAATCCAGAAACCACTATACCTTAACGATCTATTCGGAAATTAAATAAAAAAGGAAGTTTAATAGAAAAGTAAATTGAATAAAAATGGAAGTTGAATAAAAATAAAAAAGGAAGTTGCAGAAAATTAAAAATGGAAGTTCTATCCAGAAACCACTATACCTTAACGATCTACTTGGAAATTAAATAAAAAAGGAAGTTTAATAGGAAAGTAAATTGAATTAATATGGAAGTAGAACAAAAATAAAAATGAAAGTTGCATAAAATTAAAAATGGATGTTCAATCCAGAAACAACTATACCTTAACGATCTATTTGGAAATTAAATAAAAAATAAGTTTAATAGCAAAGTAAATAGAATTAAAATGGAAGTAGAATAAAAATAAAAATGAAAGTTGCATAAAATTAAAAATGGAAGTTCAATCCAGAAACCACTATACTTTAACGATCTATTTGGAAATTAGTTTAAAATGGAAGTTGAGTAGAAAAGAAACATGAATAAAAACGGAAGTTAAATAAAAAGAAAAATGGAAATTGCAGAAAATTAAAAATGGAAGTCCAATCCAGAAACCACTATCCCTTAACGATTTCTTTGGAAATTAAATAAAAAAGGATGTTTAATAGAAAAGTAAATTGCATAAAAACGGAAGTAAAATAAAAATAAAAATGAAAGTTGCATAAAATTAAAAATGGAAGTCCAATCCAAATACCACTATACCTTAACGATTTATTTGGAAATTAAATAAAAAAGGAAGTTGAGTAGAAAAGAAACTTGAGTAAAAAAGGAAGTTAAATAAAAATAAAAATAGAAGTTGCAGAAAATTAAAAATGGAAGTTCATTCTAGAAACCATTATACCTTAACGATCTATTTGGAAATTAAATAAAAAAGGAAGTTTAATAGAAAAGTAAATTGAATAAAAATGGAAGTAGAATATAAATAAAAATGAAAGTTGCATAAAATTAAAAATGAAAGTTCAATCCAGAAACCACTATACCTTAGCGATCTATTGGGAAATTAAATAAAAAAGGAAGTTTAATAGGAAAGGAAATTGAATTAAAATGGAAGTAGAATAAAAATAAAAATGAAAGTTGCATAAAATTGAAAATGGAAGTTCAATCCAGAAACCACTATACCTTAACGATATATTTGGAAATTAAATAAAAAAGGAAGTTTAATAGAAAAAGAAATTGAATAAAAATAAAAGTTGAATAAAAATAAAAATGAAAGTTGCAGAAAATTAAATATGGAAGTTCAATCCAGAAACCACTTTACCTTAACGATTTATTTGAAAATTAAATAAAAAAGGAAGTTTAATAGAAAAGTAAATTCAATAACAATGGAAGTAGAATAAAAATAAAAATGAAAGTTGCATAAAATTAAAAATGGAAGTTCAATCCAAAAACCACTATACCTTAACGATCTATTTGGAAATTAAATAAAAAAGGAAGTTGAGTAGAAAAGAATCTTGATTAAAAATGGAAGTTAAATAAAAATAAAAATGGAAGTTGCAGAAAATTAAAAATGGAAGTTCTTTTCAGAAACCTAGACCTTAACGATCTATTTGGAAATTAAATAAAAAAGGAAGTTTAATAGAAAAGTAAATTGATTAAAAATGGAACTTGAATAAAAATATAAATGACAGTTGCATAAAATTAAAAATGGAAGTTCAATCCAAAAATCACTATACCTTAACGATCTATTTGGAAATTAAATAAAAAAAGGAAGTTTAATAGAAAAGTAAGTTGAATAAAAATAAAAATGAAAGTTGCATAAAATTAAAATGGAAGTTCAATCCAAAAACCACTATACCTTAACGATATATTTGGTAATTAAATAAAAAAGGAAGTTGAGTTGAAAAGAAACTTGAATAAAAATGGAAGTTAAATAAAAATAAAAATGGAAGTTGCAGAAAATTAAAAATGGAAGTTCATTCCAGAAACCACTATACCTTAACGATCTTTTTGGAAATTAAATAGAAAAGGAAGTTTAATAGAAAAGTAAATTGATTAAAAATGGAAGTAAAATAAAAATAAAAATGAAAGTTGCATAAAATTAAAAAAGGAAGTTCAATCCAGAAACCACTATACCTTAACGATCTACTTGGAAATTAAATAAAAAAGGAAGTTTAAGAGGAAAGTAAATTGAATTAAAATGGAAGTGGAATAAAAGTAAAAATGAAAGTTGCATAAAATTAAAAATGGAAGTCAATCCAGAAACCACTATACCTTAACGATCTACTTGGAAATTAAATAAAAAATGAAGTTTAATAGGAAAGTAAATTGAATTAAAATGGAAGTAGAATAAAAATAAAAATGCAAGTCGCATAAAATTAAAAATGGATGTTCAATCCAGAAACCACTACACCTTAACGATCTATTTGGAAATTAAATAAAAAAGGAAGTTTAACAGAAAAGTAAACTGAATAAAAATGGAAGTTGAATAAAAATAAACAGGAAAGTTGCAGAAAATTAAATGCGGAAGTTCAATCCAGAAACCACTATACCCTAACGATCTATTTGGAAATTAAATAAAAAAGGACGTTTAATAGGAAAGTAAATTGAATTAAAATGGAAGTAGAATAAAAATAAAAATTAAAGTCGCATAAAATTAAAAATAGAAGTTCAATCCAGAAACCACTATACCTTAACGATCTATTTGGAAATTAAATAAAAAATTAAGCTTAATAGAAAAGGAAATTGAATAAAAATGAAAGTTGCAGAAAATTAAATATAGAAATTCATTCCAGAAACCACTTTACCTTAACGATCTATTTGGAAATTAAATAAAAAAAGAAGTTTAACAGAAAAGTAAATTCATTAAAAATGGAAGTTGAATAAAAATAAAAATGAAAGTTGCATAAAATTAAAAATGGAAGTTCAATCCAGAAACCATTATACCTTAACGATCTACTTGGAAATTAAATAAAAAAGGAAGTTTAATAGGAAAGTAAATTGAATTAAAATGGAAGTAGAATAAAAATAAAAATGGAAGTTGAATAAAAATAAAAATGGAAGTTCAATCCAGAAACCACTATACCTTAACGATCTACTTGGAAATTAAATAAAAAAGGAAGTTTAATAGGAAAGTAAATTGAATTAAAATGGAAGTAGAATAAAAATAAAAATTAAAGTTGCATAAAATTAAAAATGGAATTTCAATCCAGAAACCACTATACCTTAACGATCTATTTGGAAATTAAATAACAAAGGAAGCTTAATAGAAAAGGAAATTGAACAAAAATGAAAGTTGCAGAAAATTAAATATAGAAATTCAATCCAGAAACCACTTTACCTTAACGATCTATTTGGAAATTAAATAAAAAAGGAAGTTTAACAGAAAAGTAAATTCATTAAAAATGGAAGTTGAATAAAAAATAAAAATGAAAGTTGCATAAAATTAAAAATGGAAGTTCAATCCAGAAACCACTATACCTTAACGATCTACTAGGAAATTAAATAAAAAAGGAAGTTTAATAGGAAAGTAAATTGAATTAAAATGGAAGTAGAATAAAAATAAAAATGGAAGTTGCATAAAAATAAAAGTGGAAGTTCAATCCAGAAACCACTATACCTTAACGATCTACTTGGAAATTAAATGAAAAAGGAAGTTTAATAGGAAAGTAAATTGAATTAAAATGGAAGTAGAATAAAAATAAAAATGAAAGTTGCATAAAATTAAAAATGGAAGTTCAATCCAGAAACCACTACACCTTAGCGATCTATTTGGAAATTAAATAAAAAATGAAGTTTAGTAGAAAAGTAAACTGAATAAAAATGGAAGTCGAATAAAAATAAAAAAGGAAAGTTGCAGAAAATTAAATATGGAAGTTCAATCCAGAAATGACTATACCTTAACGATCTACTTGGAAATTAAATAAAAAGGAAGTTTAATAGAAAAGTAAATTGAATAAAAATGGAAGTTGAATAAAAATATAAATGATAGTTGCATAAAGTTAAAAATTGAAGTTCAATCCAGAAACCACTATACCTTAACGATATACTTGGAAATTAAATAAAAAAGGAAGTTTAATTGAAAAGTAAATTGAATTAAAATGGAAGTTGAATAAAAATAAAAATGAAAGTTGCATAAAATTAAAAATGGAAGTTCAATCCAAAAACCACTATACCTTAACGATCTATTTGGAAATTAAATAAAACAGGAAGTTGAGAAGAAAAGAAACTTGAATAAAAATGGAAGTTGCAGAAAATTAAAAATGGAAGTTCATTCCAGAAACCACTATACCTTAACGATCTATTTGGAAATTAAATAGAAAAGGAAGTCTAATAGAAAAGTAAATTGATTAAAAATGGAAGTAAAATAAAAATAAAAATGAAAGTTGCATAAAATTAAATATAGAAGTTCAATCCAGAAACCACTATACCTTAACGATCTACTTGGAAATTAAATAAAAAAGGAAGTTTAATAGAAAAGTAAATTGAATTAAAATGGAAGTAGAATAAAAATAAAAATGAAAGTTGCATATAATTAAAAATGGAAGTTCAATCCAGAAACCACTACACCTTAACGATCTATTTGGAGATTAAATAAAAGAAGAAGTTTAATGGACAAGTAAACAGAATAAAAATGGAAGTTGAACAAAAATAAAAAGGAAAGTTGCAGAAAATTAAATATGGAAGTTCAATCCAGAAACCACTATACCTTAACGATCTATTCGGAAATTAAATAAAAAAAGTGGTTTAATAGAAAAGTAAATTGAATAAAAATGGAAGTCGAATAAAAATATAAATGACAGTTGTATAAAATTAAAAATGGAAGTTCAATCCAAAAACCACTATAGCTTAACGATCTATTTAGAAATTAAATAAAAAATGAAGTTTAATAGAAAAGTAAATTGAATAAAAATAAAAATGAAAGTTACATAAAATTAAAAATGGATGTTCAATCCCAAAACCACTATACCTTAACGATCTACTTGGAAATTAAATAAAAAAGGGAGTTTAATAGGAAAGTAAATTGAATTAAAATGGAAGTAGAATAAAAATAAAAATGAAAGTGGCATAAATGAAAAATGGAAGTTCAATCCAGAAACCGCTATACTTTAACGATCTGTTTAGAAATTAAATAAAAAAGGAAGTTTAATAGAAAAGTAAATTGAATAAAAATGGAAGTTGAATAAAAATAAAAATGAAAGTCGCAAAAAATTAAATATGGAAGTTCACTCCAGAAACCACTATACCATAACGATCTATTCGGAAGTTAAATAAAAAAGGAAGTTTAATAGAAAAATAAATTGATTAAAAATGGAAGTTGAATAAAAATAAAAATGAAAGTTGCATAAAATTAAAAATGGAAGTTCAGTCCAAAAACCACCATACCTTAACGATCTATTTGGAAATTAAATAAAAAAGGAAGTTGAGTAGAAAAGAAACTTGAATAAAAAAGGAAGTTAAATAAAAATAAAAATGGAAGTTGCTGAAAATTAAAAATGGAAGTTCAATACAGAAACCACTATACCTTAACGATCTATTTGGAAATTAAATAAAAAAGGAAGTTTAATAGAAAAGTAAATTGATTAAAAATGGAAGTAAAATAAAAATAAAAATGGAGGTTCAATCCAGAAACCACTATACCTTAACGATCTACTTGGAAATTAAATAAAAAAGGAAGTTTAATAGGAAAGTAAATTGAATTAAAATGGAAGTAGAATAAAAATAAAAATGAAAGTTGCATAAAATTAAAAATGGAAGTTCAATCCAGAAACCACTACACCTTAACGATCTATTTGGAAATTAAATTAAAAAGGAAGTTTAATAGAAAAGTAAATTGAATAAAAATGGAAGTTGAATAAAAATAAAAAGGAAAGTTGCAGAAAATTAAATTTGGAAGTTCAATCCAGAAACCACAATACCTTAACGATCTATTCGGAAATTAAATAAAAAAGGAAGTTTAATAGAAAAGTAAATTGAATAAAAATTGAAGTTGAATAAAAATATAAATGACAGTTGCATAAAATTAAAAATGGAAGTTCAATCCAAAAACCACTATACCTTAACGATCTATTTCGAAATTAAATGAAAAAGGAAGTTTAATAGAAAAGTAAATTGAATAAAACTGGACGTTGAATAAAAATAAAAATGAAAGTTGCATAAAATTAAAAATGGAAGTTCAATCCAAACAACACTATACCTTAACGATCTATTTGGAAATTAAATAAAAAAGGAAGTTGAGTAGAAAAGAAACTTGAATAAAAAAAGAAGTTAAATAAAAATAAAAATGAAAGTGGCAGAAAATTAAAAATGGAAGTTCATTCCAGACACCACTATACCTTAATGATCTATTTGGAAATTAAATAAAAAAGGAAGTATAATAGAAAAGTAAATTGATTAAAAATGGAAGTAGAATAAAAATAAAAATGAAAGTTGCAGGAAATTAAAAATGAAAGTTCTATCCAGAAACCACTATACCTTAACGATCTACTTGGAAATTAAATAAAAAAGGAAGTTTAATAGGAAAGTAAATTGAATTAAAATGGAAGTAGAATAAAAATAAAAATGAAAGTTGCATAAAATTAAAAATGGAAGTTCAATCCAGAAACCACTATACCTTAACGATCTACTTGGAAATTAAATAAAAAATGAAGTTTAATATGAAAGTAAATTGAATTAAAATGGAAGTAGAATAAAAATAAAAATGAAAGTTGCATAAAATTAAAAATGGAAGTTCAATCCAGAAACCACTATACCTTAACGATCTATTTGGAAATTAAATAAAAAAGGAAGTTTAATAGAATAGTAAATTGAATTAAAATGGAAGTAGAATAAAAATAAAAATGAAAGTTGCATAAAATTAAAAACGGAAGTTCAATCCAGAGACCACTATACTTTAACGATCTATTTGGAAATTTCATAAAAAAGGAAGTTGAGTAGAAAATAAACTTGAATAAAAACGGAAGTTAAATAAAAATAAAAATGGAAGTTGCAGAAAATTAAAAATGGAATTTCATTCCAGAAACCACTATACATTAACGATTTATTTGGAAATTAAATAAAAAAGGATGTTTAATAGAAAAGTAAATTGATTAAAAATGGAAGTAAAATAAAAATAAAAATGAAAGTTGCATAAAATTAAAAATGGAAGTTCAATCCAGAAACCACTATACCTTAACGATCTATTTGGAAATTAAATAAAAAAGGAAGTTTAATAGAAAAGAAAATTGAATAAAAATAGCAGATGAATAAAAATAGAGATGAAAGTTGCAGAAAATTAAATATGGAAGTTCAATCCAGAAACACTTTACCTTAACGATCTATTTGGAAATTAAATAAAAAAGGAAGTTTAATAGAAAAGTAAATTGAATAAAAATGGAAGTTGAACAAAAATAAAAATCATAGTTGCATAAAATTAAAAATGAAAGTTCAATCCAAAAACCACTATACCTTAACGATCTATTTGGAAATTAAATAAAAAAGGTAGTTTAATAGAAAAGTAAATTGATTAAAAATTGAAGTAGAATAAAAATAAAAATAGAAGTTGCATAAAATTAAAAATGGAAGTTCTATCCAGAAACCACTATACCTTAACGATCTACTAGGAAATTAATTAAAAAAGGAAGTTTAATAGGAAAGTAAATTGAATTAAAATGGAAGTAGAGTAAAAATAAAAATGAAAGTTGCATAAAATTAAAAATGCAAGTTTGATTCAGAAACCATTATAACTTAACGATCTATTCGGAAATTAAACCAAAAAGGAAGTTTAATAGAAAAGTAAATTGAATAAAAAAAGAAGTTGAATAAAAATAAAAATGAAAGTTGCAAAAAAGTAAATATGGAAGTTCAATCCAGAAACCACTATACCTTAACGATCTATTTGGAAATTAAATAAAAAAGGAAGTTTAATAGAAAAGTAAATTGAATAAAAATGGAAGTTGAATAAAAATAAAAATGACCGTTGCGTAAAATTAAAAATGGAAGTTCAATCCAAAAACCACTACACCTTAACGATCTATTTGAAAATTAAATAAAAAAGGAAGTTTAATAGAAAAGGAAATTGAATAAAAATAGCAGATGAATAAAAATAGAGATGAAAGTTGCAGAAAATTAAATATGGAAGTTCAATCCAGAAACCACTATACCTTAACGATCTATTTGGAAATTAAATAAAAAAGGAAGTTGAGTAGAAATGAAACTTGAATAAAAAAGGAAGTTAAATAAAAATAGAAATGGAAGTTGCAGAAAATTAAAAATGGAAGTTCTATCCAGAAACCATTATACCATAACGATCTACTTGGAAATTAAATAAAAAAGGAAGTTTAATAGGAAAGTAAATTGAATTAATATGGAAGTAGAATAAAAATAAAAATGAAAATTGCATAAAATTAAAAATGGAAGTTCAATCCAGAAACAACTATACCTTAACGATCTATTTGGAAATTAAATAAAAAATAAGTTTAATAGAAAAGTAAATTGAATTAAAATGGAAGTAGAATAAAAATAAAAATGAAAGTTGCATAAAAGTAAAAATGGAAGTTCAATCCAGAAACCACAATACTTTAACGATCTATTTGGAAATTAGATAAAAAAGGAAGTTGAGTAGAAAAGAAACTTGAATAAAAACGGAAGTTAAATAAAAATAATAATGGAAATTGCAGAAAATTAAATATGGAAGTCCATTCCAGAAACCACTATACCTTAACGATTTATTTGGAAATTAAATAAATAAAGAAGTTTAATAGAAAAGTAAATTGAATAAAAATGGAAGTAGAATAAAAATAAAAATGAAAGTTGCATAAAATTAAAAATGGAAGTTCAATCCAAATACCACTATATCTTAACAATCTACTTGGAAATTAAATAAAAAAGAAAGTTTAATAGGAAAGTAAATTGAATTCACATGGAAGTAGAATAAAAATAAAATTGAAAGTTGCAGAAAATTAAAAATGGAAGTTCATTCTAGAAACCACTATACCTTAACGATCTATTTGGAAATTAAATAAAAAATGTAGTTTAATAGGAAAGTAAATTGAATTAAAATGGAAGTAGAATAAAAATAAAAATGAAAGTTGCATAAAATTAAAAATGGAAGTTCAATCCAGAAACCACTATACCTTAACGATCTATTTGGAAATTAAATAAAAAAGGAAGTTTAATAGAAAAGGAAATTGAATAAAAATAGCAGATGAATAAAAATAGAGATGAAAGTTGCAGAAAATTAAATATGGAAGTTCAATCCAGAAACCACTTTATCTTAACGATCTATTTGGAAATTAAATAAAAACGGAAGTTTAATAGAAAAGTAAATTGAATAAAAATAGAGGTTGAATAAAAATAAATATGAAAGTTGCATAAAATTAAAAATGGAAGTTCAATCAAAAAACCACTATACCTTAACGATCTATTTGGATATTAAATAAAAAAGGAAGTTGAGTAAAAAAGAATCTTGAATAAAAATGGAAGTTGAATAAAAATAAAAATGGAAGTTGCAGAAAATTAAAAATAGAAGTTCATTCCAGAAACCACTATACCTTAACGATGTATTTAGAAATTAAATAAAAAAGGAAGTTTAATAGAAAAGAAAATTGATTAAAAATGGAAGTTCAATCCAGAAACCACTATACCTTAACGATCTACTTGGAAATTTAATTAAAAAGGAAGTTTAATAGGAAAGTAAATTGAATTAAAGTAGAAGTAGAATAAAAATAAAAATGAAAGTTGCATAAAATTAAAAATGGAAGTTCAATCCAGAAACCACTACACCTTAACGATCTATTTGGAAATTAAATAAAAAAGGAAGTTTAATAGAAAAGTAAACTGAATAAAAATGGAAGTAGAATAAAAATAAAAAGGAAAGTTGCAGAAAATTAAATATGGAAGTTCAATCCAGAAACCACTATACCTTAACGATCTAGTCGGAAATTAAATAAAAAAGGAAGTTTAATAGAAAAGTAAATTGAATAAAAATGGAAGTTGAATAAAAATAAAAATCACAGTTGCATAAAATTAAAAATGAAAGTTCAATCCAAAAACCACTATACCTTAACGATCTATTGGGAAATTAAATAAAAATGGAAGTTTAATAGAAAAGTAAATTGAATAAAAATAGAAGTTGAATAAAAATAAAAATGAAAGTTGCATAAAATTAAAAATGGAAGTTCAATCCAAAAACCACTACACCTTAACGATCTATTTGGAAATTAAATAAAAAAGGAAGTTGTGTAGAAAAGAAACTTGAATAAAAAAAGAAGTCAAATAAAAATAAAAATGTAAGTGGCAGAAAATTAAAAATGAAAGTTCAATCCAGAAACCACTATACCTTAATGATCTATTTGGAAATTAAATAAAAAAGGTAGTTTAATAGAAAAGTAAATTGATTAAAAACGGAAGTAGAATAAAAATAAAAATAGAAGTTGCATAAAATTAAAAATGGAAGTTCTATCCAGAAACCACTATACCTTAACGATCTACTTGGAAATTAAATAAAAAAGGAAGTTTAATAGGAAAGTAAATTGAATTAAAATGGAAGTAGAATAAAAATAAAAATGAAAGTTGCATAAAATTAAAAATGGAAGTTCAATTCAGAAACCAGTATACCTTAACGATCTATTTGGAAATTAAACCAAAAAGGAAGTTTAATAGAAAAGTAAATTGAATAAAAACGGAAGTTGAATAAAAACAAAAATGAAAGTTGCAAAAATGTAAATATGGAAGTTCAATCCAGAAACCACTATACCTTAACGATCTATTTGGAAATTAAATAAAAAAGTAAGTTTAATAGAAAAGTAAATTGAATAAAAATGGAAGTTGAATAAAAATAAAAATGACCGTTGCATAAAATTAAAAATGGAAGTGCAATCCAAAAACCACTATACCTTAATGATCTATTTGGAAATTAAATAAAAAAGGAAGTTGAGTAGAAAAGAAACTTGAATACAAAAAAAGTTAAATAAGAATAAAAATGGAAGTTGCAGAAAATTAAAAATGGATGTTCATCCCAGAAACCACTATACCTTAATGATTTGTTTGGAAATTAAATAAAAAAAAGAAGTTTAATAGAAAAGTAAATTGATTAAAAATGGAAGTGGAATAAAAATAAAAAAGGAAGTTGCAGAAAATTAAAAATGGAAGTTCTACCCAGAAACCACTATACCTTAACGATCTACTTGGAAATTAAATAAAAAAGGAAGTTTAATAGGAAAGTAAATTGAATTAATATGGAAGTAGAATAAAAATAAAAATGAAAGTTGCATAAAATTAAAAATGAAAGTTCAATCCAGAAACAACTATACCTTAACGACCTATTCGGAAATTAAATAAAAAATAAGGTTAATAGAAAAGTAAATTGAATTAAAATGGAAGTAGAATAAAAATAAAAATGAAAGTTGCATAGAATTAAAAATGGAAGTTCAATCCAGAATCCACAATACTTTAACGATCTATTTGGAAATTAGATAAAAAAGGAAGTTGAGTAGAAAAGAAACTTGAATAAAAACGGAAGTTAAATAAAAATAATAATGGAAATTGCAGAAAATTAAAAATGGAAGTCCATTCCAGAAACCACTATACCTTAACGATTTATTTGGAAATTAAATAAATAAGGATGTTTAATAGAAAAGTAAATTGAATAAAAATGGAAACAGAATAAAAATAAAAATGAAAGTTGCATAAAATTAAAAATGGAAGTTCAATCCAAATACCACTATATCTTAACGATCTATTTGGAAATTAAATAAAAAAGGAAGTTGAGTTGAAAAGAAACTTGAATAAAAAAGGAAGTTAAATAAAAATAAAAATGGAAGTTGCAGAAAATTAAAAATGGAAGTTCATTCTAGAAACGACTATACCTTAACGATCTATTTGGAAATTAAATAAAAAATGAAGTTTAATAGAAAAGTAAATTGAATAAAAATGGAAGTAGAATATAAATAAAAATCAAAGTTGCATAAAATTAAAAATGAAAGTTCAATCCAGAAACCACTATACCTTAGCGATCTATTGGGAAATTAAATAACAAAAGGAAGTTTAATAGGAAAGTAAATTGAATTAAAATGGAAGTAGAATAAAAATAAAAATGAAAGTTGCATAAAATTGAAAATGGAATTTCAATCCAGAAACCACTATACCTTAACGATTTATTTGGAAATTAAATAAAAAAGGAAGTTTAATAGAAAAAGAAATTGAATAAAAATAAAAGTAGAATAAAAATAAAAATGAAAGTTGCAGAAAATTAAATATGGAAGTTCAATCCAGAAACCACTTTACCTTAACGATCTATTTGGAAATTAATTAAAAAAGGAAGTTTAATAGAAAAGTAAATTCAATAAAAATGGAAGTAGAATAAAAATAAAAATGAAAGTTGCATAAAATTAAAAATGGAAGTTCAATCCAAAAACAACTATACCTTAACGATCTATTTGGAAATTGAATAAAAAAGGAAGTTGAGTAGAAAAAAATCTTGATTAAAAATGGAAGTTAAATAAAAATAAAAATGGAAGTTGCAGAAAATTAAAAATGGAAGTTCATTTCAGAAACCACTATACCTTAACGATCTATTTGGAAATTAAATAAAAAAGGAAGTTTAATAGAAAAGTAAATTGATTAAAAATGAAACTTGAATAAAAATATAAATGACAGTTGCATAAAATTAAAAATGGAAGTTCAATCCAAAAACCACTATACCTTAACGATCTACTTGGAAATTAAATAAAAAAGGAAGTTTAATAGAAAAGTAAATTGAATAAAAATGGAAGTTGAATAAAAATAAAAAATGAAAGTTGCATAAAATTAAAATGGAAGTTCAATCCAAAAACCACTATACCTTAACGATCTATTTGGAAATTAAATAAAAAAGGAAGTTGAGTTGAAAAGAAACTTGAATAAAAATGGAAGTTAAATAAAAATAAAAATGGAAGTTGCAGAAAATTAAAAATGGAAGTTCATTCCAGAAACCACTATACCTTAACGATCTTTTTGGTAATTAAATAAAAAAGGAAGTTTAATAGAAAAGTAAATTGATTAAAAATGGAAGTAAAATAAAAATAAAAATGAAAGTTGCATAAAATTAAAAATAGAAGTTCAATCCAGAAACCACTATACCTTAACTATCTACTTGGAAATTAAATAAAAAAGGAAGTTTAATAGGAAAGTAAATTGAATTAAAATGGAAGTAGAATAAAAATAAAAATGCAAGTTGCATAAAATTAAAAATGGATGTTCAATAGCGAAACCACTATACCTTAACGATCTATTTGGAAATTAAATAAAAAAGGAAGTTTAATAGAAAAGTAAACTGAATAAAAATGGAAGTTAAACAAAAATAAAAAGGAAAGTTGCAGAAAATTAAATATGGAAGTTCAATCCAGAAACCACTATACCCTAACGATCTATTCGGAAATTAAATAAAAAGGAAGTTTAATAGAAAAGTAAATTGAATAAAAATGGAAGTTGAATAAAAATATAAATGACAGTTGCATAAAATTAAAAATGGAAGTTCAATCCAGAAACCAATATACCTTAACGATCGATTTGGAAATTAAATAAAAAAGGAAGTTTAATAGAAAAGTAAATTGAATAAAAATGGAAGTTGAATATAAATAAAAATGAAAGTTGCATAAAATTAAAAATGAAAGTTCAATCCAGAAACCACTATACCTTAGCGGTCTATTTGGAAATTTAATAGAAAAGGAAGTTTAATAGGAAAGTAAATTGAATTAAAAGGGAAGTAGAATAAAAATAAAAATGAAAGTTGCATAAAATTAAAAATGGAAGTTCAATCCAGAAACCACTATACCTTAACGATCTATTTGGAAATTAAATAAAAAAGGAAGTTTGATAGAGAAGGAAATTGAATAAAAATGAAAGTTGCAGAAAATTAAATATAGAAATTCAACCCAGAAACCACTTTACCTTAACGATCTATTTGGAAATTAAATAAAAAAGGAAGTTTAACGGAAAAGTAAATTCATTAAAAATGGAAGTTGAATAAAAATAAAAATGAAAGTTGCATAAAATTAAAAATGGAAGTTCAATCCAGAAACCACTATACCTTAACGATCTACTTGGAAATTAAATAAAAAAGGAAGTTTAATAGGAAAGTAAATTGAATTAAAATGGAAGTAGAATAAAAATAAAAATGAAAGTTGCATAAAAATAAAAATGGAAGTTCAATCCAGAAACCACTATACCTTAACGATCTACTTGGAAATTAAATAAAAAAGGAAGTTTAATAGGAAAGTAAATTGAATTAAAATGGAAGTAGAATAAAAATAAAAATGAAAGTTGCATAAAATTAAAAATGGAAGTTCAATCCAGAAACCACTACACCTTAGCGATCTATTTGAAAATTAAATAAAAAAGGAAGTTTAATAGAAAAGTAAACTGAATAAAAATGGAAGTTGAATAAAAATAAAAAGGAAAGTTGCAGAAAATTAAATATGGAAGTTCAATCTACAAACAACTATACCTTAACGATCTATTCGGAAATTAAATAAAAAAGGAAGTTTAATAGAAAAGTAAATTGAATAAAAATGGAAGTTGAATAAAAATATAAATGATAGTTGCATAAAGTTAAAAATGGAAATTCAATCCAAAAACCACTATACCTTAACGATCTACATGGAAATTAAATTAAAAAGGAAGTTTAATAGAAAAGTAAATTGAATTAAAATGGAAGTTGAATAAAAATAAAAATGAAAGTTGCATAAAATTAAAAATGGAAGTTCAATCCAAAAACCACTATACCTTAACGATCTATTTGGAAATTAAATAAAAAAGGAAGTTGAGAAGAAAAGAAACTTGAATAAAAATGGAAGTTACAGAAAATTAAAAATGGAAGTTCATTCCAGAAACCTCTATACCTTAACGACCTATTTGGAAATTAAATAAAAAAGGAAGTTTAATAGAAACGTAAATTGATTAAAAATGGAAGTAAAATAAAAATAAAAATGAAAGTTGCATAAAATTAAAAATAGAAGTTCAATCCAGAAACCACTATACCTTAACGATCTATTTGGAAATTAAATAAAAAAGGAAGTTTAATAGAAAAGTAAATTGAATTAAAATGGAAGTAGAATAAAAATAAAAATGAAAGTTGCAGAAAATTAAAAATGGAAGTTCAATCCAAAAACCACTACACCTTAACGATCTATTTGGAGATTAAATAAAAAAAGAAGTTTAATGGAAAAGTAAACAGAATAAAAATGGAAGTTGAATAAAAATAAAAAGGAAAGTTGCAGAAAATTAAATATGGAAGTTCAATCCAGAAACCACTATACCTTAACGATCTATTCGGAAATTAAATAAAAAAAGAGGTTTAATAGAAAAGTAAATTGAATAAAAATGGAAGTTGAATAAAAATATAATTGACAGTTGCATAAAATTAAAAATGGAAGTTCAATCCAAAAACCACTATACCTTAACGATCTATTTGGAAATTAAATAAAAAATGAAGTCTAATAGAAAAGTAAATTGAATAAAAATGGATGTTGAATAAAAATAAAAATGAAAGTTACATAAAATTAAAAATGGATGTTCAATCCCAAAACCACTATACCTTAACGATCTACTTGGAAATTAAATAAAAAAGGGAGTTTAATAGGAAAGTAAATTGAATTAAAATGGAAGTAGAATAAAAATAAAAATGAAAGTTGCATAAAATTAAAAATGGAAGTTCAATCCAGAAACCGCTACACCTTAACGATCTATTTGGAAATTAAATAAAAAAAGAAGTTTAATAGAAAAGTAAACTGAATAAAAATGGAAGTTGAATTAAAATAAAAAGGAAAGTTGCAGAAAATTAAATATGGGAGTTTAATCCAAAAATCACTATACCTTAACGATCTATTCGGAAATTAAATAAAAAAGGAAGTTTAATAGAAAAGTAAATTGATTAAAAATGGAAGTAAAATAAAACTAAAAATGAAAGTGGCAAAAAATTAAAAATGGAAGTTCAATCCAGAAACCACTATACCTTAACGATCTACTTGGAAATTAAATAAAAAAGGAAGTTTAATAGGAAAGTAAATTGAATTAAAATGGAAGTAGAATAAAAATAAAAATGAAAGTTGCATAAAATTAAAAATGGAAGTTCAATCCAGAAACCACTACACCTTAACGATCTATTTGGAAATTAAATAAAAAAGGAAGTTTAATAGAAAAGTAAACTGAATAAAAATGGAAGTTGAATAAAAATAAAAAGGAAAGTTGCAGAAAATTAAATATGGAAGTTCAATCCAGAAACCACTATACCTTAACGATCTATTCAGAAATTAAATAAAAAAGGAAGTATAGCGATCCTGGATTTACCCTTGTTGTACAGTGATCCGGACATGTGTCCGTGGAGGTTGGTAGTTGATTATTATCTTGTTTACATCTTTTTTTACTTTGTAGTTGAGTTATGGGATGTGTTGGGCAGGTTTGTTACAGGTTGGTTGAGTTTAGAAACCAAAACTAGTTGCCCAAATTTTGACCTGTCCGCTCGAGCGGGAGTTCTGGCGCTCGAGCGGGAATTGCACCCATCCAGTATTTTCTGTGCAGTGTTGGACGCTCGAGCGTGGAGTTGGCCGCTCGAGCGGGGTTGTGTGAGTGTCGCTCGAGCGGGGAGTTGGAAGCTCGAGCGGAGACCTGGTTCTGTAAAAGTTCTGGGAGTGTGTATCCGCCGCTTGAGCGGGATTGTTGACGCTCGAGCGGGAGTCTGTGAGTGACGCTCGAGCGGGGTGTTTGACGCTCGAGCGGGGCGACTGGGTTTAAGTTCTGTGTTTTGACTTTTCAAATCACTTTTTCACTTTCTCTTCTCTCTCCTACTTTTCCAAAATCACCATTGTTGAGCCTCTCACTCTAGAACTCTACCTTCTCTCTAGGTTTTGATCTAGTAGGAGTGATTTGCTCACCTTTGGCCTTTACAAAAAAGTTGTTGATCGTCGAGGGCTACATTTTAATCTGAAAATCTCGGGTTTTGGAGCACGTTGGGTTTTGTCGTCTTCTCCTTTGGGGTTCCGAATTTGAGGTAGGGATATCCTACTCCTCTCTATGGATTTTGTCTTTAAATTTTGGTATTTTGAGATGTTGGGGTTGGTTTGGTAATTTTGTGAAAGTTTGGGGCTTTTGTGTTATTTTACAAAAGTTGGGGTTTTATTTATAATAAACCTAGATGCATGTTTGGTATAGAGGAATGGAATTAATGTTGAATCATTGATGAAAATGGGACCTAAGGGTTGAAATGGTAATTATGGAAATGACCTAATTACATTGTTTGATTAATTGGGATAATTAATTGTGAGAAATGAGGAAATGAATTGAAGTTGTCGAGATTGGGAATGTATGGGGTTAAAGGGTGTAGTTGAATTAATTATCACTCACCGAAATGAAATGTTGATTGAATATCCATTGTGCATTTATTTTCTGTTTAGAGATAACTGCTTTGGGTTATCGGTGGAGGATAGTCGTGATTGTTGTAGACAATGCATGATGATTAGGCAAACAGAAACTAATCAATAGAATGTGTCATAGAATTTGACGGTTGATAGAATACATTAACTGTATGTATTGGGTGATTGTATATAGAACCAATGTGTTTGTATACGTTATGTGTAGAGGAGGAGATGGGGGATGTGCTCCGCGGTTTAGGGGAAGATGGGGGATGTACCTCTAAACCGGATAGTATTGGGAGAAGATAGGGGATGAACTTCGTAGATACAGCTCATATGCTTGTCTAGAGAAGTGAAGATAGAGCTCATATGCTTATCTTTGTGAAGTGTGGATACAGCTTATATGCTTATCTGTGAATGTGGGATATTGTTGTTATACATATCTGTTGGGAATGTGGATACAGCTTATATGCTTATCTGTGAATGTGGGATATTGTTGTTATACATATCTGTTGGGAATGTGGATGTAGTTTATATGCTTATCTGTGAATGTGGGATATAGTTTTTATACATATCTGTTGAAATGATGATAGAGCTAGCATGCTTATCTGTTGAAAAAGGGAAAATGAAAAGTAACTTGGACTCATAAGTCGTAAGACATAAATATGTGATTTATGTGAATTGTATCAGTGTTGGCCATCTATCAATTGCTAATCTTTTAGTCATTGTTCATGGTTGGTTTAGTGTATTTCTACTGGGCTGTGGCTCACCCTATATGAGAATATCATTTTCAGGTACAGGTAGCATGCCTCCTCCAAGGACATAGCTTGGCAGGCTAGAGGCGGACATACTTTTTTCGTTTTATTTTTGATGTATTACATGTAAATTCAAGCCAAGGGCTTAATGTGTAAATGAGTTAGTACTCTTTTGTTGTAACCAAGTGTTAACTTGGAAAGCTGTAAGCCCGTAGGGCATTTTGCTTTTGTTGTTAACATGTAATACTTTTGTAATGAAACTCTGATGAATAGAAGAATGTGGTTATTTCATATGTCAATGAATGCATTATTTGATGGGTTTAATGTTATTATTTTGAGGGCGTTACAACTTGGTATCAGAGCGTACCGGGTTCGAATACTTTGGGTACGTGGGAAGTGATTAGGATCACAATGGGTTTGTCTCGCTTGATAGAGACTTAGATGTAGTGTCATATGCTATGTGCTTAATTGATAACATGCTTATGTGACTATGTGGGTATGGGATTTAATTTCTAGGATGTTGATTGGATCCTTGGGTTTCTGGGAGTCTTGTTGGAAAAGCACTTGATCAATGCTGTTTCTAACCGGAACTCTAGTAACGCCTCGGGACTATCATTATCCGGAAATGAAATTCGTAAGTGCTTATGTGTTTATGTGCTTATGTGGAGTGAATTACAGTTGTCCATGCATTAGGACGTGAGTGTTTAGTTTCGGCACATTTATGAATGTGTTAACGTTCTGTATTGCCTTTATTAGGATGTCAGGACGAGGAAGAGGTGCTAGGCGTGGTAGACCTGCGAGGCAGGAAATACTGTTACCGGAGGAGGTTCCGGCAGTACAGGAGGGAGTTGGCCAGGCCAATGTGGCCGAGCCAGCGGGTCAGCAGGCTATGGGTGCCTTGGCCAGGGAGATAGTAGGAGCTTTGGGTATTCTTAGAGCTGGGAATTAGGCAGCTGAGGCAGGGCCTTCTTTCTTGAAGAGGGAGTTTTTCCGGTCTAATCCGGATGAGTTTATCGGGGATCCTAAGGAGCCACTAAAAGCTGATGAGTGGCTAGAGCAAATGAGTAAGACGTTTGAGATGCTTGGCATCGAGGACGGAGCACTGAAAGTGACCTTGGCATCCTTCCAGCTGAAGGGAGATGCGGGTCAATGGTGGAAATACGAGAAGGCTCGTGTTGGTGGTACATGGGAGGCGTTTGTGAATGCTTTTCAGGAGAGGTTTTTGTCTGCAGCAGCTAGGGAGAAGCTGAGGGATCAGTTTAGCCGGCTTAAACAGCAGGGCTTGTTAGTGGCCGAGTTTGAGGCTACTTTTACCAGTCTGTCCAGGTTTGCACCTGAACTGGTGGCGTCC
This sequence comes from Camellia sinensis, assembly GCF_055761805.1. Taxonomy (NCBI): domain Eukaryota; kingdom Viridiplantae; phylum Streptophyta; class Magnoliopsida; order Ericales; family Theaceae; genus Camellia; species Camellia sinensis. The sequence goes on from NW_028128987.1 coordinate 35,050,592, forward strand.
GAGGAACGTCGTTGCTATGAGTTTGAGCGAAAGTTGAGGCGGGGCCTCAAGTTGAGAGTTGGTGGGTCTTACATCCGAGAGTATAGACACCTGGTGGATGCTGCTGCTCATATGGAAATTATGATGCAGGAAGAGGAGGAAGAGCAGAGGGGCTCCAAGAGGGGCCAAGATGGCCAGGGTGATGGCAGGAGGCAGAGGGGTTATAACCCTCAGCAGTCTCAGGGAGCAGTTTCTAGATTGACCTTTCCAGTGCCGAGTGCAGGCTCGGGGAGAGGCAATCAGGGGGAGTTTGCTTGTTACAAGTGTGGCCAGTTGGGTCACAAGGTTTCAGTTTGCCCGCAGAAGGGTGGGGGTCAGAGAGCTGCTTTTTCTTCAGCTAGACCGCAGAGTCAGAGTTTGGGCAGGGGGCAGCCCTTGTCTTGTTATCAGTGTGGACAGCCTGGGCACCTGAAGAGGTTTTGCCCGCAGTTGAGTGCCACTTCGGGAGCGTCTGGTTCTAGGCAAACGCAGGGTTTTCAGCCAGCTCAGTCTGTGCAGGCCTCGAGGGCCAATCCAGGGGCTTCGTCGTCCCAGTCTGTGCAGCAGTCTTTTGCTCCTAGAGGTGAGCAGGTAGACCAGGGGCCTACGGGGCGCGTGTATGCTGTTACCGCGCATGATTAAGTACCAGCTCCATCGGTGGTGAGAGGTACTTTTCTGTTTTACAACTCGGTTGCTAATGTGTTGATAGACACGGGTGCATCTCATTCTTTTGTATCTGCTGCATTTGCATCTGTTTTGGAATTGGAGTTAGCACAGTTAGCATCTCCTCTTTGTGTAGTGTCACCTCTTGGTGGTGAGTTGATTCTGAAACAGGGTGTTAGAGGTTGTGATATAGAGGTCGCCGACTATAGGCTTCCTTTTTCGTTTGTTGCCATGCCCATGAAGGGTTTTGATGTTATTTTGGGTATGGACTGGCTATCGTCATACCGGGCTGTTATCGATTGCTACCGCCAGAGGGTCACGTTATGTACCTTGAGCGGGGAGGGGTTCCATTTCTTGGGAGACCGGGTTGGTAGTGTTTTGCCACCGGGGTATGATTCGCGAGGGCGAAGTGAGCTTAGTAGTCTACTTGCCAGCTTTGAGAGTGGTGAGAGTGGTGAGACCCAGCTTGTGTTACCGAGGGTGGTTTGTGAGTATTCGGATGTCTTTCCCGAAGATCTTGTTAGTTTGCCACCTTACCGAGAGATAGAGTTCTCTATTGATTTGGTGCCCGGCACGGCGCCGATTTCTATGGCACCTTATCGTTTTGCTCCAGCAGAGTTGGTTGAGTTGAAAGTTCAGCTCCAGGAATTGCTAGATAAGGGTTTTGTTCGCCCTAGTGTTTCACCGTGGGGAGCACCGGCCCTCTTTGCTAAGAAGAAAGATGGTGCCTTGAGATTGTGTATAGACTACCGGAAGTTGAATCGGGCTACGGTCAAGAATAAGTACCCTATGCCCCGTATAGATGATTTGTTTGACCAGTTGAAGGGTTCCCGTTGTTTCTCTAAGATAGACTTGAGATCGGGTTACCACCAGTTGAGGGTCAGGGAGGAGGATATTCCTAAGACGGCATTCCGTACGCGGTATGGCCATTATGAGTTTCTGGTGATGCCATTTGGGCTTACCAATGCACTGGAAGTCTTTATGGACTTGATGAACCGGATCTTCTGGGAATTCTTGGACCGATTCGTAGTCGTTTTCGTGGACGACATTCTTATCTATTCACCTTCGGAGGAGGAGCACGAGGAACACTTGAGAGTGGTGCTTGAGTTGCTTAGAGCCCATAGGCTGTATGCCAAGTTTGGGAAGTGTGAGTTCTGGCTGAGGGAAGTCAAATTCTTAGGCCACGTGGTATCCAGGGAAGGGGTGTCTGTTGATACATCCAAGGTAGAGGCAGTGCAAGATTGGGCACAGCCTAAGAGTGTGTTCGAGGTCCGTAGTTTTCTGGGATTAGCTGGGTATTACCGTCGGTTTGTGAAAGATTTCTCCAGGTTAGCGTCACCGTTGACTAGACTGACTCGGAAGGGAGTCAAGTTTGTGTGGAGTGAGACTTGTGAAAAATCGTTCCAAGAGCTGAAAGTTAGATTGACCACCGCTCCGGTGTTGATTATTCCGGAGAGAGGGTTGGGTTATGCGGTTTATTGTGATGCCTCACGAGAGGGTTTGGGTTGTGTGTTGATGCAAGAGGGGAAAGTGGTAGCTTATGGCTCACGTCAGTTGAAAATACACGAGAAAAATTACCCCACACACGACCTAGAGTTAGCAGCAGTGATCTTTGCCTTGAAAATCTGGAGGCACTACCTTTATGGTGAGAAGTTCGAGGTGTTCTCGGATCACAAGAGTTTGAAGTATCTATTTACACAGAGAGACTTGAATTTGAGGCAGAGGAGGTGGATAGAGTTCATTGAGGATTATGATTTTGAGTTGCATTATCATCCGGGAAAGGCCAATGTTGTGGCCGATGCCCTTAGTAGGAAATCCATTAGTGATGTAGCTAGTATAGCCATCCGGGAATGGGAGATGTTGGGAGCACTTGGCGAGTTTGATTTGCTACTGGGCGAATCTGTTGAGGCTGCGGCCTTGTTTTCTATTGTTGCGCAGCCTACGCTTGTGACTAGAGTGTTAGAGGCACAGAGAGGTGACCTTGAGGTAGAATCCCTCCGAGAGAAGATCTCCAGTGGGAAGGTTGAGAAGGGTTTGACGGTGTATCCCAACCTGAGTGTGAGATACCGAGACCGTTTGTTTGTACCGGAGTCTTGCCGAGAGGAGGTACTCCGAGAGTTTCACCATTCGCGCCTTACGGTGCATCCGGGAGGTACTAAGATGTATCGGGATTTGGGTCGCCAGTTTTGGTGGCGGGGTATGAAGAGAGATGTGGCTGTTTTCGTATCGAAGTGCCTTACTTGCCAGCAAGTGAAGGCCGAGCATCAGAGGCTAGCGGGTTTGTTGCAACCCTTGCCTATTGCCGAGTGGAAATGGGAGCATGTCACTATGGACTTCGTTGTAGGTCTTCCGAGGACTCAGCGGGGTAGTGATGCTATTTGGGTGGTTGTAGACCGGTTGACTAAGTCGGCGCACTTCATTCCTATGCGCGTGAGAGATTCGGTAGATCATCTTGCCGACTTGTATATTCGGGACATAGTGAGATTGCACGGGGTCCCAGTGACGATCGTCTCAGATAGAGATCCTCGTTTTACTGCTAGGTTGTGGCAGAGTTTGCAAAGTGCCTTGGGCACTAAGTTGACCTTTAGTACGGCTTATCATCCTCAGACTGACGGGCAGTCCGAGCGTACTATTCAGATCCTCGAGGATATGCTTCGGGGTTGTGTCCTGGACTTCAGTGGGACGTGGGAGAGGCACTTACCCTTGGTAGAGTTTGCCTACAACAACAGCTTTCAGTCTAGTATCGGTATGGCACCGTTTGAGGCCTTGTATGGCCGACCGTGTAGGTCTCCAGTTTGTTGGGCCGAGGTGGGTGATGCACCTTTGTTGGGTCCGGAGTTGGTTAGGGAGACGACGGAGAAAGTTGAGCTTATCCGTAGGAGGCTTGTTACAGCCCAGAGTCGTCAGAAATCTTATGCTGATCGTAGGAGGAGGCCTTTGGCGTTTGAGGTAGGTGATCATGTCTTTCTGAAGATATCACCTAGGCGAGGCTTAATGAGGTTTGGGAAGAGTGGGAAGTTATCCCCTCGGTTTATTGGTCCTTTTGAGATCCTTGAGAGGATTGGCGAGGTTGCCTATCGGTTAGCCTTACCGCCGCAGTTGTCCGGAGTTCATGACGTGTTTCATGTGAGTATGCTTCGGAAGTATAAGCCAGATCCATCACATGTGTTGGATTGGACCGATTTAGAGGTAGGTGAGGATGTCTCGTATGAGGAGAGACCGGTTCGGGTCTTGGATAGGCGGGATCAGGTCCTGCGTGGCAAGACCATTCCTTTGGTGAAAGTCTTGTGGAAACATCACGGAGTGGAGGAAGCCACTTGGGAACGTGAGTTGGAAGTCCGCGAGAAATATCCGGACTTGTTTGTTGTTATGTAATCTTGTATTTAGATTTTGAACTATTGTTGAACTTAAGAGCTTTTATATATGTCTTAAGTTGTGAAACATTGAAAATGTTTGGTTTATTGGAAGTATGTTTTGGAACTTGCCTCATATGGAAGTTGAATGTAACATTATATATGTTGAATATGTTGTTAAAATTGGAAAGGAAATGCATAATGTTGATGCATGTTGAAAGTACATATGTTGTTTACATATTGTGAAATGCCTCTTGTTAAAGGGAGGGGGTGACCGGTAATGGGTCAGATTATTGAATGTTAAAATGTAACATTGTTTAAAATGGAGGAAAACCTGTTTTGAAAACTTGTGTTTAATTTCGGGGACGAAATTCTTTAAGGGGGGGAGGTTATGGCGATCCTGGATTTACCCTTGTTGTACAGTGATCCGGACATGTGTCCGTGGAGGTTGGTAGTTGATTATTATCTTGTTTACATCTTTTTTTACTTTGTAGTTGAGTTATGGGATGTGTTGGGCAGGTTTGTTACAGGTTGGTTGAGTTTAGAAACCAAAACTAGTTGCCCAGATTTTGACCTGTCCGCTCGAGCGGGAATTGCACCCATCCAGTATTTTCTGTGCAGTGTTGGACGCTCGAGCGTGGAGTTGGCCGCTCGAGCGGGGTTGTGTGAGTGTCGCTCGAGCGGGGAGTTGGAAGCTCGAGTGGAGACCTGGTTCTGTAAAAGTTCTGGGAGTGTGTATCCGCCGCTCGAGCGGGATTGTTGACGCTCGAGCGGGAGTCTGTGAGTGACGCTCGAGCGGGGTGTTTGACGCTCGAGCGGGGCGACTGGGTTTAAGTTCCGTGTTTTGACTTTTCAAATCACTTTTTCACTTTCTCTTCTCTCTCCTACTTTTCCAAAATCACCATTGTTGAGCCTCTCACTCTAGAACTCTACCTTCTCTCTAGGTTTTGATCTAGTAGGAGTGATTTGCTCACCTTTGGCCTTTACAAAAAAGTTGTTGATCATCGAGGGCTACATTTTAATTTGAAAATCTCGGGTTTTGGAGCACGTTGGGTTTTGTCGTCTTCTCCTTTGGGGCTCCGAATTTGAGGTAGGGATATCCTACTCCTCTCTATGGATTTTGTCTTTAAATTTTGGTATTTTGAGATGTTGGGGTTGGTTTGGTAATTTTGTGAAAGTTTGGGGCTTTTGTGTTATTTTACAAAAGTTGGGGTTTTATTTATAATAAACCTAGATGCATGTTTGGTATAGAGGAATGGAATTCATGTTGAATCATTGATGAAAATGGGACCTAAGGGTTGAAATGGTAATTATGGAAATGACCTAATTACATTGTTTGATTAATTGCGATAATTAATTGTGAGAAAGGAGGAAATGAATTGAAGTTGTCGAGATTGGGAATGTATGGGGTTAAAGGGTGTAGTTGAATTAATTATCACTCACCGAAATGAAATGTTGATTGAATATCCATTGTGCATTTATTTTCTGTTTAGAGATAACTGCTTTGGGCTATCGGTGGAGGATAGTCGTGATTGTTGTAGACAATGCATGATGATTAGGCAAACAGAAACTAATCAATAGAATGTGTCATGGAATTTGACGGTTGATAGAATACATTAACTGTATGTATTGGGTGATTGTATATAGAACCAATGTGTTTGTATACGTTATGTGTAGAGGAGGAGATGGGGGATGTACTCCGCGGTTTAGGGGAAGATGGGGGATGTACCTCTAAACCGGATAGTATTGGGAGAAGATAGGGGATGAACTCCGTAGATACAGCTCATATGCTTGTCTAGAGAAGTGAAGATAGAGCTCATATGCTTATCTTTGTGAAGTGTGGATACAGCTTATATGCTTATCTGTGAATGTGGGATATTGTTGTTATACATATCTGTTGAGAATGTGGATACAGCTTATATGCTTATCTGTGAATGTGGGATATTGTTGTTATACATATCTGTTGGGAATGTGGATGTAGCTTATATGCTTATCTGTGAATGTGGGATATAGTTTTTATACATATCTGTTGAAATGATGATAGAGCTAGCATGCTTATCTGTTGAAAAAGGGAAAATGAAAAGTAACTTGGACTCATAAGTCGTAAGACATAAATATGTGATTTATATGAATGTATCAGTGTTGGCCATCTATCAATTGCTAATCTTTTAGTCATTGTTCATGGTTGGTTTAGTGTATTTCTACTGGGCTGTGGCTCACCCTATATGGGAATATCATTTTCAGGTACAGGTAGCATGCCACCTCCAAGGACATAGCTTGGGAGGCTAGAGGCGGACATACTTTTGTCGTTTTATTTTTGATGTATTACATGTAAATTCAAGCCAAGGCTTAATGTATAAATGAGTTAGTACTCTTTTGTTGTAACCAAGTGTTAAGTTGGAAAGCTGTAAGCCCGTAGGGCATTTTGCTTTTGTTGTTAACATGTAATACGTTTGTAATGAAACTCTGATGAATAGAAGAATGTGGTTATTTCATATGTCAATGAATGCCTTATTTGATGGGTTTAATGTTATTATTTTGAGGGCGTTACAGGAAGTTTAATAGAAAAGTAAATTGAATAAAAATGGAAGTTGAATAAAAATATAAATGACAGTTGCATAAAATTAAAAATGGAAGTTCAATCCAAAAACCACTATACCTTAACGATCTATTTGGAAATTAAATAAAAAAGGAAGTTTAATAGAAAAGTAAATTGAATAAAAATGGACGTTGAATAAAAATAAAAATGAAAGTTGCATAAAATTAAAAATGGAAGTTCAATCCAAAAACCACTATACCTTAACGATCTATTTGGAAATTAAATAAAAAAGGAAGTTGAGTAGAAAAGAAACTTGAATAGAAAAAGAAGTTAAAT